>NC_037093.1:56908383-59308383 GCF_002994745.2 Rosa chinensis | reverse complement strand
AATATAACCACTCTTCTTCTTTTCATCTTTCTCTTTTTTTTCATTATTATTCTTTTGTTCTTCCGTTTTCACCACACGGTCCAAACTATATCCCTCAATTCTTTCTTCATCTACGTTCTTTCTTCATCGCTCTTTTCTTACTTTCCTTTGTTTTTTAATAGGTCTTTAGTCAGTGGTGGCCCTACAAATTGATCTCAACTGGGGCACCGGGCACTCAAAAGATTAAAAAATAAAAATAAAAAAATTTGAAACTTAACTTAAAATATATCAAAATTGAAATAAAAATAAAAATTAGTATTTTATTAATCAAACTTATAGTTTTTAGATTGAAGACAATTTTTCATAATGGAAATATAATTTTTTTTGAGCTTTGAAACTATATGAAAGAATACTATTAATGTTTTTTTTTTCTAAGAAGCAATAATACTATTAATGTTATAAAAAGAAAGAAATAAAAAAAAATATTAGCACATTGCTGAGAAGAAATAATGAGTATTAACGTTAAAAAGAAAAAAAGAAATAAAACAATTAGCATATTGCTGGAACCAGTATTCGAACCGGGCACTAGCCTAACAAATATATGTGCATCTACCACTGCATCAAGAGAGCAGTAAAAAATCAAAACGAAACTAGATAATATATATACAAAATCTCACTGGGGTCCCGTGCCCCTATGTGGCTCCGCCCCTATCATTAGTCTTCAGTACCCATAAACTAAATGAATCTTCTATATTCGATCGATATTCAACATTTGCATCCTAGAAAAGAAAAAGAGAAATTCAACATCAACATCAACATCACATTATGCATAGCACCAACAATTATGCTTTATGATTTTCACATATCCTACGTAATTCATTTGACCATTATTATCACATATCCAAAATTATAAATTTTATCACTCTTCAATAATTCATTTGGTCAGCATGTTCAAACTAGATCAAAGGCTATATATTCTGATCGATTTTGCGAAGATGTTGGGTGATGGTGATAGCCACCGATGCTATTTTCTTCGTTGAAAGGCTCTTCTATGATGGAAAATGCAGCTACACGTTTGGGAGCTTTTCTCTTGCATAAACTCGTTGTCCACCATTTTCTTATGGAGATGAGAGAGACAGAGAGAGAAGATGTAAGAGAGAAGGAGAGGCAAGAGATAGAAAAAAAGAAAAGAAAATAACAACTATAATAATGATAAAGGGGCAAAATTGTTAGTTTAAAGAGAAAATAATGAAGTTGAGGTCTACGTAGCAAAAAATGGAGGGAGGTTAAACTAGAATCATCCTAGATTGGAAAGGGAAAAGCAAACAGGCCTTGTAACCCAAAAAAGAAAAAGAAAAAAAAGAGCCAAACAGGCCATTAATTTCCAAAGAAGAAGAGACATTTACACCATAAAAGTGGAATAGATTAGCACACTAATCAAGTTCATCCGACGGCAACGGAAGGCTTCAAGTAGCAATGCCAGCAGTGGAAGATGGCCAAAATCAACGGCAAAAAGGCATTAGAATCACGCGACTCTTGATATGATTGGTCTAAAAGGCTTCAGACGTGGCCCTATAGCTGCAAAAGAGGGCACAAGCCCTGCCCACACAGGATCTTCCCAAACCACGTGCTTCCATTATCCGCCGGGTCCCACCTCACGTGCAACAAATTACGGCTCGGATGAGAGGGACACACCCACGTCCAGCAAAACAAAATAACGCCTGGATGCACCAGATCGTGACCCCCAAGAGACTCGAAATTAGAAAAAAGAAAAAGAAAAAGAAAAAGAAAAAGCGCAGGTTAACTATAATGCGCCGCTGGTTTGTCCAAATAAGCTCCTTCTTCTTGTTGAGGCTCACCACACACCCTCGTCTTCCTCCTCCTCTGTCTCTAAAGAAAACAAAAAAAATGAAAAAAGATAAAATAAACAGGGAAATTAATTAAATCAAGCTAAAACGGAAAAAGCGAAAACCAGAGTGAGAAAGAGAGAGAGGGGAGTGCACGCGAAAACCATATGAAGCACCAGCAGAGCAGCTCATCGTCACCGTCGCAGTCGTCTGAGGCGGTCCCGTCTTCGTCGTCGTCGTCGTCCACTGTGACGACGGACCAATCACATCCCGCCACCTCGAACTCGGCATCCGCCGCGGAGAAGCCGCTGGCAATACCGGCGGCGGCGGCGGAGGACCTTGCGGTGGGGTCGAGGGACGGCGGCGGGGCGCAGGAGACGGTGACGGTCGATCGGAGAGGGGAGTACTCGGCCGTGTGCAGATGGACGGTCCAGAATTTTCCGAGAATCAAAGCTAGGGCACTGTGGAGCAAGTACTTCGAGGTGGGAGGGTACGATTGCCGGTTGTTAATATACCCTAAGGGTGACTCACAGGCTCTGCCCGGGTACATCTCCATCTACCTCCAAATCATGGACCCGCGGGGCACCTCCTCCTCCAAATGGGACTGCTTCGCCAGCTACCGCCTCGCCATCGTCAACGTCGCCGACGATTCCAAGACCATTCACAGGGACAGCTGGCACCGCTTCTCCAGCAAGAAGAAATCACACGGTTGGTGCGATTTCACCCCCTCCTCTACTGTTTTTGATTCCAAGTTAGGTTATCTTTTCAATTCCGACTCCGTTTTGATCACCGCGGATATTTTGATATTGAATGAGTCCATTAATTTCACGCGAGATAATAATAACGAGCTGCAGTCATCTGCCGGCTCCATGATGTCATCTTCCGTCGTGGCCAGCCCGGTCTCCGATGTGTTGAGTGGCAAGTTCACTTGGAAGGTGCATAACTTTAGCTTGTTTAAGGATATGATTAAGACGCAGAAGATAATGAGCCCGGTGTTCCCCGCCGGCGAGTGTAATTTGAGGATTAGTGTTTATCAGAGCACTGTCAATGCTGTAGAGTATTTGTCAATGTGTTTGGAGAGCAAGGATACTGACAAGACGGTTGTGTTGTCCGATAGAAGTTGTTGGTGTTTGTTTCGAATGTCTGTGTTGAACCAGAAGCCGGGGTCTAATCACATGCACAGGGACTCGTATGGGAGGTTTGCTGCCGATAATAAGAGCGGGGATAATACCAGCTTGGGGTGGAATGATTATATGAAGATGTCAGATTTCGTTGGGCCAGAGTCGGGGTTTTTGGCAGATGATACCGCGGTGTTTAGTACCTCATTTCATGTGATAAAGGAGTTTAGTAGCTTTTCAAAGAATGGGGGATTGGCTGCAGGGAGGAGTGGTAGTGGGGCGAGGAAGTTGGATGGACATATGGGGAAATTTACTTGGAAGATTGAAAATTTCACAAAGTTGAAGGATCTATTAAAGAAGAGGAAGATAACGGGTCTGTGCATCAAGAGCAGGAGGTTTCAGATTGGGAATCGGGACTGTCGGCTCATTGTTTATCCCCGAGGTAGGAATCATTATTGCATTGGAGAACTGTTTGTTTTTCTATGCTTAATTACTGGTTGTAACCATTGATAACTCTTTTCTTTTTTTGAATTATTGTGTCGCATATTTATGAAATCATGCGGTACATCGTTTACATACAGATTTATGAGGACTAGTAGTACCTTTATCATCCTTATTGAATATGGTTTTACATGTCCCTCACTATAATTCCACCACTTGAACGTTTTGGAGCTGCATCTGCAGTTACTTGCCATCATGGGCCACTGCAAATATGGTATGTATTAATGCTATCAAAGATAGCATAATTGCATAAGCCACATGGATTGCATCTTTTGTTTATACTCTGATCCTTGTGCTCAATATGACTTGAGACTTAGTTTGGAATGCTCATCTTGTTCATAGGACTGTGTATGTCAAGAAATTTGATATTCCATTGGGAAAATAAAGTCTTTCTAATGTCATAGACAGAACAAATATTGCTTAGCTTGTCGTGAGAGAGTTCTGATGAAAACTTGCCATATGTTTTTGGTGGTACCAGGGCAGTCTCAGCCACCATGTCACCTTTCAGTCTTTCTTGAAGTTACAGATTCACGGAACACTGCCAGTGATTGGAGTTGTTTTGTGAGTCATCGCTTGTCTGTTGTGAACCTGAAGATGGAAGAGAAGTCTGTCACAAAGGAGTCTCAGAACCGCTACTCCAAAGCTGCAAAGGACTGGGGTTGGCGTGAATTTGTGACGCTTACTAGTCTCTTTGATCAAGATTCAGGGTTCCTTCTTCAGGACACTGTTGTATTCTCTGCAGAGGTCCTTATATTGAAAGAGACGTCAATTATGCAGGATTTGATTGATCAGGATACCGAGTCTGCTACCCAGATTGACAAGAATGTAAAACGAAGCTCTTTTACATGGAAGGTGGAGAACTTCCTGTCTTTTAAGGAAATAATGGAGACCCGAAAAATCTTTAGCAAATTCTTTCAAGCTGGTGGATGTGAGCTTCGGATTGGTAAGCTGTTGTTAGGCTTTTTTTCTCCTAAAGACACAGTTTATGATTTTTGCTTAAACTTTTGTGTTTCCTCAATGCAGGGGTATATGAGTCCTTTGACACCATTTGTATTTATTTGGAGAGTGATCAGTCAGTTGGCAGTGATCTGGACAAAAATTTCTGGGTGCGATATAGGATGGCTGTTGTGAATCAAAAGAACCCTGCCAAAACTGTGTGGAAGGAGTCTTCCATATGTACAAAGACTTGGAACAATTCTGTTTTGCAATTCATGAAGGTTTCAGATATGTTGGAGGCAGATGCAGGGTTTCTTGTCCGTGATACCGTTGTTTTTGTATGTGAAATATTGGACTGCTGTCCTTGGTTTGAGTTTTCAGACCTAGAGGTTAGTGTTTATAAGCCTTTTTCAGTTATACACTGTCTGCTATTTATTATTGATGAAGTTGCTTTAAAACTTTAGCATGCTAAATGGCAGTCTGTCTGATGGTAAAGTTTCTTCAGTCATGATATCAAGTCTTGAGCCTGGAGTGTTTTTTCCTTTTCAGATCATGCTGGCAGTTTTACGTAGTTTTGTTTTGTTTATTTATTTATTTTTGTTTGGCTTCTTTAGCTAACACATGGTCTTGGATATATCCGTGGAGTTCTCATTGATGGTGAACGTGATTATTGTGTCTAGTTCACTTCCATTATTTGTCTAAAAATGTTTAGAATAAGGAACAACTACATTTCTTGACCATCAATCATCTGTCTTCAGCTATGGCAATTGGAAATGATCTTAACTTCAATCAGTCGAGTTATATGTCTATCATTTGGCTCATTATTGGAGAAGATAATTTTACGAAAGCAGTATTTTGAATGTTTTCCCTTCTACATTTATGTTGGGTTCCTATACCAATATTGATGTGCATCTTGGCTCAGGTTTTTGCTTCCGAGGATGATCAGGATGCGTTGACAACAGATCCTGATGAACTTGTTGATTCTGAAGATAGTGAAGGAATAGGTGGTGACGAAGAAGATATCTTTAGAAACCTGCTTTCCAGAGCTGGATTTCACCTCACGTATGGAGATAATCCGTCACAGCCACAGGTCACTTTACGAGAAAAGCTTCTGATGGATGCGGGTGCCATTGCTGGTTTCCTGACTGGACTCCGTGTTTATCTTGATGACCCTGCTAAAGTAAAGCGCCTGCTTCTTCCAACCAAGCTTTCTGGTAGTGGTGATGGAGTGAAGGTCTTAAAGAATGATGAATCTTCTCCTAGTTTGATGAATTTACTAATGGGAGTCAAAGTGTTGCAGCAGGCTATTATTGATTTACTTTTGGACATTATGGTTGAGTGTTGCCAACCTACAGAAGGGAGTTGTAATGGTGATTTATCTGATGGAAACTCAAAAACTCCAGATGGAAGTGGAGCTGCTAGTCTGCTGCAATCTGATAGAGAAAATGGAGCAACAGAATCTGTGCATTGTCCCGTGTATGAGCGATTGGATGCCAGTGTTGATGAAAGTACCAGTGGTTCGGCTGTTCAAAGTTCTGACATGCACGGGGTTGGTATCCCAGGAAAAACTCTTCCTGGGCAGCCAATTTACCCCCCAGAAACATCTGCAGGGGCATCAGAAAATGTGTCCCTTCGGTCAAAGGTAATATACTTTGTTGCTGAAGTATCTTATTACTTTGCTTACATTATAGTACTTACTGTTTAAACACTTGAATTGTAGACTAAGTGGCCAGAGCAATCTGAGGAGCTCTTAGGATTGATTGTAAACTCACTGAGAGCTTTGGATGGAGCTGTTCCACAAGGCTGTCCTGAACCAAGACGTAGGCCTCAGTCTGCACAAAAGATCGCTCTTGTACTGGATAAAGCTCCTAAGCATTTGCAGCCTGATCTGGTGTCTTTGGTGCCCAAGTTGGTTGAACATTCAGAGCATCCACTTGCTGCCTTTGCACTTATTGAACGATTGCAAAAGCCAGATGCAGAACTTGCATTGCGGACACCTGTAAGACTCTGATGACTGTTCGTGTACTTACTGTTTTGAGAAGATAAATTTCCTATTCGCAGATGCTCTTTTATACATGCTGTACAGAAAGAAAAGCATTTTTAGAATATATACTGATTCCAAGTGCACATTAGGTTAATGTGTACATAGAATGTTTTAGTTTAAATGGAAACAGTCTAGCTACCATGTGCATATTTGCTCAAATCGGTCTGTTCTGCTTGCATGGTTCTTCTATAAGTTATGTGTATCTTATTTCCCAGGTTTTTGGTGCTCTGAGTCAACTGGACTGTGGCAGTGAAGTGTGGGAACGGGTTTTATCTCAATCTTTAGAGTTTTTGTCAGATTCAAACGATGAACCTCTTGCTGCAACCATAGATTTCATATTTAAAGCTGCATCCCAGTGCCAACACCTACCTGAAGCAGTATGTATATAACATCTTTCAATTTGGATTATTTGAAAGAGAGAAATCCTAATTATGTAATTACTTTAAACATGGTTTTCCTTTAACCTTATGCAAACTTCTTTCTTCATCATTGTAGGTCAGATCTGTTCGTGTTAGGCTAAAGAATTTGGGTGTTGATGTTTCTCCTTGTGTCCTTGAATTATTGAGCAGAACTATAAATAGCTGGGGAGATGTTGCTGAAACCATACTTAGAGATATTGATTGTGATGATGATTTTGGTGATAGTTGCTCGACTATGCGTTCTGGGCTTTTCTTGTTCGGAGAACATGGGCCTTGTTCGGAACGGTTTCATTTGGTGGATGAGCAGGCTTTCCGGCCTTGTCGCCATTTTTCTGATATTTACATCTTGATTGAGATGTTATCCATACCTTGTCTGGCTGTAGAAGCCTCTCAAACGTTTGAGAGAGCTGTAGCTCGTGGTGCTATTGTGGCTCATTCTGTGGCCATGGTTTTGGAAAGGCGCCTTGCTCAAAGATTGAACCTTGATGCTAGATTTGTTGCGGAAAGCTTTCAGCAGACAGATTTGGTAGTAGAGGGAGAAGCCAGTGAACAGCTGAGAGTCCAACAAGACGATTTTACTTCAGTTCTTGGTCTTGCTGAAACATTGGCCCTCACTAGAGATCCTTGTGTTAAGGGATTTGTGAAGATGCTCTACACATTATTGTTCAAATGGTATGCTGATGAGTCTTATCGAGGGAGAATTCTAAAGAGACTTGTTGATCGTGCCACTAGTACTACAGATGGTAGTCGTGAAATTGATCTAGATTTTGATATATTGGTGACACTAGCTTCTGAGGAGCAGGAAATTGTTAGACCAGTTTTGAGTATGATGCGGGAGGTTGCTGAACTTGCAAATGTCGATCGGGCTGCTCTTTGGCACCAGTTATGTGCTAGTGAAGATGAAATCATTCGCATGCGGGAAGAGAGGAAAGCAGAAACTGCTAACATGGCTAGAGAAAAAGCTGTTATATTGCAAAAACTGAGTGAATCCGAGGCCACTAACAACCGTCTTAAGGTACTTGTTGTCTTAACTGGTGATATGGCTAGGATTATCGCATCTTATTTATTCTTTTCGGAGAATATTAGAATTGATGCATGTCATGATGTGGCAGTCTGAAATGAAGGCTGAGAATGACCGCTTTGCTCGAGAAAAGAAGGAGCTCTCGGAACGAATACAAGAAGTTGAGAGTCAGCTTGAGTGGCACCGCTCAGAGCGAGATGATGAAATTAGAAAGCTCACTACAGATAGGAAAGTGTTTCAGGATCGTCTTCATGATGCAGAGACACAACTCTCTCAATTGAAGTCCCGAAAACGTGATGAATTGAAGGTATGGTATTATTATTATTCTAGTCATCTCTTATGATCTCTCTGCCTTTTACCAGGAGCTGATTTTCTTCTATATTTCATATTTATCTCAAAATGGGTCTTCTCCTTCCTATCTCCGTTCACTTGCTGCACCTGCAATTGCTTTTTTAGATTTAAATTGTGCTTTTTGATCGTTAGAAATTCGTCAACTTTTCTCAGCATGCCAACCTGAGTTTTGAACTTTTGAGAACTTGTTCCTATTGTGATTGTGGATCTCCAATAGTGTATTTCTTCTTTGCTACATCTTTATTATGTTTTGGTCAAAATATGATTTTGAATTTAATCTGTAGTCGAAAAATCTGCATGTCTAATGGTTAAGAGCATTTACCGTTACACCCAAGGTTCCTAGTTCAACATCCCCCTCCCTCATCATTACTTGAATAATTTAAAATTTTAATTCATTATAAACGGCCTATGATTTTTTTACTAAGCCATGCCTTTTTCTAACTGCAATTGATGAATTTGACAGAAAGTTGTGAAGGAGAAAAATGCTCTAGCTGAAAGGTTGAAGGGTGCTGAAGCTGCACGTAAAAGATTTGATGAAGAACTTAAACGGTATGCCACAGAGAAGGTGACTCGAGAGGAAATTCGACATTCTCTGGAGGATGAAGTACGGAGACTGACACAAACAGTAGGACAAACAGAAGGAGAGAAACGAGAGAAGGAAGAGCAGGTTGCTCGGTGTGAAGCCTATATTGATGGGATGGAATCAAAACTGCAGGCCTGCCAGGTTTTTGCCTCAGCATAGCCTATGCTTTTTCTTCTTCCTTCTTATGATCATCCTTTTCCTGTTTGTTTTCTAGCTACTTATTTTTTCACCCGAAGCAGCTAGTTCTGAAGGCTTAAGCTTCCTACGATAAATCTTATATACAGAAGCATAGTAGAATGTGGTTTGATTGATACGTCCTCTTTATCTCTTGCAGCAATATATTCATACCCTTGAGGCTTCACTTCAGGAAGAAATGTCCCGGCATGCTCCTCTGTATGGTGCTGGTTTGGAGGCATTATCAATGAAGGAGTTGGAGACACTGTCCCGTATACATGAAGAAGGGCTCAGGCAGATCCATACCCTTCAGCAGCGTAAGGGTAGTCCAGCTGGCAGTCCCCTTGTAAGCCCGCACACGCTCCCACACAATCATGGGCTATATCCTGCCGCACCCCCCCAAATGGCCGTTGGAGTGCCTCCTTCACTCATTCCAAACGGTGTCGGGATTCACAGCAATGGGCATGTGAATGGTGCTGTTGGACCCTGGTTCAACCATTCTTAGATGCCTGGTCACGGCGTTTTTTTTGTGCCAATGTAGGCATTCGTTCTCCCAATAGAGCTGGGTGATATTGCATATTTTTTTTTCTCCAGCTATTTATTGGCATTTTGGCTGTTCGAACTGTTGGAGTACGAGTGGAAATAGGAATAAGATGAAAGATGGAAGAGATGGGTTTCGATCGAATGTGAAGTGATTCCAATAGAATTAACAGTTGCAAATGCCAATACTCAATTGGCCCCCTTTCCCCAGTTAAAAGTTAATCATGCAAGTTTTGTTTAAAAGTTAATCATGCAGGTTTTTTGCGAAGTTTTGTTTAATCATGGGCGTAATTTACTGTTTGACGTTTCTCATGCAAAATAGGTTTCTTCCATGCCAATTCCATTTCGCTTGAAAGCAATCAATTACTAAGGTTATGACTCAGCCGGATAATGAGCATCAGATGGGTTGAATTGTGTTTATCTTTGACTAAATTGCTAACGTTACCTTGATGGAAAGGAAGCTGAATCAAGTCCTGTTTGGACAAAACATAAAGCTTGAATTGTCATAAACAGAGGCCAAGTTTAACACCATGATTGGACAGATTGGACAATTTTTCATGAAAAACTTGGAAACCAGATGGTGACATAAACTATTACACACCACACAATAAAAATCGATGCTTCATCCATTTCCAATTCAAGAATGTAGGATAATGTTTTAGGTTGAAAGTGCCTGGGACATTACCAACTTTAATTTGCATGTAATATTTTTTTGTCTGAGAATCTGACATATTATATTATTGTATATATTGTTGTGTTGCGCAATCAATTCATATCGACTGTTAAATAAAATAACACGTTAAATTATTGTTATCTAAATTAGATAATTTCGGTGATGTTTAATTTCAGCAATATATACTAATAATCAAACAAAATAAACATTTAATTAATCAAGTTAGCTCGAGAAGTATAGATCCTTTGATTATTTCATTCCAATATTCATGTAGGTTTTGGTCAAAGATGACGAGTTTGAAGCTTATCAAAAAGGAGGACTAAAATATTTGTGATGTCATTGGGTCACGTGTGTTAAATATTTGTAGGAGGCTAGGTTTCTAGGCCAGAAACATCGGAAATCAAGGCCAGAAACATTGGAAATCATGTGGAACTAAGATTACAAATGATGATTAGCGTGGACAAGAAATGATCAAAATGCCACGTTTTATTCTGATAAATCTCATTTGACTTCTCTACCGTGTCCCTCTCACTAAGAAACGATACTTTCCATGATTTTTCTTCAAGCCAATCTCTTCCATCCAACCTATTTAAGCTAGGAAATCATGCATTCTCTCATTCCACAAACCCAAACAGCAAAGCACCAACAATTCTCTCTTGCTGTCACCCTCTTGCATACATTTCGCAAGAGAAATTGTAAGCTACATTTCGTTGCTGATCACAAAACCTTGTATCTTTTGAGAGAGAGAGAGAGATCATCTTGATTTCTTTCTCTCTTTGTCTGGGATTTGCTGGTTGGTTATTAGCTGAGCTTCATTGTTCCACAGCTACATTACGTGTAAGCCGCTGTTCGGACCCTTTTAGCTTCTCTGTTTCTTCTTCCATAAGGACAGATCAAGTTGCATTTGGAATATCCTAGAGGAAGGTAATTGTATTTTCAGTTCTTAAACCCTAATTTTCAGAACATGTATTAGCTACTTAATCATTTTTATGAACATGAGAAATGGGTTCTCTTTTCATGTTTATTTTTTTGTTGCATCATTCTTAGCCATGTATTAAAAATTCAAAAGTTCATAAAATCCAAAAGTGTTATGCATTCACCACTCTTTTAGTTATAGAAAACCGTGTAATATATAATATACAACTATAATTAGAAATGAAGAAAAAATAACTATCAAGTAAGCATTTTTGTAATTACCAGTTTAGCCTCAATTGTTTCAGTTGTTGAGTTGTTGGACCAAAATGAATTTGTGGTGAGCTGTTAGAGGCATAAATTACAGCCTCAAATTTGCTGTTTTTTCGGGAAAGCTATTTCACTTGATTTGACCAATTATGCCTCATTTTTACCCTGGCCTCATTTTTTGATGCAGCATGAAGAAAGTTTGTTGGCCTTACTTTGATCCTGACTTTCATAATCTCCCAGAAAGGATCTATGGCCCTGTGTAAGTGGTCTTCTCCAATTCTTGAAAACCATTTATAGATTCATCAATGGTCGCCCCATTAGATCATTGCTGATATATAACACAATATAATTATTTATATCAGCGATTTGATAGAACAAGCTTTATCATATGTTGCTTTTGCAGATGTAGAGTATCCCTCGACAACGAGACGTTGGAAGATTGCACATTAGTAAAGGTTTGTCAGTACTTCTGTGGATCAAGAACGAACATAATTTCAGGCAAGTATATGACTTATGCTTATGATATTAAATTATTAATCGTATGGGGTGGTGGTGCAGGTGGATAGCGTGAACAAGCAAGGGCTTCTCCTCGAAGTGATTCAAGTATTGACAGACATGAATCTTACCATCACTAAATGTTTTATATCTTCTGATGCAGAATGGTTCATGGATGGTATGCTGCACATCTGTTCTTATTAATTTTTATAAAATTCACGACAAATTCCCTCTAAATTAGTGACGAGTTTGATCCAACTGCGCGTTTGCAGTTGCATCCATTTAATTTCTTAAGTAACTTATGACCGGTTCTGTGCATGCATGCTGCAGTTTTTCATGTTAAAGATGAGAATGGCAACAAACTTACAGACCAGAATGCCATTAACTATATCCAGCAGGTAATTTGTTTTATTCATGAATTATGTTTAAAATTAGATGGATGTTATTCGCACTTTTAGTTTGTCAAATAGCCCTTGTCAATTTTAGTTTTATTTGTTCAAAATAAGAGTGCAGAATGATAAACTGAGAGTGAGAATAACATAGTTATTAAAAAAAAATCACACGATTCATAAGCATACGTACAATATCCTTTAATTTGTTTTTGACGTCGAAATGATTTTCGATAACAGGCCATAGGTACAACTACAGGTCCTCCAGACTCCACCAGGGCCAATGCCTATGCCAGCAATATTTTCGAATCCGAAAACCATAGCGAGCACACGACCATCGAAATGACGGGAACGGACCGCCCTGGTCTCTTCTCGGAGATATCGGCTGCCCTTGCCGACCTCCAATGCAACATAGTTGAAGCCCATGCGTGGACCCATAACGCCCGGCTAGCTTGTGTTGCTCAAATATCTGACCAATCCACTGACGCCACAATCGAGGACCCCCACCGCCTTGCCACCATCGAAGACCACCTCATCACCATCCTTCGAGCCACCACTTCCGTAAGCCCTTGTGGGAAAGAAGCAAACAACCAAGAAGTGAAGACCACAGGGTTTTTAGGAGGAGACTATCAAGGCACCATGACTAATGTCGAAAGGAGGTTACACCAACTAATGCTTTCCATTAGGGACTTTGACGGCCCCAATTTGAGGCCCGCCAGCTCTCCGAGGACGCCATTCGCATGGGATGCTGAGGAAGAGTGTAGGAAGACGGCGGTTTGGATCGAGAGCTGCAAGGAGAAAGGGTATTCCATGGTGAGCTTAGAGTGTAAGGATCGGCCGAGGCTTATGTTTGATACTGTGTGCACTCTAACTGACATGCAGTATGTGATTTTCCACGCTTCCACTCATTGCCATGAAGGATATGCCTTTCAGGTACCCATCTAAAATGACGATTCCCTCACTACATTAATGGATGAAGTGATTTTAATTCTTAACAAAGCTTTTGGATATGGGTACTAATAGTTAATGTTGTTTTGGAATAGGAATACTTTATCCGGCATGTTGACGGGGATGTCTTGTGCACAGAGAGCGAGAAGGAACGAGTTATAAAATGCTTAGAGGCAGCTATTGAGCGCCGAGTTTGTGAGGTGACATATCTTGCCCGTCTTTATTAGGGATGCGACGTACAATGCTATCTCAAAAATGTAGCACAAATAATCTTATTGCATGTAGCACTAAATTCTTTATACTTTTGGCAGGGGATTCGACTAGAGTTGCGTGCCGACGATAGGATGGGATTGCTATCGGATATAACTAGGGTTCTACGAGAGAATGGACTTGCTGTTGTTCGAGCAGATGTAGCAACCCAAGGAGAGAAGTCGATTAACGCTTTCTATGTGAGGGACATTTCAGGGAACGAAGTAGTTCCAGACATGGATTTTGTTGAGTCCATGAAGAGAGAATTGATGGGTCCAAGTCATATAAACCTTCAAGTCAAGAATGAGAAACATCTCAGATCACCAAGCTCAACTGAAAAGTCTCGTTATTTCTCAAATATTGGAGATATTCTAAAATCTCAAATTGGGCGTTTCTCTTTTGCTAAGATCAAGTAGTCATGGATCAATGCAAATTGTAAATACGTAGGCAATTACCATCTTAGGCCATTACCTAGGCAATTAGATTGTAATTGAGAAAGAAAAAAAAAAGAAAAAGTAAGACGTTGTATGTACATAGATTTCATTGAACATGCATGTAAATAAAAAGGATAGCTTAATTGTGCCATTTCTCATTCTCGATCAGCTAGCTAGAGCTATTAGATTGAATGGTTTGTACATAAATAATGAAGCACATAATCCTTTCTCATTTCCCTTTTTTTGTTGTGGTACAAATATTTCTCACATAAATAGCTATGTGCTAATCCACACTTAAATTAGACACCCTTTTCTTTTCTTACACCCTTTTCTTTTCGAATATAATTTAGACACTTTCACAGTATATTCACAAAAATTTGTGATTAAGAGAAAAGAAAATAAATAATCTATGCAACTCTAAGGTTAATTCTCCTGAGCCAGACAGAGTGCATTATCATATGAAAGACATCAAACCTCTTAGCCGGGTGGTTCAACTCAAAATGCTTCCTCACCACCTTCAAGTTCTCCTTGAGCCATCTATACTTCTCCTCAGGAACTGCCTCCAATATCTCCTTCAACCTCTCAATCTTTGAAACCTCAACGTTAATCGAAAACGCCTCCCACCTCAAAACATCACTAAATGGCAGCGCATAGTGCTCGGATATGATCACCGGCACGCACTCGGAATATATGGCCTCAACAATTCTAGGGCTGGCCACTTCATGACCACTAGGGCACAAGCAAAACTTGGATTCGAGCATCATGGAGTCGTAGTCTAGGGTTTTGGGTAGGTATTCAAAGACTCGAAGACTCTTGTCACGGCCTTTCCAGTGGTCGAGGAGAATAGGCCTTATTGGGCCGTGGAGGCCGCCGGCGAAGAAGGCAAGGTAGGGACGAGGGCTGTTGGGTGGTGGGGGTGAGATGAGTTTGGAGGAGACGTTGCCGCCGTAGAGGTAGATTTCAGGGAGAGAAACGTCCTTTTGAGGTCTGAAGCCTTCAGAGGTGTTTGCGTTGCAGAGTACTCGGATTGATGTGTTGTAGAGGAAGGGGTTTCCAGCTGATGCATTGGGAGCCTGAAATAATGGAACAAAAATATGACTCGATCAATAACCACCATCTGTATAACGGATTTTAATTAAGTTTAATTAATTTCTGATCTTACGAATCAAAGCTACTTTTTACTAACAACATTCAAATTACTTCATTCATTAGTGGTTCCTATTGATAAGTCCGAAAACATAGATGTGATCGCTGGAATGGGAAGAAAATGTTTTACCATTTTGCATACGAAAGTGAATTTTCAAAGGCTTCTGTAAGGTCCCAAAACCTTTGAGCAACGAGCATTTCAACTTTTTAACATTTCCCCATTCTCCAAGTTACAAACTTAAGAACAAATGGAAAGTGGAAGATGTCACTATTACTACCCAAAACTATATATCCAAGCATGCCAACAAAGTTCTGAAATACCAAAGAAGATGAAAAAGAAATTGATTAAAAGCAGAGAATGAAAGAGAGTGAAAGAAACTGACCCAATCATGACAAGCAAGCATGAAGTGGTCCGCCCCAGAAGTCCTATTCCAAAAGGGGTACTTCTCAGACACGAGTCTCACATAATCAGAGACATATTCCCTGAGAGGTGTGAGGTTATAGGACAAGGGCTTGTATAGGTACTTCACCATCCAAGTCACACTGAAAGGCATAAAGTAAACGTGAGCCTCCTTAGGGTTCTTGGTCCTAAACCTCCCAGCCTCTGCCCCAGTCTCCATTTCATGTATGAACCTCCCTTCGATCGAGTATATGTCCTTGCATGGGCCATCGTGAGTTATTGGTAGGTCACCTTCTGAGTACACATACACCTTGAATTTCCTCTCCATTTCAAGATAGCTCCTGCATGAAGGGCAGAACAGTCAATTTACGTTCTACCATAAATTCGAATTACTCTATGAATTAATCTATAATCATGATGATATGCTTAGAACATAAGGTGATTAGAGAACTAAAATGATGCCCTTGAATATGATCATGACTAAAATCAGGGTTAACTAAGCCCCACTCCTAAGCATTAATCATGTATAGCATAATTATCATAATGATTTACATACATTACATGCATATAGACTCACGAAGAGATGCCAACACATATTGTAAAATCTTAATAGTTGCTTTAGCACTATAAACTTTGATTTTTATGTAATGAAACGGTCTTAGTCATCTTCTTTGTCATTATCAACTAATTAACTTTTATTTCCCACATATTCTTTATTGCGCATACTAAAGTACCATAAATTTGAACATTCGCAAACCATGTAGACTTTTTAATATTGGAACGGTTAAAGCCTAACTTAACAAACACTAACCAATTTCCTCATGTTTGTGGACTTGTGGTAATCTCAAGTCCCCCTACCTTTTAATTTTCTCCAAATGTGGAAAAACAAAAGGGCATGTAATACAACAAAGGGGACCGACCCAAAAAGGACGGCAAAGACTGCGTCATTTCCACCGCAATAAGTAGCAATCGAGTATTTTTCCGAGGACTGAGTGTGCGCTACGCCTACGCCGGGGCATGAATGATCGACTGCGCACTTGCCTTCACCTAGCGGTGACTTTCAAGCAAAGCATGCGACTCACAACCTTTCCAAGTCCCTTAATTAATTTCCCCCAACTTAATCCCTAATTAATTTACCTCTCTAAATTAATCTCTTACATTGTATTGTATTGACCAATCAAATCAACCCGAAAGTGACAGTAATTAAAATTAAGCAGCGGCTTACTGATGGAACGCGCGGGGGTTACGATACACCGCCCCATGAGGAACGACGTCGTGCCCGGTTGGTGCTGACGAACGGTTCGGATCACCCGAAGCTGCTGCCGCCGCCGCCCTCCGTATCGAACTTCGCGCCCTCGCCAGTCCTTCCTCTAGCTCACTCTGATCTCTCCTCCATTTCCGTTTCGGTTTCGGCACTTCACTCTGTTTTCATCGACGGTAAAAAAAAAATTTAAGGAAATTCTAATCGTTGATTTTTACGTCCGGCGAAAAAATACGTGCGGAAATTTAAAGGAGGAAAAAAAAAAAAACAGAGCAATAACAATGTATAGAAATGAAAATTGAAGTCCAAAACTAAAGGAGAGAGAGGTGAAGGAAGTTACTGGTGGAGTTTGGTTGGGGAGTAAGCGAGGAGTAGGGTGATTACTGGAGCTGATTACTATTTTATGATCGTCGGAAACCGAGGGCGTGGCGGAGGTGGTGATGACCTTGCTACGCAGCTGAATTATCGGAATCAAAAACGAGACCGGAGAGTCCGATTCAGAGTCCGAGGGGCCGATCGGAGCGTCGGAGTTTCCGTAAATCACCAAAACGACGACGATCGAAGCAATGCACAGCCACCAGACGATGGAGGAGGTCTGTAAACGGAGACTCTCCATATCCGATATCAAGCTCGGAAGCTCTGGTTTCGTCTCTGTGTAGAGAAAGAAGCTTGATTTCTATTTGGACTGTTTGGTTGCTGCAGACTATTTCTTTTTTAGTGCAAGCGAAAATAAGAAGAGGAATTTGAACCGCCTTCTCTCTCTCTCTCTATTCTGTTATAAGTAGGGGTGGGGGGAGGTAATAGAGTAACCGTGTAATAAGTGTGGAAGCATTTTGCTCTCACCTCCCCTGGTTAACGGTGAAATGCACCTCCCTCTTCTAAGATTGCCACCTATCAAACATGGGTTGAGTATCAGTTAATTATGAATTAGTTTTTATCGCTTAAAGAGATTCAGGAGACAGAGAGAGCAAAAAATGGGATTTCAGCAAGGTTTGATAAAAATTTCGAAAATTTTGATGTATTTATTCATTCCTCAAGCTTTAGTAAGATTAAATTATGAAAATTTTAATAATTTCAAGGAAATTTAAATTCTTGAATTTGAGTTCGTTGGCAGTCAAGGGATTATAGGCGGCTAAAAGTTAGACAACGTAAGACCGGTAATAGAGATTAACGATACTTGTTAAGTGGGGGCCGTTGGGTTTTCTATTTTTTTTTTTTCAGTTGCCTTTTTTTCATTTGGGTTTTCTATTTTAATAATAATAAAAAATCATAATTAAAAAAAAAAAAAAAAAAAAAACTTTACATTGGGTTAAAACTTTAATAGGTGGCAAGCTTAGGGGAGGGAGAGGCGAGCCCTTAACCAGGGACGGTGAGCCCAATGAGTGCGAGGGAGTGCGGGCTTTATCCAGAGAAAGCCTATCATGTGCTAAGCGGGTAAGCTATGCACGTGACTAGGGGGCGTAGTCGTGGCGTAACCAGATTTCCCGCCAAATTTCCCGCCAAATTTCCCGCTCGCCCTTCCCACAAGTTAGATAGCGATTGGTATCTAAAATCACAAAAATTCTTGATCCCCTCTAGTATTCTGACTTCTTATATTTCTATTTCAATATCGGATAGTTTTCAGTTGATACTATGTTGATTATTTTTTATGGTTTAATTATCACTGTATTTTAGTTAAATTGTTTGTATTATTAACCGATTAGAATTGAACATAATCCATAAACAAAGTGAAAAATATATTACATTACAAATACCCACGTAGAGCATACCAAAAATTCAACCAAATTTAAGATTTGAAAGAACTTTAATTCAGAAAAAGAAAATTTAATCTCTAGATCAAAATGACGAGATATATGATCAACATATATATGCGTGCGAGGAATTCTAATATTAATTTGAACTTGGCACCAATATAACCAAGAAGGAGTGCATGTGTTTGGAAAGTGAAAACACAATAACTAAAAAAGATAAGGCTAGCAAAAATAAGCGTGAAAGTTAACTAATATTGAACTGACCCAAGAATCCTTGCAATTTCAGCGTAAATTTGTGTTAGATACATGACTATTCTCTTTCCCCATGTTATGCTAAATGACTACAACATATATAGTTTGCTTCTAAGTTAACACTGAGTCGTTATTTTTCACACACTCTAGCTCTAGCTACTACGCACTAACCTATTCTTCAAGCTCCACACGGAAAAAGAAAATATAACCAATTAGTAATTAGACAACTCCATGACCTAGAAGGGAATATTATTACCCCAACAACCTCAAATTAAGCCTCCTGAGCCAAACCGAATGCATCACCATATGCAACATATCAAACGGCTTCGACGGTCGGTTCAGCACGAAGTGTCGCTGCACTTGCATCACCCCCTTTTGTTTTTTTACATACTCATGCTCAGAAATTGTTTGTAGAATCGACTTCAGCTCCGGTATCTTTGCCACCGAAACATGAACCGAAAACTTGCTCCAATCAAGAACATCACTAAAGGGCAGCACATAAGCATCTGAAATGATGACAGGAACGCATCCTGCGTAAATTGATTCGACCACTCTCGGGCTCGCAACTTCATACCCACTAGGGCACAAACAAAACTTGCTCTTGCTCATTAGCTCTGTGTAGTTTTGGGTTTTGGGGAGGTAGTCATGGACTTTGATCTCACCATCTTTGTTTTTCCAATGCTGGAAGAGGCGCCTTCTCACGTCTCCATGATCACCACCTGCGAAGAAGGCGAAGATTGATCGGTTTTCTGGGGGGTGAGTGAGTAGGGGTGGACCAAGCTTGCCAAAAGGGATTTTGATTTCGGGTAAGGAGACGTCTCGGATTGCTTGAAAGCCTTCTGAGGAGTTGGCATTGCAGAGTACTCTAATGAAGTTCTTGAAGAGCTTAGGGTTGCCAACTGAAACATCCGGTGCCTAAAATATTACCAGACTAGAAACATTATATTAAGCGATACTTTACCAAGATCATAAAGTTGATACAAAAGTTCACAAACTAATGAGCATTCCCATCTCAAGAAATGATGATATTGATATTGTCACGCCCACCACTCATAAAACAGGGCCGGTTCACCTTACATGGGTTTTCAAGTATGCTAAGGGCTGGCCTTGGTCACATATATATCACATGGATAATAAGTATATAAAATTCAAGTATGCAAGTCGCTTTTATCTATGCGAGAGATGTGATCAAGAATGTAATTAGTGAATGTAGAGTAACATAATCGGTGATAGCTACAATTGTTGATAAGGTACGAGCTCCATTGATTAGATGGAAACGTGCTTAGAAAACTTTGGTTTATCGTAGCTCTATGGTACTGATGTTTGGCTTCCCACTTTAGACCTCAAAGAAATCAAACCCAAAGGATGGCAAGGCATGACTCTACGCATTTGCAAATTTAACATATAGTGGAAAAAGAAGCGGCATATACTTACCCAATCATGGCAAGAAACAAAAAAATGATCAGCCCCATTGCTTCTATTCCAGTATGGGTATCTCTTTGCCATGATGCTAATGTAGTCCTCAATGATGATCTGGAGCCGTAGGCGTGAGTAGCTGGTGTAAGGTCTATATACGTATCTCACAATGCTGACAACACTGATGGGAAGATAGAACGCAATGGCCTCATTAGGGTCTTGTGCTGCAAAAGGGCTCTTCCTAAGTTCATCCATGAACTGTCCTTCGATGGAGTATATGTCATTCACTGGACCGTTGTAGAAGAGTGGTGGCTCTCCTTCCTTGTATGGCCAAATTCGAAATCGCTTTTCCATCTCAATGTGGCTCCTAATTTTACATTAAAAAAACAAATAAATATAAAATCTTTATTAGAGATATTGAGGGATGTGTGATTTCTTGTCATAATATTGGATATGTTAGTGTTACAATTCAATAACATAACAACTTAAAAAAATAAAAATAAAAATAAAACCCCCTTTTTCATATATAAATATATAATATGATTGCATGACTGCAAATTCAAAACCTTACATTTTCAACATCAATATAGTTTATCAATGGTCGATCTGATTCTTTTGGCAGCACGTTATAGCAAATGAGCGTTTTCCATAAATTCATAATGTGTTAAAGTAAAACGATGAAATTATTATTTTGCTTAAATAGAAATTTTGAAAATTGGTCCTTTATCTTTCTTCTCGAAGCTTCACAGTGTAAATTGTCAACTTTTCAAAAAGAAGACGTACATTTTGAAATCTCTCTTCTGTAAGATGGAGAGATTCTTGCATAAGGCAGCCGCACCACGTGGCAGTGCGGCGTGGTGGGCGCGGCTGACTAATAAGGGACTTAGCATGAGGGTATTTTACTTTAAAAAGCAGAGACAGTTTTGAAAAAAAAAAAAAAAAAGTTTCTGAATTTTTATTGATGGTGCGGCAGCCTCTATGCAAGAATTTCTTGAGAAAGATGTCATCGTTCCACATTTGGTGCCTGCCCCTGATTCTATACGTACGGACTCTAAAACTAGAACTTATGCATGTTAATCTATGTGCTTGCAAGTATACAAAGGATGCATGTGATCTCCACCTTGCTTAGTTTGTGTCTGGGACCGTTAATTAGAATGTTGAATTGAATTCTAGGTAATGACTATTCTGAATGTCTGAACTCCCTATATGGACCATAAGTCAGAATCCCTAAACCAAGAACCTAAGGTTCTTGAATCTTGACAGCTCTAGATGGACAAATTATACTGAAAGTCTAGCTGCAACCCTAAAAGTCCAACATTTATGATCAAGTATTTATTCATCAACCAATCTACTGCCCACTACAGTCTCTGGAAAACTGAGGCAACCATGTATACCACAGAAGCGGCAAGGCCCATCAATGGCTATGGTGCCCCACTACATCACCATGCTACTCAGTACAGACCCTAAACAAGGCATACACTTTGGGAAGCAGAACTAGACAATACTCATAGGCCTGACATATGAGTGTCAAAACTTAGCTTATTAATTTCTAATCCATTAATTGCTAGCTTTGATCGTTATAAAAGGAAAATTTGAATCCATTAACCCTAGATCGATCACCATGCTAGGTTATTGCCAGCAATTGTTTGACATTGGAAATCCCAAAAGTTGGGCAATGTTCTATTTCATAGATCATCATCTCTAAAATGTAACCGTTACCATACAATTCCTTAACTAGCATCATCAAAACATAATTAATTTGATCCATAAAATTCGAATTAAGCTCTATAATGTCAGATACTCAGATAATGAATTGTTGGCCATTAAATACCAATTTTATTTATTTCTCTTTTTACATCGTAATTATTGAATCTTGAGTTATTCTATTGAATTCCAATTTAGTTTCCATATCCATTAAAAAAATCATTTTCAATATTGTCATATATATATATATATTTTTTGAAAAGCAATAGTGTCATCATTTTAGGGAAAATTGAAAGATTCTCTCTAGCTTAATTACTTTAATTCTGTGAAACCATTTTCGTTTCCATGAAATTAAAAAAAAAAAAAAAAAGCCAAAAATAGAACCTTTTTTCTAGCAACTACAAGTAGTGACTGTTATAATTTGACTCAAAACCCTCGAATAAATCTAACTGAAAACAGTGGAAACAATACTGAGTCTAATAACAGATCGAAGAAGTGAAGCAGGGAGCGAAAGATATGATCTTAACTGATGAAAGGAATAAGGGTTGATGTAAACGGATCCTCGGGGCACAAATCCCCCCTTTCTGTATGATGTGTATCGTTTTGATCGACCTGCTTCTCTTATCGCAGCTCTCGCCCTAGCTAACCCTTCTTCCATTTTCTCAAAGGGATTCTTCTCATGCACCTAGACATTTTAGAAAAAAGGAAAAACAACAAATATATAATTAACTTTAACATGAAATCCATCAATGACATAAGAGTTTAGAAGTTTATTTAACAACACAAAGAATGTCATGATCACTTTTGTGAATGCACGTGTATATATATCTTACTGTAATGACATGTTGAGTAGATTCAGTGCTATTTGTGGCTGAATTGTTGAGACGATCGTTGAGGTATATATCATCGGTGACTAGAGTTTGGTTGGAGAATAGTGTGGAGTTACTAGGAATGGAGAGTTTGGAGCTTATCGGAAAGGAGAGGGTGGAATTTTCGGTGAGGGAGAGTGTGGAATTGTTTGGGAGGGAGAAAATGGGATGGTGAGGCTGGGAGAGTTTGGAATTTTTATGGTAAGGGAATGGTAAGTAATGGAAGTGGTGGTTTATGAAAGAGAAGAAAAGTATGAGGAAAAGAGATGGGAATAGATAAAGAATGCTGGTGCAACCCAAGCCACCCATGGTCAGAAAATCTGGCTACAAATTAAGCCCTTTCTGTTGGTGTTCTGATCTTCAGAAAAATGAGATATGTTTGTTGGGTTTTTTGCTAGGAAGAAGACAACGGTGGAGGGGAAGAGGAAGAAGAACAAGTGAATGCTACTGTGACTCCTATTTGGCAATGGCTAAAAGCAGATCTCCTGATACCCTTTATTTCCCTTTGGGGGATAAATATTTCTGATTTGAGATTTTTTATTTTTTTTGGCTGTACTTAATCAGTGAGGATAATTATGAAGGGAGCTTGTTGTAGCGCCTCGATCATTAAGTATATACCTAGTGAATGTTCTTTTTGTTGTTGGAAAATTTCTTTCTTTTTGCTTTATTTGGCCCCTTTAGCATGATAATTTAAGAAAAAGTCATTAATAATTATTGTAAAACATGCATTTCCTATATATAAATAACTTTTCATAAATCTGGACTATAGTGATATATGGAAAATTTTTCCCATAATTTGTAAGATTGAGTTTGAACATGAATACAATTCTCATTAAGAATAAATAATTCTAGATAGAATATGCATGTTTCCTAGTTCTTGTTCAATTGTGTTTGTGATAAGAATCACACAAGCATGAGAGGAAGTCTAATTAATATGCTAACTAAGTAATAAACATCAGATAAGATTATAGTGATATAGTTTTAATGAAATACAACAGCCTCTTATGGGTTTGTTAATTTTGTTCACTATATATACAAGGTCCCTGTGACCTCTCTATACAGCATTAAGATATCTAGCCTCATATTGCTGTACTTGAGAGGATCATAGAAGACTTATGTTATGTAGCAATGACAAGACGCCACGTGGAGGGCGTGCTCACATTGGTTGAAATTCCAACCTCTTTTCTTAGCCAAACTTTTTTGATAGATTCTTACGCAGGACAAACGTACCACTTGGCTGGTGGAGCAGCCAATCAGTGAACATGCAAGGGGGTGTTTTGGGTATTTCATTTTAATAAGTAAGGATAGTTTCAGAACACACTTAAAAAATTTTGGGTTTTGATTGGGCTACCCCACCGTCAAGTGGTACGTTTGCCCTATGTAATAATTTCTCAATTTTTTTTGGTACTGATGGAACATTGTGAAAAGGTTTGGATGAGAAAATTATAAAATCCGTAAGAATTTATAAATAATGGAGTCTTTAACTCCATCAATCTAAAATTTCATTAATTGCAATTTCTATTGTTTGGTTGCATCTATTTAGGATTTGAAATGTGTAATAAATTAAGAAAGTTTAAAACAAATAAAAAGATAAAATAGAAAAAAGTATTGTTTTGTAAATATAAATTGAATACTGCAAAGGACTTCGTAAATCACGAGACAAGCTAGTGTATTGGTGGGTATGAGATACCCTCATTTACAACTATTTGAACCAAAATTACAACATAGAGAACAAAAGTTACCATATTCATTTACATTATTTACATATAGTTAAACAAAAATTACAACATTGACAACGAATGTGTTCAAAAGCTTGTAAAAATGTCGTAAGAGGTGTAATTACTATTATTAGAATAAGATTACAACATTGACAACGAATTTGTTCAAAAACTTGTAAAATGTCGTAAGAGATGTAATTACCATTATTAGAACTAAGATTACACAAAGTATGACTCAAATTACAACTTTGACAACAAAATTTGTTCTCACTTTTGTAAATGTATGAGATACCCACCACACCTATTTTGGTGGAAATTGAAGCGAGGAATTTAAATAACGAATTTCTTCGTTTTTTTTTTTCCATAGAGAAATTTAAAATTTCCAATCTCATCATACCAAACGAAGGAATTGGCTTTTAGGAATTATGAAATCCTTACTTTCATACATGGAAAGATATATGGTTCCTAAATTCATATTACCTTGATGGAGGTGATTGTGAAAACAAAAGATTGATGATTTGATGATTAATAAGACTATGATTTACTTGTTATGGGTTTGACAGAATGAGTTCACGAAACATAAAACGATTGAGTACTCCAGAGTCCAGAAAACATAAAATGAAACGAACTCATAGGCCATGCATATGCTTCCTTCTGCTCAGATATACAGTAATCTGGCACGGCCGGAGGTCACCACAGCTTAAAAGAATACATTTAAGAGGTTTGGAAAAGGAAAGAGTTAGGAGAAAAAGATGCCCAGAACTAAAAATTTGAGCAGAATCTTCAGAGTTTGAGTTAGCGAAAACAAGAAAGATGTAAAGAAAGATTTATGCCATTTATACAATGAGTATCTAGGAACCAAGAACAAAATCAGACCTCAGCATAATATTGGAGGTCAGCCGATAGTCGATCCCTAAGTCCTTGACAGAGCAGGGTCACAGCAAAAAGCAGATCGATGCTCTAAACTACTTATTGATGGTATAGTAATACCAAAGCCAAGGAAGAAAGGGAAGTTCAAGATAGAAAATGCAGGCTGTATATGGTGATGATTTGTCCAGACGTGGGATTAACTAATTAAAGAGACTGCTCATAAGGAAAAACAGCTTCCAAATTGCTCATTCATAAGGATTGTCTACCCCTTGAGAATCCTTAGTTTCACCAGTGATGCTCGAATGTCTTTATCAGAGGATCCTTCACTTTGAACAACATTGGGATTGTCGACTGGAAGGACATGTTCCAAAGGAAAGTTCCGGTTAGCATGAAGCTTACGAGCACTGGTACCTACTCCCTTCAATATAACAGTCTTGTGTACACCACCAAGCAAGCCTTCGTAATCTGTGTCACCTAGTTCTCCCACAAAGGTAACAATGTTTGACAAGTCCAATCCCCAACGGACATACAGATACCTGGAGAGACTACATGTAAGTAATCCATAAATGTAATACACTTAGAGAAGAATAATTTTCAACTAATCCTCAGTAAGAGACACAGCATTCTCAGGTACAATAGAGGATATGATCAAGGATTTAGAGGGAAGTACTAATTAAGTTCCCATTCTGTTCGCTTGCATCCTTGAGCAATAATCTTTATTTCTTTAAATAAATGTCGATGCATGCGTCTGTTATGTAATTATTTAGACTTATCTCAGCATATGGGCAAATCAAATAGTACGACAAAGCTAACAAAATCTCTAAGTTGTGAAAAAGGAATGACCTGCAGAGCCACTATTCTGAATCAATAATTCAATATAATGTATTTAGCATGTATTAGGCAGCAGAGATAAATGCATATTGAAAAACTAGAAAAATCAAATTACTTCAGCATTTCTACCTGAGGGCTTGTGATCTAGAAGCCAACACAGGGATGACCTTCAGCCTCGTACCATTCTGAGAATATACAACATTGCATCGAAGAGCCTGAATTCTCATCATTTTCCGGAGTTCCTTAACAGGGGGAATCTGCACGTGATGATGTAATAGACATCATAATAGTTTGACTAAAAAAAAAAAGCAGTTCTTCCTAAGCAATGAACCTTCAAGTGATTACGGAGTAAATTTTAATTTGCAACCCTAATGATGTATAGAGACGGTTCAAAGAAGTACCCTTGACACAAAAGACACAGAAGCATGGATGGTTAATAAAGGAGATATGATCACCTTTCTCAGTTGTGATTTTCATGAATGAAATATAGAGATATCTTACCACTGCTGGATCCTTCACAATAAACGCATAGCAATGCTTAGTTGTTCCTGATTCATCTGCTGCAACTTGTCCGTCTCCTTTTTTCTCATTGAAAGAAGCGACCCAACGAACCAAAGTCTTTCTCAAACCGTCTCCACCCCAACGGTATTCAGTGTGTGAACGATAATCCAAGTCTACCACAAAGGGAAGCCCAGAAGGACTATCCTCAGAGCTCGAAGCTGGATAATAGAGCTCACCACCACTGCTGCATATAAAACCATCAAACTGTGATGGGCTCAAACCGCCTGAGACCAAAAGAGACTGTATCTCTGATATGGGATAGGCTGTTGACAGTATGAATCCTATAGGTCCTGCATCCTTTTCCTTTGATACTGTCTCAATAACCTTTTCAACAATTTCACTGAACTCTGAGGTTGTATCACAATCCACAGCAATTACAAATACATGCTTCCTTTTCCTCAGTGCAGGAAATTTACCAGCCCCAGTGTTCTCTTCTTTCTCTGTGGCACCAGCCTTTAGACAGCCCTCTAGAACACCCTTTGACATTGTCAAAACCGCATTCTCTTCTTTTACTTTTCCTTCAGCGGCATCATTATCTAAAGCATTATCAAGAGATCCAGCCCCTTCAATTTTCTCACCATCCAAAGAGAGCTTCAAGTTCAAAGATATATCTTGTATATCTCTTAAGGAATCACCAGGTGAATCTGATCCTGAAGAATCAATTTCAGCGGCAGTTCTTCGCCATTGTGGCTGCCTTGGTTTGCAACTGGTTATGCGAGATAAGTAGGTCTTACAATGCTCTGGCCATGAGAAAAGGTGAATGTTTTTCAGTCCATTCTGCCTGCATCTTGCCCAAAGATGCTTATCCGAAACGAGGTTCAGAAGGGCATCAGCAATTGACTGCTGATCATGGGGGTCAACTAGCAGACCATTATCAAGAGCCTGTCACAACAACTGTCTGTATTAAGTATAGTTAAGGTACCTAGTATTTAAAATTTGAGTCACTAAGCATCCAAAAAAAAAAAAAAAAGTCTTTGAAAGAAATAGAAATGTGCTCCAGGATGGACATACCCGATGTATATCAACAGGACCTCCATTTTTTGTGGCAACAATAGGTAAGCCATGAGCTGCTGCCTAATCAACAAAAAAAGGATCTTGTGTTGGATTTTATTACTTAACATCTCAAAGATCTGATATAATTGAGACATGTACCTCTATTAAAGTAAGCCCAAATGGCTCAATGAAAGCTGGATTGATAAAAACACCCTGCCAAGAAACCATAAACTTATAAATAGATGACTTGAGCCATGCATATAATTTTTATTACCAAGAGTTGACATGTAATATCAAAATGGGTTTTCGGATTGAATGTGAAAAGGCTTAGAAGACAATATGTAAATATGTAATGTCACTGCAATGGTTACTGGAACAGGAAAGTTGTCATCCTATACCAGTTAAACTGATTAAAATCTATAGCCACCTATTCAGTACGAAGTCCAGCCCTTTTAAAAAAAGCCTCTACCTACCACGTCATCGAGGAGCATTTGCTCTGTAGTTCTCCTGCACCATCTTACTCGTAAACGTAAACATTACTTTTAGGTTCGATACTCAATAGTTTCACAACTAAATGGAGATTGAACTTATCAGAAAATCTAAGGGGAGCCACTAAAAACCAACCTCCCGTCCCTAATCATAACATGAGATATTGCCACTATTCCTGTCAAGTAAATAACCAAATAATCTCTTGCACAACAACTATTGTTATAAGGGGGAAATAATATGATGAGGTTATTCGAGCTGAGCAGAGCCAAGCACAAAATAACCTCTTGCACAACCACTCCTGTCCAGTAAATAACAAAATAACCTCAGTATTTCGAGCTGAGCAGAGTCAAGATTGACTTTGAGATTAAATAACCCCAGGTTTCACTAAGAGTTCAGTTTAGCTTCAACTCAAATAAGTGAAAGTGATTTCCACAAGCATGCCTAGCTAAGTTTGATTGGAATCTGAACTTTGTATGACTTTAAATCAGACTAAGCAGTGGTTAACCTAGCTAGTTGTAAGATTACTATTAACGGATAAAAGTACCTTTGTTTTTGCTGCTAGACGATAGATGTCAGGAACATCAGACTGCTTGTGGTGTTTCGGATATGCCACATGACCATACAGATCATATCTATCAATCAGCTTTAAAATAGAAAGAAGCACAGAGGCATTTGTGCTCGACATTTCATCAATATCGTCGCGGTTTCCCATAATTAATGTCTGCAATGACACAAAAGGTGAAAAGTTCATCCTTAAATATATGATTATATATTATTCTGTTTTTTGTTGGCTGAATAAGGAAGCCTCATCTATTTGTCAGGGGACTATTTGAATTACATAGTAGGAAGGTGCAGTTAAGAATTTGAACTTACGAGGTTAGAAAGATCCCTCAAAGGGCGACACTCTCCAAATGCTTTAACTAAAGTCGTAATATTCTTCTTAGGATCTGCCCTGGCAAGAGCAAGTATCATAGGCTTGCGCGGGTTGGTAAAGAAACGCATAATCTGCCAATTAGAAATCATTAGTCTTACATCATAATCTAATTATCTAGTTCAGGAAAAACAAGCATCTCAATTTATCATTTCAACCCATGAAAGAATAAGCATCAACATAAAGCTATCAAGCTTATAATCCAAACTAAGCAAGAGGAGAAAGAATAGTTATAACCTCTGACCAAATTGGCAGGTCAGGATTAGCAGTACTATCATCATTTCTTTCCCCTTCCCCATCTGCATCACCATCTGCGGGTGGAATAATATGATGAAATTCCATTCCTGGAGGTATTACCTAACCATGACAACAAGAATCACAAGTTATTAAGAAGTACCACCAAATATAATGTGTTTTTATTTTTCAGTGGAGAAAGGAGGACAAATCTTTAATGAAAGACTTTGAAGAGATGTATGTTTTGATACTCACAACCGTGCGAGGCATAAACCTGCCATGACAGCTAACGCCCCTTTTTATTCTTGCTCGCAGTTTACGTTCTAGTATTGGATCAAAGCCATCATACAAGCGCCATTGTGAGTCTATTTCCTGTCTAGTGCTGGTTATAACAATCTCAGAGGCGTCAAGTGATAGTTCCTCCGCTTCTATCCTTCTCATAATTTTGTATGTCGTATTTATTTCTTCTCTTGATTGGCGTCCTTGTTTCAAAAGTTGCTCAAGCTTATCTCTTCCAAGTGAGTGACCAGTAAATAACATTGGGACATTCAAGGCTCCAGACAGAAGAGCAGCAGAGTCACCTGCATCTGCATAGTGTCCATGAATTGCCACTGGCCACACCGGTTCCCCACCTCCAATTTGCTCTCCAAGAGCTTTGGACAACTGTATAATATGGTTAAGTGCTCCATCTACAAACTCAGGAATGTGTGGCCAAAGGAGTTCTTTTGGAATGTATTTATCTTTTGGGCCAAATGGTATACGCACTATATAAGCCCCAGTGCTCTCCCCAAGCTCCTCTTGTGGATTCTCAGAGTTTACTGGATTCAACATTTCAGTTGGTTCCCCATAACTCCAATCCACATCTGGAGCTGAAACTTGTCTTGTTAGTAAATCAACGCGATAAACTCCAGGCATTGAACCTAAGGCCCTGGCAAGTTCCACAACATACTTGACCTGATAACAATAAAACATTTCTACTCCAATGAATTGATAGAAGATGTTAGGATTCTAGTCAAAATGTATCCAGTATTGACTATATGGAGAACACATGCATAGAGAACAATATGGGGAATAACAATTTCTATTTGTAACCGTTACCTGGCCACCTGTATCAGAATCACGACCAAGCTCCATGTTTTCACCACGTATCAAGCCATGGAGGCTGCATGAAGACTGCTTGTTAGAAATTAAAGCATTAAGAGGTATCAAGAGTGCAAGATATATCATATGCATCGTCTTCCATAAAAACTGAAACTTAAATTGCATTAATTAAGGGAAAAAAAAGTTGTTTAGCTCATTGCCTTATTAACACAATGTAGAATTTCTTTTCCTTTTGATGAGCAGCCCAGTTCTCCATCACATCCGTAGAATTGATTCTACGCATTCTTCCTCCTCTAGTGCTATCACTATTATGAGCTGAAATATCACCAACTGTGTCTCTACTCTCTCCTTCGGATAAGTCTTCTGACATGTCCTCAGTTGCCTCTCTCCTTCCCCTTTCACGCTCATCCCGACGCCTCGCTGTTCGTTGAGCTTCTTCTCCCTCAAGCTGATTAATTAGTACAACAACACGTCAACCATTTCAAAGCTCAAAAACTGAAAACAAACATTCACTAATTCTACTTGTATTAAAGAGCTTGTTTATAACACAAGGTTCCTCAATATAGATAAAACTAGTGCGTACTAAGATGAAAAATCTGAACTATGATTCTATATACAGAATTCACACATTTTGTAAATCTATCTTCTTATGAGCATTGTACAACCTATAACGTAAAATTATCAAATAATTCTGGACTCAACCATCAAATCGCTTAGAACACCAATAAAAAAAATTGGAAATTTCTCGAAAAACCTGCTTCTTTTTGCGAGCAAGATTCCAAATCCGCCAGCACATGTTCTCCAGCCTGGTGTTCCTCTCCTCGGCGCTCCTCGCCGTCGCCGCAGCCTGAAAAAAACAAAACAAAGCAAAAAACCAACCGGCGATCAAAAACTGAAACGTAAAATCGAGATTAACGACGAGATTAGATTCGGCACATACTCGAACCCAGGAGCGGTGGAGATCAGTCTCATCGTAGCGAGTGATGACCTCTTCGACGAAGTAACGAGTGGGACTGAAACGACCTCGTTCCCGGAGCAGCAGCGACGACGACGATTTGGCGTCGTCGAGGCCGGGACCGACGTCGAGAATGGCCTCTAAGTAACTGTTCACCCAGTCATTTCCCGCCATTGCCGCTTCTTCTACACAGAGCCAGAGCCAGAAAACAGAGCAGTTTGCTTGATTACAGTTTTATATACAGAAAGAGAGAAAAAGGGAGAGAAAACGGTTATGGGTGTGATGTGCTGGAGATTTGTGACAATGATGGGACTAAATGTGCAGAGATGATGGAGTGGGAGAGAAGTTTTCGGAGAATTTTTCCTCCTCCACTTTGCGATTTCTCTGGAAAGAAAATAAAAAAAGGTTTATTTTGAAAACACTTGGAAAATATTGGGTTCCTTTTATACCCCTGCCTGTCTCTCATGCCGATCAACCTTTTCGTGCACTGCACGCTATCGTTCTCGTTCTCGTTCTTCTACAACCACATGCCAATCTCATCGCCCCATCCCTGAGTTTTAGCTTCTCTATTCCTCGCAGCTAAATTATATCAACATTATTCTCCTAAAAAACCACACCTAGGCTAGGTGTCATTATTGTTGGAAAATGGAGGGAAAATTTTCTACAGTTACAATTTCATAATATCCACAGTTCCACACCAACATTTTAGGCTTCATCTGAAATGTTAGTAGAATGATTATGTTATGTAGAGTTGATCCAAAGCAAATAGAGCTTTACATCTGGAGATATCCGCACCAAATTTTGAAATACTGAAATTAAAGGAATAAGGAAAACTTGTAAGAAAAATTCTCAACTTTCGGCAAATCTAGGCAAACTAGTACGTATTTAGATATCAAGGCAATCTTGTTCGAACAAGTGGGAGGTGCATATATTTTCTAGCTAGAATTCAATTTGATCAACTTCAAAGACGGGCCAGAAGGGCATAATTATGTATAAACAAATTGGAATAAATTCCATGCATGGCTTCTCTCAATATCGAAGAGACTGTATTCTCTTGTTCTCCTATTACAGATCTACAAATATAGTTAGTCAGGAAGGAATTAGGTTCCTCCTGACTCCAGAAAAAACTGTACACATGTGATGGTTTAATAAAATGATGTGATGGAAATGTCAAGTCTCTAATTTTATCCGGATGCTCACTGAAGTGTGCATATGTCGCTCATAAGTGATGGACTGATGGATCTAGCTATGATCTATGCTCTTTGGGTCAGAATTCATTAGTTGTGTTAACTCAAAGCTCAGAGATTTTTTTTTTAAATTGGATCTGAGGCAACGTGTCGACTCATCTCAATTATGTTAGCAAGTTAGTAAAATTCATAGTTAACCTCAATAAGTTGTGCGGAAAAATTGTCCATTATTAATTTGTTGCCCTTTTTTTTTTTGAAAGGAATTTGTTGCCCTTATTATGAAGCAAATGGACGCAATACCTATTTAGATACTACTAGTGCATGATATCACATGACACTTTTGGGACTTCATTGTTCAAATTCCTATGTGTAACTCCTTGAAGCTATCATATGAAACTCATAACAGACTAGAATTCTAACCTTGAGAACCCATTGAGTGGAGAAGAATTGATGCAATAGGAAGCCTACACAGCACTCAATGAAAATCAAATATGTCCATGGTATGGCGATGCGAGGGGTGTAGTCGGCGGCGGTGGTGCTGCATCAGGGGTTGCGGTGAGCTGGTGGTGTTGGTGCCAGGATTGGGTTGGGCCGTATTAGTGGGCTGGCCCAATCTTTTTGCTGTTATGGATGCATTTTGGGCCTGAGCTCAATTACTAGACTTATTCCATGTTTTTAATTTGTTTTCTATTTTAGTTTGCATTTGTTTTTTGCTGTTACTAATTGTTAGGGTTTTTGTCTGTTTACCTCATTTTTAGGGATTTTTTTCCCACTTACCCCATCAAGTTTTTTTTAATTCTCTCTTACCCAAAACTAGACCTGTAAATGGACCGGATTTTGATCCGGACCCGCTCCAGATCCGTGGCTATTGGACGGGTTTAGATCGAAAACTTTGATCCGTTGATCCGTTAATGATCCGAATCCATTAACCCGTTTATTTAACGGATCAAATACGAGGTCGATCCGATCGGTTAATGATCCGGCCCGTTTTTATAATAATAAAATATCATTTTTTATTAATATATTATTATTTTTAAAAAATATAAAATATGAAGAATTTTTAATACAATTTTTTTGCAGAAATCTAAGGGACAGTCCACCACCCAAGATTCCAAGAAGCATTAAGAATTTTGATAACATAATTTTACTTTTGGTGATAGTTTTCGTGTTGTTTTAATATTTTATTAATATCTTATGAAGTATAATGATATAAATTTAATATTACTATCTAAATTTTTAAAATATTTGAAATTATAAACGGGTCAGATTAGAGGATCGGGTATCCGTTAATCCGGCGGATACGGATTTGGATCGAGTTACTAATGATCCGCCGGGTTAACGGAGTGGGTTTGGATCAATTTTTTTTTTTAAATAAACGGATTTGGATTTAGGTCGATCCGATCCAAATCCGATCCATTTACAGGTCTAGCCAAAACACTCTAAGGAGGTATTCCCTAATACCCCATTAAGGTTTTTTTTCGTTCTTTATTTTTTTTAATATCATTTTACTCTCACCCCTTTGTTACTTAGAGAGAGAAAGAGAGGGAGGGAGAAAATGAAAGAGAGAGAAACCACAGTAGACTTCGCCGGAGCCGGTCACCAGTGACAGGAATCTGGCCAACTTTCGTCAGAATCCGATCATCGACCGCCGCCAACCAGAATTTTCTGAAAATATCTATTACCCCCAATAGACGTCTACTACCCCTAATAGACGTCTATTGCCCCCCAATAGAACTTTCGGTAGCCGGAATGAGAACTAATATTCATAAAATTAGACAAATAAAACTTTAATTAAAGAAAAAAATGAAGAGATTATATCAATTTAAAAACGTCTATTGCCCCCCAATAGACATTCAAATTTTTTTTTTCTTTCCTTCTGTCCCATTACTTAAAAAAAAAAAAGGATTTGGGCACCCACCTCCTCGCCTGTCTTCGCCGCTTGCTCCTTTTTTTTTTTCCTCCCAGAATGGCTTTGTCGGTTGCGGTTTTGGGGCAAAAACAGAGAAGGGACCGGAAAGTTGTTGTTTTGGGGCAAGAACGGAGTCGTTGACAAAGGAACAGCTAGTGTCGAACTCACAGAGAGAGAGAGAAGCGCACCGAACTTCTGCTGGAACTCCGGACTTGACTCGGACTCAGACTCGAACTCGAACTCCAACATTTATCCCGTTCCTCTCCGACTCAGAAGCAACGCCGCAACCGGAGCTTTTTCATCTCATGCAATTGACGCTATCTTCCTTCCATGAAGGATCTAGTGAGTGGTGGATCTCTCTCTGATTCCTCGCTGTGCCGGACTCGATAACTACAGGCTGCAGTGCCACCAGAGATAGATTACTCACCGAAGCCTCCGTCGTCGGGTTCGGAATCCTAGGGAAAAGAGAGAGAGAGTGTGTGTGGCATATGATGTAGTTTCTTAATTAGGTTAAGGGTAAACTTGTCATTTCCTTTTAAATTTGGTTATTGGGAATAAAAATCTATTGTTGGGGTAAGTGGGAGATTTTTGATCAATTTTGGTGCTTTTGGTCAAGGACTTATTGTTAACCAGTATTTGGTTGGGTCTGTGGCCTTGTACTGATCTATGCACCTCATGTACCTTGTTTGCCTTGGTGAGATGACGCTCCTTAATTCATTAAGTGGATGCAACCTCCTAGTGACATGATGAAATTAAGTGTCATTGGATCTATTTCTAATCAACAGCATATTGGGAAAGGTGGATTAACTGTTTTACGACATTGCATTAGCTTTCCGATATGTTACCATTATTGTAAAGCAAATAGAGTTGTTGGTGTTTCACTCTTTGCTAGTTGGTGTATGTTTTAATACATAGCTATAGTTGAAGCTCATGTTATTATTCAGGATGTTCTCTTAAGATTGAACGTAATATGGGGTTTAGGCATTATATCCCCCGTATACTGCAATTTCATCAATTACAATTTGAGGCCAGCTGCACGGGATTAGAAAAAAAAAAGGAAATTGAATATTGACGATTCCAAAATTTTTCTTCATTAAGATCCACTACCCGATAATTATTATGGTTTTATCCTACGATGTAAAAAAACCTAGCCGCTGGCGCAAGAGAGAGGGAAGAAATACCCTAGCTTCAAAAATATCTAAGTTTGACGGTATGGAGGAGGTGGATGAGATGGCTGTTCGACTGGCTGCTTTTCTTAGACTGGCAGATGTTCGCAGGTCGGTGGATCTTCATCCTGCTCGTGGAGAAGGTTTGCGTCGTTCTCAGACGTATCTGGTGGGGAAGTTGTTGACGGCTAGGGCTTTCAACAAAAGATCGTTCATGGGTGTATGTTCCGGCATGCATGGAGGTTGAATGGAAGATACACTGCTTAGGAAGATGGAGATCGCTTTCTGTTCACCTTGATTGATCCAACAGATCATAACCGGATCCTTCGAGGTGGTCCTTGGGGTTTTGATAGAGCTCCAGTTGTCCTAGCACTGTATGATGAGGTGGGAGCGATCAAGAATGTTCCGCTCTCTACCTTAGCTTTCTGGATCAAGGTGCGTGGTCTGCCACCAGATTTCCATACTGATCGTTGCTTGAGAAGAATTGGCAGCACCTTGGGGCGGTATGTGCAGAAAGACACAACAGAGTTTGGAGAAGGAAAAGGATTCGAATCCGAGATGAGATGGATCTTCTACAACCTGTGATTTTCCGATGGAGCTTCACAGTGGATGATGGGGTTGATGTGGATTTGGACCTTTTCTTTGAAAATCTCTATGGCAGATATCAGGAGTGTGGTTTGATTACTCATGTGGGCTTACCATGTGTTGGGACGCCGCTGCCGGCAGAGGCCAGGATTGAACAATCCGGCGAAATCTTGAAAGGGTGTTGAACCATGTGGAGTTGTCTCCTCATATTGGACGGTCGATGGTGTTTGGAGCACAGCCGAGTCCACAGATCGGGCTGGAGAGATTCTTGCTAGCAGCTAAACCAAAGGGGAAGAAGGAAATCAGGCGTAAGCTTGCCACCAGCGGTACGTGGTGAAGGAAGTTCTGGGGTGCACACTGCACCTTTGAACGAGCAAGTGGAGAATGGTAATGAAATATCTCTGGGAGGTTCAGGGCAGGAGCTGATTGGGATTGGTAGTTCTATTGAGAAGGAGTTGATAGAGGCAGCTCCTAGTTGTGGTATGCGTAGGAAACGTGTGGATGAAGACGACATCTCTCCAAAGAAGTTGCGGTTGCAATTGAGTCTAGCAGTGGGCAGGATAGACTTGGATGCTATGACAATGGGATTGTGTTTTGTGAATTGAAAGCTATGAAGGAAGTATACAAGAAGAGGCTGGGAAGGCCAAAGGGGGCAAAGAATAAGGCAAAGGAACTTAAGGTTGTGCATGCTTCACCTATGAACAAGTCACCGGCAAAGAAGCTCAAGACTTCTAGGAAGGAGGAGAAATTGGTGAATGGACTACCAGAATTCACCATGGTGGAGGCAGTTCATGGTTCCAACCCATCAAAGGGTGAGGAGCCAATAGTTGTTTGATAGGTTGATCCTAGTTACTATTGTCTATACTGGTAGAGATACCTCTATGAGTCTTGTGGAAGTACTTAATTAGTTTTAGCGTACCACAATTGCGTGCTTGGCATGTGAGACTAGCTAGGTAAAATAGATTGCCTGCAATGCGATGTGTTTGTATGTGGCATAGACTACTCAAAGTATAATTTTTTTATTGGAGTAGTCTTTATACTATTTCTTAATCTATGAATGGAGCATACTATTGGTATGTCTCAATTTGATCCAAAAAAAAAATCCACTACTCGATGAGAATTTTTGCCGTGTTAGAATTATATGCAAAGAGGAAATAAAACAGATCAATTAGCAAGTTTCCTTGTTTTCAGATCAAACTAATCACTCCATTAATGCCCGCAATCTTCTATTTCATGACACAAACCCAACCGTACAGTTTCCCACCATAATCAAACTTCCGTCAATCCACCAATCATGTTCGACCAAATGACTTTGAATCCCAAGTGCCCCCCTTGTCATAATCTCTGAAACACACCCACAATTCCCCAATAACAATCACACAACACAAAAATGGGGTTCTTCTTTGGACTGCTCGTCGGCATTGCCATCGGAATTGGGTTGATCATGGCTTTTGCTCGGAGCGAGAGTAGGCGATCCAAACGTCGCTCTGAATTGGTACTAATCAAATCTCGTTACATCATATACGAGTGTTCTGAATTGATTGGTTTTGATGGTTTCCCTTTTTATGTTCATGTGGTTTGTTTTCAAAGGCCAAGACTATTGCAGCGCTTGCAAGGATGACAGTGCAAGATTCCAGAAAGCTTCTTGCACCTCAGTATTATCCATCTTGGGTTATTTTCACGCAGCAACAGAAGTTGAGTTCATTTCACATTTTTCTCACATGCACTTCATGTTTTACATTGAAAATGTAACACATGTTACACTATTCTTAGAGCTAATATCAAGTCACTGGGTATTCATCGGATGGTGCCTTTTTGTGCCATCCAGTGCAGCTTCAAAAACTCTAGTTGTCGGGGAGATTACAACGCCAAAAAAACAAAAAAAAAGATATCTTAGAAGTTAGAAGAGCAAATGAGCTCTTGCATATAGATTATTCATATGGAAACAATGAGTATTCTAGCCCTAGTTCATTAACTGTGTGGGACTGACTTTCTAAGAACCCACCTTTAGGTGGTCATACACATGAACAAATGAAGGTGGAAAAACCCAGTGAGTGCATAGAGCTTTGTTAGACATTTTCCCATCCAATATGGGATCAGTGCTCAACATTTTATTGCATGGACACTTTTTATATATGTATGCATATTTTATCTAACATGAATCTCTTTTTAAATTCCAGTTGACCTGGCTCAACCAACATCTTGACAAGATCTGGCCATACGTTAATGAAGTAATGCATGGCTTTCACTTTTTTTTCGATGGCTTTTCCTCTTTTTCGATGTCTTCCTCTGTGCTTAATTGTTGTTTAAGAGCATTTGTGATGGTGTAGGCAGCATCGGAGCTGATAAGGAGCAATGTGGAACCAATACTCAAACAATATACCCCGGCTGTCTTGGATTCACTCAAATTCTCCACATTAACCCTGGGCACTGTGGCTCCACAATTTACAGGTTGGCCTCAAAATCTAATCACTCCCTTTTTCCGTTCCGTCACATTTCCTATGGACATACTTGGTCAGACTCATTTGTTAGCTTTAGCAAACCCGATTATGAAATTTTAAGTGTCTTTCCTTACATCAACTCCATTTATACCATAGGCTATATGGTGACTTAAAACAGTTTATAACTTCTTCTTTTTTCCCTTCTTATCGACATGGAATCAAACATGGATACAATCACCCATGTACATAAGAACTTTTGATATTCCCTAAATCCTGTTGAAGCTTCCTAATTTCGCAAGTATTCAGTGTAGAGAGTTGGGTGGAAGCGAGTATAAAATATGATTATGATATCTAGCCATAGATAGATATACAGATCGAGTTGACCCTTTCGGAATACATCCATTAAGGAAACAAGCTGATCCTGTTAGTCGACTTATACAAGTTGTTGATATCCTTATAGGAATTTCCCTTGTTGAAAGTGAATGTGGAGCTGGGGGAGTCACTATGGAGTTTGAGATACAGTGGGATGGTGATCCAGATATTGTAATTGATATCAATACCCGTGTTGGTCTTGCACTACCTGTACAGGTATGTTCGATTTAATGCTTGTTTACGGTTAAGAATAATTTATGTAAGTTCATATTTAGATGTAGTCACAAAGAGAAAAGGTATTTTAAGAAAATGCATGACATTCCAAATTTGTTTTCTGGGAAATATTCTATTAACAGGCACTTGTGTTATTTAAATGTCTTGTTTCTGCAATGAGTTTTTTTCTGCTACTTGATAGATTTTGGAAGCAAATTTGAATGAGAGTTTCTGGGGAGTTTGATATTAGAATCAGACTGTTTTTACCAAACTGTCTGTTCCAAGTCATGTTAACCTGTGAGGAGTGACCATATATCCGAAACATGTTATGTTGTCAAACTTTTGATGAAGATCATATGTTCATACTTTTCATTTAAAGTTTAAACAAGTGTACAAGGAACAAAACATGCCTGACTTTCTGGAAACAGGGAATTACTTGTTATACTCCAGTCACCCCCTGCTTACACATTTTTGGACCTACATGTACTTCTGCATTGATCTTTCCCATTTCAGCATCTTCTTGTTGTGTATATGTCTATGCATGTATTCTTCCATTCATCCATAGTATGTTTTCTTTCATGAAAATAGAGGCTTTCATAATGTTTATGAAAGTTTTAGTACACCTTATCATCTTTTTCATTTCCATTGTTCGTCTAGGTGAAAGATATTGGATTCACTGGGGTTTTCAGGTTAATCTTCAAACCACTAATTGACCAGTTTCCTTGTTTTGGAGCTGTTGCATATTCCCTAAGAGAAAAGGTGTGCACACAATTATTGTTACTGTGTTCATAACCAGATATACATCTACTATATTTGATTTTGATATCATATATTTTGTGTCTGCCTGCAGAAAAAGCTGGATTTTGTGTTTAAAGTCTCAGGTAGTGAAATATCAGCAATTCCAGGAGTTTCCGAGGCTCTTGAGGTTTGCACTAACTTTGCCATCTCTGATTTCTATTGCTTGCGTATGTGGAAGACTGCTTATGGCTCTGTTGACTCCGTCACCCTTACCAAATTTTTTTTTTATTCATAGTAGCGAAAGTTTTCTTCCCCTTTCGATAATAGTAGTTTTTATGAGAGGATGCATATGGCCTTTGAACCCTTCACTAACAATAGCACTTGAATTCTTTGATCACCATTCTTGAATTTTTTGTTTACAGAAACTACTAGTCTTGAAAGCGAGGTGACATTTTGCTAATTTCAATAAAACAGACCTCAATTGTGTCATATTGCATAAAACAGGGTTTTGGGGCTGGGCTTGCTCCTGTTCTTACTCAACCCTGGCATCATGATGTCCCTTGTGTCATCCCTGGACTATTGTTAGATAAAGCATTGTTCTTTTGGTATTCTTATTGAAAGGAAATTAAAAATGGAGGGACAAATCCCTGTAACTAAATCATATCTGCAGAAATTCATCAAAATTACAAAACATCTTACGTAACATTACTGCAATTATTTTTTCCACACAGTAATTTAGTATCAGTGCACTATAGTTAAATTATTATATTCTTCAGGAAACAATACGAGATGCTATTGAAGATTGTATTACTTGGCCAGTTCGTAACATTATTCCCATTGTACCTGGCGATTACAGGTATGTTAAATTCAGAATAAACTGTAGAACCTTATTATACATTTATACTTCCAAACTGTCCGTACCTCTATCTCACTCCTGGTCTCTGAAAGTATTCAATACAAAGCTTAGGAAAAACATATATGGAGAAGTTTCATGACAATACTAAATGGATTTGCATGTTTATTCTAATGAAGTTTTATGGTTTCATGTGGGTGTTTACAGAGTTTTATGGGGTCAACCACTAATGGTTTTCTATTCATAAACTGGTTTTATACTTCAGTAATGCAAAGTAATCAGATTGTATTTTCCATTCACCATGCATATGGATAATTCCAAGGTACACCATCAATCCGAAAGATATATAGCCAATGTGGAACCATGTTAACACATACGAACTATGTATGCATAGATTTGATATTTTGAGTTGCAGATGTTGACCATTATATGGTCTAATTCAGAGAAATTTTTCTGACTCAATCTACCAGTATTTTCCTCATCTAAGATCTTGTTGTGTTACAGTGACTTGGAGTTGAAGCCCGTTGGAACATTAGAAGTGAAGCTTGTAGAAGCCAAGGAGTTAACGAATAAGGACATAGTAGGAAAATCAGATCCTTTTGCTGTGATATTCATACGTCCACTTCCTGACAGAACAAAAACCAGCAAAGTTATTGTAAGTCAAACTCATGTTTTACTTTGTGTACATATAATTTTTCCTCAACTGTATTGATTTTATTATCATATCCCTCAGGACAACGATTTAAACCCAATATGGAATGAGCACTATGAGTTCATAGTTGAAGATCAATCAACTCAACGCTTGACGGTAAGAATTTTCGATGATGAAGGACTTCAGGCTGCAGAATTCATTGGCTGTTGTCAAATTCCACTGAGTTCGCTTGAGCCTGGTAAAGTGAAGGATGTGTGGTTAAAACTTTTGAAGGATTTGGAGATCCAGAGAGATACCAAGTACCGGGGTCAGGTGAAAATGGCATCTGAATTTTCTTTATTTTCAACTTATTCAATATGTCACAGACCTTACATATATGAGATACATATGAGAAAAATGGGTATAATCCACTTTAGTTTTGACAATAGGTGCACTTGGAGCTGTTATACTGCCCTTATGGTACAGATGGGAACATTGTAAACCCGTTCGACCATGACTTCTCCTTGACCTCTTTGGAAAAGGCTTTGAAGATTGAAAATTTAACAAAAGCAGAGTTAAGAAAAATATCTACCAAGAAGAAGAAGGAAATGTTTATAAGAGGAGTACTATCTGTAACAGTTATATCTGCAGAAGACCTACCAATAGTAGATTTTATGGGGAAGGCTGATCCGTATGTTGTCCTTGTTTTGAAGAAATCTGAAGCAAAGCAAAAGACCAGGGTGAGATATAAGTTTCCAAATTGATCACTCTTTCTAAATTATTTCCCATCTATGAATTAGCCAGCCATGCATTCCTATACCTTATTAATTCATACTCTTCTGGTTTCTTAGGTCATAACGAACAACTTGAATCCAGTTTGGAATCAGACATTTGACTTCATGGTGGAGGATGCATTACATGAAATGTTAATTGTCGAAGTTTGGGACCATGACACTTTTGGGAAGGTATTGTCTTCAAATTTGGTATCATCTTATTTCTATCATTGTTATAGTATCAAAAAATTTGAAATAGCTTTTCATTATTTTAGGATAGAATAGGGAGAGTGATCATGACACTCACCAGGGTCTTAATGGAAGGAGAATATCAGGAATGCTATCCCATAGACATTGCCAAATCTGGAAGGATTACTTTGACTCTCAAATGGGTTGCGCAGCATAAAGTCCGTGATTCTTGATCTGATCAAAGACGATGTAGCCTACATTGTTTTTGCAGTTTTGCTAGAGTTGAAGGTCCGATTTCTTTGCTTGACAGGTTAAGGAAATTCATTCATTCCTTGCACATAATAGATTTTACTCATCTCCCAAAGCTAAAAGAAATCTTACTCGAGTCAGATGTAGTTCAGATTATTTTACACTTCAGAAATCTTCACATGTTTGAGCTCTATTTTTTCTGTTGTACATACGGAAGAGATTAACGGAATTTCATATCGGATGAGATTTTTTTCGATATGGATAGAAATGGGTTTGATAGACCGCTCACAGTACGTGGTTCTACCTATACATAGAAAAAATCATGAAAGAGGCGATCAGAATGGTGTTCGAATTCATTTAGGATCCCGAGTTTCCAGACAATTATAATTTGCATTCATTTTCTTTTGTGGTCTGGTTTGTTCTTTTCCACTTTTCTTTTTTCGATCTATTGAATTCTCTGCATTCTTCTTAAAATGAAACTTTTTCCAGTAAAACTATTTGTAGGATGCTTAATTTACGATCTTGCTGATCATATGTCACAGGCATCCATTTGCATAAAAAGAACTAATACCTCAGTAGCAATACTCGTGTTCTGTCTAGTTTTATGTTTTAAAAAGTTCTTAGTTGGATTAAGCACTCAGTTTGTCTGAAATTTGGCATCCTTGCTAGGATTTGATGATTGTGTTAAGCACTCAGTTTGTTTCAAAATCTTTCATTCTTTACCGTGAAACTATATATCAATTGAAAAATATGTTTAGATCATAATAAGTCAGGAATTCCGAACTTTCGTTTATACTTGCACATTGTAACAGAGACCACTTGGGTCTTCCGAACTTTCGTTTTCATTAGTTTCATGTTTCATTTTTCTGATTTATTTAGGAGGTTTTGGTTTTGGTCCCCCTCCTTTGTACTCTATTTTCCTTTTCTTAATTTAAGAGGATAGGAAGGATCTCTTCCTCACCTATCCAAGCTTTACAAAAAAAGAAGAAGTCAGGAATTCAAACTCCTCACATATCTCAAGTCCACGTCAAGCCTTATTGCATGCGTAATTATCTTCTCTACAACTTAGTCTAGTTATCTTTTCTCTTGTACTTTTTTTTTTTTCCTTCAAAATGAGAGATGAGCTAGTCTAGTCTTTATATTTTTCCTTCTACGAAAAATGCAAATTTGAAACCTTTGTACACATAAATTTTATTTTTCCTTTCACAAAAAAATCGAACTTGAAACTTTTGAATATAAGACATGCCATTAACATCTAGAGTCACAGCTGCATATAAACTTGCACGTTAATGAAAGGAAAAACTGAAAAAGAAAGCAGACCAAAATTTTCGGTGGTATTATTACTCCACTCTGGAAAAGAACAAAAATGAAAAACTCTACCCTAAATTCATGAAATTTCCACTACACAGTTTGAACGGTTGGTCAGCTAAGCCCTCCCTTTTGACAGGTAGTTGCCACCGTCTGCCTCAAACCTACGCACATCACTCTACTCCACCACGAAAGCAACCATGGCAGAAGAAGCTCAAGACCACCACCAAAACCACCACCCTCTGCCGCTTCTAGAAGCTCTAAGAAAAGCCTCCAAAGCCCTCCAAAACAACCCCATTGCCACAATCTACAACAACCACGACACAAACGCCGCCATTGAAGCTCTTCTAGAGCTCGCAACACAAGCCGACCCGATCATCTCCACCGACCCTAGTCTCTTCAACCTCGCTCAGTTACTCAACAACCTTAAAATCCTCCTCGAAAATCTCGAAAAGTTGCAAAGCTACGGCCTCCGGTCTCTCCTCCGCCGCCAAATCACCAACTACAACATCTCCCAAGTCGGGTACGCTATTGAAGCTGAAATCCAAGCATATGTTGATCGAAAACACGTAGAGAGCTTCGTGGAAACGATGAATGAGTCGGAGGAAGACGGCGAAAAGGTAGAGGCTTTGGTGGGTTTAGAGACCAGATTGTCCAGAGGTTTTGATAAGGAGTACCAGGAGTTGATTTTGAAAGCCAAGGTATTTTCCATCGTTGAATTTATAATCTGTGAGTCACTGCTTTCGAATTGGGTTAAAGACCAAGCTGCTGTTGTTGCTCTAGCTCTGGTTCAGTTCAATAAGGACGTTTTTGTGGGGTTGGTGTTAATGGGTCCGATTATTGGAGCTTTGATTTCAATGGGTTCGTGTCGTTCGATTCAAGTCCTTACTTCGCTGGTCAGGATTATCCGAACCCCTTTGGTGGATGACATCAATGAAGAAATACCAAGAATTATACGACTTTTGAGCTCCGAGGAGTTGAAGATGAAAGCGGTAGCGATGAACTGCGTTTTCGAAATCGGAATCTTGGCGAGAGAGGAAGTGATTGAGGCCATGCTTGGAGAGGACTTGGTGAAGAAGCTGATGGATTTGCAGAGGTTGGAGGTGATGGGTGAGTCCAAAGAGGATGAAGGTGTTGGGAAGTTTCCATTTTTGGGGTGTGTTGCTGCTTTTGCAGTGCAAGTAGAAGTTGGGGAAGGGTTGGAGAAGACTGAGAAGAGAGCAGTGAAGTTGGAAATACTGAAGAGAGTTAGAGAAGCCTCTGTTTCTGAAGCAGAGTCTGCCACTGTTGTTTCAGAGGTGCTATGGGGCTCTTCACCTTGAAATTTTGATTAGATTGGAGGCTTGGAGCAAAGGTTTAATCTTTTATACTGTAGAAGTCAAGTCATGTATTAACCCAGGTCTCATATATGGTAATTCTACATTAGTGTGAGAGACAGGGTAGAAATTAGATGCAATTACTTATGAATTATACCTTATAATCCTCATTCTGCCAAGAGATTAAACAAAGTGATTTAATGAGAATTCAATTCTTTAAAAAATTAGCTAGTCGGTTGACTCGGAGAGTGTAAATAAAGGATTGGAAGGGACTCAAAGTGCAATGCATAATTTATGTTTAAGCAAATGCTATAGCGGGTCGACCCTAAAAAGAAGGGTATATAATTATAATTTGATGTATTAAAATGCAAGCATATCTAAAGAAGGGGATTCTTTATCCTCATCATAGATGGTGGCCTAATTATGTGCTTATTTTAGCATTAAAAGACTAAAATTAGTCATAATTTGTGAACATATGATCTATTTAAGAATGTGTATATATTACACACTCCAACATGCAACATCATTTGGAATTCTTTGTACTTTTGTGTAGATGCCCTCTCTCTTCGCACGCTCATTGTCTTTTATGTACCGCAGTGGCGGATTCAGAAATTTTTGTCAGGTAAGGCAAGACAATGGCAGGTTAAAGGAAAAGGGGAAGGGAGGAAAATATAGGGAAGCTATAGATTTTGGAGGCAATTGTGAAGATTTTAGAAGCAATTGTGAAAAGTTTGCCCTGATTTTGCCTTATTTCTGCAATTTTCTTCAACAATTCACTTGATTTTGCCCTATTTCTGTCAATTTCACATATTTTGCTTATATCAAACTTGTATAGACTTAAAAATCCAGTTTAGGCAAGTGCCTAAGCTGCCCTATGTAGATCCGCCGGTGTATGTACCTAGAATAATTTTTCTTATATACATGCGTTTTATGTATATCACAACTACAAGTATTGTTTAATGAAAATTCTATGGTTTCATTTCTTTATGCATGTCGAAGAAAGAAAGAGATTTGTAACAAAAAGAGAGAAATAAATAGATGAATCAGAAGTCCAATTAAAGTGAGTGATGTCGCATTGAAGTGGTAACGTGAAAAGCCTTTCATGTTTGATTAGACAAGAAAATGAAAGAAAGAGAAGGTAAAGAAAATAATATAATTTTTATTATTTAGTATTAACTCTCAAACATATCTTATAAGATATAAATTTTGTGGTAGATATTGTAGTCTTTAAAGCTCATTCGTTGGAGGTCTCTAAGTGGAGCATTTCTCCCGCTTATTTGCTTTTGCACTGTCCCAACAAATTGAAGTGGTAATGTAATAAGCATTTCATGTTTGATTAGACAAGAAAATGAAAGAAAGAGAAGGGAAAGAAAATAATACAAATTCCATTATGTAGTATTAACTCTCAAACATACCTTACAAGAGATAAATTTTGTGGTAGATGTTGTAGTCTTTATAGATCATTTGTTGGAGGTCTCTAACTGGATCATTTTCTTCCGCTTATTTGCTTTTGCCACCATCCCAGTTCGATCAAATATAAAGTGACTGTCTATAAAGAAAAAAACTATAAGAATGCAATTATGAATCTTAAAAAAGTTTGATCTTGCCTCAAAATGAAGGTTGTATGATCAGACGAAAGGTTGTGTTTCGGACAAGTGTGGTAGGAGCAAAGACAAAAAGAGAAGAATATGAGCTATAACTTAAGGATTTACGGTTTTAGTTTGCATTTCTATTTTAAATTGATTTGTAAGCGAAGTCAGTAGTTATTTTACTTCTACTTCTTTTTTTACGAAAGATTTACTTCTCTGAATATTCTTAATCACAAACGTGTAATCGCAGTTTCCTTGCAGAGACATATTAAAACCCAAAATTTAAAGCCTCAAGAATTTGACAATGGTCTGAAAATAACTACAATAACTGAAGAAATTGAATCCAAGAAAGACGTGTTACAGTGAAGGGGGCATTAACTAACAGCAACCAAAAACGTTTTCCGGTTCCTTTCTATATTTGTTAAGTTCTTTAACTTTCACTTCCCTCTCTCTCTTTCTTCCCAATCTCCGGCATTAAAAAAATTTTCAATACCAACTCGATTCTTTGTTTGTTGTTTGACACCACAGCCGCCCCGCCCCAACCGGCCTCTCTGTCTCTTCTACCCTTCACCTAAATACACGCCACTTTTGGATTTCAGAACACACCTGTCACCCAAGATCTCTCTAAGCTCATTATAGGTCGGTGATCAAACCCAAAATTCAAAGATCCAAGACTACTGATCAGATCCTTCAAGTTTTTCTGATTCCTCTATCTGGGTTTTGTTATGGGTTGGAGATACAGAGCTGGGTTGCTTCTAATTGGTGCTGTGGTTATCATTTGGGTTACCTCTGCAGAAGTCACACAAGTTAGTCATTTCTTTCTTTCTCTGTCTCTGTACTCCAATGTTTCTCTAGCTTCTTGGGTGCAATATGATTTGTATGAAATGCTTATGGTTTATCAGTTCCTTAGGTTTATGGGTTGGGGAAAGCTTGGAGCTTTATATGAATTCAGTCATCTGTTTTTGTGGTTGAAGATTTTGTCTTTGACCTGTTCCACTAATTATATGATTAAAGCTGGATTTTAGTTTTAACTTATCTGTGAAACTGAGGCCTGAACTGGGTATCAAACATTGTAGGTAAATAACGATTCATCTTTTCTTCATTATCCTCTGATTGATGGCACCAAGTAGGCCTGAATTTTCGTGAGATGCAGGGGTAGCAAAACGAAGAAGTATCCAAAAATTTGGTTAGTGGGTAAATCAACCTTGATTTTCTTGTCAAAGCCAGCTTGGAGTTTAGTTAGTGACCAAATTAGATAGTTTAGTATACATTTGTACCCTTTTCTATCGGAAGATTGTGTTCAATTGTTTCAAGTGAAATAGTTTTACATGTATCCACCCCAAATAAGACTTCAATTGGCAATTTATTGGGATCTCATTAGTATGGAATGTGGGGACGCCTGACATGATTGTAGGGATTCTTTCATTGATATTCTTTGATTCAATTTTATGATACCTATATATACAATATTCTGTGCACCTGAAGTTTGTATCTCTTGAGGCTTTAGCTAACTTTGATCATCTCTACAGGATATCTATGAAAAGTATAAGCAGCCATTTGCAGTAACATATCTTGGAGCTTCTCTTATGGTAGTGTACCTCCCAATAGCTTTCCTTAAGGACTGGTTGTGTAATTTACTTAAACGTCGCTCTTCTAAAAGTGGCAAAAATGCAGAAAGCATGAATGAGTATTCTGCTGGATTTAGTTCACCACTAAAACACAATGGAGTGCAGAAAGATTTTGAATTGGAAATTCATACCTTGTCCAGAAAAGACAGTGATGCAGACCTTTCACCTTGTGCAGAAGAAAGGCCTTTGGTTTCTAAACTCAAAGACAATTTAAATGTGCTGAAACATGACAGAGAGCTCACACCAAGGGAAATTGCTACTTATGGATTTTACCTTGCCCCTCTTTGGTTTTTTACAGAGGTAAGGGACGTCCTAAAGTTATTGTCTCCAAGAATATATCTCCATTGATAAACACATTGTACTATGCATCTTGTCATATGGCTGTAAGAAAACCTTGTTACGTCATGTTAATTAGCTGTTCTACAGGGTTCTTATGTGAAAATTCAACATTATAGAGCATATAGTTTGATCAGAACCTTGAACTTTATTGCTTGAAATATGAATAGCTAAGTTTTGAAGTGATCTCTGTTACTTGAAATTAAATGGCAGATGTATGGACTTAAGTTGTGTCACAGACATGTTTCATGTCCTCCTTGCCTTAAAGACATCAAATCATATCTGCAGATTTATATGCTCATGACATATATGCATTCAATGAAAAGTAGTTACATTTGGGTGAAGACCTCTAGAGAATTTAATTATGGTTTTTCCTGATTGTTGCAGTATTTTGCAAATGCTGCTCTCGCGCGTACGAGTGTTGCAAGTACAACAGTCTTATCCTCAACTTCAGGACTCTTTACACTCTTTATTGGTGCATTCTTGGGCCAAGATTCTTTAAATATAGCAAAAGTGGTGGCTGTCTTTGTCAGCATGGCGGGTGTAGCCATGACAACTATGGGAAAAACATGGGCTACAGATGAGTCACAATCGAGTGCCTCGTAAGTGTTTACTTCATCTTTGATTCTTGACTGTCATTTTGTTTCTTTCTTGATGAAAGATAAAAACATCTGTTTTTGCATGCTTTTTGTTGTTGATATTCTGCATTGTTATTCATATCGATATCAACTTGTTCTTTGTAATGTATGTTCTTGGAATTGAAGGTGAATTTTCTTGTTCAGCAATGGGAAACACTCTCTCGTTGGAGATCTTTTCGGCCTTTCCTCAGCTATGTCATACGGTCTATTTACAGGTTGGGGATCTCTCTCTCTCTGTATGCACACACACGGAGCGGATCGAGAGAGGACGACGCCGCTGCAGCCCAACTCAGGCCATGACGGTGCGGCGCCAGTTGTTGGAGGGAGGCCAGGGGTCGGACGGACCAGTCTGCAGTCGGGTGGAGTCGCCGGCGACAAGGTTGCAGCGTTGCAGGTCAGGTTGCTGCCCAGAAACCTGCAACCTCGACCTCCTCCGACCTCGATCGCTGTCCAGAAGCTGTCGGGGATGCTTCCGGCCTCCTTCCGACCCGATTCGCGCCTCCGTCGAGGCCTGAGTGGGGCTGTAGCGCCGTCATCCGCACTTTAGCGATAGTGCGGACGTCCTCTCTTGATCGGGCCTGTCTATATATATATATATATATTTTTTTTTTGGTTGCGTCAAATGTTCGTAGTGCCTGTTATTTTTTTTATACTACTTTTTGATAGTAACATTAATATCATTATATTTCAATAATGCAGTCCTTCTTAAGAAATTTGGTGGTGAAGGAGGAGAGAAGGCTGACGTGCAAAAATTGTTTGGGTATATTGGATTGTTTACACTCGTAGCATTATGGTGGCTGGGTAAGTATTGCTTTAAATTTCTTGCCGTAGTTCACAAAGAGAGTTCTTTATCCTTTTAACGTTTTCCTGTGTTCCCCATTCATATTGGTCTCTTTTGTTTTTGTATTTTCCCAGTTTTGCCATTGACAGCAATGGGCATTGAACCAAAGTTCATGATTCCTCACTCTGCTAAATTAGATGAACTTGTTCTTGCCAATGGCTTTGTTGGAAGTGTACTTTCTGACTACTTTTGGTAGGCTTAAACAATCCTTTTCTTCAGTCTGTACTTCATGCAATGGCTTTCTGCGCTTCTTGGTTTAAACTTCCACTTTTCTACAGGGCACTATGTGTTGTGTGGACAACTCCACTGGTGGCCACTCTGGGCATGTCGCTCACCATCCCCCTAGCTATGGTGGCTGACATGTTTATCCATGGTCGTCATTATTCGGCAGTTTACATTCTTGGCTCTGTACAGGTATATCATATTATCAAAAATATGCATATATCATTGGAATGTTTAATATATGTAGTTCTAGTACATTCGTTAAGCATTTCATTTAGCATCCGATTTAGTGTACAATATATGTAGTCAAAGTCATGTCATGTTCCATCTGTGAACTGTTTGTGATTCCCTTGTGGTATTTTGCAGGTATTTGCAGGATTTGTAATAGCTAATCTTTCAGATTGGTTCTCAAAGAAGTTGGGGTTATAGCATCTTGTTAAACACTACTTTCTCAGTTTTGAAATCGTAATTCTTTGATGGGGGCCATTTTCCTCTTTTCCATTCTGATGGGATATTTCAAGCTTTCTCACTCTGTGAAGAAGAAAAAGTTCCTAAATATTGTATCATACATCATACTTGTTTGTGTAAATCAACTCTGGGCGTGAGGGTTTTCCTTTCTTCATCATAATCATCAGCTTTGAGTGTTGTAATGAACCTTTGTGGGGGGTTAAAAGTAAAATCGTAACGTCATTCCACACGTTACTTGTCATCGCTTCTCCCATTGTATTAGTGCAAATCATCAGCACACGTCATTGTGGCATTAGTGTAGTTGTGGAGGATGACAGCATTGGAGCATAACCTTTGCAAATAAATCTTTAAACCCAAAAGTACTGTAAACACAAAATTAGGTGAAGTTGTGTACAGTTGTATTTGCAAAATGAAACACCGAAATAAAATTTTACCATGTTGTTCAACACTGAACGCAATTTCAGTCGTTCAATTTGGTTTTCAGTCTTCGGCTGACTCAATCCTATCATTGTAATACTATATAAGGTGAACAATGTACGATAGAAAGACTTACATTACCAAACTCCATTGTCATTGCTTCATTTTTTTTCCTGTGAATGAATGTTCAAAAACAAAAAAGCAAAAATACAAATAATTTTTCCATAATTTTATGCTAACCAGGGAATTACTTTTTTTTTTTTTTTTGAGAATGAACCAGGGAATTACTTGTTTGTTATTTACTGTTGTAAAAACTGACACGTGTTATTTTACTGCTGTAAAAAAAGAAAGTAGGGCCCACATATATCATTTGGAGTCAGGACTGCTCTTCAGTTGAGAATTTGGATTCAAATCAGAAGAGTGTACGACCCTGATTGGGCGGCCACACCAAATATAGTAAAAGTGCGTAACACAAGATCGGGCAAAAACAAACTCTCCTTCCGCTCTGAAACTCTCGCAGTAGGGGAAAGCTCTCTCATCTCGTTATGGCGTGGAGCTTCCGATCCAGACCGGTCCTTGTCGTGCTTCTCCTACAGTTGTGCTTCCTGCTCATCTCTCCGTCGCTCGCAATTTCTCCAGAGTAAGATTGCAAAACAAACAGAGATGCTTTCATGATTCCGAAGTTCACTTTTTTGATTCAAAAAACTTTTTTTTTTTTTTTTGGCAGGTCTCCTGAGGGTTACACCATTCATGGCCGAGTGAAGATCCCGAGTATGTCTTTCAATTTGTAGTGTTTTAGTTTCTCTAGAAATTTGTGATATTGTATTCTGCTATGGTTATTTTTCCGGTTTATCAATCAATCAATGACTTCAAATATGAACTTGAATTGAGCTTTGCTAGATGTTAGCTTTGAGTGGCTTTGTGTGTTGGGGTAGCTGGGTCTGGTTTTGTGGTTAAGTTGATCGGATTAGTGTTGTGAGTTCAAGGATTTTTACCATGATTTGGAACCGGACTTCGTATAGGTTATATTATCTTTTCTAAGACTTGATTTAGGGAGCCTGTCCTGAAATTCCATAAGGTATTATAAATTACTTCTGGTTGTTGTTTGGCATGCTCGTAAGCTTTGGTGAAGGCAGATGTGCTTAAAGGAGGGTAATGAGAGTTCCTCTAATGAAGAAAAGTGAGAGTAGATCGATATTTATGACGTGTCGGTAGAAACAACTCTATTTGTTTCACTGAAAGCAAACGCTAAAGCAGACTGGCATTTCTGTTTCATGTTGAGTGGTAAGGAGAAAGTATTCATGTAGTATATTTGGGGAAGAAAGTGGTTCTGAGAATATGCTTGGTGAAATATTCACATCGTTGACAAGAGAAACCCAGCACCTGCCTCCAATAAGACCACATTATTTTAAAGTCCTTGGTCAAGTTATTTCTTGTAATGAGGTTTGTTCTGTCAATACTAGCTAAACCTATGTTAGGTTCTTTGCTACAGGAGCGTTTGTAGTATTACTCTCCACACTGCGATCATCGAAATTAGGTTATCTGCTGTAAGAGGGTTTGTAGGATTACCCTCCACACTGCGATCATCGATTTTAGGTTCTTTGCTGTAGGAGGGGTTTGTTGGATCACTCTCTACACTTTGATCATCAATATTGACTACTTATGGTTTTCTTTTCTTTGTGATTTAAGTGAAGGTTCTTCTACGGTTGCATCTCATCATGGATTCCCCTTACAGTATACTTTTGTATAATGTAAACTCATGGCTCATGGCTCATGTCTGTTATCGTTGAATTTGTTCTGCAGGTCTGGGGGTGAAAGGGTTTGGTCTTCATGGAAAAATATCTAATATCAAAGTCATACTAAATGGTGGCCAAAGTGTTACCTATCTGAGGCCCGACGGGTTTTTCTCATTGTATCCTAAATCTATCTTTGATATATTTTGACCTTAATACTATTTTACATGATTGTGTGTTAAAGTTCCATAAAAGTTTAGTATGAAATGCTAAGTTTAGCATACAGTCCATCCTTAACTTGTACTCTTAAAGCCATAATGTACCTGCAGGGACTCATCTAATTGAAGTGTCTGCAATAGGTTATTTCTTTTCTCCGGTAAGACTCCTTATCTATAAAATACCTTTCCTTTTGTACTTATCGAAATGAAATGATGACTAATGGGATTTTTCACTAAATTGTTTAGGTCCGAGTTGATGTTAGTGCCAGAAACCCAGGCAAGGTTCAGGCAGCACTGACTGAGAATAGGAGGGGTCTACTTGAATTTGTTTTAGAGCCACTTAGGGAGGAACAATATTATGAGGTTGGTTAAAATGAAGTCTTTTCCCATTCAACATAATAAGTTCACTAATTCTTATCATAATGGATTTTTCACCCCATGTTATCTTGATCTGATTACAGATAAGGGAACCCTTCTCCATAATGTCTGTCGTAAAGAGCCCCATGGGTTTGATGGTTGGATTTATGGTGATTGTTGTGTTTGTGATGCCCAAACTAGTGGAGAACATGGGTGAGTATTCTTTGCTCTCTACAGGTTTCTAGATTCTGTTATGGGCTCGAGACTCTGGTTTGCTTTAGATTTCATCGTGTCAAAATGACTCCATGGGCATGTTTTGACACGATGATAAGAATAGTTCATATAGTTATGTAATCAAATCTCCTTTATGCAACAGATCCTGAAGAAATGAGGCGAACCCAAGAAGCAATGGGAAATGGAGGGCTGGCAAGCATGTTACCGGGTGCTGCTGCGAGGAATTAAACAGTTGAATAGAAATCCACAACCCTCTATGCAGATGGAGCACTTGTGTTTTCTAGATCAGGAGCTGAGATGTTGTGTACCATTATGCCCTAGGGGTTTTGTTTTATTCCCAGCAAAACTCCATTGCAGAAATTTACCCGATACTGTAGCATTATTATTCTTTGAAGCTAAGAAACGTGATGTTATCATGCCGACAATACATTTTTGTTTCTGTATTAGTGTTAACTTGATTTCTACGTTTCTGATGAACTGTGAGTGCACATACATGTGAACTTATTAACTCATGGGAACGATGTTCATGACTTCTGAACAGAAAATGGTTTTTTATTTTATTTTTGAATATTCAAAATGTGAAAATACTATTTTGTGATAAAAAAATCGAATGAATTTTTGAATCTTTTAGAGCTCGTTATTCTAAAATGGGCGATGAGATCGATTTCACGTTGAAAGCATTATCTTCGAATTGAATCTCAGAGGGAATTTAATGTTGATTTCTGATTTGTTTTCCATTCGGACTTATGGTTTGGATGATTCCAATGTTGATTTCTGATTTGTTTTGGATTCAGTAACATCAACTCTGATTGAAAATAAGGACCAGAAAAGTTGCTTTACGCTGTAGTGACATTGTTTGTAATTTCCACGAAGATATGATTAATTAGTAATTACGCGTTACAATTTTTCAGGACGAGTCCTAATATTAGAATATAGTTTTCTTATGTTTGTCGTTACATTTATAAAATTTATTCCCGTCCCCTGGGCTTGTTATTCTGAAATGGGCTGGACTTACCAGAAATCCACATGTCAATGATCGGGAACTCCCAGCTTTCTCCTTTTGGCACAACGTGAAATCAAAATCAAAATTTGGAAAGCTTCAGTCGTCTCTGACTTTGATTTTCTTCCATCTTCATCCCATTTCTTAAGTTGCTAATTTCCAGTCTTGTCCATTTGCTCCGTCTCTCTCTCTCTCTCTCTCTGTTTTGATAATTGAGATGGAGAGCTTACCGACGACGACGACGTCGAAATCGGACAGACGATCGAGATCGAAGCCTATTCAAACTTCCAAGCCTTCCATCTTCTTGGCCTTCTTCTCCTGCGTCGCTTGGCTCTACGTCGCCGGCCGGTACGTTCTCATTTTCTCTTCTTTATTTGTTTCCCTGAGCTTTGTGTTTGATCTTTAAGAGTGCTTGATTTTCATGGAGTCGGCAACTTTATGCAGGTTGTGGCAAGATGCGGAGAACAGAACAGTCTTAGCTAATCTTCTTAAGAAAAACTTAGGCCAGGTTCATCTCCAAACCTCTCAATTCCGAGCTTTAGTTCATAGAAACTGAAAATCTGGTGAAAATTGACGGCATCTGTTTGTTTAATATGTGATGTATTTGTTGCCAGAGACCGATGGTGCTTTCAGTTGAAGATAAGTTAGCAGTCCTTGGATGCAAGTATGTTCCTACATTTCGTTTATCCGTAGTCGGATTTTATTTGAGTTGTGCCTAGTGTTTGTTTTGGTAGTAATGGTGATGGTTTTTAGGGACCTGGAGAGGAGGATTGTTGAAGCTGAGATGGACTTGACGTTGGCCAAGAGTCAAGGCTACCTCAAGAACAACTTGAAGCAAACCTCTGGTCCATTTCTCGCTGTTATTGGAGTTTTTACCGGATTTGGCAGCCGTTTGCAGCGGAATGGGTTTCGAGGGTCTTGGATGCCTAAAGGTCAGTTACGACTTCTGTTGAAATTTTACTTTACGTTCTTTCTCTGATAGATGTTAGGATTACAAGTTAGGTTTCTATGCACACTGATTGAGATTAAGTCACTTTCATCCATTTAGGATCAGATAAAGAGAATGTGTTGTGTAGGATGTCTAGCACCATAGATTATCTCTGATGACTAACATTAAGAACATTTAAACCTTTTCTTTACTAACAACAATATATTATATATATTCCTATTGACCTTTGCAGTTGATGCTTTGAAAAAACTTGAAGAAAGAGGAGTAGTCATACGTTTTGTGATTGGTCGGAGGTTTTTCTCGCACCTTATCCCCAATGATAGTACTATAAACTTTGTTGGTTTATATTGGAGTTTTATTTGCTCTGGCTGAACTGTGATAGTTGTTACGGGACATTCTTCTTATCATTTTATTTATTGTGGCTTGCAGTCCCAACAAAGGCGATAGCTTAGACCGCAATATTGATGAGGAAAGTCGTGCGACACAGGATTTCTTGATTCTTGTAAGCAATAAGTCTACTGTTACTCTCGTACATCTGGTTCAATCGTTTGCCCCAGGCTATACAAGTATTATAGGAGACATAAAGTTGTAATATAATGATAAATGACAAGTGATGCGTAGATAAATTTTGAACTCTACTTAGGGATTAGAGTAACCTGTTTGAATATACAAATGTTGTGATAAGGCGTTTGTTATACTGTATTGGTCATGTGCAATAAAACACAATTCATCACATAATTAGAGTTTTTGGTGTGGGCAACAACGCTTGATGTAATTGAAGTGGATAAATTTTAGCGAAAGCCGGTGTTGATTGCCTCTTATATCACTGATGACTTGTATTTATCATTTCTGTATTTTAGCGAAAGCCGTTGTTGGTTGCCCTTTATATCACTGCTGACTTGAATTTATCATTTCTATAATATATAGTCTAATATGTACTAATTATTACATTAGGAAGGTCATGAGGAGGCTCAAGAAGAGTTGCCTAAGAAAGCAAAGTTCTTCTTCAGTACCGCAGTTCGAAATTGGGATGCTGAATTTTATGTAAAAGTTGATGACAATATCAATCTTGACCTTGGTAAATTTTCAGTTTCTATAATTTTGTGAGAAATATTAAGCCTACGTTCCACCCTATTGAGAACATTTTTCACTTGTCATTTAAGACTTTTTTTCCTCACCTGACACAGAGGGGATAATCGGACTTCTTGAAAAACGTCGTGGTCAAGACAGTGCTTATATTGGTTGTATGAAGTCAGGAGATGTCATTGCTGAAGAGTACATACTTCTGTATCCCTATACCTTTGTGCAACGTTATTGTATTCTTCTCTTGTAGATCTTGATTGTTTATACTGCAAATATAATGCAGCTTTTGAGCACAGAAAATGTTTTGATTTGCAGGGGAAAGTCTTGGTATGAACCTGACTGGTGGAAGTTTGGGGATCAGAAATCGTAAGTGGATCAATCCTATGGAACAAAAAAAGCATATAATGGGGCTTTGAATAGTTTATGTCTGTTGATTCACTTGTGCACCCACACACACTCCATCTGTAGTAATCGGTCAAGATAGGGAGGTGATTTTAGTGTTTTGATCATGATGATAGAAAAAAAATGTAATGGCTGTTGCTTAGTAGATCCTTTTGTGTCTGTGTATGTTCTATGTATGCCATGGATACATGTAGAGAGTGAGTGTGTATTTGTCATGTTCGAACTCTTAGATCTAGGATTAGAACATTATGAGCTTGAGTGTCAGATAAAAGGACAATTTCTAAAATTACTTAGTTACTCACTAAATTCTATTTAGGTGGTTTTGAGATTTGCTACATATCAAGTTCAGGTAGTCACAAGTGCAAGATATTCTCACTGGCTAAATTTTAGTTGAAGTTGTATCATTCCAATCACCTCTTGCCCATTTCAGGTACTTTCGACATGCCGGTACTTCACTCTTCATACTATCGAAGAACTTAGCTCAGTACATAAACGTTAACAGGTCTGTTCTCAAAATTAGAGCTGGGGAAAATGGTTCTCTTTTGGATATAGTTTGTTACAAGTTATCAAAGTAGTTTGTTGCTTGGGTTGTATTCATCACAGGTCGCTGTCAGAGTTATCCATGATAAGTGAAAACTCTTGAGTAGTTACATTGAATGGTACCTAGCTTATAAGTATGCAGTAAGATTGAAATTAAATTTTTTTTTTTATAGTACATATTCAGTATTTGAGGACTGAATTTCTTTGTTCAGTCACAAATGAAATGAAACAGATCTCTCATTGAAATGTCAGTGCCTAAGTCGGTTATGGGATGTTTTTGTAATATAAGATGGATAAGATTTTGGAGTTTAAGCTGTTTTGCAACTTCTATTGCATGATTTTGTTTACCTTTTAATGAGAAATTTCACGGACTTACTTAGCAAAATTATTCCTGTTAAAAAATATAGATCTCATTTCAGTTTGCTTTTGATTTGCAGTGCATCTTTGAAGACTTATGCTCATGATGATGTATCAGTGGGTTCATGGATGATGGGTATCCAAGCGACTTATATTGATGACAACCGTCTTTGCTGTAGTAGCATTAGACAAGGTAACTTCCATGCTTAGTTTTTGCTAAAAGAACAGAGAAGAAGAATTTGCAAAAAAAAAAAAAAAAAAAAAAAAATCTTGTCTCAGGTCTTCTAGCTTGAAAGTCAAGAATAACCAGAGAGCGAGCTGCTGTTTTGAGTCATTTTACCCAGTTTTCTGGTTATTCTTGACTTCATTGATGTAACTTGTGTTAACGATCGCCATTTGTCCTTAATTTCCAATCTTGCAGACAAGGTCTGTTCATTAGCTTGATGAAGAGGGGGATAAGATCTCTTGTTAGAAGGGAAACAGATCCGGTTGTTCAGCAAGTTCTGCGTGAGCCGTCAGAATTAACATTTGGATCACAATCCACGTCTATGTTGAGCTGAGGTGCTGTGAAGGCTACAAAGGATTTGCAAGATCATTCTTTTATGAAGGTCGAGGAGGATTTTTTTTTCTTCCTCTTATTATTTTTTATTAGTGATAGACGGGTTGAGCACACTTTTTTATTAGTGATAGACGGGTTGACCACACTGCGCACTGGACACTGCAGCGGATTAGAGCTGTTCAATGTGAGTGAGTGAGTGATGGTTGACTACGGGTTGTATTGGCTTATGAATCTTACATGATCAATGATATTAAAGCTTCTCACTTGACTTGCTGCATTGTGTTATGCATTGTCTGCCTCTTCCCCAGGAGTGGCAATGTAGCTCGTTTTACTTGCTGTACTCGGTCCAAGAAACTCATGGCATTGATTTTTTTTTTTGGAGAATGCGCAGCATTGAATTTAAAGACAACAGTTAATGGCAAAATTTATTGACAGCATTGAATTGGGAATTACAAATGGCCGCCAAAACTTCATCAAATGCTAAAAAAATTTCTTCTCATGGCTATTACAACTGAACATGAATTCACAAATCCTATTTTTTCGAATCATTTCTGAAGAGAGTAAACCTAATCCGTACCATATGTTGACCAGAAGCCAGTCAAGGAGATGCCACCTGCTGCTCTTGAATTGCAAGAGGTACAGCTGGTCTCCATGTTGTCCCATCTGGGTTGTCCATAAGAGTGATTCCCACAGCAGCTAAATTTTTTCGAATTGTATCTGATTTTTCGTACTCTTTGTTCTTCCTTGCTGCAGTTCTTTCCTCGATTTTCTGCAATACTTGATCTTCTGTTAATTTTGCACGCTTCAAGGCTTTTTCTCTCAGCTGCTGCAGAATCTGTAGCATAAAAATGTTTTGTCAGGTTATACAACAAACACCGACCACAGATGAGACAGTTCTACAATAAACCCAGGAAGCTAATAGAGGCATTAGGAGTTCAGGAATCGAATAATGCAAGATGTGGTGATGCAAGTTTCTTGTAAAACGCAAAGAAATATCATGTTTATATAATGCAGTGGAGAGTAGTCTCCTCAGACCAACTTCTGTACCTCGGAGTAACTTGCAGGCAGTAATCCCAAAATGCTTAAAGCATTCCTGGTAATCTTTTCCAAAGCTGCAAGAGACTCTATCCTCAATGCTTGCTTCTTGCCCTGTATGTATTTACAAAGGATGCAGAGATCAACACAATTTGAAGAAATGATTATAAAAGCTAGGGTACAGATTATATCATTAATGAGAAATAAGGACATGAGTTGTACAGAAGATTGAACAAACTGACTCACAATTTCATTCTATCCTGACAGTATATGCATTGAACCCTCCTCCTTTGATATACAAAACTAACCGTACATTATTTGCAAATCAAAATAAAAGCTACATCACACCCTTAGGATAAAGAGTTTCTACATGCTTGCCTACATTTTATTAATTATAATCTCAAGGTTAAAATTAATGAACACTTCACCATACCTTGCGAGTGTGTAGCAGATCATTCATAGTTTTTAATGGGTCTGATAATGCACCAAAAACAACAGAACTGTGAAGATCATCTGACATTGATGTTACAAAAACATTGTAGAACTTATTGATGCTTTCCACTATTTCAGGAGGAATGGTATCCTTCAGGGTTGGCACAACATGCTGGCTTACGACACTTTCACAATCATATAAAGTCTGAAACCAAAGATTAATTTTCATTAGCACAGATACTACACATTGGGAACATATTAAGTACATAAACAATTTAAAAAGATCCCTTCTGGGTATTAATTCTCAACATATTGTGAAATCGTGCTTGCATAAAACAAACTATTCAGAAATATTCAATCCCATCTTCCATTAATGAGTAAAGAATATAAATTGCTCTGAAGAACAACAGCAAATTGGACCAAAAAAAAAAAATATACACTAATATATGTGATCCACATATTTCGGGTTGTCACTCTGTATTTTATACACATGCACCTTTGCTGTGGTTCCATGTATGTGTTTGGCATTGGTTGCGTACATGAGAAGTAGGATGTTATACCTGAAATATGTAGAAGATCCGCTCTGAAGTGCTTTCAAGCTGCACATCAGAGTAGTTGATTGGAGACTGATAATGGGTCCCTAATAAGAAAAGTCGCAAAGCCAATGGATGGTATAGGTCTATAACCTGAAATATCAAATATTTATAACTTAAGTATTAAATCAGACAAGAATTTGACTCTAAAGCTAGATACTCAACCATTAGAAAGATGGTTCCCAACAATTTAGAAGAAAAAAAATTGTGACCACTCTAAAAAGTATGGTATCCTTTTACCTGCCGAATTGTAAAGAAGTTCCCTAGGGATTTCGACATTTTCTCGGAGTCTATAGTGACAAAACCATTGTGTATCCAGTAGCTTATATCACTTTGTTTACATGCAGCACAACTCTGAGCAATTTCATTCTCATGGTGGGGAAATACAAGGTCCATCCCTCCACCATGTATGTCAAAAGAGTAACCCAAATAAGCAGCACTCATGGCACTGCACTCGATATGCCAACCAGGTCTTCCAGGGCCCCATGGACTGTCCCAGAAGGGTTCACCTTCCTTTGCAGACTGTAACATTAAAAGATTTCATTAAACTTCTGCAGTTGAATTAATTAACAAAAACAAGAGAGCATAACCAATAGCTACCATCAGTTACTTGAGTTCAAGACACTACCTTCCATAAAGCAAAATCAGCAGGATTTTTCTTCCTTGAATCAACAGTGACTCGCTCACCGGCTCGATTATCTTCTAATTTTCGCCCAGATAGACGTCCATAATCTGGGAACTTGTCAACACTGAAATACACATCCCCATCAACTCCATAGGCATGTCCATTTTCAATAATCTGCCCATAAAGCACACCAAAAAATCAGTACCTGATACATTGCGCATCTGAGGAAAACATCCTAAGGTCTAGCTACACAGATGACATATGTGAAGCGTGATAACAGGTTCATCAATGATGTGTCTAAATAATAAATATATAAACATCATAAGCACTTCCAAGTTTAATCCTCAAGACTCACACTTAGGCAAAGCATAAGGTTAGTGCGCCCTTTCTGAAAGAACACGAGGTGCTAAAAGCTTGAGCCCAAACATGAGTGGAAAATACCTGCTTAATCATATCAATGATCTGTGGCATGTGATCAGACACTCGTGGTTCCACAGAAGGAGGCAGGCAATGGAGATACTCCATATCTCGATTGAACTCCTCACAGTAACGTCTACTCAAACTGATTGGATCCTCCCCCAATTCATTTGCTCTAGCAATTATCTACAGAATTCGAAAAGGGCAGACTCAGCAATCCTGTAATACCAATGTGGATAGTAATTGGTACTCAGCTTCCAAATTTTCCAACTCACGTACATTTTCAACCAAATTCACAACTTTTCGTAACCACGAAACCGAAAACAGTAGAACAATGTGCATCTAACTATCGAAAAGCACTAGCCTATCATAAAGAAACTCACTTTGTCATCAACGTCGGTGAAATTTCGAACATAAGTGACTTGATAGCCCAAATGCCTAAGATATCTGCCTATTTCTCAAAACCAAACAGTCTCAAATCAGCAAAAGAAACCGAAACAGAATTCGAATTCAAACAAATAAAGGCGAGAGGAAGAAGATGAAGATGGACCTGTAGAGAACATCGAAAGTGACGTAGACGCGAGCGTGGCCGATATGGCTAAGATCGTAAGCTGTGACTCCACAGACGTACATGCCCACTTTGCCTTCAATTTTGGGCTTAAAGAGCTCCTTCTTCCTGCTCATTGTGTTGTGCAGCCAGAGCTCCGACGACGCTGGACTCTCCGATTTGGTGGCGACATCAATCGACGGCTGGGAGTGGCTTGAAGAAGTAGTGGTAGTAGTACTCAGGCAGCGGATTCTCCTTTTGGGGTTGTTGAAACAGTGCGTTCCGAGTTGAAGCGTCCGAGTTGAGAAGAAGGGTCTGTAGCACTTGAGCAGAGTACCCATGTTTGCTCTCCAACGTTCCCTGAGCTACTGTGCTTCCCGGATATGTTATTTCTGTGTGGTTTATGAACGAGAGTAGCTGGGCCAGAGTCTGGGCTCGGGTCTGGTCCATTGGGATCCGATATGAATTTCTCTGTGTTTTAATCTTTCCAAAATCGTAGCTAAAAATTGGGTCGAGATTTTTTAATTATGTAAGTTCTTCAAAACTTATGTCCTACGAACGGGTAATTTTTTGTGAGAAAACAAGAAACTACAATTTTAACTAAAAAACCGTGTATTATAATCCACAATTTGGTGAAAAATGGGCAAATGGCCAAGATTTTTAAAATTTATTTTTGGTGGTAAAAAATTTTAGAATTAATTTCCACGTGGTTTTTTATTTTTTGATACGCTAGTTTCCACGTGGTTATGAAATAGTTCTTGGGTGATGTTGGAGACCTTGAGCCTCTCGAGGCCTTTTTCACTTTTTGGTTCACTTGAGAGTTTAAAAACAGAGAAAGTCTTGTGTACGGCGCAAGGAACACGTGGTACGTGCTGACCAATCAGACCCTTAGTAGGAGGATATTTTAAGTATTTCACTTTAAAAAAGTAGGGGCAGTTTCAGAATTAAAGAATTTTTTTGTGGGTTCTGATTGGGCAGCCGCACGGTCACGTGGTGCGGCTGCCGTATGTAAGAATTTTTCTTCAAAACATGATTTCAAAGAGTTTTGAATTCGAGAGTTTCTATTGAGACCTCCAAATCTGCTCACTTGACCTAGCTCACTCTATTATGAATTATTAAATGACATATATAACCTACTATAAAATGACTATTAAGGACAATAATTATACCAAAAAAATTGTTATATTTATTTTCTCTAGACTTTCCAATTCAATAATATTATATTGCATTCTTTATTATTTTCCCTATCTATTTTCATTTTTCAATTTCACTACATACTCAATAAAGCATTCATATATATATTTAATAAGAAATAAAACTATGATTAAGATAAAAATGTATGATATGCATATTGAACGCATATTGGTCAGGGAGAACAAAATAATTTGTATTATGACTTAAATCTAAATCCATCCATTATATTTGCAAAAGAAGAAAAAAATAGAGCTAGCAAATAAAAATAAATAAATAAAAATTTAAATAATTAATCATGAGGTACAGAAAATAGAGAAACATTAAGTAAAAATGATTAATCTGTTTTTTTTTTTTTTGCACAGCTAAAAAAGAAAAAGTAAATAAACAAATCACATAATAGTTCATGTTATTTTTAATAATTTTTAAAACTCAATACCTTTTGATTTTTTTTTATTGGATAAGAGATTTATGTTGTCTGATTAAGGAATGGAGATGTAATTAAGATTTATAGAGTAATTAAATCATTGAAATGACTAAGTTTTTTATTATAAAGATCTTAGTTTGTTTGTAAATTATATGCGTGAGGTTATTTGAGGAACTTTAATGAGGTTTAATGAGTAAATTTAGTATTTAAAAATTTGATAGGAGGTGTAAAAAGCATAGAGGTCAAGTGAGTAAATTTGGAGGTTCCAATAGAAAAACTCTTTGAATTCATATGGAAAAATCTCCGTAGTTCCAATTTTGGCAATCTATATGTTGACATGTACGATTTGACAATACAGTAGTCTACTGTCCATTTTGGTATCCTATTTTAGGTTCCTTTATATTTTTAGTTTAAAAAAATTAAAAGAAGAAGAAAACTGAGTTAGCTTAGGTCACAAAGAGCTTTGCTTTCACAAATATTTGTTTTCTGGGATCCAGCAATGATCATCATTCATTCATTCCTTTTAAGCTGCCACATTTATTCTTGTGGCTCAAAGACTAATGAAAGAAAAGAAAGTTCTTGTAAATTAAGAGTTCTTCCTTTTCTTGTAAATTTTGACTAAAGACTTGTAATATCTTGTTAATCTTACAAGTCTTTGATCACAAAGAAGAACTCTATCTATTTACAAGCAGGGACAGTTATGTTGGGAATGTGAACAAATACAATAGAGAAAGGTGCCACAGAGGTGGGATCTGACATCCCTACTATCATTGGCTCCAAGCTTGGGATTTGCCCTGCTGATTCTACGGTCAGTTCTTTCCCATTTAGAAGCATTACTCGGCTGTGCAAGTCCCCATCCTTAGCTGTTAGGTGGTATTCTTCTCTTACATCGTTCTTGGTTGCTTTAGAATCCTTGAGGCCTTGTTCCAAATTCAAACTACTGCGGCTGCCACCATTTTCAGTTGAAACATCGATTTGAACTGTAGTGTTACCGTCTAAGTTGATGAGCAGCACTGTGATTCCTTGCTGCATTGATCAAAGAAGAAAGTTGATTGATTATCTTTACAATTCATTGCCCCTCGAATGTTATGTTGCTAGATGAGATCTCAAACAAGAGTATAAATTCAATTATCGATAGTCTAGCAACATAACATCCCGAACATATACCAGAAGAACATTTTCCTTCATTACAAGTGAGTTTTTGTGCAATTCTTATACTTACTGTTTTCTTGGAACAATGAGAGTAAGTGCGCAGTTTCTTTGTCCCGGAAAAGCTTGTTGACAGGACATTGTTTCCCATTAGACGATGCCAAAGAAGAGCGCTGCAAAGGCAATACATTTGTCAAATCGGTCTGGTTTCTTCTTTGGAATGTAGATCAAGAAGACTAGTGTTGGTCTTCATGATATGTACTAACCTGTAATAATCAGGATTTGGTTGAAAGGTTTGGATGTCAAGGAGGCCATAATTTCCACCAATGAGTGTTTGTCTGCAATATGTTTTCGTATCATAAGATGCTGCCATCCCAAGCTGGTCCAGGTACCTGGGTGGTTAGTGGAACACACGCATAAATTTTTCGTAATTCATCAAAATGTTTAGAAACTATAGAAGCAGATCAAGTAGAAGAAAAAGTTGAGATTCAACTTAGTTACCAGAAACTGAATACAAATGCATTTGTAACAAGATTGTGACCACTGTTGTAAGCACCTCCTGATTCACCAACCCATCCCACTGCTGAAATTTTTGAATTCTTAAGTAGCATTTGTAGGTCACTGAAGGTTTTGGAAATACCATCAAGAACAGATGGATCGAGGATCTTGTCAACAAGATCCGGGGCACTACCTTAAATCATATGATCAAAAAGGGAAACGGGCAAGTGCCATTTAATAAGTTCAATAGCCAAAAATTAATTGGAAGTTAAGTACTTATATATATACCTGGACCAAGGTTGTATATGTGGTGTGTGAGTACTTGAACAGATTGAGGTGCTTTATCAACAAAATCTGAGAACCAACTGGAATCAAAGAACCCTCCTGGTGCCAAGACTAGTGGCTTAGCTAATTCAGAACCTGAATAAATATCTTGCACCTTGTTATGGAGAGAGTTTATGTCTGAAGCGTATTGGTCTGCTGTGACTCTTGTTCCAACTCCACTCCCACATAGTTCATTACCTGAGCATGAAGATCAAATTTCTTAACAGCTTTCCAAGAATATATGGCTTTCAACATATCTACCAAAAAGTATGGTATAGAAGAGTTACCTAGCTCCCAACCATGAATTGTGTATCCTTTGTTGACTGTATATCTTATAAAAGATTCAGCATTACTCGCATTCCAATCACCCACAGCAGCACCATGGGAATCTATGGTCCTGCCTTGCAGTGCATTTAGTCCAAATATAACAACAGCCCTGTTTTAAATTTAACAACTTCACATTCAGAAAATTTTATCTAGTTAATGAGAGAATCGAAGATCGGATAGGAATAAATTGATTCGAATAAGATGCACAATTCACTGTCAAACTATTTTAAGGTATTTAAGTAGATACTTTACCCAGCATTCTTGAACAAAATGTTCAGTTCATCCCATCTAGGCATAGGTAAGTAACCATCAGAGAAGCCAAACAACTGTGAACTATCTTTGACAAATGAAGTATGATGTTTTGGACTGTCTTCTGTCTGGTATATGACTTTGTCTTGTAAGGTGCCGCCCAGCCTAAGTTTCAAGGGTGAAAATGCTACAATAAAATAAAGAGGTGAGTTCTATCTACAGCATTATATTTGCAAACTAGAATTAATTTATGGCAGATGAGACTCCTTTACCTTTTATTGCATTCAAAAGTATATCGTTGCCAAGGTCCTGCCATAAGAGAAAACAAGAAAATACACATCAGAATTAGAATATCAATCAAATAATGCAAATTCGTAGAAGTTACTGCAAGTTTCATATTCATTCTCAATTTTTTTTTTTTTTTGGACAAAGGAGAAGAGCATCTTAGGAATAGGTCAACCATACTAGTTGACAAATATTATGTCACCAGTAAACTATTGAGATCATAATTTTCAACCTCGAGCTAGTATCAAACCAAGAACAACCCTCTACAAGAATCGAGTGGTTTCACTTTTTAATTACAAAGTTGAGCAACAACACAAAATCAAGATTTGGATATTGCAAAAGACACACCCCTGGACTTTAAGGTGTGAAATTTGTTCACTGATTTACATGGACCCAGAAAGAGAAAAAGGAGACATGTATGTAAGTATGGACTATTTGGCATGGAATCGAAAGGTATTAGGAGGGTTATGACTTACTAGATTAAGAAGAGAAGCATTGCCCCAGCTACAAGTTCCATAGTCGCATTTCTCCGGCGGCCACCAATCCATTGTAGCACAAACAAAGTCGTCGTCTATGCTTCCGATTGCAGCTGTTCCATTGACAAAGACAGTGTCTTCCTCCGTGCTCTGTGAAGCCACAGAGATCGAGTTGTGGTTGTGAGTGACATCGTACAGCCAGAAGCAAACGAAGAAGAGAAGAACCAGAGCACGCATTATTTCACACATTCAACCTGTGCAGTAGTCTCTGTTTCTATATAGGTATACTAGCTAGCTAACTGCCATGGAAGTGCGGCAGGCTTGGCTTTAATGCTACGGTTCACATTGGTCTTTTCGATGAGAGACAACAACTGGGGAAGAAGCTAGTGAGTGGGTGATTGACTTGGGTTTTGGTGATCTGACTCATTGACTAGTGTGGAGCATGCATATACACCTATGATGTAAGCTAAACTAAAGTGCAGTCTAGTGCAGCTCTTATCCATCCTCTGCCGACCCACTACCAAAGATGTTATTTTCATCGTCTCAGAAGAGCCATTTCGAGACTCACTGCAAAACAAACGTAGCATTTTGACTTTCAAACCCTGTTTGTAACGGCCTGCAACACCATTATGTTTTGAACCAAGAAATTCAGTGATGGATCTAGGATTTTCAACTGAGCACGTAGAGCAGGAAAGTTCAAGTTTCTTGTTTTTATTTTTATAAGTATTTCGTCAAACATTTTTTCTTTACTTTGAAAAATAGCAATAGAAGGCAACTAGATGATATATATATATATACACACTCACCTTTCTGATCTGTTTGAGATCAACCAAGGCAGGTTTCAATGGAAGGTCCTGGAATCTTATAGGTGGAATCTGGGGAGAGTCTTATCTTTTTTTTTTTTGAATAAAGGGGGAGCCTTATCTTGTAAGTAGGAAATTTTAATTCGAACACTTCAACATCATTAATTAATTAGTAGGATAACTATGACTTTGATATGTTTTGACATGCTTGGTGGGAAACACAACAACGCACGAGGACTTCTCTCCTGGTCCTGGTTAGTGTCACCACCCTGGCCATGAACCATGACAATGACTGGCAACACCTCTGTTGCAAAAATTAGTCAACACCTCTGTCGACATATTGTGTGCCTCTACAAACTAGGGTTTAGAGTTATAATAGGAAAGTGTTCTAGGTATTCAATTATATTCGGATTCTATTACCTATTGTGTACTTTGTAACTCCCTATATAAAAGGCTCCTATTATCAATAATAAACACACAATTCCAATTCTCTACAACATGTTATCAGCACGAGTTCTAACCCTAGCCCAAAAGAAAAAAAACCTAAAAACCTCTCTCTCACAAAAATCTGCCGCAACCCTCCTTACCCAGCTCGCCTACTCCTCACAAATCTGCAGCCCACTGCCGCAGCCCCTGCTACTCCTGCCTTCTGCCGCAAGTCCCCGTAGCCTCCCTGCCACACGCCTGCTACCTGCGCACCTGCCTGCAACCTGCACAGCAGCCCGCGCTGCTTCCTACCTCCCTTGTGCGTGCTGCTGCCCGGCCCGCCTACCCAGCTCGCCTCCTTTCAGCCTAACAGCCCCGCAGCTCTGCAGCCTTGCATCCCCGCAGCAGTAGCTCCCAAATGCAGCAGTCCAGAAGCAGCAGCAACTCCTGCTGTCAAGAAAAAAAAAACCCCAGAAAACAGAAGGAAGAAGAAGAAGACGCGTAGAAGGAGGGAGAAGGAGTGGGCCCAGAAGAAGAAAAGAAAGAAAAGAAGGAAAAAAAAAAAAAAGGGGAAGCAAGCCTGGGCAGCGAAAAAAAAAAAAAAAAGAAGAAAGGAAAAAAAAGGGGGAAGGGAGAAGGGCAGCCCACCAACTGCTAATTTCCGACCAGATTCCGGCAATCCTAATTTAGCTACACGCCTGCATCAACACGCGGGTGTATAAAGAATCGTGAAGCAAAGCTTCAAATTACCAAGTAAGTTTTTACGATTAAAGTTCCTGTTTTCTTGTCTTTTAAATTCCTTTTATTTTCTGCAGAATATTGGAATATATGTTGCCAAATGATTTTAAGTATTTAACAAAGCGGAATTGTGGGGATTCACGCTTAACGAACTAAGAGTGTTCGTATGAACTAAGAGTGTTCATAATTAAACGAACTAAGAGCGTTCGTATGAACTAAGAGCATTCGTATGAACTAAAAATGTTCATAATGCTTGGACTAAGAGCGTCCGCAAGCATCAAATTGTGACCATATTAAAACATCATTGGTTGGTCTAATCCAAATATTCTTGGAAATTTATTTCTTGGCAGCATAGCTCGGAAATCTTATTATTTTAGTTTTCGTGGAAGTTTAGCTCCGAAACTAATATATCTTCTCTTCTTATTTTCAGGATGTCGAATGAACCTAGACTCGACTTTCCCATGCTTGACTCAACAGACTCGGATTACCATAGCTGGGTAACCGATGTTGAGAACCATCTCACTTCAAAGGGAATATTACCCATAATCCAGGCACCTAACCCGGATCTTGTGTTAGTCCGAACACCTACAAAGCATGCTCAAGCAGTTATCTTGATGCGACGCCATATGGACAAGGCACTCATATTGGAGTATATGTCGATCAAGGATGCAAGAGAGCTATGGGTAGCGCTAGAAGAGCGCTTTGGCAATGTCCAAGATTCCCTCCTCCCTGACTTGAAGGTTCAATGAAACAATCTGCGCTTTGCTGATTTCAAGTCTGTTGCTGAATACAATTCAGAAGCTCTTCACTTACAATCCATGTTGAGATTTTGTGGACAACCTGTCACAGAGCAAGAGCTAATTGAGAAAACTCTCTCCACCTTCCCCGTTTTAGCCATTGTGGTATCAAAGCAATACCGTAATGAAGTCAATGCTGGACAAATCACTAGGTTTCATCAACTTATCAATGTTATATCTGTAGTTGAGAAACATGATAACATACTTGTGAGGAATTATAATTCAAGGCCTATTGGAACTAAGAGCGTTCATGAGGCGAATTATAATGCACCCAAAGGAGGGCGCAAGGAGCGGTACCCTAAGAATGAGGGACGTATGGGCCCATATAACCGCCCTAACCAGGAAGGAAATTGTAAGTTTGGTGCGGATACACGTGGTGGTAATGCCACACGTGGGAGAGGGGGTCGTGGTATCCCTAGCCGTGGTGGTGGAACCAACCCTCCTAGGGAACGCCCACAACCTGCACAACGTGCACCTCAATTAAAGAGAGGCAACCACAATGATGTGTGCCATCGATGTGGATCAATTGAGCATTGGTTCAAGCAATGCAAAGCAAGCGAGCAACTAGCTGCAAGATACATGGCATACAGGGACCTGAGGGAGCAAGAAGTGTACCTTGCAGAAGAAGAAGAAGAAGATGGTGGAGATGTCAATCTCACCATAGAGGACTTCAAAGCTGAAGATGAAGTGCACAAGGATGCAGCAGACTTTGATTAGATTAGTCCTTTTATTTTTCCAAGAATTTTTGTAATGGCAATATGCCTTATTCAATAAATGACAATTGTATTAACTCTTTCTTATGTGGTGCACCTAATGAAATATGATGTCTAGGAAAGTCATTGAGATTAGTGGTACTTAAGAGAGCCTCGCTCCACCAACATCTCTCTACTTCCCTGGTCATATTTGATTGGAATTACCAAACGGATTGAGTGACTACGATTCGTCTAAGTTTGATTTTTATTTTGGATTAGACTTTGGAAACTTTGATGTAATCATTGGCTATTAATAAAGTGTCAATTCTTTTTACTTAATGTCTTGGACATACCTTAATTCGAACTTTATTATATAAGAGCCAATGGTTTTCATGTGGAAACACATTATGAGAATGGACAGAGTTCCTTTGCATCGCCTCTAATGACTACGGACATAAACGAGTATTAGAGAAACTTATGTGTTGCTCTAGTGGGTTGTATGCAACCACTATTCGAGTTATTGAATCCAACCATGTCATGAGAGACGACTTATGGGATTCAGACACATATAGGCTTTGGCATGACCGTTTGGGACACCGTGACATGATGATCCTTGTATTAAAGACTTCACACGGACATCCATTTTCAGAACGAAGAAAAGTAAGAACCAAGAATTGGTTTGAGGAGCTGCACATGCGCCTCATGGCGCCATGATTGTGCAAGCCCGGCCACGCATGGCCGGCGCCGCCTACCCCCTGCGGTAAATACATGGCATTGACGCCATCAACCTTAATTCAACTCCTCTCTCTACTTCTCAAGTCCATTGTGACATTGTGGCTTAACCAAAACATTCATTGGTTGATTACAAGGCCTATGTTTCGTTCTGTAAAGCCTGTTATTTAGGATTGAGACCATCCTATGCAAAGGAGATTGAGGAAATAATTCCATTCTTACAAAGAATCTAAGGGAATTCTGTGGATTTGATCAACCAACTTGCGGACCGTATAGATGTTTTATGGTGTTGGTTGATACGCAAACACGCTGGTCACGTGTTGTGCCATTATCCACTCGTAATGCTGCTTATACTACACTCCTAGTAAATAACATATGGCTACGGGCTCACTACCCAGATCATCCCATTCAGTCAATTTGACTTGATAATGCTAGAGAGTTTACATCGAAAATTTTCGATGACTATTGCATATCATTGGGTATTGATATCAAGTATCATATTCCCATGTACACACCCAATTGGTCTGGCGGAAAAGCCACCATTAAAAGACTACGATGGTAGCACGGACTTTGGTAATGCGCACCAATATTTCCGCTTGGGTTATGCAATATCGCATGCAGCAATGCTCATTTGTCTACGACTCATAGCAGCCACTCAACTTTTATTTGTGTTACAGCTAGTAACTGGGTTCGAGTCTAAATATCTCGTACTTATGCATATTTGAGTGTGCGATTTATGTGCCAATTGCGCTGCCACAACGCATCAACATGAGTCATTACAATGAATGCATATATATATATATCCATGTTGGACATAGGCCTCCAACTAAAAGTCCGCTACGTAAAACCCTTGATAGGCGATCTCTATTTTCGCTGGATTTGCGAATTATCACTTTGATGAGATAGTCTTCCTGTCGTTAGGGGGAGATTAGAACGTCAATGTTCAACAGGAACAACAGGACTTGTCGTGGTCTGTCCCCACTATGTCTCATCTTGATCCCCTAAAAGTGACGAGATCACATATACCTGCTGTAAACATACTTGCAAGGATTGATGTCCCCACAAGAGGACATGGTGCCACCCAGAGAAGATGGGTACGTCCCCACAAGAGGACATGGTGCCACCCAGAGAAGATGGGTACGGAAACACCACCACGGATGGTGGTATGGTGACGCCACAAAAGTGGCATAATGGCGTCATAGGCCACGGGTTCCGCTAGAGAGAGTAGGAAACCCATAGGTTCGATGGATTCTCGCCCTAAGAAGAGAGCGAGTTTGGCACAACTTGATCCATTGATCATTGATACTCAAAATCCATCTCATGAGAATATTTTTGGAATGTGGTTATGTCCAAGAGACATCGTTGAGGGACGCCTCAATGTTAGAACCAATTCCTGAGAATATAGAGATCTCTACGAACTACACTAGTGTACATGAGGACGTGGAATTGTTGAGACCAATGACATCGAACCTTACTCAGTTGAAGAATGCCAACGTAGAGAAAATTGGCCTAAATGGAAAGATGTGATCCAGGTTGAATTGGATTCACTAACGAAGAGAAGGATTTCGGGCCTGAGATACCAACACCTCCTAACATAAAACATGTTGACATTAATAGGTCTTCGTTAGATAGCGTGATGAGAAAAAGAGATGATAATCTCGCATTATGGCGCAAGGCTTCTCACAATACGCCCTGGAATCTACTACGAGAAGACATATTCTCTCGTAATGGATGTCATTGCACTCCACTACCTTGTCAATTTGGTAGTTTCCAAATAACTGAACATGCAGCTTACGAATGTGGTCACTATGTATCTCTATGGGGATCTAGATACGGAATATAATGAAGGTTCTTGTGAACTTCATTTATCCGAGTCAAGTGGCTCTAGACCACGGAGCGCATTTGCAACGAGGTTGAAACGCTCACTAAAGTGACTACTTGATTGCGAAGGGATATGATGAACTATGCCCACGCGTTTCCATGACAAGTTCCGGATTTGCAATTGTCGCAGTTTATGTTGATAAACATAATTGGAACCCTTGAGAGTTAAGGGAACCGCTGAACACCTGAAATCCGAGTTTGAGAGGAAGAACCTTGGAAGAACACGGTCTTGTCTAGACTCAGAACTTGTATACCGTGTCAATAGATGCTTAGGCATTTTTGATAAAGTCAAAGATGCACTCCCATGGTCGTCCGTAGTATTGGCTCTAAAAGGGATCCGTTTAGTCCCAGGGATGATGATGAAGACGTGTTAATAGCAGAAGTGCTTACTTATGTACAATAAGCGCATTATTGTACTTAGCACAATACAAGACCGGACACCTAAATTATTATGAACTTGTTGGCTAGATATAGCCCCGCGCCAACGCAACGCCATTAGATTGGTATAAAGACAATCTTTCAATATGGGCTTGTTCTATCCCTACAGAGAGAAAATAAATGACGGAAGTGTGGGATCAGACCCCACAAGGCAAAATGCCACATTCTGTGCTTTTCCTCCCCTCCATCAAAACAACAACAAGCACTTCTAAATATTGAAGTGAATCAGATTCGAACAGAGGATAATATAGCGGACTTATTTACTAAGTCGTCACCTAAATCCACATTCGAGGAACATGTGAGAAGCATCAGATTAAGAAAGTTATCCGAACTCCCGTGATTGTAGCAATCAGGGGGAGATATTGACATCAGGGGGAGGTATGATGTCTACATGTTCGATCTCGAAGAGTGAAGGACGTGTTGTGCTCTTTTTGTCCTTCGACCAGGGTTATTTTTGTCCCACAGGGTTTTTGTTACCTGGCAAGGTTTTTAACGAGGCAACAATCAAAGCGTCATCACCAAGTTTGAGCGGCACAAGGGGGAGTGTTGAAGGATGTCGACATAATGTGTGCCTCTACAAACTAGGGTTTAGAGTTGTGATAGGAAAGTGTTCTAGGTATTCAATTGTATTCGGATTCTATTACCTATTGTGTACCTTGTAACTCCCTATATAAAGGGCACCTATTATCAATAATCAATAATAAACACACGATTCCAATTCTCTACAACAGGCAAAACTTAATTAATTTTTTTTTTGATCGAAATAGGTCAGCCCTTTCATTAAATTCAACAAGCAGTACAAAAACGAAACACTACTATAGGGTCGACAAAAAGAATCATTTCTTAGAACCTCATGAAAACCCTATTCTAGAATAATAAAATCCCAAAAAGTCCCTAGTACACCCACCTTTTAGGAAGTCCATGCACTATTATTTTAACAAAAACCAAGCAGACCTAAAAGGTTTCAACTAAGGCTCTGATTTTTGTGACCCAAACAAAAATTAAACAGTATTATGGGTCATAAAGACCCAATCCATCCAACCCCATAGCAAAAGAGTAATCCAACCCACTTGAACCCTTAGCCCAGTGAGCCCAAAGCTGAAGCCCATAGACCAGTACAATGCCCAAAAGGCCGAACCATTCCAAACCCAGGCCCAAACAGTAGGGTAAACCAAAGCCCTAGCCCATTGAGCCCACCGGTAACTTTTCAACCAAAAGCCGCTAGTCGCGCCATCGTCGGTACTCGCCGTCAGTGCCACTGTTCCATCACCTTCGACCTCCAATCCACAACACCGAATGAACACTGCCGTGTCTACAAAAGCTCCCCAACCGGATACCAAATCTAATCCCATATATATCGCCACTTACCCACAAGCCGCCGCTATCTCGAAGAGCTCCACCGGGAAGGACGCTGGCACCCGAGCAAACCATGGCCGTCCACAACAATAAGGTCACTGACACGCCCAATATCAGCCCCTGCAACAGCTGCACAATAATGCCATGGACGCGATAGGAAGCGACCTTTCCGATCCGATCTTGAGCAACCCAAGACCGAATCGTCGCTCATCCACCATCTAGATGCCATCCCCACCAACGAGGCTGCATCTTTCACTTCACCATCGAGTTTGGACTCAAAAACACCAGCGCCTCCAACCCCCGAGTTCACCGCAGCCACAGCGTGCCCCAACGCAACCAAGAAAAGAATAAGCAGACCAAAATCTGCCATCACCACAATTGACGAGCAACAGCGAAAATGCGAGAATCCGCCGCCCAGAGAAAGAGGATTCTGAAACCCTAGCAGAGCGCTAGGTCAGTTGATTAATATGGCAAAACTTAATTAATTGGGTGTTTATCAAATAAATATGTCCTTCTATAAAAATATACCTAATAATAAATAGACCATATTTTGATTCGAATCCATGGTTATTGGACATGTTTGAATTAAAAATTTGATATGTTGATCCGGTAATGATCCAGATTTATCAATCTGGTCCCTTTTTATAATTTTATAACACTATTTTTTTTATATAACGATTAATATTTTGCTTACTTTAGTGTAGAGTTCTAAGAAGTATTTTGGTTATTTAATTCAACATTTGGTGATACTCTTCATTTTGTTTCAATATTTTATTGAAGTTTTATGAACTATCATAATAAAAAGTTTAATAATAATTATTTAAAATTTCTAAATATTCATTATAATAAACAGATTGGACCGGGTATCTGTTAATCCGCTGGATACAAATTTGGATTGAGCTATTAACGATTTGCCGGGTTATCGGGTCGGATCAGGTCGAATTTTTCTATTACTAATTAGATTCGGATTTAGGTCTATCTGGTACAAAGCCGGTCCATTTACAAGTCTATACAAAAGTGATATTTAAGGGAAAACACTTCTTGCCAAAAAAAAAAAAACTCCTCTCTCTCTCTCTCTCTCTCTCTCTCGTATTGAATGTCTAAATTGAATTTCATAGTATAATCTAGAATTGTAAGATTGAAATTTGAAGACAAATGGGGTTTACGTTGGAGGAGAAGGCTTTCTCCAAGTTGAAGACTACGTTTTGTTCGTGGAGGTAACAAGAGACTCCCCCCCCCCCTTATTTTGTGTCATTATTGGTAATTTGACATGAGTTAATAAAGTTAAGTATAACTTAACAAAACAAAACAAAAGTCTAAATGCCAATTTAGTTTGGAGGTATGAATAGAAACTCCCATATCAATTTCTTTTAAACTTTATACGGTACATTTTCTCCATTAGCATTCAGAGATTTGACCATGTATGAGGTTGTAACTAGGGGTGGGCGTTTTCACCTGAGAGTCTGAGAAACAGGCTCGATCCAGACTGAAATTGACCATTCGGGTCGGTTTTCAAAGCTGACTTCCTTTGTTCGGGCTAAACTGAACCGATTAATTCGTCCTTCGGATCGGTCCCGGTTTCCATATTCTCCGAACCGATTAGGACCGATAGTATGTACATGTCTATGTGTCGAATTTTGATTGGTTCTTAGACTCCTAAGAGCATACCCTAAACCCACTTGCAAGCAATCACCCAATTTCATTTAGTCAATTATTCTTCGACCTACTCCATTCCAAGCCGTCCTCTACTCCTCTTCAGTTCGAGAAAACCCCATTCCAATTTCTTCATTTCTTCTGTTCTTCTTCACTCTCGACTCTGTGTCTCGATCAATCACGGAATCACCCATGAATTCCTCCATTGGAAACACACCACTAACCCAATCTGAATCCCAATCTCAAAGCCATTTTGAACCCAATTCAAAGTCCGATTCTAGTAATTCAAATCCTGACACTGAAATTGCCGAGAACGCTGTCATCCCTGCAAGTACTGGTGCTGCAACAGACCAACCATCTTCTGCTGGAACTCCATCTACGATGACATCATCCCAACCTCTAAAACATAGAAGAGAGCAAGGAAGAGGATCCACAGGGTCGAGGGAGCGTTCAATGGTATGGGAGCACTATGACAAGATTGACAAGCCACTGTATGAGTTCAAAGATGTAAAGAAGGTCCAGGTTGGGACTACCAAGCAGGCCAAATGTAGGTATTGCTCTACTGACCTTGCTTATAATCCATACAATAATGGTACCAATAGTTTAAAGAGGCATATAGAGGTTGTGTGAAAAAAATACCCTGGTAGGATAGACCTAGAAGAGTTTCAGCAAGTGTTTGTAGCTGGTGGGAACTTGAATGAACCTTCTTTAACTATGAGGGCATTCAGTCAAGATGCTTGCATAAGAGCTTGTGTTGAGATGATAGTAATAGACGAGCTGCTACTTAGTCACTCGAAGAAGGAAAGGTTTCAAAGGTTTTGTAAAGTTGCATGTCCTAGGTTTAAGACTCCTTCTAGGAGATTGGTTGTAAGCATATTTTGGAAATTGTATGATGCTGAGAAGAAGAAACTTAGGTAGGAGTTAGCTAGTCTCTGTGTTAATTTAACCACCGATACGTGAACATTGGTGCAAAACATAAATTACATGGTGGTTACGGCTCATTTCATAAATGGTGGCTGGAATTTACACAAAAGAGTTCTTAACTTTTGTGTAATTCCTAATCATCAAGGGAACACCATAGGAAAGCTGCTGGAAACATGGCTACTTGAATGGGGAGTCGAGAAAGTGTTGACTGTTTCGGTGGATATTGCATCCGAAAACAAAGTTGTTATGCTAGCTTGGAAAAAACAGCCTGTTTTAGGAGGCAAGTGGCTTCATGTAAGGTGTTTAGCTCACATCCTCAACTTGATTGTGAAATCAGGGTTAAGAATGATGATTAAATCTGTGGCTTCGATTAGAAACGCAGTTTGTTATGTTAGGAGTTCGTCTGCAAGGCTTGATATTTTTAAGCAATGTGTTGCCATAGAACAATTGGATTGCAAGAAGGTCTGCATATTGGATGTGTCAACTCGGTGGAATTCCACCTTCTTAATGTTGGATGTAGCCCTTGAGCTTCGGAAAGTGTTTGATCGCATGGCGGAAGAGAAAGACTTGAAATACCGAAGTTATTTTGATGAGGATGAAGTTGAGGATGATGACCGGTTAGAAGTGCCAGAAACAGAAGTTGCAACAAGGCCAAAAAAAGAAGATAAAAAGGGTAGGGCTACCCGTGGGAACTGATTGGGAAAAAGCTACTGTTTTTGTGAATTTCCTCAAGGTAATCGGCCACTTTTCATTTTTCAATTCTGCATTTCAGTTTGCTGCATATTATAGTTTACAGTTTCTGCATTTACAGTTCTACATTTACTTTAATAAATTTCAGTTATGCATTTACAGCTTACAGTTTCTGCATTTCAATTTACAGTTCTGCATTTACAGTTTACAGTTTCTGCATTTCAGTTTGCACTTTGCACTTTTACAGTTTCTGCATTACAGTTTACAGTTTACATTTTTACTGCATTTCAATTATGCATTTCTGTTTTATTTTTGCAAGTATTCTATGATGTGACAATGAGGATATCGGCAACAAACAGTCCCATAGCTCAGAAAGTGTTCCATGATATCGTGGCAATTGAAGCTGAGATTGATGACCTCTTCGACCGGCCTAAGATGTGAATTGGAAGCAATACAGAAAAGATCTTGTTTGAGATGGCAATGAAGATGAAGAGCAAGTTTAAAAAATATTTTGCAAGCCTTGATGACATGAATCACTTGCTTTTGGTGGCTTTATTTTAGATCCTCGATACAAGCTTCTCAATTTTGAGAGGGTATGTAGAATATGGCTTAAACTTGATGCTGCAACAATCAAGCAAAGCTCTGCTGAGCTGAAGGAATTGGTGGTGAAGCTCACGGACTTGTATTCATCAGCTTTGGGCACCAAAAAGTCGAAACCAAGTGGCAATGAGGCTGAGAAAGCTGCAGCAAGTGGTACCGACAGCTCTAGCACAAGGAGTTCTATAACCCAAATGAGTGGGAAGATGGTTGCTATGCAAGCTGATTGGAAACAAGTGTTGGAAGACTGATATCACACTGTAATTTCACATGAGGTGGATAGGTACTTGCTGGATCCTATTGAAGACCCTCCATAACATGAAGATTTGAAGCTTCTTGTATGGTGGAAGCTTAATGGTTCTAAGTATCCCAATCTTGCATTAGTCGCCAAGGATGTGCTTGCAATTCAAATAAGCACAGTTGCTAGTGAAATATGTTTCAACACGGGGATAAGGGTAATCGATCCATTCAGGAGTTTACTATCTGCAAAAACAGTTGAAGCATTGATATGCTTCTAAAATTGGTTAAGGTCAGAAAGCATTCAAAGCATCGAATATGTTCCAACAATTGAGGATATGAACTTCTATGAAGAAGTTGAGAGAGGTACAAATTTTTAATCATTTGAATATTTGAGTTTTGTGTTTAATGGCTTCGTAGTTTGCACTTTCGAGATAATGTGAATTTGTTCTTTCGTAGACCATGGGCTTCAAGACACAGCAGATAATGCGCAAGTCAAAGCTGCCAAAGAGAAAGGAATCAAAGCAGCAACTCCATCAACAAAAAGGCAAGAAGTTGTTCCATCAATAAACAAGCAAGGATCTTTGGCAGCACCAAAAAAGGCAGTGAAGGGACTAAAGGCTGCTGGAAGTTCAAAGAGGCCAAGAAAATAAATAACTATTTGAAGGCATGAAGCTGAATATAGCTGCTGATCTACAAATCATGTTTCTGTATATTTTTTATTTGCATTGAAATGTCCCTTTTGTTTGCAGGATGGATCCCTATGAGTTGAATCAATGGTGTCATAATTGTCATGATTCATGAAGTTCCTGATTTCTGCCCTTGTCTTCGAGGGTTCAAGACTTCAAGTTCAAGACATGGCTTGAAGCCTTGAAGTTTTTAACTTTTAATAAATGTTGTTTATTGAAACATTGAACTGCATTCTAGTTATTGTTTATGTATTTCAGTTTTTTGATTGAAATGTTGTTGTTGATTGAAGTATTGAACTGCATTTCAGTTTATCACTTTATTGAAATAATGAACTTCATTTTAGTTTGCACTTTGCACTTTTACAGTTTCTGCATTTCAGTTTGAAATGTTGTTGTTGATTGAAATAATGAACTGCATTTCAGTTTGCACTTTGCACTTATTACAATTTCTGCATTTCAGTTTGTTGATTGAAATGTTTTTGTTGATTGAAATATTGAACTGCATTTCAGTTTATTGAAATAATGAACTGCATTTGTAGTATTGAAATAATCAACTGCATTGTAGTGATTGACTGATTGTTTTACTGCTTTAGTTTGCAACTTTGCATAGTCTGCTACTTTGCTTAAGTACTTTGCATGGTTTGGACTTTGGAATTTTGGATTGCTTCATATTTGCAGTGTGTGAATCTGGAATTCTGCAGTTAGTGGCTTAGTGCAGTTTGCATAGCTTTGTAGATTTTCACTTGTTTTTGTGTAGCTCCAATAGCTTTTATCTGTTCTGGGATGAGTGGAATCTGAATTAGTCATTTCTGGAATTCTAAAAATTGGAAGTAGGTTACCTAAGCACTGAAATCTAGAAAAACAGGTTTCCTGGCCCAGAAAACCGAAAGACCGGACCGATTGTGTTCAGGTCGGTTTCTCATCGATTTTAACATGCTTAAAAGACCGATCCAGATTGAACCGACAGTGCCTGTTTCGGTCTCAGTTTTCAACCTTTTCAGACCGGACAGATCCGAACCCAGCACTAATTGTAACTCCTTCCTTATTTGCTGATCCTTTGCCCTTATATATTGTTCTAACAAAAGCAAAGGCACAACAAGATTGAAATTGAAAAACATTCCTGTGTTTGTATCTAATGGCAGCTATGATGAAGTTCCTCTATGTTGTTTTCATTTGCAGTCTCATTGTTAGAGGTAAAGCTTTACTACCGACCTATTCATATTTGTCACCATCCTTAGTGGGCAGTCTTATTTACACCCTAGTTAATTAGCAATATTATTGTGGGTTTCGATCATCGTCTATCAATGTGTCGATCTAAATATATAACATGTCTCTAACGTACTATTTTCAAATGATTGCCAATGCTCTAAGCCTCTAGCACAGATCTTGATATCAAGCAGACTTCAACTGGAAGGTTTATAAAAAATTATCTAGAGTTAAGCTTTACCCTCACCAAAGTGCCCATGCGATCTACTGAACTTTCAACTAGGCTGCAATGGATTTACACCTGTGGTAACCATTAATCCTGTGATCTTGAGCATATCCGACGATAAGTGTCTCCTCAACGGTGGGCATCCTATCCATCCGAATCAAGTTTTCAGCTTCAACTACATTTTCCGCAATGAGTTCCCTTTCATCCCGATCGCCTCCAAATTTGCTACTTGTTCATGAACTGTTCATCACAAACTCGATGTTTAAGCCAGTACTTCATTTCCTTTCTAGCTATTTTGATTACATAATAAGATCTCATTAACTAGCGTTGTCACAAAAGTTAATAACTATGAAGAATTTAGATCCTCTATCAGGTTTTCTTTGTGACGGTTACTTGGTAGATTAGTGAGGCCAAATTGAACAAGCACAAGTAATATGAATTTGTCATGACTGACTCGGCCATTTTTGTGTGATACAGTACACTTAATGTATAACACAATTGAAAATTTGGGCTTCACCGTACTTGGCTAAATATTAGAATCAAGTTTGGTTAATTTTCGGGTCCAAGCTCGTATTTAGGTCTAATGCCCTGGTTACGGATCTCAGGGTCTAAGTATTCGAGCCCCAAACATGTCTAGTGAAACTAATTATGCATGTGCCCATGCTCATGCAAGTGAGGCTATCGGTGCTCATGTCCATGTCCATACAAGTGAAGTTAACGGTGTCTCCTAAAATGAGGCTATGCACACTAAAAGATGTCGTAAACAACCAACCCTAGAACTTTCTCCCAAGAATTATTTTTTTTATTTAAGACCATAATTTCTCACCCAAAATCGTAGACTCTCACGGTTTTTTTTGCCAAAATCACATATTCTTATTTACTCACCAAAATGTTTTCACCCCTAAATCATGATTGTTAACAAATTTTAGAACTGATGAAACTCAAATAACTCAACACGATTTCCTTTTACAAGTTTTTATGAAGTTTGAAAACTGAAAAAATAATATAAAAAAATCGGGTCGATACTTTTGCAGTTCATCACAAGAAGCAGCTCCTAATTATTGTGTTTCACCAAATGGTGGGAGTGAAAGTTCAAATTGAAGAAGAAAAAAAATTAGAGTCAATGTTCATCTATGTAAGAAATTTCTAAAATCAGGCATTTTTGAACTTTCCTAAAATGATCTCACGTAATAATATACTTTAACGTAAAAATATTTATAAGTCAATATACAATAGTAAATTAATTAACAAAGATAACAAAAATTACAATATCTCCCACACAAAAAGAAGAAATTTCCTCTGATCTGTGTGCTCATGTTTTTCAATTTTTTAATTTTTATTATTATTTTTTTGTTTTTGAAAAAAGCAAATTGAGATGCACATGTTAGAGGCTAGCTAGTAATTAATAGTGTGAATTTAAGAATATTAATTACATCGGGGTGGTCTGATCAGTTCTTGATTGGGAGGATGTCGTCTAATGCTGGTTGTGCTGCTTGGGTCGTAAGCGGTACGACGATTGTGTTTGGCGGTGATGAATCTGAGGCGGGTCTAGATCTATTGATCATGGTGTTGGGTCTTGATGGTGGCTGTCTTGGCGGTGCTTCTCATGGCGGTGGCGGAGGCCTGTGAGCCGGTCTTGAGGACTTTGCAGGCTGCTCAGAGGTTGCTGGAGGTAGTAGTGCTACCACGTCGAGATTGCACAATGGTGGATCAACAGATTTTGCAGATGTCGGCAATGGTGCAGTTGATCCCTTGTCGGGGAAGGGCTATGGTGCTGCCGCAGCTCTTGATCTGAGTAATGCTGAGACCGGTTCGGGTCTGGATCCTTTTGGTGGATATGGGCTTAAGGCTACAGTTTTTGGTGTTGGGTTTTGGGCCTTGGTGTTTGGCCGTAGGCCTTGGGTTTCAGCTCTTGGTGGTATAAGAGCTTTGGCAATGGTAGAGGTTACGGCGGTGACTGAGGCTGCCGTGGAGGAGGACACCTCATTGTGTTTGGTTACTGTGGATCATGGGGATGCCCCCTCTGAGTAGGGAGGTCCTGGGTTCTGTTGAATAAGTTAGGGTTTTTCTTTTCTTTTCTTGCCCTAACATTGTCTAGGTTTTGGTTCTTGGTCCTATTACCATAGTGATTTCATTTGGTTGCTCTAGGGTAGCCTGCATGGCTTGATATTGACGTGGCCCTTTCGAGGGTAAGTCATGTTGTGTAATCACTTATATTTGATATATGAAAGGCTTGACGTCCTATTTCAAAAAAAAAAAAAAAGTACAACTAATATATACATTGTAATTTATTCAATATCTTCTAACATTACTAAGATACATATTGTTTGAGATTACAATAGGACCGAGTCTAAAATTTTGAGGGTTCTAGCCGAATTAAAATGACGAGGCTCGCATTTTTTTTTTTATGTATGATTTTCTTTTTTGAAAGGTTTTGGTATAAGATTTTTTTTTTTTTTTTTTTTTTTTGGGACAGAGTAATAGAGATTTCATTCAATCCCAAAGCCAGAACGACACTTACAAGTAATCCCCATATGCCTGTACCCTACATCAGTGGTCAAGCAGGTAAGGGAAAAAGTGTACCATCCATTAGTACATTGTCGCTCAAATATTCAAGAGGCTACACAACTACAAATCTCAGCTTATACTAAGAAAACTACCTTGAATCTCCCTTCGTCAATGCACTCAATTGTGGTACTCCAGGAGATTCATTAACTTGGTGTAAAAAGAAACCATACCCGTGCAGACTTATGCTAACTAAAACCTAGCCAACCTAACTAGGGCCGAAGCCCACTATCTTCCCCCAAAAGAGAGAGTTATTGGACAAATAAAAAACAGAAACCATAAAAGCAATTGTTGAGCCCAAAAAGAAAAGCCAAGCCAGGGTCCAAAACGGGAAAAGCCCATCTCAGGCCCAGACACCACCTCCTCTGCTAGGGCAGACGCTGCACAGCTGTAAAAAGCGACCGCCACCCCTGCCACAACCGCCACCACCAGTGAAGCACACCCCAGCGTTTGACCACCTCAACGACGCTCCAAGAGTTCGAGATAGGGCTGGGCACGGGCTGGGTTCAACTAAATTTTTGCTGGGCTCGGGACCGGCCCTTTTTTTACGGTTCGGGCCCAAAGCCCGTTTTGCACCCAATAGGAACCGGCCCGTTTTATTTCGGGCCGGACTTTCGGGCTTTCGGGCCCAAATACTTGTTTTTTGCAATTCACTTCAAACTCACTTTCTTCAATCAAGAAAACCAAGAACATGAATTTACAGTACTTCAATATGAATCAAAACGTTATCAGAGTCAAATCAATCAAAATTCTTCTCAATACACCAAGAACATAAAATTACTTCCTTCAGATTTCAACATAAACTACACCAAGATTCAAAATCAAAACATGCATCAAACAATCAGTAAAAGCAATCATCGATCCATTGAATCAAAGCCACCAGTTACAGAGAAATCAAAGCCTCCAATTACAGACCTCAAATCTTGAATTGGGTGGTGCTCGGAATCTGCAATTTCAGAGAGAAATTACAGATTTGAGAATTAGGTCCGTATCTTCTGCAAAAACCCAATCTTGCGATCGTCGGCGAGCTTGAAATCGAGGCATCATAGGTGAGCTGGCTGTACCTCTGTAACCCGATCTTGGGATCGTCGGCGAGCTTGAAATCGAGGTCGAAGCTTCGAGATTGGAGGGTCTTGAAGAAGAGCGAATGTGAGGATTTGATGGCGAAGTCGTCTAGCGGAAAAGGTAGATCCGAAGAAGTAAAGAGGAGGAGGAAGAAGAAAGAACTAAAGGAGAAGGAGAGAGTTTTTTTTGAGAAGGAGGAGGAGAGTATCGACGCGTGGGGGGGGGGGGGGGGGGGGTAAGAATAAGGAGTTAAGGACGCGTGGGGAGAAGAACAAGGAGATAAGGAGAATAAAATAATTAATAAAATACCTAATAATGGTATATACGAGCCTGACCGGCTTTTTTGTCTGAAAACACCAGGCCCAGGCCCGGGCCCGGACCGTCTTCATCTAATTCAGGCCCGGACCGAACCGTTTTGCATGAAAAAAATTTAGGGCCCAAACCGTACTGGTTGGGCCGGTCTTCCGGGCTTTCGGGCTAAAATGCCCAGCCCTAGTCCGAGAGAGACCCGGCATACCAAAGCACGAACCCAGATCCCCTCGGATGCAAATCCACAGCACCCCAAGCCATCGACTTCCCTACAGGCCCGGCCTTGCTGCTGGGCAGCATTGGCAAAAGCCCAGGGCTGCAGATCCAAGGGGGCACCAAATTTAAAATCCCAATTTATTTTAGTGTGTGTGTGTGTGTGTGTGTGTATATGTGTGTGTTTGTGTGTGTGTGTGTGTGATATGATGCCATTTTTGCAATGACAGAGACATGAAAAACAAAAAAACTGATCAAGAACCAAGGAAACTCTAATTAAAGTAGGTTCTCTCTTCTAGGCATTTTTCTTTTTTTTTACAACCTCTTTCTCTCTTCCATAAAATAAGAAAATACTTTCTCTTTTCTCAATTTTTCCCTCCATATCTCTCTCAATCCCTCTTCCCTCACAAGTTCATCGAGTCATTGCCTCATCATATATTCTTCCCTATTATTTTTTCTTCTGAATTTTTTTATTCTCTCTTTGCTGCAATCTCTAGAAATTAGGGTTTTTGAAATAATAATAATAAGAGGTATGTCTTCTACTTTTCTAGAAAGAGATTATGTTTTTTTTTTTTTGATGAGTTTGGTTAACCCTCCATACTAATGCACGTTTTGTTTATAATTTTGCTCAGTTTTGCAGTAGAGGTTTTTTTGGTTGCTGAAATTTTGCAGTAGGGTCTGATACTTCCATTGAAATATATATTTTATTTATATATAGTTGTGTTAATCCTCAATAAATTTTGAAACATGAATTTTATATAGATCTTATTGCACTCGATTTTTGACAAGTCTTGTGAATCAAAGACTATTTACAAGACTTATATTAATATGCAAGTTAGGGGCCCCGAGATAATTCTCGCCCGGGGTCTTAAAAGACTCAGGACCGGCCCTGCTTCCCTCTTCACGCCGCCACCAGAGTTTGAAATAAGCCTAGAGGAAATCGAAACCATCCCAAACCATGGGACCTGTGCTCGCGGCCTCCATAGCCTCAGAGCTGCAATCTAGAACCCGACACCGACCTCCCACCTGAAACGTCGGGATCCTAGAAAGACTCAATCTTGCAAAAGCCACCGAGCTCCGTTGAAATGTGTGATAAAATATAGAAATGTATTATTCAATTAATTTGAGTAAATCTAAATTATGAGAGAAGCCAAAAATTAATGAAAGATTAGGTCAATACCCATGACTAAATAAATATCTTTCCGTATAAATGGGAATGCGAAATCGTTTACTAATTATGCATCGTAATGTTTGGACATTACATACGTTTAACCAATAATTATGCATTAATTATATAACAGTAAATATTCCACAATGTTGTAAAATGAAAGCAAAAGTATTTCAGAAAAAGAGAGAGTTTGGGCGCATGGAGATAGAGTGTCTACTCATCTCACCATGAGGGGGTTTATATAGGAATACATGATGTATACAAATAGGCAACGTTTAATACCAACGTCAATTACTCCTATTCACAATCCTATCAATCACTAATCTATAGTGAAAGGCATATATGACTCTCCATCTATTTACATGATATTAGCCATAACTATTTACAACACACAACCTTTTATAAATTCTGTTCGATTTATCGTTCTGCTTCATCAAATATCGAGGCAAGAAAAAGTAAAAACAACATCTAATTCTATATCGTTTCTAATGGCAGCTACAATGAAATTCCTCTGCATTGCCATCCTTTGCAGCCTCATTATGGGAGGTAAACTTTTACCTCTATGTAATTTGTCCGAATTCTTCTGATTTCATACTTTTTAGTATAGTTCTTATTTTGTGTTTGGTTGTTAATTTTGTGCTTATACTTTTGGTTATATATGCCATATATGCAGGCGATTGTCAACCTTGCTCTGAGAAGAATTTGATTATTATACAGTCAGCAACGGGAAAGTTGGTTCAAAATTAGCCAGAATGGAATTAAAGATCACTAACAACTGCATTTGTTCTCAATTGAGTGTTAAGTTGAGTTGTGATGGCTTTCAAACTGTGGAAGAGATTGATCCTACAATCTTGAGCAAATCTGGTAGCTTGTGTCTTGTCAACAGTGGCGAACCTATCTATGGGCATAGCAATTTCAGTTTCACCTATGCGTGGAGCAATTCGTTTCCTTTCAAAACGCTGCTCTCTCAAGTTGCTTGTTCTTGAGGGAAGTCTGGAAGCTAAAGTTCAGTGTTCTAGAGATTTATAAGCAAGTATTGTATGGTTTCATGAAAACATGATTTAGTTCCCATTAACTTTTGATTATTTCAATGTGAGGATACAATGTATTCAATGCATTGCCAATACTAGAATACTCTATGATAACATGGATTCCTATTTCTCAATGATATGTCATGATCGATTTACTATTGGCAATGATTTACCCTCTAGTGGGGATTAAGGCCAAGACAAAGCTACTAATGGTAGTTAATCTATCATGAAGTTCCTCTGCGTGCTTGTACTTTGTAGTCTTATTGTTAGAGGTCAATTTTTACCTCGACCTATATTTGTGAGCTACATCCTCAATACTGTTGTAGGTTTCGATGGTCAGTACTATTGGTGTGATGATCTACATAACATATTCTTACACATATTGTACATCATCTAGATCGTGATTAATATCTTAGGCAATATTCTTCAACTGAAAGGGTAGTTCAGAATCCTGAGTTTAGTTTTTTCCCTCACTAATATAGCTGCTGCTTGTGTGATCTATTGAAAATTAAACTAATGACGCAGTCGGATTGATAACTAGGTTTATCAGCAATAAACCTAACAAAAGGGTTCTGGAGTTCACCAGAGATAAAAGAGAAATTCTCTATTTTATTGATTAAAAGTTGAAAGATATGTTATGCAGCCGCTTGCGGCTGCTTAAATAAGAGAAAAGTAACTCTAGGGCGACTAACAATGAAACCCTAAAGCCCATGGGTAAAAACGAAAACAACCCAAAAATAACTAGAAAAACCAAAAACGGGGAAAATAGAAAAATGCAGTTTTGAGGCCCTAAACGACCCCGAAAGCCCGAAAAAGGCCACAGCTCATGGCGAAGCTATTTTCGTGTCTACTAGTCACTTTTCGTTTTTCTCCTTTAGCACGATCCAACTGTTCTTCGAATTGGGCTGTCATCCGTTCTGCATCAACTAAACTGTGTGTCCTCACTCCCTCACCAATGGTCAAGTATCCATGCTGATTAAACATTTATGGTTGCTCCAGAATTTCATATTCTAGCTTCTTCTTTTTGAAATGGACGCCGAAGCCCTGAAACTTAAAATTTCCATCAAACACGGGGTCTAGATATCGTAACCAAATCATCGAACAAAAATTAATCACAACACATAGACGAAGTCTCCAAAATTGACAATCTCAGATCTAAAGAAAGAGCAGAGCAGATGATCGCATCAGCACCTCTGCTGCCAACTTAAATATTGGACCTCAACTAAAAAAAGCTTTACTAAAATCTCGAGGGTGAATTGAGTTCGGTGAGGTGAAACCATGATTGAGCAGCCAGAACAATTTTGTCACAATCCTTAATTAATCGCTAACTTAGTACAATTTGAGTGAATCAATGCATAAACATATATAGAAAGTCTAAAGAGTTGGTCAAAGCAAGCACAACTACTCGCTTGAAATTCATCTTTGTATTTAAATCTTTCCATAAACACGGCGATGTATATTCAATAATTTTTAAACAAAATTGCTTTTTAAATTTCTAATCAAATAACTATGCATTAATTTCTTTACCATTATGTCACTCATAAGCTCCTCCTATAAATTGGGATCGATTTATCCCATTTTTTCATCAAACAAGACTCAAGAAAGAAAAAAAAAAAAATCAAACAAGACTTAAGAAAAAAACAAAATTTAGTGCTATATTGTTTTCAATGGCAGCTATTATGAAATTCCTTTACATCGCGGTACTAATTTGCAGTCTCATTATGGGAGGTAAATTTTTGATTATCTCTATCTAATTGGTCCTAGTATTCCTTTAATTTCACAAGTTAAATTTCAATGTGTTCAAAGAATTTTGTGTTTATGTTATTTGTCTTCTAGGCGAGTCTCAACATTGCAACCTAAATAATCTCAAAATTACACAATCAACAACTGGAAAGTCTGTTCAGAGTCGGCCAGAGTGGAAAGTAACAATCACGAATGACTGCTCATGTACTCAACTCAATGTTAAGATTAGTTCTCCTGGGTTTCAAACTGTGGAGCCAATGGCATCTTCAATCTTGAGCAAATCCGGTAACGACTATCTTGTTAATAGTGGTAAACCTATCTATGCGTATGAGAATTTCAGTTTCACCTATGCTTGGGCCACTCAGTATACTTTCAAACTATCAGACTCCACAGTTGCTTGTTCAGCTGAAGGAAAGTATTGAAGCAGGCAAAAGTATTACATTTTGATAATTTGCTTACATGAGTATTATATTGTGTCACATGAAAACTTAATAATAAGAAGTCCATAATAATATGGCATTTTACATCAATATACCATGTTGTCGGTCTATATTAACATGTACTAATAGTCTAATACATCACACGTAGGGCTGTCAATTCCGACACAACCCGATAACACGACTCGAAACCCGCACGAAATAAAGCTGGTTGACCCCGCACGATTAAAAAGCGGGTCGGTGGTGGGTTAACCCGCCATGACCTATTTAATAAATGGGTCGGCCACGGGTCAACCTGCCAACACAAAGTGAACCCGTCTAACCCGATTGTGCTATGTTTCTTCTTGAAATTTTGGACGTTCGGAGTATTTGATCATAATATTAGACAATTTGAAATATTTCACTTTTTAATTATTGGATTTAATTATTTATGAATTATATATAATTATTTGTATTCTTCGTTTTGTGGAGTTTTTAGTGAATTTAATTAATTTATGCATTTTTTTAGTTAAATGGGTCTCATTGTTAAAGCTTAATTGTCTAACGGGTTATTTATTAAATGGGTTATTAGGCACGTCTCATTTTTTTAGGCACGACTTATTTATTAAATGGGTTAAGCGGGTTGAAAACGGGTAACCCGTTTAATAAACAGGTTGGGTTTGAGTTTAAATTTTTGACATGATTATTAAATGAATTGAGTTTGAGTTTATATCTTGCGACACGACAAATACCTTGACCCGATACGACCCATTGACACTCACACGTGAGCTTCAAATATCCTTAATTTTTCCTTTCTATCTCCATCACACATGAGCTTCAAATATCATTAACTTCTCCTAGCCTCTCTCTCTCTCTCTCTCTCTCTCTCTCTGGGGGAAGTTGGTCCAAAAATAAACCAAAGTGGAAGGTAACAATCACCAATGATTGTTTCTGTACTCGACTTTGTGTCAAAATAAGTTCTTCGATCGATTCCGACTTTCAAACTATGGAACAAATTGATTCTTCTATCCTGAGCAAATCTGGCAATGAATATCTCGTTAATGCTGGTAAACCTATCTACGAGCATGAGAATTTCAGTTTCATCTATGCTTGGGCGACTCCGCTTACTTTCGAACCAGCCTTCTCAACTTAAATGAAGCGGAGTTTTGCAAGAAGTGTAACATTGTAATGACTTAGAATGTATTGTTTTTTCTCTCATGAAAACTTGATAATAACAAAACCATAATAATTTGACACTTTACATCAGTCAAAGATGAGTGAAGTTTAAATCAAAGATGAGTTAAGTGTTGGATTATAAACGATATTAATTGGTAACACTACTCAAACTTAGTGTAGGAAATTTTTTTTATCATCCTGAAACAGTTGATTCATTGTTAACACTCAAAGATAGTGTTAAAATGATAAAATGGTTTGCTTGTTAACAATTGCTTGAAGGACAGTGCCCTAAGATGAGTGAAGTTTTAAATCCGAAACGATCTTCTTCTTTTTTCTGTAAACAAGGTTTTTTTAAAATTACACAAGCTGGCAGGAAGAGGCATAATTAATGCCAATACAGGAGGAATCAGATGTTACGAAAAAAATCATTAATTAATACAAGGGAAATGGTAATAACCGTGTATTGACTAGTACACGTTTCTAAGACAGATTTGGAGATTTTTTTCTTCCAATTAATATATTTTTTGAATTTATTATTAGTAAGCAATTTTTTCTTCTTCTTGTGTTTTTTAGTAAACAAATATTCATTTCTTCGTTTGTATTTACTTAATTTGTTTCTATCCTCTATTACAATAAATTTCTTGTTAAAAGCAGTCCGTTTCAATTTCCTAAACAACTAAAATATGACGTACCGTTTGTACTATCACAGAATCCTTATAATCATCCCACGGGTTACAAAAAGTGCAAGACCAAGAAAAATTAGTAGTACTTGTCCACTCCGTTCGAGTTGCACTCGATATGGCAGATCTTGTGAAGTTTCTTATCTTGGCCTTGCTTTGCAGTCTCATTCTAGGAGGTGAAGTATTCCACCTTCGCATATATATGTTAATTTCTAACTTTTATAGATCCTCTGATAAATACATAAGATTGCATTTGCATGTTAAAATTGTTGTAGAGAGGAGTATAACATGTTGTAGCTATATTTAATGTTATGTGCAATATATATCGCGGGTGAATGCGATGATTGCAACTCTTAGAAGCTTCAGCTTATGCAGACGAAAACTGGATAGCTAGTCGAAAATAAGCCAGAGTGGAAAGTAACCATCACGAATACCTGCACTTGTTCTCAACTGGCCATTCAACTCAGCTGTAATGGGTTTCAAACTGTTGAAGACGTTGATCCTGGGGACGAAATCACCTATCCTAGTTTTTCTATCACAATCATGTCCCCATGTTGTGATTGGTTCTCATGAATTAAAAAAACATTTCCTTAATCTTTTGTTCTATTTTTTAATCTATGAGAACCAATCACAATATGGAGATATAATAGGTATAGAAAACTGGGGCAGGTGATTTTAACCCTAGATCCTTCAATCCTGGGGCCATCTGGTGCCATTTGTTACCTGAACAGTGGTAACGTAATAGCTGGGCATCAGAGTTTTAGCTTCACATATGCTTGGGACACTATCTTTCCCTTTGAGCCAATTTTCTCTCAAGTTCTTTGTTCTTAATTTGATTTATAAAGAGTTTCAAATTTTAGTGAATAATATTATAGAAGTTTGAATACTCATTTCAATTCCTTTCATTCCGACAACACAAGTTAGTAGAATAATTTTGCTAAAATTGGAATCAAGATATTCCAAAATCCAAAGTACTCCACCCAAAAACTTATAAGCAGAGAAATTACCTTTCCAATGGAGATTAAACTCGGTATTTCCTTCAAAGAGTAAAGATCGAGAGTGAGAGTTTGAAAGATATTACCTCGGTCCTAATTTTTTAATCTCTTTAAAAAAAATCATCAATGAATCTCAAAATTATAAAATCTGATAATTTCAATCAAAATTAAGAACGAATGCACAGACTTAAGAACAGGAAATTGGCAATCCAAACAAATACAATTCTCGGACAAAAACATATTTTCTTGAGCAATGCAATATTGTTTTAATCTTTTTTCCTGAGATTTTACTATATTTTTAGCTATATTCAGATAAAGTAAAACGAAAGAAAAATAATATCCGGCCCAGTATCTGGCTTAAGCCCACATCTTTCACTGTAATTCACTAATTTGATCACATAACCCACGAATCAACTTTAAAAACTTAAAAAATGGAGGGAGGAGGGCACGCGCGCGGCTGTCTCAGGAGAACCGGCGGAATCAGTCATGTGAAAGACGGCACCACCGTCGCCGGAACAGAAGCCTTCACCGCATCAGATGTGGGCGAACTCGTCCACCACTGCAGATTCATTCATTGCAAAATTCTTCAGGTTCTTCATCAATTCCCATATATAGCCATAGGAATTGGAATGTTCTCTTTTCTTTATCACCAAAAACAAAGCGTTGGTATTTTCTGTTTTTGTTGCAAAGAAATCATATTTACATTTGGAATCGACTGAAAAACAAAAAAAACAAAAAATGTGTTTCCTTGTTCGAAAAGACTTCTGGAGTGAATCTCAAAATAGTCGGGAAGTCTTTTATTCACAATGATCAGTATCTAACTATGATCAGGAATTCAGAATTGCTGTCCTTAATTGGTTTTGCTTCTCTTCCAAAGTTTCCATACCAAGATATGATTTTTAGTCCTTACCGTACAAGGTCTACGGACTCCCTTGTCCCTCTATAAATACCTCGATCACTCCACAAGCAATGCATAAAAAAAAAAAAAACACTAATTTTGATTGTAAACAAACACTCTCTCAATATTTGATTAGTTTCGATGGCCTCATCAGCAGGATGGTTGAAAGGAAAAGTGAAGGCGGTAACTTCAGGGGATACCCTTGTGATCATGGCCCTCAACCCAGACAAGACCGGAATCCCACGAGAAAAAACCATCACTCTGTCCTCACTTATGGCGCCCAGGCTGGCCCGAAGAGATGGTGTTGATGAGCCCTTTGCATGGTACAGTAGAGAGTTTCTGAGGCAGCTCTGCTTAGGAGAGGAGGTTGTCTTCAAGGTGGACTATGTTATAAAATCCATAGGCCGGGATTTCGGTTCTGTCTTCCTTGCCAAGAGCAACGATAATGTCGCAAAGCTTGTTGTTTCTCAAGGCTGGGCAAAGGTCAGGGAGCCACAGAGTCAGCCAACAGGTCCGAGACAGGGCCAACAGAAACAGATAGTAGAAGTTAGTCCTTACCTTGAAGAACTTCTTAGCCTCGAAGAGAAAGCAAAGACTGAAGGTCTTGGTTGCTGGACCAAGGTTCCGGGTGCTGCTGAGGAATCTATTAGGTGTCTACCTCCCAACAACAACTTTGATGCAATGAGTCTGTTAGCAGAGAACAAGGGCCAGCCCATGGAGGCTATTGTGGAGCAAGTTCGTGATGGCAGCACATTGGGTGTATACTTGCTTCCGGAGTTTCAGTTTGTCCGTGTATTCGTTGCAGGAACTCGGGCCCCCTCCATGAAAAGTAGCCATGGAACAAAAGAAACTGTTGCAGTTGCTGAAGCGTTTGCATTGGAATCTAAATTCTTTACAGAAGCTCGTGTGTTGAACAGGGATGTGCATATTGTTCTGCAAGGTGTTGACAAGTTCAGAAATTTGATTTGGTCAGTGTATTACCCCGATGGAGAATCCGAAAAGGACTTGGGGCTGGAGCTTGTGGAGAATGGTTATGCAAAATATGTCGAATCGAGTGCAAACCTGATGGAGGAAGATGCAAAGAAACAGCTCAAGGCTGCAGAGCTTGAAGCTAAGAAAAGCAAGTTGAGGATGTGGACAAATTACGTACCCCCAGCTACAGGTTCAAAGCCAATTCATGACAAGAATTTCACAGGAAAGGTTGTGGAGGTTGTGAGTGGGGACTGCATCATTGTGGCTGATGATTCTCTTCCATCTGGCAGTCCACTAGCAGAGAGGAGAGTCAATCTTTCTAGTATTTGGTTTCCGAAGATGCACAATCCTCGTAGAGATGAAAAGCCGGCTCCATATGCACGCGAAGCAAAGGAGTTGCTGAGGACACGCCTTATTGGTAGCCAAGTGAGTGTTCAATTGGAGTATTCTAGGAAGGCTGGCCAAGGAGGTGCAATGGATTTTGGATCAGTCTTTGTGAAGGCTGTGGAGAAAGATGCAAGTGGGCAGGTTGGGGGGAATGTTGCTGAGCTCATGGTTGCACGTGGCCTTGGCACCGTTGTTAAACATCGAGATTTTGAGGAGAGATCGCACTATTATGATGCTCTTCTTGCTGCTGAGTCGCGTGCTATTGCCGGCAAGAAAGGAATACATTCTTCCAAGGAAGCCCCAGTCATGCACACAAGAGACTTGACAACTGAACCTGCCAAGAAAGCAAGCGAGTTCTTGCCATTCTTGCAGCGAAATAGGAAAATTCCTGCCATTGTGGAATATGTCCTTAGTGGTCATCGTTTTAAGCTATTTCTTCCCAAGGAAACATGCAGCATTGCCTTCTCTTTCTCAGGTGTGAGATGTCCCCGTCGTGAGGAGCCCTTTTCGGATGAAGCAATTGCAGTCATGAGGCGAAAAATAATGCAGAGAGAAGTTGAGATTGAGGTGGAGAGTGTTGACAAAACTGGAACTTTCTTGGGAACTTTATGGGAATCGGGGACCAATATGTCAATTGCTCTCGTTGGAGCTGGCCTTGCAAAATATACTCCCTTTGGCAACAGCGATAGGATTCTGGATGCTCACCTTCTTGAACAAGCTCAAAAATCTGCCAAACAGCAGAAATTGAAAATCTGGGAGAACTATGATCAAGGACAGGAAGTTTCCAAGAAACAGAAAAAGGTGCTAAATGTTGTAGTTACAGAGATTTTGGACAGCGGTAAATTTTATGTTCAGACAACTGAGGACCAAACAACTGCCTCTATTCAGCAACAGCTTGCTTCTTTGAATCTTCAAGAATCTGATCCTGTAACCGATACTGATTTCAAGCCTACGAAGGGTGACATTGTCCTTGCTCAGTTTAGTGCAGACAATTCTTGGAACCGTGCAATGATTGTCAATGCTCCTAGAGCAGCTGTAGAATCCTCTCAAGACGAGTATGAAGTGTTCTACATTGATTACGGTAATCAAGAGGTTGTCCCTTTCAGTCAGTTACGGCCTCTCGACTCTTCTCTTGCCACTGCACCTGGCCTCGCCCAACTGTGCAGCCTTGCATATGTTAAGGTCCCAAGCTTGGAGGATAATTTTGGTGAAGAAGCAGCGGAGTACTTGAGTGAGCAAACTTTGAGCAGTTCCATAAAGTTCAGGGCCTTGATTGAGGGAAGGGATCTTTCTGAAGGAAAAGTTGTTAAAGGGCAGGGAACCGGACCAGCTCTTATGGTAACTCTTGAGGCAGGTGATGATGAGATGAGTATAAATGCTGCCATGGTTCGAGAGGGACTTGCTAGCCTGGACAAAGAGAAGAAATTTTGGAAGTCTTCCGAAACCTTGAGAGAATTCCAGGATGAAGCAAGGACCTATCGGCGAGGCATGTGGGAAGATGGAGATATTGATGCTCATGTGGACAGGGCTCGTCCCATTACAAAGACTGCTGGCAAGCGATGATGTTATAGTTATACTAATGATCAATGAAAACTAAGTTCTAAATAGCCCTGTAGTGGTGAAGTTAGACACAAGAGTAAGATCAGGTTTTGGTTTGTTGAGGTTTGACCAGAAACAATCTGTATTTGCTTCAGTCTAATTAAATGAAAATCATGTTTCCAATCGAAGAATTCGTACTTGATTTGTTGTTTACTTTATTACAATGTATTGCTCTATAAAATTTCCTACATACAGAATTCCCTTATATTCATCTTCCTATTACATTATTTACATGGGTGCTTGGCCATTTTGTATTGCAGTGTTTGACGCTTTGGAGTCACACTGGTATATATTTACTCTATAGATGTTTCTCTTATTTTTCTTTCTTATGTTTTGTATTTTCAGGAAACGAAGTTCAGCTAGATATACAACATAGTGAACTTTTCATTTGGCACACTACAGTGTGATCCACGTTTGGTACACTACAGATATTCTTTTTTAGCATTGCTCTTACTGCTATTTCAAACAGTCCTCGTACTACGAGTCCAAATTAGAGAGAGACTAAACAATCACTAGTGTGCTGTCGGTTTCCTAAACAGTTTGTCGTCACACTCACCCACTGCTGGTTTTTTTTTTTTTGCCCCCCTTGAATCACTCTTAAGTCTTAACAATGCGAAGGATGATGAGAGCAGGCAGTGTACTTGTTTCACTGGTGAAAATATACATCTTTTGTCATGTGATTATTGGATCTGACTGAGCTTCTGTAGCATCCTTAGAAAGCCCACATTACAAAAGTTAATGCAATGCAGTTTTTTGTGATATTATAGTGAGTAATTCACTCGTTTATTTTCAATGAAAATTGTATTCGCTATATTTTCATTTTGCACCTTACTATTTAAATCTGTTCATTGCATGTGAAAAGTCAGCTTATTACAACGAAATTTAGCAACACCGGACAACAGTAGGGCCATTTTTGCTTCTATCACACTGATGCAGCTTCTCTACTTGCAGCTTATGAATTAAGTCTCTGTTTTTGCCATATAGTGATGTAATCTACCCGCTTTGGCCTTAATTTCTCCCTGATGTTTTGTACTTTATTAAAACCTTTTATGCAGGTATGATTGTGACATTTATTAGCTTAGAGGCTTGCATTCGCCCAACTGCCTTTTTCTCGGCTGCTATTTGCCATGCAAGTTGCCTACTCTTGAGCAATATCTTCAGGTCATCCCAAGATCATACACCGTGACATCAAGGCTGCCAATATTCTTATTGATGACAACTTTGAGGCAAAGGTAGGTTGTAATAGCTTTCACATTTTGATATGATTCATCATACACTTCAAATGTATAAAGCTCATGATGTTGTTGCTGCATAGTTGGTCACAAAGCTATAAAGCTTGATGACTAAAGTAATCTCATAAACACTAGGTCTGAAAAACAAACCCTTTATGTAAAAAAATTAGACACTTAATTTGAAGACATGATGGTCAATTTGGTAATGGGATGAAAATCTTTGATGACTTTGTTTTGCTTATAACTGCAATTGAAATAGAAAAGGAGAGAAACCAGAGTTGTTACTATATCACCAAAATCGGGATCCTTGGTGACTTCGTTTTCCTTCCTCTGCCACTGCCCATGTCAAAAGCAAAGAAATCTGTGTTAGTTGGCTATTATGGGATAACTTTAAATGTAAAATTTTCCTATTAATACTGCTTTGTTTTCAAACAAGACAATATACTCTTAAGAGGAGTTATTGAATATATTTTGCATTTCTTATCAGATGCAGATAATATTAACATATATAATGTATTGTATGTATTCTTTTTTCAGGTTGCAGACTTTGGACTTGCCAAGTTGGCCTTAGATACATACTCATATCTCCACAAGTGTTATGGGAACTTTTGGGTAAGATCTGTTTAAGTATAATGTATTTGAGAGAGATTGATGAGAGAGATGTGTTCTTATTATTGAGAATAGGAGCCCTATATATAGGGATTACAAAGTGCTAGTTCTAATGTTACAAGGAATACCAATCCGTGTAGGATTGGGAAATCTAGAACCTTCTCTCCTATTGCTACTCCTAGTTTGATAAGGCACACTAAATCGATATTCCTTCAACACTCCCCCTTGTGCCGCTTCAAACTTGGTGGTGACGCTTCATCTGTTGCCTCGTTAAAAACCTTGCCAGGTAACAAAAACCCTGTGGGATAAAAATAACCCTGGTCGAAGGACAAAAAGAGCACAACACGTCCTTCACTCTTCGAGATCGAACATGTAGACATCATAACTCCCCCTGATGTCGATATCTCCCCCTGATTGCTATAATCGTGGGAGTTCGGATAACTTTCTCAATCCGATGCTCTTCACATGTTTCTCGAAGGTGGATTTAGGTAACGACTTAGTGAATAAGTCTGCTACATTATCCTCTGATCGGATTTGATTCACTTCAATCTTTAGAAGTGATTGTTGTTGCTGATTATAAAAGAACTTAGGCGATATATGCTTGGTGTTGTCGCCCTTGATGAAACCTAACTTCATTTGTTCAATACAAGCTGCATTATCCTCATAAATGCATGTAGGTTCATTTGTGGTAGACTTCAAACCACAACTTCCTTGAATGTGTCGAATTACGGACCTTAGCCATACACATTCATGTACAGCTTCATGTAGAGCAATAATCTCTGCATGATTTGAGGAAGTAGCAACAAGGGTCTGTTTTGTAGACCTCCAAGATATCGCAGTGCTTCCCATGGTAAAGACATAACCAGTTTGGGAGCGACCTTTGTGAGGGTCAGAGAGGTACCCTGCATCAGCAAAACCCATCAAGACATCATTGTCGTTTTGATGGAGGGAGATAGGAGAACGCCGGCCACCATGAGCGGTGGCGGCGCCGGCGGCGGCAACATGGCCGACGGCCATTCCATGGACGGGGGCGTTTTGCCTTTTGGGGTCCAATCCCAATTTTCCGTCATTCCTTTTCTCTCTGTAGGGATAGAATAGGCCCATATCAATCGTACCTCTTAGGTATCGAAAGATTGTCTTTATACCAATCCAATGGCGGCGTGTTGGCGCAGAGCTATGTCGAGCTAACAAGTTCACTGCGAATGAGATATCCGGTCTTGTGCATTGAGCTAAGTACAATAATGCGCCTATTGCACTCAAATAGGGCACCTCGGCCTCTAATGGTTCTTCGTCCTCATCCCTTGGACGAAACGGATCTTTTCCGGGCTCAAGACTACGGCCGATCATGGGAGTACTCGTAGGCTTTGCTTTATCTTCATTAAAGCGCCTTAGGATTTTCTGAGTATATGCAGACTGATGGATCAAGATTTCATCACTACGGTGCTCGAGTTCTAAACCGAGACAAAACCGTGTTTTCCCAAGATCTTTCATCTCAAATTCGGATTTCAAGTATTTAGCAGTTTCCTTCAACTCATCTAGAGTTCCAATTAGGTTCATGTCATCGACATAAACTGCTACGATTGCAAATCCGGAACTTGTTCTTTTAATGAACACGCATGGGCATATTTCATTGTTAATATATCCCTTCCCAATCAAGTAGTCACTTAGACGGTTATACCACATCCGTCCGGATTGTTTTAATCCATATAGTGAGCGTTTTAATCTTATTGAAAACGCACTCCGTGGTTTAGAGCCACTTGATTTGGGTAATTGAAGTCCATCTGGAACCTTCATATATATCTCTGAATCTAGATCCCCATAGAGATATGCTGTAACCACATCCATAAGCTGCATGTCAAGTTTTTCGGAAACTACCAAACTGACAAGGTAGCGGAACGTTATAACGTCCATTACGGGAGAATATGTCTCCTCGTAGTCAATTCCAGGGCGTTGTGAGAAACCTTGCGCCACAAGGCGGGCTTTGTATCTAACAACCTCGTTTTTCTCATTACGCTTTCTAACAAAGACCCATTTATGGCCAACAGGCTTTACACTTGGGGGTGTCTGCGTTACAGGCCCAAATACCTGTCTCTTTGTTAGTGAATCCAATTCAACCTGGATTGCATCTTTCCATTTAGGCCAATCCGCTCTTTGTTGACATTCTTCAACAGAGCGAGGTTCGATATCATCATATTCTATAATTCCTTTTGCAATATGATATGCAAATGCATCATCAATCGCCATAGAATTTCTATCCATCATCTCATGTACACTAGTGTAATTTATGGAGATCTCTCTATTCTCTGGAGTTGGTTCTGACATTGGAGCGTCCCCCAATGATGTCTCTTGGACATAACCATAATCCGGAATATTCTCATGAGATGGATTATTTACATCGATGATTAATGGATTATTTTGTGCCGAACTCGCTTTCTTTCTTGGGCGAGAATCCATCGAACCTATGGGCCTCCCGCGCTTCTTGGCGGGAGCCGTGGGCCTAGCCACAACGTCACCATCATTGAGAGATGGGACGTTGGCGCCATGCTCATGCATTCTTAAGTTGGCGTCATGTCCTCTACTTTTAGGGACATCAATCCTTGCAGGCATGTTTGCAGCAGGTATGTGTGATCTCGTCACTTTAGCGATATCAGAAAACGCATCAGGCATCGAATCTGCTACGTTCTGAAGATCGAGAATTCTCCGCACTTCAATTTCTGACTATGCGGTTCGGGGATCAAGATGAGACAGAGTGGGGACAGACCATGACAATTCCTGTCGTTCCTGTTGAACATTGATGTTCTTATCTCCCCCTAACGACGGGAAGACTGTCTCATCGAAGTGACAATCCGCAAATCTAGCGGTAAAGAGATCGCCTGTCAAGGGTTCTATGTAGCGGATAATCGTTGGAGAATCATATCCAACATAAAGGCCTAATCGTCTTTGAGGACCCATTTTGGTGCGCTGTGGCGGCGCAATAGGCACATAGACTGCACACCCAAATATGCGTAAGTGTGAGACATCAGGCTCATACCCAGTAATCATCTGGGACGCAGAGAAGGGTTGAGTGGCAGTGGGCCTCAGACGAATAAGCACAGCTGCATGCAATATTGCATAGCCCCAAGCAGAAATAGGGAGATTGGTGCGCATCACCAATGCTCGAGCAACCATTTGTAGTCGTTTAATGGTGGCTTCTGTGAGACCATTTTGGGTATGAACATGAGGAACAGGATGTTCAACATCAATCCCAATGGACATGCAATAATCATCAAAAGTCTTTGATGTAAACTCCCCAGCATTGTCTAATCTTATAGACTTAATGGGATGATCAGGGTGGTGAGCCCGTAACTTAATTATTTGTGCTAGGAGTTTAGCAAATGCAGCGTTCCTTGTGGACAATAGCATGACATGTGACCAGCGTGTCGATGCATCAACCAACACCATAAAATATCTAAATGGTCCGCATGGTGGTTGAATAGGTCCACAAATATCACCTTGGATTCTTTGCAAGAATGGTATATTTTCTTTGGTGTCCTTTGCATAGGATGGTCTCGATCCTAACTTTGCTAAAGAGCAGGCTTTGCAGAACGAATGATGGGCTTTGGAAACAACCAATGAGGATTTTGGTTGAGCCATGAAATCACAATGGACCTTAGAAGTAAAAATGGGAGTCAAGGGAGCAGGGGTGGCGTCAAAGCCACCCTTGGGCCGCAGGGGGATGGCGGCGCCGACCGGGGATGGCCGGACTTGAGGGGGAAAGGCGCCGTGAGGCGCAGGTGCTCCTCCTTGATCCAAATTTCGAGTTTTACTTCCTTTCGTTCTGAAAAAGGGATGTCCGTGTGAAGTCTTTAATATACGGATCATCATGTCACGACCTGGGTGTCCCAAACGGTCGTGCCAAAGCCTATACGTGTCGGAATCCCATAAATCATCTCTCATGACATGGTTGGATTCAATGACTCGAATAGTGGTTGCATACAACCCACTAGAGCGACACATAAGTTTCTCTAATACTCGTTTATGTCCGTAGTCATTAGAGGTGATGCAAAGGAACTCTTGTCCATTCTCACAATGTGTTTCCACATGAAAACCATTGGCTCTTATATCTTTAAAATAATAAAGTTCGAAAAACATGTCTACGACATGAGATAAAATAAATCGATACTTTATTAATAATATCCAATGATGACACCAAAGTTTCGTGACCATAATCTAATCCAATATAAAAATCAAATCGTAGACAAATCGTAGTCACTCTATCCGTTCGGCAATTTCAATTTAGTTGTGACCAGGTAAGGTAAGGCGAGATTTTGGTGGAGCGTTGCTCACTTTTAAAACCGTTCTCTCAGATCAAACCTTGCCTAGACATCACAAGTACTCTTGAGTACGCCTAGAGGGAAAGAGTTAATACAATAAGTCATTTTATTGATATAAGGCATGATTGCCATGACATAATTCTTGGAAAAATAAAAGACTATAAATAAAAATCTGCGGTATTTTGTCTTCATCGCCAGATTTAAAGTCTTTGTGAACTCGAAGTCTTGATCACCATGATGCGACTACCTTCGTAGGTACATTGCAAATTCAGGTCCATTGATCAGACGTTCCATATCAGAAATAGACACCATAAAGAGGATTCTCCCTTGATTGAGGCGCATTGGCGCAATATGCATAGTCCCTAGGACTGGTGGCGTTGGAAAGTGGTGCTCATGGCCAACGTTGGCTCCATGGTTTCCAACCCTATTTCCCTCAAAATCACGCCTCCTACGGTCGTGGGATTGTCGCCTTGAGCGATTACCTTCTTGAGCATTTCGATCGTATGGATCATGACGTCGATGGCGACTTTTTCTAGCCATAGGACGATGCTCTTGATAGCTATCTTGAAGCCTATCAATTTCTCTTTTCACAAGTTCATTGCCATGTCTTTCAGCAGTGGCCATAGCTGCAATAAGCTGTTGGAAACTTGTGATCCGTCTTGCATTTACATGAGTCCGGAATAAGTCAGAGGACCTCATAGCATAGACGGGGAAGGTATTGAGGGTTTTCTCAATCAATTGGTCTTCTGTGATTGTTTTTCCACAGAGACGCATCATTGCTTTGATGCTGAGAGCTTCCAAATAAAATTGCATGACAGTGTCAAATTCATAGAAGCGAAGATCGTTCCATTCTGCTTCTGTATTCGGAAGGATGGAGTCACGAATATTGCCATATCGTTCGTGAAGCGCTTGCCAAAGCTTTATAGCGCTATCCTCATTTATGAACTCAAACTGGAGGTCATTATCCATGTGACGTTTCATAAAGGCAAGTGCCTTGGAATTATCTTTCTCAGTTTGAGGGTCTGGAGCTGTTTCTATAGGACAAAGCTCTTGGATTGTGTGCAATAAATCTTGGGCAGTAAGATGGGTCGCAATGTCAATGGCCCAGTATAAATATCCTTTGCCTGCATAATCCAATGGAACAAAATCGAGTTTGTTCGTGTTTGACATCCCGAGAGATGAAATAGGGACAAGTTAGTTTCAGAGCCAATGCTTCCACGACAACTAAATAATAAGATTTCCGAGCTATGCTACCAAGAAATCGATTTCCAAGAATAATTGGATTAGACCGAAACAATGATGTTTATATGGTCGTTAATCGATGCTTACGGACGCTCTTAGTCCGAAGTCTTACGAACGCTCTTAGTTCGTTAATCGATGCTTACGGACGCTCTTAGTCCGAAGTCTTACGAACGCTCTTAGTTCGTTAATTGCGTGAATCCCCACGATTCCGCTTTTCTCAAAGATCGAACCCACGTTATAAGAAAAGTGGGATGTAGAAGAAGGGAGGTTTTCAAGTCCCCGAGAAAAGAAGAAGAAATATAAATTCTGAAATTATAGGAACTTCAAAACTTACTCTTTTGAATACTTACTTGTATTTGGATCACGCGCGTGTCGATGCAGGCGTGATGGAGCGAAGCAATCCGAGTAGATTCTGTTCTGAACAGCTTGTACCTCGATTGGTGTACAGATCTCAATATGACTCCGATAAGGCTGAAATTCGGAGGTTAGATGGAAGAGCCAGAGACGAACAACTTTGATGAAGAAAGTTTTTCGATCTGAGCTTCCGAACTAGACGTTTCGAGGCTTGCAAGAAGACGGATGTGCACAGGAACGGGAAAAAGATGCAGTGGGTGTGCGTTGGCTTGTTTGCGCAGCAGGGATGCTTCGGTGGCAGCAGGCTGGAACGCAGGGCTGCAGGGAGGGGGCAGCAGGGGCTGCTGTGCAAGGTTGCAAGCGCACGGGCGCTCGGGCTGCAGCGAAGGCTCGGCTAGCTCGGGCTAGGGGCTGATTTGTGAATGAGTTTTGGTTTTCTGTTTTGTGGTTAGAGTCGTGCTGATAACGTGTTTAAGTATAATGTATTTGAGAGAGATTGATGAGAGAGATGTGTTCTTATTATTGAGAATAGGAGCCCTATATATAGGGATTACAAAGTGCTAGTTCTAATGTTACAAGGAATACCAATCCGTGTAGGATTGGGAAATCTAGAACCTTCTCTCCTATTGCTACTCCTAGTTTGATAAGGCACACTAAATCGATATTCCTTCAACAAGATCGATATAGTCTGCATTATTCAACACTGATTTATAGGTTCCATGCAGTCTAAGTTTGTACTGAAAGGTTGTAGTGATTGATTTACTAATAACAGTGTATTATCTGTTACATGTTTGTAAATATTCAGATACTTAGCTCCTGAATATGCATCCAGTGGAAAGCTCAGTGATAAATCAGATGTCTTCTCATTCGGGGTTGTGCTATTGGAGTTTTTTTTTTTTTTTTTTGGCTCCAAAAGAAGTTAAATTTTATTAAATGAAAGAGAGATCAACATCAAAAGGGGGGACATGAGACCAAAACCCTTATAAGGAATAAGAATGCAAAGAACATTATCAAACCATGAAAATGGTTGAAGATTAACCAAAATCCAAACGACTAAAGGTTGAGACGCATCGTAGGTGTCCGATTGCGTGCAGGATATCTTGAACTCGTTTGACATTTTGCCTTGGATTTTTTGTGTTGAGACTTTGGGAGAGCGCGAAGTGTATTCTCATCTAAAGCTGCTTCACCCTCATCAAACCAAGTTTCATAATTGATCTCAGATTGAGCATAAATTGTATGACCAAGAGGTTCTTCATTTTCCAAATCACCCCTGCAAAACTTTTGAACACTATGTTTCACTAAAGCAGAATCCTCATTGTCAACCAAAGTGTTTAAGGGGAGTCCAACTATCTCTTGTTCATTTGCAACAATAGGCTCTTGTTGCACTTGAGCAAGGATCTCAAAACTGTTACTAGTCGAAACATGGACATTACCTGCAGATCCTATTGGAGCTATGCTCTCCACATGTGGTTCGCTTGAATGTGCTATTGGAGTTGATTACTGGTCGCCAACCCATTGAGAAAACTCATTCCTTCACTGATGATAGCATGGTTGAGTGGGTGCGTATACAATATTTTCACTACTAATTCTTGGCAGTTCATCTGCATCAGTTTGTGGTAATATGCATGGCTGTATCTTATTAAAAGATAACGTAGTTGCTTCATGACCCATCCGTTTTACTGTTATGGCCTTCTTTCGTCAAATCTTGCTATATGCTTTCATGGAGAATTCTCTGCTCTGCTCTCTGCCTGTGAAACTTTTTGTAACTATGAAGCTTGAATGGCACGGAAAGATTATAGACACTGTTATAGAATTTCAGGCAAGGCCTTTGCTTGCGCAAGCATTGGAAAAGGGAAACTTTGATGGTCTTGTTGATGCAAGGTTGCAGAATGATTACAACTCCAGCGAAATGGCTTGTATGGTTGCCAGCGCTGCTGCTTGTGTGCGTCATTCTGCCTGCCGTCGGCCAAGAATGAGCCAGGTAATCTTACAAAGTTCCGAAGTTAGTTTGAGCTGATGCGATAGGTGTATTTGTCTTGTTTACATCCTCCTTTTTCTTTACAATTCAAATATCTTTCTGTGAGTATGGAGTCTCGTAGGACCCCTCTTTATATATAAATATATACATTATATTTGGTGTGTTTGTTAAAATTTTGTCTTTGTTTAAGTGTATCATAAGCTATGCCAGGCTATTACTTTGGAAGGATGGTTCAAGCGTCTGTTTTAGATCATCTTTGAAATTGTCTTCCTCTAAAACGACCCGTTTAGTTTTTGTTTTACCTCAGTCGAGACCAACTGACAATGGCAGCTGAGATAATGGTAGTTATTAAAGCAATTGGACTAGCTTGGATTTAGATTGGAAACATGTGTGGTTGGAGGTTGACTCAACACTAGTCTTCATTTTCTTAAATCACCCAATTTGGTGCCTTGGCAAATTCGAGTGGAATGGGGTGATTGCTTACACTGCATCTCTCAAATACAATTCTAATGCTCTCATATATTTCGGGAAGGGAATCAAGTTGCAGATGCTCTTGCAAACTTTGGTCTCACTTCAGATACTATGGTTTGGTGGGACTCGCCCCCGGATTTTGTTGCTTCTTTTTACAATAGAGATTTTATGGGGCTTCCTAATTTTCGCTTTCAGTAGTTTTTGCTTGGTTGTTTGGTCAGATGTCTTTCGATTTTCTTACTATCTAGTAAGGTTTTTTTTTTTTTTTCTTTCTTTCTTCTTTTTAAATAAATTTGGGGGGAATTTTCCTCTCTAAAAAAAAAAAAATCAGACGGGAGGCCTAGGACCAAACCATCAATCCCTGGTAGGTTCTCTTGGTTTTATGGTTGGCTTTTACTTGAGTAGTTCAAACTATTAGCACTTAGGAATAGCCATAACATAAGAGCCTCCAAACTTTCAAAGAAGTTACAAATGGTAGTCAAGATGTGTGGTTACTGTATCCGTGGAGGTATTTGATAAATTATGGTGTAAAAGGAAACCCTCTTCCACTCAGATGTTGCATTCTTGTTTATGACTTTATAGTAGGAAAAACGGTTATCTCATTTAACGGCAAAACTTGAACAATGCTTGACTATATACACAATAATATCATGTGACTTTCCAAATGCTGATTATGTATGAAACTGATACATATAAACACCATACTTCAGCCTTTGGCATTTTATTCTAATATTTGATCAAAAGCAGGGTAGTTCGAGGTTTGGAAGGCAATCTTTCTCCAGATGAATTAAATGAAGGAATTATCCCAGGTCAAAGTATGATATACAGTTCCTCTGAAAGCACACAATACACACTCGTGAATACAAGGAAGAAATGTTGAAATTTAGAAAGTTAGCATTAGAAACTAGTAGAAAGCCAAGAGCCAGATCAAGGAAGTAGTGAGACCAGTGGGCTCAGCACTGATTTTGGCCTGCACCAATCTACCTCCAGTAGTAAAGGCCACCGAAGTGACCGAACCACTCAAGATATTGAACACGGGCGAATGAACAAAGACACCCGACACTTTGGTAAAAGCTCTTGACAACCGATTCCCAGATTCTTGAACAATGCCGATTTCTTCCACTCTTCGATCACCCTGTATGCTCCCTAATTTGCTGAACCACAGACGGTATTGGCATGCTTACTTGGAATCACCACTTCTACCTGTACATTTGGTAGATTGAATGTATCTATTGTTCAGGTAGGTAAGTGAGCTTTCCTCTGAGTTGCATCAGCAACCATTTAAGTGTTTCTTTTCCATACTAAAGTTTGATTGGATCTGGTGGCTTGTATGTTCATATCAAAATCTATCGTTCGCATTGGTCCCCTATTAGCTCCTAGATGGAGTTGGCAGAGGGAACAAAATTGACATCATTTATTGTAGGAAATCTCTGTGTACATGTATTATTATTATTTTGACCAAATACATGTATTTTGTGTTCTGTATATCAATAAACTGAAAAGTTGGTTTGTCATGTCTTTTGTTGGGATTTAAACTGTATTCAATATAGTTCCTGAAACCTTGATCTATCTTGTGTTACAGCTGTCTCTACATGATGAAGGATTGAGATATAAATACTCAAACTAAAGCTTCTTAGATGCAATCTATTTTTTTTTTTTGGGAAAACAAAGATTCTTTGATGCGTCCATATAAATATTGTCTCCCATCAAGTTATAGGTGCCCAATGAAGGTGATTCCAGTTGGAAATCAAACTAGACACTTCCATGTTCCATCCTTTGCATCCATATAAAATTATCTCCCAAATTCCATTAAAGTAATAAACTGTGCTGCTCCAAAAGCAACTGATCTTCAAGAAACATAGCACTTCCCCTGTTTTCTGTCCAATTTGACCTTCCTCCAGTCCAACCAACACATCTCACTCATTTGGAAACATTTTACAATCTGCCAAGTCCTTTGAAACCTAGACATCCCTAAAACAATATTTGCCTCCCATGTTACTTCCTTCCAAGGAAAAGCAGTTTTTGATGTGAAGTTCGGTTCCCTAAGTTTTTTTTTTTTTTTATTCTTAACTTTCTCCAAGTTTCACACTCAAAAACGACCACTTGGCCAAATTTGTGGCAGTTTTCATGCTAAATTTGTGGCACTTTTGATGTCAACCCCTCCAATGAACACACACATAATGAAGACGTGACATGAAAAAGTGCCACAAATTTAGCATATGAAAGGTTATTCTCTCAATTTCTATTAGTTGAGCAGGTTATGCAAACATGAAGTTCTGTGTTCAAATGCAGCAGCAGCAGCTATACATCATGAAGCAGTTTCTCTGCGCAGTTTTCCTCTTCGGTCTCAATGTTGGAGGTAATCTCTTGGCATTTTTAAGGCCTAGCGAGTAATTTATATATGCATCGTCAGTACTTAATCCAAGTTTCTGTGCAGGCCAGTGCTTTGGTTGCTCTGTGAAGGATATCTCAATTGAACAATCTCAGACGGGAAAGTCGGTCAAAAACAAGCCAGAATGGAATGTGACGATCGCGAATGGTTGCTCGTGTTCTCAACTGAATGTTAAACTAGCCTGCGATGGATTTCAAACTGTTGAAGACATTGATCCTTCCATTTTAAGTGTATCTGGTGGTGAGTGTCTAGTCAAGAATGGCCAACCTGTCTATGCCAATGGAGGTTTCAACTTCTTCTATGCTTGGGACACTTCATTTTCTTTCAATCCAATCTCCTCCCAAATTGCTTGCTCCTGAATCTAATTGTTCTTAATGTAGTACGTACTTTCGCATTTTGATGTATGATTTAGGTTTAAGTGCCTTTGTTTCCCCACCTTGTAGTGAGAACTACTTTCATGAAGTATATGTGTGAGAACTTTAGTTTTCAAAGTAAATGAGATCGATTCGAAGTAAATTCAGAGACCGACTAGTCTAAACGTCAGAAATTAATCATCGAATACATAGATTTTTTTTTTTTTTGGAAACAAAAGACGACAAACTTTATTGATGAATTAACTTGTACATGAAGTAGAAAAAAATCCATCAAGTTCTGGAGGGACATGCCCACTCCATGAAGCTTGTGCACCAAACAACAGAGCATACTTAGCCACCTTATGTGCTAGTTTATTCGATTCCCTATAAACATGAGAAAAGAATGATCCTGCTAGAGAAGATAATAAAGAAGAGATATCATCAATTATTCTGCGAAAATCTGAAGTATCCTCACCTAATTTAGCGCAAATAGCTTGCACAACTTGTAGACAATCAGCCTCAAACATGACTGGCCCCAAATTGTTATCCACTACTACCTTGCATGCCAACCGACAAGCCGAGGCCTCAACTACCATAGATTAGTTTTACGTAGTCAATCAATTTAGGAAGAGAATTAATGTACATAGACCAACGATGAAAAAGGGAATGTTCCTTAATTTGAAATCTGGTAGCAGTGGAGCTCGTATGGCACAAGCAGTTAGATAGACTGCTCGATCCGGTTGGATATTTTAAAATAAATGTTGATGAGCAACAAAGAAGGGCATTGCTGGTTTCGTTGCAAGAGATTGGCAGGGGTACTATGTTGGCAGGGGGTGGTAAGCCTCTGCGTGGTCTGCTATCACCTGAACATAGCTGAGGCAGTGGCATGTAAAAAGGCCTTTAAATTTGTGATAACAAATATGCTTCTCCCAGCTATAGTGGGGACGGACTCCCAATTGGTTCATAGACAATTGGTGAGTAGAGAGGGCAATAATATGTCCATTCTGGGACGTATCTATGATGATTTGGAGGTGATTTTGGAGACTCATACTAATATGCGGGTGGTTCATACCAAGAGAAGTGCAAACAGAGTGTGGCTCATCTCATGGCAGCTCATTCTAGTTCTCTCCCTGAGGAAACCTTTAACTTTTCTTCTCCTTCCTTTTTACAATAAGCTGCATTAGCAGCTGAAATTTGTAATATGTAAGCTATGTCTGATCTCCTTAATTTCTCTCAAAAAAAAAAAAAAAAGGAAAAAGGGAATGTATTATACCTTCAGCAAATATAGGGGACTGAAATTTGCACACCCATTTTTACAAACTATACTCCCTTTGAATTATTTAATATTATTTTATTTAGTACTCTCAATTCTCTTCCACAATTACCCTCACTTCTTTACCTGTCTTCCCATCACACCAACTTCTCTCTCATGATTCCCAGACTTGCAATTAGAAAGAGATAGGATAATCCAAATTGCCAAGTACCCTTTTGGCTATAGCCGTGCGAAAGGGAACAATTTTCTCTAACAAATTAATTTGTTTGAAATGCAAATTCGATTTTAAATTGAGAGGAGAAGATGGTTTTAGGGGTTCACTTTCTGGAAATTGGAAATTTTGATATTGGTCACAAACGCTAGAAATCCAAATAAGATTAGTTTGGATTTCTGGGTGTGTTTGATTTCTTATTTATGGTTTCCTTTGGATTTGATGGAGAGATTGATGAAGTTATTTAGGGTGGAAGAGATTGGGTTGGAGTGAATAGCATAGATGGTAAAGAAGAGATGGAAATTAGTGAGGAGATTGGATTCAACTAAGTATGACGACTAAATTTATATGCACCTTGATTCTCTCTATTTGAGAAACCCAACATCATGAGAAAGAAGAGTTTGGCAGCTCTTATCTCCACCCAAAGGATATCAGTCATATATCTTCCTTTTATTCGAAATTTCATCAGTTCACCTTTATCTGGTTTCTTCATAGAGAACAAGAAATGTGAGAGAGCAAAACAGATCAGGAGAAACGCAGAAGAACAGAGAGAGAGAGAATGAGACTGCAATCTATGTGAGAGAGGGAGAATGAGACGTTTGAGTGATGAAAGAATTGATATTGCAGATACAGACTTTAATCTCTAATTACCCAAAGACAAAGATCTATTTGATACTGGGCATATCAATTTAGGACGAGATATAAGGAAGATGTAGAAATTCAATTGATATGAAGAAGATTTAAAACAAGTAGAAGGAGAAAATGAAGATAGGAGAGGAAGACATAAGAAGATGTGGAGTTTTGAGACTCGACCGATGACGAAGTGTGGAGGGTAGTTTCGTAAAATCATTATCAAGGGAGTGTAGAATGTAAAATTGGGTGTGCATATTTCACTGATGACACGTAGATTTACGAAAAAAACAAATATATAGCTCACATTAGAAAGAATGAAAATAAGGGCAATTAATTATTTTAAATAAGAAAAAAATCAAAGGAATAAATTGATTGTAATAAATTCTAAATTTGTGTTTATAACTAAAGGAAATAATTCAAGTCCACAAATAGAGTTTTTCTATTGGAAACTCCAAATTTACTCACTTGACCTCTATGCTTTTTACACCTCTTATCAAATTTTCAAATACTAAATTTACTCACTAAACCTCACTAAATTTCCTCAAATAACCTCACTTATATAATTTGAAAACAAATTATTGTCTTTAAAATAAAAAATTTAGTCATTTTAATGATTTAATCACTCTATAAATATTAACTAAATATACATTTCTTAATCAAACTTGAGTTTCAAAATTAATGTCTAATCAATAAGAAAATGCCATGAACTATTATGTTTTTTTTTTTCTATTTTAGCTGTGCAAAAAAAAAAATCATTTGTTTTTATTCTCAAAAAAAAAAATCATTCGTTTTTTAATGTTTATTTTTTTCTGTATTTTTTATACCACATGATTAATTATTTAAATATTTTTAGTTTTTTTTTTTTGCAAATATAATGGATCACTTAGATTTAGGTCATAAATCATAAGAGGATTTATTTTTTTTCCCTCATCATTATGCGTTCAACATATATATCATATATTTTTATGTCACATGATTTTAACCATATTTTAAATTCTTATTAAATATATATGAATGCTTTAATGAGTATGTAGTGAAATTGGAAAATAAAAATAGATAAGGAAAATAATAAGGAATACAATCTAATATTATTGAATTGGAAAGTCTACATAAAATAAATATAATATTTTTTTGGTATAATTATTGTCCTTAATAGTCATTTTATAGTAGGTTATATATGTCATTTAATAATTCATAATAGAGTGAGGTCAAGTGAGCAGATTTGGAGGTCCCAATAGAAACTCTCCCACAAATATTACATTTAAGAAAGGTTTTATTTAGTTAACATCCTATTTAATTAGAATGGCAAAATAGTTAAGAAAAACATGAAAAATTATAGACATCTACCCTATAAAGAAGGACAATTATGTCAATTAAGTGTATATTAAAACAATATATATATATATGGGTGTATTTTTCCTAATTTTATAAGCTTTATTTTTTAGATTTATATCTAATTTTCTCTTGCATGATCATCCCCTTTATCACGAAAATCAAACAATAGAATCCATGCATGTATTCATCATGAAAAGGAATGTACACAGAATTATCAACTAGCATTCATTAGGCAGATCAATATAAATAAGACCATCAGGGCACCATCTACCTCCACCAAAGATTGATTTACCACAACTAAAGATCTAAAGCATTCTTAGTTAACAATGGCCACCATCGCCAACTCTCTCACTGTCATTGTCCTCTTCAGTCTCATTAGTCATGGTAAACTTTTGCTCCAAGTATATGCAACACCTCTCACAATAGCTAGTCACGTAATCATTATTCGTGAAAGTGATCGTTCTTTTATTCATATCATTTTATTGTGCTTCGATTTTCATTTTTTTTTTGCTTTTTCCCTTTTTGGTTTTATATTGAAATGGATCGAACTCTGAATCTATAGTGTTAGGGCACCTCCTTGAAAAATAAAAAAGCTTATAATAGATGATAAAAAAATTAAAATAATAAATCATGAAGCTCTATGCGCAGTTTTCCTCTTCGGTCTCATTGTTGGAGGTAATCTCTTGGCATTTTTAAGGCCTAGCGAGTAATTTATATATGCATCGTCAGTACTTAATCCAAGTTTCTGTGCAGGCCAGTGCTTTGGTTGCTCTGTGAAGGATATCTCAATTGAACAATCTCAGACGGGAAAGTCGGTCCAAAACAAGCCAGAATGGAATGTGACGATCGCGAATGGTTGCTCGTGTTCTCAACTGAATGTTAAACTAGCCTGCGATGGATTTCAAACTGTTGAAGACATTGATCCTTCCATTTTAAGTGTATCTGGTGGTGAGTGTCTGGTCAAGAATGGCCAACCTGTCTATGCCAATGGAGGTTTCAACTTCATCTATGCTTGGGACACTTCATTTTCTTTCAATCCAATCTCCTCCCAAATTGCTTGCTCCTGAATCTAATTGTTCTTAATGTAGTACTTTCGCATTTTGATGTATGATTTAGGTTTAAGTGCCTTTGTTTCCCCACCTTGTAGTGAGAACTACTTTCATGAAGTATATGTGTGAGAACTTTAGTTTTCAAAGTAAATGAGATCGATTCGAAGTAAATTCAGAGACCGACTAGTCTAAACGTCAGAAATTAATCATCGAATACATAGATTTCTTTTTTTTTTGGAAACAAAGGACGACAAACTTTATTGATGAATTAACTTGTACATGAAGTAGAAAAAAATCCATCAAGTTCTGGAGGGACATGCCCACTCCATGAAGCTTGTGCACCAAACAACAGAGCATACTTAGCCACCTTATGTGCTAGTTTATTCGATTCCCTATAAACATGAGAAAAGAATGATCCTGCTAGAGAAGATAATAAAGAAGAGATATCATCAATAATTATGACAAAATCTGAAGTATCCTCACCTTCAGCGCAAATAGCTTGCAGAACTTGTAGACAATCAGCCTCAAACATGACTGGCCCCAAATTGTTATCCACTACTACCTTGCATGCCAACCGACAAGCTCAGGCCTCAACTACCATAGATTAGTTTTACGTAGTCAATCAATTTAGGAAGAGAATTAATGTACATAGACCAACGATGAAAAAGGAATGTTCCTTAATTTGAAATCTGGTAGCAGTGGAGCTCGTATGGCACAAGCAGTTAGATAGACTGCTCGATCCGGTTGGATGTTTTAAAATGAATGTTGATGAGCAACAAAGAAGGGCAGTGCTGGTTTCGTTGCAACAGATTGGCAGGGGTACTATGTTGGCAGGCGGTGGTAAGCCTCTGCGTGGTCTGCTATCACCTGAACATAGCTGAGGCAGTGGCATGTAAAAAGGCCTTTAAATTTGTGATAACAAATATGCTTCTCCCAGCTATAGTGGGGACGGACTCCCAATTGGTTCATAGACAATTGGTGAGTAGAGAGGGCAATAATATGTCCATTCTGGGACGTATCTATGATGATTTGGAGGTGATTTTGGAGACTCATACTAATATGCGGGTGGTTCATACCAAGAGAAGTGCAAACAGAGTGTGGCTCATCTCATGGCAGCTCATTCTAGTTCTCTCCCTGAGGAAACCTTTAACTTTTCTTCTCCTTCCTTTTTACAAGCTGCATTAGCAGCTGAAATTTGTAATATGTAAGCTATGTCTGACTTCTCTCAAAAAAAAAAAAAAAAGGAAAAAGGGAATGTATTATACCTTCAGTAAATATATGATGACACATAGATTTACCAAAAAAACAAATATATAGCTCACATTAGAAAGAATGAATATAAGGGCAATTAATTATTTTAAATAAGAAAAATATCAAAGGAATAAATTGATTGTAATAAATTCTAAATTTGTGTTTATAACTGACGTCATAATTCAAGTCCACAAATATTACATTTAGTTAACATCCTATTTAATTAGGGGAGCTTCTATTTATACCTCTAAATTTGGCATTTGGACCTCCCCACTTAATAGACCTCCAACTTACTTTTACAAATAACCATTTTGCTATCTACACCTCTCTAATCTTCCTAAAATGCCCATCGTTCAATAAAATCAATAAAAGCTCTTTTTTAAAAGATTCTATTCATACTTTCAAAAATCATTAGTTGGACCTCCTTTAATTTTTGAAGATTTGGAATTGCAGCAATTTTTCTTTTTTCATTTTTGGAAGTTCATCCTCCATATACGAGTTACAGAGGTGCTAGCACTTTTTTAATGAATTGTTGACTCTTGGTTAGCGTAGGCAACAATACCATGTTTGCTCATCATCTTGTACAAATATGTTTTCCAAGTATTATTTTCATTGCATTTAGGTGTCATTTGTTAGATCAAAAGTGGACTCATCACAAGTTATCCTAAAGCAACTAGGAAACCATTAAAACATTAAGTCGAATACAACATGGATCTGGAAAAGAATCAACCTAGATATCTAATGTGATAGTGTATTTAGCATTGGATTAGGAATCCATTATTTGGACTACAAGAAAGTCCTAAACTATGATGCATTAGGATTCTTACATACAAGACTTGATCCTTCAGGAAAACCTTTATGGGAGGATTCTTAGGACTAGTACTTGTATAAATAAGAGGTTAGGGTCCCTATTATCATCACCGTCTACAAGCATTGTGTTTTGCCCATTCAGAAGCTTCAGTTGGTGAATAGCAGAAGACTTCAACCTTGCCTTCATCCTTGTTTCTGCAGCTGCAACAATGGCCTCGACCTTGGACATAAATGGTATGTTTTGAATCCTCTGATAGTGAAGATGGACTTGTATGTGTGAGCTTGTTTTGTAATTAAGTTTTACATCATTATCCCTAAAATGATTCAATAGCAACTTGAAATGAACATGGTTCTTTTGTTTTAGATATGTATGGGATAGTGGAGGAAATTACAATAATCAACCATGAGTCTAGTGCATTCTCTATAGATTTATATCATAAGGTTGAATTTTTCATCATATCTATAGAATAGTTCCACATAAAATTGCTCTGATTGATGATGTGCGGGAAGATCGATCTTGTGGACAACTACCCATTGTTGCATTTATCATATAAACATGCTGGAGTACTGTTTTTTGTCGCCACTCGTTCACATGTTTGTTTGCATTCAGAATGAGTAGGGCTTCATCAACTGAGGTGTCTTTGTATTTTCCATTTTCTCTCCTTTTATGTTTTATTTTTTTAATAGCGCAGTGATAGATCTTGTAAATAGTCAGCTGTGTGAGCAAGGAAGTCTATCACTTTACAAGGACAAAGTCAAATTCTGAAAATTTTGACTACAACGTTAAATAACGTTTGACGATATATATTTTAGCGTTTATATTAGAGGAGAAAGTTTTTTCCAAGTTGAAAAGTATTACTGTTCGTAGAGATAAGAAGAGAAATTTTTTTTCCCCTTATTTATGTCTTTATTAGTAATTTGACATGAGTTGACAAAGTCAACTATTATTTGAAAAAATGGAGAGGTCCAAATACTAATATTGGAGGTATGGATAGAAACTCCTTTTAATTAGAATGGCAAAATAGTTAAGAAAAAACATGAAAAATTATAGACATCTACCCTATAAAGAAGGACAATTATGTCAATTAAGTGTATATTAAAACAATATATATATATATATATATATATGGGTGTATTTTTCCTAATTTTATAAGCTTTATTTTTTAGATTTATATCTAATTTTCTCTTGCATGATCATCCCCTTTATCACGAAAATCAAACAATAGAATCCATGCATGTATTCATCATGAAAAGGAATGTACACAGAATTATCAACTAGCATTCATTAGGCAGATCAATATAAATAAGACCATCAGGGCACCATCTACCTCCACCAAATTAAGATTGATTTACCACAACTAAAGATCTAAAGCATTCTTAGTTAACAATGGCCACCATCGCCAACTCTCTCATTGTCATTGTCCTCTTCAGTCTCATTAGCCATGGTAAACTTTTGCTCCAAGTATATGCAACATCTCTCACAATATAGCTAGTCACGTAATCATTATTCGTGAAAGTGATCGGTCTTTTATTCAATACAATGATATGTGCTTCGATTTTTTTTTTTTTTCCTTTTTCCCTTTTTGGTTTTATATTGAAATGGATCGAACTCTGAATCTATCATCGATCATGTTATATTGCAGGGTTATGCGTTATTTGCACCAATAAGGACATTCAGATCGTTACGACACGGAGTGGGAAGGTGGTTCAAGGCAAACCCGAATGGAACGTGGTGGTGACTAACAACTGCAAGTGCTCTCAAGCCATGATTAAACTGAGTTGCAAGGGATTTCAGACTGTAGAGCCGGTCAGTTCTTCGATCCTATCGGAGGTAGGTGTTGACACATATCAACTCATCAACGGCGATAGCTTGGCTCCTGGTGCTTTTGTCAAGTTCTCCTATGCTTGGGATTCTCCTTCCAGTATATTGCCTGCTGACTCTGTTTCTATTCCTTGCTAATTAAGCATTAGTTTAAGGTTTTGAATAAGTGATTGTTGGAGTTTTAAGGTTTTGAATAAGTGAATGTTGAAGTTCGTCAATTTCATTGTAATACATGCAGACGTTCATTAATATATGGCAACTCAAGTTGTGATTTTTGCATGATTAACATCTTAATTAATGGTTTTATCCAAGATATGTTAAACAACGACAAGCGTGGCCTGTGGCCCACCATTGTACCGATACTGTCCCAACTTAACCACCCGATAGGTGTTGGGTTTTAATCACAAAAGGCCTCGGTACAATTGAGTGAGATCCACCCACTTATAAGTTATGCATATTCCTATATGATCTCCCAGCAAGAAGTATATGCGTGTTTATAAATTTAACTTAGAAATATAAAGTGCAAGACACTAAAATTTGATGCATAAAAGTGTAAGACTTAATGTGGACTATCAATATTCGTCAAGTATTACAATAACTAAGCTGCATACTTACAAAACAAGCAAAATAGACATTCCTAGTGTTAATCGGTTCGGTGTTGGATTTTCTATTGATATCAATACTGATTTAAGAGTTTATTTTGCTAATGAGGTATACCTAAATCGCCAGGTCTCTTATATATTGTCATTATTGCTTTCTTCAGTCTCATTAGCCAAGGTAAAGTAGCATAGTGCATTCTTCACTTACACTTTTGCTCCGAGCATATGCAATATCTCTCATATATATTAGCTAGTCATGTAATCAGTACAGTGATACGTAGGTTCTTTCAAATTTTTTTGTTATTGGAAGGGATGGAGGCATCGAGCTTTAAATCTATCTTAATCTGGGCTCATTGCAGGATTATGCGATATTTGCGCTAATAACAACATTAAGATCGTTACTACCGAAAGTGGAAAGGTGTTTCAATAAGGCAAACCCGAATGGAACGTGGTGGTGACCAACACCTGCAACTCTGCAAGTGTGCTCAAGCCAATATAAAAGTGACCTGCAAGGCATTTCAGAATGTAGAGCCAGTGAGTCCTTCAATACTGTCGCAGCAAGATGTTATCACTTATCTAGTACTCATCAAGGTCGCCTCCTTAGCATCTGATGGAGTTCTCCTACGCTTGGGATTTTGCTTTCCATATATATCCTGCATTCCTGCTAGCTCTGTTTCTATTCCTTGTTAATCATGATCAGAATCAAGGGTCTTAATCAAGCGTTTAGAGCTTTCAAAAGTGATTATTGGAGTTGAAATCTGAATTTTTCTTTCATTGTAACACGTACATGCAGAAATTCCACAGTTGAAGAATAATAATTTGGTAATTTTATAATACTAATTATATTTTGAATTATTGCAGGTTCACCATGAGTTCAAAATTTAAATTGTAAAAAAATAAATAAATTAATGGTTAAAAGCAATTAATTTGTTTCTATATTTAACTCAAGCACACAAAATGGGCATGAAAATATAATGACAAAAGTCAATGGACATAGATTGATAATAAAATTACCTATGGACTGCATTCATTATGATTGAAATGAAATTCGACTTATATTCAAAAACCTCAATAATTAATAGTTTAACCAAGAAATGTATACTAATTCTTTTCTTTCCTCGTATTCATTGAGTTTTTCTATTGGAACCTCCAAATTAATTTACTCACTTGACCTCCTATGCTTTTACACCTCCTATCAAATTTTCTAATACTAAATTTACTCACTAAACCTCATTGAATTTCCTCAAATAACCTCACTCATATAATTTGCAAACAAACTATTATCTTTAAGAGTTTTTCTATTGGAACCTCCAAATTTACTCATCACCTCTATGCTTTTTACACCTCTTATCAAATTTTCAAATACTAAATTTACTCACTAAACCTCACTAAACTTCCTCAAATAACCTCACTCATATAATTTGCAAACAAATTATTATCTTTAAAATAAAAATTTAGTCATTTCAATGATTTAATCACTCTATAAATCTTAACTAAATATACATTTCTTAATCAAACTTGAGTTTCAAAAATTAATGTCTAATCAATAAGAAAATGCCATGAACTATTCTGTTTTTTTATTATTTTTTTTTTTTTGGGAAAATTACTGGTCCCCTCCTGTACTTTGGGTGCGTCGACAGTTCAGTCTCTAACATCTTAATTTTAACAAATAACTCCCCAGACATTCAAATCTCATACAATTTGGTCAAAATGACCATTTTACCCCTCACTTCCTTTTTATTTTTTTATTTTTTTCCTCTCTCTCTCTCTCTTCTCTCTCATTTTACCTGTTCCACCTCCTCACCCGACTCCACCATTAAAGGCTCTTCGCTGAGCTTTTGAACCCCAATTTTGACCAGAATCTTGACTTCCTATTCACCCACTCCTCAATGGGTCCGGCTAGTCCATTGTTCGGTTTCATCTACATTGACTGAAGCACTTGACCGGTGATCGGACAAGTCGGTTCTCGGCCGTCGTCCAAACATTGGTCAAATCAGTACCGAATGGCTGAACGCTCGTACGTCTGCGACTACTGGAGCACCACCGGGTTTCTCATCACTTGCTTCGTCAAAGGACAGAGAAAATTCTTGAATGGAGATATTTGAGTGTCGTCTTCGAACTCCAAGCCCTTCGTGAAATCGCGATGCACTACCCAATTCCCCACAATCCTTTCCAATGACACCAAAATCCAGCGTTCCGACGCCGAATTTGAGCCTGCGACGTCATTTCTCAGGATCTTGATTTGCTTGGACAACTCGGAGTGATTTTCAGGCTCAATTCCGAGAGCTCGAGCCAAATCCATGATAATCGCGATCTCAACGGCTTTGCTGGTCTTCGTCTGCATCACTTCTCCTTCTTTCTGAAGCGTATGGTGAACTCTCTCTTCGTTCTCTGTGACCTAAATTTCAATACTGAAGTTCAATTTCGAAGAACAGTGAGAAATTGATTAACAGAGCTTTGAATTGAGATTGCTTCATGTCTCTAGAAAGATCAGCGATTTTTTTGTGGAGATCGGGGAGGTCTTCGACGGCCGAGTCGAGAAGGGCCAGCCAGCAGGAAACGACGACGGTGTTTTCATTAAGGGATTTGCAGAGGGAGAGTGTGAGCCCCTGAAAATTTTAGTTAATTTCCGAAAGTAATTTTTCGCCAATAAGATTTTTCCGCAAGATAATTTAAGTGAAGGAATTTATTTTGGAAATTATTTTGGTATCGAAACCACCTATTGGGCTGACAATTTAAGTTTGGGCCGAGATTCTTCCATTTGGGCCTAGAAGGTTATCAAAGTTTAGTGAGGCGACCGTTTGTTAAAGTTTCGAACACGATAAATTGAGTTGTAACAAAGTTTTGGATTTTGGGTGTTTACGAGATCAAGTTTTGGGCCTATGACGAAGTTGAGAAATAGCTTAGAAAGTTTCCGACGAAAGACGAATAAAAGAAAAGTCACGAGCCCAAAACCGAAAGCAATCAGCTAGGAGAATTGTGTAATTCGTCGAAGGGGCAAATTTGACATTTCTCGTACATGAGTATAAATAGAATACTTGGAAACCCTAACACCCCAAAAACCATTTCTCCCTCACTCTCGGCCGCACACACTCTCTCTCCCCGACCTCACTCTCTCGTCCTCTCCCTCTGCCATCGCCGGAACCACATCGTCCGGCCACCGCCTCACATCACCGCTACCACCAATCGAAGCACCACCTCAATCCGACCTAAACCCATAAGAGATCGACTCCATGCATCGACCCCGACCTCTCCCTTCCACTCTCCTTCTCTCTGCCATCGCCGGGAAACCCAGCTTTCGGTTACCACCTCACGTCATCGCCACCATCTGTCGAACCAGGACCCAATTTCGACCTAAACCCAGCAAGAATTACCGGCAAGCACTACTTCCAGCTACCGCATCCAACCACCACAGTTCCCGCCCCCATGCCTAGCCGGAAAGGCTACCTCCGATCACTTTCTCCACTCATCGCCACCACAAATTGATTCAGAACAAGCCACTCGTCCAAAACCCGAAGCCTTTGCATCGTCTGATGCAGGAAGACCACCGAACACACCTCACATCAGAGTCCCGTCATTGCTTGCCTCCGATCTCCAACTTCCGGCCACGATTGAGCCAACCCACCACCATAAATGGAGTCAACGTGTTCTTGTTCGCCGGAACCTTATGGTTCCGATCTCTGGTTCCGCCCAGAACTATTACACGCACCTCACGCGCCGTCACAGGCGCGTGGACCACCGTAGGTCCGCCGCTCACGGTCGCTGAGCCTTCAGATCGTCTCTGTTAGGTAATTTACGTCATCCTAGACTGGGTTGAAGCCTCTATTCCGATTTAGACTAAAAACCCTAATTTCTATTGTTCAAATTGGATTGTGTGAGGTTTGGAGAATCTGCGTTTTTGGGTTTGAAGAGGAGAGCTTGGAGCTGAGGTTTCGATTGAGTCACCCTTGAAGAAGAAATGGTAAGGACACTCTGCAGTTTCTGTTTTGGATACGAAAGTTGGTGATGGGTTGATTATTGATTTTGTTCTACATGTTAGGGGTTCGAATGGTTGATGGTGTTTTGGTGCAGCCATGTTAAATCGACTTCTAGTTTTGGATAGAAGAATGGTAAGGGACTGCATCTTGGATCTGTTTGGCTATGTTCTTTGTAGTGGTCGAAAATGTGTGGTTATGTTGAGTAAATAGAATGAGATATGGTTGTACTGGTTTGTTATATTGGAAACTTGGCATGAATAAGTATGAATCGGTTTGTTGTATTAAGGAGAGTTGTCTTGAGAATTATGGGGAGTGAATCTGTTATCAATGTTGAAATGGTTATAATGCAAAATGAGAAGGTGAATGGCTTATTTAGCAAGCTTTTGAAAGGAGTTGGTAATAAGTAAGGAGTTTGAGTAATAACAATATTAAGCGGAAATTGGTGATGGACTGATGGTGAATAGTGGACTTTATGCCATTAAGTTAAAGAAGGATTTTTAATAATGGTTAAGGAAACAATTAAAAGTGAAGTATTTTAAAGTTATCATATCCCAAAATCGTAATCCTTCGGGAATGGTAACTATCTTTTGTTTTCTTAAAGTAGAAGTGCTAAACAAATAAAGGTGAAAGTGCCAAGTATAATCACCATATTCCGAATGATTCAAATGCAATAATGATCATTTGGATTATTTGGGAATGGTAAGTATATTTGTTGCTTAAGAAAGGGAATGCTAGACAATGGAATTAAATATTTAATCCGAACTATATTATCGAAAGAAGTATGATTACCATATCCCGAATGAGCTTACTTTTCTAAGTGAATTGTTCGGGAATGGTTTTTAATAATTATCGATCATGGGTTACTTGGTGAATTTTAAAGAGAGTTATGAATCAATTACTTATCGGTATGATTTTTGTTAAAGGACTCGAGCGTGTGCACATGAAATTGGAAGAAGTATCGAAAGTTAGAAACGAAGCCGAGTTGGGCGAGCCCTCCGATTCCAGGTAGGGTGAGTTGTCCCTTCCTTGTTAGAGGCTTTTTTGTGTGTGGAATGCACTAGTAAAATAGTATGTTTCATGTAAGAACGTTTTTGGTTGTTCATTAGTCGATTCCTCGTGGTATATGTGTTTTCAGAACTTATAATTGATAATTACGAAAACCGAGGCTAGACTTGCATGTTGAGATACTGTACCCTTGTATGTTTGTACTTGTGACCTGAAAGTGAATGGGACCTAGACGCGTAGATTCCTAGGGATCCCACGGTGTCGATAACCGTGAACCTCCGGAGGAGGCCGTGCTCCTATGTTTGTCGAGGAAGAGTGAGTACAGACAGTGAACCAGTCATAGGAGACTCAGGGCCAGGAAATGGACACTTTCGCTACTTGTAGTCACAAAGACTACAGAGTAGTTGGTCGGTTCTCGAAGGATGACGAACCAGGTTGGTCACTGATTTGTTTGAGTTTAGCCGGCAGGTAAGTATCTCGGAGCTCCAAATTGTGTGAAGCATACTGCATATGCTTTATAAAAGAAATAAATGTTTGTGGTTGCCTCTTTATAAAGTATTTTCGATAAACGTGCACAATATTATGTAGTAAATATTTTCAAGCATATTATTATTTCCAAACCTAGCATGGTTGGGTCGGCCCCTATTGGGCATGCGAGGACGAAAGCTCACCCCTACAATAGTGTGCAGGTTTCGAGCGTGTGGTCAGGAAGCGTACTTGGGAGGCACATGGTCCGGCTTGGCGCACTTCTCTTTGACTCTGTTGAAAGGAGGTTTTGACCCCTTGTTGGGTCTTGAAATCACTTGTTTGGTTACTTTCTATTTATTTATTTCTTAATCGTTTACAAAAATTCCGGGAGACCCGTAACCCTGGGGCGCGTCTCCCATGCTTGTAATTACCTAGTGTTTTGTTTTATTTTCCAATTGGGCTCCGATTGCAAGCCCAAAACTCTTAGCCCATTTCAAATTCTGCTTTTGAAAATGTGTTGCTTGGTTGCTAGAACGACTTGTCCAAGAAAGTGTTTTGTAAACCAATAGTCTGAACCCAAAAGGCCTTGCGATTTCGGGTTGATGAGTTATTGGGATGTCCTTCGTGACATGTCGGTTCCTCATTGGATCGGAGTCACGACGCTGTGGGACCCCCCTCTCGGGTCACCACAGTAAAGTGGTATCAGAGCTCTAGGTTTCGAAGTACTTTTGAAATCATTTTTGCAAAAACTAGCAACCCTTCTCATATTTCTCAAGTGTCGAATTTGGTTGAGCAAAATACTCGGTTTTCTTGGGCATTTAAAAAAAAATGTTGGCAAAAATATGTTTTTGACCCCTTTCTTTTATTTTACTCTCTTTGGTTGATTACCTTTTCCCTCATTTCAATTACAAATATTTTTCCTTGAGGCTATTTTCGAGTTGTTCAAAGACCTACCATTGGATTTGAAAAGTAAGGATACCTTTGTGATTCCTTGGAAAAAAAAAATTATTATTTAGTTTGTCTTTTTGTTGTGCTCTAAAGTTTGGTTTAAAGTTTTAAAATTGCCAATGCCGTCATGATGCCACTCGACCAAGAACGCTCCAAAGGTAGTAAGTGTGAAGATTGGATAAAGTGTTGGATAAATTATTAGGGGATTGAGCATTAAGAAGTTACGAGGTTATATTGGGTGAGTTGATTCTTGGAAAAGAAGGTTAGAGGTGAAGTTGAAAGGAATATTTGTGTACCCCCATGCTAGTGTTATAGAGTAAATTTTATAGATGGATTAAAGTTATTGTACTACATAGATTGTTGCACGTATTGAAAAATATAGAGTGTTGGGCGGATCAAAGTGAAAATTTGAGTAAAAAGTGAGATAATGACCCCTATGTAGTCATTTGGATCAATGGTGTTCATATTTTCGCTCGATTTCCTCTTCTTCCTTCCGAGCGATGGCCCGACTGCAGCGGTTCCCCATCGATGCTCTACGGAAAGAAGGTGTGACATTCGAGTAAGGTAGACACCTCTTAAGTGTATCCCAAGTAGTAGACTGATAGGGAAACTTATAATGGCAACACAAACATGAAATTAAGTATTGCTTGAGCTTGGCGGCATCTCCCCAATCTTGTTGTTAAATTGTGGAACGATATGAAGCTTTGTTGCTTTGGAAAATCCAATATTGTGTTGTTGTGTTGACAAAATTATTTTGTTGGGAAACACACAAAATTGAGGAACGACTAGTAGAGTCACATAAACTATTCTTAGGTTGCCATTGGTCCGCAGAGAGTTGAGAAATTGTGTTCCCTAATAAGAGAAATTGTTGGGAAAATAAATGATTGCGGTACCAGCAACGTTTCTAAGAGTGGTCAAGAAAAGATCTTTAAAGGATTATAACTTTAGCAGCCAGTTTTCTTTACTTCAAAGAATCTTTGATTGCTTTGAAGTCAAATAACGCTACGAATTTCGGAACGTGGACAAGTTGGTAGCACACTCTTGAAAGACAACTTTGATTACATGGTTAGAATGAAGTTGAAACGGTGACGTCAAAGAGTATTAGAAAATTCAAAAATTGATTTAATGCCTTACTCTATAGGGGTGTGGAGGAAGGCGATCAACGTAACATGTAGACTTACATGTCGCGGCATCGCCATCAAGAACAGGAAAAGTCGGGGAAAGTTGAATGTAAATACTTGCGCGATTGGCGAGCTCATGAGTCTACTATTGGGACAACAGTTCCAAAGGTTTCGTTACCTTAAAGGATCGGAGTTCGAGTCAGTTTCCTCTTGATGACAATGATTAGCGTGGATGAGCCTAAAGCTTCAGTTCGATACCTTGGTGTGGGGTTCGTTTAAAGAGGTACACCATAATCAAGAAACTAGGTATGAACCTTTGTAGACTCGAATTGAAAGAAAACTCGCAAGTCAACAGTAGAGCTCCCGGATTGATGTATCTCCTAGTTTTGCTTGGGGAGAAATCCACTACACCGGGATTCGAGGCATGAAAAGGTAGAAGATGAGTACGAGTTCAGAAATCTAGGTGACCATTTACACATTTACCTCACGTGTTCGTGTTTGAAACAAGGAATTCATAACATTTCTTCCCCACCAGGAGTTTACATTACCTGTTTTACATTCTTGCCTCTTACTACAAACGTTGATTTTCGTCTCTTGCATTACTCAAAATGTTTTCCTCCTAAGTCAAGAGACTACTCCTTAAACAATCGAGTTTTCCTTACTAAAGTGTTTTGTTTTACGAAGCCCGAACAATTTAGGTTCTTTAGAAGTTCTGTAGCCTAGACTTTGAAAACAAACTCAAAACTATCTTCAAGACTGTTTCAGCAAAATGCATTTGAAATTATTCCCTTACCTACCAAAAAGTTCTTGCCAACAAATCTCGTTTGAAAAGTACAAAAGTTGGAAATTTCCCTAATCTGTTTTCAAGTAAAATTGAAATTTAGAGAATTTTACTATTTTGTCTCTGCAGCTACTTAAAATGTAGTTTTATCAGACCTCTACTACTTTTAAATTTCTAAAATTTTGACGACGGTCTCAGTCAGCATTTCTAGATTTGAATCTAGGGATTTGGTTGAAATTGCTTATCCAAAATTTTAGTAGTGAACTCCAAAATTATTTTTCAACTTCTTGGAAACTTGAAATGTTAAACCGTTGTGGTTTTCTTTTCTCTTTGGTTATTCTTTTTATGTAAAACTGGTGGTTGGAAGAATGTTTGTTCACCTACGAATTTACTCAGGACACTCATTCTGAAAGTAAAGAGTTACTTTAGAACAGAATATTTAGAAATTACTTTTTCTTGTTGTCGGACGAGGACACAAGAAAATAAAGTGCTTGTAACCGATTCAACTGCTTTGGCTTGACCAAAAATCGAAGGAGCGCTATGACTTGATTTCTGAGTTTTGACATCGAATAGTTCGTAGGGTGAAAATGATAGTTCAAGGTCGAGTTCGAGAATGGAAATGCTACGAGCTTTACAAATCCCGAGGAGCCAACTTCGATTGGTGATCCTCGAATTTCGTTGAGTCTTATCAAAAGGTATTGTTGCAACTTGACGCCTTGAGCATTGAACGGTTTGTTCGGTTAATGCCAAGCGACCTATTGATTGATGTCTCATGATGTGTAGTAGATACCTAGTTATTGTGATTTTACAATGTGACCTCAAGCCTACTGAATGCTGTGCTTGGTTTCTACATCATATGGACAAGCTGTCACAATTGTTCGTTCATGGAATAAACAACATCTGCTAAGTTATGAATAAGGGTGTTTGAGGTTGATGACCAAGATCGTTGATAACTATGAGGCTGACGTCAGTGATGACATCGTTGACGTGTCATTCGTAGTGATGTTCTACGAAACTTATTTATGTTAGACATGCAAAGAAAGCTTTGTTTTCTTTCTTGGTTGCTACTCATATTTAAGGTTACAATTCCGAGTAATTTTTCTACTCTCGTTGAAATGGAGGTTTGGTGTAGACATCAATTTGTTTCCGGTTTTATTTTGAAAAGTAAGCTATTATCGCATGGCTGCAACGAAGTTGCTATTCAGCAAGTTGCTTATCGAAAAGAATCATGATTCATGGAGAGAAGTGTATCCTATGAAAAGTATAATAGGAACACTTGGTGAAGTGGAAAGAATAGCCCTGAAATTTGGATATGTGGCTAATGGAGGCACAAAATTGTGGAAGTTTTACGAATGTCATCATGTTGCGTAACTTGATACGTGATGGGGCATTCCAGGCAAATTGTTTACAAGTAATGCTTGAGAAATTCTTACTCTAATATGTTGGTCAACTACTTGTGGAAACGAGGTTGATAAGTGGACTTACCACTACTTTGTAGTATGCTGTTATTGAGATTTCTGGGTGACTAAGTGTTAGTCCCCGATTTGTTTTAAGGCTCTTTGAATTTTTCAGAAATGCTGAAGCAATAACGCCATTGCCTATGGTATTGAGCTAAGAGGAGTTGGATGAGACAATGAAATCAAATGTATGCCTATACACACACAATGTGATTGAAGGGAAAATTGCAATTTGCAAGAGCAAGTGGTTATGGAGTTTGAAAAGCTCGTCCCCGTAAGAGAAGTAAGATGTACCATGTGAAAGGTAAAAGTTCAAAAAGTATTAGAGGAAGGTAAAACCATATCTTGTGCACACTCGAGTCCGAGGTGAAAAGAAGTAACCTCTCTCATTCATGCATTGGGCAAATTTCGAGGACGAAATTTATTTTAAGGGGGGTAGAGTATGAGCCCCTGAAAATTTTAGTTAATTTCCGAAAGTAATTTTTCGCCAATAAGATTTTTCCGCAAGATAATTTAAGTGAAGGAATTTATTTTGGAAATTATTTTGGTATCGAAACCACCTATTGGGCTGACAATATTGGAAAGGATGCAGCAATTGGAACAAAGGTTAATCCGGGCGGAATCAGGAACCCCAGCACCAACTTCAAATCCACTTTTCGCGTCCAGGCCAGGACCATTTACCGCTGCAATTTTGCTGGCCGTCAGACCGGCGTATGCAAAGACTCCAAAAATGTCACATTACAGCGGTAAGACTGATCCCTTCGTCCATATGGACACCTTCAAGAAAGTCACCAACAACAAGGGATTCGATGACGCCACCCTGTGCCACTTGTTCAGTGAAACGCTGGACAATGAGGCAATGAATTGGTTCTTCGAATGCCCGCCGGGATCCATTGACTCATTCCAGGCATTATCGCACGCTTTCCTTTCCCGGTTCATCCTACTGTCCCCCGGGCACCACAATACAAGCCAATTGTTCAACGTCAAGCAGGGCACGGAGGAAACACTGAAGGCGTTTGTCACAAGGTGGCGAGCGGCGGCATCTCAATGCCGTGATCTTGATAAAACAATGGCTTCGGCGGCTTTTAAGCAGGGACTCCTCAAAGGGCCATTTCTCTATCACCTAAACTACAATCATCCAAATGCGGTATACGACCACCTCATGAGTGAGGCGGTCATTCATGCCCAAGCAGAATTCATCACATATGGGGAGACCCCACCGCCACCAACAGCATTGGCAAAGTCGGTACAACCCTCCTCCAGTCAGCAGGGGACCGCTAACAAAACCTCCAACAAACCGCCAACTGACAAAAAGAGGGAGTGGCAGCAGGGCCAGTACCAAAACAAGCGACAGAAGGACCAACACTACAAGGGGAACCGCCTATCCCATGGGGACAACCGCAACAAACATACGGAGTCTTCCCAGCGGTACGCAGTGTTTACAGTCCTCACGGCCTCGTATGAAGAAATATACAATCAGTGCAAGGATCAGATCCCACAGCCGCCCCCGGGAAAGTACCCAAAAACAAGAAAGCCAAGAAACACCGGCAGGTGGTGCAAATACCACAAAGACAGCGGTCATAATACCAACAGCTGCAACGCCCTCAAAACGGCCATTGAGACCTTGTACCGTGACGGCAAGCTTGAGCAGTTCAAGGTGAGCCAACCGCCACCTGTGATCGCCGACATTGAGCCCATGGGCCGCATCAACACAATCGACGGAGGTGCTCCAATCACCAACATGTCTCACCGGGCTAGAAAGCGTTATGCGCGAGCTAATCACCCAAAGGAAGTCTACAACATCCGCTATGAAAGATCCGCAAGCAAACTCCCAAGGGCTGGTTGGGAGCCCATTACCTTCTCAGAAGAGGAGGAACGCGGAGTACATCTGCCCCATGACGATCCTTTCTTGATCGACGCCATTCTCGGCAAAATGTCAGTGGGAAGAATCCTGGTTGATAGCGGGCCCGCTATCAACGTTATATTCAGTGGTTGTTACAACGACCTGAAGCGGAACAGAAAATTACTCCAAGATCATGAACCTCTACTCAGCTTCTCCGGTGACGTCACGCAACCTCTGGGTTCTGACTATATGCGGCTAGTTATCGGTACCAGTCCATGTATGGCTGAAATACATACAGAGTTCATAATTGTCGATTGTTTCAGCTCATATAACGCCATCATTGGTCAGCCAGCGCTCAACAAACTCAAGTGCATCATCGTCGGGTACTCGATTATTTCAGCTCATACAACGCCATCATTGGTCAGCCAGCGCTTAACAAACTCAAGTGCATCATCGCCGGGTACATGCTGCTCATGAAATTCCCCACACCCAATGGCATAGGCTGTGTCAAGGGAAGTCAACAGTTGGCACGCGAGTGTTATTCTACTACTATAGCACAATCAACCCGCCGCCATGAGATCCTAGCGGTAGGCAGTCAGGCACCGCCACCAAACATTTTTGAGGACCCCAGGGAAGACGAAAAGAAGTACGTAAAGAAGGAGCCGGTCAACCCAGAAACATCATTGAGGGTTGTCAGCATCTCGGACGAGCACCCTGAGCGGACAGTCAGCATAAGCGCTCAATTAGACCCAGAGCTGGCAGCGGAGCTCACTCAGTTCCTACGTGACAACGCTACGGTCTTTGCCTGGTCATATGCAGACATGCCAGGTATCTCCCCTGAAATCATCTCACACAAGTTGAGCATCAAACCATCCTTCTACCCTATCAAACAAAAACGCAGAGCCTTCGACGAAGAGAAGTACCGTGCTATAAGAGAAGAGGTCGCCAAGCTCCAGGGCATTGGGTTCATCCGCCAGGTCATCTATCCCCAGTGGATTTCCAACCTGGTTATGGTCAAAAAGGCTAGCGGCAGGTGGAGGATGTGCGTCGACTTCAAAAACCTTAACAAGGCATGCCCGAAAGACAGCTTCCCACTACCCCGCATCGATCAACTCGTCGATGCAACCGCTGGACACGAACTCCTCAGCATGATGGATGCGTTCTCCGGCTATAACCAGATCAGGATGCATCCCAACGACCAGGAGTGCACCACCTTCACTACAGACAAAGGCCTGTACTGTTACAATGTGATGCCTTTCGGTTTGAAGAACGCAGGGGCAACTTATCAGCGATTGATGAACGCCATGTTCGAGGAACATCTGGGCAAGATAATAGGTCTACGTAGACGACATGTTGGTCAAGAGTATAAAAGCCAGCGGACATGTGGCAAACCTAAAAATCATAGTAGCCATCCTCCTGACCTATGGTATGCGCCTCAACCCAGAAAAATGTTTCTTTGGCGTCACCGCCAGCAAGTTTCTGGGGTATATTGTCAGTGAGCGAGGCATCGAGGCCAACCCTGATAAGGTGCAAGCCATCCTCAACTTGAAGGACCCGGAATGGAAGGTGCACGTCCAATGCCTCCAGGGCAAGCTAACCGCCCTGTCTCGATTCATCTCCAGACTGACCGACAGGTGCGCCCTATTTTTCAAAGTCCTTAAAACAACCCACAAGAAGGTCATCGATTGGAACCAAGAGTGCCAGGTGGCGTTCCAAGGCCTGAAGGAATACCTGGCCGCAATTCCACTCCTCTCCATTCCTGTGCAAGGAGAAATATTATACATTTACCTAGCGGTATCTCAGTCAGCGGTGAGCTGCGCCATCGTCCGGCGGGAAGGCCAGGACGAGCTCCCAGTTTTCTATGCCGGCAGGGGCATGAACGGAGCAGAAACACGGTATCCTCCCTTGGAGCAGCTTGCTCTCGCACTCATCGTTGCCGCCAGATGCCTCCGCCAGTACTTCCAAGCCCATACAATCCAAGTGTTAACCAATCAACCGCTGAGACAAGTAATGCAGAACCCTGAACACTCGGGGCGCCTCAGCAAGTGGGCCATCGAGCTTAGCGAGTTTGACATTGATTACAAACCACGAACCTCCATGAAGGGCCAGGCGGTGGCAGACTTCATTGCTGAGCTCACCGAGCGTCAGCCCGAATCCAAGACAGATGTACCGCCCGGAACGGAAATGGTGGCAGCAGAGGAGCCGGCTCCCCAACAATCAGACTGGAACCTACACGTGGACGGTTTAGCTTGCTCCAAGGCCAGCGGCGCCGGAATCATCTTAACAGGACCAGGGGGCATAGCATCGAATACGCGTTGAAATTCAACTTCAAAGCTTCCAACAACATGGCGGAATATGAGGCACTCATTGCCGGCCTACTCCTCGCCATTGATTCAGGGGCCGATAGTGTCAACATCTTCAGCGACTCTCAGTTGGTCGTTAACCAGGTCAACGACAGCTTTCAGGCCAAGGACCAGCAATTAGCGGCATACTTAGGGTATGCCAAGACGCTGCTTAAAAAATTCTAGTTCCACACCATCACACAAATCCCCAGGGAGAAGAACGCCAAGGCTGATTCACTGGCAAGACTGGCAACCGCCCAGCCACACCAGAGTCCAGCGGACACAAGGGTACAGTCTCTGGACAGGCCAAGTATCACAAAAACCCTAGCGGAGATCTTTAACATTGAGGCCAATCCTAGCTGGATGGACGAAATTATTCAGTACAAGACAAGATCAAGGCGCGACAGCTCCAGCGAAGAGCAACCCGTTACAACATGTAGAGCGGCAAACTTTACCGCCAAGGATTCACTCACCCCAACCTCCGCTGTCTAACCCCAGAGGAGGGAAAGGTCGTGCTGGCAACAATACATGGCGGGGAATGGGGAAATCATTCAGGCGCCAGATCCTTGGCTAATTGTACAATGCGACTAGGCTACTTTTGGCCTACGCTTGGTGATGACGCCCGACGGATATCAAAATCTTGTCACAAATGCCAACAATATGCTGATCTTCCACATGCCCCGGCGGAACCTCTGTCGGTTATCGTCAGTCCCTGGATTCACTCAACGTGGGGCCTGGACTTGATGGGAAAATTCCAAACCGCCAAAGGTCAGTTCAAATACATCATTGTCGCCATCGACTACAACAGCAAATGGATAGAGGCGGAGCCTTTGACGGCAATAACTACCGCCAAGGTAATTCACTTCCTCTGGAAGAACATCTACTGCCGCTACGGTGTCTCGCATGCAATCATCACAGACAACGGCACACAGTTCAAGAATAAGGAACTCATCTCTTTCACCGCCAACCTGGGCACCAAGATGCGTTTTGCATCAGTCGCTCACCCCCAAACCAACGGCCAGGTCAAAGTAGCAAACAAGATAATCAAGAAGCTGTTACGGAAGAAGCTCGATAAGGCCAAGGGTTTGTGGGCGGAGAAGCTCCCGGAAGTCCTATAGGCCATCAGAACAACCCCAACTTCCTCCACAGGTGAAACCCCCTTTTGTATGATGTTCGGAACTGAGGCTGTCCTGCCTATCGAGGTAACCCAACCAACCGCTAGAGTCGAAGGCTATTGCCCCGAGACCAACAGCGACGGCGTCAACCTCGACAGAGATCTCCTAGAGGAAAAGCGAGACGCAACCCATTTGCGCAATCTCCAGAACAAGCGACGGGTATCACGTTTCTACAACGCCAGGGTCAAAGCCCGCAACCTCCAACTGGGGGACTGGGTAATGAAAGAAGTCATAACCCCGCCAACAAAACTCCGCCCAACTTGGGAAGGTCCATACAAAATTGTAGAGGTCATTAGCCCAGGCACCTTCTACTTAATGGACAAGGATGGCGCCACAACGACCCACCCTTGGAATACCGAACACCTTCGGTATTACTACAAATAGTCATACCGCTACCCAAGAGCATCTTGACTTAGCTAAATTTTTGTTCAATATTTAGCTAAGGGAAGCTACCCAACGAGTACGACCCCGCTTTTGTAAACGCTGTTCAGACAGCTACCAATGAAATGAGGAATTATTCAAACCATTGTTACCAAGTCTAGCACTGGGGGCAACTGGCAACGCCAGTCAGCGGACTACGTCGGCTACATTGTGCACTTGGACCAATTTTAATTCCTTTAATGTTTCATTCATGGCCAAAAACGAAATTGTCAAGACCCTTAGCAGTACACACATCATCACAAACAAAAGAAAAAAAAAACAGAGCATAGGAGCTTAGGTTCCAAAATTTCATTCATATCCCAAAGAGAATTACATAAAATATTTATGCCTCAGCGGCTACAAAAACTTTCCTACTCCTATCTTCAGGGGTCGGCGGGGTTGGCAGGGTTGGCGAGGTCGGCTCCGCTACCTTCAGCATCTCCACTGGCGGCCTGTGGAGGATGTGAACTGCTCGTCTGGTCGGACCCTCGGGCTGTGGGACTGGGGGTCCCTACTGTGCCATCCGCCCGGGTGTGGGCCGCCAAGAATCCAGCACGAGACACCTCGGACTAGGTAGGCGTCCGCTGAGAGTCGCCCTCCGAAAGTTCGCCACTCTCCCCGCTACCCGAGCAGGCTCTTTCAACCTGACCAGGGACGGTGCTTGTTGTAGGCGGAGCTTCCTTCGATGGCTGGACGACCGACATCGACGCTTTCGCCCAGTTGATGGTGCCCTTCTGCTGCAGCATCTCCACATTAGCCAGGGCACCGGCCTTCGCTGCTTTGGTCAGCGCCTTCTTGTACTCCGCCGACTGCTTGTATGACTCAATAGCGGCGGCTGCAGCACGGCTCCCCTCAGCCTCCAGGCGAGCAACTTCACCCTCTAGCCGCTTAACCTCGGCCTGTTTGGCAGCAGACTCCCGCTGGAGAATCTCAACCTTCTTATCCTTGGCGGCCACCCGATCCCGCAGCAGGGACATGTCTTGCTCTAACTTGGAGAACTGTTCGTTCCGCTCCAAGTGCCGCTCAATGGCAACGTTCAGCTAGCCACGGGCGTCTGCCGCAACGCAGTCGGCCTTTGTCAAGCGTCGCTCGACATCAGCCAACTTTTCCTGGGCCTTCCCCAAGTCCCTCTGTAGGACCGCCACCTCCTCCCTGAGCTCCTACTCAACCAAGGGCTGTTTTGATGCCGCTTGGAACATCTCATTTAGCCCAACGGCGACGTGCCCAGAGGCTGTGCTGAAGGGCGATTCGCTGACGGCGGTCGACCGAACAATACCCTCCAGGCCACCGAACCCCAACCGCTCGCAAAGATGATACAGGAAGTCCCGTTCACCGTAGTTGAGGAACTCGGCGTAAGCAGCAAATGAGTCCAGGCCGCTTGTACCCACCGCTTTCGCCACGTCAGCGGGAGCCTCGGGCGGAGCCTGCCTCGACTTCTTCGGCTGCTCGCGGGTCCCGGTTACCTCCACTTCCTCCTCTTCCCAGCTCGAGCCGGGTTGACGGCGTTTCCGCTGAAGCACCCGCGTGCTTCTAGCAGTAGCAGGCCTCGAACCCCCCGTCGGCGGCTCCAACCCCTCTATGGTGACACCCTCCGTTGGGGGCACCGCCTTCTTCGGCACCCCGCGCCATATTGCCGGCGCTCTCTCTTTCAGCGGTGCAGGCTCACTCACCGTACCGGTCCCCGCCTGAACGGTAGGCAGCCCGTCACCACTAAGATGAGAGTGGTGCAGCATTGGCAGCTGCACCGGAACCTCGGACGGGCTCAACGCCAGCGTCTCCGGGTTCACCACCGTCTTCTGAGCCGCCAACCCAGACGCGTACATGGCTTCCAGGAAATTGGCGATCTCAGCGCGGTCCATAGCTTTTGTAAAAGCGTCACGGCTCCCCTTGTTTCCTGGTGGAGTCTCTACAAAAAATATATAATGCCAAGCCAGTCAGCATGAGGCAACTTCACAAAAGGTGCGATGCGGAGGAGAGTACTTACCAACGGCACACGTCAGTTATTGACCTACCAACAACTCCCACCCGGTAAGGAGACAGAAGTCCAGCAAGTTGCGATTCCGCCAGCAACCCCTGATGCGTGCTACGCGGCACTCTTCCTCACGAGTCAGGTTGTACCGCAACCCCGCTGCACAGCAAAGGTCATTATCAGTACAGAGTACCAAAAAAAAAAAAAAACAGAAACCCTGCCAATCATGTTCAGCGGAAACGACAAACAACCTCGGATGGGCTGAAACTCCGACTTAATTCTAAACGTCGGCTCCCCCTCGTTGGACCCCGCTTGGTACTCCCACCCCGCCGTGGCAATGCAGAAGGAACCTCGCCAGTACGACATTGAGTCCCTCAGGTTCTCAATCAGCTTGGGCTCTCCTTGGCGACGACTGAGGTTTACTTGCCCTCTACAACCCTGGCGCTTCACGTACACCAATTTGTAGAAATGTAATACCTCCGCCACGGTCGGTCCTTCGCAACCAGTCAACCGCCACAAAGAGTTCAGCGCCAGCAGTAACCGCCACATTTGGGGCACACTTGCCCAAAGGCGATGCCGAACTCGCACACCAGGATTTGTAGGTTGGGCACCAGCAGGAAGGTCACTCCCTCTCGGAATATAGCCTCGTGCACCGCGGCGTGGCCCACTGGCAGGATCGAAGCCTTCTCCTCTACCATCGGCGGATGCAGCTTCACCACGCCGGGCAACCGGAACACCCGCTTCAGCCGGTTGACGGCAACAGCGGTCATCCTACCTCCCACCTGGTCAACAGGGGTGCCGTCCTCGAACACCCATGCCGACTCGGTATCCTCCCCCGCTACAACTCCCCCGCCAGCCTCCCCCACCCTAGAACTCTCCGGACGCGATGCACGACCCATAACTACGACCCACGGAATGGTCTGTAGCTGCTCGACCTCTAGCTGTTCTGGCAGTGAGGTTCCTACACGGGCAGACGGACGCAACGAGTCAATAAAATTTCTATCCGCCGCGCTGAACGACACTTCAGATCCGGAATCCTCACTGCTCGAAATCTCTATGACGTCGCCCATCCCAAAACCCTAAAACCCAAATCAGTTAGCTCACACAAGATCTAACCTATCCCTATATCAGTCAGTGCCCAAGAACATCAACAACACTCAACCCAGAAAATACCAAAACAAGAACAAACGCACTCAACTCAAATTCGACCATCTAGAAAATCCCTAAAAACCCCAATTCTGTCAAACACAGCAACCCATCCCCAAACCCACTCACACCCTCACATGACATCAAAGAACATACCACAGGAACACCCAAAACCCAAAAAATCACCATGGCAGACATCCAATGAAACAGGGATATAGGTCAAAATACCAACCTCAACGATGGAGTCTCTGATAGCGATGAAAGCACTTGTCTTCGGGGCCAGAGGTCGTCAGTTCTTCCACGTACGAAAACTCAACAGTATCGCCTCAACCTTCTTCTCCGATCTCAGACGCAGAAAGCTTGAAGACGACGATGTACAGTTCAAAGTTTAGAGCAAAGTGCCAAATATGCTAACTCCCCCCCCCTTTTATGTCAACGTAAAACAGTCCTACGCCGTCCATTGAAAAATGACATCAAATGTCAGCCGTACACGTGTCCCACAACTACAGTTAATCTCCGGATTAACCTAGACGTCGCCTCGGTTACGAAATCCATCATTACTAACATTAATGGCGAGGAGACGGCTAGGCGGAGGAAGCACGCCTCCGCACGCTAACCCTTTAGGGGTTCGCCACGTCTCAACCACTATCAGACGAAGCGTCTGATAGAAGCCACAACTTTTGGGAGGAAAATAGTCAGCGAAGTCCGCTGAGCGAAACCCGCCAGCGGAACTTCTCACTTGTCATCTTCCAAGTGTCGAAGCCCGCTGAGTGAAACCCCGCCAGCGGAACTTCTCACTTGTCATCTTCCAAGTATCGAAGTCCGATGAGCGAAACCCCGCCAGCGGAACTTCTCACTTGTCATCTTCCAAGTATCGAAGTCTGCTGAGCGAAACCCCGCCAGCGGAACTTCTCACTTGTCATCTTCCAAGTATCGAAGTCCGATGAGCGAAACCCCGCCAGCGGAACTTCTCACTTGTCATCTTCCAAGTATCGAAGTCTGCTCAGCGAAACCCCGCCAGCGGAACTTCTCACTTGTCATCTTCCAAGCGTTGAAGCCCGCTGAGCGAAACCCCGCCAGCGGAGCTTCTCACTTGTCATCTTCCAAGTATCGAAGTCCGCTGAGCGAAACCGCGCCAGCGAAACTTCTCACTTGTCATCTTCCAAGTGTCGAGATCACCGCTGAGCGAAACCCCGCCAGTGGAACCTCTCACTTGACACTCGTCGAAGTCTCCTATGAGCGGATCCCCGCTAGAAAACTTCTACTTGTCAATTCGCAAGGGGCAACCTCAGCTATACGTGGCACTGCCGGCAGAACCCCCTCCATCTTGCAAACCATGTGCGTTGCTGAGTGCAACTCTGCTCACTAACTACCACCAAACACGTCTACGCGACGCTGTTTCCTGCTACATCCAGCGGGGGGTATCCGCCAGCGGTGAATCCCGAGGCTACGCCTCACTCTGACAACGACCGCCACGCGACGTTACGGTCAGATCGTCCCTACGGGACATGGGGACTTGTCAACAGTCTACAACGACCTTGATCAGGTACGTTGACCCCTGTCACCCGGGTACTAAGATTGGGCTCGCTGCCCAACACCCTCTGCTCCGTGCAGCTTCCCCTCAACAAACAATGTGCCGACCATCCGGAGGTCCGTCTTGGCTAGGGAGTGGGGGACTCCCTGGCAGGCCTGGCAGGGGCCCACCCGAAAGGGTATAAAGCGTTCGCTCAGTAAATCCATGGTTGACAACGCACTGACGCTAATAATGCTGTTGCAAGTCTAGTGGAACTAACGCTTCACACCGCCAATCAACTCCCCAACCAAGATTGCCCTCCTTGACTGGGGACTTGGGTGACTTGTACCTACATGTGCCAGAACGAGCATAATTAGCTATAATGAGCCATGCTCATGGTACCGCCAGAGGTACCGACTCCCACCAGGGGGGTAACTTACGAAGGCACGGCCAGGCGGGCTACCGCTCGAGCCCTGGATCGCCCCCAGATCACCGCTGACGCGCCGCGTCAAGATGGCATCAGAAGCTCCAGATGCTGGGAATCGAAGCACATCAGTCCCACATCGGAAACAAGAAGAAGATCAACCTCTTCTTCACCTATAAAAGGTTCTCTCCTCTCTCCTCATTAATTACGCAATTACTACTCATTTATTGTCATGCTGCCCATATACAGTGACTGACTTAGGTATCGGAGAAGTGAAGACCGCCCAACACGGTCTCCCTCTGACGCCCTGTCTCTCGTGTTGCAGTAAACGGAAGTCATCTAATCCTTGGAGTAGTGGTCCGCCCACCGGACCCGCGTTAAACAAAGAGTCGGCTACCGCCGGACTTGAGCATTAACATTGGCAGATATAGATCAGTTGTCATTGGTCAATTACACATTTGATTATTTAAGTATTTATATCAGTTTCTTTTGAATTCCAGAACAGTTGCTAAATCAAGTGTGACTTGGTAAGAATTGCTGGCTCTGTTTTGGGTGACATAAAGCCTACAATGACATAGTTGGTTTTGTAGATGTCATATAACTTGTAAATTTGTAGTTGGTTTTGGTTTGATTAAGTCACATTTTGAAGTCATGGCCACTGGCTAGTGACATAGGCATTTGAGGTCACCTTTTAGGTGACAGTTAATGTTTAGTTTCTATGCTTTGAGCAAAGTAGATGTGATGGTGTTTTATATTGGTGACGTTGTCTTATATATGCTTTGCTAAACTAGATGTGATGGTGTTGAGGTCCAATATATGCTGACCAGTTTTCATATAATGTCATTGGCCAAGTCATTGTTAACCTCAAGTCACTAGCTATGTCACTGGCCAGGTCATTGTTAATCTTAAATCACTGGCCATGTCACTGTCTAGTGAAGTCACTGACCAGATTACTATTAATCTCAAGTCAATAGTCATGTCACAGTCATGAATATGTCACTGTCAAAGTCACTGATGATGATCTTATTTCACAACTTTGTACAGGATTTACAAACAGAAGACGTGCCGGGATAAAAGAAAACATAAGGAATAAAGTGAGAAGAAGAAGAAGAAGAAGAAGAAGTTCCAGCAATGATAAAAGAAAAAATTAGGAAGAGTGATGAAGAACATTACTAAATTAATTAGTTTTTTGTATCTTTTTATGGCGTCACTGTTATATTTAGTTTTCCTTAAGAAAAAAATTCCTTTATAGATCTTTTGTAACAATTCAAGTTTTAGGCATCTTATAAATTGGCCAAGTCATTATCATTGGCCAGGTCACTGGCCATTTCCAGTGTTAATCACTAGTAAGTAGAAAAGTCACTATTAACCTCAAGTAACTAGTCAAGTCACTGACCAGGTAATTGTTAACCTCAAGTACATGGTCAGTTACATGTAACTGTTAACCTCAAGTCAGTTACATGGTTAGTGACTTGACCATGTAACTGACCAGGTAACTGTTACATGGTCAGTGACTTGACCATGTAATTGACCAGGTAACTGTTACATGATCACTGACCATGTAACTGTCAAAGTCAGTAAGTAACTAGCCAAGTCACTGACCAGGTAACTGTTAACCTCAAGTCACTGACCATGTAACTGTTAACCTCATGTCACTGATCAGGTAACTATTAACCTCAAGTAACTTGCCAAGCCACTGACCAGGTAACTGTTAACCTCAAGTGATTACTGCAAAGTCTTTGGCCATGTTACAGTCATGAACATGTCACTGACCATGTAACTATCAAAGTCAGTAAGTAACTACCTAAGTCACTGACCAGGTAACTGTTAACCTCAAGTCACTGACCATGTAACTGTTGACCTCATATCACTGATCATGTAACTATTAACCTCAAGTAACTAGCCAAGTCACTGACCAGGTAACTGTTAACCTCAAGTGATTACTGAAAATCTTTGGCCATGTTACAGTCATGAACAAGTCACTGATCATGTAACTGTCAAAGTCAGTAAGTAACTAGCTGTGAAGACCCGAAATTCTCAGTTAAATATTTCGTAATTCAATATTTGTTCAATTATATGATATATGAATTTTGGGCATGATTCGTATGTTGTTGCATGAGAAATTTGGTTTCGAATGAGTTTATTTTCGAAACAAACGTTATTTAGGGGGGGTCACTAAAATTGACATTTTGTACGTACGGAATTTGGGAAAACTTCCTTCACGAAAGTTGCAGAGCTCGTCGATACGAGTTCGTGCATATGCGGAACGCAAGAATCAGAGTTCATACGAAGAAGTTATCACGTTTGGAAAAATTTCCATTTTGGGTATATACCTAGCTATTTTTGGAAATTTCCAAAAAATAACTAGGGTTTCCATTTTTAACAGCCGCACCGTTTTCTTCTCTCTCTCTCCCTCCCGAGCCCGAGCCGAAAACAGAGCAAGGAGTCTCCGGCTCCGTTCTCCCTCCTCCGGCCACCAAACCACACCAAACCACCTCCCACGGCTTCATCTTGACCTTGCGCAGCTGCCTGTGGCAGCCTTGCGCCGTGGCAACGCTTGTAGCGGCGGCAGGAAGCTTGTTTCCATTTCCGGCCGTTTTGAGTGCGAAGTGAATATCTCGAGCTACTGGCCACCAAAACTCGATATTCTTGGCTCATTAGACTCGCCTAAACTTTCTGAACAAGCACCAAGAAGGTCCGGACCTGGGGAGATCGATTTCACGCTCGTCGGAGGCTTCGCCGTTTTCTGCAAATTTTCCGGCCAAACTGGACTGTTTGAGGTATTTTCGATCACTTGCGTTCATTTTCTGACTTCGAGCTAGTTATGAAAGTTGCTCAAAATGATTAAACGAAGAGGAAAAGCTCGGCCCTGACACCATAGGCGGTGGTCGACGGAGGATCTGTCCCTAACTCCGGCGGCCTTTTCTGGCCACCTCCGGGGATCCCAAGGGTAGTTTCTGCCCATTTTTATGGTCTACGTGTTCATACAATCATTTCGATATATAGCATGTGAATTTTGGATATCGTATGATTTAGTTTTGAATTTTACGATTTCGTTCTATTTCTATCGTTCGATTTGTGATCTGTGAAGATTCGGACCGTCCGATAGACTTATAGTTTTGATATAATGATCGTAGGACTATCCCAAAGACTTTGTGTGGTCACGGGTGAAGATCCGACTGTTGGATCTTCATATAAGTGCGTTCTTGAATTGTACACTAAGTTAATTATCGTATTTGGTTAGGTGATTGACGGTTTGAGTTGGTGGACGATTGGAAACCGTATTTTAAGCTGTTGAGAAGATGTAGCGGGATTGGAGGTGAGTAAATCTCACATGGTTCATTTACGAACCGAATTTCCTTATTGCACAATTATTTGTTATGTGTGAGAAAATGGTTTTAAGAAAATGAAATTTAAAGTATATAGGAAAATGAATTTCTTGGTTTTACTACGTGTGAACTATAGTTGGTATTAGTGGTCATTCCTGAGTGGATGATTACGTATATATATATATTTACGTGATTTTATACGGAATGGTGTGACAATGAAATATGTGTTTTTTTTTATGATTTCGTTTTTATACTTGAATGAAGGATTTATTTGCCATGATTATTATGATAATTGGTATTGTTGTGAGTATGATTTGGGTGGAGACGTGATATTGTGAAACGGGTGGGATTCTGTTTATATTTCGTTCTGCCGACTGAAATGTCCAAAGTTCGATGGTTATAATAACCAGAGTGTTTTGTTCTGAGGGCAGCAATGTCCAAAGTTCGACGGTTATCATTGTGATAAACGAAGTATGTTGTTCAGTGGGTAGAAATGCCCAAAGTTCGACGGTTATAGTATTAACCGAAGTATATCGGATGCTTGCACCTGGGCCAAGGTGACAAGTAACGATTCAGATAGAGCTCTAGTCTGTTGTGGGAGTACGGTCATGGTGGTAACTAGGTTATTGCATTGTGAGTACTTTGTGTCACGTGAGTTGGGTTGGTGATTAAATTGTTGGGGTTGTTGTGTGTGTTCGGATTGTTGGATTGTTTTACTTGAATTAAAAGAATTGTGATTTATTAAATCAACCGTTCATTTCTTCTTTACTCACGAGCTTTGCAAAAAGCTTACCGAGTTTTGTGTTGTTGCAATCCCGGTATACTATTCAAACGGTGTAGCGGATAATCCTGCAGGTCAGGATAATCAGGGTGGAGAGCGAGCTGAGTAGAGCAGCGGGGTTGACGTCAGCACTTAACCTATTTTGGTGTGTTGTAGACTCTTTTGAGCGTAACTTTTATTTATGGTGGTATTGTAATATTTGACTCGAGAGATAGTTTGCTATGAGGTTTGTTTTATGGTTTGCGAGACGCTAGTTAAGAAAAAAATTCAGGACGTTATTTGTTTTGGTTATTATTCATGTTTCGGATTTGAATTTGTTATTCAAAATTCGGGGCGTGACACTGGCTAAGTCACTGACCAGGTAACTGTTAACCTCAAGTGATTACTGCAAAGTCTTTGGCCATGTTACAGTCATGAACATGTCACTGACCATTTAACTGTCAAAGTCAGTAAGTAACTAGCCAAGTCACTGACCAGGTAACTGTTAACCTCAAGTCACTGACCATGTAACTGTTAACCTCATGTCACTGATCATGTAACTATTAACCTCAAGTAACTAGCTAAGTCATTGACCAAGTAACTGTTAACCTCAAGTGATTACTACAAAGTCTTTGGCCATGTTACAGTCATGAACATGTCATTGACCATGTAACTATCAAAGTCAGTAAGTAACTAGCCAAGTCACTGACCAGGTGTTAACCTCAAGTCACTAATCATGTAACTATTAACCTCATGTCACTAATCATGTAACTATTAACCTCAAGTAACTAGCCAAGTCATTGACCAGGTAACTGTTAACCTCAAGTGATTACTGCAAAGTCTTTGGCCATGTTACAGTCATGAACATGTCACTGACCATGTAACTATCAAGTCAATAAGTAACTAGCCAAGTCACTAACCAGGTAACTGTTAACCTCAAGTCAATGACCATGTAACTGTTAACCTCATGTCACTAATCATGTAACTATTAACCTCAAGTAACTAACCGAGTTACTGGCTAAGTCACATTGCATGTCACAATTATACACATCACTGACCAAGTCACAGGCCAGGTCACATTGCCATATCTAATATGTAGCCCGTTAACTGATAGCTAGGCTAGAAACCCAAAAATGTAAAAGTGGTGTGTAGCCAAGAAGCTCTCATTTACGTTGTAATCTTTTTCCGGCCACAAATATTAATTAGCATTTATATAAAGTCACTTTTCATAAACATAAAACAAATAAGATTAAGGTCGATAAAGAAAAAAAAGTATAAATGAAGAATATCATAGAACATAACGTACTTTTGATATCAGTTTAAAAGAGGAATTTAATTCCCAGTATCATCTACCGCAAAGATCATAAATAACTCTATAGCTACCACCACATTGCTTTAAGCATCAAGTTGCAAGTCTTTCTCTATTCCCATCTCTAATGAAAGCTTGGAACCTCTTGCCTTGTGAAAGAACATTCCAAGTTTGAAAATCTACCGTTGTTGAAAACAAATTACAAATCAAGGAAGACATCTGGAATGCAATTGTCATTTGTTCCATAATCGCCGTGGTGACGTATCAACACGAAATTTATGCCAACAATTCTTTCCTAATTCTTCAATCAAAATTATGATCTCACCCTGTACCAAAATAAAAAGAAACAATATATTTACTAAAAGTAAATATGAGTTGTTTGATTAATTAGAAAACACTTGTGCATGCCTTACCAACTACATGAGCAACATCAAGACAACAAAACAACAAAAGAAAAAAAAGTCATTCCTTACTTTGCTAAACACGTTAGTTACTCAACCACTACTAACTTCTCATACCCAAATCTAGGAACTGACATGGTGTTACTTAGCCTATTAGTTTCTCATGAACTGTATATACAACTTTGTAGCTTGCATGATATTTTTGATTCTTCGAGTAGTCTTTTAATCACTTTGGGTCAAAGAACTTCTACTTAAATGTGACTCATCATATCAGAAGCACGAAAGCACATATACCTATAGTGTGAAGACCAATTTTACTAAGGAAAAATTTCGTCCAACCAATAATGTATAAGCATGTTGCAGAGACAAGAAGCACATTAATTGCACTTGGTCCAACTAGTATTTATCAAAAATTGTAGCTAGCCATCAACAAGAAAAATAATGACAAATGACTCTTTAACAATTGCCTCTTTGGAGGCAAGTGAAATTCCATCCATACCAATGGTCGTTGAAATGACCATTTCTTCCATGACATGGGCCTGTGAATTTGAAATTGTAAGAACACCACCAATATCGACCACCATAAATTCAAAGTCCCCCAAAGGATCTACCATACAGACGATCCCTAGTAATCAATGGTTCATCGACTACAATTGCCTTGTTCCCCTGCAATACCAATACCTGAGAAGGCCCTTAGGCTCATTTCACAACTAGCTTAACAAAAATGAAAAACAAAGGATTACAATACCTATTGCATCTCTCCTCAAATTCAATTCTCCCTACTTTCTACATTCCATTATTGTTTTGATTTTATCTCAGACCAATTCTTTTCCAACGCCCAGTAGCAACTAAATCAAAATAATCAAGGAACTATATCTATCGTCTAATTTCAACAGAATTTATATCAATCAAAAGAATAACAACAATTTCTATGAAAGCACATCAATTGAAGAAAAGAAAAACTAACCTGTTTCATAATTCCTAAACTTCTATCAAATTCACCATCAAAATTAAACACAAATCAAAACCGTGGATAGATAAACCTACAATTTATACTTGAGAAATCATGATAGTTCTAGATCGAAATCACGAGTTTGATAATTCTGGTTTTGGATCAAATCCAGAATTAACGAAAATAACTTAAACAATCCTATAATCGTTTCATCCAAAACTCAATTCCAAAATCAAAGTCACTATGAACAATCGCCCAATTTCTAATTCGATAAGCCAAATCTCTACTCTGATACAGCAAATTACCTTCGAAACCTAAACCGCACTGCTTCCGGAATTGAAACTGCGCTGTTTTGGAGCCTTGAAGTCCGCAACATCGATGACGAGGCTCTGAGAGAGGATGTAGAAGAAGAACTTGGAGAGAGCGGCGGTGATCGGCAGCTGTTCGATTTGGAAGGAGACTTGGAGGACATCAGAGGCGTAGGTTTTGGATGACATCGGAGATAGAGAGGTTGGGGACACTAAAGTTATAAACGTGCGTTAGGCTTTAAGGGTAGAATGGGAATCAGAAAAATTAAAAACTGACCTTTTTTTAACATCATCTCATTATTCATAAGAACTAAATTAATATTATTAACAATTCATTATGGACCTTTTTATCAAGTGGGAAACTAGATGACATTTTTATCATTCCACTCTCTAATGTGACCTTTTCCATCATTTCCTTTTTATTTTGTTTTTCCCTCACCAATATGCGTTCAACATTTCTTCAAAAAAAAAAATGTGTTCAATATATATATCATATATTTTTATGTCACATGATCTTAATCATATTTTTAGTTCTTGTTAAATATATATGAATGCTTTAATGAGTATGTAGTGAAATTGAAAAATGAAAATAGATAAGGAAAATAATAAGAAATACAATCTAATATTATTGAATTGGAAAATCCACATAAAATAAATATAATATTTTTTGGTATAATTATTGTCCTTAATTGTCATTTTTTAGAAGGTTATATATGTCATTTAATAATTCATAATAGAGTGAAGTCAAGTGAGCAGATTTGGAGGTCCCAATAGAAACTCTCTATCTTTAAAATAAGGGGAAATGATCATTTACCCAATTTTAACAACAAAATTGCCCGCTTGCTCCACTAACAGTTTTTTAACCCCATTTACCCAAAACACTCTAAGGGATTATTTCCCTACTACCCAATTAATTCTTTTTTTATTCTTTTTATTTATTTTTGGGACTTTTTTGCCCTCTCCTTCTTTCTCACTTAAAGAGAAAAGTCATCCTCCACCATGCTGTGCTCCGATGACTAGTGGCCGGCCGCGGACTCCGGCGACCGGTGACCGGTGATCGAAATCCGGCTATCGATTCCCGGAATCGGCGATTGGTGACCAGAATCCGAAATCCGGCTACCGGACCGGTGACCGGATTCCTGCGTCTGATTTTATTACCCCCCAATAATACCCAGTAATCATATTATTCCCCCCCAATAATCATATTATTGCCTCCCAAAAATCATATTATTGCCTCCAATAATCATATTATTGCCGTCCAGTGAATTGTATGTGTTAACGTTAGTGATCCATGGGATCTCTAGTTAGCTTTAGAGAGAGAGAGAGAGAGTGACACGAGATGTATAGTGGTTCGTCTCCCGCCTTAGCAGGAAACTACATCCACTTGAATGTTATACTAGTGTGTTGAGCCTTGAGGCTCTAGGGGATTACAAAAGATGTAATGAAGTGTGTTGAGTTGTGGGAGGAGTCTCCTTTATAGGGGAAGGAGGCTCCCTCATTTACATTTTCTTAGATGTGGGACTCAAAGTTACTATTCTAGTCTAGAGAAGCATATTGTGGAGGCAACTTGGTAAGGCCGGGAAGGTGGCTTCCCAGCGATGGATTTGCGACTTCCGGATACCGTAGCGTAGCTGGAACATAGGGCTACAAGATGCATGTCTCGGTTGGGCCTCACCATGGCTTGTGGGTGTCCCAAAGAGGGTGTTACTTATGCTTGGTGAGATAGCAAACTAGTAGAGGTATCTACAGTATGAACTCCCAAAACCAAAATGAACATACTACAGGCACAATTGATCAATTTATTATCATATTATTGTCCCCCAATAATCATATTATTGCCATCCAATAATCATATTATTGCCTCCTAATAATCATATTATTTCCCTCTAATGAACCAAAATGAATAAATTACAGATAAAATAAAATAAAATATCTCATTATACCAAAAAAACAAAAAACAAAAAACAAAAAAACTCCTCTGGGCACCCATCGGACAGTGAGGCAGATGTAGGAGTCGTCGGGGCGTGTTTTAGGGTGACGGCAACGTTGGAGCGAAGTCGTTTCGGGCTAGTTCGGAGTCGGATCGGAGTTGGGGGCTGAGTTGTGGCTATGGGCCTTTGGATCGATGGATCTGTGGTTTGGTTGTTGGTGACGCCGGAGGTGGATCGATCGAGGTGTTGGCCCGAAGCTGAAAGTGGGGTGCCGGATCAGCCATGGCAGTGAGAGAGAGAGAGAGAGAGAGAGAGTCTGGTTCGGGTGACGCCGGCGATCGAGGGTTGAGTTTCGAATACGGATGCAGTGCTCCGATTTTGGGGCTGGCTTGGGGGACCCATGAAGGTTGAGATCGTCTCTGATGGAGGTGGAGACTTGATGGAGGTGGTGGCCCGAAGCCAGAGATGGGGTGCTGGAGCAGCCATGGTACAGGAGAGATAGAGAGAGACAGAATCCGGAGGTGGTGCGCGGCACAGAGAGAGAGAGAGAGAGAGAGAGAGAGAGAGAGAGAGAGAGAGAGAGAGAGAGAGAGAGAGAGAGAGAGAGAGAGAGAGAGAGAGTCTGAGAGGAAAGAGTTATTATAGGGGGCAAAACTGTCACTAGAGGTTAGATTGGGTAAATGGGGTTAAAAAACTCTTGCTGGAGTAAGTGGACAATTTTTAGTCTAAAATTGGGTAAGTGGTCACAGCCCCTTAAAATAAAAAACTTAGTTAATTCAATGAATTAATTACTCTATAAATTTTAATTACATATCCATTCCTTAATCAGACAACATAATTTTTTTTTCAATAACTAAAATTAAACACAAGGTATTGAGTTTTAAAAATTAATTTCTAATCAACAAGAAAATAACATGAACTATTTTGTGGTTTTTTAGAAAAAAAAAATTATGTTTTAGCTCTGCAAAAAAATTTGAAGATTAATCATTTTTTCTTAATGTTTATTTTATGTACTTCATGATTAATTATTTAAATATTTTTTTAAAAAAATTGCTAGCTCTTTTTTTTTTTAATGTAAATATAATGGATAGACTTAGATAGGCCTCATCATGAGCCTGGCTGGGTTTTGATCAAGTCAACAGATCATAGGGTCGGGCTGAGGCTTCAATATGTAAGCTTTTACCCGCCCTTACGGCCCATTTCGCAAGGGCCCAAAAGGGTCGGGCCGGGCCAGCCTTTCTGTATAGGGCCGGGCCGGGCCGGGCCTTTGTTTAACTCACATAAATCACAATTATGCTAATTACATAAATTCAAACTGAAGGGGAAAAAAACATTCATATATATACACTGAATACTTTTTTTTTTTTTTGAATAATTGAGCCAGTAGGGCGAATATATATTCATCACAAGCCAGAATAGGCCACTACATACCCTTCCGCTACCATCTATAGACAGACAAGAAGATAGTGGTAGTACCCACAATGGTACACAGAAAATAGACCCACTCATTGTACAATCAATACGTAGACATAGCGGGAATCCCCCTTTAGTACTACGCCGGAGGCGCTAGAAAGATCTGGCCCTTCCAACCTAACTCTTTAACCAATAAACCTAGCTGCCTAAAGACCTCAATTGGTGTACACCTAGATCCACTGAGAATTAAGTCGACAAGACAAGACCAAATGCAAAAACTAAATGCACAAGTGCCTAAATTGTCCCTGAAAAATAGTGTACCTACATGTACGTTTGCAAGCATAATTAGCTATAATGAGCCACGCTCATTGTACCGCCAGATGTACCGACTCTCACCAAGGGGGTGACCTGCGGAGACACGGCCAGGCGGGCTACCGCCCGAGCCCGGGATCCCCCCCAGATCACTGCTGAGGCGCCGCCACCCGCCGCGCCAAGGTAGCATCAGAAGCTCCAGACGCTGGGAATTGAAGCACATCAGTCCCACATCGAAAACAAGAAGAATATCAACCTTCTCCTCACCTATAAAAGGTTCTCTCCTCTCTCCTCATTAATTACGCATTTACTACTCATTTATTGTTATGCTGCCTATATGCATTGACTGACTTAGGCATCGGAGAAGTGAAGACCGCCCAGCGCGGTCTCCCTCTAACGCCCTATCTCTCGTGTGACAGCTAGCGGAGGCCATCAAATCCTCAGAGTAGCGGTCCGCCCGCCGGACCCGCGTTAAACGAAAGATCGACTACCGCCGGACTTTGAGCATTAACATTGGCGCCGTCTGTGGGAACTCTTGAACAAAAGATCATCCCGCCACAATCACCATGACTAACAATAGCGGGGGAAACGCTGAAGAGCAGGCAGACCAGTCAGCCATTCCCCAACCTACCCACCCGGCTGTAAACGTCAACCGTGCACTATTCAGCACCCCGGTAAACCCTGGCAGTGAGACAAACCCAGGTAGCAGTCACCCACTAGGCCAAGACCTCACCTCCTTATATGAGCTGGCACTGGCGGATCTTCATACGGCAAACAGAGAACGTGAACAAGAGCGCAAAGAAAAGGCTGAGGCCTAAAAGCAGGTGGCCACGTTAGTATCACGTTTTGATGAACTAAGAAGAACACAGGAAGCAACCGCCAACCCGGCATGGAGTGAACAGTCACGGAGCACAAGGCACAGCCAACCTAGTACAGGGGCATTAATACCAACACCAGTCGTACATATGCAGGTCCCGCTGAACCCACCAGAGCTATTGGGAATGGGGCCGCCCCCTGCGCCCCAGTTAATGTTAGAGCAGGAGGCAGAATCATCGCTGCAACCCCACCGCTCGAGACTAAGGGCAAGAACCGAGGGAAACCCACCGGTCCCCAAGCGAGGATCAGTCCAGCGGAGTGCCCAGCCGAACCCCGCTGGCGATACAACCGCTCAAATACTGGAAAGGATGCAGCAGTTGGAGCAAAGGTTAATCCGAGCGAAGTCAGGCACCCCAGCGCCAATTTCAAATCCACTTTTCGCGTCCAGGCCAGGACCATTCACTGCTGCAATTCTGCAGGCTGTCAGACCGGCGTACGCAAAGACTCCAAAAATGTCACATTACAGCGGTAAGACTAACCCCTTCGTCCATATGGACACCTTCAAGAAGGTCACCAACAACAAAGGATTCTATGACGCCACCCTATGCCACTTGTTCAGCGAAAAGTTGGACAATGAGGCAATGAATTGGTTCTTCGAATGCCCGCCGGGATCCATTGACTCATTCCAGGCATTGTCACACGCTTTCCTTTCTCGATTCATCCTACTGTCCGCCGGGCACCACAATACAAGCCAACTATTCAACGTCAAGCAGGGTACGGAGGAAACACTAAAGGCATTCGTCACAAGGTGGCGGGCGGCAGCATCTCAATGTTGTGATCTTGATAAAACAATGGCTTCGGTGGCTTTTAAGTAGGGACTCCTCAAAGGGCCATTCCTCTATCACCTCAACTACAATCATCCAAATGCGGTATACGACCACCTCATGAGTGAGGCGGTCATTCATGCCCAGGCAGAATTCATCACATATGGAGAAACCCCACCGCCACCAGCAGCACTAGCAAAGTCGACACAACCCTCCTCCAGTCAGCAGGGGACCGCTAACAAAACCTCCAACACGCTGCCAACCTGACCAGGGGCGGTAGCAGGGGCAGTACTTGTTGTCGGCGGAGCTTCCTTCGCTGGCGGCACGACCGGCATCGACGCTTTCACCCAGTCAATGGCGCCCTTATGCTGCAGCATTTCCACATTGGCTAGGGCACCGGCCTTCGCCGCTTCGGTCAGCGCCTTCTTATATTTCGCCGACTGCTTGTATGACTCCACAGCGGCGGCCGCAGCACAGCTCCCCTCAACTCCCAGCAGAGCGACTTCACCATCCAGCCATTTAACCTCGGCCAGCCTAGCGGCAGACTCCCGCTGAAGGATCTCAACCTTTTTCTCTTTGGCGGCCACCCGATCTTGCAGCAGGGACATATCTTGCCCCAATTGGGTGAATTGTTCGTTCCGGGCCAGGTCCCGCTCAATGGCAACAACCAACTTGCCACGGGCATCTGCTGCATCACAGTCGGCCTTTGTCAAGCGTCGCTCCACATCAGCCAACCTGTCCTGGGCCTCCCCCAAGTCCCTCTGTAAGCCCGCCACCTCCTCCCTGAGCTCCCGCTCAACCAGGGGATGTTTCGACGCCGCCAGGAACATCTCGTGCAGCCCAACGGAGATGTGCCCAAATGCCGTGCCAGCCGGACTTTGAGCATTAACAAATAGGGACGTATTGAAAGTAATAAAATTACTATCCTAGATAATGCACTAGGGCCAAAACCTTAGCCCAAATAGGGCAGCCGGCAAAGAAGTCCACCCAAGGCCCAAACGGCAGGTCCGGTCAAGTCCACCCAAAACAGCTACTTCCCCGTTGTTAGCAACAGACCAACGAAGTTCCATCCACCGCACCCAGCCACGATCTGCACTGCCTCGATCCGCGCCGCAGCGAACTAACCGCTTGCAACCCATACCGCCACGGTCCACGTCGTAGCAACCCATGCCACCACAGAGAAAGCCAAACCCGATCCAGGTCACCCGCCTCACACCGCCATCGAGTCAGCCCCGTGGCGCCGTCCACCAAGCAAAACCCGTCATCAGAGCTCGATCGCCGCCCCTGTTCGAACGACCCCCGCCACACACCATCCCAGCCAAACCTCCGACAAAACCTGAGCAAACCCCATATGATGGAACCCCATGAGCCATAGCCATCAATACCCGTCCGGCAGCTGACCCATGACAACGGCGAGGCCAGAGGCCAGCCCGGCCTCCAGGCTCCGCCGGAGGAGCACGAAATCTTGGATCGGAAAAACCGGCCTTTAGGGTTCTCGAGGAGAGAGAGACTTGACTTACTTGTTGTAATCTTTGATCCTTTTTTGTAGCAAAGAAGATAATTATATATACACTGAATACTTGAGTTTTGAGAACCTGATTTAATTACAAATATCTACAAACCCCACATAAACTCAGAAGTCTCAAACTCACATTCTTCCTAATCAAGTAGTAGACTTGAAATTGAAATGGAATTGCACAGAGGCACTAAGCCCTACATTAAGCCACTGAGCCTACAAAAAATGAAGCAATGTTTGACACTTTGAACAAAAAGTGATCATGTCTTCATGACTTCATCAATTCACAAGAAGTGGTAATCTTTGATGCAAAAACTGAACTATTGAAGCATGGTTTGCACAGAGGCTACAAAAACTGAAGCTGTGCATGATACTTTGATACAAAAAATGATCAAGTCTTCATCAAATTCACAAGAAGAGGTAATCTTTCAAGCAACCAAACAAAGAACCTGCAAAGGAAAACCATATAATTAATTTAGCTAAATCACATATTAAACAACCATAACATCACTAAAATCACCAAGTGTATGGGAATGAGTACCTCGCCAACTGGATAGGTGTTGATCAAAGCCAACGTCACCATTTCTACAGCTCTGAGGTCTGAGGAGATCTTCAGTCTTTGTTTTTGCTCTGAGAATCTTCTATCTGCAAGAAGTGTGAGATTCGTGAGAGAGAGGGGAAGACAGATCCAAACCCAAAACAAACAAAAACCACTAAATCAGGAACGTAGTCCTCACCTTCGACGTCGGAAGTGGTGGTGGTGATTGAACCGGCGGTCGGACACGAAGCTGTTAAGACAACCCTCGCAGATTGAGACGGTGATCGAGATGCAGCCCTAAACTCTCGCAAATTGAGACGCTGCAGTCCACCAAGCCTCTCATATCGAGACGGAGGCCTCACCGACCGAGGAGGTGGTTGTACCAGCGCGGAGAGGGCTTTGAGATGAAGAGAGGGCTTGGGAATTGGAGGTGGTGGTGGTGATTAACGGTTTGCACTTTGAGGTCTGAAGGAAGAGACTGAGAATTTGAGAGGGAGGCGGATGCGGATGCGGTTTCTCTTCAGTTTTTGTTTGAAGACTTGAGCCGATTGATAGCATCTAGGGTTATTGGAGACTTGAGTCTTGACTCAAGTTGGACTTTTCGAGTTGGGTTTGTATGCTTTGGGCCTCAAACAGATATAGTGACAGACTCAACTTAAAAGACCCATTTTCTAATGTGGCAAATTGAAATAATTCAATACAAGTTCATACTTCTATAGTTTACAAGTTCATACTTCTATAGTTTTATACACATATAATAGAAAAATAACAAAAATAAAATATAAATTTTAGGGCCGGGCTTTAAGGGTCGGGCCAGGCCTAGCCCTAACGGGCTTAATCAGGCAGGGCCGTAGGGTAGGGCTGAGCTTCATTTGTGTAACTCGTAACCTACCCTATTTGAGAAAGGGTCGAGCCGGCCCGCCCTAATGGAAGGGTTGGGCCGGGCGGGCTTTGGGCCCAAGGGCCATATGATGAGGCCTAGACTTAGATTTAGGTCATAACTATGATTTGTTTTGTTTTCCCTCACCAATACGCCTTCAACATGTATATCATATATTTTTATGTTACATAATCATAGTTTTAACTCTTATTATTATTATTATATATATATATATATATATATGAATGTTTTAATGAGTATGTAGTGAAATTAAAAAATTAAAATAGATCAGGAAAATAATAAAGAGTGCAATCTAATATTATTGAATTGGAAAGTCTATAGAAAATCAATGTAATATTTTGTTGGTATAATTATTGTCCTTAATAGTCATTTTATAGTAGGTTATATATGTCATTTAATAATTCATAATAGATTGAGGTCAAGTGAGTAGATTTAGAGATCCCAATAGCAAACTCTATTCATTTTGCATCAATATATAGGTTATGGGCCTCACCATTAATAATCATTGAATATATGCATGCTTTAATTTTTACATGTTAGTAATTCAATTTTGCGTAAAAAATGAAAATTAGATTCATTTCTTTTTTGGTATTCAATGGTTTGTTCAACCGAGTCAACACTCTTGCGTTTTGGCTACCTTAATTAATGTCCATGAAAACAAATCCATTCTTTTTTGGCAAGTCATAACCAATTCAAGAAATCAAATCTGAAAAGATGCATTTTCACAGCTGATCCAAAGCTATCGATTTCGCAGAGACTATATATAACACAATAGGACAATAGCACAGCATATCCATCTGTCCAGCTCTCTCACTCAACTTCAAGATCTTCAGAATGGCCTCCATGTTTAAGTCGTTCATTTTCATTATTCTTTTGAGTCTGATTAGCAAAGGTAAAGTAGTTGCGCCAAGTAATATATCATCTTTCATTCTCTCTTTGTTGATGTTTTGATCTTGTGTTCATGACCAAAATGATTTTATTTAAGAATTTCTAACGTAATTCTTAGATCCTAGACCCAAAATACTTGGCCCTTAAACCTTAAAAATCGGGTCATGTTGGGCTCCAGTACTCCTAAGCAAGTGTTTGAGAAATTTTCATGGACTTTGGGCGGGCGGTGGTTTAATTGTTTGTGTGCGAAAACCAAAATAATTAGTTTAGTAACCCATGAGAATCCGGAGGCATTTTTCATTCAAATGGTTTCATATATTTCATTTATTAACGTTGCAGGGTATTGTGCTTGCTTGGACAAGATCAACATTTTAACTGCCAGAAGTGGAAGAGAGGTTCAAGGCCAACCCGAATGGAACGTAACTGTGACCAACAACTGCCCATGCACTCAAAAGCTCATAAAACTGACGTGCCAGGGGTTTCGGACTGCGGAACCTGTGAGTCCTTCAATCCTATCCAAAGATGGCGATACGTGCCTCCTCATCAATGGCAATGAACTGCCGGCGGGTAGTTCTGTGTATTTCTCTTATGCTTGGGATCCTCCTATCGTTTTCTGGCCTAAGGATTCAGTTGGTGTAGGTTGCTGAGAGTGGGCTGCTAAGCTAGTAGCTTGGAATTTCAGTTCAATGTAATACATGCAGATTCGCTATTCTGCACCAAATAATATGAGCTCTGATTTGAATGCCAAGAAACAAATCAACCTCCGGTGTCTTTTTACTAACCATCACGTGGTATTTCCGCCCACAATATTAAGACTCGAATTAAAATTCTTGTATGGATGAGATTGTCCAAGATTGAGAGAGAGACCAACTTTTTTTTTTGCATCAATCGATAAATGATTGTCACTAATACTCAAGCCAGAATGGGAGAAACCAACTTCATGCATTAGTAAGCTAATTCAAAACTACTCTATTTATCGAACTAGTCTACATCAAGTCTATGAATAGTTCACTACTGGCTTTTCTTGAACAATCTAATCAATATATTAACTTGCTAAGACATCAAGGGTATAGAGACATTCAGAGAGCGATGGAGACTGACGGAAAAATAATTATTAAAAGGTGTAGATTTAGGAAAATTGACAGCTTGTTCACAAGTACTCTGAATATTTCTACCATATGTGGACAGACCACCTAAATACTCACTCCTACTACCTGAAATTCCCAACAAGGAAAAACAGCTGAAAAATAAAACAGATAGTACAGAACATTTCATTTTCTCCTCTTGGCAGGTGGCTGGGGTATGTCATCCTCGTCCTCCTCATCTTCCTCATCCTCTTCATCATCTTCCGTCTCTTCATCCCCATCGTCGTCACCATCGTCATCGTCGTCGTCGTCGTCATCTTCCTTCTCCTCCTCATCATCATCGTCTTCCTCTTCACTGGCACCATCACCATTGGCCGCAGGCACATCTTCTGGATCTCCTTTGCCCTCAACTTCGTCCCCAGAGGCGTCCTCCTCATCTCCTGCTTCATCATCCTGGTCCTCACCACCCTCCTCATCACCGTCTTCATCGTCCTCAGTTTCACTTGCATCTTTGTTCTCAGAACCAGGTTTCGTCACAGCATAAAGATCAGTGATAGGGAACCTGCAGACAAAAATTTTACTTAATGCAATTGCCCCTAGAAGAAAAAAAAACATTAAGCAGAAACAGAAGCGACACTACTAACCCTGTGACTGTGGAAGGTTTGGGCAAAACATAGGCGCTGTTAGGTAGAGATCCCATCTGAAAAAACAAATGCAACTCATGGTGAATAAGAAGATACAAGCAGTTTCCTTACCAAGAGAACGTAAAAGAGCAACAGATTGAACCTAATGTATCATTACATAGCTTCCTAAAATCAGCCCAGACAGACTCACATAGAGAAAGAGGATAACTGCTCTGTTTTAAACAAAGGGAAGAGATATAGCATGCCACCAGTGATTTTGAAGTTTTAATTATACAACAGCATGAAGCTAATTTCCAACAACAATAATTGCATACAAGATAAAGCATTGCCCCTAACTATTGTTGGGGTTGGTAAGGGATGGAGGATTGTGAGAAAGACACGACAGACACTACTCATCTTCACTAAGTTCTCTTCTTCTCTTTGGTATGAGCCTAAAACTGACCTCAACAATACTCTATCTTTCAAGACCATGGCTATGGCCAGAAAGCTGACGGTTCACCGTCCCGCTTTGAAAATTCAATCAAAAAAAGCAACAATCTATATAATTTAACAAGGTCCACATCCAGGGGAGATGCATAATAAACCTTTAAAATTGGTATATTGGCTTAACGTTCTCTTCTCTTAATCCAGATATTCTTCTGGCCTCTGTGTTTTCTTCTCAAGTTAGTAGCCTAGCCTAGTTCAAGTTTCAAAGGTGAACCATAAATCGAATTATTATCAAGAGGTTGAGAAACAGTAGCCTCAAATTTTCTAATATATCCAGAAAATTGGAAACTCAAAACTCATCTCAACAAATCCATATAACTTAAGAGAAAAAGAAAAATCATACAAAGCAAAATAATCTAACAAACATACCAAGCCTAAGCCACACTGAAAAACAAAACAAAAAAAAACACCCAAATTCTTTAAGCACAAAATAGCAAAAACCCCCAATGTAGACACCCAATGCAGAAAACTAAGCACAATGAAACTGGCAAATACAAAAACCTGATAGCTCAGAACCAAAAAATTAAAACAGATAAACACAAACTATTTCAAACTAATTACAACAACTAAATTTAGGCAAAATTTAGCAAGGTGGAGTAAAAGAGAGCACACCAGCAAGAAAGAGAAAGCAATAGACTTGGCAGCCTCAGCCACCAGAACCTGCCCAACAGAGCAGAGCAACTCATTCAGAACAAACCCATTGGAGCAGAAGCTCTCCATCTCCATACCCAAAACAAATTCTAGAGAGAGAGAGAGAGAGAGAGAGAGAGAGGGTTAGGGTTTTGGGAATTGGGGGCTTAAGCTTTAGGGTTTTTGAAGATATTGTACGAGAGGAAATTTGACGCTATCGTAGCCAGTAGAGGACTAGGACCTGATTCTGGAAAGGTAATAACAAAAGAGAGATAACGTGACCGGGTGAAAAATCACAGACGTGCTGTGTGCCGTTGGATATGTAGAAAAGTACAGCTGGCTAAATCTGATATAACACTGTTAGAGAAAAGCTGTGATTTAGTTGTCGTTTTCGTAGAAAAGGAAAGGGGATTAGGGCCCTGATTGACTTGTCGGTCAATTTGGGCTTTGCTCTTTTTATCCTACACAAGACTGTCTTTTGGTCCTGGTCCAATCATGAATGAATTTTCATTGTACTCGTACTTTCTTGTTCATAAACCTGTAAAAAATTGAACTTCTCATATAAAAATAATAATAAAAAAAAAAAAAATCAGTAATACTAAAACTCTTTATTAAAGCAATTCTAATTTCTATAGAGATTGTTAAATGATAAAATCTACAATTTTTATTCTATATGTTTCACTTAATCCATCGCAAAAATATTTTTTACATATTAGATACGTTCGTACATAAAATTTAAAAGTGATCTTTGAATGTTCTAAAAATCGACTTACACAGTGGCCAAGTGTCCCGATTAGTCAATAGTCGCCTAAGTTGGTTAGGCAGGAATTAGGCGATCATGTAAGTCTGAAAAATACAAAAAGTTGGCCAAAAAAAATTTGAAACCATCACGATAAATCTAAAAGTAACTATCAAGTAAAGCAAGTCTTTACTTTTTTTTTTTTTTTTTTTTGGAATGTCTTAACTTTTATTTGTTTAGATCTCTAGTCCATTCAGCGGTTTCAAGAACCATGTTAAGGAATTGGGCTTTTTTTTTTTTTTTTGGATAATAAGGACTTGGGCTTATAGAAGAAGGAAAACATTTTTCCAAGAGGAGCTGGCCTACTTTTTAGCACATTACCTTTCTGGTGTATTATTTAGCTGAGTTTTTGTCCATTTAACCTATTTTTAGGGATTTTTTTTTCACTTACTCCATTAAGTTTTTTTAATTCCCTCTTACCTAACACACTCTAAGGAAGTATTCTCTAATACCCTATTAAAATTTTTTTTTTTTTAAATACCATTTTACCCTCACCCTCATGTTACTTAGAGAGAGAGAGAAAAAAAAAACCATAGGAAACTTCGCCGAAGCCCATCACTGGTCGCCGGATTCCAACCAATGTTTGCCTGATTCCGGTCAACATTCACTTGATTCCGGTGACCTCTCGCCGGATTCCGATCACCAGCTGCCGCTCACCGGATTTTTTTGAACACCTCTATTGCCCCTAATCGACGACTATTGCCCCCCAATAGAGGGCAATAAACCTCTATTGCCCCCAATAGAACTTTCGATTGCCAAAATGAAAACTAACCTTCATCAAATTAGACAAATAAAACTTTCATTAAAGAAAAAAAACAAAGAGATTATATCAATTCAAAACATCTATTGCCCTCCAATAGACTTTTATTGCCCCCTAATAGACATTCAAAACCTTTTTTTTCCTCTTTCCTTCTGCCTCGTTACTTAAAAAATAATAATAATTATAATAATAATAATAAAATAAAAATCTGATTTGGGCACCCAAGCAACCATCCAACAACGACGTCAGCGCATTTCTACAGGCAAACTCGTCTCCGACGCCACCAACAACGACACCGGCCCCAACTCCATGGTCCTCACCTTCGCCAATCCTTTATGGATCGAAATCTATCACCAAGGTTGGCGCTGCTCCTTGGAATCTCGCCGAAGAAAGCGTTCGAAGAGAGATCGAGGTACACACCGGCGACATCGAGAATCTGTAGACCTTGTGGTGGAGCTTGACCGGAAGGCCCTTCCAGAGGCCGGGCATCACAGACGAAGTTGACCGGGATGAGGACCTGGACATCGCCGACGGATACTGCAATTACGACGATCCTCTTCTTCTTGCTTCTCCTTTGCGTGGCAGCGCTGCTCGGAATCTGAAAGAGAATTCCGGCAGCGATCCGAACCTTCGTGCTTCCTCAGACTCGACGCAGCTAGAAAATTAGCTGGCCATGGTAGCCGTGAAACTTTCTCTAGCCCACGCTCTGTACGCACGAAGAGAGAGAGAGAGAGAGAGAGAGAGAGAGAGAGAGAGAGAGAGAGAGGGGTGGCCTAAAATGTAATTAATTAATTAATTCAAGGGCAAAGTGAGAATAAAAATTTATTGCCGGGATAAGTGGAATAATTTTGGCTCATTTTGGTGATTTGGGTCAAGGACCCTAACTCGTTCTCAACTCTGAGCGGGAGAAAGAGAAGAAGGAAAAAGTTTCCATCCATCTTAGCAATTATTCGAAAAAGACGGATCTATTGAAAATTAGCATAAGGTCTGAGCCCATTGCTACTGGACATACAAATTGGCAAAATTGCCAAAAAGAAGATTACACTAGGCTCTAATGCTCTAATTATTAATCTACAGACACTGTGTATCCCAGGTTCCAACTAGGCCTCATTAGCTCTGGAGTTCTAAACTGGAACCATTGGCAGAAGTTGAAGCATGGAAGCAACCATTGTCTGCTGGTGGCAGCACACCCCATTTGTCTCCAGACTCAAGTGGTTCAAACATGACAACTGCACCATCTGTTAGTCCCACTGCAAACTGGTTCGGCTCTTGTGGATTCGCAGCTATCACTAGGGGGTATGTTGCAGAGCTGCACCAGGAAAAAAAAACAACAGCAATCAAGATTAGGAATCACTACTCAGTCGGAGTCACAACAGTTTGACAGTCAACAGAATATGTCATATTCTCATGTAGGAGAGTGCAAGCTCATTGAAATCAATGAAATGATTAATCACCTGACATTAGGTGGAAGATAAGCATAGGGGTTAATCTGGCATTGCATTTGAAGATTCGATGCTGCAAACACGCACACAGTTCCATCAAGAAAGCTCGCGTAGACTAACTGGCTATCACAAGAGAATGTTGCATAGGAGATTGGTGCTGAAGATTCTCCTACTACCCACTGAAACATGAAACAGAAAACATGTTATGATTTGAAAAGAGAGGAGAGCTGATTCAACTTCTTCATAGCCGTTTCTACATTATTGCTGTTATTCCAAGCATGTTACGGATCACAGTGCACTCTATCATGGTACTAGGAGTGCTCTTGTCAAAGCATTCAAGTAGTCAGTTGTCATTTGTCATCAATTAGAGTACACCCACCAGAAATGGAATCAGATAATTAGAGGGTAGAAAACAAAAAATAGCTTCAAGTACCTTCTTCTGGCATTCAAGCCTCAAGGTTTCGTATACAGCAAGTTGAGTCTCGTGTACAACGAGGAAGTGATTCTGATCCTTCTGATACTGAAGATGAGTTCCAAACAGTGCTGTGGGTGTTGTCCAAGCTGGAACCTGCAAGAAACTGTTCTTCTGCCTTTCCCACTTATCAGAGCTCCACACAACTATCTGGTGAAAGAACACCAAATTCTATCAAATGTTTATTCATAAATGAGAGTTACTGTGTTTCTGACTTGTCAACACAAACCTGAGCATCTGCTCCAGAAGAAACAAGTGTCTTCAGAAGTTGAGAGAACACAAGGCCTGTGACTCTCTTAGAGTGACCCTTGAGCTTTATCCTAACCTAAGAGCAGGAAAAAAGTGGCCACCTAGTTAAACATCTCTTTAAGTATGCATGCAACAATCAGCACTCCACAGTATGAAACAGCATACCTCATCGATACGGACATTGTATATGTGAATAGTTGAATCATCAAATCCAACAGCAACTATATTATTGTCTTCAGGGTGGAAAGCAAGACATGTTACCACAGGTGGTGGCGACATAAAAGTTGTCATCGTCTGCAGTTAAACAAGTACTCTTATAAAACTAAAAATAAGGAGCTTTATTGGCTGCATGATTAATACAAACATATAAAAGATTGTTGACCTTGAATGTCATTAGGTTGAACAACGATATCTTCCCTCCAGAGGCTGACATGACATACGAATCATTCTTGGACAAAGCAAAGCAAGGTATTGCATCTTCAGGTTTAGCACCAGTAAGATCATTGATCATCAGGATGCCTGAAGCTTGTTCCACGAATTTTGGGGTAACACTGGTTGTTGCCTAGATGACAAAATTTTATAGCAATAAGCATCACTTCAGATTTTAATTAAAAGAGAAGATGCAGATTGAAACTGGGTGAGTCAAAGTCTTCCACTGTTTATTTTTTTAAGTTACAGGATTAGAACATATTGAGATTTCATACCTTGCCAATCGTACTACGGTCAGCTTGTGGCCACCTCCATAGTAGATGGGTTCCATTTGATGATAATGCCAGAATGGCATTACCTGAATTAGTGTAAACCAACCTTGAGATCTGCAACAGTAACAGGAGAAGTCAGTAAGTTTCTTTCTTTATTCTATTGACAGTACACTGTTAAAAAATACATTCTCCTCTCTTTCTGGATATATCAGTGTCGCAAAGGCACTTAACATCAAAACTAAAAAATAAGGGCAGTGTGCAGTAGCAGGTGTGCATAATTAATGAAACAGAGAAAAGTTTGGCACACAGGACTATCGTTTATAAGGAGAAGCACTACACTAATGTCCTCTTATCTGTGAAATGGATGAAGAGTAATTGTGTGTCCCTGATGCTATTCGATACGGATAAGAAATCTAACCTTGTCTGTTTTAACTGTAGTTGTCGAAAGCCTTAAAGACCGAAGCCGAGCAGTTTCACTAATCTCAGTGGGCTTCCAGATCTTTGCAGGTTTGAGCTCTTCAGTTAACTTCGGTTTCTTATTATCCTCCATGCTTCTGGTGCTACCATTCTGTCAAGAATGCTCAACTACTCAATACAACTTACGATATATGAATATTTAGTTATATACAGATATAAATATGTAGTAAAGCCACTTACTTCATAATTGAATTGAATGAGAAGTAGCAAAAGTAAGAAAACTATTTAGAATTGAGCAGAATGAAGGAAACAACTTTGCACATGATTTAGCCAGTGCCTTTATATGTACTGACCACTCTCGATGCTTGGAAGTGGCTTCTTGCAAATAACTTGGGAAAAGAGGAGATTCTATTCAGGGAACTGAACTGACCTTTTCTGGTGCATTTCTGGAGGCAATAAGAGAGAGACTTTCATAATTGCGCATCAATCGGAGACCATCTGTTGTAGCCAAAACTTTGATTCTGTTGTCATTTGCAGAAACAGCTAACAAAGATCCTTCCTTGTTGAAGCGGATACGGGGGGTTGCCTGCAAAAGGAAAAGTTAATGTATAAATACAGCAGAGTGGAACAGAAGCAAACATAATCCGTGAATACTTGAAGGAAAACTTACTAGTAGACCTCCTTCAGCATCAATAGTAGCCAAAAGATTGATATTATCCATATCCCAAACTTTGATTGCATAGTCGTCACCAACTGCTAGATACTTATTCCTGGTTGTGTCAAATTGAACAACACCCAAAGATTGTTTTTGAAATCCTTGGTAATTCCTCTTTATTGTGCCTTCATTTTCATTCCATTCAACAACATGAGATTCTCCATCTTTGCTCGTCCCACATGAAAAAAGCCTGCATTGTGTTTAACATTGAATTTTCATGCTGCCAAAGAAGAGACATAGATTGCAGAAACATTAGAACAGGAATAACAGACCAACCTTTTACCATCTGCACTATAAACCATCGTTGTGCATGAGAGGCTGGGAGCATCGTAATTAACCCTGGACCCCACCACTTCATATAACCATGCTTTTATTTGTCCATCTACTGATGTCGAAAAGACAAACTGAGACATAGAAGCATAGGGAAATTATTAAGCAAACAGAGAGCAAATCATCCATAGAAAGGAAACAAAGGACAACCAAAAAAATTTATGAAGTGAAGTCCTCACATGGACATGTTCTTTGCTATGAGGGCACACAGAATGAACAGGAGCCTCATGACCTTCAAAAGTATACAATTTTGATCCAGTAGCCGCATCCCAGACCTATAGATCACAGAAATCGTATATATGTTTCAGAAATCATAGATAAGTTTCATGTTTTCTACAGCTAACTCTATAACCACTGTTTGGTAACCCCACCTTGATGGCCTTATCATCACCGCAAGTTATGACACAGAGTTGCTTCGTTGGGTTGCAGAATGCCAGATCATTTACACTACCAACATGAGCATCGATCTAGAAAATGATAATAGCATTAGAAAAGAAATTTACAATCTTAAGTCTTAAAGTGCTGCAAAATTAGAGTAATAGCTAGGCACCTACCTCTAAATGCTGACGAACATCATCACCACCAAAATAACCATATAACTGCATCATGTGTTTAGAATATGCAACTCCTGTTTGAAAGACACAATGCTGTTTAATATAAGCCCGAAAAAGGTCATCATTTTAACCTATATATTCAGACTTACCGAATAGAGAACCATCAGGGCTCCATAGTACACGCTTAACTGAGACACTTGGATCCTTGACTAAAGTTGCCTGAATTTCATGAATTGAAAACGATTAAGAAGTCAGATGACTCCAGTGACAAAAAATGCGATCCGGCTTTAATTTGTAATTCAGATAATGGACCATACCTTTAGTATCATTGAACTTGCCCCCATATCCCACGGCTGAAAGCTTCTTGATACCAACTTCTCCCTAGAACTGACTTCCCAGACACTTATATCCCCCATACTAGTTCCAACTGGTACAGGAAACAACTGGTCAGCTTACAGCTTATATAGAGAAGAATTCTTGAAAGGAAATCTCACAGAAACCAACCTAGAAGTATAGTCTGTTGAAGAGGATGGAAGTCCATGCTAGTGGGAACTGAGCCCTGATTCAGTATCCGGGCAACAGCCTTCGGAAACTCATCAATTGCATTGAATGCTGGACTTGGAACGTGGACTGGATTAACCCCTGGCAGTATAACCTACAGATTGCATAAATAAATCAGCTCCAAATTCCAAAATGTGTGCTCATCATGTAGTAAGACTTGAGCTTACCCTGTCTGAAACCCCAGGGAACCGTGTTCTGAACAAATCTTCAGGATTTGCTGGACTGTTCAAATATGAAGCTATATCACACAGTAAAAATATTATTAGAAGTGAAAAGCAAAGATTGATCATGATCCGAAAGGCATAAAAAGATATGTGAAAACTAGTTATAAATAAAACTACCTGGATTTGCTGGACTGCCAAAACCAATACCTCCTGCAGAAGCTGCCAACTGATTGACACTGGGGGGTATGGACGTCCATGTTGACAAAGGAGGTGGAATTGGTACTGGTGCTATTGGGGGTTGGAAGGACTGACAGGAAATTTATATAAGCAACACTGATTGAACATTTAAGAAACACTCCTAAGCAAAATTAAAGATCAAGTCATGACTCATGAGTGTACCCCATTTACACCGATAGGAATGAAGCCATCAGCTCTCTGTACTGCTCCCATCTGTTGAGCCTGACCATTTGCTGCTAAATGAGCAAATGGATCGTTGGAATGTCTACAAGTGTGATCCACAAATAGGGTTTTTATTTCCGGATTTTGTTTAGGATTAGGACAAAGGGAATGCTGCCAATTTAAGCTGTCACATTGATTCTAAAATCAGTTCTTGCAACATAAAGAAGAGCATTATTGTAAACAATCGAAAAATTGAACTAATTTTCTGATATAAACAAGAACTTTTTTCTTATTTGTGGCCACTATAAAAATCAAATTCAAAAACTTGAAGGAATAGAGGATCAACCTTTGGTTAATGAGCGTCCGTAGCCTTGAACTTTTAATGCTAGGGAACTGTAATTTTTCACGGAAAGAAGGGTTGGCCTCAACAAGCTTCTTAAGTTCTTGGGCCATAATTGCTCTTGCAGTCCTTATATCTGCATAAGCAGAGAGTTGAGCATTGTCTCTGCATAACCCCAATCAAATTCACCATGCTGGTTAGGAATAACACTACAAGCAACTAGAATTTCAAAACAAAAACAAAAAATGGTTCATAACATATACCTAAAATTGTTCAAAGTGAGCAGCTGAGTGATTTCCTTGTACAAGTCTTCGTTAAAACCTGCAAAGACTTTCAGATCCTTCACTAGGATATCTACTGCGGCAGCTCTATCATGTCTGATTAATATCAGTTAATTACATTAGATACAATGTTATAACAAAGTACAAAAAAGGAGAAATATTAATTAATCAAATTCAAGTGCTTACCTATCCAGCGCTTCTAAGTATTTCTGCTTACGAATTTCGAAGAATATCTTCATTGAATAGCGGTTGTCATCCACTTTAGTGAACCCGGAAAGATACTTCTCGACTTCATTCCAATTTCCCTCGAGCAATAATTCCTCGAAATACTTCATGTCGAAGAAGTATCCTGATTCTTGCTGAAGCCTATTAGGGGATTCAAAAATATTAAAAGTTCAAAAAACCCAAATTCTACATAAAAAGCCTGAGCTGCATAACAAATCCAAAGATAAAGACAAGGGAGCTGGGTTTGGTAATTACCTATGAAGCGTATCCTTCCACTTGTCCTCGTCAAGGAATTGCATGATCAAGAAGGTGAGGTCTTTAGTCAGTGTTGTAGTTGTCGCCGATGGCGTCGCCATTAGAACAGCTTGTTATTATCTTCAACCTGCAGATGAATCAATGAGAACAATAACACCAAAAACAAAGATGGAGAAGAAAAAAATTCTTCCATCAAAATAAAAAGAAAGAACATGCAAACAACCGGAGGGTCTGTTTGCTTTAGTGGATATAATGACAACACCACAACTGATCAAGCAAGAAAGGGAAGAAAAAAATTAGTTAACAGTTCAGGGTAGATTATTTATCAGAAACAAACAGGGCCTCACAAAGATTTTCTGTCTCCATGAAATTGATATTTCATTCAAAGCCACAGTGATTCATATCAATAAAAAGGGACAAAAATGCACCCAAATTCTGGTCAACAAAACGAAATTGCAAAGAAAACTCTTTTGGTAATCAAATTGGAAACAACACAGTGATCTATGATCATCTTCCAAAAACGACTTTTCATAAAAACGTGTGGAATTTTGCAAAAACAGAGGTCTTTGAGCAAGAGTTTGAGAAAATTAGGGTTCTAAGAAGTCAAGAAACAGTAAAGTCGAAATAGCCCAGAAAAATTCAAAGAGGGTAGAAAGACGGAGGTGGGTTTGGGAAAGCACGCGGAACTGAAACAAAAGCTAAAACCTTTTTACAGAGGCAAAGGTAAAAAAACACAAGAAGATTACCTGCAAAAACAGAGAAGAACAGAGCAAGTGATGGAACAGAGCACTGAACTCTCTCTCCTTCTCTCTCTCTCTCTCTTTCGCTTTCTCTGAATCTCAGAGAGCTCTCTTTATTAATGGGACTCGTGAGGGTTGTTGAACCGGGGGTGGGGTTAACGAGGCGGCACCTACGAGGTATAAGCATCATGTCCTATCATGATACGTACGTGTGCTTATTGATAAGTTTTGCCAATATGAGACAAGCATTTGCGGGTCCACGAAGGAAAGCTATTGTCCTGACCACTGTCTACCCTTTCTCAAAAGAAGACAGTGACGGTTGGAGAGGCGTTTATTACTTGCGTTCTCACATGGAGAGCGTGCTGGTCAGTCTCTCCTCTTAACCTTACAAGCTAAGATTTCAAACCTCTGAGGATTTGTTTTTGGTTCATAATTTGAATTAATTTAACCTATCATAGGTTCTAAAAAATGCTAGGCGCTAGTCGGGCGGTGATCCAGGGACTAGCGCCTAGGCCCGCCTAGGAGGGGACTAGGTGGTTTTTTTTTTTAATTTTTAAATTATTTTAATGACATATAATAATATAAATGACAATATTTAAAGCCTAAAAATTAATTATAAATATAAAAATAGTCAAAATATAGAATAAATTAGGGTTTATGACCGCCTAGGCTCCGCCTAGAACCGCCTAGCCCGCCTAGTCCCCGCCTAGCACCGCCTAGTCTCCGCCTAGCACCACCGCCTAGGCAGCCGCCTAGTAGCCCAGCGCCTAAGGGAAACGCCTAGGCCAAAATCGAAGCGGTTCCTTGCCGCCTAGCGCCTAGGCGCCGCCTAGGCCGTTTTTTAGAACATTGAACCTATGGCTCAAATTATTATTTATTTATTGCAATTGAAATCTATTTAAATAGAAAATGGTTAGTAGTGAAAAATGGGACCATATTATGCGTTTGTGTCAATTTAACGTTCACCACTACAGCGTCAGATTCATGTCACCTACACAGGATAAGATTTTAAAGAGGTAAACTTTTTTAGAACTTGTTTTCGGTTTCAATTGATTTCATTTAGCTATGACCAAAATGCTATTTATTGCAAGTGTGGACCAATATCGTAAAACAAATTCAAAATACTTTATTTTAAAATGGTTGGTAGTGGAAAATGGTCTCATCTCATGCGTTTATGATAATATTACCGTTCAACTACACACCGTCAATATTATTGTGCAATAGCACAATGTTAAATTCAGGTTAGTTGCACAAGATAAGATGCCAAAGAGGTAAGAATTTGTTTACAGTTAAATTGCTTCATTTTAACGTATGGTCAAATTGTAATTTATTGCTATTGTAGATTCGAATTTGTAAAACAAATTCAAAAGATTTTACGTTTAAAATAGTTGGTAGTGGAAAGTGGGACCCTCTCATACGTTTCCTTTGATATAACTGTTCAACAATATAACGTCAGATTCAACTCACAAATGCATCTCGTTTGAAGCAAAACTAGCTGTAAGAGTTATCAGCATGTACACCTGGAATACATGCATTACTGAAGATGCACTTGGGAAAAGATATGAAACTTAGAAAGCATAAAGTTTTTTTTTTTTTTTTTGCAGTGGGTGTCGGTACTCAAAAGTTATTGTTAGCCTGTACAGATGGAAAGCATGCATCGGTGAAGTTACTCGTAGAAAACGGTCATGAAACTTAGGAAGCATCAATATATTGTTTTGTGCAACAGGTATCGATACTCAAAAGTTACTGTTAGCTTGTTCACATGGAAAGCGCGTGGTGAAGTTATTGTTTAGAAAAGCTTAAGAATCTCATGAAGCATCAATAATCTGTTTCGTGTAACAAGTCCCGATACTCACAAAACTTAATTACTATTACCTATACACATGGAAAGCATGCATCGATGTATATATGCTCTTAAAAAATTACAAAAGTCAAGAAGCATCAATTATCTGTTTTGTGTAGCAGCTGCCGATACTCAAAAGTTACTATTAGCCTATACTCATAAAAAACTTGCATTGGTGAAGTTACTCTTAGAAAAAGGTCACAAAACTCATGAAACATCAATAATGTTTTCCCTTTATAAAAAGAGAGAGTTGTGTGTGTATATAAAAGGACACTAAATGTCCAGCCTTAGTATATGTTTTTAACTAAATAACCAACGGTGCTACATTTTATATACCAAAGCAGGTATGTGGACTAATGTACATGTTAAACATTAAATATACTGTTTTCTTTTCTTTTCTTTTCTCTTTTTGGCATAACTTTTTTTTTTTTTGTTGAATAACTCTTTGTTGCTGGAAAAGTCTCGATTCATTTTCAAAGCATAGAGTAACATTAGTTGCTTCAAATCTAATTGGGTTTGCCTTGTTTCCTTTGGTAAGGAGTTGCGTGCTTGCTTTCTTAGTTTCTTTTGTTAAAGTATCGTTGAAACTTGTAAGTAGTTTCAAATGGTCGTGATTGACACGCACTCTGGGAGTAGGTTTTACATAGAAAGGTCTCCTAGGTCAGTGCATACATGACTCCATCTGACGTAGGGACAAAAAAGAAGTCTATCGTGGTCCAAATGTCCGACAGTGACTTATATTATCTGGGCCCAACTCTTTACCAACAAAAACAATAATAACTTATTGTATTTTTTGGCTTTTTCTGCTAGATTAATAATTTGTTAAACTATTCGATTAACTCCGTAAAATTTATGGGCTTTTTTCCCATCATCTATTAATAGATTCGCTGATAATCTCATACCAATAATTTTTGCGGTTCCTCATAAGTATTGATCCTAATTAAAATAAAAATTTAGGTACCGAGACGAAAATCGTCTTGGATCTCATATTTTATAAAAAATTCAGCAGGGTCCCAAATGTGGATCTAAAAAATAGTAAGCCCAAAAGGGCTGAGGCCCAAATTTGAACAACAAAGCAAAGCTCAAACCCAAAAATAGGGTTTGCATTTGCAGCCAAAAAGTCTTTGACCTTGCCACCGCATCACCATGCCTTCGGAGAAGAAAAAAAAACGTATTAAAGTTTGATTTAGTTGTTTTGAAGGATAACTTTGAGATATAGCAAAGTTATTTATGAAACAGATTGCCTTCTCATGCAACTAATTTTTCTAGCCTAAGTTTTCTCACTGATGATGAGATTAAGGAGACTATGAGTAGACACTTGGAGTTTAGGTTGCTTCATATTCAGTGTGAAGCTAATAGAGGAGCTCATGTACTTGCAAACCATGCTCTAACTTCCAATGAAAGTCAGAGTTCGATTGTTTTTATTTTTATTTTTTATAAGGTTAGAGTTGGTTTGTTATTGCTCTCAAAATAATAAAGGATATCATTCTAAATTATTCTAATCTTTTTTTTTTTTTGAAAGAAAAGTTCATTGCATTAGATGACCAACCAATAAGCTAGAGTGTCTAACACACTTAAAGACAGAAAATGGCGAGGAAACGACCAAGCTCCTATCTAAGCAATGGAAACTCATTACAAGTCAATTTGAGCTCTCTTGTAAAGCGAACCCATAAACAAAGAACAACTCCTTGTCTTCTGAGGAAAACTCATATTCTAACCCTCCATCCGCCAGGCACGCAATTGTGGTACGAAAAGAGAGCTACTTCCCAGCAAACAAATAGAAGTCAATCCTCATCTATAAGCCACTTTCTCCAGTCCAACTCGAGATAATTACCAATTCCATAGAATCATGATCTGAATTGCAACTGGCACTTTAGAGACCTTAAAGGCCCACCGTCACCCAAGGAGGTCGAACTCTTAGGCCAGGCTAGCCCAAGGCATTAAGTAATGAATGAGGGTGTCAAGGCACCCTCCAACCTGGCTCAATCCATAATAGAATCAAATCCACTCACTTGGGCCCAAAAACTGACCCCACATGGCCCAGGCCCAAAGCTAGAGGCCCAAGCCCAGGCAAGAAGACTGCGAAGAGCTTCAGATCGCTACCAGGCTGCCTGTGTCGGCACTGCCGTCATCTCCGGTTGCCTTCCTTTGGTTCGATGACCCAAGCAGGAAAAACCAGGATCGCCGTGCTGCACCTCCAAGCCGACAACTACCACACCGCTCGTCACTCAACCAAGTCCGGAAAACCCAAGTCGGCGCTACCTCCTCTTGCCGCTGCTCAACCTTGATCCTACAAACACACCAAGACCAGATATCTCTCTTCCCGGATTGCAGAAACTCGGAATCCCAACTTTGGCCGTCGAAGAGATCCTTTTTTCCTCAACCCCAAGAAGGAGAAAAAACCAACCTCTACACCTGCTCTTCAGGCCAAGCGACGACCACGCTCCTCTGCCTCCCACGCATCCCACATACGCTGCTGACGAGAAGCCTCCGCTGCTAGAGCCAACGGGAAGGCGTCGCTGCTTTCTCTGCTAAAAAACCCTAGGGTTTTTCTTGCTTTCATAAATAAACAATGTTCATCCTTCTAAATGATTCTAATCGTTAATTGCTTCAACAAAATTTCATTTCAATAAAGAAGCCTAAAAAATCAACCAACTTCAAACTCAAATAATAATAAATTGGATATACACAAGCTTATAAACACTATTGTAATCTTCATTTTTTACATATTATACTAAAATTAGCAAGATCAAATTTTTGCATTCATGTATCAAGAGAGAGAGAGGAAAAAAAAAAGTGAAATGTTCCTTTATCCTAATTTGAGCTACACTAACCCCACTTATCCTATTAAACTTATAAATTTCCCCATTATCCATAAGATAAGTTATTTTGTTCCCTAATACCCAATTAAGTTTTTTTTTTTCCTGTTTTTTGTTTAGACTATTTTGTCATCTACCCTTTGTGACAAATATAGAGAGTGGAAGTGAGAGAAGTCATCTAAGACTTCGCCAGAAACCTTGTTGAAGGTAGCTGGACTTTGTCAGAAACCTCGCCGAAGATCGCCAGACTTCGCCAGATGTCGTCGGAGATCTCATAGATTACTGGAGAGGTTGCCGAAGACTTTTGTTGTCCCCCAATAAATTTTTATTACCGTCCCCCAGTAAAAGGTTTATTGAGGGACAATAAAACCAATAAAATTGAGGCATTGAGAAGAAAGACTCATCGCCATAAAATTAGACAAATAAAACTTTGATTGAGAAAAAAGATGAGGAGATGACATCAATTCAAAATCTTTTATTGGGGGGCAATGAAAGTTTATTAGCTTTTAATGGAGGGGAACAAAAATTTATTAGGGGGAATGAGAACTAATCTCCCTAAAATTAGACATATAAAACTTTGATTGAGGAAGAAGATGAGAAGATTACATCAATTCAAAATCTTTTATTAGGGGGCAATGAAATTTTATTGGGGAGAAGAAGGACTAACCTCTAAAACTAGACAAATAAAACTTTGATTGAGGTAGAAGATGAAGAGATTATATTTTTGTAGGGGCGAATAAAAGTTTTATTGACCTTTTATTGACGAAAAGAAAAACATATTATTGGGGGCAATAAAACTTTTATTGGGATCAATAAACTTCAGAAACTAAATGAAATACTTAAAATTTGAATGATTTCAATGGAAGAAGGTCATGAAATGACCATTGTAAAAAGAAAATTATTGGAACGAACGAGAAAACACCCAAACCAATGAGCTTCGTAGCTTCAGTATCTAAATCATTGAAGCTCAGATTCAATGTGGTGACCTCTACTGCAGGAATTGTGAACCATCTTCCTCCACTCTCCGCCTCTCTTCCATTAATACCCTTACTACTTCATCGAAACACTAGCTTCGTTGAACAAAATCATACTCCTCTATCTCGTCCCTGGAAAATCGCACAGACCTTACTTTCAAACGACGTTGTCAAAGCACTACTAGCAAAATCTCTAGTGGCCACCCATTTTGGATACACTTTTCTAACTGTATCATTTGAGTAGAGCAAATGACACCCTTTTATATTTTTAGTATTCTTTGTTTTATGGGTACTGATAACAGTGACAAAATAAGTTAATACATTTATTAAAGACAAAAATCCGTATTCATTGCTAAATAAAATACTAAATTAATATATGATATTAAATATTCGGATAAGTATCTGATATAGATACGGTTAAGAGTGTGAAGTAATAATATCTAATTATTTTTTGTATTCAATTTATTCAAATTTACAAATTAATCATCTTTCCTTGCAATCCGTATTGCAAAAAGTATATGTGTCATTATTTTCTTCTGTTTTTATATTTAAAATGTTATTAGAGTTTTTGTATAATTAGTTAATGGGCATAATTGCAAAATAAACTATGCATCTCTGTATCCATTAAGGGGGGTGTATTGTATTTGGATTTGTGTGGAGTTTTTTTAAATGATAGACTTTTTCAAAAGTCCATGGATTCCATAAAAAGTTCATAGACTTTTATTGATTTTTTAAAAACCATTGACTTTTACTGATTTTTAGCACAGATTTTTACTGATTTGTAAAAATCTATAGACTTTATATGAATGACTTATGTAGATTTCACAATACTTATAAAAAGAAAAACCAAGCTAGTTTATTAGTCAGAGAATAAAATACGATGCCATAGCTATGTTAACTAATGACCATTAGCGTAGGAATCAGAGAAGCTCAAATAATGTCATGAAACAAACATATAAGAAAATAAAGGAAAAGCCTCCAAATATAATCAACCAAACCAAAAGATATCCAAAAAAGAGAAGGGAAAAAAAAACACATTGATGAAGTTTCATGCCAAATAAGCAGACGTCTTTGAAATAATGATATGATTTATTCTTCTCCCTCATTTTCACTTTCTTGATTGTCATTGTTTTCATTGTTGGCATTTGGTTGGGCATCTGTCCACATATGAGTAGCAATACTCATTCTCCATTCATTAGCATTCTCTCTTTGCTGATCTTGGGTTTGAAAATCATCCCATTCAAAATTATCTTCGTGATTGTCTATCGGATCTTCTTCTGGTTCAGGAGGAAATTCATCTGAACGACATTCCTGTCGAAGAAAATTGTGCAGTCCTGCACAAGCCAAAACTAGTTCTGCTTGTGTCTTATATAAAAATGGTGGTGCTGATTTGAAGATTGTGAAACGCGACTTAAATATTCCAAATATTCTCTCAATTACGTTCCTCAAGGAAGCATGGCGAAGATTGAATAACTCAATTGCATTGACAGGATGATTTCCTTCACCACCAAAATCTTTGAGGTGATATCGAGTACCTCGAAATGGAGCTAGGAACCGACGTCGATTTGGGAATCCGCAGTCCCCTAAGTAATATTTACCTAATAATAAAAACATGTGCAATTAGTATGTTATATATATGTTATATGACATAAATTGTAATAAGTACTCTGAATTTTTTTTATGCACGTAAAACTATACCTGGTGGCACTTTGAGTCCATTTCGTCTAGAAATCGCATCATTCAACACTTTTGAATCATGAGCGGAACCCTCCCATCCACTAATCACATATATGAACTGTAAATCAAAGTTACAAGCTGCTAATACATTTTGTGATATCTTCCCATGGCGATTTCGATATCTGCTTACCTCACGTCCAACTACCGTTGCAGGAATATGCGTGCCATCTATAGCTCCGACACAATCCTAAAATAATGAAAAAGATATCAATAGCTGAAAAGAAAAAATGAAATAATATCTTCATTACTGTACAATGAAATAAATAATTAACCATCCATAAAAGTTGCATTGCTTACCTTAAAGTAAGGATAGAACCTTGTACTTTCTCTTATGTTAGGTGGTATGGATTCAGGTTTAGCCATAAACTGTGGTGCTATTGTATTCAAGGCCTTCAAGACTTTGTTGAAACTTCTGCTAACAGCAAAATGAGATCGCTCAAATATCAGCCGAGCTTCACTGTATCGATTATTTTGGCCGACAACTAGTAAAAAGGTTGCAAGCATTTCTTCAACACAAATGTGTCTTGTATCCCGTAAAGGTGTTTTCGCTTTTAGGATGCTACATAATTTTCGAAACACGTCAGGATACATTCTATACACATCTCTAAAGATTTGAGGGTCTCTGTCCAATATGTTGTGCATATATATGTATCCACTTGATGTCACTGGTCGACGAGTCAGCGGACGTCTAATATGTTCACCACGTATGCTGAACACAAGTTCGTATAACACATAAATCACTGCTTGTATTGCCATTAATAATATCTTAACAGCCTCGTAAAATTGCTCTTCCTCTTCATCAGCTCCATACATGTCCATTTCAGACATTGCTAATAGAGAAAGCACCTAAACATATTTATAAAAAAAATATATCACTATTCATATTAACATTCATTCAAAAGCAAATCAAAAATCATAAATATTCAAACAAAAAATCAAATTGTAATTCATAACATACCAGTTTAAAATCATTCAAAACAAGCTGCAATTCAAACAAAATAAAATCAAACTCCATAACTTAAAATTAATAATAGAACATAGCCTATTGCTTATTAGGTGTCGCTAGTGGAGATTGACCCACACCTATTGCATTTGTTTATAGGTGATCCAATTATGTCGTTGTTCAAGAGTCATCTTCAAGAAGAAATCTTGCTTTGCTTTAGTATTAAGCAAATCAAGAGCCATAAAGCAAGCCTCATCAGTTAATCCTGGGGTCTCGTTCATAGCATCCAAAAGATCACTCTCTCTTGATTCTCTCTTCTCCATTAAGCCACAAATTTTATCAAAACTTGTGACAATTTTACCAATGCCACTTGATAAGTTTTCTAAAACCTCAGCCTGACTAGTTGCCCCCTTTGAGCCGCTATTATTTTCATAGTCAGTCCTACTCCGTTTTCCTTGAGTCCTGCTATGTGGTGGAGCATCTACATTGGTACCTTGGGAGGGTTGTTGTGAAAGAGATGGCGAGTTTTCTTGGTGTGATGACTCATTTTCACTTTGCACGAACATGTTAGTATTTCGATCAAAAACTAATCCATCAATTCCCCAAGGTCCGTTTTCTTCCGCTCCAAATGTAGAGGCATCTGTATCATCACCTAAACTGATTGAGCCCATTCCAGTTGCAGTTCCATTTCCAACTGCAATTTTCAAGTCCTCATAGTCTGGAAAAGTTTCTGACCGAAAGTGCCCATGCGTTGGATGTGACTAGTAGGGAAAAAAAATACACTTGTCAATATGATGATAACCATTTGAAATAACTATAAATCTAAATTAGAATAAAATGAAAAAGCAATAAGCTCACCTTCAAATAATCTGCCCATACTTCATCATCAGCAGTGAATCTCTTTGTGATCGGATCCCACCCAAATCCAGAACTATGACGCATAAGTTGAGAGTAATTGGTGTATTGTTTCTTAAACCATTTCACTCTACTTTGGTAATGACTAAAACTTATTTCACAACCAAGTTTTTCCTTCAGTTTAGGAAGTAGCTTCGTCTCTACTGTTTGTTTGCTTATCACACCATTAATATCACGCAATCCAAGTTTGGCGCCTTCAACCATAAGTTGAAGCAAAACATTGCTCTCTTCAGCATTCCAAGTTTTGTAATCTTTTCTTTTACCATTCCCTTGTGAATCTCCCATCTATACGATTGCGTAAAAGTAATCATACATGCAACTTTTATCAATCAAAACATTATAATTCAGAACAATATAAACATAAGGGAAGTATAGACTGGAAAAAAAAATTAGAAGTCCAAGGTACATGGCTCCACAAAGAAACAAGAAAGATATTAGACCCCAAATGACAACCCTTCTGTTATCAAGACGCACAACTATCAGGTGTGTATATCAATATAAACATGCACCAATGTCCTGTTTTCATACTCTCCTAAATTGCTTTCTGACACAACAAAATAATAAAGTAAAGAAGAGTTGCTGGTATCCTTCATCAGCTTGAATCTATTCATATTAAGAGCAATGCTTTTGGCTACTAGGGATAAGGAATCATTCTGGTAAGAAGCATTACTTCAAAACGTATGCAAGGTTTTTTTTTTTTTTCTTCTTTTCTTTAAACATGCATTAAGCATACAAAAGGAACCAACTCAGACAATTGGGTGCAGAGACAAAAATAGCAAATTTTGATACATTGTTCATATTGATTATTACCTAGCCAACTTCTCTTTGATTAATTTTTCTTTGTTTCATAATTCATTCAATTACATTTTGATCCACACTTGTTTGTTTTTTATAGCATGCCATACAATATGATTATAAACAGTACTCATAAATTGCACAAATCAGACTCTCATAACCCCAAAACTTGATCACGATCTGTTTCCATGGGAATTTGAAGGAGAAAATAAAAAGAATCTGAATCCTAAAGAAATTGAGGTCCATAAAGATGACAAAACTGAATCAAGGTACCAGACAACTGTCATCATGGCAATTTGCCCAACCAACATGAATCAAAACTCCAGAACAATATTCCTATCTCTCAGCTGACTACAAACTTAGCTGAATTAACTCTTTGAACATTCAGTGATCCTATTTACTCAACCTACTACTCTGTAATCCCAAAGTAAAATTTCTAACATTAAAGCTCTGCTCAACATACATATAATATTCTCAAAGCATAAAAAACAACACTAAAATTTTAGAAAAAGAAAATAAATAACCTGACATAATTTTATCAGCCATTGTCGACTTTAGTGGTGGCCAACATTGGCTTCAAATTGAAGGGTTAAAGCAAAATTTGAATGAAAATTAATAACTCTGTATAGATTCACCCAAAGCTTGAACCAAATCGCACCTTTGACATTACTATCATTTTAAGAAAGTTGACATGAGATTGTCAACATAAGTCCCATCTCAATGCAGGGTAAAATCACACACACTATTAGGTATAGAAAAGAAGTTCTGGCATGAAGGAAAAAAAAAAAAAAACACCCACCGTTTGGCTAATCTACCCGAACTTAAGAGCCACAAGGGCAAAGCAGTAGCAAAAAAAAGAGAACCATGCCATATAGGACAGCAACAAATACAAAAGAAACAGAAAACCTAGCGAGAAAAACAAAGAAGAAGAAACATACGCAGCAAACAAGCGACGACAATAGCAATAACCGCAATAGTATGCAGGACTATGATCGAACCGTAAAAGCATTAGGCATATACATTATTTGGCTTTGTTTTAGGAGTTGATGATAATATTAGGGTTCCAAGCATCACAATTGAAAAAAAAAAAAAAATCAAATTCAACAACAACAATGAACATGTTAGGTATTAGAGGTTGATATCACAAAATAATAGAGAAAAGAAAAAGAAATCATGAAAGAGAGATGATGGAGGACCAACCTTGAACGCGCAGAGAGAAGAACTTTGACAGACTTTTCCACGCTCAAAATCTTTGCTCTGGTGGCTGGAAAAATATTGGAATTTGGTATTTATACTTAACACTACAAAGTCCATGATTTTCCATGATTTTCTAATTCCGTATGTATGAATGATATTTTGAATACCCCTAAACTTCTATTCATTTTTAAAAGTCCTAATTGAATACCCCTAGACTTTGGTGGAATTCATAAAGATTTTTTAAAATCCTAATTGAATACACCCAGACTTTTATGGACTGTTAAAAGTCTCTATTGAATACACCCAAACTTTTAAATTCCATGGATTTCTTTAAAAGTGCCAGTAATTCCATATACAATACACCCCCCTAAATTGTCATAAGTTTAATAAAAATTGATGGTTGTTTAAATATAATTATTAACCAGATTTACTTTTCCAGCATAATTATGAGTTTGCCGTATATCTATTATTTCTAATATATTAGGTGCAGATTAAGAATAAGTTTTCAAAAAAAAGAAGAAGTTTGAATTGAAGTGGGTAAGAGTCAAAATACAAATAAGATCCCAAATTCTTCTCTAACATACAGATAATCGTATTTAGTTTTTATTAGCCACGTACACGTTTCTTGTTTTCGTATCCAATATGGTAACTAATAGCTACAATTTCAGTTTCCATATCCAATGCTAATTGTGCACCTTTTTCCATATTCAATGTTAGTTATGCATTGACTTTCCAAGTCCAATTCTAATTGTGCATTGGTGCACTTCCATATTCAATCGTATTGCAAAAAATATATGTTTCATTATTTTCTTATGTTTTTAGATTTAATATGTTATTAGAGTTTTAGTATTATAAGTTAATGGCATAATTACCAAATAAATTATGCATATCTGTATCCATTAAATTCTCATACGTTTAGTAAAAATTGGTGGTATTTCAAATATAATTATTAACCAGGTTTAATTCACTGACATAATTATCAGTTTTAATTTGCCGCATATCTATTATTTCTAATATATTAGGTGCATATTGAGAATGATTTTCAAAAAAAAAAAAAAAGAGTTTTAATTGAAGTGGATTAGAGTCAAAATACAAATAAGATTCCAAATTTTTCTCTAACATACAGATAATTGTACTTAGTTTTTATTAGCTAAGTTTGCTTGTTTTTGTATCTAATATGGTAACCAATAGCTACAATTTCAGTTTCCATATCCAATGCAAATTGTGTACCCTTTTCCATATCCAATGTTAATTATGCATTGACTTTCCAAATCCAATACTAATTGTGCACTGATGTACTTCCATATTGAATAACTGTGCACGTTGTGCACATCCAATGCAAACCACTCATTGATATTGATGTTGAGGTGCTATAAATTACAGTTTGGGAAACAAAATTTAATCAAACAAACTTTCAGTTGAAAAAGAGATAGTATCAATCATCAAAAGGTATTAATTTTTATTCCAATTATTATTAATATTTGTTCATCGATCCTTTTTTAGTATCAGTTATGTGATGTCCCGGAAATTCGCATTTATTTTCCGAGGATTTTCCGGAATCTAAGTTATGGTTATTGGACGGTTTCGTGACTCGTGGATGGAGCGGAAGTGTTTCGGATGAATTTCTATTCGGAAAGTATGACTTTAGGGGGGGTTCAAGGTTGACTTTTTATACGTTGGGGTACTCTGAAAACTTCCTTCACAAAAGTTGTAGAGTGCGTCGATACGAGTTCGTGGACACTTGGAACGCGAGAATCGGAGTTCGTACGAGAAAGTTATGGCCATTAGAAAGAATTTCCATTTTGGTATAAATAGAAGTTTCCCGAAGGAGAAACTTACTATTTTCATAAGTTTCCTTTTCCAGAAAACCATTTCCTTTCTCTCTCTTCTCTCTCGGCTGCACCTTCAGAATCGAAATTATCCGGCTGACCCGACCCGAACCCGGACGATCCGACCCGACTTTTCCGGCGAACTGCGGCGGTCTCCGGCGACGAAACTTTCCAGATCAGTTCGTCTCCTCCGTCTGGTCGTCCTTGTGGTGTCCTCTAGCACCGATTCTCAGTGGTGGCGGCGGTAGAAGGCGGTGCAGGTTGGTGTTTTCGGACCCGGCTCGAAGTCAGAAAACAAGCTTAAGGGATCGAAAACTACCTCACAAGCCGTGAACAGTAATCCCAACTGAGTTAAACCGATTTCCACGTAAACCGATCAAAACAAACACCATAGATCGATCAGCAAGCCTATTCTGAACTCAACCAAGGAAACATGAAGCCACAAAGTTGCCGGAGTTGTGTTTTCCGGCCGGCTTAGATGAAGAACTTTGATGTTAGGAGTTTTGTGAAATATTGAGTTTTGGCCGGCGGCGGTGCGCCACCGTCTGTGGCGGCGTTCCGGCCACTTAAGGAACTGTTTTTAGTATTATATATGTTCTACTCGTTGATACGAGCGTTTCGATATATAATATGCAAATTTTGGAGTTCGTATGCAATTGTTATGATTTTTGCCGTTTCATGTCGGTGAAATTATTCGTTCCGTGAGGATTTGAGCGTCCGATCGACTTGTGGTTTGGTCACATCGATCGTAGATGTATTCTGGAGACATTGGGTGGTCTTGGATGTGGTTTCGCCTCGATTGGCATCACTTTGGGAATTTTGGTTCGATTTAAGGTTTCGAACGTTATTCCTTGTGTTTCATTGACTGAATCAAGGCTGTACTTTTCTTAGGTGCTTGACAGAGTGCATTCTGTAAGTAGTCTAGTGGTGTGAAGACGCGGCAAGAATTTCGAGGTGAGTAATCTCACGAAGTTCATTCACGAACGGGCTTACCTTTATCTTTTGAGAGTTATTTAGTTAACTGCAAACTATAGTTGGTATTAGTAGGCATTCTTGAGCGGATGACTACGTATATATATATATATATTTACGTGAAATATATGTGTTCTGGTGGTTTGTGGATTTTGAAACAATATGCATGAAATGATGCTTTTTATTGTTTTGGGTTGTGGCTTTTGGAAAACAAATGATTGTAGAAATGTTGATTTCGATTTGTTTTGAAAAGAGTTGAGATTTGTGTATTTGAGGAAATTTTAGTTCGCGGGTGGTTTATTTAAATATGGATTTTTACCGGGAGTAATTGATAGGGATCAATTATGGAGAATCTTTCATTTTAGATTCGTGTAACATTTTGGGTCCATTGTGACTCCTTTAATGTTTTGGTATTTATACCGCGGGTCCAGAGACTTACGAGTTGAGGATCGTGGGTGGGAAAATCGGGACTTCACGCCTTTGGTCGGGTTAGTGAATACGATCAGTTAGAGCTCTAGTCTGTCCGCCACGTTTGTTTATTGATTTAAACGTGTGAGTTTATCTCGTGATTTGAGTGAGTTTATCTCGTTCTTTATTTATTGATTTAAACGTGTGAGTTTATCTCGTGATTTGAGTGAGTTTATCTCGTGCTTTATTTATTGATTTAAACGTGTGAGTTTATCTCGTGATTTGAGTGAGTTTATCTCGTGCTTTGTTTATTGTTTTAAACGTGATTCGTGTGAGTTGTGTGTGGTTTGAGTTACTCATACGGGCTTGCAAAAGCTTACCGAGTTTGTTGTGTGGCAACCCGGTGCACCATTCAAACGGTGTAGGGGTTAATCCTGCAGGTCAGGATAATCAGGGCTGAAGTTGGGGTTACATACTTGCAGCTAAACGGTAGGAAGCAAATTTTGTGACTTTACCGTTATTTGGACTTCCGTTGTAGTGAGCTCTGAGGAGCATTTACGTTTTATCTTATTGTCGACAATTTAATTCGTATGCTTGTGTAATATATAACTCTATGGAGCAAGTGTATATTAACTTTGAGGGTTCAGGGCATCAATATGTGTGTAAGTCAAAGGGAAAAAGATTTCAGGTATTTTGTATTGATGACTGAACGTTCACGCATGTATAATTATGGGATTATATATATATATATATATATATATCAATTTTCATGTGTGTAAAATCAAGGGCGTGACAAGTTATGACTTTAGAAATCAATTTTTATTTTCACCAAAAACTAAACACTCGTTCCTTTTTCAATCCGTGACTGCACCGTACCTAATGACTTTTTGATACGGTTATCCATATTCTATAGAGCAAAAGATACAGAAAAATTAAAGTGTTCTATAAGGCATATGCTAGTAGTGAAGTAATAAGAGTTGTTAGTGATATGAGCAGAAGCTCCATTACGAGAGACGAGCACAGATATCGAGAAGGCTGATTAGTTGAGGACCAGACGAAGTCTTTGTCGTCTTCATTCTAGGAACGTCGAGTGGCAAGGAGAGCAACGTCCGAAATAAGGAATTAGGTCGACTGAGACATATGGTCAGCTCAAACAACTCATCCGAAATCTCCCAAACTGATCACCGAAATTTCGGCTTGCAATGGAGACGAACTCTGTCTTCTAGTTTCTCACGATCTCTGACATTGGACTTGCAAATCGATCGGAGTTCAATTCAAAGCAGCAAGGTGGTCCGTGCGTCTAGTTTTACAGAATCCAATTTAGAAACTATAGCCTCACTGCCAACCCAACTATGATATCATCGTTGCCGGTGTCGTCGGAAGTCTAAATCAGAGGTGGATTTGAGAGAGAGAGAGAGAGAGAGAGGCCGTTGGTGGGAAGTGAGAATAAAAATATGTTGATGGAATAAGTGCATTCATGTTAGATCAAAGGGAAAAAATCACAATCAGTGTACGAACTTTGAATGATTCTATACTTTGGTGTATCAACTTTCAAAACTATTAGATTGGTGTATCAATTTTGCATTCCGTCTATCATTTGGTATATGCCGTTAATCCCTCCATCAAGTAGGATCACATGACGTGTCATGTGCCATTTTCCAAGGGTATTTTCATCTTATTGGAATCGAAGATGTCAAAACCCTTTTGATAGAAGAGGGAAAAAATTGGTACTGTTCTTCTTAAACCATAAGCCAAACAGGGAAACGATCATGTCAAAACCTAGCTCTCTCTTGCAGTTTGTTCTATGAGATTCTGAGAAAACTAGGGTTTACTCAAACGATACCGCATATAGTGAGATTCAATATGTGAATTTTACAAATAGCTCGAGTGATGATGGCGAATTATTGGAAGTATTTCTGGCTTGATCGATGGAGAAGCACCTTATACGGATGGTAAGTGATTTTGCATCTCCCATTACTAAGAAATAAATACGCCCAGAAATTGGCAGCAGCTTCTCTCTCTCTCTCTCTCTCTCTCTCTCTCTCTCTCTCTCTCTCTCTCTCTCTCTCTCTCTCTCTCTCTCTCTCTCTCTCTCTCTCTCTCTCTCTCTCTCTCTCTATATATATATATATATATATATGATGATTACGATTAGGGTTTTACCGATTCTTTTGTTCTGGGTTGTTTCACACACTAGCTCGATCTCCTGTCAAGAGAGAGCCTCTCTTGATTTTATGCTTTGGTGTTAATGTTTTCAATTCTTTGGTCGTTTGGGTGTGTTTGTATCAATGTGTTGTGGTTTTAGCTATTCATTTGTGATTGCATTCAAAGCTTTGTCATCAATAACAGAAATCAACAAGGGAAGTTTAAGAAAGAAAAAAAACAAAGTCTTTATGTCTGTACAATAACCAAAAACCCCATTTTGCTATCTTATAATGATAAGGTTCTTTGCATCAATTCTGATGTTTGTCTGGATTGCATGTGAAAATTTTACATCTTAGCTAAGCAGATGTTCTCAAAAAATAAACAAATAAATCCTAGCTAAAAGGTAGAGGTAAGAAGGTGAGTTATTATATATGCATACATTGGCAGCTTAAAGTGTAGAGATAAGAAGGTGAATTAGGGTGTATTTTATTATAAACGGGGTTGGATACTTGAGGGGTAGTTCTTCATGTTGGAAGCAAACTATACTATATGTATATGGTCAACTCTACAAGTCATCAGTTGTTAGAACTCATGGTGTACCACTGAATCATCTTTGAGTTCAACAAGATTAATTATGCTGAAGTTGAACTAGCTTTCCCACAAAACCAAAGAATCTTCCTATTGAGCAAAACCAAGCTATCTAGGCCTCATCAACGGGCCGGGCTTTATTGTAAATTGAAGGTTCCAAGCCCATCCATTTAATGCGGGCCTCGCGGGCTTTTTCTGGCCGGGCCGGGCTAAACCTTGCGGGCTTTATCTACAAATAAATCTTTAAAGATAATATTTTTTATAAACTTATATTTATATATCATACACTCCAAAGAGAAACCTCTATCAACTTAAATAAAATGGGAAAACCGACCGTTGGATGAGATTATTATAATAAATTATGAGTGTGGTAAAAAATTTAGCCAATTTCACCATATTTTCGAATCCGATCAAATTGATCAACCGTCGTTACTTGTATGTTTTCTTGATTGACCGATGGCATGACGACCACGAAACTTGCTTATTTTTTCACATCATGTTTGTAAATATTCCATCGATGGATGTGCGTGGACATAAGATAAAAATTTCAATTTTAATTGCAAAGATGTTGGCCTATATCAATTTGCCTCCTAAAGTCGTATGACTTGTATATTGCATTTAAATTGTTGAGGTTCATTCTAAAGCAATCATGAAGTGGAAAATGAATTTAGAGAAATCAACCGCTCGATTGAGAGATTGTAATATTTTATGGTGATTGTAAAAATTCAGCTAATTTGATTCTCGTTTTGAATTCGATCAATTAGGTGAAATTTAGTTACTCTTATAAACCTATATTTATATATCATACACTCCAAAGAGCAACCCCTATCAATTCAAAGAAAATGGAAAAATGGACCGTTGGATGAGATTATTACGATAAATTATGAGTGTGGTAAAAAATTTAGCCAATTTCACCATATTTTCGAATCCGATCGAATTGGTCAACCGTCGTCACTTGTATGTTTTCTTGGTTGACTGATGGCATGACGACCGCGAAACGTGCTTATTTTTTCACATCACGTCTGTAAATATTTCATCGATGGATGTGCGTGGACATAAGATAAAAATTTCAATTTTAATTACAAAGATGTTGGCCTATATTAATTTGTCTCCTAAAGTTGTATGACTTGTATATTGCATTTAAATTGTTGAGGTTCATTCTAAAGCAACCATGAAGTGGAAAATGAATTTAGAGAAATCAACCGCTAGATTGAGAGATTGTAATATTTTATGGTGATTGTAAAAAATTTAGCTAATTTGATTCTCGTTTTGAATTCGATCAATTAGGTCAAATTTAGTTACTCTTATAAACCTATATCTATATATCATACACTCCAAAGAGCAACCCCTATCAATTCAAATAAAATGGAAAAATGGACCATTGGATGAGATTATTACAATAAATTATGAGTGTGGTAAAAAATTTAGCCAATTTCACCATATTTTCCAATCCGATCGTATTGGTCAACCGTCATCACTTGTATGCTTTCTTGGTTAACCGATGGCATGACGACCGCGAAACATGCTTATTTTTTCACATCACGTTTGTAAATATTCCATCAATGGATCATGGATGTGTGTGGACATGAGATAAAAAAAAATTTAATTTTAATTACAAACACATTGGCCTATACCAATTTTCCTCCTAAAGTTGTATGACTTATACATTACATTTAAATTGTTGAGGTTCATTATAAAGCAACCATGAAGTGGAAAATGAATTCGGAGAAACCAACCGCTCGATGGAGAGATTGTAATGTTTTATGGTGGTTGTAGAAAATTCAGCCAATTTGGTTCTCGTTTCGAATTCGATCCACTAGGTCAAACTTAGTTACTCTTATAAACCTATATTTATATATCATACACTCTAAAGAGCAACCTCTATCAATTCAAAGAAAATGGAAAAACCGACCGTTGGATGAGTTTATTACAATAAATTATGAGTGTAGTAAAAAATTTAGCCAATTTCACCATATTTTCGAATCCGATCGAATTGGTCAACCGATATGTAGAATATATATATGCACTAATGCACATATTCTATATAGAATTATAAGAATTTCCACACACACACACACACACACACACACACATATATATATATATATAAACACACACACACACACAAATATATATATATATATATATATATATCTATATGTGTGTGTATATATATATTTATAAACACACACACACAAATATCTACATATATATATATATATATATATAAACACACACACACACACATATATATAAATATATATATATATATATATAATATTTTACGGGCCGGGCCTAGCGGGCTTTTGGTGGGCCGGGCCGGGTTTTTGCGGGCTTTTGGCGGGCCGGCCCACTACCCACCTAGGCGGACTTTTTAACGGGCCGGGCCGGGCTTTTAGCCCTCAGGGCCGGCGGGCCTCCATCGGCCCACTTGATTCGCGGGCTTTTTGATGAGGCCTAAAGCTATCCATAGTTTAATATTGTTATTATCTCTTTTATAGTTCTATATCAATCAATTGTTGTTTTTGTTGGATGCTTGTTTTAGAAGTGGGTTTGTCATTGTGAAGAAGAACCAGTAGAAAGCTGGGTTGATTATCCTTATAATATGATTTTATTTTTTTCAATAGTCAGAAATGCAATTTTGATCATGACTTGAGTAGCTAATCATTTGTTGTAGTTTAAGTTGCACAAGTTTGGAGGAGCTTTATAATTTTATTTTTTTGTCATTGCCATGTGTGCTTGTCTCTTTATTCCCATTCCAAGTCAAGCTTTTACGGTGAAGATAAATCATGGAGGAAGGTTTTATAGTATAGGTTTGCGCAGGCAGTACAGGGGAGGTGAAGTTGCATATGTCGATGGTATTGATCCAGACACAATGGCTTGGACAGAGTTCAACGTCTGGGCCTTTGACTTGGGATATAGGGAGGCGCCAATCAGTTATTGGTTCTAGATACCAGGAAGTGAAAATGGAACTGGTTTTTTTTACCTATAACTAGTGATAGTGATGCTATGGATATGGTTTCATTTATACCAAGCAAGAGGGTAATTGAAGTGTTTATTCCAGAAGGAATGTTCGAGAAGAAGAGAATGGTGTTGAATTGAACCACCTAATCTATATGGGCCATCACATTGAAGACTTGGTAGATGTACAAAGTGAGCCACCGTTAATGAATGCTCAAGCAATTCTAGCTGAACCACTAGTAGCCCAAAGCACAAGTGTAGCAGGATCATCTAAGGCTAGAAAACAAGTTGACAAAGGAAAGAAAAAGGTGTCTGACGGATTACCAAGTACTCCTGCCCAAAGGCTCAAGAAGAAGGCACAACCAAAACTCAAAAACAGATACAAGACAAGATTTATGGGTGAGACGAGTTATGCAACACACGAATGGTCAACTGACAGTAAGGATAGTGCAGAAGATCCAACCTTTGAACCGATTGTGGATAGTGACTATGAACTCCACGAAGAAGATGACTTTGTGATATTTCAGAGAAATGTTGATGGTACCCTATAGCATGGGTGGTTATGGAGATAGAAGCCAGGGATACTTGGACATGGTTTCTGGATTTGTTGAAGGTGGATCTAAGTCTTGACATCTCTAGCCATTACATGTTTATTTCTGACAAGCAAAAAGGCTTTGAGCTTGCTATTAAGGAGTTGTTTCCAAACTCAGAACATCGGCATTATGTGAGGCACTTATACAATAACTTCAAGGGAGATGGACACACCGGTTTGGAGCTAAAACAGTTGATGTGGGATTGTGCAAGGTCTACAACAATGATATGGTTCCACCGAAACATGGAAACTATTTCTAAGAGATCTATATTTGCTTGGAAATGGTTGAATGATAGGTCAGCAAAGCACTAGAGTAGGTCACACTTTAATATACAAGCGAAGTGTGACATTTTATTAAACAACTTGTGTGAGTCATATAACGCAAGCATCCTAGAGTCCAGAAAGAAGCCAATACTAACTAGTTTGGAGGAGATGAGAGTAAGTACAATGATCAGGTTGGCTAATAGGAGAAATTCTTGATATAAGTGGAGAAGTAAAGTAAGTCCAAGAATAGAGAAGTTGATCAAGAAGAACGCTGATAGGAGTCATGAATACACTCCACTTGAGTCTGTGCACATGAGGTTTGAAGTACATGGCATGGGTCGTGTCTCAACATTATGTTCAGTTTGATAAGAAATCATGCTCATGTCGAAGATGGGATCTAAGTGGAATTCCATGTGCACTAAGGGGCTATCACCTGATGACTTTGTGGATGAGTGCTTTACGAAGAAGAGATACATGATGGCATATGAGCCAGTGATCAACCCAATCCCTGGAGTTGATGAATGGGAGAAAATAAATAGACCAATTGTGCCTCCAAAGTTTAGAAAACTTCCTGGAAGGCCAAAGATGAGCAGGAATAACGAACCAGGTACTATACAAATTCAATGGGGCTTGAATTCATTTTAATAATTATCCCAAATCAAATAACTAGTTCAATGAGGCTTTTGTCTGATTATTTTTTTCTTAGGTGAGGATCCACCACCAGCTGGAACTACATAACTGCCTAAAAGTTATTATAGTCAAATTACTTGTACGCTCTGTAAGGTTAAAGGGCATAATCGCAGAACTTGTGCCAAACGATCAAAGACTAGTACATCTCAACCAAGGGTATGCATTCATTGATACTGATTGACATTTTGTTTGTTCATACAAAGGCTTTTTCTTCTTCTTTGATCAGCAAGACACAAATCTATGATTACATTAATTATGAGAAAGTGTACAAAGTTTAGGTAGAGTGAAGGTGTGTGTCGTAGGAACTGAAGCTCCTACTAGACCATGCATCATCCTTGTTCTCTTCCTTATTTTGCTCACTCTTTATAATAAGCACATCATCCTCAATAGACACCTTGACATCCTCTTTAAAAGTCCTGGCATGTCTGAAGTCTTTTTGAGAGAGGCAGCTTCTGATGTCTTGCCAACTAGAGCTTGATGATAGCTTAGGCTTTTTTGTTTTTCATTGAAACGCTCATGAAATATTATAGATGCTCATGAAATATTGCTGATGCTTATTGAAACTTGTGAAATATTGATGTGTTGATACCGTTTAATTGCAGGCCCATGTTCCTAATGACAATTCAGCAGAAAATGTGAAGAATGAAAATTTAAATAATGATGGGAATGTCAGAGCTGAACAAGAAAGCATGGAGAATTCATTGCAACAATTATCACCGCACAATGGCGATGTTCAAGTGACAAATGATTCCTTAATTATGGATGTGCATTTCAATGTTCCAACACAACAAGTAACTGCCCAGATGAAGAGAGGCAAGTTAACTACAAGCAAGATGCACCCAATAAAGCCAATGAAGCCTCAAAATGGACCAAATGAGGGAGCCGTTAGACCCATTTGGAACCTTTAACTCCATCTAATATAGGGTTTTTGAGTTTAGACAACCTCTATACTTTGCTTGTGATGTCTATGGCTCCGGCAAATGACCAAATGTTTGAGTCCGATTATTGGTTTGTTGTGGTATTTTGGGAAGTTATTGATGGTCTATTTTGAGAATACTTGATTATGTGAGGTTGTATTTTGAAGCTATTAATATGAACAATATTACACTTGGATGTGCCATTTTATTTTGGAGTATTGAGTTGAAAGAATTAGTTGATAAAGAAAAGACATAATAATTGCCATTTCCATTTCAAATAAGTTGGGTAATGTATTTCTATTTATCTCTTATCAGTTAATTTGGATGGAGATGTGACTAATGTTGGAGGGAAAGTTGAAGGGCTTTGAGGCTAAGCTGTGGGCATATGGGATTAGTCAACATATTTGGCGGGAAATTTCTTTCTGACAAAGATACCTCTGCGAAATGCATACTTAACGGAGGAATTAACGGCATACACTAAAATGATAGAAGGAATGTAAAGTTGATACACCAATCTGATAGTTTTGAAAGTTAATACACCAAAGTGTAGAATCATTCAAAGTTCATATACTGTTTGTGATTTTTTCTCTAGATCAAATTTAGACATTTAGTCAAGGCCTCAGAAGAAAAAGAAAAAAAAAGGGTAAAGGAGTGAGCCTAAACTCCAAATTAAGCCCAAAGTTAACATCAAACACCTCAACTTGATGGGTATTGAAAAGATTTGGAAAGATTCAATGGGCCCAGAGCCCAGCCTATTTTATACCCATAATTGTAACATTAAGTGCCCAATTCGTATCTTCTTTTTTTTAGGCCACTCAGTAGTTTTATCTCTTGTAAGGTTATTATTACTTAACATTATATATATATATATATATATATATATATATATATTTAAATCCTTATCTCACTCTATCCTTATATATGTCAGTGATAATCGAACTCGTGATCTTTACAATGTTAAAATTATAACTTATCAACAAGTCATAACTCATCGACGGAAAATTCTAGCATATGTTGACGTATGCCATACATCAAGTTTTTTGAATATTTTAGACCGTTAGATTTAATTAAAAGTTGAATATATCTGATGGTTAGAAATATTCAATAGTGGTGACCTGCTTACCAGGTAGCCTTTATAAACCTTATCTTTTTTTTTCTTTTTCAAAATTCTGAATTACATATCTACAATGAAATTAAAAAAAAAAAACCCTAAATTGAAAAAGAGGAGAAGACAAGGAAAAGAGGAAGAACGACAGTTTGTTCATGTACAAAGCGAGAAAGAACGACCACTACAACTGGATGTTTCAATCAATTCTCAGGTACGTAGAATCCTTCAATCATTAGAGGTTATTGATCAGATTAGGGCTATTGGTTTCTGGGAAGTGACGGCGATACTTTAATGATTGGATTAGATCCTCTGAATTTAGGACGCTGTAGTCTTTAATTGAGAGCAGGGACTTTTAATCCACGTACAGAGGAGGGAAGTGATGTTAGGCTGGAATTAAAATCAGGATTATTGAATCGAGGGGAGAATGAGAAAGGATAGAGCTTTATATACAATGATAAAACAGTTTCGAATTCATGAGGCGACTCTCGGCAAGAGGTCTTTATTCCCAGGCTATCAATGCCTTGAGTGGTCAAATATTGTTGCTTTTATATATCCTGGCATGTAATTTCCCCAATTCCTTGTAACTGGCTAAGTAACAATCAAGAAAAGCAAGTTTATGTCACTTATAGACATTTGAGCATCACCGTTGTAAGGTCTACCTCTTGATATTAGATTTCTGTCATTCCTCACTTGTTGCTTGTTATTTTGAAGATGGTGTTGGAATTAACCCTCAGCAAAGTGCAGGTATGCCGATGCTTTATCTCTATTGCTCGAAATTTTAGCTACATTGTATTGCCCTACCATAGCAATTCCTTCCTCAAAATTAGGCTTTGATATGACATAGTTCAATTTCCCTTGCCACAAAAGGAGTGTACCTAGTATCTTGAGAAAAATGGGTGCACTATAGTATGATGGAAATGGTTGTTGCTACACATACCTACACCCTTTGATTTGAATACACAGACAAATATCTAAAGGTATCCAGGCTCAGTCTACAATCAGAAATCTCATTTAGTTGTTACAGACTTCAATTGGCTTTTCATGGAGTCCACACAGACAATATCATTTATAATTTTCATACCGTTCACCAGAGATGATATGTTTGTATGATCCTACGCTAACATGTAGAAGAAGCTAAGCTTTAAGCATTCATCTCTTCAGAGCATCAAATGCTAGATCTTTCCCTCTACTATAAGTAACCTTCTGTGAAGTCGACTTTGATGCTTTACAAATGCCAAAAACATATCCTTCAGCAACTTAGTTGTCTCATACTCTTTGTACTGTTATTATTTCAATAGATTGCTTAGTTATAACAACAAAAGGCCAATACCAGATGTCCAAGTAGAGGCAAACTATATAATCCATAGATAGTGAAACACATATTAGTTTGTCATGGTTGACCAAAAAAAAAAGGTATTAGTTTGACATTCTATACCCCTCCAAGAAAAATAGCACACCATATATGAAGTAGTTATGAAAATAACATAACGTTTTTCAAATTACTCCATTCTTTCGTTTTATTTTTTTAATATGGTTTACAATGAAGTGACATGATAATATAAGCAACTTTAAACTATAATGTCATTTGTTTGGAGGTCACAAGCTCAGCATGTCTAAGGTTTTCCACTACAATCTTCACAATCACATGTTCGGTTAAGAAGAGAGATGGAATAAATTATACAGCAACCAAGAACACTAGGTCCTACCAGCAATTTGAATCCAACTATAGCCATGAAAAAGTTAGAAAGTAAAGCATGTTTCAGCATCATTTTTTCTTTATTCTACCAGTCTTGCCCCAAGTATATGCTAGCCTCTACCACATTTTGAAGATTTAAAATGGAGTGATTCAGTTTTATCTTGTCAAACATAATCTAGGAGAATGGTCCGGGCTAGGAAATTAGACCAAACATAATGTCAATTGATTATGGTTTGTTAATACTTGAGTAATATTTTCTTTGTTTCAGGCATGGATGGATCGTATGAACCTTCAATATATGATATTGGTTTGGTGTCCCAAAGTTCAAATGGAAGTGACTGTAATGAAATGCAATATAAGGGAGTTTGGTATGATAAGTTGTCTACAGAAGATCTTAAAGGGCAGGAGTTTAAGACTGTGGAGGAAGCTGAGTCCTTTTACAATGCTTATGCAAAGGCTATGAGTTTTGATGTTAGAAGCGACTACAAGAGATTAAGTATACGCATAACATGGAGAGTCACTTCATTGCGGTTGGTTTGTTCTGCTCAAGGGAAAAGAAGAGAAGAGTACATAAGTAACAAGAAAAGACTTCGCAAGCCAAAGAAAGAAACAAGATTCAATTGTCCATGCTTGTTCAAAGTAAGGTACCGTTCGAATATTAATGCCTATATTGTTGATGATTTCATAACGAACCACTCACATCAGCTTGCACAAGCACATGAGTCGCGTCTTCTTCGATCACACATATCAGTTGAAGATCATCATTTAGCACTGGCCACATCTATGCAGAGAGTATTTGTTAAGCCTTGTCATACATATGAATACATTGTTGTAGATCAGGAGGTTTTAAGAATGTCGGGTTTATTATGAAGGACTTGTACAACAAGTTAGATTCAAGACGCCGAGAAATTTTACTTGAGGGTGATGTAGAAGCTGCACTTGCATATATGAGAGGCAAAGTTGCCACAGACTCGCATTTCTACTGCAAGTTTAGCATAGATGAAGATAACAGGTTGGCAAATATGTTTTGGAGAGAGTCTAATTCTCTGGTGGATTATACTTGTTTTGGAGATGTCTTGGTGTTTGATAGTACCTACAAAACCAATCCTTATGAGAAGCCGTTAGTGTTGTTTGTTGGTTCAAACAATCATTTATCGATCACAGTTTTTGGTTTTGCATTACTCATGGATGAAACGATTGAGACTTACAGATGGGTTTTGGAGACCTTTATATCGTCTATGAATAACAAAAGGCCTGTTGCTGTTTTGACTGATGGGGATGAAGCCATGCGAAGGGCTATTGAAGTGGTACTCCCTGGTTGTCCTCATCGTTTGTGTACGTGGCACATAGCAAAAAATGCCCGGAGGCACCTGCGTAAGAACAGTGTCTTTTCTGAATTTAGACGTTGTATGTGGGATGAAGTCACTCCAGATGGTTTTGAAAAACGTTGGAATGCTATGGTTAACACACATGGTCTCCACAATAAGGATTAGGTTAAGATGATGTATGAAAAGAGGAAAATATGGGCAGAGGCATTTATTAGTGGCCATTTTTTTGCCCGTATGAGAAGCACTCAGAGATGTGAGGGTATGAACAGCTATATGAAGGGTTATCTGAAAAGCGGTGTGAAATTATTTGAACTTATTCTGGCATTTGATAGGGCATTGTTACGGCTTAGGAACAAGGTTGTGGAAGAGGATTTTAAGTCCAATAACTCTAGTCATATCCTTACTTCTTCACTTCGAAAATTGGAACATCATGCAGGTATTATTTTCACTTGAAGATTTAGCATCTACTTAAAGATTTTAGGACCCATAACTTTATTCATGTCTTTTTTTTTTTTTTTTTTTTTTTTTTTTAACATGGAACATCATGCAGGACTATGTTCACTGATAGTATGTTTGAGCATGTACATAACGAGATTGATGGGGTCGGCGATTTAATAACATCTCGAACTATGGTGTTTGGTTCAAGTCGTGTATACTTTGCATCTAGTTACAATGACAACAAACAAGAGATTGAGTACACCACAGTTTACTATCCTGATGAAAACAATCCTCGTATGGAGTGTTCATGTAAGCTGTTTGAATGCGAAGGCATTCCATGTTGTCATATATTTAACGTTATGAAACATGATCGTATGAATGAGATTCCTTCATCCTTATTAATGAAGAGGTGGACGAAGTCTGCAAAATCTAATATGCAAATATCAGTTCATGAAGACAACGTCCCTAATGAAGCTATAGAATTTGCCAGGTACATACTTCATTTAATTATATTCAATAATTCTTCTTGTTTTACATTAACATGTCACTTACTTTTCTTTTCTTTTTTTAACAACACATTATGATTAGTTTTAGGCTCATTTGTGAATCTTAACTGATGTCTTGTTATAGTGTGATGAACAATCAATAATAAATCATATATCGTGCAGGTACGGAGATTTAAATTGTTTTAGAAGTAAACTATGTTTTCTTGCATCGAAAACAAAGGAGGGCACGGACATCCTAAACAGAGAATTCATCAGACTAGAGCCCATACTATCAGACTTGTGGAAGCAAGAGAAAGAAAAAATTGTTATTCCAGAGCACTGCAGTAATATTATTAAAGATCCAATCAAGGTGAGGACCAAAGGCACCCAAAAGACCACAAGTATTAAAAAATCTAGATAGTGTAGTTGGTGCAAGAACTATGGACACACAAAAACGACATGCCCGCAGAAAAAACGTCGACGAAACAGAGCTTGAAACATTTGGTTGAAACCAGAGTAATAATTGTTTTCTGTAAACAAAGAATTTTTCAATTATTTACCAACAGTTATGGTCAATCTAATTTTGTTAGTGTAAATTTTGTTTACAATGAGTTATTAGTTATTTATGATTACTATCATTAATTACTTCAGTTTCAGTATAAAAGATCTGTCTAAATCCTTTCTTATACACATCTTATTGTGTGTCTTTATTAGTTTTGGCCATCATTTTATCCTTCTGATATCTTTTGGCGATTTTCATTTGAGTTACTTTAAAACTTAGTAATTTGAGCATTCAAAACAGAGGCTACTGATGATGAATACAAAATAACATTAATATCGAAAGGTGCAATAACATTCTCGGTAAAAGATAGCATTAAATGAAAAATCCTTCCAAAAAATCATGAATTGACCAACGCAGAGTACAATAAATTCCACATCTTGAATCATCACTCGAATCAAATTCCCAGCGTATACATATTTCTTCAAGTTTCTCCCCTGAAATGTTAAGATCCCAGAGCTCATAATTGTAAAAAAGAAACACATAACTAAATCCTTCCAAAGCAACTTCATATTCCAAAGTCCTGCATCTGCACTCCAATGAAAGAAAATAACAAAAGGAAAGAGTTAGTATTAATATGTTCACCTAGAATATTGAGCAGAGTTAATACTCAAAAGAATAAACACACATGGGGAAAGAATTATCATGAAGTAAGATCGAGAACTGGTAGCGATTTATGAAATTACAATGACTGAAGAATTCCAGAAACAATTGACAATTACTGCTATTGGTGGAGTATAGAGGTTGTTGAAGGTACAAATAAGACTTTAATTTATAGGAGATTTCTGAAGTGAGTACTGGAGTCTATCATCAGTGTAGAGACTGCTCAAGGTTACACATGAAGGACGATGGTTTATATGATTAGAAAGTTGTTAGTGCCCTGATAGAATTCAATGTCAACACTGATATATATAAACCCATACGTCATTATCCTTATCGCACATCAATTGAGAGAACCTACTCTCTTCCCTATGAAACTGAATTTATAGAAACAGGTTGCAAAAGCCAAGAAAATCCAAAACAATACAATTACAGGTTGAGATAAATGGGAAAAAATAACTGCATAAATCAAATATAATCTGGATAAGAGTACCTGTTCTCTTTGCCATGTTTGTATTCTTGAGACAATATTCCAATCTAGTTTTAAAAAAAAACATCCTTAGTGATGATCGATAATGATAATCAATGGAAAGCATAATGATAGGGAATAAATAGAAATTGTGCAATTGGGAAACTAAATTCAATTAAATAGAAAAGGAAAACGGGAGAGCAGAGAGCAACGATTACCAGGAACAAAAGAAATTAGTCATTTGTTCAAGATACCTGCAAAATTAGATTCTATACATTGTTTTGTAGAAGCAAACACACTACTAATTAGATTCTATACATTGTTTTATAACATCTCAGCACAAGATTGTATTTTAGAGATGATATTTTAACATAGTGCCCAGGAAAATCAATCTACTGATGCAGAACATGGCATCATTAAAATTTGAGGTTATAGAGGCTTCGGTGCTTATACCCACTACCATTACCCAATTGAATATCAATCAAGAATCAACAAGGCATAACCCAAAGGCCTGATAGTAACCCAATTGATGATTTGAACCCTAAAACAATCCTAAAATCCCAATAATGAAGCAAAATCAACATAATTAATGGCCAAATTGTAAACTTTAACAAGAAAGGCACGAAATCTAAATTAGAAATTACTGATAAAGAGTTTAACTGGGCAAATTGAGTTGTTGATTGAAAAATCTACCTTGGCTTCAGGAAATTCATAATCTTGAATACCAACTCTGTGCGATGACAGTAGAAAAGTAGCCTTCTTTGGTTTTGAAAAGAAGAATCCATGGCTGTAAAAAAGAATATAAAGATAAGATACGAGCCCCAAAGTTGTAAACTTCAACAGAAGAATAAAATGAAAAGATAATAAGATAGCGAATGCCAGGAAAAAGAGAAGACGATGGTTGATGGTCCAGCGATATGCCAGATCCAGATTGAGAAGCTTCAAGAGAGAGTGGGACAGGTCTAGAATCTCCGCCGCGAAGCTCTCCGGCATATCCCCAATACCTGGCTTTGATTGCAGATGCAAAGACCCAACTTGATCTGGTCACCGAGAGTAGCAAAGGTGGAGGCGGCGATGGAGGAACTACGTCGTCCCAAGAGCACCGAGAGAGAGAGAGAGAGAGAGAGAGAGAGCTAAGGGAGAAAACAGAGAAGAGCATATATCGAAGAAGAGAAATCTAACTTATGTATCCAAAAAAGTGATGAATTGTATTGAAAACTCATTTGGATTAAATCAACGGCTAGAAAGCTCGATCCGCGTGAAAAACAAATTAGCAGAACTCGTTATCTGACTGCTGAAATAATAGAACAAAGGAGTAAACGGATCGCACTTCACTTTCGCTTAGTGGAATTAACAAAAATGTGATTGAAGAATCCTTATTCAGCTGACAAAGGTGGTCAAAGTGTAAACATAAACGACTTGAGATAAATTTTGTAGTAGAGCTCTAAACTATGGTAATGCAATGTATCAGTGAACTATTTTATAGAGGAGCATATATCTCGTGGAGAAAGAAATATCTTGTTGAAGAGCAAATATCTTATTGAATAGGAGATATGTTGTCGAGGAGCCGATATCTTGTTAAGGCGAGATATGTTGTCGAGGAGGAGCAGATATATTGTTAAGGTGAGATATGTTGTCGAGGAGCCAATATCATGTTAAGGCGAGATATGTTGTCGAGGAGTAGCAGATATCTTGTTAAGGTGAGATATGTTATCTTGTCAATGTTGAGATATGTTGTCGAGGAGCAGATATATTGTTAAGGCGAGATATGCTGTCGAGGAGCCGATATCCTGTTAAGGCGAGATATGTTGTCGAGGAGTAGCAGATATCTTGTTAAGGTGAGATATGTTATCTTGTCAATGTTGAGATATGTTGTCGAGGAGCAGATATATTGTTAAGGCGAGATATGTTGTCAAGGAGCCGATATCTTGTTAAGGCGAGATATGTTGTCGAGGAGCGGCAAATATCTTGTTAAGGCGAGATATGTTGTCGAGGAGCAAATATCCTGTGAAGGAGAAGGTATCTCGTTAAGATAGAAATATCTTATCAAGGAGCAGATATCTTATCAAGAATCATATATTTCATTGAGAAAGAAATATCTTATATAGGAGCTTCGTAATGAATATATAAAAATGTAGGGGATAGGGTTTAGGGTTTTGGGTTTGGGGTTTAGGGTAATGAATATATCTTGTTGTTTTGAAATTTGTTAAACAACATTTAATATAGATTAGGAATTCTATTGTAGTTTCCAAATAACTGAAAAATTTAGGGTTTAGGATTTGGGGTTTAGGGTGTAGGGTCTTTTACATTTCAGAAAGCATTAATTTTTTCAATATATTTAAATGAAAATCTTTTATGATAATGGAAAAGGGAAAAGAATAATTAAATCTCTAACATGAGAACAATTTCGTTCAAAAATTATAACCCTACAACTTATAGTCCACGACCTAAACCCTAATTCCTAAAGACTAGAAACTATCTCAGCCACCCCATCGTTCATTCAACAACTACCATCATTCAACCTAGCAGAGTTGCGCAAGGCTTCGTATCCAGGTAAAGGCACAATTCAACCTACCTTCTATTTTCGCTATTCTTCCAAGCATGAACTGCTAAGCTCTGCTAGTGAGTAGAATGTGGTTCACTCAATTAGATTGAGGAAACCAGCTTATTTCGATATGGGGTCAAACCTTGTATTAGGTCTCTTAGAGATATGACAAGTTGTTTACGCTCGGTTGAAACATAATACAATCAAATATTACATAAAGGTAGTCCAAACAATGAGTGGATCAGTTAGGACTAGGATAAATATCTGATATATTTAGTGACCATAGCTAATTAGTTCTTCATTTGTTCATAATTCGTAATGCTCCGGTATATTCTTGTTTCAATATATTTCAACCGTTCTGCAGATGATGGCGGAATCGAAAGTAATAAAAAGCAACAGTAAATTGAAGAATAAAACAGACGACAAAAAGGAACAGAAAGTAATTGTTGGGCAATTTGCTTTCAACCAATACCTGTAAGTATATGTACCTATATCATATCCATTGAATATTAATTGTAGCTAACTTTGTTTATGTTCTCATTTTCATCAGAAAAATCCAAGCGGATGAGTTGATTGCTTGCGGTAAGAATGTGAAGAAAGATAATGAGGTAACTGGTTAATTTTCTAAGAGATTGCTTTACGTTATTTTTTTTCTATTTGCAACTTTTAATATGTAAATATGTGGTTCCAATCTATTACAGTTTAAGAAATTGGTGTCTTCTAAGTGGCATACACTCACGCCTACTGAAAAAGCCAAGTACAATATTCTAGGCCATGATGTTTCATCTGGAATTACGAAGAAAAGTAGGAATACATCCAAATCCTCAGCTACCATATCCACTCGATGTAGTCCACACCAGTTTCAACAAGTTGTTTCTAAATTTTCTGGGAACAAATTGCAGCAATAACTGAATTGGGCTTCGGTACATTAGTGCAATTGTCATGCACACGAGTACGCCGAGATTTATGTCGATTTTTGATTGATAAGTTTGACACTGAGGAGTGTTTGATTGAGCTGCATGGTAAGAGTATGAAAATGAGTTCTTCAGATTTTAAACAGATTATGAGTGTGCCTGAAGGAGGAATACATGTAGATTTCAGCGGCTCAATTGAAGACCCTGACATGAAACCATTGGTTGATTATTATGTCGGAAATTCTGGGTATATAGAAATTTCAGACATAATTGCAAAGTTAGATGGAGTAAACGTAGTAGATGATCACTTTGGAGTCAGCTTCATTCTGTTGGCATTGGGAACCTTGCTTTGCCCAAATACATCAACACATCTCAATCCAAAGTATCTTCTTGCATTGAAGAATCTGAAGAATATAAGAAGTATGAACTGGGCAAGTTTTTCATTTGAATTTCTATTGGAAAGTGTGCGGTTGTTCAAGCATAACAAAGCAAAGTACATATCTGGATGTGTGTTGTTCTTCCAACTATATTATTATAATGTCATCGGATATGGAAGGGCACTTGTTGATTGTGAGAAGCCTTCAATTGCAGCTTGGGGAGAGGAGCAATTAGCAAAATTAATTAAATGGATATTGCGTAAAGGGGGTCATGAAAGTCCAAACATTCTGGTTTCCAAAGTTTATAATTCAAGTGAACAAAAACATGAGGCAGAAAATGTTGTTGCCCTTCGAGCTGATGTTGAATCCGTGAAGAGTACCATTATGCGTGTGGAGGAAAAGATTGATGAATTGGGAGGTCTTCTTAGAGGGATACAAGAAGGATTGTTCAAAGTAGTGAGACAAGATGGTGATCAGGATGTCAATATAAAAAGGGACGAGGCTAATCATGAAAGAAAGACTGTGGATCTGTCAGCAAATGATACTATTAGGCAAAACCATCAAGAAAGTGATGATTTCAAAACTCAAAGTTCAAAAGAAGTTGAGGTTAATGACGAATCATCATGCCAAATACAAAGTGACGACAACTCTGAGGCAGCACATCCTAAGGTATGTTTTGCATCAACTTCTTATTTGAATTTTATCTAAAATAAAAATAAAAATCTTGGTAATTATTTCTAAAATCGTTACTAACAAGTGTACATATTATGATGCAAAAAACAGCTTTAATTTTTTTTTTCTTTACAGATTAAGGAAGAATTTGTCATAGGCAAAACAATCAGGACAGACACTAAATCAACTAAATTCAGTCCGATCAATACGCGGCGCACCGCTGAAAGGAAGCCAAGTCAAGCAATATCAGATCCATTTGTGAAGCTTGGGTTCAAATTAGATGATGAGCAAATGGACGAATATTTGCATGGGAGAACCCTAAATTTGAAGAGAATTGGTGAATTCAACGGTCCTTTCGATTTTGACGATGATGATTGTGATTTGCTGAGTTTTATATATGAAAAATATAAAAAGGAGTAAGCCTTCATACTTTTCATACATTGTTCAACAAGAATCTGATACATACATGTACAAAATTAAAACATAAATTTGTTCTGCAGCTTTATGGTTTTCCAAACAGACGATAACTTCCTAAACCGTGCTGATATGAGATGCTTAGAGCTCGGTCAATATGTCAACAACAAGGTATGAATTTCATGTACAGTACAATTTTTGTTTCAGTCATCATGTTTACATCTTTTTCGTAACTATAACTGTACCATATTTTTTCCTGGATACCAGTTGGATTGTCTGTGCAAAATTTGACGGTAAGGTTGTATATACTTGGATTGTTTGTGCAAAATTTGACGGTAGGAGACTAAGTTCAGTATTTTAATGTAGGGCAAAGCACTTTCTAAAAAAGAAGGTCAAGATTTGTCAAAATTTGCTGCCAACGCGAAAAAAGAAAATAAGGCTGAGTTCCGATACTTTGTATTTGAGAAATGCGAAAAGGTATCATATACACTTTTAATTTGTTTAATTGAGCTTCTCAAACAGATATTTCATGTAGTAACAATTTATAGTGTGCAGATTTTTATTCCCATCCTGGATGAGGGTGTAAAAGGGAACCACTGGTTCCTGATGGTAGTAAAAATAAGAAGCAAGGAAGTTGAGATATTGGATAGTTTTCCTAGTTCCGCACGCAAGACTCCACGAGAGAATCTAGCTTATCATTTGGTAATAAATTATTTGATGCATTATTGTTATTATTTCATATTATATGTAGACATTTTCAAAATCACACCTTCTTGATTCTTAACGATGCAGCTGAAGACACTGGACATGATATTTAATAACGAGATTATGATTCATTTCGATGAAGGATGCACATTCTCTTCATTTAAAATTATCCATCCCGATTGTGTTCCAGTACAAAAAAATGGATTCGATTGTGGTATTTTTATGATTAAATTCATGGAGGATTATGAGAATGCATCCAAAGCAGGGGACAAGGTATTTATTTTATCTGAAATTCAGCATCTAATTTTTCAAGTTATTTCTTTATAAAAATTCTAATAAACTCATGCATGCAGTATCATTCTGTGAACGAGCGTCTGCGCATAGCTCTCACCTTGTTGAGGCATCCGGACAACCAATCACGCAACAATATTGCTGAAGCTAGACAAAGGTCACTTCAAAAAGTTATATGCAAGAAACGTGGACCAAACACAATGAAGATAGATCAAGATAGCACAGCACGCAGCGATACTGATGAAGGTTTGCAAAGGTCTCCAAAGAAAATGAAGGCAATCCACGAAATAGATGCAGCCAACGTGAACAAGAAAAAAGGTCCTGGTCGGCCTCGTGGATTAAAGAATAAACCTAAGAAATAACTAATAGCACACACCAAGTTACAACTAGTTACATTTTATCATACTCTTTTGCAAGTTACATTTGATTGTTAGAACTGCATTTCTTTAGGTGTCACTTTAGGTTTTGATGGTTTAACTGAACTGCTATGGATGAGGACAAACTAAATGCCTTGTAAAAAAAGATCAATGAGTTATTTCACCAAATGAAGCTAAATAGGTTTGGTTTGTTAAAAAAGATCTGCTTTGGTGGGCAAGCTATATTTGTTTAGTAAATGTCCCTCTCTACAAAATGTCAGAAACATTATTCAAAACAAAAAAGAAAACAATAGCGCCATGGCTCTTCAAGTAAGTACCATGCATGTGCGGTATGTATTTCAAGCAACTCCAAACAGGGTAAAGCCCCCATTGAGATTCCAATTACATAGAATTTGGACCCAATCTGCAACATGTCGGCTAGTTCTTGAATATCATATGCTTCACTCTTAACTGAGCGCGCCATAACCAGCTCTGCCAATGAAGAGAAAATATACCCTTAACTCGTCAATGTCTTCCATATTGAAAATGGGAATGGTCGATTCAGTTCTTTTGACAGCCCTCTTCTTGTCAATATACTTCTGATTGCTGGTCTTTCCCTTCTTTCTTGAACCACAACAACTCTTTAATATGATGTTTGGTTCCAAATCTTCCTCAGTCAAAACAGGATCATACCCATATAGTGCTTGCCTGTTGAAACAGCAACCAGTTCCCACATAAACTGGACCCTGGATGCCATCCAACCCTTTCAAGTTGATCTGCAAATAAGAAGAAATAACAATGTAATTTTTCCGGTGGAATGAAATTTGTCATTGCTGAATGATGATTACAAAACAAGTAGGACCTACATCAAAGAAGACAATTATTAATCAAAATACCTATTGTATCTCAGATAATCTTGTTTAAGAGAGGATAACAGTATTGCTATAAAACAAGGGTAATTTACAACAATTGCTACCCCAAATTGAAAGAATGTTAGCATCCTCACAATATGATATGTATCATGCCATCATGGTGTACTTGGTCAAGGAATTATTGAGGATCCTAATCAGCCAAGTATCAAAGACAGATCCTCCAGAGAGGTCATAAATAGAAGCTAGTGGGGTGAGCATTTATGCAGTTATACAAATGCATATCAATGAAAAATAAATCATTTCGAGCATTTATCCATCTTTATCAAAAAATGATTGAATAACCAAAATAGAGTTCCAACTCAGTCAAACTTTGATTATAGCAATCAAAAAATAAAACTAATAAAAACAACTCAACAGAACATACCAATATTCAGTAAGGGCAAAGCAACTAAAATGAGGTGAGAAACATCGATCAAACCCAACCCAACTGGCATAGACATGTAACCCCAAAGCCAATTTGGACTAAGAGTTTAGTGAATGTACTAAACTTAATTAGCATAACATAGAAACAAAAGCTTAATTAGCATTGCACGAGTTCTTCAACCGCAAACATTTTTGTACAGTGAACAGCCAAAAGACCAAATCCCAACCCAGAAATTTTGAAATAAAACTACAACACAGAAACTCTAAAACTCAATTCCCACAGAAGTCATCACAACCTCTAAGTTTACCCAAAAACCCTGACCTTAAAAAAAAATACAGGACTAATAATTGATCATCCTGTTTTTCTAACCTCCAAAATCCAAACAAAGAAAAAAAAATTACAGCACTCCCACACCTCTACAAATTCATCAGGTCACCCCTAACATTACTCAATGCCACCATTATATTCCAATCTCAAACCCCCTCCAAGTTGACCCTCCTTCATTCAACACCTCCTCCAACAAATTAACAAGAACACAACTTTTCATACAAATTTCAAATTCATATATAAATCCAATAAAAAATAATTAAAAAAAGACCAAAATAGGGTGAATTTTTTTAAAACAAATTGCATATACCTGTGAAGAAGAACTCTCATGCACAAGGCCAGACCTTCTTCCTTCCATAGAAGAGTCATCACTACCTCTCTCAGCTTTCTTGGACCCAATGTGCGCGGTCCTCTTCCGCCCCAGAAGCCCCTTCCACCTCGTCGATGACCCCTTCGGCAGCCTATGAAACGACACGTCGTCCTCCCGAGCTCTTCAATCTACAAATTTGATCGAAGCCTTGTACCCTTTCAATTTCTGCAATAGAATCACATTCAAAAACCAAAGAACTAACCAAAATCAACTCCAATTTACCGAAAATAGACTGCAAACATATACCAAAAAGCAAGAAATACCTAACGAGCCACAAGATTTCGATTGCAAGTACAGAAATCGAGTGCGACAAGCAACTGATTGCTAAGCAAGAAGTCGAGAGAGCAAGTGAGATTGGAGGAGGTATTTGGGGCTGAGGTGTTAGGTTTTTTGATTTGGGTATTACGGAATTTGGGCCAAGATTGGTTTCATAGGAAATGAAGCAGGATGTGAAAGGCTAAGAGAGAAGGATGACGAAATGGATGGCGAAGGTACGATTCAGATTTGGTTGTTTGGTGTTTGGTATGTTTTTCGATCTGGTTTTTGAGGGTGAGAGCGACTGGAGGAGAGATGAGGAAGTAAAAGATAGAGAATGAAGAAAAATGACAACAAAAGAAGAAAAAAAGAAGAAGCAAATAATCTGAGAGCCAAAGATTAACTATGGACCAAGAAGGAAGAAGGAAGAACTAAGAAGGACGCTGGAAGAGAAAGGGAAATAGAGAACCCAATCGGCCAATCCTCAGTTCGGAAACAAAAAAAAAAAAAAAACACAATGAGTTCACTTTTTAATACTTTATTATTACGTTTTCAGAACCACTTTACTAATAAAACAACGAATGTGTTGCTATAATAGTAAAACTTCATATATTTAAGTAAATTTGCAGTAAGTCCTTTATGGTGTAATAAGGTTGTCTATTTTGTAATTACTGTCCTTTAGGAGTTATTTACTTATTTGACAATGTTTTTTCTAGATTTTACGGCAATTAAGGTCCAAAGTAATAACCAAGGTTGTATTTGTGGTAATTCTTCAATATTACAAGTTTGACAACGAATTGTTGTAGAAGTAGTAATCAAACTCTTATTTGTGGTAATTTTTTATATTACAAGTCCAAGAACCATTTTACTAATGTGACAACGAATTGCTGTCAAAGTGGTAAAACTTTATGTATATATTGTCAATGAGGCGCGGAGTCCGTAATTGTGTATTAAAGTTCTATATTTTGTAATTAATACTTTTCATGTGTAAATCTCATCATCCATGAGAGAATTACTCGTTTGACAATGCATTTTACTATAGATTACAACAATTGAGGTATAAAGTGGTAATTATGGTTGTTTTTATGATAATTACATGAAATATGATCCATTTACAAAAAAAAACGATCCACTTACCAATGCTACAACAAATGATTTGTTTATATGGTAAATAATCATATTAGACCTAAAACTTTTCAAGTCCTTATTCTTGTAATCCAGTTGTTCTTTTTGTAATTAGAGTCCTTTCTTTTGTAAATTATATCATCGATGAGGCATTTTACAACAAAAGACCACATTGGACGTATTTAATGATAATTATAGTTGTAATAAAAGTAATTACTATATTTATGATATTCATTACAAGTTTTTGAACGATTTACGTATAAAAGAATAAATGAGTACTTAGTATGGTAATTTTTTTTTTAAGTACACATGTCAAATTATAATTGGATAACCTGTTGACCTGTACAACAGGTTTCACCTACTAATTTAATTTAATATATATTAATTAAAAAGATGATGTATGACAAACATCAACACACCTTAGACTTCTAAAAATTACTGAAGTCACAAAAGTAACCAAATTTGTTATAACATGAAATTGTTTATATATTTTCTCAACTCTCAAATTTGTTATAACTTGAGAATTGAGAAAATAAACTATATTATGTTATAACTAATTTTGAGATAATTTAACTTTTGATTATTTTAATAAATTCTGTTGGAATGGTAAATTTTTTCAAAATTAGTCAAAATTTTAATTTTTTGTTAAACTAGCTAATCTATTGGGTCAAAATAAGACTGGATTTTCATGAAAAAGACCAGATTTCTTACCATGTATTTGGATGCTGTAATTAAGTCTCCTGAATACGATTTTGAACAAAATAAACCTCTTCCCACACCAACTCCCAATAATCACATTCTCTAGTTCTCTACTCGCCACAAGAGGCAATGTTACACTAGGGCCGAACTCACACAAATTACCATGGACTCTAGTATGTCCATTTCTTTTTCTTTCTAATTTATCATCTTTACATAATTAGTGAAAAATGTAATAAATTAGCTGTTTTACATAATATTAATATTATTATTATTATTATTATTATTATTATTATTATTATTATTATTATTATTATATTACATAATTTGATTAAAAAATATATTGGAGTTGAGTTGATGAATTCATAGCTTGTAATATATGATGCATTTGATCGATTAGATGTTCACTTATTGATATTTTGTTTCTCTTCATAATATCAAAATTAAGTTCAAAACGAAAGAAAAAACTAATGTATTTTTCGCATACATTACAATATAGATTTAAGTTTAATTTTAGTGTTACTAATTGTGTTATTCTCGACGAATAGAGACAACCTAGGCGGTGATTCATTTAGGCTCTAATCAACCCATATGAGAAAATTAAAAAACATAAACATATATTCTAAGCCCTTTATCCATACCCTAGTCCATAATTTGTCGCCCATAACTACTGAAGGCCTAGCTTTCTTAACCGACCAACTTGCCTGGTTGTTTCTCTAAAAATGTACTTTCCTTCGTCAACTAACTTGCCACGCGTTTACTTCAATTAAAGTTTCTAGTGACTTCACTAAACTCAAATAAATTTTTAGTTCATATATAGTTAATTACCTGTAACGATTATGAATCTTTATAAGTATCTTTAAATTTATTGAACAAGTACCATTAGATGATGATCTTGTTATATATTGTCATGATTTTAATATTTTCACGCGCCTCCTAACAGTGAACGTCACGTGATGCATGCTTGGCAACAATAATAAACAAACTCAATAACTAAGTACATATACTTAAATGTTTCTCATAAATCCTCGGCATACAAATTTAACAGCAATTTTTAAAATTATTGCATGAGTTGAATGAGATTAAGTTACAAGTCACTAACGAATTTTGCAAACAAACTGAAATCTGCACTTGAATGGTTAGGGCAAGGCCCACTTACTATTTAATGATACTGGAAAAAAAAAATGAACTCTTTGTACTATAATGCGTAATATTACAAATGTGTATATATTTGATGTTTAATCAACTGGTCATCAAGTGACGGTGTATGAGAAGAGAATGAGAATGCATGCACTATAGTCCTGCACCATTTCCTATTCTGGAGAGCGTGTTCCTACGCGCCCCTGATGATTCTATGGGTAGTGGGATAGATATTTTTTTCTTTCACATGGGGCCCACAAAAATATGACCAAGAAAAATTTATCTTCACCATGAGAAACTCTTAGCGGCCGGTTCTATAAATTCATGCCCTCCCTAAACCATTTCACACCCAGTCATTTCAATCTTTCATGTCACTATATCAGTGAGTGACAGAGTGAGAGACTCCTCCAAAAACATTTCCTTTTGCTTTGTTCATTATTACAGTTCTCTATCAAAAATGGCTGCAGGTGAAATCATATATTCAGCTGGTTTTTGAATTTCCATTTATGAATTCTCAAATCCTATTTGTTTATGTTGGTTTAGTTGTAGACTAGATATAATATTAGATCCCACTTAATATATTATCTAATATTTTCTTTTTATTGTGGCTCGTTATTGATGATAGATAATCGTCACAAAAACTTCGTCAACTCAATGATCCAATATCTTGACTGTACCAATCTTGCAGTAGTTGCGCGAAGGTCTGTCGCTTCTAATGTATATCTAATTTATATAATTCTCTTGAGACTAGTTTGAATGGAATAATATCAAATCTACATATTTGGTATGAAAAAGAAAACAAATTTTTAATTAAAAAAAGTACAAAAGAATATATATATATATATATATATATATATAATACATTTAGAATATCACTAGATGAAATATATTTTGAAGTGGATTTCAAATAACTATGGTCTTTTGAAATTCTTATGTTTTGTTATCCTTGCTTCTTCCAACTCAAATTTTGATAAGCGTAGATTGCAATCGTCTACAAAAGCAACTAAGCACAATTTTAACAAAATTTTTAGATTTGGATCACTCCATTCAAACTGAATGTTAGGCTTAATGAATTACATAGCTAGACAACAACAGTCATCACGAGTGCAAGATAGTTGTTAGTGTTAGCATATCTGCATATGTGGGTCTCTCACATATATCAGTGACGGACAATTGCCAATGAACATGTGCTTTCTTGTCTAATGCAATAATGATCAGTATTTATCTTTAATTTAGTCTCTCTCTTTTTTTGTCTCAATTATATATTAATAATTTTGACATTTATTAATTAATCGCAAAATATTGGTAATATGTGTAGCTTGGAGCGCCACTCTGCCTTATTCTTCAACTTGAAGTATTTCGAGGATTGCTTCATTGGTGGAAAACTTGACGAAGCTGATGATTACCTCAGCGGTTTCACCTCCGTCAATGACAATTCTTTCTCGACTCTTCTCTTTTTTGAGATTAGATGGCACAAGTTCATACTAGCACTGGATTTGTAATTAATCCTCAAACTTGAATTTACTATATACCTATTTATTTACCATCGTCAATCTAAATTACAGTGTAATGTCCAGAAAGCAACGTCAGAGAGCGAGAAGAATACTCAGAGAAGAACTCCAAACATTTCAGCGCTTCGACTGTCGTCTCAAAGCTAATATGTCCGAGCTCTTACGCTTGGATAATTTCAGGTTTGAGAAAATTATAATAATAACAACAATATAATAATTATTTCAAAATTTGTGTTCGATCAGTGTGACGTCTTAATTAATTTTCGGGTTTAACATTACATGTAGAGATGGGCTAGGTGAAGAATACGAGGACCTTGGAGTTGCAAGGTTGAATGCAATGGAGGAAGTTAGGAACAACCTGGAGGCCAATCCATTGTTGAAAAACAAGATTGTGTACCCTCCTGCGGGGAATTTCGGGGTTTCGGATCATGTGCATCCAGCTACACCATTCCCGGGTCTGGCATTAATTCCGTCAACTCTGACAGCAGGTCCAAGTGAAGCTAATCAGACTCCAGCACCGGTACTTCCTCATGTTGCACTTCATGGACCAATGAATTGCTGGATTTTTGTCCGTGCTTTCGGGGACTAATGTTTATTTAGTTCGTCATAGGAGGAATAATTGATATTAATTTACTTCGGTTCTTCTTCTTCTTTTTTCATGGTGTCTTATATTAAACTTGTCTCTGTGCTAAACTTGACAGCGCCACCTCTTGTTTTTAGGGCAAACACTCCACCACATTATCCTCTTGTCTATTTTCGAACTTGCAGTTACCTGTCACTATTCAGCCTCGCCCCACTCCGCCAGCGGCGTCGCTGCAGCTATCAGGAATGAGACGTGAACGTGAGAAGGAGGAGGAGGAGCGTAGAAAGCGCTCTCGACACTGTTTGGACCTCGTTCCTGTCAATTTGCATCCTGGGCTTGAGGCGAACGCTGAGGGGCTTGAGGCTCCTAAGCAGAACAACCCCAAAATGGATTCTCGTACTGCTCCATCTGCTACCCAGACCCCTCATTGATGGCTTCGGTTTAACTTCTAGCATTTTGGTTTTTCATTTGTAGTCACCGAATAAAGTGTGCTTAATTGTTCGTATTTAGTATACTACATGCTAGAAAGCCTTCTAGTCTGGCCGAGTGTGGCTTCGACACTATAATGAACTTCTTTCTAACCATCATTGTACTCTAGTTTAACCTCGTATGATCATATGATCATTTTTCAATTAATGAATTTATTCATGACCCATAAAAAAAATAAAAAAAAAATCTAAGAAAGAAATGGTTCAGATTTCAGACAAGAGAAAAAGGATTTGTTACTATATGGAGATGCTGGTCAGAGTAAGTTGAATAACCCTCAGATTTTCTTACAATGTACCTTGGATTATTGGATACGCTAATTAAGCTCATACCCAAAATGGATTCAAAACTTTAAAAAGGAAATTTGTTTCCACTTTTTTAGTTAGATTTTCCTACAATGTACCTGGATTCACTAATTAAGCTCATGCCCAAAATGGATTCAAAACTTAAAAAAGGAAATTTGTTTCCACTTTTTAGTTAAATGGGTAAAAGTTAGAAATGGTTCATGTGATTTGGAGTGATACTCAATATTAACCTTCTGGTTTCAAACTGTTTAATTTTACCTTTGTGATTTGCGAAATCGATCAAAGTTGGTCCAAAAGCTAATTTTGACAAAAACTTTGTCATGTGCAAGTCATGTGTAAGGATAAATTTGTCATCCCAATAAAAAAATAAAACGAAAACAAAATAAATTAAAAATTTTATAAGAAATGAAATTAAAAATAAATAAAAACCAGAATTTCACAACCTCCTAAGAAAAACAAAAATCACCCATTGAACGACGGGAATTGATCCACTTGGCTACATCCGCCCCTTGTACTATTTTTTTTAATTTCATTTATAAAAGCCACGAAAGGAAGGTATTCCATTCTCTTTCTGTTTATCCACAGATGACATCAAATTCAACAGGATTTGTTGTCACACACATGGCCATGCATGAGTAGTAGAGGGTAATGAACTCTTTCTTCCCGAGTTAATTTTCTACCACTTGGCCAAAACTTAAGACATGGATAACTTCGCATGTAAAGTTCTTTTGTTTGTGTCATATAAAGAAGTTCATAATTCATCATTATATAATATTAACAACTAAATGTTGATTATTTTGAATGACTAATATTTTGGAGGTGCCAAATTCAAATAATTTCAGTTACCTGTGCCAGAGCGGCTTTCATATATAAAACGCACTTGGATGGGGTTGCTTTGAGTTCACGAACCCAGTCAAATGAAAATTAATGAGAGCACACACATTGACAACACAGAATAGGCGGTTTAATTACGTTTTACGTTTTACTTTGTTTCCTTTTGAGGATGATGTTACCATAATTAAATACAGGGAAAAATATGAGAGTTAATGTTCTAGTGCGGTTAAACTCACATACACTAACATGTAAACTTCTCTTTTCCTAATCGGTGCATAGAATAATTTTCATTCCTAATATTTTATTTTATCACTTCTCTTAGTAAAAATAAAAATAAAATTACTCATTATGGTTTGGAGGGTTGCACCTACTAAAATTCGATAACAAAATTGATAATTTGGGTCCTAGTATATCCGAATTACTAATGGTTAACTATGAAATTGTATTATCTAGACCTCCTTATTTAGAGTTCAACTTTAATGTTCCCGAAATATTTATCTTGAATTTTCTTGACAAATGGACATTCGTTTTAGGTTTAGAATTTAAACGTTAATTTAAGTGAAGTGATGAATTTCTTATTATATGTGTATTTGTTTTCAATCATGAGCATTTTGTCATTTTTTCCATTGAATAAGCTAGCACTTCTTCTTTATCTTTGTCGGCGAGGCCGACCTATCCAGGTGATTGTTTCTTACAGAGCTTTTTACCAATAACTACAAAATGACACTACTATTTACCAATAGCAGACTCCAAAACCAATAGCTCATGCGGCCAATAATTAAAACAGGTTGTCAGCCCATTTTATAGAAAAAACACTCAAATATTAAGAAAATTACGAAACATGCCACTGAGACTCACATAACCCATTTCTCCCAAAATCAGAACGATTCCAAAATCAAAACCATCCCAAAATCCAAATCCTCCCTAAATCGATCTAGGGCTCCGACGAAAGTAGGGGACGAAGCAACTGGTGGATCGAGGCGGCGAAGGGAGGCTGCGAAGCCGGCGAGACGAGGCTGCAAAGCCAGTGAAGGGAGGCTGCGAAGGGAGCATCAAATCTCTGATTCTCTTTCGCTTTCTTTTCACTATATTTCTAAGCTTGGCTTATACTAGCTCATGGATCCCTTCGATTTGGTGCAAAAAGGTATTGCTCTGCTTCGGATCTTTCACTTGGCTTTGGGATTGATTTCGGTTTATCTTCGTTTTGGATTTTGTGCGTGGTTTTGTGATTTTTGGCGTTGAATTTGATGAGATCTATTGAATTTGATTGGTTTTATGGCTGCGGATTTGGTTTCTGTGCTGCTCTTGTTTTTTTTAGCTTGATTTTGTTTGGATTTTCTGTGGAAAATTGGACTTGTTTTGATGAAGTTGGGAATTAAATTTTTATGTTACCGTATCTAGCTTTGTTTGCTTGAAAATTAATATGTATTTTTTGTTTCAACTTCGGGGGGTTTAATCAGATTTGAAACTTTGTTTCCGTGGAGATTGTCTTATCTTTTTTGCACAAAATCTTGAAAAATGGATTGGTTTTCGGATAATTGTACTGGTGAAAGAATAAAAGGAATTTCGAAAGTGCTTTTGAAATTTGGTTTCATTTTTGCTATTTATCACTTGAAGGTCAATAGCTAATTATGCATTCAATACTGTCGAAATTTGATCATGCTTAGTAGCTTTAGCTAAGAAATTTTGGTTGAGAAATTCTGAGGGTCAGTACCTTTAGCCTCATGTTGTCACAGGTTTTGGCATGGGTAAGCTATAATGACCTTGTGTTGTTTATTTGTTTTGCAAGTTGGTGGAGCTGTACTGATCCTAATTTGTTTGTTATTTCTGCAGGGCTCAGCAACATTTTGTTTGTAGGTCAGTAGCTATGGTATGATTATTAGTTTTGTATTGAGGGTCAGTAGCTTTAGTTTGTGTTTATGTTAGTTTCTTATGGTTCTTTGTTCTTGCAAGTTCATGGATTAGTTGCAAATTTTGCTGCTTGTATCTTCTACTTCCTTTCGTTTTTTTCTTTTCCAATTTCTATCTTGGAAAGAAGTAGAAGAAACTATAGAGATTAGTCTCTAAGTTTAGTGACAATTTTTATGTGTTTCAATGCTGTGATTTTTGAAGTGAAAGGATTAGAGTTGTAATCGCCAAAGCATTTTTGGGCACACTTTGTCATCCCTGCTCTGTGTTGCCGGTTGACTTGCAGGATGGAGCTAATGAAAGCAATGCTGATGTGAGCAAACGCAAGAAGGCCAGGCTAGTATACTACTGGGGGTCAGTATACTACTAGGGATCAGTACACTACTGAGGGTCAGTATACTACTGGGGCTAGTATACTACTGGGGCTCAATATACTACTGAGGGTCAGTACTCTAGGAAATCCTGCTGGAGAAACTTCTTCACCAAGAAGAGGTGAAATTCAATGCAACTTGTATGTGCAAGCAGCAAAGCTAGAAATAAATGATATATTGTTCAAGTTTCATATTGTAATATTTATAAATAGTTTTTGGAATTATTAAATAAATGAGTTGTTTTTAGGAAAAACAAATATGGAATATAGAAATATTATTTCTTTATAATGCTACTGACATTCAGCAGTGTTAATTCACATTATCAAACTCACAAGGGCAGATTCGTAAATTACTTACCAATATAAATAATTCAAAAAGTGAAGAAGTCTGATCGCATGGGCCATAAACAGTACCGCATGAGAATTTAAAAAAACAGGCCTGCTAATGGTAATTTATGGACTAAAAGTGTAGGTAGTGGTAATTTGCTATTTCTTAAATGTTTTTTTGATACGATTGTTTCTTAAATGTTTTATAACTTCAAAATAACTACAAACTATTAGTCATCTTAAATGCGATTAGTTATTTACTTTTACGGAATTTAAATCGTTGAAATTAATAATCATTTAATGAACTATCAAGAACTAATATACTTACTGTATATTTTTTATGTTAATTAAATGTACATAAACTATCAAGAACTAATCGACTTACTGTATATTTTTTATGTTAATTAAATGTACGGAACTTGGTATCTTCACGCGCTTTCTAATCGCGAACTTCACTCGCTTCTTAAGTTTCACTTGAGACCTAATCAAAACCCTAAATATATATAACAAAATATTGAAAATTTATCTATCTTTCATCCAAATAGGCTTAACTTCCAAGCTCGGTACTTTATAATCAGTGGCATGCTAAAATATTGACCTATATCTAGTTTATCAACTAAAATGTTAGGCAAATAATTCTACACAATGATACAGATTTGAATAATTTGATATCTAATTAACCTCTTGGTTTATCAAGGAAGAGTGCATGGAAAAACCATGTGAATGATTGCACCATACTGTTGCCCCTTTTTGAACAGCGCGCGTGTTTGCAAACGCCTCTGTTGAATCTGATGCAGGTGGAAAACCTTATCTCAGCCCCAACCAAAACCTATGTTGGCCATGATACCCCTCGCCGCTTCTATATAAATTCATATTCCCCCAAAGCCATCACATTCACAGCAGACAGAATTCAGGCTAAAGCGAGACACAAATCCTCACTAAGCTTAAGTCGAAGCAATTCCTCTAGTTTTTCCTTTTGATTCAGAAATCGTCTGCTCTTTCAGTTAGTATAAGCTCGATCTATCTTTCCTATTATACGAGTTTATGAGTTCATGTACTCTAGACTACTCTTCTCCAAACAAATTAATGTGTTTTGGGATTTTCATGAGATCTTCTGAAATCATATATCTTACATAAATATAATTCCTACTCTATCTAAGATCTGCTATTTCTGTAATTTCTTATATGAAAGTGAAATTTATTTTCTGATTTTGGCTCGTTTTGGTTGATGTTTGTGGAAATGGTGCAGATCTATTGAGAAGAAAATGGCTGTTTCCAACACACTGAGAGATGCGATTGACTCTATTGTTCAATATCTCGATAGAATCAACCTGAGGCAATCCGCAAGAATGTACGCGGGGTTTCCTTAAGTACTCTCCAATTTCGTTCACTGGCCACCTTAGATATAATTCTCTAATACTACTCGCATTATTTTATATTAGGCTGGAGCGTGAATCTGGTTTATTCTTCAATCTGGCTTATTTTGAAGACTGTTTTGTTCGTGGAGCCTTTGAAGCCGCTGAGGACTACATGATGGGCTTCACCGGAGTCCATGACAACATATTTACAATAAATGTGGTTTTTGAGCTCCGGTGGCACAAGTTCCTGGCCACCCTAAGCGAGTAAATCAGTAGTTAACACCTTATAGGCTTCGAACTCAAACTATACCTTAGTTAACCGATTATTCTTTATATTTTGGTGCATAGAAATCATCGTGAGGAGGCGCGAGTCATCATCCGCGAAAAACTTCAACCATTGGGGATCTACAACCAAGAGTTGGTTGGCTTCGCTACTTATCTAGTGAATATGCATAACTTCAGGTATAGGATTAAAATGAGATCGATTTCGAAAGTTGAATTTGAGTGAGATAATACACTGCATAACTTCAGGTACTAATTAATTTTGATTTTTTCGATTCAAATATTTGTAGGATGCATGAAGCTTTTTTTTACTACGGGGATCCAGAGTACCACAGGAGGGAGAGGGTGGAGTTCATTAGGGTGAACTTGGAGTCCAATCCTATATTTTTTGGGAAAATTCGGTATCCCATTCCCAACGTGAATAATGCAGTCATCGTACCACCTCAAGTTCCAACAGCTCTAGCAGTTCCTGCCGCTTCACTAATTCCAATTCCAGCACCTCGAGCAGCTCCCCGGCCATTAGCGTTACCGGGACCGAGGAATTTTAGTGTTACTCCGAGCTGGTTTCCTAGAACTCGGAGGACCTAAATGTTGGCCTTAACTTGTTGGTTTCGTTTGTTTCAAATACAGATCGAGGATGAGTCTCAGTTGTTAGTTATGTTTTCGATCTGTTTGTTTTAAAACAGATTATGAGTCCATCAAACGTCAAAATATTGTCGTTTGAGTTTCAATTTCCTTGTCAATGTAGTCTTTGTTTTACTCTCCTGCAGCTGTTTGTGATATGATGAATTTGTTATTTACTTTTTCTATGTATTGGCTGGTATCTTAATAAATCTCTTTCTGCATGCTTAATTTTTATCTCAATCTGTAAAATAGGTGAAGATTGACGTGTAGTTTCATGAGATAACTTTTGCTCTATTGCCTTGCATTTTTCAAAACCAAAAACTAATCTAAGAGCTGACAAACTAATTTACGGACCCCCATTTCCAGTTAGCCAATTTGATTTCCTTGAGATAACTTTCAAAGAGAATCCACGCACACTTACTTTTTGGTCTGAAAATTTTCCTCCCTTTAAATGCAACATAAGAAAATGTGTCACCTTGTTCGAAGTAATTAGATATTAATTAATGTATTGTGGTGTGTAATATGTATGTAGGTATAGTACATTTACATACCAGCATGAGGATTTTGAAAAATAAATAAATAAATTGAAACGTACCACAAGGGTAAAATTAAATATTTTTAAATCACAAGATTAATTTTGAGCATCACTTCAAATTATAAGGACTATTTATAACTTTTACCCTAAAATTTATTTTAGATTGTGCTATCCATCGATATATCAAGTTTTTTCTTTTCATCAAATTAGAACTAGCTTGTTGCAAGCACTTTGGAATTTGAGTGTTAGACCACAACAATAGTAAATAAATGTACTTTTAACTATAACTACCATCACATGCAGTATACAATTTACCCTTCAATTTTCATGAATGTGGATTGCACAACTTCTCTTTTCATTGTATACGTACATTATTACAAGTGCATATATACAACAATTTTTTCATCCTTTCTCACCAGAAGATAGTAGATAAATGAGTCGATATAATACTAGCAATGTTGCATTCAAAATGATTGCCAGCGGTATAATTTTTAAATAGAGTAATTGGTTTTATGGTAAGTTGTTCAATAGTATATATTGGGTCGTATGTATTTACTTCATAACCCAAAATGGATTACGTGACACCAAAAAAAACACACACAAATTCAAAACGACGAGAAAGGAAAATTTCATGCTTATCCTTCTTTTAATTTAGTAAAGTAGCCAAGGAATATTATTTCCCTTTCTTTAATTTTTTTTCCATACATATTTTGACATAATTAGACGCCAATTATGACATAGTTATTTCCTCTTTTGTTAGGCCCGAACATCCCGGTAATAGTTATTATTTTATAAATGGAATGTCTAATTACAATGCCACAGCACATATTTGGTAAAAGGGTTTTATGGTAATCCATCCAACGGTGAATATGGGTATCTTAATTACCAACGCCAGGGCTCCCACGCGCTTAAACTCAGGGTCATGTTAAGTACCAAAGGCTCTGAAGTTAAGACTACGATAAATTAATTAGTAGAATTAAGCAACATTCATTCTTTTGCTTTGTGTCTGTTTCTAAGTATTTCCATCAAATGAGTATCATATAAGGGAGTTTTTTTTATAATTTTTTTATTATTATTATTTTTTATAATAAGGAGGTCAGAAACTTTATTATAATAGGAGAAATTACACAATACTCAATTCAGCTGCAACAGCAGCAGATAAAAAAGGAGGAGCAGAAAAAAACAAAAAATCCTGACTAGAATTTGCAGCATGATTTGCTATCAAATGCGCAACATTGTTAGCACATCTCTTGACATGGACAAACTTCAGAGCCCGACCTTCAATAACTTCAACCAGATCGTCATACAATCTACCTAGAGCAGAGAAATTTGGTTCTACAGCAGCAGTAAGTTGACGTTGAACCATCAGTGCATCAGTTTCAACAATGGTAGGAAAACAAGAATTTTCCTCGATGTAGTTAAGAGACAACTTACATGCTAGGACTTCAGCATGTTCTGGAGAAATCAGACTGGCAACCGGACGTCCACCTCCTGCTAACATCCTCCCTTTAGAATCACGAACAACAAATCTAATTCCACCCTTCCTAGAGCTTAGATTAAAAGAGCCATCAAAATTGATTTTAACCAATAGGAGGACACTCCCATTTATGAGCCCTAGCACTATGACTATTACCAGCCTTAGCATTGTGAAACCGATATTCAGACAGTTTAGACATAGAATTGATTATCACATCTCCTGCCTGACTTCTCTTGCTCTCCCAAATTCGATTGTTTCTTTCCTTCCACACACCCCAAAGCAAGTAAATCAATTCTTTCAACCTTGAAGTGACTAAATTTTCCATGCAGAACCTCAACCAACTGACAATATCAAGTGAAAGAGCAGCTTGTGAATAGCATACGTGATTGAACGTTGCATTAGGCCGCAATACTTGTCGAGTAAAAGAGCAATCCCAACATAGGTGCACAGTAGTCTCCAATTCTTCAGCACAAAGAACACACATCAAAGAGTCCAGTTCCACTCTCTTGGAGGTCAAACGTTCCAAAGATGGTACTATATTATGACAGATCTTCCAAATATGTAACTTAGCAGAACTTGGAATCAAAGCCTTCCAAAGCTTTTTCTAGAACACCGGTCCCAAAGTGCTTGTAATTGGAACACTAGAAGGAGAACTGCTATAAGCAAACCGGTAAGCAGTTTTTACTATGAACTTACCATTTTACAATCCACATTCCATGTTTTCTTTTTTAGTATCTTAAGGTTTATTATTTTGTAGTGTGGATTATAAACATGTGATGTTAATATACTAAAAAAGTAAACATAGAGTGTGGCCGGATTGTAAAATGGAGAGTGTGGATTTCACTCCTTAATATATATGCACAAATTTATGGCGGCTTGCTTAAGGTTTAGGGTTTTAGTAGTATCCTAGATCCACCCAAGCATGCCCAAGCATGCTGAATCGCCTCCAAACTTCAGACTTTAACAACATTTTATGTGAAACACAAAATTTATCCTCCTCTAGAGACCATATAATAAGATGACCAGTGACGAAGCCACATAGAGGCACACTGGATCCCGTGACCCAGTGAACTTTTCACCATATAATTGATTAGAGTTATCAAGTATTACAATTGGGCAATTGGCTATCATAGTGTAGTGGTCAGGCACTTTTTTCCTACCTTTCAGGTCTAGGGTTCGATTCTTGCTAATTTCATTATTTAAAAAAAAAAAAAGATTTCAAGGTTTAACTCTAGCGTGCAAAACTAATTATTATTAGTATTACTATTTTTTCATGTTGCTTGCTATTATAAACTTGACCAAATTTTAACAATATTCTTAACTTAAATTAATCTTATTTCTAGATTATAATATTTATTTTTTTTATCAAATTTCATTAAAATTTTGATATATAATTTGAGTTGTAAATTTTTTCTTTTCAATTTCTAAAGATCCTCACCTAAAATGAAGTTCTAGCTCCGTCACTCATTGTTACTTTTTGGTGATTTGAAAAACTCTTTAAAATAGAAAATCATAGTTGCAACATGTATCAACTCTCAACTCAATCACAAATTTCTTGTTATTTTCTAAGATTTTTTATGTTATGATATTATTATTTTATGGATTAAATTCAGTTTACCCCCTGAGGTTTGGGGGTAATTTCATGTTAGTCCCTGTCTCTCAATTTAATAATTTTACCCCTCGAGCTTTTCAATTCTCCTCAACCGTGTCCATTCCGTCCAATTTGGACGTTAAGTCTTAAAAAAAAGCCATTTTAAGGGCTAAAATTGTCATTAAAAGGAAAAAAAAACCATGACAAAAAAAATTCTTTTTATTTTATTTTTAATTCTCTCTCATTGAAGAAGAAGAAGAGAATTAAAAAAAAAAACCATGACCAAAAAAAAATTCTTCTTCAATGAGAGAGAAATAAAAAAATTTAAAAAAACCATGACAATTTTTTTTCCTTGAAATGACAATCTAAAAAAAATTCTTCTTCTTCAATGAGAGAGAATTGAGAAAAAAAAAAAAAAACCATGACCAAAAAAAAGAAGAATAATTTTTTTTTATCATGGTTTTTTTTTTGTCATGGTGTTTTTTTTCCTTGAAATGACAATTTTAGCCCTTAAAGTGGGCTGTTTTTGTCAAACTTAACGTCCAAATTGGACGGAATGGACACGGTTGAGGAAAATTGAAAACTTAAACTGATTAAATTGAGAGGACAGAGACTAACATGAAATTACCCCCAAATCTCAGGTGGGTAAACTGAATTTAATCTTTATTTTATTGTTGTACCCCAGTAACCCTAATTTCTGGTTCCGCCACTGAAGACGACGTACTCTCTGACACTGATAAAATTTAGGTTTCCAAAAGAGCTAGCACAAAGAAGTCTAGCATGGTTCAATACCTATGCCCAAGTTGAGCTAAGAATCGCTCAAGGTACCTATTTCCAGAATATCTCGACCCTAGTTTTAGGTTTGGACTTTTATTAATGTTAGGGCAGTGAAATTTTATTAAGTGTCTTGCATTTCACATTGACTTGCCCTTTATGTCTTTGAAAGTACATATTTATAATATAGTCACTGAGTGCTTATTGAAAAACTTTAGAACGATAAAATGAACCACGTATTGATAATCTAGAAAGCAATTCATTACTCGATCTCTCTCATAGATTTTGAATTGATTGATTGTTAAAATCACTGAAAATTATCACGCTAATAAGTACGTTAATAGTTATTGGTTGACTCACAATACTTCATACATGAATGAATTTACAATTTTCATATTGTACCATTTTCAATATAATACTTCTTGAAAATGGTTCTCACTAAAGCTTTGTAACAATGTCGTATGAGGTGTAATTACCATTATTAAAACTAAGATTACACAAAATATGACTCAACATTACCACTCTGACAACAAATTTGTTGTCACATTTGTAAAAATGTGTATGAGATACTGGTATGTACTATAGGATTTTCCAACTAAAAAATACACAAAGCTTTAGTGAGAACCATTTTCAATATAGTACTTCTTCCTTCGTTTTGATTAACAAATCGTGTTCATTCTCTTTCTTCCCTATTAGAATGAGTTTATGATTTCATACTGTCTCCACGAAACAAATGGTTTTGGGGTTTTCGAAGGACTTCTCAAATTCTGGTTCTCTTTGTTTAGCTCATTTCTATAGCTACAAGATTGTTGTTATGTCTAAACCTCTATAGAAAATTCTATCTAGGATCGATCTGCATATATGTTTATATATTTTCTGATATGATTTTTTTACTAATTTCTTTTCGCTCATTTTGGCTGATGCATGTTTGGAACTCATACAGGTCTAATATACTGCAATGGCTGACGACGCTCACAGACGTCAGGTTTTTGCTGTGATTGAATTTCTTGACGCAACTCATTGTCATGAAACTGCTCGTACGTACGTAGGATTTCATTAATCCTTCACTAGATTGCCAACAACTAGGTGCATATGCAACAAGTGTTAGCCATATATAGGTATATGAGAGCCTTTATAACAAGTCTCAAAAATGTACATTAATTAACGGCTAGCAACCTTCAGCACACGAGTTGGCAATTGCTCTCTATCGGCTGGTTTATCTTTTACTCATAGTCACCTTAATATTACTTGCTAAATTCTAATCTTAATTGCATTAATGTTGTAAAACAGAAAAAATTTTGAGAGAGAGAGAGAGAGAGTTTGGACACAGAGAATAGAATGTGTGTCTCATTCATCTCACCATGAGGAGCCTTATATAGGACTACATGGTGTACACAAAAGGGTAATGCTTAATTACAATCCAATCACTCCTACAATTACAACCTATCAATCACCAATCTATAGGGATAGGCATCTATTACTCATCATCTATTTACATGATTATCCACAAATATTTACAACACTCCCCCTTGGATATTCCATGTCAATAGTGTTGCATAGGCTGAGCGCTTCTAAGTTGCCTCGTCAAAAACCTTGCCAAGTAATAAAAACCCTGTGGGAAAAAAAACAATCTTGGTCGAAGGAGAAAAAGAGCACAATGCGCTTGAGTGTGGAGTAGCAGTATCACAACTTTAGAGATAGGTGAAGTCTTCTTATCAACATCATAAGTAGATAGTATGTCTACGAGAGGGATGCATTAGAGTTGCTACACCAAAACCTTGCCCAGTAAACCCAGTGAGAGAAACCCGTGGTCGAAGGGAAAAGATGAGCAAATGCATGTATATGTCGAATCAAAGCATCTTCAAGATGTAGTATAAGTGGGGTGACCATGCTAAAGATGTGCCTCGTTAAAACCTTGCCAGGTAACAAAACCCAGTGGGACAAAATAACCCTGGACAAAGGACAAAAAGAGTACACAATGGTCAAGTGGGTATGCTTCAAGATACTCCCCCTGATTTCGACTCCCCCTGAAAATTATATGTTAGGTAATTCAGATAGTTTACGTAGACCAATACCTTGAACATGCTTCTGGAATGTAGACTTTGGTAGTGACTTGGTAAAGAGGTCTGCACGATTGTCTTCAAATCAAATATGCTTAACTTCAATCTTCTGATGCTCCTGTTGTTGCTAATTGAAGGAGAACTTCGATACAATATGTTTGGTGTTATCTCCTTTGATGAAACTCATCTTTATCTGCTCTATGTAAGCAGCATTATCCTCGTAGATAATGGTTGGTTCATCAGTGGTGGAATGCAGTCCACATGTGCTTTGAACATGGTTTGTAACGGCTCTTAGCCATGACATTCACATACTGCTTCGTGAAGAGCTAGTATCTCATCATGATTCGAAGAGGTAGCAACAAGTGTCTATTTTGTAGACCTCTAAGAAATTGCAGTATTCCCAATGGTAAAGACATAACCAATTTGGGAACGTGCCTTGTGCGGGTTTGATAGATAGTATATATCAGCATATCCAACAAGGCAAGCATCATTCTGAGGATCAAGGGTTTGATCCATTCCTTGATGCGTAGGGATAGAATAAGCCCATATCTGCCTTACCTCTAAGGTAGCGAAAAATGTCTTTTATGCCATTCCGGTGGCGGCGTGTTGGCGCAGAGCTATATCTAGCTAACAAGTTCACATCGAATGAGATGTCCTGTGTAGGGCATTGAGCCAAATATAATAATGCGCCTATTACACTTAGATATGGGACTTCTGGCACCAATATCTCTTCGTTATCATCTGCAAGATGATACGGTTCTCTCTAGACTTCAGACGACCATGGGTGTGCTTGCTTTTATCCTCATTAAAGCATCTTAACATCTTCTGGATGTAATTTGGTTGATGGACCAAAATTTCATCTGCACTGTGCTCGGGCTCCAGGTCGAGACAATAATTTGTTCTCCCAAGGCCTTTCATCTCAAATTCCAACTTCAGGTGCTTTGCGGTTTCCTTGATCTCTTCAGGAGTATCGATCAAATTCATGTCATTGACATAGACCGCCACAATTCCAAACTAGGAACTTGTTTCCTTAATAAACACGCATGGGCATAGTTTATTATTCACATATCCCATCCCGATTAAATATTCACTTAGACGGTTATACCACCTCCGTCTGGATTGTTTCAATCCATAAAGTGAACGCCTCAAAACTAATGAAGAGCGTGTTCCGTGGTCTAGAACTATTTGCATCGGGTATATTAAGTCCTTCTGGAACTTTTATGTATATCTCTATATCGTGATCCCCATAGAGATAAGCTGTGACCACATTCATAAGCTTCATATTCAGTTTTTCAGAAACTACCAAACTGATAAGGTAGCAGAACATTATGACGTCCATTACGGGAGAATACGCCTCCTCGTAATCAATCACAGGGCGTTGAGAAAATTCTTGTGCCACTAGACGAGCCTTGTGTATCACAATCTCGTTTTTCTCATTACGCTTCCTTACAAATACCCATTTAAATTCTACGGGTTTAACATGGGGAGGTGTAGGAACAACATGTCCAAACACCTTTCTCTTTATCAAGGAATCTAATTCGACCTGGATTGCTTATTTCATTTTGGGCCAGTCGTCTCTTTGTTGAATTTGATCAACAAAGCAAGGTTCGAGGTCATCGCATATTATAGTTTCGGTGGCCACCGCAAATACTAATATATCATCGATGATAATCTCAACCCAATTCCAAATCTCACTAAATTTACCAAGATTTCTCTATTCTCGGGAGTGGGTTCAAATGTTGGAGCGTCCCCCAACATAGTCTCTTCTAGGACATACCCATAATCCGGATTTATCTTGTGAGATGAATCGGTTTGAGATTGAGATGTCAAGAGGATTCGTTTGTGCCAAGTTTACCCTCTTCTAGGGATGAGAATCCTTTGAACCTAATGATCTACCTCACTTCAGGGCAGGGACATACTGGTTAGCCGCCATGGTCGTACCTCGTCCATCTGGGACGACACATCCTACAGGGACGTCTATCCTTGCAGGCACATTTGCAGCAGGTATATATGATCTCGTCACTTTAGCTTGATCAGAGAAAGCGTCTGGCATATTTTGGGCTACACTATGTAGATCTATAATTCTCCGCACTTCATTATCACATTGTGCGGTTCGGGGATCAAGATGAGACATAGTAGGGACATTCCACGTCAATTCACGTCGTTCATCAGGAACGGTAATGTTCTTATCTCCCCCTAACGGCGGGAAGACTGTCTCATCAAAGTGACAATCCGCAAATCTAGTGGTAAAGAGATCGCCTATCAAGGGCTCGAAAGAGCACATAATGGATGGGATTCATAATCGACATGTATGCCCATCCTTTGTTGAGGACCCAATTTTGTACGTTGTGACGGCACAATTGGCACGAGGCCTGCATACCCAAATGCGCGTAAGTGCGAAACATCAGGTTCGTACCCAGTCACCAACTGTAACGCGGAGTAAGGTTGGGTAGCAGTGGGCCTCAACGGGACCAACATAGCTGCATGCAAGATTGCATAGCCCCACATAAAAACTAGGAGCTTGGTGGGCATTACCAAGATTCTATTTGCGAGACCATCTTGGGTGTGAACATAGGGAACTATATGTTCAGCATCAATCCCAAGGGATATGCAATAATGATTGAAATACTTCGATGTAAACTCTCCGGTATTATCAAGTCTTATAGACTTTATGGGATAATCCGAGTGGTGAACCCTCAATTTCATGATCTGGGTGAGAGTTTAGCAAAAGCAGCGTTTTCTTGTGGACAGTAGTGTAACATGTGATCACTTTGTCGATACATCAACCCAAACCATTAATATTTAACTGGTCCACATGGTGGTTGGATATGTCCACAAATTTCCCTTGCATTCTGTGCAGAAAAATGGTGGTGTATGTACTAGTCTTTGCATATGATGGTCTAGTATGGCATATACAAGACCCTTATTCAGAAGGGGGTGCACCTGCGATGAATTGAGGATATGGTGCATCATACTTTGACCTGGGTGTCCCAAAAGGTCATGCCATAGCAAGTAATTGCTTGAATTAGTTAGCTTCTAGCTAACAGATTTCAATTTCTCCAATGTATGCTTCTGGCCGCACACTCGGAGGTTATGCAAAGATATTCCACGCATTTTTCTCAGTGGTTTCAACGTGGTAACTGTTGGTTCGAATATCCTTAATACTCAATAACGTTCTTCTGGAATGTGGAGATTATAAGGCCTCATTAATGGTAGGTTCAGTACCATTGGACAACATATAGTGGGTTTTGCCATAGCCCTCTATCAGGTTGGATTGGCCTGATACGGTTGTCACAGAGGTATGAATAGACAATAAGTTTGAAAAATATCTCCGATCTGGGAGTATGGTGTGCATAATAGCACTTTTAACCAGACAACAAACTTCCCCACAGAATATGCCTATTCATTTATTTAATTCAATGGATCACATGTATGAATAAGTTTATTGAATTAAATATATTCGAACATAACCACATTTCTATAATCCAAAATAATTGAAAACATAAATCACCAAAATCTGAAGATGTTTCATTCATTAAGATGAAATAGATATGACACAAGGGATCAATTATACCCATGTCTTTGAGTTCTAATCCTCGGTATTCGGTATGTTCAATAACTGCCTGAAAATCCATGATCTCTAGTGTGGAATCAATAGAAAATGACCCTTTAATAAAATTGGTATTTCTAGTTCCGCGACCGGCGTAATACTCATCTACTGCTTCGGCTATCGCACAACAGGTGCAGGACCAACAGTCAATTCCTCCACATCGATAACAAAGATCATGCTGATTCTGGTGGCGACGGGCCGGACCAGTGTTCCTTTCAACTCAGGCTTGTTGAGTTAGGGCATCACGGTTCCCACAACGTGGGCCTTGGCCACGTGGAGCTGGATTACATGCACCTTGGCCTTTTGGGACTTGGCCACGTGGCTGATGGTCATATGGGTTATTTTGTTCTGCCAATCATGTCTTGCTTCAAGCAAGAAAATGGTCATCTGATGGTGAAAGTGCTCTTCCAGAGCAACCTAAAGAGTCTGTGTATCCTCTTAATCGGGTACTTAACTTGGAGTGCTCTCTCCATATGTTTCTTTATGAACATTATGGCACTCGCCTCAAAAGCCTCAGTGACGACATTGTCAATATCCATTGTTGATCTCATCTTCTTTGCAGTCAGATGAATTTTCACATCTTGAGTTCACTTTAGATAGTTTCTTCTGGAGATCCAAAGCAACAAAGTCAAACATGTTGAGATTTGACATTTCTTACAGGAAAGGAACAAATAATATTAGTGCTTTGGGTAATATCATCCATAAGCAAGTAATGAGAACTTCAGGTTCTATAACATGGTATGAAAAATCGGATTAGACATGTAAAATCTACTAGTTTTATCATGTGTGGTGAATTTATGAAGGAAACTTCAAGTTTCTTAAATGGCATTATCGAAACTACAAGTTCGATTTATATATGTATGAACTACTGGTTCATCAGATACCTGCATTTTCTACACATATATTCTAATGCGAAAATTTGGCAAGTAACAAAATGATATTGATCGAATAGAGCAAATTGTAATAATATCTCACAAATTGGCTAAATGGAAATCACAAATCAATTGAGATATTAATTGCATGCTAGTAATATAACAGATTAATTATCACACAATTATGCGAATAAATGCTTCTGCCAATTAATTACACATATTAAATATGGTGAATCTATTTACAATATGAAATCATTTTTCCTTTTATTTTGATTCTGCTGGATCAAAGAAGGAGTGAGCTTGATAGTGAAACCTATCGAGCTTAGTCTGCGGGCTCGTGACCTAGGCTTTCATGCGCTAGTCAAAGAGTATGTGAGGCCTGCTGGGCTGCTAGGTCCTGCAGAGGAAGAGTGGGCCTGCTGGGCTCAGGCTAGTCTGCCAAGGAATGAAAAGTTATTACTCAACCATTTCGGTAACTCCAATTGAATACGACCAGTTAAGGAAAGATGAGGTTTAGGTGGAGCGAGGCTCGCTTAAGTACACGGCCTCATCTGAACCTTTCCTAGACATCGCATCCAACTGGATGAGCCTAGTTTGAGAAGATTCATAACTTTTGTCATGGTAACATGTAGTGAGCTTCTATTCTGGCCTTGCAACTTGGGCCTGAGCTTCTGGCTCGAATTTGTTGCTATGACTTTGGGCTTGATTTGACCTTCTGACTCAGCCTCTATTAATATTTACAATTATAACATAACCAAATTCAATATATGTTATTAAATCGTAACATAAATAAATTAATGCAGCGGTTATATACCTAAGGAAATGGGTTCAAATCCCATTAATGCTTCTGGCATTACGTACAGGTAATAAATTTGGCAAATGCTTCTGGCATTACGTACAGGTAATAATCGCGTAATAATTTAGCCAATAATGCTTCTAGCATAAGGAATTATAATGGCATAATTCAAATTAGTGTAACCAAAAATTAAGCCCATAATTCTTCTATCATAATTCACGTAATAATTCAGAATTGTCTCAATGTGATAATGAAGTGATTGTGGTAATGAGCATAAATTACAATGGTAATTGCTTTGGACAAAATCAATCAAAATCAAATCACGGGTTGATCAATCACCAATTAATTGGCCTCAAATCTGCTTCTGGCAGAATTAATACTAAATAGTGTTAACACATACTAACTTGCCATAGTGGTACAGCGGACAACGTGTTGAGTTGGTACCTATTTTAGCTGGGTTCGAATCCCAGCAACTACATAATCTGTTTTTTCTTTCTTTCTTGTTGAATTGATGTTACTGATATTGATTTGGTACTACTGGACCAAGTACTACAGATATATAGTTGCAGTCCATAAATTTTTCTCTTTTCTTTTCCAATCAAACAATCTAAAACATGAACAGGTATAAATATTCTAAATAAAACAATCAGAATTTAGGGTTCATGCATCATGGAGGATTTTTCATGTTCAATCAATAGGCTCAATAAACATGAATATAAAATTAGGTTTTGGAAAACATTACTTGATGAAGGACGGATAAATCTTCAGCTTATGTGTGCAGAACTGAGAAGGTTGTCTTCTCAGCCAATCCAAGAGCTATTCGCCTCTTCTGGACAGCTCCTACTTCGAATGGTGTACAGGTCTCAAAACGACTCCAATAGGGCTGAAATTTGGAGGTCAGATAGAAGAGGCAGAGACGAACAACTTTGATGAAGAAAAGATTTTGATCTGAAGTCCTGATCAAGAAGTTTCGGGGCGTGCAAACAGGCTGAAGCAGGGGGTTTTTTTTCTTCTGGCTAGGGCTTGGGTTAGAGCTTCGTGCTGATAATGTGTTGTAAAACAGAAAAAATTTTGAGAGAGAGAGTTTGGACACAGAGAATAGAATGTGTGTCTCATTCATCTCACCATGAGGAGCCTTATATAGGACTACATGGTGTACACAAAAGGGTAATGCTTAATTACAATCCAATCACTCCTACAATTACAACCTATCAATCACCAATCTATAGGGATAGGCATCTATTACTCATCATCTATTTACATGATTATCCACAAATATTTACAACAATTAACCATATATAGGCTGGAAAAAGAAACGGGCTATTTCTTCAACCTGGCTTATTTTGAACACTGCTTTGTGCGGGGATATATATTTCGAAGAGGCTGAGGACTACCTCGCTGGCTTTCTTCCAAGTATCCACGGTAATGTCTACTCCGTCAATGTTTACTTCGAGTTAAACAGGCAGAAGTTTCTGGCGGTGCTTGATGAGTAAGTAACACTCATATAATTAGCTATAATCTATAGCCTTCAAACTCGTCATGCTCTACCTTATTTAACTAATTACTACTGCGTATACATTGGTGCACTACAGGAACGACCATACTGAGGCGCAAATAATCATTGACGAAGATCTCAGACCCTTTGAGCGATACCACCCCAATCTGGTTGTTTCTGCAAGCGAGTTAGCGAGTTTGAATGATTTCCGGTATGGATTGAAAGTGTAACGATAGATTTTAAACGCTGTGATATATATATATATATATATATATATATATATATATATATATAGACATTAAAGTTTATATATTTATATGGTTTCAAATGATTTGCAGGACTCATGAAGCGTTCGCGTATTATGGAGTTCCTGAAGAGGAGAGAATGGAGAGGCTGGGGTTCGTGAGAACCAATTTGGAGGTGAATCCTCTTCTCGTCGGAAAGATTCAATATCCCCCACCAACACCTCCTCAAGCTTGAAGCAGTACCAGTAGAACCCAGGCAATCGATTAGCGGAAATAAATTAGTTTTTAGTTTGCTTATTAGTTTGTGCCTTTGTGGCATTAATTTCCAGTTTCAATTCTATAAATCATATATGTATGCTTTGGTTTTAATTTTCAGTTTACTAAATTCAATAAATCATATGTCTGCTTTAATTCTTCATGTGTTGCCATCTCATTTTTCTTTCAGAAGCTTTATGAGTGTTAATTTCGATCAATCTGTGATCCAGGGTAACAATTATCCATTTCGAATTAGAATACTATATGTTTTGTGATTACATTTATTAGAACATACACCAAACAAGTCCAACTATGAATCTCTATCATTCCTTATGTGTGATTGTGATTTTTGGAAAAATCGTATGCTAGATATATACATAGAAATGTACATAAAACAAAAGACATGAGGAAGTGACTGGGTTCTCTTATTTAATCCTTATTATTTCTATGTACATTGAGAGTTGGCAATGAGAGTTCGAGCAGTGTGTGAGGGAAGGAATTGGGGTGGGATTGTGAGCAAGCTATGGCCAACTGCAGCCTATTTTGAGTTTCTTCCATTTGATATGAATGGGGGTGAGGCTACTGGTAGAGAAGTAGTTGATGTTTCAGGTGTTAAAGTGGGGAAGGTGTACGAAGTGCTCGCTACTACTTTTAGAGGAATTTACAGATACCATTTGGGTGATGTGGTGAGGTTTGTTGGTTTCTATAATTTATCATCCCCTAGTGGAATATGTGATGTGAGGGCCGAAAGGTCCTAGTGAGATTATAACAGAGAGGGACTTAATGTCTGCAATGTAAAATTTTCTTAGAGATGTGATGGCAGCATATAGTACAGAGTTAGCTAGTTTCATTGACATGGATTTGAGTCCTAAAGTTGAAGGTGTTCGTAGAACTTAAAGAGGGAAGCATACTTCTGCAAGAAGAGTCGGTTGTAGCTCTGAGTAGGGGTATTTTGGGAATTTTCCCTGTGAAAAGGTGCCACGTCAGCACCTTAATAGAGAAAATTGATATAATAGTGATGGAATTGATCGATTTGATGAAATTGGAGAGTGCGAGGTCTTTTCTGATTACATTAAAAGTGTAAGGACTGAACTGATGAACCCTTGAAAGTACAGGGTAGTAAACAGAATTTAATCATAGTAACAAATTGACATTACTTACTTCAAAATTCGAGTATGACATTATACTTTATTATCACTTGCCACGTTACTTGTATTTTTCTTAACAGTTTCATGTTGCTCATGTGTTCACAATTACGTTCTAGAAACTAAAGATGTTTTATCTTACATCATCTTTATCAATTTATCTTACTCAATTACACTACTCATGCGTTCCAGCACCGCTAAAATTGTATGTTATCAAAGACAACTAAAACAAATGGTTAGAACTTTAGCTCAAAAGGTTTGAGGCCACAAATTGAAAACTCATTGTTCGAAGTTGTCGAATTACCTTTCTCGACTGATGTCCAAATTGTAACCTCATTTCTGGCTTTCAAGTCCAGCTAAACACTTAGAATTTGGGAATATTGGAACATAATTTGTGTCCTAAGTAGTGATAGAATCCATCATTTTATTCAATTCATTTGCCAATATTACATCAAATAAGGGGTTAATGATTGATAAAATCAAAGTGACATTGAAGAAATATATGTTCGCCGGGCCAAACGGAACTATAGGAAGCTCTCCCACTTATATAAGGCCATTGTCTTATCGAAATGACATTAATAGGTCCCACTATAAGCAGGACAGCATATCTTCTCGTCGTCTTCGCCAGTTTTGATTTTCTGGTCGTTTTTCTTCTAGGCCATTCGCACCGGTCAGTTTCTGGAATATTTTTATCAGTTAAAAATTGTAAAATATTTACCAAAAAATTTAAAATATTAATGCTGTGATATGTGGTGCGAATAGTAATTTTGTTTACTTCTCTGCCGTTTATACATATCTCACCTTACATAAATGCCAGCAAGTGGAGCTAAAATCAGAGACACAATCACAATTGTTCCTCTGCTCTTCAGTCTTGAAACTCTCAACTTCTGAGGTGAGATTTCAAGACCTTTGCTTTTTCATTCTCATGGTATTTTTTTTTTTTTTTATCAAAAGCTTCTTGCTTTAGATTTTCTGGATAAAAGTCTGAATTCAAATAGATGGAAATAGTTCTGGATTCATTTGTCAAGTTAAAGATGATCATCTGATGAATAGTTTGCTCTTTTGGGTTTTTTCCTTTTGGATTGTTGATGATCCTTGCTTGGTTGATATGAAAATGAAGGAGAGAATTCTTTGCCACCCAGATCATGACAGTTATCTGTTTCCTGGGTTTTGACTCTCAAAGAACATCAGTAATTATCATTTTTTTTTTAAATAAATCTGGTCCAGTTTAATTGTTGCTTGTTAGCCGTATGAGGATACTACTATTAATTAATGAGAAATCAGAGAAAGCAAAAATGAGATTTGTGGAGTTCAGTGTCTAGTTGATAGACTAGTTTTAAAGTTGCTGTTGTAATTGGGTTTGATTTTATTGTTGTCTTTAATAATTATTGATTTCATCTGATGGTACATGAAGGTTCCAGACTCTCTACCTTGGGCATTGTGGGATGTCTAATCTCAGTGAAGATCTTGTGTTCTTGGTCTTAAAGTATTTGGATGAGGAAGGTTATAAAGAAGCCGCCCACATGTAGGTTTCTCTATCTCTATATCAATACACATGATACATTTGTTTTGTTAGTCAAATTGTTGCTGATTTTCGAAACTGATCGAGCAGGCTTGAGCGTGAAAGTGGGCTTTACTTTGACATGAATTATTTTGAAGAGCTGGTGCTTAGTGGAAAATGGGATGAAGCAGAGAAATACCTCACCGGCTTCACAAAGCTCGATGACAATAAGTACTCGACTAAGATCTACTTTGAAATCAGGAAGCAACATTACTTTGAGGCACTTGACAAGTAAGAATTATCATTTCTAAATAAGCATTCTCTACAAAATATCATGTTCTAAAGAATTTTCAAAATGATATGGGTTGGGTATTGACAGAAAATGTCTTGCCGAGGCTTTAGATGTCCTCACAAATGATCTACAAGTTTTTGCTAAAGGTAATGAAGAGCTATTCAAAGAAATGACTCAACTTATGACATTTGAGAATATAAGGTATGACTTCTGTACTAGTTCATGTAATTTCATCCATTCTGACTGTAACTTTCTCATTCAGCTTTATTACTTTCTATCGGGACCAACAGGGAACATGAGTCACTCTCTATGTATAGAGATACAAAGTCTGCAAGGAAGGTTATGATGAAAGAAATCAGGAGGGTAATTGAGGCAAATCCAATTTTCCGTGGTAGACTGGAATTTCCTATCGTAAAAGGCGAGAGATTACGGCGTCTGATTAACCAAAGGTTATACTTCTACTCAGTAATCTTTCTTCATCTTCTTCTTCTTTTCCTTTCTATTTGTTGATTTATGTTGAATTACATTGAATTGTATATTTTGTTAATTTGTATGTCTGTTTAAGAGAGAAACTGGATTTTTAACATATTTGGTGTAAGATTTAGTATTCTTATTTTTGCTGTAAGATTTAGTGTCATTTTATTTTTATCTTTATTGGGAGAGGGACTGACTTACATATTTAACTTGACAGCTTGAATTGGCAGCATATGCAATGTGAAGATCCTCATCCAAATCCAGCCATTGACACCCTTTTTATTGATCATGTTTGTGACCCACAGGTCTGTATACAACATTCTCCATCAATTGAAAATAATGCAAAAGTAAGATATGTTCTAGAGATTTGAATTTCTCCATTGAGTATGTTGTTATTATCCAAGCTATTCCTGCTTAATAGTCTTTTTGGGTTCTTCTAACATTGTTCTAACCTTTTGTGCTTAGCCTTCCCGGACCACATCATATCAATCTCCAACTTGTTCTGTGAAGTCAAGTCTATCTACCATTGCACAATATGCATCGTGTATTGGAGGATCTTTCCCTGCAAATAACCCAGGTATTGAATCAATCGTTCCAATAATGTCGTGGTGTACTATTACTATCCATTTTATTTTTTGATTTCAGAGTTACTAGTAATGACATATATATCGCTGCAGCTACTGAGGTTATTGAGGATTCTGATGTTTTATCCAAAAGGATGCCCATTGTAACTGGGGATGAGGTAGTGGATCCAAATTCTGTGCACGGTCGCTTAATATAAATTGTATAGCTTCTTTACCTTGTTTTTCTTACATTTTCTTAGGTAACATCAACTATCACTGATCATGGCCAAAATCAGATCTCGGAACTTGCCATATCCAAAAATCTTCCCAGTACTGTTGTCCGTACATTGGATGAGGGGTCTTCTCCAGTGAGCATGGATTTTCATCCCGTTTGGCTTACTGTTCTTCTAGGTTGACTGATGAGAAATTATGGTTTACACTACCATTTCAGGGTGATTATGTGAGAGAACTATTTGTGATATTGCACTCACGAATTTTTCTAATGCAATTCTTCAGTTGGAACTTCTGCTGGGGAAATAGGACTGTGGGATATTAGCTGCGGTGGAAAAATGGTTGCCAGAAACTTTAATGTTTGGGATCTTGGAGCATGCTCGATGGCCTTAAAGGTGTGCATGCTTCTGGATGTGACCCTTTCAACCTTTTTTACATGATCAGACATTTTAACCCATGATAATTATATGCAGGTAGCACTAGAAAAAGATTCACATGTCTCTGTTAATCGTGTGTTATGGAGTCCGGATGGTTTCTTATTTGGTAAGAATGTTAGGAGACTTAAATAGTTAAGTGTTTTATAGTTTTTTATTTTAATTTTTTTTTCTAGTTCATTTTCACTACTTTAATGCTTGTCATTTGACAGGGGTTGCATATTCAAAACATGTTGTGCAATTATATTCTTATATTGGAGGAGATGAACTGGATCAAATATTGGAAGTAAGTTGTTAGAGAAAATATAAATTCTCAAAATGAAATTCTCAAGGAGTATGTGATTTTAAATCTGCCAGTGAATTTTTCATATGTAGATTGATGCTCATTTGGGTGGTGTAAATGATTTAGCATTCTCTTCTCCTGAAGGGGAACTTTTGGTCATAACATGTGGTGATGACAGGACCATCAAGGTTGGTTTTTTTACATCAGATAGTTGAATTTCATGTCGTGGTGATACTGACGGCACATTCTTTAATGTATGTTTAAGGTGTGGGATGTGGTTAGTGGTAACCGATGCTTTACTTTTGAAGGTCATGATGCTCCTGTTTATTCCATCTGTCCTCATATCAAAGACAATATCCCTGTAAGGGTTACTTTGGCTATGATTGCTCGGTTTTAATCCTTTGATGAACTCTGTTTACTGTATATTATGTGACACTTTCTCATACTTCATGGTACAGTTTATCTTTTCAGTCTCAACAGTTGGCAGGATCAAAGTGTGGTTATATGACAATTTAGGAGACAGAATTGATTATGATGCTCCTGGTCTTGGTTGCACCAAAATGGCTTACAGTGCTGATGAGAGGTCAACTTAAATAGCCTGGACTGCAATAACCTTTTTTTTTTTTTCTTTCCCAGATTGATACGTGTGAAAAGTGATGCTAGTTTCATTGAAATATTATTTGTGCAGGCTTTTTTCATGTGGGACCAGTAAAGGAGGGGAATCATATCTTGTTGAATGGAATGATACTGTTGGTTGTTTCAAAAGAGTTTACAAAGGACTTGGGCCAAACCCATTGTCTGCCGTGCAATTCGATATAACCAGTAACCAGCTTTTGGCTGCTGGTGATGACCATATGGTTAAATTTTGGCATATGGACAACACTCAACTTTTGAATACCATTGATGCTGATGGTGGATTACCAGTAAGTTCATTATGCTTATCTTATCCTAGAAGAATATCGATGTGTATGAAGATCTTTTTTCAATTGGCTTTTAAATTTTTATGATTCCAACCAGTATTCAAATTTCATTGGCTACATGATAAAAGGAGCAATCTTAGTCATTTATTTTCTCCTTTATCTCTAAATAGGCAAATCCACATATTCGCTTCAACAGTGATGGCTCCCTATTAGCTGTTTCTTCAAGTGGAAACCAAATCAAGATACTGGCAAATGCTAATGGTCTTGATTTGCTGCAAGGATGTGGGAATGATTCTATCGATGCCTCTGGAGTTGAATCTGAAACTTCAAGAAAGGTCAGCATCTCAAAGCACCTACCTCTTTGTTGTGTGTTATTGAATACTTTCCTGATAATGCATTTAATTTTATCTGCCTTGCTATTGGTGATTTGGTGCTGAACTGCTGATGTCCTCATGTTGGAGAAAATTGGTTTTTTTTTTTTTTTTTTGATATGAATTTTAATGTTTTGAAACGGTCTATCTTTCTTCATTACCTTGAAATTAAAAGTATCTCTTAGCATGTATAACCAAAATAGACTTGAATTCTGTAGAATGGGAATGTGGCAGAAGTGAATTCAAAAACAACAGGAGAAGCCACTTACGGAGAAAAGGCATGGGAAACTATTGAGAGACCTTCTCAATGCCAATCTTTGCAGCTATGTGCTGATGTCAAAAGAACCAAGGTATGAACTTATTTTCGTTCTCTGTCATTTTATTTTCTCTAACTTCTTTATTCCATCTACCAAGATTATATGTTTTCTTCATGAACCATGTCTCTTGGATGGCCATTTACAGTGTAAACTTTAGCAGATTTCTTCTTCCAAACAGAGAATGATGATGATTATGTACTGTTTAGTTCATGTCAAATTGGTGAAAATAATTGAGAGGATTTTAAGTCTCAAAATTTTGGGAATTCACGTATTAGGTTTCAGTAGTAAATTTTCAAATGTTTCAGTAGGTTTTCATTAGCATTGTCTTTGGCAATGCAGATATCCAAGCTGATCTACACCAATGCTGGTGACGCCATTTTGGCATTAACATCAAATGCCATTCATCTACTCTGGAAATGGCCGCAGAACGATCTTAGTTCTAGTGGAAAGGTGATGAAGTGGGCAACAGCCATTAGTTGTTTTTTTTTTTTTTTTCCTTTTCCATTTGAAGTCCCATTTTCTCTTTTGCAAACTGGAATTAGGTAGTTATGTGATTCTGATCGATGATACTTAATGTAGGCAACTACCAAGGTTCAACCTCTTTTATGGCGACCAACGAGTGGCTTACAGCTGATGAGCAATGACCTTTCCAGCACCAACCCTGAAGAGGCCATGCCATGCTTTGCTTTGTCCAAGAATGATTCATATCTTATGTCAGCATCAGGAGGGATGATCTCCCTTTTTAATGTTATATCGTTTAAGGTAAACTCAAGACAAAAGTACTAATCTAAAATCTACCTGATTGTATTCTTAGACTTATTTGTTTTACAACACAGACAATGAGGAAAGTCATGGCTCCACCACCTGCAGCAACATGCCTTGCTTTTGATCCTCGAGACAACAATGTAGTTGTTATTGGCATGGATGATTCCACAATTATGATATATAATGCTCGCTTGGATAAGGTAACTAGTGTACTTGTAGAAACAAGTGATGACGCTGTCATGAAGTAAACCCAAAATGTTGGTCCTAATTGCCTTCATTTTTCAGGTCACAAAAACGCTTGCTGGTCACACCAAAAGAGTCACTTCCCTTGCCTTCTCTACCTCTATGAAATCACTTGTTTCTTCTGGTGCTGATGCTCAGGTAAAGAGGAAGACTCTTTTAAGAAAGAAATACTTGCAGACTTCTTTAAAATATTAAGTATGATACCTAGTATTTACTTATTAAGTCAAGATCATTTATGTCATTTAATTTTCTCCCTGCAGATTTTTGTGTGGAATGCTGATGAGTGGAAAATACAGAGAAGCCAAGTGCTGCAGATTCCAGATTGGAACAAATTGAGAGCATTATCAGACTCAGATACCCATGTCCAGTTTCACGAGGATCAGCTGCATTTCCTAATCGTACACAAGACTCACCTTGCAATATACGAAGTGAAAGAACTAGGATGTGTAAACGAGGTTTGTCTCTCGCTAGCAGATGTATCATGATCTGTTTGAGGATATAAATGATCAAATTTTCTGTTTTGTATGTGCAGATGTATCATGATCTGTTTGAGGATATAAATGATCAAATTTTCTGTTTTGTATGTGCAGTGGGTCTCAGATTCTTCTGTACCAATTTCCCATGCAACGTTCTCATGTGATAGCCAGACAGTATATGCCAGCTTTGTGGATGGAACCATAGGCATATTTGACGCTTCTGTTCTTGTACTATGCTGTCTTATCAAGCCCTCCGCTTACCTTCCTACCGATATAAGGTATACCCTTGCATCATTATCTGGTAGCTAGTGGCTTCTCCAGCTCACCATGCGTTATTTTTTAGGCTTTCCCATAGAATATTCCAAGTTTCTAGTAACATGTATGCGTATAAATTTCATTTCCAAAAAAAAAAAAAATATATATATATATATATATATATATGCGTATAAATATAAAACTAAACTAATTGCTAAAAATCTTTTGCACATACTAATCAATAGACACGGACATACTGCTACGAAATGGTTCTCTTAGAACAGTAGATTTTCTACCTTGGAGAATCGACCCTTTCCCTTAATGAACTGTGGTCTAATCAGTCAACTCCCGTTGGGCTCATGTTGTTTTTGGTTGTTGCTAGTTGCAGTTATACTGTGTACCCAGTCGTCATTGCTGGGCATCCACAAAAACCAACCCAGTTTGCCGTTGGACTCTCTAATGGTGAAGTTCATGTGCTTGAGCCTTTAGAATCAGAAGGCAAATGGGGTATATTGCCCACGGTTAAAAGGACTTTGAAGAGCAGTGCGCCTGCAAAATCTACCTTTCGGGGCTTCTTGTATGAATAAATCTGAGAAACAATTTTAAGTCTTAAACTCTATAGTTTGCGTAATTTTGTGACTTCAATGAAAAATTTGTACTCGTTGGTTCTGTTTCAGATTTCAACTGTTATTTTGAGCAAATGCAGATCGATCACCTTCTAAAGGTTCCAAAAAATCTGTTATTGAACTCATCCGCTACTACACACAAACCCATATATACTCATGCTTTATGCTAAGCTACCCAAGGTGACCTTGGTTAAAAAATTTAAATTCACAAGATCAGTATAGGATTTCAACGTCTTCCTACCGAGTCTTTCGAACCAAAATTCAAGTCACCAAACGAAACATTACCAGACGAAATATTATAAATTTTCATCCAAACAAAAAAAAAAAAATTATAGATGCATATATAGCTGGCAGAGAAAAGGAGGACCATTGATCCCTGTCACTATTTCATAGTTTGGGCTCGAGTAAAGGAGCCTTTCAAGATTAAAAAGATAAACCAATGCGTGAGGCAACATGATCCTTATATTAGTATCTACAAGCAGGGACGGTTGTTCATGAAATGCATATTTACTCGAGTTAAGCATTACAGTTGACTTGAAAAAAATTAAATTGCTGAATGTCTTGATGGAATAAATCTTCAAGCATCCAACTTTGCTGCTGCGGATGCATAGCTTACACTGCTGTCCCTCATAGTTTTGCACTGACTTGATTGCTCATAACGGAGGAAATTGATCTTTATGTTTGTTGGGCAGTTTCTCAGCATCTGCATTCAGAGTAGTATAATTGAAAGGTGAGAAATTAAAAAGTAAAAATGAAAAAAAAGAAAAAAAGAAAGAAAGAAAAAAGCCTCTACAAGCAATGGAAAAGAAGCACTTTGTAGTTTAGGTAACTAAGTTCAATTCTTTAGCAAAATGGCTGATCACTAATATGTCAACATAAATGAGAAATAACATGGAACTAGATGTTGCTTTCATTATACTTCTCTCCAGAGAGAATGGTCTAAGGTCCTAGATACATATGAAAATTTTTAAAAGGATACCGGTGTTTTATATTGAACAGCAATATATCCCTAGAACAGGTCCAAATAGTCAAATTATATCTATAGCCTTTTTATCCCTGCTTCGTCCTAGGAGGCCATTTTCTCGCATCAGTTGAAATGTGATATTCTTGCCAAAATTAAGAAAGATAGCTTCCCTTTCAGAGACTAATGGAACTATATGGGGAACTTACATGAAGAAAAACACTTATTGGATGGCGCCCACAAATGGTGTTATCATACTCTGACAGATACTGTTTGAATGCATCAGGATTTCCTGTTTCTATTATATCCATTCCCATCCTGTCCAAAGCCTCAATGGATCTGTGTATGGCCCCATGTTTCTTGTCATAATGCACGTAGTTGAACCTGACAAAGAACGGCAAACGCAGGCATGGTTAACATCTGCCCAGCTTCATGCATATATTCAGAAAGTATGGCAAGAGAAGAGAATAAGCAAATCATGCTAACCGTCATCTTAACAAATCAATTCATATTACTATGAAATCATTCATAATGATATATTCAGTGTGTGATTTGTAAGTAATATTTAAATTGCATCAAAACACTGCATTGTTTTCCTGGGTAAAAATGCTCTAAAAGTAACAGGTAGGTTCCCAAATGTAATACCAGCTGTCAGTATGTGTCTGTGTGTGATAGAGTTTGAGAGCCTACAACACATATGCGCATATCTCTCAGGGCGACACACCAGTACCGTAAGATGGCCTCATCTAATCCAGAGCATTTAATTTAGATATGCATTGACATTGGCACTTGTGCTAGCTAGCAAAGACCAAGACCAAACTTGTACACAAAACTATGAATGGAACATACCGAGATCCCCAATGACAAAAGTCCGACGACACAGAGAAGAAATTTTTTGGATCATCTACATATTTGGCAAGGAGCTGTCCATACATAGCTTCTGCTTCAGCTTTAAGAGCACCAACCAAAATTGGTACAACTTTAACTGGGTGCCTGCATACAAGTATCCCCAAAAATTATTCCTTCTAGAAATGATTAAAGAACATAACTATTCTACATGAAAATGAAAAACAAAAATGAAAACGGTACCCTTCAAAAACTTTAGCAAGATATGGTAAATGCATTTCCATGCTATGTTCAGCCTCATCAACACGAATATCCATGGTTTCGAATTTTCCAGTAGCTTTTAGCTCATCAATCACTGAAAAGTGGTAACAAATAAATTATAGAAAACCCCCCTCAAAAGTGAACAGAAATGTAGTAAACTCCTACACTGAAGCATTGAATAATTCAACAAGAAGTTAATGATGGGTTATCTTCTGAAAATTTCCTCAGCAGGAACAATTAAAAAAAAGAATCCACTTAAACTGAGATGCAAGTCATGCCCCAAGTTACTATACACACAATCTCCACTATATTATGAGAAACTACAGTGCATTCATCATCAAGGCTTATCTAACACAGGAATGCAAAACCACGAACACACTGTAATCCAACTTTGAAAATCCCCGTACCTTCCAAATCAACAGGTAGGTCTCCAATGGGGGTCCTGTAAACTGTGGCTGTTGAAACAGCACACTTTGGAGTGTAATAGTGATGAGATGGACCAAGAAGGAACACCCGGGTACTGACAAGGCAAGTTTCTCACAAAATTAGCAACATGTTGTGGAACTCGTTGCAATGCCAAGTAATCTTTATGGCTTCAAACATGAATACTATAATGTAATCAGCTCCTACTACATCTAGAGAACTAATGAGAAACCATGACAACATAACTCACATGTTTGTTGGGTCAATGTTGCCAAATGCATAGGCAGCAGCACGACCCGAATATGAATAACCTGCATGCCTGAAATTCCACACAAGAATCAAACAATATGTTAATTTCTGCATTAAGAATCACAAAACAAATTCAAAAAGAAGTTACTTGAAATTGAACTCACGGAGCAATGACACCTCGTACATCAGGAGACTTGGTGAGCCCAGACTCTCTGAGCCACCCTTCAAGCTCTTCTGCTAACTTTTTAGCTGAAAGATCAAATCTTTAAGCATAAAAATCACATCTTTAAACCCAATAAGCTAATTCTCAATCTCTAATTAACAAAGAAGAAAAAACAAATTTGATGACTTTAACAAACGCCTCTAATAATTGATGCAGTGATAATCTATGCATATGAATTAAATTTTCTGGGTTACTATTTCTGGGCAAGACAGAAGGAATTAGAGTGTAAGAGAGAGATACTGACGGTTGTCGGTGTACCAAGAACCGGCGTGCGATGGTCTTCTGACTTTCTCCATGGATGGAATCTCGAGGATGAAGATGACAAGGAAACCCCAAAATCGGTGCAAGTGAATTAAGAGAGAGTGAGAAGCAGAAATCAGAATAATTAGATGCTGGTTTGCTTAGCTCTCCTCATGGCTTATGGGAGTTAAGTGGGTGCTGAAACTTTGGAGCAGTGTGCTTGTTTTTTTTATTCTTTTTTCATTTTATAACAAAAAATGATATTAAACTTTTTTTTTTTTTTTTTTAATGATTACAGTTGTATTTTTGTTTATTAATATTTTTATATTTATTAAAGTTTTTTTTTTTTTTGAATTGGCAAAATAGCCAAAATTACTCCCTAACTTTTCCCATAACTACCAGTTTACCCCCTGACATTTCAATTTTGATTTTTCACACTATAACTTTTCTAACTCTTGCCGATTCACACCTTACCGTTAACTTTTAGATTTTTCATCTAATTTTTCCGTTAACTTGCTGGGTGTTTTCGTCTATCCAATTGTCACCCAAAATTAAAAACTAAACAAACAATTGTTCAAGAATATCAATACGTACAAACATTTTTTTTTTTATTTGGTGACAATTGGAAAGACGAAAACGCCGAGCAAGTTAACGGAAAAATTGGATGGAAAATCTAAAAGTTAACGGTAGAGTGTGAGTCGGCAAGAGTTAGAAAAATTAGAGTGTGAAAAATCAAAATTAAAATGTAAGGAGATAAATTGGCAACTATGGAAAAAGTTAGGGGGTAATTTGACTGTTTTGTCTTTTTTATATTATATGTTGATTATTATATATTACCTTAATAACAAATTCATGTTGACAAAGTATGGTGTCCTAAATTTTCGAGATGAGTGTCGGCAATGCATCCTAACTTCTTATAGTGCTGAGGGACTTTTTATTTTCCTTTTTGGTTTTGGATTGGTTTCCTTCTTAACAAAGATTTTGGGATTCTTATTTTTGGACTTGGTTTGCCAACTCAAGCTGATTTCAATTTAACAATCAGATAATTGAGAGTTTCTCTTGAATTGTTCTTGTGTTCTAGATTTTGAAGTTGGCCATACCTTTCACTACGAGTCTACGATATTGGGACGAGCACAAAATGCACAACAAAGACTCCCCCAAAGAGTTTTTCTTGCCACCAGAACACAAATGATCAAATTCGTTTTGGTTCAGTATGCAAGGCATGGCTCTCTGTTGTGATCTCTGAAAAGCCTCATCGTCCTCCTCCTATGCCGGAGCCATGGCTGATGCTTGGTCATCGTGGTCGTGGCAGTTACTTATGGAAGTATAGGTTTCATTGTCTCTAAGACAAAAGGGTACAAGTTTAACAATGTAGTACCAAAAGACTATGAAGTTGTAACTATGTCTTGCGATGGCTGGTTGCTGACTGAAAGTCCTCGTTCTTCTCATCTTAAGCTAGTGAATCCAATCTTGAATGCTCAAATCGGAATGATACCACCGCCGCGTGATTATTGGTGGTTTGACGTTAAGAACATCAAGAAACTCCTCGTATTGGAGTCAACCTCTAGTACTGAGTCAATTGTCACAACTCTCATTATGCTTCTTCATCCGAGGGGATCAATGGTCTACACCAACTATAAATTCCAGGTACTATACTCCTCGGAATTCGATGATACAGTATTATACAAGGGGGAACTATATGCTTTGGCAATTAGGGAAAAATGCTTTGTAATTCATGTTTTTGATACAGAACAATTTGCCATTGAACAGTATCATATTATTCGTGGCATAGCTAATAATAGCAAAAAAGATGAGGCATACTTGGTGGAGTCTGGTGGAGATCTCTTGTTCGTAAGAAGATAACCTAACGACTTGCTTCAAACCTGGATTTGATGTTTTTAAGCTAGCTAAAGTTAGGAATTCTGGCAACATCAATGCGGTCAAGTTGCAAAGCTTGGGAGATCATCAAGCATTGTTTTGGGGAAGAGAAGGATGCTATTCTCTACCAGTTGGAGAATCTTCACAATTTGAAGAGGATCATATATACTTCACTCTTATCCTCAAAGAACAACCGTTAACTGAGGAGTATGGTGTGTATTCTCTAAAAGATGGGAGCATCAAACAAATCCCCAATCTATACCTACCAAGGCCACCTTCATCTTCAACAAAATCATTCTGGTTTTTCCCAACAGCGTTGTAACCTAAAAGTGGATTAAATATTCAATCCGATCCCTAATTTTTGTTAGTAAGTTTCAAATTTTATGTTGTGTATTGTTGCTATCAATTACTCTTGTATTTATGCACCTTCTTTTGTGTCAAATAAATAAATCAATGTTGTAAATATTATATATATGTGGCCGTCCACTGTAAATATTCATTAGTTAAGTGCTTATGATGTAAACACTACTCCTATATAAAAGAGTCTAATGAGAATAAAACACACACTTCTACCTCCTCCCACAATCTCTCTCTTATTCTCTAGTTTATAACAATCAATGCTATTTTACTTCATCTTTCTTTCTTTCTTTGCAAATTCTCTGACAGATTACTCCCATCCCCAATCATGGCTGTCACCATCTTTAACAGAAACAACTTGGTTTGTCCCAACAACCAAGAACAGAACAGTATCACAGAAATTAACAGAAACCTTCCATTGCTGTTTAGTAATTTCAAATCTTGTGTGTAACTTGTCTTTTGTTGCTACTGATCATTATTTTCCTTCTTTTGTAAAAAAGATAATATTGTATTCATGCATCTTGTAATTCTCCTTTTGCACTGGACTTCATTTCAATTATTAGCACGACATTTATTTCAATCATCCTTCTGTAACTCATGTAAAGGGAAAATAGCATTCTCTGCTATTGTACAACCACAACAAATCATTACAACTTACAAATAAACAATCTATGATGTATAACAAACCTGGACTAAGCAGGCAAGTAACAACCAAAATATTGTTGCCACAGCTTATTCTTTGAATGAACAAATCCAATCCAATCCTATACCCTATACCCCAATAGTGAATAATTGCTCTCTAAAGAATCTCCAATAAATAAAACAAGTGATATGGGACTGGTTTTGCAAGCCAATCTCCCACACCAAATAATCAAATTCAAACACTACACAAACCTTTGTTGCTCCCAAAGCAAACAAGAAGATGCACACAACAGTCCATTGACAAAAACTAAAATACCTGCATTCACCCAAGAAACAGAGATTATGTTTCGTTCAGTCCAGTTATATAATTTTGCACTAAGCATGAAAAATTCAAAGAATTGTAGTGATCGCTAAATCAAGAAATCGATATGCCAAACAACAAGAGCTGGAGTTCAAATTGAATATGTCTTCACTAAAGAATCCATTTTAAAATTCAACTATTTCAGTTGAATCATATTGTTCTACTAAATGATAGAACCAGAGCATCTAAATGTTAATAGTTAAAAAGAGCTGGAGTTCAGATTGAATATGTCTTCACTAAAGAATCCTCTTAAAATTTAACTAATTTATAGAACCAGAGCATCTGAATGTTAATAGTTTTTTTTTTTTTTTTTTTGAGAATGAATGTTAATAGTTAAAAGGCAGCATATTTATGAAATTCTCAAATTAGAGAAACAAGTTACCTGTGCAGCCATGCAGCCTGCAAACTTTTGAATAAGGAAAACTGTCAAAGCCTCCAAAGAACACCCAACTAACAATGAAACAAAAAGAATTCAAGCATGCTCCAAGATAGAATGAAGTTTTGGGACGCGCCGACGCAACAGTGGTTCAAGCCGGAAAGAGGGAACACCAAACTGCCACCTCTTAGCATCATACATTTCATTCCACGCCTGTATTATCTCATCAATTTTGAACCCCATACCTGCAGTTAAATGGGCAAATTCATCATATGTTTCAAATTTTAGAATTTGTAAAAAGTTTCCAGGATCATGTGTCCTTTACCTTCCACTGCAGTTTCATTGGAACAATGATTCTTTATCATCACAGCTATATCTGTTGGAGACGCTCCACAAAGTTCAAACTTCTCAATGGCAACTTCTAAACATTCCTCCCAAGTTGGTAGCTCTAGCTTATATTCTACAACAGAACGCTCATACAGCAAGGTTCCCCACAGGAGGTATATTTGTGACTTCATATTTGCAGCTTGTTCTGCAGCTTCATCAGCAGACACCTCCTCAAATAGGCCATCCAATCCCATTTTCTGCAATTGGGCTTTATACTTATCTTCTTTGGAGAGTCCATTTAGACGCCGCTCTTCCATCTCCTCCCACAATAGCATTCCCTTGTCCATGCTGTCCTCAGCCTTGTTATAAAGCTGAAGCACCTCTGAAGAAGGCTCAGTTTGCAACTCAATCTTGCTTCCAATCGCATAGTACCAAGAAAGCTTTGCTTGTTCAAACTGTTGTTGGCCGAGTGCAAGATAACCTTCGTAGAAGTCTGGCTTTATTTTCACAGCTTCTTCATACCTACTCTCTGCCTTCTTATACTCTTTCTGTGCCCATTCATATACAGCCTTAATCTGTTCAATAACGGTTTCCCTTGAAGCATCTTCTGGCAAGGATGCCCGCTTCCTTGCCTTAGACATGTGGACATTTCCCCAATTGAACAATGCCAAAGCCGCCATCTCTTGGAATTTAATTGCAGCAATGTCAAAAAGTTCTTGAGCATCATCAAGTGTTACAGTGTCCTCCATTGCCTCCGAGTATAGCTTCACCCCAAGTTCGTGAAGATCCAAGTATGAATCAGAATCGAACCCAACATGGTTCTTGAACAATCTTGCAAACTGGATAATCCAGTCCTCAACACAAGTCGTAGACCCCTTTCCTACTTCGGTATGATTCCCACTGTCCCCATTCTCAACAACATTACTTGGCTTTGGATCTTCCTTACGCACTTCCTCTTCACTTGATCCCTCATAAATTGGTTCTTGATCAGCACCGACTTCTGTTATAAAAAATCTAAGTGATCCCCTCATATCACATGATGACTCAGCCAACCTCAACTCATCCGTAGTAGTGATTGTAACCAAATCACCCTCTTGATCTCTATACTTCACCAGAACACCCTTCAAGCCAGGAAATCGATCCCTAACTATCTCCCTGACCAGCCTCATGCTACAACTCAGTGGTAACTGTGCCCATCTTATATCCTCTCCAAACACCAACTTGACTGTCTTTGTAACTATGGTTTCCTCCTTAATATGCTTCTCTTCCACATGATTCATGACTTGTTTCTCTTCCTCAACATGCTTTACGACTGCTTTGTCTTCCTCAACAGTCTTTGTTACCAATTGTTTGTCCTTAATAACTCTCACATTTTCTTCCACAACAGCCTTGTCCTCTGTCTTCTCCTCAACCCTCTTACCCTTCTTCTTCTTTAGCTTCTCTTTCACCACTTTACGAAAACGAGCAGCAGGGATCTGCTGTACATTAGCAATACCAATTTCTTTCTCATCAAAAACAATCCCCTTTTCGCTCATCACCGTCTTCACGCTCTCCAAAATCTCCAATGCATTTAGATTGTTCGGCTCCATACTCAAAACGGTATTAACATCCCTCAATGCCAAATCCAACCTATTCAAAGCCTCATAACACCTCGACCTTCTCAGCAGCGCTTTACTGTACCTCGGTGACACCTCTAATGCCAAATTGCATTCGTTGATTGCCCGAGGATACTCACCGAGACCCATTTGCATATAACAAGCAGCCATGTTACTATGTAAATGAGCAACATCAATATGGTTCTTGGGCAGTAGTTTGAGCGCTTTCTCATACTTCAACATTGCGCCTTCACTGTCACGCTTCTGGAAGAGCTTGTTACCTTCTTCTCTGAGCTCTTGGGACATGTTGATGAAGATTGCAGTGTCTTCATCCAAGGCTTTCGAGTTTCGATCCGCAGCTTTGCTCTGCTTACTCGCAGCATTCCCAGGCTTCTGCACATCATGGTCCTTCTTCTTCCCAGTTGGCTTTCCCATTGATATTTCAACAACACACAGCCACAGAGAAAAAGAGCCCCCCAAAACAAAGGGTTCTGAAAGCTCTGTTTTAACCAAAAACCTTTCTCATAAAATGAGGAAACTGCCCCAATATGATTATAATTAATTTGAATTTAATGAAATCCAAGGTATAATCACACAATTCTATAACCAAATACAACTGTAACAGTTTGACAGCCAGAGGAAGCTAAACGGCCCCAAAATTGAAGCTCGAGTAATTCCAATATGAAAAGGTATAATCACAACCACCCACTCTGACAAATAAGCACTAAGAGCACCAAGACCCCAAATACTAATTCCACAAATGAAAGTAAAAATGAAATAAAAATCCAGTCTTCTGAACCTGATTGATGTTTTTTGAGGCTGCAAAATCAGAAATTTGGGAAAACTGATCCAGAGACAACCAAGAGCCTAATTACAAGTTCATTGAATTTTAATGACCTCTGTGTGCTCTGGATTGCTGAGAGACAAAGACAGAGTGGGATATCAATGGCTGCAGAAATGGAAAGGTACCACCACCTTTGCTGGAAACAAGTTTTCTCTTTCTTTAGGGTTTCCTGAAATACCAGGTCAACGTTCCAACATGACACTGTCGCTCTCACCTTCTCCGAGAACGCGTGTACTGACGCGCCATCTCTCAGAAATGACTCGGAATTTTGGACTCAATAAACTCGCAAAAGCCGATCGGGTTCAGGTGTGAGTGTGACCCACGCGTATGAAACAGGTGGGCTATTGGAGGTAGCCAAGGCATCCAATCCGTGTAATTAAATTTACAGTCAGTAAGTTTACCTAGCCTGGGAAGGAATAAAATCTTAGTGGGCCCCACATGGGCATATTCCAGCATTCCAGGAAAGGAAGGTGCTGTTTTTCACGACTTAACTCCTCGCCTGCGTTTATTTCTTTTTGTTATACAGACAGAAACGGGAACTTGCCTATAGGGCCTCGGCGCCATGACATCGAGGTTTTAAGTTCGAATTCTCATCCTTGATATCGATCGGGAAAAGTAATTTGAGACGCAGAGTGAACTGCAGACTTCATGGTATGAGCCTTCACACTTGCCGACTCTTATGCGATCCTACTGTTCTCGATGCGAAGATTAGCAGAACTCAATAATTCCAAAAATTTCTGGTTTAATCATGACCGTGGTGTAAGAGTGAACTGGTGTTACACAAGTAATGGGATGTAAAGTGCAGAATAATTGAGTAAAGGTAGGTTGGGGCTGATGTAGCGCTGCTATCGCTGAGATAATGCTGCTAATAATCATGTAAATGTCTGACCTACATGTGTTGGCAGCTCATATGGGGTAGGCAACAGCAAAGCCAATGCCAGTTGCTGCTCAACTGTAATCTGTTCTGAGATTTGCGATTAATCATTTCGAGTTCATAATGCTAAACAAAACCCGACTTTCATAAAAACCAAAACTGATCAAGTCGTAGCAAATCTGAGTTTCTTTTATTCAGGAGCAAGCTATAAAACAAAAAAGCCTTACGGTCATTGGTTCAACTGCATTCTTCATGCACACTACACAAAATGGAACTCCAGACTACACTAAAAAGAGGGAGACTGGGGACTCGTCGATGCGCAGACAATAGCAGTTGTTTGAGCTATAACTTAATCTAAGACTACTTACAGGTTACATTTTAGGATTTACAACACGATTAGATTCCTTGGGCTATCAAAACCAATCATGAACCATGATTCCCGTCTCCACAGGTTGAGCAATGTCCCTTTCGCGCTGGCTTAGAACGGTAACAAACTCATCTAAGCTTAAATTTCCATCTTGATTCGAATCAAACACATGAAAGATGATTTCAACCACATCGTCGCTGAGAGCTATGCCACACACCTGCATTCATTAACAAAATCATGATAATAATTTTATACTTGATAATCTGTTGCCTGAGATAATCAGAATGGCTATGTCAAATTATGAAAAGCAACATCTTATCAGTAACAATGAAAGGCAACAGCTCCCCAAACCCATCCAAAATATTCTGGGAATCTTGTAGAGCTTTAATAATAGACTGAAATAAAGTTATAATCAAGGTAACAAAGACTAGTATCTTACAAGAAATGCAGCTCGTTTGAAATCCTCCCGTGTTAACATGCCATTTGCTTTACCGTAGCTGAAAAGGGCCAAAGCAAATGGCTGCAATTTTTTGCGAAGCTCTGCAAAGTTTTTGAACTCCTCGAATGAGATCTGAGTGTCTCTAAGATCTGGTACATTGTCCAATTTATCAACCCGATCAAGCAAACTGCTTAAATGACGCATGTCGGCGGATGCAACCATGGATAATGCAAAATCCTTTGCCACCATGGTTCCTCGCTTTTTATAGTCGTAGTGGGAAAACTCCAACCTCAGCATCTACAAATACAACTTTGTATTTAAATTCAATGTGCATTTTAAATAAGAACAAACTACAAGTGCATTGCATACAATGCAAGATGCAATTGAAAATGAAATTAACTCGTCAGTTATGAATCTCTAGTATCTAAAGCCTAAACTAAAGTTGTTTTCTTTTCGTAGCGTAGAAGTGTAAACCATATTGAATAAAAAGGTGAGTGTAGCTTGAAACATCTGGTAAGTTCTGATATATATTAGTCCAAATTGAAATTAGCATGCATATTCTGCTAGGCGTATATTAGCACTCTAAAATGCATTTTCGGTTCTTTTTAGACATAGAGAGTGATCACGAGGTTCCAGTATATTCAACTATACATTTTCCTAGACAGGGTATTGCCATTTGTCTAGCTAAAATAGATTCATTTGCACCGGCTGTAAATCAATCAAGTCTGATTTCAATTTCCAATAGCTAAGTTTGGTTAAATTATTGACTATTAACTCATTCCACGTGAATTTAATTCAACAGAACCTAAGCTGCATGGAAAAGCATATATCCTAGCATGACTGAAGGTAGAATGCTAAATGCAACAAACCTAGAAAAGCTGAACAAGAGACCAGTGTATTGGATATTTCAAAAAAGCTAAAAGTCTAGGGAACAGAATGATTGCAATCTTACTTCATTGTGTAAATCTCTCAAAAACTTGACAAATTTATCAAGTTGAAGGCGAGCATTCCCATCTTCACCAAAAAAGAACTCCACAAGCCCTCCGTTTTCTACAGAACCCCTAACTTTTAGTCCAGATCGAAGTCCACCCCTGTGTTGAGCACCCTGTCTGTTGCAGGCTCGCATCAATGCCATCACTTTTTTGAATTCTTCCTGGTCAATTTCTCTACGTATGATCCAAACATTCAAGTCACAACCGTACTAAATATAATAAAGATCAAGGAAATAGATAAAAAAATTTATAGGTACTTACCCACTATCGTCAGTGTCAAACATTTTGAAAGTCACATAGAAACTGGACTCTGGAATGCTTAGTAGTGTTACAAAGAAAATATACCTGTTAAAGGGAATACTTGTTAGAAGTGGCAAAAAAAATGTATCATTGTTTAAATTAAAAATGAAGAAAACAGAGCAACTCACTCTTTGAAGGAAATATATCCGTCACTGTTTACATCAAAAAGCATGAAAAAACTTGAGGGCGAACAGCGCAACTCGCCAGGATTCCTTTCACCTCTCAAATACCCGTCTCTAACAAGGTTGGATTCAGATGGAGGGAAAACAGGAACCACTGCCCTCATGAGATCTTCTGGTCTCATAAGTAATTCTCCCTCTGCTGTACACGAAGATGCAAAGTACTCGAACACCTATATGAAACAGCAGAGACATTGGTCGTGAAGGGAATATTTTTTACAAACTCAAGCCCCAATAATCAAGCTCTCTAAAATAATCTAGACTTGAATTTTCAAGCAAGTCAAGGGAGAAGAAGAGAACATGTTATTTTTAGGAAACAAAAGAAAAGGTATAAAAGAGACAATTAACTAAATGGCCATTTCGTTGTCAGACATCTATTTACAAAACTTAAAAAAAAAAACAAAATAAACTTTCTACATAATAAAATATTAACAGAACATCCAAAAAAGTATTGACATCAGATCTAACAAGTGTACCATAGGTATATAATTGCAATTGAAATCCTATAGCCTTAGTAACCCAGGCCCTGAGCCTATGAAATCGATCCCCTTCCCTGCCCAGAAATCAGGCATCATATCCTAACCCAAACCATGAGCTCATTGTCAACTAAACTACATTTCTTTTATTTCTCATTTATACACATATTAAAAGCAATGCCACATTTTCTTACTTTCTTATATCCAAAATCAAGTCTTCTATCCGCCACCTAATTATCAATAAGTATACAGTTCTAAATTTGTTTCAGGATCACAAGTACTTAACATACCAGTACATTTGCGAAGAATAAGATACCAAATTAGGTGCTCATAAAGTTTTAAACAATAGCAGAAACTCATTAACAATAGGCCGCGTAATAATTAATATGAGTACCTAGGTACCCCAAAAAAAAAAAAATTAAATTAAATTAAATTAATGAGTACCTTCTCAGGCGGACTCCGCAACCTCATGCGCTTCTCATAGTTGAAGAAAATCCTTCTCCTATAGGCATCTGTAACAAACCAATCAAAAAATTAAAAACAAATTCGACGCAAAAATACAAGAGAAAATGAAATTAATAAAATAAAAAAAATCCAAACCTCCAAAGAGAAACTTGGCCTTAATTTCAGGTAAAGATAATTTCTGCAGCAAAGAACGCGTCGGCCGGCCCTCCAAACCGGTTGACCAGTCAGCGAAAGCCAGCGACGACTTCTTGAAGAAATCGGAATCGGGATTAGACCAGTAGAGCAACCCTAGGCCCGACCCGACCGCGATGCCCGAGATCCATTTGAGGTACGAGTTTTGGGGGTTTTCGTGAGGGTTAGAGCTAAAGCCCGAGACGCTGCTGATCAGAGAGAGCGGCGAAGAAGGCTGTGGGGCTGTGGACAGCTGGGAGATATGGAGCCGTTGGTAGATCGACGGTGCGGATCGTCTGAGGGACATGGGAAAATTGCGCCAAATTTTGCAGAGATGAAGAGTCAAGAGTTTTGGGATGTGCAGAGACGACGACGTAAAGCAGGGTCAGTTGTTGGAGTATGATTTTGTTTTTTTTAGGGGCCGTCTGATTTGGTTAAAACCGCGGGCGTACGCGCACATGGTAGTTATGGTAGGTTGGCGGATTGATCGGTGGCGGGGCGGGCTTAACTAGGTTTGGCGCGCGGAGAACCCAACAATTACATTAGCGCGGGTAGCCTGGCCCAAACATGTTTTATGATAAATTGAGCTCGTTTTCAGCCTAACCATTTTATATTAACTCCTAAACCCAAATTGGAGACCAATAATCTTCTCCGTTCTTAACGAGTCCTTCGTCAGCTATCAATAATGTCATATTGTTATGATCGGCCACTTCTTGTATTTCTCTTCTAACAACTGGTGGGGAGTTCTATTAGTTGTTAATGATAGGGTTAATTATGAAGTACTTCAACATTTTTAAAATTAGGGCTTTTGAATTTTTATGTAATCATTACACGGGATGGGTTATCCTCATAAGAACACAGAGACAGCATGATATGTGGGTTATGGATCTTGGAAGTTTTTTATGTTGGTAACTAAGATTTCCTCATATGACAGATGAGAGGGTTAATAACAAATTTAGGGGTAAATGTCATCTGAATGTCAAATTGGGTTCCGCCGTGGTTGTTGAGTGGGCTCAAGGTGTAGATCGAGTCCCGTCATGGGTTTTGATCCGAATTCGGCCTTGGGCTTTCATTTGATCGGTCGCTTTGAATTATGGAGTTTGTAATATTTTAGGATCCATTTTTATCTTTTAAAAATCTTCTGAGTTTGTTTAGTCATGGAGGTTATCAGTTTATTTATTTATTTTATTTTATTGAACAATGGTGGGATTGCATTAGCATTTTCTTTTTTGTCATTATTTTCGCATATTAATTAATAATTATTAACATAGTATTGCCCTAGGATAACTTATTTTATTGGTCATTGCGTTGTAATATAACAAATTGTTTTTTTAAATTTTTTTTAGAGAATCAGTCAACCACTTTATTAATAATTGTCATAAGAAAAATTACAACTTATAGATGTAGAAACTACATCAAAATATAAAATAACAAGAACAATACTAGATGCAACAATGTATCGGAAATAAAACACAACAAGGGTATTAACGGATGCAATTAAGCATTTGATTAAGCACCGGACATAATCTGAACTATGTAAAACGGTACCAATAGTATAGCCAACTATACTTCGACCAAATATATATGTCAAATAGAAGGGTACCTTCTATCAAGGTAACCGGCGGTAGTGTAACCAACCTTGCCTACTCCATGCAAAAAAATACACCGAATAGAAAGCAATCTCCTACCTAAGTAACCAAAGAAGCATATCCAAAGTTCATAATAATTTAGGGTCCATAGAAAGTCTCCTGGATCCCAAATGAGAACCCAAACAGCAATGGGCTCATACACCAGTTGCAAAGCCCCAATAATGAAGACCCAACCTAAAACCCTAATTGGGCCGTCCAACAGAGCAAATGCCCAAATCCACAACCTGCTTTGGGCACCCAAAATCTCACTTCGCACCATCCCTTCCCTTCCCTGACCACGACCTCGATCTCTGCTCCACCACCCTTTGTCGAAGAAGGAGCATCCCAGCCCCACCAACTCGACGCCGATCTCCGCCACCAATACCACCAACCGGAACGCTGATCCGGCCAAGAGTACAATCTTTGCTCCTCTTTAATTGCAGCTCCAACGCACCAGGAAACTGGGTCGAACCCTGGCAAATTCCCTCACTTAGCCACAACACCACCAAACCAAAGCCGCACGTCGAAGACTTGAGTCGTGCCCGAGTTGGCCAAAGACTCTCGACTCTCGGTGCAGACCCGATCCCAGAAAGCAGTGCAGCCATGGCTTCTCCCCTTTGAACGGTGGCCCGGTCAGAGAAGATCTGGGAAGAAGAAACGGTCACAGGGTGACATGCGACACATGACCTGATAATGGGCACGACAGGAGCCATATGAGAGATAACTGACATCGAGAGCGGTACCGAAACAGCACTCCATCGATGATGGAGGAAGGTACAGAGAGGCCGAAGGTGGCACTCTCCCAACCCTAGCAGAGCAAACCCTTTAGGTAACATGTTTTTAAAAACCTATTGTTATATCTCAACCAAAGATAATGTATCATGCGACATATATGTGATTAGCTAATAGTTATTACACACTTTTCTTCGTTTGCTTTCTCTTCTCGGCTCTCTATATTTACACATTAAACACTGTTTTATCGGATTTTATTGTTCATTATGAAAATAAAATATTCACTCAAAAAAGGTGCAAAAACCGTGAAATCATCTTTTCCGTCAACAAATTTTTTAGTCGAATAACAACAGCATCATCAGCTTCACGCCTCCACACCACTTGACATAAAATTTGATGTGAATTCATGTGTATGCCCTGAGATCACGTTTGGAAGCATGTAGCTCCCAGCCTCCCACGCAAACCTGACCTCACCTGTATCCGATATGGAAAAGTAGATTCAAAGAATCTCAACCACAGGAATAGGAAACTGCCAATTTGGTTCAATCCAATTTCCATGTAGAATTGTAACACCAGTAAATCTAGAATAAGGAGCGAGACGTCAACCTCGACCCGGAACAAGAGTTTGGTTTAACATTGTGACCCCATATGCGCTCCACACAAGAAGGGTGGGTGTTTATCGCCTCATCCCCGCCAACGACGTCGTATTAGATCATGGCTGCCAGCTGCAACAAGTTTCTGTAAAGAATATTGATATGGACATCGCAACCAGCCACCTCAAAAGGTTGAAAAAGATTTTCAGCTTGAGGTTGGAGATGCTTCTCATGAGTCATGAGACGGAGCCATGATGCCATGTGGCTGCATACGTCATCATCACCCATTATTATGTAGCATTTCTAGTGTCCATAACTCCCATTCAAGATTCTCTTTTTACCTTTTTTTTTTTTTTTTTTTTTTCTTTTTCTTTTTCTTTTTTTCTTTTTTGTTTTCCAATCACGGCACCGATCACGCCTGACGTCAAAATTTAACGCCTGGTGAGAGGTGATATTAATGGTGGTTTCCAGCCTTCTGCCTTCAAATTTCCAGGTCATCTTCTGCCATTACTTTCTTGCTTCCCAAACATGCCAGTTATTTTCTCATTAATAAGTTTGGTCCCCTAAAGATTCTTTTTTTATTTAGAATTTCCTTTATGGTGTGTTTGGATGAGAAAATTATAAAATCCGTAGAAATTTATAAATGATGGAATCTTTAATTTCATCAATCTAAAATTCTATTAATTGCAATTTCTATTGTTTGGTTGCATCTATTTAGGATTTGAAATGTGTAATACATTAAGAAAGTTTAAAACAAATAAAAAGATAAAATAGAAAAAAGTCGAAATAAAAATTGAATACTGCAAAGGAATTCGTAAATGACACCTATTTTGGTGGAAATTGAAGTGAGGAATTTAAATAGCGAAAATTTCCAATCTGATAATGCCAAACGAGGGAATTGGTTTTTAGAAATTATGAAATCCTCAGTTTCAATTAAATTCCATCATTTTTTCCCTCATCCAAACACACTCTTACCTTTACTCTTGGATTCTTGTTTGGTAAATATCGGAGTTACCATGTTAAAGAATATTCTTATTGAATTTCGTTTTTGTCACATTTATTACAGTTAGGATCGAGCTTCTTCTTCTTCTTTTTAACCTTTTACTGTCCTGAAGTCATTGTTCCTTTCATCAATGTCACTGGAGACACAGCCTCATAGAAATCCAGTTTTCCAAAGTCATATTTTTCAACATTTCAACCTTCAAAAGTCCATCAAAATAGTCAAATATCTTGCCTGCAACAGACGCACCCAGCTCAAGAAAAGAATAAAATTCAAAATTCAAAGGACGGCAATGACATTAACCAGACAAGAATAACAAAGAAGAATAATGAAATAAATGAAGGAATATACCTGGCATAAACCCAACGCAACCTGCTAAACAATACGGCGGAGTAACCGGAACGCAGCATACGCAACGGAACTGAACGGGACGGTGAACGGTACGAACAACTGAACGGAACGGGACGGTGAACGTTACGAACCACCGAACGGAACGGAACGGAACGGAACGGAACTGCACGGGGCAGTGAAAGGTACGATCCACTGAACGGGACGGTGAACGGGTAAACACAACGGTGAACAATACGAACCCCAAACGCTGCAAACACAAATGGATGTAACGGCTGTGTGACAAAATCGAGAACCAAACTGAACCGGTTCTACAATTGAAATTATTACCCGAAGATCTGCTAGGGATCTCCCTTGATTAACATTTTATTTTGGAGATTTTTAAGGGATGGATTAGATTAAATGGTTCCGAAAATTGTTCCTTCCAATTTCCATAGCAAATCATATCATTTCAACTGTACAAATATGGAGTTTCTCTTCAACAGTGTTGTTTCGAGCTGGCGTTCAGTAGCGCACAAAACTCGCCGGGTTGACTCGGCGCCACCGCTTCAAAATTCGTCCCAGTTGAGCTGGACTGAGCAAGAGCCTTGGATCTGATGTGCTCGGATCTGTTCACTTGCGGCTGCTCGGAGTTGACTCACCGGAATCTAAGATCGCAAAAATAGAGAAATGACCGGAAAATAACCAACCTGTGTCGCTCTGTACACAAAAAAATTCAGAGAGATCCATCACTCAGCAACCGGCCTTGGACATGACGGAGAGTCTGCTCTGCCGTGGCTGGAACCCGGCTCTCCGCCTCTGCTGGTGCGAAGAAGGACGAATCAGAGCCGTCAAGGCTCTCTTCACCCACTCGCCCTCGACGCCGCTGATTCGAACCAGCGAGTTCGTCATGGCAGATCGACGCATGTTCAGCCTGTTGTTGGGATACGGCGTCTGATTGTGGCTGTGATGATTCGCACTCCCTTGATTCTTGTGAAGACTGCAGCGAAACGAGCCTGGATGATTCGTCGGCGAGCACATACACGTCTTCCTGGCCGCCGCGATGGGGCCGTTCTTCTTGGAAGCGGTGATGGATCGGTTTGGGGAGATGGAGCGGTGCTCGATGGAGAAGCGGACTGCTGGTGACAGAGCACTGGAGGTGTAGAGATTGACACGTGTCGGTGAAGCCGAACGGTGGTGGTGGTAGTCGGTGTGGTGGTAGTGGCTCTGGTGGTCCTGGTGGTTGTTGAAAAAGGCGGACGACCGAGACGAGAAGCTGGAGCTGGTGGAGGAGGCGAAAGCCGAAGCGGTGGATTGGATTGAGGCATTGGAAGAGCCGGTGTAGAACCTTCCAGAGGGTGAAAGAGAGCGAAGAACTGGTCCACTGGACCGGGTTCTGGTTCGGGAAGATGAAGCAGATGCAGTTGCCATTGGAGAGTTTAGAGAGAGAAAAGGTGAGAAGGAGGAGAATATGAGAGCGGGGGGAGGTTTTTTTTTTCTTTCTTTTGCCCTAAGGGCCCCTTTGGGGGATTGGTTTGGCAAACCTAACGAGTCTCAAGGGCGGGTTTTATAGATCTGAGGGGCGAGGGCGGGTGGGAATTAGTTGGAAGTTGAGTGGTGATTTGGGGATTTCTCTGTACAGTGTGGTGGTTTCTCTAGACGTTGGGAATCTTATCCAACGGCTGTGGTGATAGGGACCTGGAGCAAAAGGACGAGGGTTGGAGCCGCTTGTCCAACAGCTTTTACTGGAGAGCCTGCCACGTTTGGAAACGCTGGCACGTGAATGTACCAGAAGCCCAGGTCCGTTACCTTAATTACGGCTTGCCATTGGCTGGTTCTTAGTGGAATTCCCAAACTGACCCGGACTTTTACCTTTTTCCTCCTACTGTCCTAGGTTTTTCTGTTTTTTTGTTTTTTTCCTTTTTTTTTAAAGAGAAGACTGGTAGGTTTTGGGTTTCTTGTTTACGTTATTGAGAAGTTTTTTTTTTTTTTTTTGAAATGACGTTATTGAGAAGTTTGAGATGCGGAGATAAAAAAAAATGGGGTGCATAACTGTATTGTGATTGGGTTGTTCCCAATAATAATGATGAGTTAGGTCCTTTTAGGTTGAAATTCATTTCGTTAGGTGGCGTGGTCTTTGTAATGCTCAATTAAGTGTGCACATCTTGTCCTCTAGAGATTTCTTTTTTCAAATCTTCTTTGAAAAGCACTCTTCTTTTCTTTTTCTTTTTTCAATATTTTTTACCATACATACATTGATTCGATTTGATTATGTTTTTGAATAGTTGGATCTACTTTCTTTTGATGAATGGGAAGCTTGTCATTCATACAATTTTAGTTATTGGTAATCAAAGTGTCAAATTACGATTCAACCAAAAAAAAACATATATAAGTTAAATTGGTAGAGTAATGATTATTGCTCAATTTAGCATGTTGTGAATTGTTACTATTACGTTACTTGAAGATATTAAAGAAAAAATTATTCTGATGCACAATGCCATAATTACATAAATTTGTGATATACTAAATGAATCACGTACCAATTTTGTAAAGGTCATGAGTTCGATTCTCACTAACATATGTAAGGGTGGGGTTGACTAATGATTTTTTTTTTTTTTTAGAATAAATCACGTACCAACTTTGAATGCAAATTTATAATATCTTTAAATTCACTTTCTACAAGTAGAAGAAACTCAAAGAAAATGTGTTTACCTATGCGACTTTAGGGAAATTATTACATGGTCCTGGACTATAGTACACGTAGTGGTCCGGAATGATATTATTGGCCCATGTGACTCGTAATGATTTCTGATTGGTATCTTAAATTAATTTTTCTTTTCTTTTTTCACCCCTGCATGGATCCCACCACATTCTAGTGATATTATTGGTTGGGACCACCACATAGCAGTGCCACGTGGTACTCCAGGACCACCTATTATGAGAGCTGGTGCTAAATTACTAGATCTTGCACAACACAAATGACATGTTTACAACCAATCTAACTAAACTATCAAAATTGAGCTTTAGAATGGAGAAGAGAATTGAGCTTATCTTGATCTAGATGGTTTGATAACTTTCTACTGAGATTAGATGTTTTAACGTTGTGCCTTGTATAATCACTATAATGTAATTATCATTTGTAAGCTTGCAAAAAAAAAAAAAAAAACTTAAGTGACGGTTCTTGTACGGACACTAGAGTCCCCACACATGGATTAGTAAACAATTACATACGCATCAGGCTAGAACTACATCCCAATTCTCTCATGTGTAACCTGTTTAGCATTGACTATTGAATTAATGATCAAGTTGAAATGAATGGCTGCTTTAATAGACTAATTCAAATTGGTCAACATGTCTTAGGATTGAAGAAGAAGAACAAGAAGATGCAGAAGAAGGCGGAGAGAATAGACTAATCTTTACCCTGCAGATTTTATTGAAACAACCAATTCTGGATTCTTGAATATAACTTCATTCATACATATGCATAAACGATTTCCAAGGCTAGTGAGCAAAAGGGTAATCAGATTCCTTGTTTCACAAGCAAAAATGCATGGAAAAGTGAAAGTTGATGAAGAAGAATTTCCAAACCCCAAACTAATTAGTTGGGCAGTTTTGAACCTAATTAAATTTGGCATAAACTCTTCGCCCAATTCTGATTTGGGGACCAAGTGAAATATACCTACCTATTCTATTAGGGGTCGTATGCAAAAGCTCTTCTTCAAAAAGAAGGAAGGGTTCCACCAGGATATATGGTGGTGATGGACGATGATGGTGATTGAAATTCCCTGTATTTCTGCATTAATGCGTATGGCTCATAGTGGTTCAAGTTCATTCTGTTCTGACTTCTGACTCCTGCCACTAACATATTGGGAAACCTAGAGTTGGTGACCTAATTAGTACTCTGCAACTTGACGAACTCAAATGTCATACTTAATATCATAATTTAGCCCACTTAATATCACAATCCGGTAAAGAATGAAACCTACGAACAATTTGATTCTTTTATCTTGTACTTAATATCATAATTTAGCCCTCTTAACATCACAATCCGTAAAAGAATGAAACCTAGGAACAGTTTGATTCTTTTATTTTCTGCATTATTTGACTGCGTGGCTAATAGTGCAAGTGTTTTGCTTGAAATGAGAATATGAGATGCAGTTAAGAACTTAAGATAAAATGGTGTGGTATTATAAATGGTGTCTGAACTTCAGTATGTCAAACAACTAGGCATCCAAACTCTCATATTAATGTCTCCCCTCGAAACAGATATCCGTCTTCCTCCCCCTCTCCAATCATGATTAAGATCTGCCCCGGTGAAAATTGAATTAATCTGAGTGTTTTTTATCCCCTCTCCTTAGTTGCTATTGCTAAGACTAGGTTTTGGGTGATTTGGTACTGTAGGTACCTCATTAATCGATTTTAGAGGTTAAGCATTATCTTGGATAATTTGACCAAACTTAACCTACTATATCTCATAGCTATCGTCTCCTTCTGCTAGATAATAATTTGTGATATTACCCAAGAAAATATTAAACTATGCTGGTGTTCATTCTATCCAATTTGCAGATCTGTTGGAAAATCTTACAGAAGGTTATTAGCTAGCTAATCATTGGGCGTTTCACCCTTAACTAGGAAACTTGCGTCCTTCCACAGTATAAGATTCAACCGGCCTATATTATAAGTTGCAGTCCTTAATTCTCATCAATAGACAATAGATAACTTCACATTTGTCAAATGGGGATCGAGTGTAGCCCTGAATAGTTTAAAACACTATTCTTGTAGAATGATTTAAGTACTTGGTGCATATCTTTTACCAGGTCTTGTTGTCACTTAGTGCTCTTCAAGGATAAGGTCATGAGCTTTAAACAAAGGTTTTATGGGGTATCAATACAAGTTGTTGTGATATTCAAGGAGATATGGAGGTAGACTAAGGCCTTATTTGGTTCACGAAACGGAAATCAATTCCCTTGTCTGTTCCGTGGGGAAAGGAAACTAAAGTTCCTGTCAGATTTCCTTTCCTGTGTTTGGTAAAGCAGGGAAAGTATCCAGGAAAGACTATTTGAATTTTCAACACTACCAAGGGTACTCAAGCAATTAATGATGGGGTATTATTGTCTAAAATTATTGCAATTAATGCTAGGAAATGAGATGGGAAACTCAATCTCATGAAGTTTGAGTGGAATGAGTTTACCCCCAACTTTCCCCTATGTCAGGAAAGCATTTCCGGAGTTTGTGGTTACCAAACAAAGGAAATGAATAACTTTCATTTCCCAAGTCCTCAAATCCGCGAAACAAACGAAACCTTAATAAGGAAGCGGAGGATGATAATAGAGTATCGAGAATATGACAACTGTATGGTCATGGAAGTGACCCAAAGTAATTAAGTAAAGCAGCCTTATTTTAATTTGATGTAGTAGTCACATAGGCGAGGTGTTGCAGATGATTCTATAATCTTGGTTTTGTGCTTAGGAGCTAGCTAGGAGAAAAGAAAGCAACCTTTTACAAAAGAGTGAAAATAGTCTCAACTTTTGACCATGACCTAAAGTAGCTCTGAAAAGCAAAGCACTCGGAAGGATTGTCCCATTCTTCTATATGCCTTGGTCTCTTGGGGACCTTGATTCTTATACAGTTATACATGTCTTAACAGTTCCATAGTTTTGTTGCGTGAGAGTTGAGACAGGCCATAGAATAAAACTTGATTTTTAACTTACAGTAGTCAACGGCGGATTCAGGATACAAAAATGAGGTGAACTAATCTAAAATGTCTTTGTTTCTAAAATTTTTGAGACACTGAGAATTAAAAAAGATTTTTTTTTTCTTTAATAAAGACTTGGGAGAAAAAAAAAAAAAAAGGGGGAAAGAGCAAAAGAAACAAGAGAAGAAAATATTGTAAGCAAAGAAGAATGGAGAAGAAAATGGGTGGAAAAAAAAGAGGCATAAAACATAGAAAAATGGGCAAGTGGGGGTTCGAACCCCATTAGAGAAAGGTTAAAGATATACAAACTTAGCCATCTGAACCTCATAGTGATTGAATAAGTGTATCAGAAATCTCAAAGTATAAATTTGTTTAAGAGGTATAATAAAAAACTTGTCAAAATTGAGAAGGGAACATAAAACCTTATCGTGTCGATACATTTTTTATTGATTCGGTGTGCTTATTAGGTTAAGTCAATAGCTATGACTTGGTGTGTGTGTGTATCCCTTTGCCCTTTGGCAAAGTTTAGGGGACGGATGACTCTTATTGATGGCTACATAAATGATTGCTTGAAGCAAAGAATAGTTTTCACCCTTTGGTAACTTCATATTGGTTTGGATACCCTATGAAATAAGATGCTACATTATTGTCTTGTCCATGACAACATAAGCCCTGTAGTAGGTGTCTTGAATTATAAGAAGACTAATGATTACTCCAATAGTCAAATTGATGGTGGTGGGAATGTTCTAAGAAATTGGTTGAGAACTTGAGGAGGAAGAAACTTTAAACTACAGATCCTCCGTGATTGATATGGATCAATTGGGGAGGAATTCAAGGCTTTCCGATCCATCCATAGGAGGCACTAAAGAACAGAAGAAAAGATTGGAATAATCTGTTGTAATTTTATGATTGCTTTACAGTACAAAGCCTAGATTTATACAAGGATTATAGTCTATCTAAGGTAAGAACTGATTGATTGATTTACAGAATATATTGGATTGAAAGCAGATACTGTCAGGAAATCAATACTCTTTGATTTAGGATCTGCCATTGATTCATAGAGTAAATGATATTGAAGTACCTGCAATCTGGACTATCAAGCTGGACTATCTATCTTGGTTATCATATCCCCGCAAGCTGAGAGGACGAGCACGGACCGGAAGCTTGGATGCAAGAAATTGGAAACGCTGAGTAGATAAACCCTTGGTGAAAATGTAGTTGTTTGGTCATCAATAGAAACATAAGAAACTGCCAGCTCTTGTCAAACAACCTTATCCCTCACATAATGATAATCAACTTTGATATGCTTGGTTCTGGAATGGAAAACTGGATTGGAGGCCAAAGATATAGAGCTAACATCATCACACCAGATCCGAGGACATGAGAGAAAGACATTAAGATCACGAAATAGAGAACGAAGCCAAGACAATTCAGCAGCCGTGTAGGCAAGCTGCCGGTAATCAGCTTCAGCACTGGACTTGGAGACTGTTTTATGTTTCTTTGAGCTCCAAGAAATCAAGTTGGGACCAAGATAAACACAGAACCCACCAGTGGAATGACGATCATCGGGATCACCGGCATAATCGGCATCTGAATAGGCAACTAAATTGTGAGAACCTAGCTGATAAACTAACCCCTGATTAATGGTACACTTCAAATATAGTAGGATTCTCTTGACTGCTACCCAATGAACATTAGTTGGTGAGTGCATAAATTGACACACTTGATTGGCAGCATAGCAAATATCAGGACGAGTGAGAGTGAGGTACTGTAAAGCCCCAACAATACTTCGATATTCAGAAGGATCCTCTAACTTGACACCATCATAGACACTAAGCTTTTTGCCAGATAAAACAGGTGTAGGATAAGGTCTAGAATCATGGAGCTTGGTCTTTTTCAACAAATCCACAATATATTTGTGTTGTGTCAGATGCAAATGATCACCATTATAAACAGCTTCAATACCAAGAAAGAAATGAACAGAGCCCAAATCCTTCATAGAAAATAAGGAGTTGAGATTATGAATGAGGTGTGATATGTGAGAAGAGTTGTTACCCGTGATCAGTATGTCATCCACATAAATGAGAAGAATGATATAGATGCCTCTATTATTGAATGTGGACATAGAGTAGTCAGCCCGTGATTCCAGGAAGCCAAGTTCTTCTAAGTAATCCTAAAAGCACCAAAACCAAGCCCGAGGGGCCTGTTTTAAACCATATAAAGAACGGTGGAGCTTGCAGACATGTTGTGGGAATTTGGGATCGACAAAGCCAACAGGTTGCTTCATATAGACATCCTTATTGAGATAGCCATGGAGAAACACATTTTGGACATCTAACTGTCGAATTGGCCATCGATGACTGACTGCAAGAGCAAGAACAAGGCGAATTGTGGAGTGCTTAACAACTTGACTGAATGTTTCAGTATAATCAAGGCCCTCTTGCTGATGAAAGCCATTGGCGACTAGCCACGCCTTATATCGTTCAATACTCCCATCGGAGCGTTTCTTAATTCGGAATACCCATTTATTAGGAAGAATATTCATTGAGGAGGACGGTGGAACTAAGGACCAAGTACCTGCCTGTTGCAATGCGTTGAACTCGTGACCCATTGCTTCACGCCATTCTTGAGACTTTGCAGCTTGTGTCTAACAAGTAGGCTCAAGAGGAAGAGCTAGGAGAGTAGCATGCATAGCATGTCTGGGATTAGGCTTGCTAATTCCATGTTTGTTGCGAGTAACTATGCCTCAATGATTATGCACCTGTGACCCCAAAGGAGAGGATAACAATGGTGGAATCGGATTGTTAGTGGTGAGAGAGGTGGACGAAAGGGGATCGATGTGGGACGAGGGGGAAGGAAGTGGTGACGCAGCTGTTGGTGCAGAGGAGGGCGAAGAAGGACTCTGATTTGGGAGATAAGGGGAAATTAGAGCTTGGGAGTGTGAGGAATCACCAAAATTGAGGACTTGGCGTTGTTTAGGAATCCCCACGGCCAGAGATGAATGAGTTCCGACCTCGGCCACGAGAGTGAGAGGCATGAAGTGCATGGATACCTTCGGTAGAAGCGGGAAGAGTATATTCAGAGACGCGGCGTTCCGCACTGAGGAGAAGAGCCTCAAGGGCTTCATAAGTGATAGGAGAATCACGGGCTTGAGCGGAGCTGATTGTTGTTTCATAGAGGGGGCCAACATTGGACATGATAATGTTGACAAGATCCGCATCAGGAACTGGAGAACCAGCAAGGGCCAAGTTGTCGGCAATGGAATTGAGTTTGTCCAGGTAATCTGAAATATACATAGTACCTCTAGTGATGCGAAGAAGATCAGCACAGATTTGAAGAACACGGTGCTGGGATTGAGAAGCAAATCGGGTTGCTAAGGCAGTCCACGTAGCTTGAGAAGAGGTGCAGCGGGCTACAGTAGAGAGGACTTTGGGGGTGAGGGAACCATTGATCCAAATCAGGACCATCTGATCTTGTAGAAGCCAAGGCTCGAAGTTGGGATTGACTTGATCAGTGAGGTTACCTTCCTTGTCTTGCAGGAAGCAAGGGGGGGCATGGATTGGTACCATCAACAAAACCCCAAAGTTTGCGACATTTCAGAATAGGAGGGATCTGAGCAAGCCATAGGGGATAGTTGGTTCGGTCAAGTTTGATTGTGAGGAAGTTGGTAATAGAAGGAGTATTTTCAGGGGTGGAGGATGAGGAGGCCATGGGACGTGTAAGAGAGAGGGAAAAAAAATTAGGCTCTTGATACCATAAAGAACATAAGAAAAGATTAGAATAATCTGTTGTAATTTTATGATTACTTTACAGTACAAAGCCTAGATTTATACAAGGATTATAGTCTATCTAAGGTAAAAACTGATTGATTGATTTACAGAATATATTGGATTGAAAGCAGATACAAGAAACAGATAACAATCAGGAAATCAATACTCTTTGATTTAGGATCTGCCATTGATTCATAGAGTAAATGATATTGAAGTACCCACAATCTGGACTATCAAGCTGGACTATCTATCTTGGTTATCAGGCACCACCACTGTACTAGTGGTAGCCCGGCCAAATTGTGAAAGGTGAAGTGAAAGAGAGTATTGCTTGAATGCTCGTGCGTGTTATTTTAGTCTCAAATCATTTGAATATTCTTTGAGTGTATTATCGTGCACACACCATTGTTATTTTCTTGAAATTCAGTTTATGAAAACAGGCTTAATCTACCCGTGGATTTAACGTGGTATTGGAGCAAGTATATCGCTTGTAGAGTATTATTGAGTAATTGGTTTTCCCTGTTATTGAGAGTACTACTCAATTGACAATTCACCGACACTATAATGGCCCAGATAATTCTCTTGGTTTGTTGTTATTGCACACACCTTGTGAAGATGCTTTTAATTCAAGAAGTTGTGTGCAAGGTTAACTACATGATCAACTTCAGGAAGATGCAAGAGAAAATTTGGCATATTTTAGATTTAGGTGCTAGCTTTTTAATTTCGTGGCTGTTTCTTTCTTTTAGAATTGTTCCCTTTCTCTCCTCTTTCACCGACATTTTTGTACCTCTTTTGTACTTTGTATTTTTCCTTTATTATTAATAAACTGAATAGGGGGACGGGCGGTGGGTTCCCAAAATGGGGCAAGCTCTTCACCTTCGGATTTGAAGGTGGGACATGTTTCCTATATTATCTGTCTTCGAGGCGCTAATATCGCTTAATCTCTGATGCTTCAAAGAAAAGAAAAAAAATGATCATACTTAGAATTTGGTCAGAAAGGGAGTAAGTCAGCAAGCCACTCTCAATGTTTCAGATTTTAAGGACAGGGAAATGATTGAAGGCAACCTATAGCAAATATCACAATGAATGCTCACCTGCTAAGTGACTTCCAAAGATAAACAAAGCCAACTACTTTGCAACCAAATTCAACTGTATTCATATGTACAAAACCAGCGAACATAATCCCAATTTTCGAATTTAATGTACTATTTTCTGTATAATATTCTTCTGTAATAATGTAGTTAAATAATGGGAATAATAAATTATAAAATTCCAGACTATGAGCAACATTATGAATCTGATCTCTATTTTTGGTTAAGCATTATGAACCGGAATTTATGTATAAACTTCTGGTAAAGCATAATAAAAGCTGATCTAATATTATAGCTCACTCAGGATATTTTTCATTTTTTTAATGACTTTTAAGTACTGCATTATATACACGATCCTTGTTTATAGGAACTTGTTTGCTTTGTGATATGAAGGACTTGTAGAGTACTGGTGCAGAGTAAAACATATAATATATTCTACAAAATTCTCCTTCAAGCATAATATTGAAGACCTGTGCAAAGTACTTGCTATAAAGCACATCATTCTGCTAAAACTTACCTTCAGCTTCAAGCATAAGATATCTGCATCAAATCGTGGAGAAAAATTAAAACAATAATCATGTTGTACCAATAATTGCAAAAAAGAAAAAAGAAAAAAGAAAAAATCAAGCCTGTCGCAGCAATAAAGTATTATTTCCCTTGTCGATTAGGTCAACCGATGAAATTAACTGCAGAAGAAAGTTTCTTTGACCTTGAGAATGTTGCACTTGCAACTTGCAAGTTGCCAAGCTGCTTCTAACTTCTAAGTTCTAACAAAGATATTTAATTCTCTAATCTTAAATATTATAGCGCCTCTATTCTTGATTATGATGCATGTTTTCACCCAAAACAGTGTTTTTCCTATTACATATAAGTATAGCAGAACATGGAATAGTGTCATGAAAGGCATGGTTGGATTGGGATGAGTCACATGTTGGAGGCTTGGAGCTGCAATGCAATAATAAGAACTTGGGGACCCAAGTTGGTGAAGAACACTTCACATGAGCATGCACATGGATGAGTAGTTCATGAGGGTGAGATCATTTGAGGAAGACAGCTGGGACATGTAGCTACTGAGTACTACTGTCTTATCTGAGCTATGAAGCACCAAAATCTAATCTGGAAGTTGTGTTATTTTTGTTTGTTCTCATCCTCATCTCTATGTCTAGCAGAGAAGTTTATCAACATTTTTCCCAGACCAGGAGGCAAATTCAGGACATGTCTTACTGCAAATGAATTTTATCAGGGAGGTTCCAGGTCCCCATCCACAATTTATGAGTGGGATAGGACTCTAGTGACTCGACAATTTGAAAATTTTCAGACTCGCCCTACTTATCCTGTTTAGAATTTTGAAAGCGAATGATGAAAATGAAATATTTTTCAATTTAATAGTTGGTCTATTTGAGTGGAAAATGTTGAATAACATCTAGTCATTTACATGTGGCATAATAAATTGAAGTGACATAAAATTAGGGACAATGAGAATCTAGGGGTTTTAAATTGTTTCGCTTTTAGAGAATTAGAATTTTAGATTTTATTGTGTTTGGTAAATAAATAAAAAAACAACTTTAATTGAAAGTTATAGGTCACTGGCAGCAGATTTTAGAAACAGCCCAGAAGTTGCTCTTAGAAGCTGCTATGGATCAAAACACGCTCTGCAGTTGTTTTATGTATTGACAGCACTTTTAAAGATATTATTTACCAAACACGAAATTGTTTTAATTTACAGCTAATTATTCTCACAACACAGCAGTATCAGTTTTTTTTTTAAAAGTCACAGCAATTCTAAACTAGCCCTGACGACTTCCTCACCGACTCTCCTCATGTCCAACTCTTGGTGGTGTGATGAAATAAATAGCAATGAAACCTAATTGTGACTTATTATTTGAAAAAATTGATATCATTCAATTTTTTGATTAGACCTAATTGTGACTTTGAGCAATGGGGAAATGTTTGAATAATGTGGATGTATACTAATTGAATTATGGGGTGTATATTTCATGAGAAAGGACCCAGGAACAGAACTTTATGAAGACTAGATAAGCCTACTGCCATTCGCAAAATGACAACCTTTCCTTTCTTGTAATTGTCAACATCTCATGAAGGTTGGGAATCGAAAAGAATTGCAAAACAAGAAGTGAACATAGAAAGCTAGCATTCAATATGTACCAAGTCTGCAAAAACCGAACAGATCGAATCCAAAGGCTATGTAATATTGTTAAGCAAAGTGGAATGATGCAAAAATTTCCTTCAAGAAATGTCCTTTTCCCCTTCAGTACCTTGAGCTGATTCAGCCATTGACTCTTTAGTATAAACACGGTGGCGTCGTTCTCTCCCATATATCACCCAGAAGACGAGTGAGAGCATAACTGAAGTAGAGACCATCACCAAGCCAATGTAGATCCATCTACTGTATCTTCTTAGGCCAGGACAATGATCCCTGTATATGTCACTAAAAGTTTCCCTCACAAATGTGCAGTCTTGTAGTTGAACGAGTACAGGAGCATAGTTATACAAGCCATTACTCAGACTTACTCCAGTAATCATCTGGCTGTAGAATGTCGGGGTCAAACGCCCTGTTGTGGTGCAAATCCCACTAGGTGTAACCTGGCAGACATAGCTTCCCCATACCTGAAAAAATTGTGAGTGAAGGTTAAAAAATTGGTCTATAAATGTAATGCAGGTTATCCTAAATTTGCCAAGACTCGATCAATCAAGTAGTTATGTACTAATTTTGGAGGTTTTCGGCTACTTTTACCTCTGTTGCATTGTTTAAGTTCACTTCGCCAGCAGTGCAAGCCCGATCAGTCAAGTCGGGAGAAAATGGGTTGCAGAGGAGTGGCACCAATGGACCAGATTGATTGAAGTACATTGGCACGAAGTTGGCAGCAAAATTTATGTTTGAGACGTTGGTGATGACCTCATTGATCAAATTGACTAGTTGAGCAGTGACTTCCTTGCTTCGCAACATGGTTTCTTGGGCAGTTGCTCTGTCCACACAGGGCAGTATTTCATCTAATGCTGTATGAGCAGTTGGGTTTTGAACCCATTCATCCATTGCAACACAGGTATCAGCAGCCACACTAGTATGTCAAAGGGAAGAACATGTTAGCTTCATAATCATAACCGTTACCAGTAAGGAACTGCCAAACCTATGAAAGAAAAAGTAACACACACACGCTGACACGCACACAAACTTACAGAGACATATAAAAGCAAAGTGAAAACTAGTGCTAAGATGGAATTGAACTTTTATATTGATGACCAAAGTAACTACAGAGCTGAAAATTTATGGAAAACTTTAGATTAAAAGCCAAGAAGGGCATTTGTTACCATGAGATTCTCAGCATTCAGAAACATGGACAAGAACAACACCTCATCTAATTCTGAGCTAGGAAAGGCTTCAAATTGATAATGGACTCAAAGTAGCAGATTTACATAAAATTCAATGTTGATATCAATATCCATGGGATAAAACCAGAAGAATAGTTCAATCATGGGGGGAAATTATGTGAAACTATGTACCAAAGTATCTGTTTCTGAAAAAAAAAACCAAGAGTTTAACTTATGCATGTGCATAAATACTTGGTCAAAGTACCCACTCGCATATACTGAAGAAGAATTTGTTTTTTTGTACTAGATAGTTACTACACAAGACTTACTTATGAAGAAGAAGGAATGTGCCACACAGAATAAGTGTTCCAGCAACAAGTATCCATCCCGTGATCACTAGTCTGCAGCAGTTGATACAGAACTGTTCTGTGAGAAAATATCACTAACAACTAAAATATACCAAGGGGAAAAGAAAGAAAATGAGGAGAAAAAAAGACAAGCAATAAAAACAACTGCAGCATCTGATTCTTACTCACATGTACACAAGCAATTGCATGCCGAACATTGAAAACACTGGAGAAAAAAGTCATAATAAATGTGTAAGTACCACTATATAACATGTTCGGAACCAGATATACCATCTTAATGAAGATATCAACAACTTACAGAATCCCAAAAACGTCAAGACAAGCATAATGGCAGCAATTATTATAAGTGCCAGTCTCCTGCATGTACATTAAGATACCAATTGTATGCTGAGATAAAAGAAAAAAAATACGATAAAAAAAAAAGAAGGCCTGGGATAGTTGTTGTCTTACACAGAATCCAAGAGATCTCTAATGTCATCTGAGTTCTCTGTTGTTTGCTGAGCAAGGGTGTTAGCAGAGGAATTAAGCTTTCCACCAATCTGATCTATATCAGTTTGAATGTTAGCAGGTAAATACACTTGATCCACTCCAAGCTGCTTAGCTGCAGCAAGATAATCTGATGCATTCCTTAATTGGCCAACTGTAATATCTGCCTGATTTACGACATACTCCAATGTACTTGTTGAGCTATCATGAAACTTCTTTTGACCAGTGTATAACACAACACAGCCAATCCTGAAAGAACCAAATTGCAGATCAGTTTTTATTTGTTTATTATTTATTATTTTATGAAGTGCAGCTAAACACGAAGCAAACAAAATAAGAGAGAGAGAGAGAGGTACATTGTGGTAATGCTGAATAGTACAAGGAATATAAGAGAAAGAACATAGGCTGTTCGAGAGTAGCCATAAGCCTGTCTTTGACAGCAAAAGTGACAGATACAGATGAGCAGCAAGCACAAACCAAAGCCCAGGAACCAGATTGCAGCAATGGCAAACAGGGGAACTGCAGTAAAACCCACAGACTGCATTCCAACAAAAAATATCGACAAAAAAGGTATGTGAAAAGAAATCCAACAGTCCATATTGAATGAAAATGAAATGTTATATGGCAATCAGAAATAACATACATGCAAGAGAAATGCTAGAATGTGCCACTAAAAGATCACCAGAATGACTGACCATAAACAAGTAAACTACCAATAGATACCTCTAAAATGAGTATGAGATCAAGATTCAAATATATTTGAACATCAGTTTATGATATCTCTCAAAACTGATTGAGATTGTGGATTTGGATAATATGAAAATGTCATTCATAAGGTTACACATGTTACCAAGCCAGTGAAAAGTGTTAAAATGCTGAAAATAACACTAAATTCTTACATTTTTGTTTTTGCTTAAAGAAATTTCTCACTAGAAAACAAAAATGTAGTAACTTTCTCCTCTCTCCCTGATTTCGAAAACACCTTTATGATAATAATAGAAGACAGTTAACAGAAAAAGGGGACAATGTTTATTTAACCTTTATTTATTTCAAAAGGAAAAAGGGTAAAAGCAAAGTTGTTTAGAAAGTTTGACGAACTTACAGCCCAGTAATGGCGCTCACTGATATTCCAACCTCCTGTGTACCTCTTGAACCCATCAAGAGGATCTTTCCGGCGTGTTCGCTGCGCAGCTAACACAACCGACGAGGTCTCAATCGGAGCACTAAAGGGTCCCTCCACAAGAGACTTCCCTGAAAATCCCACTTCAAAATCCCATCCTGCAAAATTAGCAAGAAATCAACATAAAACACAATAGAAAAATAGAAGGCTATATATATACAGTAGGGTATTGTATCAGCGTAATCCTCCATTAAGAAGGAACAGCCCCAACTGTGGTGGACAATGTAGTACCCAAAATTACTTATTTGGAAGTTTCATCTGTACTAGTGTGATGGAAAAAGCGAAAGTGAAAGCATTATTACTAAACAAAAAAACAAAAAAAAACCCAAATGTAGAAATGGTTGGCATTAGCAAAGTAAGTACCTGGTGAAGTAGAGGGGGGTGGTGTTTGGAGTTGGAGGGTTGAAAAGTGAGAATCCCCGTGCGAGAAGAAGAGAAAGAGAAAAGTGGCCAGAAGTAGAGAGGAGGGTAGAGATGTGTAGTATAACATCATTGTAGACTTGAGAGGCTGAGAGAGGGAGGCAGAGGGGTTCAGGGGAAGAGAAGAAGAAGTAGAAGAAGAAGGGAGGGACGGAGAGCAATAGTAACGGTCTAGCTTGCAATGGGAATGGAGGGAGAGGAACGTTGGACACTTCCGGCCCTCCACTAACCAGCATGTCGATATCTCTTTTGGATTTGTGAGCCGGGAGCTATTCTGACAGAAATACCCTCATGATTTTTTTTTTTTTTTGCATATATAATGTGAACTATTTTTTTTTCTTTTAATAATTTTCACGCAAATTATTAAAAAGAGAGTATCAAACAAAGATAAGATTTTTTTTTTTTGGGAGAATGCAAACAAAGATAAGATTAAGCAAATGTAGAACATAAATTTTTTGTTGCATGATGTTACAAATAAGGATGAATTTATTTTCTACAATGTGAAAACAATTCGTATATTTCTTTTAAGATGCAAAATCCAATCTACAGTACATGTTTTATGCATAGAGAAGAACAACCTTCTACCTAGATTTTATATCATGCATAACCACTCCCTATGTTTTATGCTCAACGGGTAAGGTGCTCTTACATCGTTGTATGATCACTTTGTGTGCAAAAGTTTGTACTTTGTGATTATGAATATTTAAATTTTTATTTATGGTGATCCAACATACTCTACCTATTACTACAAGAAGTTACAAATAAGTTTCGTAATGTTGAGATAGGTTTTAAATATTAATAATACAGTTGCCGCCTATGATATTTAATGCTATATGTCTCCCAAATTTTAAATTTCTCTATGTTACTCTAAGTTCAAGTCCATCCATACAGTCAACTATGAAGTGACAACATTACATAACATTTAACTACAGTACATTACTATAGGTTCAAATGTAACCATTCAATTACAAATTAACAACGGAAACTTAAGTTCGTACTTGGTATGAAAAACCTTTTGGAGAGGGAAAGCTCTATTCTCTCTCCTCCTCCTCCCTTTCTCTTTCTTCATATTTCCCTATCCTCTTCGTGGTAGCTCTCTGCTCCTGCGGTGACAGGTATGGTTTTGATTTTAATTTTAATTTCTTTTCCTTCCCTATCCCATTCCTCCATACCTTCCTAATCTTTCAATTTAGATTACCCATCCTCTTCAACCCACTGTTCTTCCATTCTCTTCGTCTTTTCCACTGATTCTCTTTCTTCTCATTCCTCCCCTCCTATTCTCTCTTTTCTTTTTCTCTCCTCTTCATCTACTTTTAAACTTTTATGGATCTTCATCATTAGGACACACATCTTCCTCACCCATCAGAATCAATTTAAAAGAATGTTCGCAAGTCTTTCGGAGCTCCGATTTCAGCATTGTATTACTTGTCTCACATCAGCTCATTGGCAAAATCCGCTACTGCTGATCTCAATCTTTCTTTTTCTTAGGTTATTTTGTGGCCTTGCATGTACTTGCCTGAATAATGTTGGTAATTGAAGATGTTTTGTATGGCTTTAAGATTTGGATTGTGGAGATATTGTGTTAGTTTGGATGTGTTATGTGCTGGGGTTCTAGCGCGGGATTAATTTGGTCGGCATCTAAGTTATTAGCAGGCTGATCCGATTATGACTCTGTGTCATGATCGATTTTGGCTTGTGACATCACTACGTCTGATCTCTTCTAATGGATTTGCACATGGGCTGAAGCTTGTGGGGCTTGTTGGCCTTGTTTTTGTTTGTTTGTTGGACTTGTTTATTTTTCAATTATTTTAACTCGTTTTAGATCTTTCTTTGTAACTGTTTGTTGAATAAAAAAATTCCTTTCATCGCAAAATTAAAAAGCTCCAAGTTACAACATAATCTAAATCACCTAGTATTTAAAAAAATTAGATAGAAAATGGCATAAGCACTTAACTACAATAATAAAAATGAAAATCAAATCAAATCCACCGAAGAAGAAGGGTAGAATCGTCAATGTCGAGCGAGTTTAAAGTGGGGGTGTAGAAATTCAAAAAGGTGATTGGGTCCCAAAAACCGTGTGTGCCTAAACGGCTCGTAACTCGAGGAATTGTAAATAGGACCACAATCTCAGGCTGGTTTCTCGGCTTTCCCATTTTCCCGCCTTCCAAGATTGGGCCTCACATTGGGCTCCAAAACAAAGAAACTTTTCAATATGGGCCGGGCCCGGGAACAACAATTTAGTTTACCCAATAGGCCTCGCAAACTAAATACAAACTAGGGTTCCGCATATATTTTCATCTCTAAGCTTCGCACTCTCACCTTTTCGCGCGCCGTCGTCGTCTTCTTCGTCTTCAACCAGACTCCCCCAGAAAGCTCAAAGATGGCGGAACAGGTTCGCCTCTCTCTCTCTCTCTCTCTCTCTCCTTCTCTGACTTCATCTTCCGGTACGTGTTACTGAATCTGTGATTTTGTGTTGCAGACGGAGAAGGCTTTCCTGAAACAGCCCAAGGTCTTCCTCAGGTAAGCAGCAACTCAATTCTATAGTGTTGTTAAATGCTGAAGCTTATAGAGTGGTTGAGTTTGAGAGAGAATATTGATTGCAGCTCCAAGAAGACTGGCAAGGGGAAGAGGCCAGGAAAGGGAGGCAATCGCTTCTGGAAGAGCGTTGGGTTGGGATTCAAGACTCCCAGAGATGCCATTGAAGGTTCGCTTCCATCACCTTATTTTTCTCATGCTGGAAGTTTAATTGCTGCTGTAGATTCACTTATCGTCCTCCTAATCTGATTTGATCAAAACCGCAAAGCTCTATTCTGTTTACTTGTTTGGCTGTAGAAAAAGATTGAAAAATGATATCTTTTAGCTCTCTCTTTGATTAAGGCCTGTTTCTATAGAAACCAAATGGAATAAGCTCTTGTACTTGGTTAAATTACCCACATTTTACTTCTATGATGTTAATTACTCAAACTCTTTTTCAATTGTATATGTCCAAATAATTTATCTTGACAATTATAACTCTATAACGGCGCATATATATTCTCCAATCTCCAATACCAAGTCCAATTTCAATGTATTTACCTTTCAATTAACATCAGTTTCGTTTGTAGCTGCATGATTATCAGATTGGTTTCACCTATACGTATATTTTCATAAACTACAGTTTTGCAGACCCAACAATGTGTTTCTGTAAAACTGTACTTTTCTGTTCATAATTTGAAGTTATTTTCTTCTGAGAATTTGTAGTAGACTTGTCAGTGAGTATTTGAGAGTTGACATCTCCTGAAAACGATTTTTCTTGATTTAGTTATGATTTTCCAAAGTTACAGGTCTGCTGCAGGAATTTTTGAAAACAGTCTTGTTCTTTTGGTGTCTTTTAGTAGCTTTCTTTGTTCAATCTTCTTCATGGCACCAGTATTTCAAAACTAGATATTCCTAGGTTTCAAACGAACTAGCTCCGCCCTTTTTGGAATTTGAATGAAATTTTAAGCCACCACAAAGTTGGCTAGGTGCGTTGGCTAAAATGGTTCCCTGATCAGGGTATGACAAATGGTGATTCTGTTACTTGAGTGGAAGTAGGGACGAAATTATCTCGGTGCATTGTTTTGCTAAAATCTCCAAGCAAGTTTGGTATTTATGGTATACAATAACAAATTGGTTGTCTTTCTCTGCAGGAACATACATTGATAAGAAGTGCCCTTTCACTGGCAATGTCTCCATCAGGGGTCGCATTCTGGCTGGTACCTGCCACAGTGCAAAGATGTCGAGGACTATCATTGTTCGGCGCAATTACCTCCACTACATAAAGAAATATCAGAGGTAATTCACGTGACTATCACCATGAAAAAGTGTGTTGTGTTCTATTAGTTGCATCAGGGAAATTAAACTGTGAATGCATTTTAGATATGAGAAGAGGCACTCAAACATCCCAGCCCATGTTTCACCATGCTTCCGTGTGAAGGAGGGAGATCATGTCATCATTGGGCAGTGCAGGTTAGATTCAAACATATTACCTGATCTTGAAAATGTTGCCGTTTCACTTTTCTGTAGGTTTCACCTCCATTGAATCTTATGTTGCATTTCCTGTGTGTTTAATCTGAACTACTCTTTCAATTCTTGTAGGCCATTGTCAAAGACGGTTAGGTTTAATGTTTTGAAGGTCATTCCAGCTGGGGCTTCTGCTGGTGGGAAGAAGGCATTTACTGGAGCTTAGACAGCATTTTGGGTGGTCTCTTAGTGTTATTTATGCAACTACATTAGATTGAGTTTCTTTTGGAACATCTAAATTTTGCCATTTTAATTTGCACCTTCATGTACTCTGAATGTTAAGGTTTTCTTCAGTACCATAATTCTGAATCGTATTATCAAAATACTGTGTTTTCTGCTGACAACAATTGTTATATTGCCATTGTCTGATTATGTGTGGGCAGAATCGCACTGGCTGTATGCATGCTTGTTTTCATACTTGTGTAATGCACATTGTGGTTTCTGCCTCAGTGTCATCTCCCATCCACGTGGTTGTGACCAATACATGGTTGAGTTGTATCTGTGTTGAGATGCATGCTTATTGTTGTTTTCTCCCTCTTTCTGCCTGTCTGAATTTGTTGGCCTCCTCTAGCAAAACTAGTTTTTGGTCGTTAGTCCAGTGATTGTGTGTTAGCTGGTGTATTTTCGCGTAGCTTTTTGTTTCAGCAACATTCCTCCTTCATTCCCTACCCTAATTTAGAAGTCGTATCAGATGTCTCATGTATTCTTTCGTCGCATGAACAAGATCCATATGACACACACCATGGATCCATTGGAAAAGAATCAATAGAAAATAAAGAATCAGAATTGGTCAACACACAAGTCACACCCTTTAACCAGAGCTTGGCGGCCCAATCTGTCTGCCACTGAGGTTGAACCTTTTCAATGAATCACCATTTCTGTTATCATATACGTTCTCAAAACAATCCATCTCGAACAAAAAAATATCTAGGTTGGAGATCATAATTTTCAGATTTCCTTGCTGACCAAGAGTGTGTGTATTCTAGAAGATGGCTGAAAATTAGTAGTGGGATTGTAGGACTAACAATCGAATACTTATCAGCCTATTTTCTTATCTTAAACTCGATCATTTGAATTACTATCAGTTATATTCATTTGAACCAATATACTCAAACACGATATATTAGAACCGTGATTATCTCCTGTTTGTTAACAAACTCGTTGTTCACTCCTAGTAAAGTTCTATAACTTGAGAGAAGCTCGTAATTCATACGTCCACTACTCATTAGAACAATTGTCCTTGCTAGTAGCTAAGTTTCTGTGTGATTAAGAAACGAAACCATGTATAAGATAGCAAGCCCATCGGAGTATCTAGTTATCACCGGTGCCGGAATCAAAGACATCAAGATCGCAAAGAAGTCATGGGTGCTCCCCGGCCAGTCCTCGGTGGTCATCGACCTATCTCCAGTCAACTACACCTTCGAAGTCCAAGCCATGAGCGCCGAGAAGCTTCCTTTCGTCCTCCCCGCCGTCTTCACCATCGGTCCACGCGCCGAAGACATTGAGGCCCTCCAGAAGTACGCCAAGCTCATTTCCAACCACGACAAGAACTCCAACCATGTCAAGGAGCTCGTCCAGGGCATCATCGAGGGCGAGACACGTGTGCTCGCGGCCTCGATGACGATGGAGGAGGTCTTCAAGGGGACTAAAGAGTTCAAGAAGGAGGTTTTCGAGAAGGTTCAGCTGGAGTTGGATCAGTTCGGGCTTTTGATATACAATGCCAATGTTAAACAGTTGGTGGACGTTAGGGGACACGAGTATTTCAGTTACTTGGGGCAGAAGATTCAGATGGAGGCGGCCAACCAGGCCAAGGTTGACGTGGCGGAGGCCAAAATGAAGGGAGAGGTTGGCTCTAAGCTGAGGGAGGGGCAGACATTGCAAAACGCAGCCAAGATCAACTCCGAGACGAAGATCATTTCGACTCAGAGGCAAGGGGAGGGGAAGAAGGAGGAGATTAAGGTGAAAACGGAGGTCAAGGTTTATGAGAATCAGAGAGAAGCTGAGGTGGCTAAAGCGAATGCTGAGCTGGCAATGAAGAAGGCAGGGTGGGCTAAGGAGGCGCAGGTGGCCGAGGTTGAGGCGGAGAAGGCGGTGGCGATGAAGGATGCCGAGTTGCAGAAGGAGGTGGAGAGGATGAATGCATTGACTATGACTGAGAAGCTCAAGGCTGACTTCTTGAGCAAGGCTACTGTCGAATATGAAACCAAGGTAACCCTAATATATGGATTTGTCCTCTCTACATTCATATATGGATACACTAAGTAGACAACTGTGATAAGTAGTAGCTCTATCTTTGATGTACTAATTAATATGTTAATGTACCATAAATTTTTCAACCTTATATTTGTTCATTTATTGAACCATTTTAGCTTTTTATTTTTTCTTAAGCTAAAACTACCATTTGTTTGATCATTGATATATTTACAAAGGTACAAGAGGCAAATTGGGGGTTGTACAAGCAACAAAAAGAGGCGGAAGCAATTCTTTACCAGAGGGAGAAAGAAGCGCAGGCCCAAAAAGCAATGGCAGAGGCAAAATTCTATGCATGTAAACAAGCAGCTGATGGAGAATTCTATGCCAAGAAGAAAGAGGCTGAGGGACTAATTGCACTTGGACAAGCCCAGGGTGTGTACCTGCGCACTCTTTTGGACTCATTGGGAGGCAACTATGCAGCGTTGAGGGACTTCTTGATGATCCATGGTGGGATGTTTCAAGAAATTGCTAAGATTAATGCCGAGGCTGTGCGAGGGCTTGCGCCGAAGATTAGTATCTGGACTAATGGCGGGGAGGGCGTGGATGGTGGTGGCAACAATGAAAATGCAGCTATGAAGGAGGTTGCTGGAGTTTACAAGATGTTACCACCGTTGTTCAAGACAGTGCATGAACAAACTGGAGTGCTGCCTCCCAGTTGGAGGGCTACTTTGCCTGATAAATCTCCGTCAGGCAGCTCTAGCGACTTGACTTCAAATTGAAATGTGCACATGCATAGCCCCAGTGCCGATCTTTCTCATTTTTGTATGCTAAATTGGTTTGTCGTTATCATTAATTTGTTCTGTCAAGTGTTGGAACTTTTGGAGGTTTATTTCTAATATTGGTTCTGTTTAGTGAACAGATTAATTCGAAATTATCGTCTGACAAAAGTCACGACGGAAGTCATGCCCCTTATTTATTTATTTATTTTTGTTCATTTAATTTCTGTTTCTGCTTGAGTATGATAAAAAAAATGGATACGGTTTGTTTTCTCGGTGGTCCAAGTCAGATAAATTTCGAGATTCCTCTTTTGATGAATATCGTATACTACAACAATGTAATAGAAACACTGAAATCTATTTGTTTATTGAGAGAGGTATAAAAATCTGCATGAAGTTGTATGCGAAAGGTTTAGCCTGTACTGAGTATTACCCATCTGACCGGATTTGTTCTTCAGTTGAGAGGAATTTCATCTATTTGTGCAAGGTTCTTTTTCGTAACGTGCATGTTGATTAAGAATGAATTCAATCAAAGGATTTCTCTATAGGAGCTTAATTAGTTAATTTGGTCCTAGTTTTAATGGCTCAAGAAATTTACAGCGAGAGGGAAAACAAACCACGTAAAACACAATATTCTAGTGAGATTCGGAAATGGAATCCTAGTGTTACACAAATTAGAGGTGGAGCAAAACACACAAATTAGAGGTGGAGCAAAACACCCTAATTAGTCTCTAATTTGGATTTGAAATTTTGAATTAATGCAAAGTCCTTATCATTCTCGTATTCAATCAGCATTCTAGTTACTACATAGAGAAGAGAAAGGAAACAGAATCCATCAAGGAAACGAAGGTTCTTCATACAGTAGTACCTGTATATATAGCCAACCACAGAGTTCAAAAGACTCATAATCTCAACCTTTGTTTTTGTATTGCTAAACAATCAAATACAGATCGACATCATGTGTTTCCCATGCTGGTACAAAGTGGTCGACGCTTCCGAGTATCTGGTGATCACCGGTGCATGGATCGATGACTTGAAGGTGAAAAAGAAGGCATGGATCCTCCCCGGCCAGACCTACACAATCATCGAACTATCTCCAGTCAACTACACCTTCGAAGTCCAAGCCATGAGCGCCGAGAAGCTTCCGTTCATGCTCCCTGCCGTCTTCACAATCGGCCCCCGCATTGACGACATGGATTCCGTCAAGAAGTACGCCAAGCTGCTCTCGAACCATGACAAGAACTCCAACCACGTGAAGGAGCTGGTCCAGGGCGTCATCGAGGGCGAGACTCGTGTGCTCGCGGCCTCTATGACGATGGAGGAGGTGTTCAAGGGCACCAAAGAGTTTAAGAAGGAGGTTTGGGACAAGGTTCAGCTGGAGCTCAACCAGTTCGGGCTTATAATTTACAATGCGAACGTCAAACAGTTGGTGGACGTTCAAGGACATGAGTATTTCAGTTACTTGGGGCAGAAGACTCAGATGGAGGCGGCCAACCAGGCCAAGGTTGACGTGGCGGAGGCCAGGATGAAGGGGGAGGTTGGCGCTAAGTTGAGGGAGGGGCAGACCCTGCAGAATGCGGCGAAGATCAATGCAGAGACGAAGATCATATCGACTCAGAGGGAAGGAGAGGGGAAGAAGGAGGAGATTAGGGTGAAGACTGAGGTCAAGGTTTATGAGAATCAGAAGGAGGCTGAGGTGGCTCAGGCCAATGCTGAGCTGGCAATGAAGAAGGCCGGATGGGCCAGGGAGGCGCAGGTGGCGGAGGTGGAGTCGACCAAGGCGGTGGCGTTGAGGGAAGCCGAGTTGCAGAAGAAGGTGGAGACGATGAATGCCCAGACTACGACCGAAAAGCTCAAGGCTGATCTCTTGAGCAAGGCCAGCGTTGAGGCTGAAACGAAGGCGCGGGAGGCAGAATGGAATCTCTACCAGAAGCAGAAGGCAGCGGATGCCATTCTTTACCAAAAGAAGAAAGAGGCTGAGGCTACGGAAACAGCTGCTCAAGCACAGTTGTTTGCTCGTCAAAAGGTTGCTGATGGAGAATTCTATGCAAAGAAGAAAGAGGCCGAGGGACTGGTGGCACTCGGACAAGCCCACGGCGCTTATCTTCACACTCTTCTGGAGGCAAATGGAGGCGACTATGCAGCTGCGAGAGACTACATGATGATCAATGGTGGGATGTATTCGGCGATTGCAAGGATTAATGCTGACGCTGTGAAAGGACTTCAGCCCAAGATTAGCATCTGGACTAATGGGGGAGACGCTGCAGACGGTGGTGCTGGTGCTGGCAATGGCAATGCAGCTATGAAGGAGATTGCGGGCCTTTATAAGACACTGCCACCATTGTTACAGACGGTCCAAGACCAAACTGGAATGCAGCCTCCCAGTTGGATGGGAACTTTGTCAGTTGAAGATTCTCAGCGTAGGAATTGAAGCTTGGGAATGTGGTTGATTAAGATGGCATTAGTGGGGAGCTAATATTGTCAGCATTTAGCATTAAGGTTTTTTTACTTTTTGTTTTATCTCTGGTCTTTGGTCTATTTGAAATTTTTATCTGTTGGTAACTCAGTATCAGATGTAAGGCACCTAAAAACTTGCTTGTTCTTTATAAAACTATTTTTTCATTTCGGCCAATTTATGAAGCTAGTTATTTATTTTACTTCCTTTTGTGCCTATGAGAAGGTCTAATTTATTTTCGTGGAAGAAAATTGATTTTCGTGCGGTATGCAGTTGTGCACTTTAAACTGTTCATTCAAAGTCTCAAAGAGGCCAAAAAAAGGAAAGAAAAAAGACTGCTGCATTCATGATGCTGGATCAGTTTGTGCTTGAATACAAGGATTTACAATAACATCGTCTCAATTCAAGTAGCGCCTGCAATTCTTTGAGTTGCAAGAACATGGAATCTTCTTACCTTCATCCTCATGGTTAAAATGGTAGTCATATGTAATCTCTTCTCCCGGGAAAATGTCCCTCTCTGCAAGAAATACAACCTGCCAATTGGCAAAACCAGCAAGGCATTACTAACTAGAGAATGCGAATTCTGAATGTCGCAAATTGTACCCTTTTTATATGGACAAACAATGCTTCAGAAGGGAACAAAAAATTACCTTCTTTTCATTCCTCACTGATATCACTTTGGCAACGCAATTTGGCTGGTGAGGTACATCAACAACAGAACAAACAAAGTGAGAGTAAGACTGGTTTTTCTTTGAGAGAAAAAAGAAAAAGAATCAAGAAACAAGATTAGGATCGAAAAAGAAGCTGGAATCCAAGAAAACCAGCAACTGGTTTACAAAAAGTTTAGATTTGACATAAACATACAGCTAAAAGCCTTAAAAGTCTCATAAAGCATATCCAACTCCAATTGAAGACCAGAGAATTACCGAGCAGGAATGATTAACAAATCGAGCAATCCCTCCTTTGCATGTAGCATCAATGATGTGCTCTTTGTCTATCCTGAAAAAGTAGCAAGCGCTCTTGTACTGAAGCTTTTTTCCAGATTGATATTCATTTTCCCTTTTATCAGCAACACGTTGCCCCACAATCTCTCCAACATACTCAACAACCTACAAAAGCCCAAGCATACATCATTTTTGCAATAATAGAAAAGTATGTGCCTATTAAAAAATAAAAATATCAAACCATTTCATCACGGGAAATGAACCGAGATGTGTAAAGACCAAGGGCATGTATGCCGGACTTGTATACTACAAGATGCTTCCAAGACTTTGCTTGCTTATAGCGTGTGTATTCTTTCTGCAAGTAACAGGAAAAGTTATATGGGTAAAGTAGTCCGTGCATGGTGTCATAAAGAGGAAGAAGTCTCAAAAAGCAACAAGCAGTCAAACAAATCCAAACCATATTCATTAGTTGTTCTTTATTGTAAAAGTGTGAAATGATGAAACTCAATGACACCAGTTGAACAAACGTTTTGCTTGGTTATGAAATACATCAAACTTGTTAAACTGCACGGATTGTTATTTTTTTTAATATAAAGGTCACAGCATCTGCAACGTTTTGCTCGAAAATTGAAAGAGAACTGGATTCTAAAACACAAGAACCAGATAGTTTCTAATATGATCCCCAAAATCTAATATTGCTCAATTGCAAACGTAAGCCTAAACATATTATTATATACGTCTGTGTTTGAGTTGTATATATAGCTGACAAAGGAAGATAAAGGAGCCAACTAGTTTCCATGTCTCACATAATGAAATGATATACCATATCCATCTTTCTTCAGTGGGTCAGCCCTAATAGTTTACCACACCACATTTCCACAAAACATGTTGGACAACCAAAAACCCCACATCTCATTTGCATGTATGACACAAGGGAATGATGACTTGAAAACTAAACAAAGTTTGAGCATCTCTAACATGATATGAAATGAGGCATACCTTTTACATGCACCTCTTGTTAGCCATAGGGTTTGATTGCATCATACTTTATACAACACAGATACACTAACCAAATAAAATGATGACGCACTCTTATACATACCCGAGAGTCGTGCTCTATATCAGATACTGCCAGTTTAGGAAGCTCCTGTGTGCATGACTTATGCCCGTTAATATAAGCCCAAGCATTTAACTGCTCCTGAGGAACAAGGGATCCATCACTTCCTTTCGATCGATCACAATAGTTATGCCTGAAGCCATCACGTTTACGGCCCTTGTAACCCTAAATACATACAAATGACCAAAACGAAGAAAATCATAAAATAAATGCCTCAGTCCCCAGGTACCTTAAACACATACAAAACACCTCGACAAAGAGACACAGACACACAGACACACACACACACACAGACACACACACACACACACACAGACACAGACACACACACACACACACACACACATATGTATGTATATATTGCCTTAGTCCCCCGTAACCCCAGTCACACACTCACACCCTTACACATATAAGAACCAAAACAAAGACAAAAATTCAAAACCCTCAAAGAAAGGCCAACTACCTCAGTTCTGGCACAGGCTAATTTCTTTTCCTCCAGACAACCAGAGTCAGTGTCAACAGGATAGTCTGATTTACAAATGGGATGTGTAGCATGAAGTGAACATCTTCCATAAAAACCAACATTCTCATTGTCAATGCCTTCAACCTCGGTTTGCAACAGACCCTGAATAGGGCATGCAGAAGAAAACGAATGACAAGAAGCACAACATAGGGAAGAGTAGCCTTATCCTTTTTTTACCTCCCTACTATAAATGAAACCACTATATATAAGGTCATAAATGTACAATTTAACAGTTTAGAAAGAAAAAAGACCTTCAGATGAGCACACCATGGGTGAAATCGAACAGAACAATTTTCAACCCTGCACTGTATACAGGAGCCACCTGCTCGCTTACACATACAGCAAACCTGGAAAAGTGAAAAAAAGAAAAAAGAAAAAAGAAAAAGAATAAGAAATAATGCCAAGCCACATAGAGAACAAAACCTAGTACTTCACCTACTATAGAGGATACCACCAAATGCATTTAAAGGGAAGAAGGGATATAAATCATGTGATTGACAGAAAATGTTTTTATGCTTTCTCTGCCTTTGGAGTGATTCCCCAAAAATAATTGTGATTTAAGACTCCAAATGTTTCACATCTGTTACACATCCTATATCACTGTTCATATATCTATTCTGCGTCCATTTATTGTTGCCAATGCTTACCATATCTGCAGTAGGGACTGGAACACCAGATACATCAAAAGCACTCATGGTGTCAACATTCGGGCATCGTGTTTCAGGAGTCCAAAGCCCACAAACCATATGAACCCACTGTTTAGTTGCTGAATCAACTAATCCCATGGTAATGCTGTTATGTACCTTAGTCTTACTAACAGAACAAAGCTCATTCTTGGGCCCACTTTCTGTTTCAATGTTCCAAGCTCTTAAAATGCTTTCAACAATTGTCTGACTCCGCAGTGCTTGAGTCATGGCACCAGCACCATAACCACAAAGAACGCATACCTAAACACAAGAACAAGTAAATTGGAAAGCCAATTACTATAAGGGTTGAAAAGGAATGAAAATGAAATCCCTCTTGCAATCTCTCATGTCTCACAAAAAGAGAAATTTTTAATTTTTAAATTAGATAGGCCAATAAATTTGAAATAACAGCCTTCCTCTTACAATATCTTTTGAACTCGTCCGACATGGCCTGCAAGACCAACGGCCCTTAGGTACTTTTGACACACCATAACAAGCCTGATGCACCTATTGATCATGACACTACTCAGAATCGCCACACTATATTAATCACCAAACTGTATTTGAAAGAGAAACTACAGAGGAAACTGAAGTTGAACATGCTCTGGATAGCCACATACTCTGATTAAACATTGACTACACTCCAATAAGTTATTGATTTCATCTTGGTTTGAGCTACCACAGACACAGCAGAATGCAACTGAGTCGAGATCACTATGGCACCAGTGCTCTTGAGTAGAACTGCACCGGAATTTGCTAAAACCAAAACACTATAACCAATCATCTCCAATTTATAATTCAAATTCAGAACCATCATTAGAAGGTGAGAATCGGAAACCTTCATTTTTGATTCCTTGCAGCTATATATGAAAACTACAAATGCAAAATAACTAAAGGGATCTTTTCAAGCTCACTTTTTAGCACTATGTTGGCATAATCCACTAACTTCACCGGTATTTAGAAGTTTGCAGTCTTTCATTGCTGGCAGGCAAATTGAAATCTTTGAGACGGAAGAACTTTTAAAGCCAGGATCCTCCCCTGATGAACAAATAGAGCCAAAAGCAAGTTACCATCACAATTGAGTATGTAAACAGCAAACTTAAATATGTAACAGTTGCATATCCCCTCTTTATGAACCATCACAATTTCGGAAAATTTTCCCCTACATCAGTGATTGTCTTTCTGATGTTGCAAAATCAAGATATGCTTCTTTTTTATCCCCATGTCTTTTTGGAAGGAAGTATGATAATCAATATTAAATACACATGTAAGCTAGTTTAAACTTTCACTTAGGCATTTAAGATGTATTCTCATTTTAGATGAGCATGAGCAGGAAGTGCAACTGCTTGCCAGTTTAACAGCTGGACTTACTTTTTGTTTTTTAATACCAGCAACAATATTATGAAAAGATTGTTCCTTGGTTTTAAAAACTGTACAGGGAAGCGGCAATCAGGGATGGCAGGCCCTAAAAGGAACTTAGGCTAAAAGCTCTACTATAACCAAGAATACTTCCTATACCAGGGGAAACTGAAAACTATATAACTTCAACCGAAGATTAAATGAAACAGAACCAGAATATTCTTATCTTTACCTTTTTCTGTCAATTCATATATGCTGCGTTTCCGAATTTCCTTAGGCTTCAGCTGCGATTGAGTATGGGTAATACCGTCTAGCTTACGATGATCCTTTTCACTTTGAGCATCTCCTTGTTTCTCCAACGAGAACAGCTCTTTATGAAATTCCCCATCTCCAGTGGAGCGTTCTTTCTTCTTTTTTCTCATGGAAGTATCATTGATTTTAACTGTAGCATTACAACATTTGTTGTATTTTTCAGTCTTCAAGTCATATGTATTGCATATGACATCCCCACCAAGGTTCCTCTTCCTCATGGAAGTTGATTTAGAGTTGCAATGTTTGGGGAGCATGCACTTTCGGGAAGAATTAAGAACCCTGCTGAGAGGAACAAGTTTTGCCGGTTTTGACATTTGTCCAGTCAAGCTTCCATCAGTTAATTCACCATATATTCCGCATACTATTGGCCTTGCCTTCCTATGACCAATATTCACTTGCTGACTAGAAGTTGATTTGAAACCATCTACAGAATTGCACTTTGTTTTTTTAGCATCTTCTTGACTAGATTCTTCTATTTGGAACTGACTAAAAGCATTGGTACTGCAATCTCTTTTACCTGTCTCCCCACCAGAAACTTCAGCAATTTCATAATTGTTAGTACCACCATTTAGTTCTCTCGGGAAAACACTATTTACTTCACTGTCTTTATCATTATGTAGTCTGTGTAAACCACTTCTACGCAAGAGCTTCTTTGCTGAACATGATATATGTAGTCTGCGTTTAGAACCAGATTGAGTAATGCAGTTCCCAATGGCATGAGTTTCCGATTTCCCTGATGTTAAAAGCATCTTTAAACTCTTCGATGGTCGGGAAATAAACTGAGAAGTGCCATTACTTTTGGGATTCTCTTGTCTTACTCGAGAAAAATCTGAACTGGGACATGAAGCATTCAATTTCAATCCCAGTTCTCTCTTTCTCTTCTTAATATTCAAGCCTTGTTCCAAGTTATGAAGATGTTTGTCTTTATCATGAAGGGCGAGCCCAGCTGGGATATGATCTCGACCCTTCTGCCATGTTAAAGAGTTTAGGAGTTTAAGGTCATCAAGAAGGCAAGATGAAGATTGACGATTTAAATTCTTGGGAGGCCCGACTTTTCTCAGGCTGGAACCAGTAGAGGCAAGGAACTCGGCACCTTTTTCACTTTCAAGTGCATCATCCGATGACCACGCTTTGTCAATGCCTGATCCTTCATCAACAACAAAATTGCTTCCACATCCATTATCCCCGGCATCATTAGTTGAAGAACCCATATTGTTAACCTCTATTGATGGCTGACTAACCGCGGGCGCAGAGCATCCAGAAGATATATCAGATACTTCATGCTCTTTCATGGAGTTCGCCATCTGCACAGTCCCATTGAAGCATTTAACGCAAGTATCTCCAAGTTTCTCTCGGTCTTCTCTTGTTGCATCAAACAGATTAGCTAAACGGTCCACACGCGTCACGTCAGAAACCCCTTTGACCTTACTTGGCACATCTCTCCACTGAGAAGTATGATAAGCATTGTTATTGGGTACTTCTCCACTCAACTTTCTCTTATGATCTAAGGAAACAGGTTTATCCTTCGGAATAATTTGGCTGTTAGCAAATTGTGGAGAAAATATCATAGAGACTTCACTATTGACTGTTCCCATTTGACCCTTGGACACAGTAGGTAAGCTTCCAATTCTTGATTCAAAATTCCTTTCTAAACAGTTTCTGTAGGCTGCACAACTGGAGCTGCCATGAAAATTACCACAGGGCACTTTGTGACAGCACCTTTCTTGCTCACTAGGCTCAGGGACATTATTGGACTTCTTTCCAATCCTATGCCAAAAAGAACAAATAAAGAAGATAATCGTTAGAGGACAAGCGCAGCAGAGAATCAATTAAGAAAAACAACATTATAGATCCAACCCAGAAAGAAGGAAATCTCATGACTAAACCAGTAGAACAAACAGTTGCCAAGTATGCAATAAGATACAGTTTTATTTATGTTTCTGTGGGTGGGCATGGGGGGTTGAACCTTCTAATTTGAATTTGCAGGCTGTAAGCTGAGAGTTGGAAGTGTGATATTTTTGTATGTGTAAGTATATGGTTATCTGTCTAATGGATTTACATTTGTTACTGCATGAGTGTGTGCACTTGATGGTTGAAGGAAATTGGCATCAATTTATAAACACAGATAGAAGGCCTCCAACCAGTCACAAAATAATTTGAAAACCTATATCAGATGTGAATTCCAAAGTATATTGACATATACATATACATATATATATATGTTCATAAGCAAATTCAAATGCAAGTTTTAGAAAGCACAATGGATGATTTTCTTTGGCAATAAGAATACTTTCAAAATTGCAAAATGTCATAACCTTGAAACATCACATCTTGCAAGTTGCAACCTTTACTTGATGTTAACATGACATTTCAGAGTCCATTTAGCAGAAATTGTGAAATCCAACCAGTCAAAATTAATTTACAATAAGTAGGATCAACCTATCTAATGTGAAAAATGATAAAAAAGGTACAACTGATTTTCCATTATAGATGCTGAACTAACCTTGGTGAGGGCTGCCCAATTTGATGTTTCAGATCAACTTCTTTAGAATCTAATGCATTTCGTTGTTTATATCGTGAGAAGTGACAACAGCAGTTAACACCTGCATGATGACAAAGCTTCAGTAAGATTCTACACCACTAGAGTAAATGAGGATTCCCCATACAAAATTGTACATTGACAGTAAAAAACAGAGTGTGCACTTGCCTGTCATGGAAACGAAACCTTCATCAGTTCCAATCCTACAGGTAACACCAGATTGGCGTGGATTAACTGCAGCTTCAGAAACATCATATTTACTGCTAAGACTATGTTTGTGGCTTTGCTTCCCAGATGCTGAAGTTTCTAGAAGAGGATGCTGCATATAGGAAGAGCAACCAAATCTTCCTTCCCCTTGGTTCTTAGAAAGGGAAGGCAGCGCATGCGGTTGCTTCGATATCTCTTGCATTTGCCTGGGTGCAGACACTTGTAATTTATCATCACGCAAATGAGTGTGAACTCCAATGAACTCTTCCCTACAGAAAGGTGGTATCAGATCTGCTAAAGAGGTTGATGCACTCACAGGAACACCTTTTGAGACTGCCTGAGTAGGAACTTTCATCCCAGATCCCATAGATGAAGCCAAGGGCCGAAGGCAGACATGATCAACTTGCCCACTATTTGCAAAAGAAATAACCTTCTCAGGATAGCTGGAACTTATTCTGGAATCAGGTGTACCCAGTGGTATACCAGACAGCTGCTGTGAGTAGCAGCTGTTTCTATATGCTGTTAAAAAATTAGGTTCACCATTACCACTCAACCTATTGAAAGAGCTAGAAACTTCCATTTCCTTACATATTCTATACCCCAAATCCTTTGCAAGGTAAGAGCCATCAGCAGCAAAACTCAGCCCTTTATCATTGTCTTTTAGTTTATAGGAGCCAAAGTGCGACATGTCTTGTTGCCTTTCACTATTACCTGCACTCCGCAGGACAGTAGCCAGGTCATACTTGACAGGTAGAGGTTCAGAATGTAGTGTATTTCTCATAGTATTCCCACTGTCATTGAACATATAGTTATTGGCTTTTGATTGTGTATTTTCGTTAGATGGAGATTTGAGATTGGTAAGAACTGAAATCACAGAATTCTGGCCCAGGTTGCTACTGGATTTCTCTACCCTTTCATCATCTATGGCATTCCTGATTACAAATGCATTGATTCCATGGTTTAACTGGTTCCGATCTCTATTTCTGCTGGGATTGGATGGGTCCACAGAAAAATGATCACATTGCCCCAATTCCACCTCTTCCCTGCAATTCGCTCCTGCAAAAAGATCCAAAAGTAACTGTTACATAGTTGACTAGCCATTATAGGTAAAGGAAAATCTAAATAATAGAATACACACACACACACACATATATGTGCCATAGATAATAAGCTTTAGGAGTGTAAAAAAAGAATGAACGTTGACGCACTGTTAACAATCATCTGTTGAGGGAAGAGAGATTTCATTGGATTTACGACAGTGCCCAAGAGCGGTGGTCCTACAGCTGACAGATCAGGAGTTCCTGAAGTTTGAGCCAACTGGTAAGGTTGACCAAGCCTCAGCTCTATATTTGAAATCGCAGGATCCCGGAAGGCACCATCCTTTGTGTTTTCAATTCTGCAAAAGTCTGATTCTGTACCAATGATTCTTCGTTCCTGTAAAGTGGAGTGGGCAATGGAAGAGGTTCTATTGTGCATAGATCCACTATAAGCAGAAATAGACTGACAACCATCTTGTGCTCCATCACCAACTAACTTTGATGTTGACATGGCACGCTCCATTAGCAGGTTATCTGCCATATGCAAATTGCTCTGTGAAGTACCAGTCAAAGCCTTGAGAAACAGGTTGTTAGTACCCTGAATGTTCCTTTCGGGTCTATCTGATGATGCCCTTTCGGGTTTATTTGATACAGCACTAATAACCAAACTCTGGCTTGGAATAAAATTCTTTGATAGCGAAACACCATCAAAAGACTGTTTAGAACTTACTGAACCTCCAGGTGAAAAGACCAAATCAGACGAGCTATTGGATATCTTTGGCATAGGCACACTAGATTTCATCCAACTGGCAGTCGCTGATAATTCTTCAGGCCAGTCCCATTCATTCTTATCTGCAGGGATCCTAATCTAAAGCATCATGTAATGTATCAGAACCCAGTTTTCTCAAAACTTCAAACACTAAAAAATCTATTTTCAAACTCTCATAAAACAAGAATTAAACAAAAATTTTGTTTACAAGACTAAATGCACCACCATGAATGGTTAAGAAGTTTTTTTTTTAATGAAAATGAAAGAGAAAAAGAGGGGATATCCAGTGGTCTCATAGTTTCAGTAGAACCAAGAGAAAGAAATTAGATGCAACAATGCAACATGACCAAAAGTAATCGACCTTGCGCCTAAAATAAGCAAAAGAGAGCACAAGGCGATTCTTAATGAGAATAGGTAATGTGTATATCAGGTTCCTTGAGTAACACTATTGATTGACAGAAAAAACACTCATCTCACATACAGCATATTACTTTTCCCACACATACCTCCGTCCACGTAATGCACACACATCAAGGGAGAACCGCCAGAAAATGTGCACACAGAGATACAGATATACACGTAAGCATGCAGGCTCATGTGAATGGATCGCATAGATATGTGTACAGGAAGGTGCATGCAAATAGAAGTACATGTGTAAGAAAAAATTAAAAAGATTAAGTACTCGCCAAAAAGATCTTACCCCAAACTTCAGGAGATAGAGCTTGCACCATTGAGCAATGGTCTCTCCACTGTCCATGCGAATGGCATCCCCTGGGTTAACACCGTATAATCCTGAATGCTACAAAACAAAAGCAGTATGCAATATTAAGAAAATAACAAGCCGGATGCTATGGAAATACAAACAACCAGAAATGTTGTAGGCAAACAGAAATCACTAACCTACCTCACAAAACTTAAACGCAGACATGCGGAAAGAATGGCAAGAGCAAACAATACCAAGAAGTCCTGTATTGCTAAGAAGTAGATAGCCACCTTTACAAATAATAGGAACACCATTTCAGATATAAGAAAAGGTTCTAATAACAGCAAACAAGAAAAAAAAAGACAATATCCATATAATTCAAGATACACTCAATATCCATAAAATCACTCACTAGTAGTCGAGCAGAAAACACGAGGGCAACCATTCATAAAACTGGGTGGCTGGTTAGATATAAAAGAGTATGCTTCCACTGGCATTTTTGGTGAAGTTTCAATGTTAGCTCTACAAGCCTTCCCAGTGTCTGCAGGACTGGCGCCATGCCATAAACTAGATGCCTGATAAGAAATAAAAGAGTTTGCTTCCGGTGGTATTTTTTGTGAAGTATGAATATTTTCTCTACAAGCCTTCCATGAATCTGCAGGACTAGCGCTATGACATACTCTAGATGCCTGATTAGATACGAAGGTGTTTGCTTCCAGTGGCATTTTTTCGGAAATTTGAATATTTCCTCTAGATGCAGGAGCAGCACTGTGCCATTCCCCACTCGAGGCATAAGAAGTCTTTAGTTTCTCATTACCAGGGCCCATGTGACAGATGACTACCTTGGCCAGGTCTGAACTCTGCAGATCATGCAATACAGAATTGCTGGCACAAATGGAACTTGGCACTACCTTTGATGATCCATTGGGACAGAAGTCTGCTCCACTTTGCAGATTTTTCCAACTCAACTTTTCTGATGGTAGCCCGATGGATGACAATGGGATGGCATTTTGAGTACCGTTTAGAATGGAATTATTACCCTCGGGTAGAATTTTACCAGAGGTACCAATAGGTTGGGAATTTGAGAAATCTTGAAAATCACGCTGCAATAGTGATGGCGACCCAGATAGGAGAGACAGAAAAGAATTTCCCAAATTAACATGTTCTGATCTGTGGGAACCTGAACTCTGGATGCTGGTAAGCAGAGGATCCTGCAACCTACCAAGCATCGCCGGTCTCAAATCTTGTGAGCCATGCGGACAAGAAAAATAGCCTGCATTCTCCATCTATATTGAAAATTGGAAATTTTTGTCACTAATATGAAAATAAACGTGCCAAGGACAGAAAGGAGAAATTATACAAACAGAGATTACAATGCTATTTAGTACAATCTAGTAAACTTATGTGTTTCACCTGCGTGAAGAACATAAACATATAACAGCAAAACACCCTAATTTTAAAGAAACAAAAACTTCCACCAACAGCACAATCTTTTACAAGCATAAGTTGTAAAAACAAGGCGCAAACACTAATCACTATGCCACCCATTGCAAGTTCACGAGAAACGTTCAAAATTAATGTGACCAGGATCGTTTCCTTTAAACCGTTGTTTCCCTAGGGCATTCTCAGTCAACAACAACAATGTATGTCCATCTCCTTTCCGCGCAAGCACGCAAATTTTCAAGCATGCATACACATTTTCCTCCAAAAGGTATAAAGCTCTAGAAATCAGCATCACAGTAAATGTTGAGTGGAACTACTAGAACTAATAAAGCCCTGAGATTGCCAAGTAAACTAAACGTATTGCTCAGCTAGTCTAGTCTTTTCACACTGTCTTCATCTTCATAGTTCAACACCACATACTAAATTCTCCCTAGGCTGGCTGAAATGGGCTTCGCTTACAATTTGCTACAGACCGTTCTCAATGTACACAATAAAGCTAAGGAAACGAAACTAAAGAGAATTCCTTAGAGAATAATCATAGATTGATAAAGATTAAACCACTAATTACCTGATTCCGAAGCTCCTGAGAAGACGACGAAGCTATTGAAGGCAATGTCGAATTACATTTGTTCATCCAGCAGTTCTCCATCTTTCGGAGCTCTCGAAACCCTAGCCTGCCGCCATCAAAGCCGTAAAATGCAGCCGGAAATGATAATCGGCGATCAAAATTCCTATACGCAGTCCAACCGCTACTCCATCTTCATAGCTATACCGGTCGATGAACTCACAGAGGTGAAGAGCAACAGAGAAACCCTAGCTTTCTTTCAAGGGAGAAGAAACAGATTGCAGAGAGAGAGAATTGCACTGAGCAGAGGAGCTCTGAGTGAAGAAACAAGAACAAGCAGGAGACTTGTGTTGTGTGTGTGTGAGAGAGAGAGAGAGAGAGAGAATCCAATGGTGTAGTGGTTCGAGGCAACTGACACGAGCACGTCTGGACTGGAGAGATTTCAGCCGTTGGATTGGTTAGTTGGGGTAGGGCGGCTTAGCGAGGGGATGTGGACCGCTGATTGTGAATACAGCTCGGATTCTGTGCCATAGGTGGGAGAAGCGAGAGTCATCATAGGGTCAGAGACAGTGGCGTCACAAGGGCGATTAAAGGCAATAAAGATTCTGAGGCTTTGAGTAGTCAAGGCAGTAGGACACGTGGGAGCGGGTGACTGGTGGGTACTAGAGAGGACCATTACTGAGATTATGTTTGGGTATTAGGGTGGCATTTATAAGTACATTAATTCGTCCCTCCAGATTTTTGGGAGGAAATCCTGCATTTGCAAGTACAGGGTAGTGAACCAGTGATTTACCCTGTTTAGGTAGAGAAATTCTTAACCACTGCAAGTGGCCTAGTGGCTCTTGCCTAGTTGGGTGTGCTCCTCAACCTAGGTTCGAACTCCGAAGCTATCAACGTGGCCAGGTACTGTGCTGCAATGTACAGTTAGAGCATTTCACATGCGCCGAAGGGGTTTATCTTGAGCCTAGAAAGCCTTTGGGTTCCCCTTGACAAAGTAAAAAAAAATATGTAGAGAAATTCTTAGGTTGGGGTTTCCCCACCATGTGGCTTTACGGCCACCCAATCAAAAGAAATGAAATTTTCCATCTTTTTCAAAACTGTCCATACTCCCTAAATTGCAATACCCAAAACACCCCCCCTGCTGGACAGTGATTGGTCCTCTCTCGTTTAGGTAATATGTCACCCTTTTTTTTTTTATCAAAAATATAACCATTCATATCGTTATTAATCGATTCCATAAGCCATTCTGGCCTAAACGGTAATATGTCACCCTTGAAACTACAAAATAACCACACCAACTTTATATAAAGTCCTAGAAGGCAAAACCATGATGACCATCTCCCTCTTTTGTTAGGAAGTCGTGGGTAGAAGTTTGAAAATCAAAAGTGAAAATGTGAATACCAATCAGGCACGAAATTAAAGGGAGTATTGGGAATTATCATCCAAGTCTCCTGTATCTAGCGTGTTTATTTAGAAGGTTTTTTCTCCATTACAATCTCGATAAGTTTTGTTGATGAGTCCTGCACATATTCTCTATGAAGATAAATGCAATTGATCTTCTGTTTCTTATATCTATCAAGTTAGCGAGGTTATCTTTAAGTCTAGTTGTATCTTACAACTTTCGAAATTATATGTATTGATAACTTTCACAATTGAAATGACAATTCATCCAAATTTCACCATATTTATTTATGGTATCATAAATTTAAAAGTCTAATTAACAACTCAATCATTCTTTTTTGTTATAGCTATTTCTAGCTCATTTTCCTTTAATTCCACCATGGCTATTTCTGGCTCCTTTTCCTTTAGTTCCACCACCGTATTTGATTCTCCATGGCTATTTCAGAGCCCTAGCCTATTCGTATTATACATGCACAAGAAAAAAAACAAAAAGAATGAACTTAGAGCATCTTTAGCAGACTCTCTATTGTGGCTCCTTAGCTATTTTGGAGAGCATGTTTAGTTTTTTATCTATTTTAATAGCTGCACCATACTCATAAGTGGCTATCTATTATAACTTTTAGCTATCTCGCTCCTAAATATAGAGAGCGAGATGAAGCTCTTTATAATTTAAAAAATTCATTTTAAGTTATTTTATGTAATTTATAAATACATTTAAACTATGGACTAAATACTGGTTACTACCATGTGGTTTAGGTCAGAAATCAATTCAGTCCATGAACTTCTAATTTCATCAAAAACACCAATGCACTTTCAATTTTGATCTAATAGATCTAATTCGTTAATATTATGTTATGGGTTCAAGTTATAGTTGGATTATTTGTTGAAAAACTATTTATTTTTAATAGTATGACTCACTCATAAATTGACTATGTAGGCCACCTAGACGTCACATCATAAAACATAGGTCATAGATGAGCCACGTTAACAAGTTAAATAACTCAATTGTCGGAAAACTAACAAATTGGACCTATTAGATTAAAATTGAAAGTGCATGGGTGTTTTTGATGAAATTAGAAGTTCAAGGGCTGAATTGATTTTGGGCTTAAACTACAGGGTAGTAATATGTATTTAGCCCTTAAACTATTTAATATTCATTTAAAAAATATTATAAATTCAAAACTAGTTAAAATAGAGAGCCTTGATGCAGACGTAATTCTAAAGTGGCTAGCTAAAATGACTTTTTAACTACTTTAGCTAAAATTTGACTAAAAAATGACTAGCATTGCTAAATATGCTCTTAGAGAAAAACTCGGCAACATAAGAGAAATTTAACCTTCTCAACTTAAATTTCTGGTTCACCTCTTACCAAATATAAACGTATAACTAGAAACATTTTCTTCTCTTTTTGACGTCAAAGCGATTGCTCATACAATTTTAGTGTTCAAATTAGAATTATTAAGTAAAAAGTTGTCAAGGATAACACTTAAGTTTAAAAACAATTGAATAAAACTTGAGTAAGAAATCAGTCGAGTACGTGAAAGACTCAAAATAACACTACACTATTACTAGCTCGATCTGATGAAAGGGAACTATTAACCATGTTTCAATAATAAATTATGGAAACAGTCATTAGAAACAATGAAGAATATATGCTTGCATCCAAACAAATCTGAAGCTACCCAAAAAATTCCATAAAAAATAAAAGCAACTGAAGACCAGAAACTATCAAACAAATGAACTGAATGAGACAGATACTACCGCTAAAGTTGCATTACTTCAGTCTCAAGCTTCCCTTGCTTATCAATTATCAGCAGGCAAAGTGCCCATCCAATTTGGCGGCAGCATTCCCGTCTGTTCCTGCACCGTCTTGAACAACGGTGGCAACATTTTATAAACTCCGGCGGCCTCCTTCATAGCCGCATTGCCGCCGCCACCGGAAGCCTCTCCGCCATTAGTCCATATACTAATCTTAGGCTGAAGCCCACGCACTGCCCCGGCATTGATCCTAGCAATCTCTTGAAACATCCCACCATTGATCATCAAGAAGTCCCTCATTGCCCCATAGTTGCCACCCAACGAGTCCATAAGAGTGCTTAGATAAACACCTTGCGCTTTTCCTAGTTCCACAAGTCCCTCGGCCTCTTTCTTCTTAGCATAAAACTCTCCATCAGCAGCCTTCTGCTTAGCAAAGAACTGAGCCTCGGCAGCTGCTCTCATTGCCTCTGCCTCTTTCCCCCTCTGGTAAAGAATCGCATCCGCCGCTTTTTGTTCTTGGTAGAGCTTCCAGTTTGCCTCTTGAGCTTTAGTTTCGGCCTCAACACTTGCCTTACTCAAAAATTCGGCCTTGAGCTTTTCTGTCATAGTCAGTGCATTCATCCTCTCCACCTCCTTTTGCAACTGGGCCTCCTTCATCGCCACCGCCTTCTGCGCCTCAACCTCGGCCACCTGCGCCTCCTTAGCCCACCCTGCCTTCTTCATTGCCAGCTCAGCATTTGCTTTAGCCACCTCAGCTTCTCTTTGGTTCTCGTAAACCTTGACCTCCGCCTTCACCTTAACCTCCTCCTTCTTCCCCTCCCCTTCCCTCTGAGTCGCTATGATCTTCGTCTCGGCATCAATCTTGGCAGCGTTTTGCAATGTCTGCCCCTCCCTCAGCTTGGAGCCAACAGCACCTTTCATTTTCGCCTCGGCCACGTCGACCTTGGCCTGGTTGGCAGCCTCCATCTGAGTCTTCTGCCCCAAGTAACTGAAATACTCGTGTCCAGGGACGTCCACCAACTGCTTAACATTTGCATTGTAGATAAAAAGCCCGAACTGATTGAGCTCGATCTGAACCTTGTCGAAAACCTCCTCTTTGAACTCTTTGGTCCCCTTGAACACCTCCTCCATGGTCATCGACGCCACAAGGACGCGAGTCTCACCCTCGATGATGCCCTGGACAAGCTCCTCGACGTGTTTCGAGTTCTTGTCGCAGCTGGCGAGGAGCCTGGCGTATTTCTCAATGGCCTCCCTGTCGTCGGCTCGGGGGCCGATGGTAAAGACGGCAGGGAGAACAAATGGGAGCTTCTCGGCGCTCATTGCCTGGACTTCGAATGTGTAGTTCACCGGAGAGAGGTCAATGACCGCGTAGGACTGGCCAGGGAGTACCCATGCCTTCTTTGCGATCTTCAGGTCGGGGATTCCGGCCCCTGTGATCACCAGATACTCGGAAGCGCTTGCTACTTTATACATGGCTTAAAAGTTTGATGAAATATTTTCACTGCAATGAAGATCTGATTGTTTTAAATGAAGCTTGTAAAGTTTGAGATTGGCAAATATAGACAGGCCAGGGTTTCATGAATGAAGAGTTGGAGTTGCGATATGATTCTGCGAAGGAATTGCATTAGGACTCTAATTATAATCAAACGAGAGGTTTGTTAATAGAACTCCATTAGGACTCTTAGGCTTAGTTTGGGATTGCTTTTAAAACTGCTTTTGAGCCCAAAAGCACTTCCTGAAATTTTCTGAGCTGTTTGGTAAACCAACCAAAGTATGCTTTTGATTGGAAGCGCTTTTCAAAACAGCGGAAACAGAGAAGCTACAAATAGCAGCTTTGGAATTCTGCTTCTGCGGGAATCAATTAAAAGACGCGGAGACTTAATGAAATTCAATGAACTCCCAAAATTGTCCTCATTCTTTTATGAGTTTTACACCAACATAAGATTTGTTCTGTCGATCTCACTGCACTCTTCCTTCGCAAAAATCCTTTCCTTCTCTCTGTGATTGTCTCACCGATTCTTCTCTCCCTTTACCAATGGGTGAGACCGTTCGGGATTCTGATCGATCTGGATTCTAGTGATTTACTGCTCAATCTGACTCACAAATTCGATCTTACTTGCAACTATCGGCGGGTCACCATGTGGGCTGTACGCCTCTCATCCTCCAGATCCAGGTTTCACACAAATGTAAACAAGATGAGCCAGATGATCATTCTTATTCAATTATATATTTTTTGAATTTTATTTGACCTTTCTTTTCCTTTTGGAATTTGGCTTTTGCTCTTACATCAGTTTTGGGTTTCTGTTTATTGTTTCTGATGCAGCTCTCGAATTTCGATTGACCAATAACCAGTGGGCATGGGAAATTGGGCAATGCAATTACCTCTTTACCTTAACCAAAGTTTTATATGATTATTTGGGAAACTGTATAATGGTAATCACCTACTTACTATCTAGTTTCTTAATTTGGTTATATGCTTCATTGATCAAGTTACATATTTTGGGTTGGTAAACTGTATTGATTTGTACGAATTGCTCTCTTTTATATATTTCAGTCCTAAAACTTTGGTAAGGATGCTTGGGAAAGTTGTGTTCGTGCTGTTCTTGATCATTACCTCAACAGCTGCCATAGGTGGAGGTGGAGGGGGAGGGGAGGGGAGGACGTGGTAGAGGTGGAGGTAGAGGAAGTGGAGGCGCCGATGTGGTGGAGGGCGTGTAAGTGGCGATGTAGGATCGAGGTAGAGGTGGACGTGGACGTGGAGGCACTCTTGGTTCAGCAGCAACTGTGATTTGTTACATGACCTTGCAATACTTGCTGTGATCAAATCCCCTTGGTTCAGCAATCGCTGTGATCAAATCTCCAACTTACAGTTAGTTGTACGTTTCGATCTCTGTCTTGAAAATTAGTAGCAACTTTATCTAGTCGTAGATTTCAACACCTTGAGATGTTGTAGATTTCAACAATGTTGTCTAGCTAATTCAGTTGTCTTTCAGTATTTCTATTCAGGGTAATTGTAGTTAACAACAAATTTTTTAATCTTATATATATTGAAGTTACAGACAATATATATATACACACGGGGAGATGTAATTCATATTCCAACAAGTTAAACTATGGAAGTCTGGACCTAAGTAAGTGAAATCTGTTTTGACATAATTATAGGCAATCAGAAAACCTGCGTTTGGACCATTCCGTTTGGTAAAAGGAAGATATGTAAGTTATATTTTGTGTGTTTATGATAAACTGGAATGTGATGCCTGGTTTTTTCTCCATTTTCATGTCAAAAACATGAATTCATTAATTAGTGTACGTCAGTTAAACGTTTATTACTCTCTACTAGGATTTAAAGTGTTGCAGGTTATTGTTAACCAACCATTAAATAAGGTCGATAAGTATATTATGAGCATTAATGTATTAGTTGTCTATAACTACAAATTTTATCTTGCAGCTTGTTCGTAGAAGGTTTGCAGTATCAAAGGAAGGGTTGAAGCCTTGGGGTGGAAGAGTCTTGATGTTTAAATTTTGATGGGTTTATCTGTAAATTTTTAGTTTGGGTAGTTTGATTCATTTAAAAATTCAGTATAAAATACACTACATAAATATAGAGGTGCTAGTTGGCACCTTATTTTTTTAATCTATCTGAACGAGATATTGATTTTGATGAAAGTGAAAATTACTCAAGTGAAGCGATGAAGGATAATGAACATGAAGGAGATGGTTCGAGAAGACAAGAAATGGAGGTGTTAAGAAATATAATTACACAAAGTCTAATGAATGCATCTACTTAGCATTTACTTGCAAATTTTAAGTGACTTTAATATATTTTGTGTAATGGTTGTTGTTAAACTTTGGTAGGGAAATTAATCCAAATATTCTAGACTTATTTTGTGTAATAGTAAAACATAATATGCATATTGAAGGGTTTAAAGTAAATCTTTTATTCGGTCCAAGCAAGGGTACAAGGATAATACATGAGAAATTTTTTTATTTGATATAGTTACATAATCAAAAAACAAAATTATGTATTTTAGTAGCATATTTTAGCATGTATGACCATTTTGGTAATTATACCCAGCCAAAGCACTTTTGCCTTGCAACTTACCAAACACCTAGAAATTGCTTTTCGTTCCCACAACAGTTTTAAAAATAGTTTACCAAACACCTCAGCTGCTTCTTCTCACAGCAAGTTCGGAAGTGCTTCCTCTCACAGCAAGTTCGAAAGTGCTTCTTCTCACAGCACAGCAATCCCAAACTAAGCCTTAATTGTAAACGAGATTTGACTGAGAAGATGTGCAAAAATGAAGCACTGAAATCCGGAAACTAAATTCTTTTAATGACAAAAGGAATGCATTTTCAACTTATCCAAACACTCCACCAGGCGTAATGTTAGCAGAAATGCCTTGCCGAAAAAAAATGTCACTAGAAATGCCTTAACGAAAAAAGAAAAAATAAATGTTGGTAGAAATGGCATGGTACGTTCGGGAACCAAGAGATTGCTCTTTAGATGTTCGGCTTTAAGTTTTCCTTGTGCTGCTTCATTTTCAGCTCATGCCATGAAAACGTCGAGGTTACAACTAGTATACTTGATAAGTTTTTTTTTTTTTTTTGATACGAATACTTAATATAAAGGTTCATAGAGATATCTAACAAAGGGGAGGAGATCCCAGCACTTGTAACACACACAAAAAACTGAAATAATGTAGCAACAAAAAACCCGATATTACCATTTCTCATCGATCACAATGCCACGCCCTGTCAATCATCTAGCTCATTTGTTATCTATGTAACTTGGGGATACAACCCTAATCGCAAACATTTATTGTATACTACAGTTTTCTATATAAGCTGCAATCATCACAGAATGTAGCTGTGTTGTGCCTGATTTTTACACCCATAATCAGGCATATATGCAGCCGAATTGAGTTGGACATGAAGTGTTCAACCCAACTTGACAGGGAGACATGAAATTCACAAATGTTTCCATACGTGGCATTCTGTACCAAATTGCAGCACAGCTTGTATGTACAGGCTGTGTGTCTACATCAGCTCGAACCGACTCTGCTCTTATGACCCCCAATTTGGAATGTTTGCTGTGGCTTCATTCACCATTTTAACCAGAGTCACCTGCAGGGTTTGGTATTTTTGTAAATGTCACTTGGATGAAATTGTTCAAGTATACGCAAACATCAAAACAGAAGCTTCTAATTTTTTGCACATTTTCACACCATTGCCCAAATTTCTGTGTAATATTTTTTGCAAATGGTATCATAAAGACCTTTTGCCAAAAGATCTGTAGGATATTGTGGGTCCCCTTTTTCTCCCCCCAAAAAAAATGTGTGTGTGTGTGTATATTATGCGCGCGCACACACATACATGCATATATTGTGGGTCTGCAAAAGGAAACAGAGAGCTCTCTCCATTACTAAGGTGTCCTCGGCACCCAGTCCAGAGGACTACGCATTGGGTTGGAGAGAAACCCCATTTGACTGTCTCTGAACTAGAATAAACATGAAGCAACCTAAATTTCTTTGATTACAGTATGCCTAAACTTCACTGATTAAAGTAAGCGTAAGCCATCATAGTTATATTAGCATACTGCCTAAACTTTGACAACTTAGAAGGTAATAACAGCATGATAGTATTAGAGTTCAGCCCTGTTATTATGACTGCGCTCAGGTGAACCATAATAACTGGTTAAGGGAGGATGACCATAAATGACAAACTCAAAATCTAACTGTAGGCCATCTAATCTATCAGACAGGAAATTCTTAAGGTGTACGAATTTAGTAAAAGGCAGACTTTACTTCTATTGGCTAGATTTGAACCAACTCAACCTACCATATCCCCATCCCACTTCTCATCAGCTAGACCAGTAATACCTAGATGTTACATGACTGGTTGATAACTTTGCAAATTAAAAAAATAATAATAATAAATAAATAAATAAAATAAAATATTTGCTTCACAGACGAGTCAATTTCAGCAATTCATTTAGACTGCCCAGTCATACCCAATCTTAATGCCAGTTTTTTTCTATTCACTAGCATGGCAAATTTTACAGCAACGCTAATAGGTAAGAGATAATACAAGTTACATACCACACTTTCTGGGACTCCAGGTGGAGGTAAAGGAAGATTTTTAGGTGGTGCAGCATTATCATAAGATCTTTTGTCAAATCTCCATTCTCCAATCTTTCCATACGTTAATTCACCCTAAAATCAGAAACATCAAACATTATTAGCCACTCTCATTACACAAGAGAGCTGACAGATTTGTTCATTTCCAAAACTAGAAACACATTGAGCAATAAATCAAACAGCTGAAAGCAATATTTTCCCCATATACTTCTCCCTAAGCACCTCAGATGAAGGTATACAAGAGCTCGTAGACAACAGAGTACCTTCATGTTATAGTCACATCCATAAGTGTAATGAATTATGAACTTCTTGCCAATTTCTGTATCCCATGGTGGCTGATATGCATCACAAAACAAGAACATTAGTAAGTAAAACCACACCACATTCAACCCCATCATGTGTGTGAAGCAACCACTTGCTATTCAAGATAACAAATGGCTAAATCCAAACATTTTATAACTACCATCATGAAGGTTTTATATGTCATACAGAAAAAAAAATTAAAAAAATAATAATCCAACTAACCTGAAGCATGAAGTCCTTGTACAAGATATTACCAACACCATGAAGAGCGGATGCCGTTGCATAAGCATACCTATATCATGATACAGAATTAGTTTTTGTCTGATAATCATGCAAAAGAAATGGGGAATCTACTGTAATGTCAACAAAGAACTATGTTAACAAGAGAGAGCTCACATTTCAAGCACCCAGCCAAAAGATTTGTCTGTTTCAGGATCCTTTTTCATTGCCAAAGAAACATTCATCCAGGTGGGGGCAATCTTCTTAAGAGCTTCCTATCAATCATTAATTTAAAGAAAATCAATCATTAATTTAAAGAAACACAGTCAAAAGACTGGAAACCTAAACTGTAGTTAAAACTGATCCACAACGAGTTTAAATACCTTCCCAACAATGACGGGAGAGTTTCCAATTGGATCAATGTTAGTTATTGGTCCCTTGTCCTCAGGGTAGTATTTCCGGAGTATTGTCTCATACTTCTTAGGTTCAATGTAAAAGAAAGGAAATGCACTTCCAAGCCCATCTCTTGCCAAGTTCGGTATGGGCTTGACGATTATATGATCTGGCTCAGACATCAGTATATAACTGCAGACGCAATAACAAAAGTACGCACACAAGTTAAACCTAACGAACAACACAACAAAGACGATTGCTTCATTACAAACCGAAGCTAATAGTAAAGCATCTCGTACTCTTCTTTGATGTTCGCTTGCTGAAGCCATTGTACAAATGCCCATGGCCTATTGAGAACTATATACCCCTGTCATCGCAAGAAGTGAAGTAAGCAACTATCCAAAGGTAAATCCTACACACATTTCCAGAATTTCTGCAATTCTTGAACAAACTATCTTTACGGAAGCTTAAATTCTTTCACCTCCAGTAATCTACAACTATTAAACTCAGTAATTTCAGATACAAATTTGGTAAATTCATACTACATATCTATAACTATAAAAACCTCACTAAACTAACAAACAATAGCTCAATTTAGATGTAAACGAACTCTCATTTCTTCAGCAATCTAATTTTCTCAACAAATATGGAAATTCTAGAGCTAAATTAAATTCAGAAACGAAGAAAAAGTAAAAGAAGAGGTGAGATTAGAAGACGAACCCGATCCATTCCAGCAGGCAAAGGCTGAGCAACGAAGGTGGGGATCTCATCCATATACTTATCAGGCTTACCGGAATGCAAGATCCTAGTGAACCCGCCCATTTCCGAACCCGGTTCGTTCTGAAACTTCTTGAACCAGTAGTACATGATCCGAGTCTGCCACGTGTTGTACACAGAATCCGAGGCCGTAACCGCCGTGTGGAACAGTCGCTTGGAGTTGGCCGATTTCCCTCGCGAGCGGTCCGTCGGCATCTTGATGATGGGGTCCACGGAAATCGAGGAAGAAGACGACGACCGTGAGGGGCCGGGGAGGTCTTGCTGGAGTGGAGAGTTGGCCGAGATGATTATGTTGTATGTGATTAGAGCTACGGAGAAGGTCACCAGAATGGTGAAGAAGAAGTTCCCGCAGCCCATGGCTGTCTCTCTTTCTCTCAACTTTTTGGTTTCTGTGAAAAATGGCAGACGAGAGATTAACAGGAACTGAGGAAGAAGAAAATTGGCGGCTTCTGAAAGTCGTCGCTGTAACGTTGAGTTTTTCAGTAGCGCTGAAGCGACTTTTTTTTTTTTTGTTTCCTCGCTTTCTCGGTTTTGGGCCTGAGTTCAAGCAAACAGGGTTTTTTGGGCGTGGGCTTTTTTTACGTGGGCTCGTTGCCAAACCAAGAAGCATATTAATCGGTAGTGTCAGAATGGATGATCAAACCGATTTCTCGATTCAATAGAAGCTCAAAGATATGAGGTGAATAGTATCCCTGATGAGAATCCTGACCCGTCGAGTGTATAAGTTGGAATCTGTCACCTTGGTTTTCTCATTTTCGGCAGCGTAACTGACATCAACGAGATATGTTTAATGGTTTAACGCCGAAAACGGAGAAAATTAGATTTGCAATGTGATGGATTGTGCTCAACACAATCACTTGAGCAACATATTAGTATATCAACATCTGAGTTCCTTGAAACATTACATAATTGAGGCAATAGATAAATATATATGAACAGAGAGAGGAAGGGATTCTCCTCCAAGCTGTCTTATTAACAACACTTTAAGCTACAAATTAACCACAACACTTGCGAAATCTTATTTCAATCACTCGACAACACTATCTCACCTACATGCATGCTTCAACAAATTTATTACAATAATTTGCACCAAGGAAACCCGAGTCTTTGATTCCAGAAGGAACCTTTCGTTTTGAGTCTCCTATTATTCAGTTCAATAAAATATCTCATCAATGGATTACGTACATTTAAGCAACTGAGATAACAGAGCACACAGTTTGAACAAAAGTGAGTACAAGGAAAGTACCAGCTGCAACCACAGAGATGGTACGCCAAGGTGTGTTGAAATAATTTTGCCTCAAATTTGCTATGCTTTTATGCCACCTCACATCGCAATACTCGCTCAGTTTTTGAGAAACGGTAGAGAAATAAAATTCACCATGATACAGTGCAACTCCACTGCTGAGACTGTTGATCAAACGAGAAACCTCCTTGTTGTCACATAGACAATTTTTAATAATACCATAATCGACAAGTAACTCCACATCTTTTGCAGTATCTACAAAATAATCAAGGATGACAACATAAGCACTTATGTGAAGTTCAAAGGGAAATTCACATTGCTCGTAGGCAACAACATTTCTCATTATGAGCTCTGTGTTATCCGTAATAGTTAACTTTGGAATTTCCAAAATCCCATTAGTGAATCGTATGCTAAACAAGTTTTTGCTTGGTCCAACTTTAAACTTCACTCCTGCTTGGTGTAGCTTTGTCGTGCTAGGAAAATGTTGAAAAATCCCTCTAATTTGTGATTTCGAAATTGGTAGTATCAATAACGTTCTCAACAGATCAAGAAGATGTTTTACTTTTACTTGTTGAGAACGTATATTGACCACATTTTCCTGCGCAGTTCCTTCTATTCCCGATACTCTCATTTTATGTAAGAGTTGGAGAGAGAGAGAGACCATTGAAAGCCTCTCAGAAGTTCCACCGGAGCTTAAATCGATAAAGTCTGGGCAAAGATCCTCAAGAATAAAGAAAGGCAATTGATTTTCAAGTAACAACATGTCAGGCAATAGATCCACTATTAATCTTGGTCTTCGGAAAATGCAATCATCTTCATCTACCAAATGACCATAATAGGACCTTAGTAAGACTTCAATGATGAATGCGGCATCCACAAGAACGATTCTAGCAAATTCATCACTATCAAGCTCAATAGTCTCAATGTAACAACTGCGCAGTCTTTCTTCTTGAGCCTTTATTTTCAGTATATAACCCGACAAGTTAAGTGTGCTCCGATCTAAAAAAGCTTTCAGGTACCTCATTTTGTGTTCTTCCATGGGTTTTAAGGCTGCGTTACCATGATGAAATGCCCCTATAGAAACTAATTTGGGTGTATAGGCATTTTCATGTACATGTCTCAGTCGGTAAGGAACTCGATAGATACAACGCACTGGGGATACACGAGACACATTATATAGCTCCTCACCCATTGAAGCTTCCAACGAAATGTACGGGTTTCCTTTTTTATTTGGAGTAGCTTGATTGCTTACTTCCATTCTCCTTTGTTTATGTTGAGCAAATCCAGACATTGTAAATGTAAATGTACCTGTGCGGGATTCATAAGAGCAAATAAACAAAGATAAAAATCCAGATAGCAATTCCTATGCCTTAAAAACTCCTATGTGGTAAATTCAACAATTTCTACATAAAAAGCAATAAATCTTATTTACAAGCTGGAAGTACCGCATTTTGACACCTACTTCTAATATTCATGGGAATACAGGATTATGGGAATCAAACAGTCAACCAACTTTCTCTAAAAGGAAATCTATAATTTTTTTTTTTTTTAAAGAAGGGACAACATATTCAGTTTTGAGTTCAATGAAATATATTTGTATAAATATGAATAAGATGTCTACATTCCAAAGAAACATATGCAGGGAGACGAATCAAAAATCCATTAATTAATCGAGCGAAAATTTTACCGTACATGCTCGATCTGAAGCATGTGCCGTATTTGTAAACTCGACAACTTTTGCTTAATTAATTACATTTAATTTCATGCACAGGAGAAAAATGCTTCGTTCTTTACGACCGGAGAAAAATAAAGGAGTAGAAAAAGAAGTGAATTCACACCTGCCCTAGTAGAAAGATACCGAAGTGAGTTGTTGCCTTTGAGAGCTAGCTAGATGACTGGGAAAGCTCAGGTAGATGGTTTGCAGGGATTGTCCATAAACAAGTGGAAGTAGAGTTGCAGAAACGACTTAATTGCAAGAAAAGAACGGCGATGATAGGGATTAGGGAGTAGGCTGCAGCCCTGCACGGCACCAATGCAGAGAGCACCAGGGTGGGCCCAAGGACGACTTCAGACTGCTCTCTGCAAAAAAAAAAAAATTGACTGTTAAAAGGCCGTTAAGTGTAATTGGAGTGCCGTCACGGTGAAAACAGTAAGGCTTTATGGTCATTTGAAATCTTGGATGAGGCTTACAGCTAAGACGACAGTCTTCCTTAACAAATATCTAGATTGCAACTTCTTCATCAAAAGCTCGGAGAAGCGAGGACTTTAGATGATCCCGGAGCTCCACGACATCAACCAAGCGAGGACTTCAAACTTCAAAGGGAATCTTGATATTTTGTAGAGATGAAAGATGACCGAGAAGACTTTCTCAGTTTGGATCCTTCTCCAATAATAAAGCACATGCCTTTCTCCTCTCCCTTAAATGCCCTTGGGTAACAACTTCGTTCACAGTTTCATCTTCTGTGTCCTATGTGGGTTGACTTGTTCAGATTAACCTCTCCTTGACAGACCGTCTTTGTGGCTAGATATGATTATTCTTGGTGGTTTGCAGACAACGCCCGGTCATCCCACAACACTACTGAGTCCATGTCCAATAAGTGGGGACTGGGGAGCCAGTTCGTAGTGCTCCTCTTCTTTCTACTTTCGCCTCCCAATCATTTGTTTTTTTAATCTCATTTCCAACCAAAGGAAAAAAGCATATCTCATCTGACGGTTATTGTGCCGGTGAGAGGAGACTGAAATTTTGGTAGTACCTGGACTCTAGAAACGGTCGTATACACTCTTAAACGCATCGTTGTGATATTTCCATCCACATTTCCTCAAGTTTTTGTCAAATATGTGGCTATCTCATACGCTTCACCTATATGCAGTACGATGATCATGCAAAAACAAGTTGGTTATCTTTTCACACCAGAAAAGAAAACTGAAAAAGAAAAAAGAGTTGTTTTTTCTTCTCCTTTGGTCAAAGCAACTATCATAAGGGCATCTCCAATCATTGTTGCTTGGAGTATTTTGGCTTGGCCAGTTACAGCCTGCTTGTTCAGTTGTTCTTCCTGCAACCATTTTCTTTTCTTGCCAGTGACCATCCACAGCTATGTCTATTAATACTATTATAGTTCTCTACAAGATTTTCTTCTAAAAGGTGAAAAAATACGAGTATTAATATAATACATACAACATGCCAGAACAAGCGATGATGAAACAGAGAAAGCAGGAGCACATGAGGTGTTACTCTTTGGCTGTTGCACATTTGAATCAAACACAAGAATAATCCCTTGCCCCATTCTCATCATTCATCTGGTTGAATCCGACTAAGGAGAACAAGTCAAGCAATCTATCTCATTTATACAACCTTTCAATCTATGAAATTCTAATTTGTGAGAAAAAAGCGTCAATACAAGAACTAATAAATCATCTATCTACTTATGTTATGACCAACTTTTCACTCAAGGATCGGTTTACCTATCTCTCAACAGCATCTCTTACACAAGGGAAGCGAGTGACCCATCGAGAATATCCTGCAACAAAGGACACTTTGTTAGATTGACAGTCCTTCTCTCTCTCTCTCTGAGAGAGAAAGAACTAATGTTTCAAAGCTTAAAAAACTATCCATTCCACCCACCCCACAGCATCAAAGGAAAAGAAAAAGGAAATAAATCGAAGAGAGCAGCTGACAAACCTGCCGTAACAATCTCAAGAAGATCTGTTTCTGCTTTAGCAGCATCAGACATATCCTTCAATAAATAGTTAAAAAGGGAAATCAATTTCCTATGGCACCATTCAAGAGTTAATAATGTGAACACATTGATAAAGGTCCAACGTCCAAGCAAAATTCAATTTGGCTATACATTGGGCCTAACTGCCTCGCTCTCCATGTTAAACATGAAGGTCAGTGTAAACACACTCGTATTATATTTATGTGCCAGTCAACACATCAGCAATATACCTGTCCCCATGCAGCCATACTTCTTGCAATGAGCCGAGACAGATTATTAAGACAGCTCTCATCAAAGTCGGGATGCTTAAGAAGAGCCTTCTCCGAAGTAAAGTCAAACAGCAGTGTGCAAATACTTGATGCCATCATTATGATTGACGGGTCATCTACACCCTCTGAAATCAGTGTACAAGAATTCCAATTAATGACATATCTTTTACATTAAGGGGAACAACATGCTTAGAATTAAAATGAATGCCGTTAATACAGCTCTAAGCTCACTATCAACTTTCCCATTGCTAATGAACTACTTGCAATATGCAAACAAAAATTCCTTAATAATAAGAATTGTTGAAACACAGATACAAAACTCCCTTAAAAGTAAGAATTGTAAGATCCCTTAAAAGTAAGAATTGTAAGATCTGACATTAGAAACCCAGAGACAGAAAATGATCATTGAACAGAAAGACATAACAAGTTTAAGACAGTATGGCAAAAGAGAAAAGTATTCTAGATTAAGAGTTTTTCTAGTTCAGAGAAAACAACATGTCTCCAGTATTTATCTAGTCTTATGCTTCTAAAAGAAGCACAGGAAGAGATCTCAGGTTTAAAAGTTACTAGTAGATAGGTACTATTCAAAAGGTTAATGCTTTTAGAAATGCAAGAAATATGGATAGTACAAGACATACAAATTTTCCAAAACAGAAATAATAGGCAGTACACAGAAATTATAGGCAGGTGCATTGTGCATATTAAAGGGAAGGGAAAATTTAGATGGTACCTGTCCAGTGTGCCAACGCTTTCAATAGATTGACGAGAGTCGAATAATCCAATGGGGCTTGCACTTGCTCTTTCTATTCATGAAAAGAGACGGACAATGTTCGTTAATTGCATACTTAAGTAACCAATGGTATAAAATGATGATGATACACTACCTTTAGAAGAAGATTCAAGATGGTGTCACATGCCAAAAAGATGCAGCCCCTATCCTCCACCTTGTAACCATGTGGCCCAATCAAATTTACAAGGCAATCAACAACCTGCAAGTAGAATCAATTTGCTTTCTAAATGGCATGTAGATGTTGGTGACGCACACCAGTACATGTAAAAATTTATAGCAAATTCTTCACCACTTAAACATGCTTCATAAGCCACTATATAAAAACCACAACAGTGAAATTGGAAAACAAAAATATGTATTTCGGTCGGATATAAACTAGTATGAGGATCTACATTAAAGGAATTAAATGACACCGACTTACAGACTTATGACCTCCACAAGAAATCAACGCTTTACATCCTTTGACCTCCATTGTCAATTGACACAGCATTGGAAGCAAAAAGCATATAGCATAGAAGGGTCTGCATTTAGACATGTTACAGATAAAGATCATTCTCATAGACCACATTTAAGGTTTATTGGCTCATTAAGCAATAATTATGCCAGAGTTACTAAACCTTGGTTCATCTTCACCTTCAATAGAGAGCATATACTCTAAAAGTTCTCTAACCTTCTCTCTGCATGCAAGAGGTGCTTCTGCAAGATAGCTGCAACACATATATCAGCTTAACAGTATTATCTTCACTAATCTAAATACCATATGATAAAGGACAGGAATTTTAGCTTTTTCTGTGGTATGATTACAAGTTCATGCAACATCAGATCCTGCTTACTACAGCTAAAAGCCATTAGCTGATGACTAATTTTAGCATCGTAAACAGGTTTAGATGTCATTACTTAAAATTTCAAGTAGCAAGCTTAGGAAGAAACATGGATTTACATGTGAACATGCATCTGTTCATATGCACAATGCACCCATCACTACCGTCAGAAGTTTTCAAGACCAACAATTTAACAAAGCAACCTTCTCTAAAAATCTCCCCAATATAATTACAAAGAGAGATGACACAATACCTGCCTATAACCCGCACTGAAGCCAGAAGATCATCTCCCTTCCTTTGTTCATGTTCCTGGAAAACCATAATATGAATAAAATAACATAGTAAAAACTGTAAAATCCAAGGTTATAATGTCAGTACTATTACCTTTGCATCTTGTAAATACTCTAGAACTACACCAATTGTCTCATTAAGGCCATTAATGACCATTGACAAAGTATTTTCGTGGATAAGGTCCCCTACAAATGATTGCAACAGAGATGATTACTATCAATGACCAAACAAGAAAGCATTTAGAATTTCAAACAGCTCCCTTGCAACACAACAAGACTAATTTATCTTGTCTTGTATGATTTTAATTCATATCAGACTAAGAAGATCAAAAACTGAAGGAACTCCCAAATGTGAAAAGGGACAGGAACATTCAAAATATTGTTTCATATGCACATTTCCCTGCTTCAAGGGTCACAACTCTTTAACAAGAGTGAAAGAACACTAGGATTATTATCTAACAGATTGATGGAACTTAGAAGGACAGTAATCTGGTAAACATGACATACCTTCATTCTCACTCGCATTTGATATTAAATTAATTATCTTTTCCAGTATGGAAAAGGCAATAGCTACATTCCGTTTCTTTAAAAAGATTGTCTCAGCAGCAGGTGAAGATTTCTTAGATGCTTCATCTTTTAAGTAAGCTAGCTCATTCAGAAGAACAGCAACTTCAACCCTTGATTGCTCCAGCACTAGCACTAAGCACCTGACAAATGTAAGAAAAACTGACTGTGAGTCCCACCCATTACATAACATGAAATATACTAAGTACACCACACTCAGCCATGCAGATATGAAATATCACCAGTATAGCATACCTATCTGTTGGAAAAGGCCCTTTTCCATCAGCTGAATTTATCTGACCTACCAGCCACTTTTCCCCAAATATCGTCACCATAGACTCAGCCAAAATAAGTGCCTGAAGCTTTTCAGTAGGTGCTGCAGTCAACACATGAGAATAGGAAATCAGTAACCGTCAATTTTTCAGGCCTATATAAGATAACATTATGGGCAACAACAAAAGAAAACGAACGAAAAGAACCAGTCATCTCAAAAATCACAATATGCATGAGTTCAACATACCAACACGGTTTTGTAGAATGGCAGCAATACCATCACGCATATAATCGGGCCAATTTTTTCGGGAAGTGCACGAAGAGAATCATAAAGCGGTGCCTGAAAATACCAGATAGATGTCAGATTTAGTGTCAAAATTACCAATATCAATCTGCAGACCACGGTCAAGAATTACAGATACAGTCATAACAGGCACCAGTAGTTTAGTTGAGACTGAAAGAGCTTTGTTTCGTCAACAAGATTTAATATGTAACCATTATAGTTTAACCAAGCAAGTTCAGTCCAATGATCTTGTCTTCTGGAAAAGACAGAAAAACAATTATTGCATACCGAAAATTTTGGTGAGAAGATGGCCGTCAGTATGTGCAGCGCATCAAATTTCATAGCATCATGCAAGATAGAAAATTGCCTTGCTATTGCAGCCACCTAAAATGAAAGGGCAAAATAGTTTTTAAAATCATATACCACCTTATATTCAAATCAGATTCACAATTCTCATAACAATTCATTTTTCCAGCTAAACTACAAAATCTGGAGCGGGGAAGAGAAGAGCACTGTAAGAGGATATGTTAGAACAAACTCACAATTATTGACAGCTCTGGTAGATAGTCATTGTTAATGCGGTCAGGATAGAACTTAGTTAGTAGCAACTGCACAAGTTTCATAGTGATTTTCATCTGATGTGAACCTGCACAGTATTTTCACCTCTTAAGTCCTTTACAAAATTGATGAACTAATCCCACGAGTCACCAAAAGAATGTTTTGCATAAGATGAGAAGGTAACTATTACAATGAGAAGAAACTCCACAGTTACGACAGTTCTGGGAATGCAATTATAGCAAACAATCAATAACGAAATAAGAGCAATACCATCAGGTAAATTGGGCATATGAGAAGCCAGCATTTTCATGCCCCCAGATGAGTAAAATGTCATAATTCCATCTTCAGAAGCCGTAGAAACCAAATATAGAAACTCGTAGCATTCTTCAAGAACGGCTGGGCCTGATCTGCATTTCAACGAGTAATCTAATCAGCTTCTAACCTAAACAACACTGTTATTCACAAATTATTGGTAGTCTCATTCTAAACCTAAACTTACTCTTTGGATAAAACTTCAAGTACTAGCGGAATCTTCGAAACCATGTCATTTGAAGCAGCAATTTCAGGAACACGGCAGAATGCAGCAAGAACAGTAACTGAAAGCTGCAAATACGCCTCTTGGTTTTCGCTTATGCTTCCCTTTCCCATTCCTAACCAGTCAAAAAATCAAAACTCCAAATCATGCTTGCCTACAATTTCTAAATCTAATTAATTCTCAAAGCTCGAAATGAACTTCAAATTTATTTAGGGTTTCAAAATCGTCAGCTATTGAAGTTCAAATATAACAAGTCGTAGAACTACAGTACCAGTCCGGAGGAGCCGGTCGAGAAATTGGACGCCGACGGCGTCATAGATAGTGAGGAGAGAGGAGAGGTCGTCGCCTTTGCAGAATTTGGTGACGAGGAGAAGTCCGGCGAGGCGCTGCTCGTCTCTTTCGCCTTTCAGTAGCTTCAAGCAGTCATCGAGCGCCGGAGACGATTGGTCCTGAAATGGAGGCAGAAGAAGAAATTAGGAGAGAGATAGAGAGAGAGGAAGAGAGAGAAGGAGAGAGGGATTTGCTTACCATGGGAGAATTGAGAGCTGAGAAGCAGAGTCTAACAATTGATGGAGATTTTTGGAGGGTTTTTTGAACTTCTGGAGGCTTCGGGGATTCCCGTGTCTTTTTGGAGTCAGGGTGATTTGATTTTGGGCCGGGACGAACATATCCAAACCCAACTTTGTATTAGAGGGCCCATGCTTTTGGGATCATTGTGAAAGTTTTGGCCCAATTCATTTTTTTTTTTAAAGGATTCATTTTTTCTATACCCTTCTCTTTTTCTTTTCACACAAATGGTGGTTCAGATTGGACCTCAAAATTTGATTTTTGACCTCTATCTTTTTCAATTATCATTAGAGTTTGTCAACTCATATGAAAAGATAAATAAAGACATAGATAGAAAAAAAGAAAAACAAATACTCTTTTTACCTCCCCCATTAATATAAGTTACCTAAAACAATTATTTAAAAATAATTAATCTCTATACATAGCCCCCTCATATGATACAAAAGTAAATTCAAAAAAATCTAATTCTAAATTTCCTTAAATTAAATTCATTAAGTATTTTGGTGTAGTTATTACTAATTAAGATCCAATGTCAACTCTTTCTATTAGATTTAGAACTATTCACATTGCAAAAAAAAAACAAACTATGATTTGGATTAACAAAAAAATCTTCATAATCGAACAAGTGTTCGGCCCCTCCAAGAATCAATTTTTGGTTCCACCACTAGATACACCAAAAATGTAGGCAACTCCCATGCAAAATTCTTTGTGATTGAATTGATAGAGATAAAAAATAAAATAAAAAAATAGTGAAGATATGAATTTAATTTTTTTAGGATATTTTGGTAAAATTAAGAAGATGTACTTAGCTTTTTAAGTATTCAAAAAAATTAAATTGAAGGTTTAATAAATACGAGAAGTCCAAATATCAAATTTGAAGGTCCAACTAGAACCATCCTTGCACAAATTTTTCTATACTTTTTTTATTTTTTTAATTTTATAATAAGGAGGTCAAAAAGTTTATGGGAGGTTTTAGTTGGACCTCCAAATTTGCTATTTGGACCTCTCCTACTTATTGGACCTCTAATTCACTTTTTAAAATACTTAAATAGCTAAGTGCACCTCCTTAATTTTATCAAAATATCCTTGACCAATTAAATTTATTCTTCAACAATCTTTTGTTCTATTTTTTTATTTATTATTATCTCTATTAATTCAACTAAGAGAAGAAGAAGAAGAATGAATTAATCAAATTGCAGATTTGGACTAGTCAAGTAAGTCAAGTTTCAGGTATTAACGCTGCTCGTGAGTCTTCCGGGTATTAACGCTCTAACTCGAAGAAGAGCCTTTCCTAAAAGCGAGATTCTTTGATGTTGGTTCCCTCGGATCTATCAATCAATTCAACATTTTGGAGTGTCGTAAGCCATGGAGAATTGAAACTTTGAAGAAAAAGTTAAGGGAAGTAGCAGAACAAACTAAGAAATTACAAGTATTTTTTGTTACTATTGCATTTATCTATCCCTTCCTAAAGTTGAAACAAATAAGGAGTAGTTTTGCTTACAAGTATAAAGGTCAGACTTATCTAATTCCATCTTCAAAATATGGGACTTTAATAGAAAAAAATTACAATTTAAAAATTTCTACAAATGTATTATCTCGCATCCAAGCATGGAGATTGAAGGAAGAACATACTTTAAAAGTAAAAAGAAAAACGTCCTTAGTTTGTCGTGGGAGGTAAGAAGAGTTTTTTTTTTTCTTTTCTCTTTCTCTCTGTATCCTTATATGTCTTTTTATATGAATTGACAAAGTCTAATAACTATTGAAAAATGATGGAGGTCCTTATAGCAAATTTAGAAGTCCAATTAGAACCACTCAAAGTTTTTTGAAATAGAAAGAGTACAATGATACAAGCAAAAATGCATCAATAAAGAAAACAAACATTACGAAAAGAAAAGATGCAAAAATTGCATCAGAAATACAAAGAAATAATATTGAAGTAAAAGCAGCAGCGTCTGAATGCATAATTAATTTCACACCATGGATTGCAGTCATGTAGTGAAGTGAGTAGTCAGTGGTTTGACTACCCATGCAAATACAATGCACAAAATGACAAAAATCATTTGGGTGCAGAACATAGGGCAATCTTCCACCCAAAGATCGAAGCTGGCCAACGATGTCAATAAAAGGCCATGTTGACAAGATCATATATGAACATATACCATATACCTAGGTCAGAAATCCAATACCAGTATGTTATCGAAAAAAAAATAATTCCAATACCAGTAACCAGCAGGGGCCCCAAACCATTCTAAATATGGAAAATAGCCAAACAAAAAGAGTGGGCCGAAGTCCAAACTCAAATTCCACCCAGATCCCAAATCTGGATCCGGCACCAAACCGATCCCTGACGCTCAACATCCAATACCTCCACTGGCACAACAAACCCAACAGCACAGCTTCCTTTACGTTCACTGACCAAGCACCACCACCGAACATCATAACCTGCAAGGTGGAAGTCCAATTCCAAGATGGTCTAAAACATCTGTTGTAGAGTCTTCGAATAACCCCGACACCGGCATCACCCACCGTGGCTAGACCTTGTATTGGATCAAAACCCATCCAATGTTGCACCACTAAAAACACAGTTATCCCCCAAACGCACACTATTAAGGATCTATAATCTTGGAGAACCTTCAATCGACCGGGCTAGGTCGCTGCCCACCCATAAACATAAACAGATGAAGCGGATTAGGGAATGATTTGATCAACCAAGCCAAAAAAACTACCATACCACAGCACACAACTCTGTACCTAATCGCTTTGACAAATCAGGAGAAATGAAGATGATGCCACCATTGCTGGTGTCGTAAGGATCTTACATGGAAGAGTTTAGAGAAACAAAGCCCTAAGGGCGTTGCCCACAACCCTAGCAGAGCTTTGCTAGGTCAAAAAAAAAAATTTCAATTTTTCTATACTTTACTAGTCTCTACTGGATGGAATGTGGGATGTTCATGTTCATATATATTTTCCTTAAATATAAGACGCCAATTTCATTACTTAGGAGCAATATTACACATAGCAACTATTCATTTATGAGTATGACAAAAATAATCATTATTTAAACAACGTTGACCTAATTTAAGTAAGAATGTACAAAATTCATTGTTGGATTACGCAACGCTTATTTTTTCTTTTGTCATTCTCTAAACTTGAGGTAGAAATCAAAGTACTCCTCTTTGTGGATTCTTAATGTCTCGTGGATATTAATTAGTTTTAAATATGGACCGATAAGAGAGGAATATTGCAAAGCTGTAAAACACCATCAACCAATATTATCACATATTTCGAGTTATGATGGCCACCATTTAAAATCCTAACAAGAGCATCATACAAGATATTTGAATCGAATTCATAACTATTCGTTTAAAAAAAAAAAAGAAAAAAAAAGTTTACCGTATGATTGGACCAAATGGTCCATAATTTTTAAAACCGAGAAAATGACTTCTCAACTACTGAAAAGTGAAAACAACGAGAATGATCAAATTATGGACGAGATTGCTCCAGCAAAAATTGCCTGCAGCCGATGAGAAATAGTTCTGAGATTGATTTCTATGAAGCAAACCAAACAAAAGATCGAAATCATAGAAGCATGTGATGCCTGGCCGAGTCTCCATGTGCCCCGATCGAATAGATTCTAAACCGGGCCGGGTAATCCATCCTCCAATAGAACAGTGACATGTGCCTGTACATTACCATGAACCCCGAAGCACAAACAAACTAATATAAAAATGTCACATAAAATACGTGAAACCAGATAATCTTAATATTTGTTGCATTCCGTTACGTTGGACTGATTCTTCGAAACTTAAACCCAGAGGCTGACTTCACTAAGAAAACCAGTCATTGATTTCTTATTAAACCCGTCAACCCCATATCCCACAAGATTCCCATTCCTTACTATTTTACCCCATAATAATTAGTAAATTATTTAATTCGTTATTAATTAACGCCGTGAAAATTGGTAATTACAACGCATTTCTCTGCAGTAACTTTTCCATGAAGCCTACAGAACATAAAAATCCAACGCGGGTTTCACACTGGAAAAATAATTAAGAAAAGAAAACCGTCCCACCACGCACGACCCACGGCTTCTTCGCTCCAGCTTCATACCGCTATACGCCGCAACGTCCGGGCCCACATTCACCACACGCCCTATTTTACCTCAACCTATAAAATACTCACTCACCCGTCTTCTCCGTCACCACAAACCACAAAAATCAAAACCGCACCAGAGAGAGAATCTGAGAGAAACCAGAAGCCGAGATATGTGGAACGACAACGGGACCATATCGCCGACGGGGAACAATCTGAAGGAGAAGCGTCACCGATCGATGATGTGCATGCCGGTGTGTTTCTCCAGCTCCACGCATCCTTTTGACGTCTTGGACGACGAGGACTACATCAGGACTCCGCGGTCGCCGGTGATGCCTGAGATCAGGGACCGGTGCCGGAATCTCATTAACAGAATCGGAGGAGGGAGGCGCAGGAGGGCTTCGTCGGCAGACTTCAGCTACGACGCTTCCAGCTACGCTCTCAATTTCGAGGACGACACCACACGAGCCGACGACATCCTCTTCCGGTCGCGGCTGCCGTCCTCCGCCTCCGGGAGCCTGACCCCCCCGGAGAAGTCGACCACGAGCCGGCACATTCTGGACGACGTTCTGGAGGAAGATGAGGACAACCGGAGCTGGAGGAGAAACCAAATGAGGCGGTCGCCGCCTGAGGACAAGGAGAAGAGTACGAAGAGCCGGAACATGGTGTCGAGAATCGGACTGCGGGGACGGAACCGCCACTCGTCCACGTCGGCCGACTTCAGCTACGAGCCGTCCAGCTACGCGCTCAATTTCGAAGACGATAGCAGCAAAGCCGACGAGCTTGGCCCTGACAATGGATTCATGGCGCGTTTGCCGCAGTCGCCTTTGCCATCGGTTCAGAGTTCGGCATCACCGCCGCTGCCGCCTACAAAGTGTTCGGCGGTGCGCCCAGAGATTGCTGCCTTTTGCTGAAAAGTTAAACGACGTGCGTTTCTTGATACCCGATGGGACGTACCCTCCTTCCACGGGGGGGGGGGGGGGTAAAACGCAGTCGTTTGGCGCTCGGATAGAGGCTAAATAAGGAACGGGCTGAAAGAATATCAGGCCCAATCTGATCACTCAATGAGAAGTATTGGCCCAATCTGATCACTCAATGAGAAGTATTGTGACTCGGTTATCAGCCTATTGGATAATATACTTGGACAGAATAGCCCGTTAAGCTCCAATTTCAATATGGGCTGATGAGGCCGTGAACTCTGTCTTGTATTTTTTATTTTTTTCGTCTAAATATGTTGTTTAATAAATAATCCATGAGATCGTCTCTGAATGATGATTCTGATGTTTTGTACAGTAGATAATCTTATTTTGAACGGATAAAACTTGCATTCGTTTGTGGCAATCAATTTCTTTAATTTACTTTTCGTAACTATTTAAATGTAGCTTTTGATCGAAATTCTGATGAATTTTCATGTTGTGGGTAATGCTGAAGTTGCCATTGGGCAAAGGTTAAGCTCTAAAAGAGGCACTTTTAAGGAAGACGACAAGTTGTTGCTATTGAATGAACTCAATTATTTGACATTCATTTTATGTCTACTTACACTAGTCATATTTTCGAGAAGCAAGCAAACTTTGATGTTGTTGCTCATTTGCGCAAAACTCCATAGTCATCTGGCTTCAAGATTTTCCGCTAGAATTTCGATTCATTCTCTTGTAGTTCTTATCTTTGCTTTCAACTTTGCCGATTTTGGTTTGGATTATAGACTCATAGTTTGGACTTTCTTTTGGAACTTCTCTCTCTCTTAGCAAAATGAATTAGTGGAATGCACGAAGAAACCAAACTGGGAGCTGGCTCTTACATACAAGACGATCAGTATTCAGTAAGATAGTTTATATAAAATCCAGTACTTCAAAGATGATTAACGATTAAAGCAAGCACTAAAATAATTTCACAAAGTATAGCGATTAACGAATTATCACGTATACAATCACTAACGAGCTGTTTTATTTTGGCTTTTTAACTGTCAAATTGAACAGACATTGGCATTTGTTCAAGTCACAGCTAGCTTCAATAATTGGTTTTTGGCCGGCTTAAAGAAAGATTCGGATCCTCATAGCTAGCACTTACCTGGTCTTTAGTTGGTGATTAATTGTTTAATACTCTTAAGTAATCCCAATGCATTATACATATCCCACAGAGTATGTTGCAATATATATATATAGTTTGTTCATTGGAATTGAGGTGTTACATTGCTTTCTTTCTTATATATCCTCACGTCTCTCAATATTCATGGCTAACCCACCTGAGAAAATCGCCTCCATTTCACTACCAGATCATGAAACTGATGATGAATACTACGACGAAGAATTGGTTCTGACTTCTTCTTGTGGTTGTTTCTGGGGACTCTACTCAAGGGAACTACCTTGCGGAAGAAACAATAATAATGGAATTAGAGGCAGATATCTACTGCAACAAGGAGAAGTATCAAAGGAGAATTGGTTGGTGGAGAATGTAAAGAAAGTTCGAGAGCTTTCAGAGGTTTTGGCTGGACCAAAATGGAAAAATTTCATTCGTTCGGTGGGTACTATTTACAAGAAAAGAAGGGTGCAAGCACAGTATGATCCTGAGAGTTACACGCTCAATTTCGATGAAGGAGTTGGTAGGGAAGTTGATAATCCTGCATACCTTCACTTTTCGAGTACTGGATATGCAGCATCTTCATTAGGGATGAACACAGGCAAGACAGGACAAGCCCCAAGTAGTTTCTGATGATTTTCGATTAGTAATGATTTCTGATATATGTTTCGTATGTAGATGATGATCTGCGTGTATAGACATCGTGTACCTATTGTTTCAATCTTTGATTGTTTCTTTCACATTTATGAAGAGATAAACTCGGACACTATTGCATAATCTAAGACCTTAATCTTCTATTCATCTTTCATTTTTTTTTTTGGACATAAATTTAAGAGCTTAATCTTCGATTCATCTTTCATTTAGTTAAGTGCTTCCAAATAGTTGTATGAATTAGGAAAGTTAAAGGTTTATATTTTAGGATTAGGTACGTTCAAGTTGTTAATGGATTTGTTTTATGCTTAGTTACTTCTTCTCAGTTTTCTGCGGCAGGTAGGCATAGAAATAATGACTTTTCTTCTTCCTCAGATGAACTAAAATGCCAGATTAGATGTCTGTGTGCAATGATGCACTGTTGATTAAGCTTCTCCAAACCAATCCTACCCTAATTAGTTCCTTCAATTAGCAAATGAAATCGATATTAATCTTTTTGAGGTTTTAGAGACAGGAAAGATGAATGAAATACCTTTCAAGCGCCCAACGAGGCATTATTCATAAAGCAATAGAATCCTATGAATTTCAAAGGTGAAATTGAAGCAGCATCTCCATGCTAAATTTTTATACCTTATTTACTACAAGCTTAGCTCTACAACAAAATGCCTGAAACGCTATAATCACCAGTGTAATGCAAGAAACCACTGTTCAGGCTACTACACTGTACACCCACAAAATACCCCACTTTCCTTATTCACATATAATAAAGATTAAACAAAAATGATAAGCCCTCTATTGGACTATCCAATTCGGTTTTTCAGCAGTAACATAGTTCCTAATTACTGAATTCCTAGTGATATGATATTACATGCATTTCACCCAATGCAGCACTTGAGCATACCTGTATATCGATTGCTCAAAATCAGTGTTAGCCTTTCTCTTTCTGTTGAAACAAATGATGATAATTCCTTGCACTTGAACCCTGTAGTCTTCTTTCATCAGGCGTAAGCTATCATTTCTATGTTGGAATTATCGCTGTAGTGGAAGCATCATCAACTAAGATCATCATCTGCAGACAGTTCTCACTATCTTTCCCAATTTATATGAATCGATCACCACTGTTTTCACCTGCATTACTTTTATTTCAAACTAAGGTTGGTGCAAAGCTCATGATAAATTTGAATTTAAGAAAGAATGCATGTGATCTCAATCAATTTTTATACCTTTTGCGCTTGCTCTTCAAAACCGTGGAGGTTGAAGGATTGCTGTGCCAGTTCCTCTTCCTTTGATTGATGAACCAATTGTTTATCTGCTTCAATTGCAAACCAGTTTCTTGCACCAACCTAGCCTTGTCTTCCTCCTGAAAATTGATACAAAAACCATATCTCAATGCGTGTGAATGCATGTATCACTTTTTCGATTATCTTTTTAGTGCTCATGTAGACTCAAAGAGCTTCCATTAGCCTAAACTTACAGTTGGATATGGCCACTTGGAATGTGATTGCCACCAAGCTTTCAGGACAGAGGTGGTGTCACCAGGAAGCTTTCCAGCTCTTCTCTTGCGCAATATCTCCTCCCTTATGTCTACAATTTTCTCCTTGTAACCCTGTAAATGAAAACTTTGTTCAGAATGGTAACGGAGAAATTGTGCCATAATGTACAATGATAAAAAATTCCATAGAAACGTTACCTGTTTCAGTTCATGCTTCAACTCCTGCCTTACGCGCTCCATCAAGGACCTTTCGCTCTCTGTCGGGATGAGAGGGCCAAATCCCATACTGTCATGGCCGTCCATACTTCCATCAAACAAGTTTGCATCACTGTCTACTTGCTCATCATCATCATCGGACATTGTAGCTCCCGTACCCTCCCCGGGGGAAACTCCTGCATGTTCGTTTCAATTCAATTACATTACACATTACAGCTCAGTAAATACTAAAATAGCATTAGAGACAACAAACGCATAGAATGAAATTGATATGTTGCAGAAATAGAAATTCACCTGTCAGGCTCTGTAGTGATTGCTCAATCTCCCAGCAAGCCATCACTGCTTCCATTGCATGGACACGGACGTGTTGTTGCAGTTGTTCTTTAAAAGAACATAGCAACAAAACATAGTGCCTCTGTATCATCATAAAAAGAAACAATCAAAAAATTTACATACCATCAGAATTTAGATCATAAATCATGCACTTATAAGTTAAAAAATGCAACACAATGAGTTGCTGCCCATGCCTGGTTTAACACGAAATGGACTAACCTTGTTGATCATATTCTAATTATATTAATCTTAATTATCCTGAGAATAACAGAAAATTATGTAGCAAAACTCTAAAGCTGGAAGCTGTTAGATTATCCATTATTTGCGGAGACCACGAGCTAATATAAGAGTTTTCAGCTCTGAAGTTTTAACTTTGCCGATCGAGTACTCTAGAACGACTATAGGACACATCGAGAAGAACGGGTACTGCCCTGAAGTTAAAGAAAGTGTACTAGGAATCCGGAAGTACGGAGATAGATGGTGAAAGAACATTGTAATTTTCTAAATCACTTTTAACATGTAATGACTTGTCTTCTTCTCTAAGAAACCCAGCTTTTTCCTCCCGCATGTTTTATGAAAAGTTGCGACAGTGTTTGTGGTTAACCAAGCCTCGCTTTTTGCTAAGTCATCAGACCCGGCAGCTCTGCATCCCCAGCTTTTTCAGATCCCCATACTCTTTCATTCAAACCCTCAAGCATCTTATCTTATTTGTTTACCGTACCAAGAAACCCAACCTACTGTTTTATAGATTATGCCATGTTCTATACTATTTCGGAGTCGTTGAATTACTTTATGTATGGATATATCCTAAATTTGTCATCAGACAGTGTTATCGATTTAATTTAAATCACCGAATAATGTTTTCGACTCTTGAGTTTCAATACTCTGAAGTACCGCAATAATCTCACTTATCACTTGTAGTTTAGGTTTTTTTGTATAATTCGGACCACCGTATGAACCCACAAAACTTGTAACTTTTGGGCTTAATTTTTCTAAAAGAAAAAAAAAATGAGCTTATTGAATTTAGAAATGATGGTGATCAATATTCTTCTATTTTCAACCCAATTGGGTCAATTTGATGATTTAATTGCCAGAAATTCAATAAATCTAAGTCGGATTCAAAAGAAGAGAAGAAAGAAATTGGTAGTAATTTGGAGCGAACATGAAGTTAAGGCATTTGAGCATACCATGAACTGATCAAGCTCCTTATCATCGGCGACCATGCCGTGACTCAAACCGGAGTACTTAGCCACCACATTCTGCGACTGAGCTAGCTGAGCGTCGATCCTCGGAAGCTGGTCCACCGGCGTGGCGATCCTCAGGCACGCCACGTGTGCCGAGAGAAGCGGCTCGTAAAACGGGTGAGCTAGAATCTCCGCCTTGTGCCTCGCATTCTGCCAGTTGATGACCCCGTCGCCTCCTCCTCCTCCTCCGCCGCCGCTCTCGACTCCGCCCTCGCTCTTGTTATTGTTATTCAGGGCGGCGTCGTTTTTCATGTCGGCGGAGTCGTGCGACATGGCGCCGGCCATCATGGAGTCGCCGGCGCCGGCAGCGACGTCGTCGATGACGTCGCTGTGGTTGCGCTGTAGGATCGGGCGGGAGAGCCATTGGTTGGAGGCCTGAGAAGCGGCGGTGGAGTCGGAGGCCGTGTGGAGGTTGAGAAAATTAGTGCTTCCTCCTCCGGCGTTGCTGGCGTCTGCGCCGGAGGTGGTGGCGGCGTACTGGGTGCGGAGGAGGGCGCTGTTCAGCCAATTCGGAGCGGTCTGAAACGGGTGGTGGTGGGGCTCCGTGGACTTGGAATTTGGGTCGGGTTGGTCGGTCACGAAGGACTGGCTCTGTTGCTGCTGCTGTTGGGCTTGTTCTGTGAAGTGGTGGAGAGGTAAGTCTCCAGAGAGGTGGTTGTGGTACGCCATGGATCAACTTTTGTTTTCTTGTACTGATTTAACAGAGAAGAAGACTAGTCGACGACAATTCTGAGGTCATAGAAGAAGAAGAAGCTGTGAGGGTTGTGCAGCTGTGTGAAAGGTATTGAATCTATGTATGCATGAGTACTGTTTTAAGAATTCAGAGATGGAGAGATCAGAGTTTCAGAGCTTAAGGGGAGAGAGAGAGAGAGAGTGTGTGTGTGTGTGTGAAAATTTGAAAGGGTTTAGTTTAGGCTTCATGGTTTATATGGGCTCTTCTATTAACGCATGTGAGGGATGGAGGGCCTGTTTCAGAGAGGAGAGAGAGAGAGAGAGAGAGAGAGTGGGGAGGAGGTTTTGGACTAAAGCAGTTTTCAGGCGAGCTAAGTAAGCTCGGGAAGCTACTCAAGGATGAAAATGGTGGGATAAATGATCAGGAGGCAAAAGGGACCTATGTATATTTGTCTCTTTTTATTTCTTTTACTGTGGAAAAAAATAATGAAATTGTTAAAAACATTAGATTTGGCTCACCAAAACAAATCAGATTCGGGATCAAATTATTGTTTCATTTTATAACATGCAGGTTTTTTAATTTCAATGATAGTCTAGTTCAAAAGCATAAATAACCTGCCTTTTTAGTTTAACCAGCTAGTAAAATATTATTATGGTAAACGACACGAGGGAGAGGAAGAAGGAACCCTAGACCTATGTCTGTCGTGCCAAATCGCAGCGGTGTACGTCCGATCGTGTCCAGCGCCGATCAAGGCCAAGTAAGAGTGTATGGGTTTCATTCTCAATGCGTGGAGAGGAATCCACAACTGGACCCAGCGAGCTTGGTTACCTTCGATCTCGATCTAAAACTTTGAAGACGTGGTAAGCCAAGCGGCTTTCGGTTTTTAATTTTGTTTTATTTTTTATGTGTTTTGTGTTTTCGTTTTCCATATTTAGTAGGCCTGGGAATTCAAAGCCGAGAAACCGATACCGATCCCATCCGATCCGAGCCGAAACCGATCGGCTCGGTATGAAAAGATAGTTCTCCGGCATCCCGACCCGAACCGTACCGAAAACTATGTAAACGGGTCGGCACCGGTATGGGTCAAATACATACTGAATTGTCCGAGCCGAGCCGAAACCAGAACATGACCTCCGGAGCTCCGTTGCCCGTGGCGGTTCTATCTCGGATTGAGTCGCTGGGATTCGTGGTGAGCCATGGGTACGGTTTGACGGAGACGGCGGGGGTGGTGGTGTTGTGCGCGTGGATGTGGTGGAGCTACCATGACTAGTCTGAGACCAATTATTGAGAGTATGGACATGGGTTGATTCTTCTTCTTCTGCTTCTCCTTCCCCTTCTTCTTCAACTAACAATTCCCACATCTCTATGTCCCAATCCACCTCTGTACCTACAGCAGACCCACCTTCTTCCTTGCTCCAATCCACCTCTGCACCACCAACCTAGGAACCCAGTTCACGAAGTGAGTTCAACGATGAAAATGTGGAAGATCTAGATCGTGAAAATGAAAATGTGGAAACCGATTTGTACCGAACCAATCGGTTTTGGAACCAATCGGTATTCTTGATAAAATTCCGGCATCCCGAACCGATTCGAGCCGACTATAAAGTCGGTATAGGTTTCGGTATAGCCCCATTCTCGAGCCGAGCCAAACGATCCCAGGCCTAATATTTAGTATTTTCGTTGGTTTTTGTTTTTTTTTTTTTTTTTTTATGTTGATTTTGTTAAGGGACTAGTAAAAGCTAAGTGTAGGAGAATTTGATAGGAGCATAAAATGCGACGCTTATAATGTTTAAACTCTATATTTTGCGAAGTTATTTCCTTTAACTTGATCAATTTAACTTAGTTTGTGTTTTATATGTAAAAACAAACGTATTATAGCATATCAGTGGTCAACAGGTGATTCCAGTTAGACTTGCGGTCATATTGGTGATGATCAACGTTTGCTAACGAAGAAGCATCGAGGATCATAGTGCAGCATATCAGTAGATACCTTTGTCGGCTTGGGCTGGGCCTTGGTGGTTCTGCTCCGTCAATGGTGGGTCGACTCTGAGTTTGGCGACCGACTGGATCATGTTGCATGTGCCCGAAAGGTAGGCCGTTGGAAGGCTTGCCCGTTGCAGTGGCCACTTGGCAGAGGTTGCAGGTTACTCGTGCTTCTGCTAGCTTTGCTCGTGTTTGGGTTTAGGCCTCTGGGCCTGGGCTTAAGCTTGGGATGTTTGGGCCTCCTTTGTGGAATTTCAATGAGGGTGCATTGCCACCCTCACTTATAACTTGGTGATTTGGGCTGGTATGGCCTAACAGTTTGACATTCTTGGGCTTTTTGGGTCGATTTATGGTCTTTAAGTGTCAAGCTATTCAGATCATGATTCTTGTGGGAGTTGGTAACTATATCAAATGTGATTGGTGTATGTGAAACTGTTTATGAATTATGAATAAGGAGTAACTCCTATTTGTTTACTCGAAAGTGGTGTTCTGTTGGTACCACAACTGCATATAGGCTAGCTAATAGGTGGTTAGTAGATGATTTTACCCTAAAAGACATTAAGTTGTTTATTTGCTTTTAGCGAGTTCAAAAGTAGATTTGTAATGAGTAGCATTTGCTTGATAGAGTTTCATAATTTTCCTGTCCGTTATCCTTTTCAAATACATGTTACCGTTGGCTATTAATTCTGATGATATCAATTTTTATTAAAAGAAAAGGTGATAAGGAAGGTTGAGAATTCATTTATCATTCCTTGAGGAAGGAATGATAAATTATTTAATAAGTAGATATATGAACTTCTCCCTTAGAAAATTAAGTTTCTTTTTTCTTTTCAACATATTGTGAATTGCAATAATAAAATTCAAAAACTTCAATGACATTTGTTTTCTCCCTTTTTAACACGCATTTATGATCAATTAGTGGTCTACATATAATCAGGTTAATTTCATCGATCACATAAATGGATAAGTAGAATTTATTGAAAATTTCAATTATTGAAGAACCAAGAAAAACAATGAGGAAATAATAGGCAACCATAAACACTCTTTGTTTTATCTCATCTCGCCTAAAACGATGCATTACACTGTCGAAAGAGAATGATGAAAGACACGCACACCGACAAACGAAAACCACTGGAGAATCATAAAACACGTGCATACCGATATACAGAAATCGCAAGAGAATCATAAAAGAGCAAACCCTATTGTACATTTCTTATTCATTCAACCTAAAGTCACCATCAAGTGAGGAGAAAGAAATTGCCTAGGGTAAACTATAGATGGCAACACAATACTAAGACAATAGGACTATAGAGTACAGAAGTGTATCTAAGAACGCTCAGTAGAATACAAAAATGTATTTTAGTACTATTCTTCCACAACTCCGGGAGCGTGACGTCCACGTCATCCTACCTAGCGTGACAGGCTAGCAACCCAATCCAACCACAGAGGCGACGATATTACTCCAACGTCACCGGCTCAACCTGTTCCTCCGCCCTGGCGGTCTCGTATTCTACTGCTCCCAGCAACCGGATACCGCCGGTCAAGTAGAGGAGCCGACGCGAGTGTAGGGGACCATAAAAATTACGTCCCTCCTCTCTGCGGCACTCGCGGGAAAACGACGCCTCGACACACGTCGTTCCATACTCGCTTGGACCACAGCGTGGTGGGGGACCAGGTAGAAGCACGCGCCAAGATAAGAACATCGCGGCCTTACACGTGGAGGGATGCGAGAGCGGGGACCGCTGAGAATTTCTTGACTTCTCTTGCAGCCGCCGGCTTAATCAATTCGAGGGGTGGCCCGCCGGGAAAGTGGTCCCAAAACTGTGGGGCCCGAAGGAGAAGATTTAGGAAAAGTTTAAAACATTGGTGGGCCCTATGGAGAGAGCTGGGTGCTCTGTGGTGTTTATGATGAACTGTTCGTCTACAAGGCTATAAGGCAATGGTGAATGGTCCCCTGCCCTAGTTGCTCATATTTTGGCTTTTTTTCTTTCTTTTTTTGTTTTTTTTTTCTCTTCCCTTTAAATTGTAGAGGTTTTCTTTTTCTGCTTTTGTTAATGATTTGCTTAATTTTATAAGGAGTTTATAAATTGCAAGGAATAAAAAATTGATTTTATTTATTCGACGTTATGCAATTAAGTCAAGACTATCACAGAATCAATTCTGGTTACGCTAATTATTATATTGACAACTAGTGTAACACGAATGTTTGAATAACACGATTGTGTTGTTTTGGTGAGAATATGTTTTTCAACGCCAGTAAGAAAATATAATTACTGTGCTATTTTACTTTTTTTTCTTTCTTTTAATTAAAAACACGTCAACTAGAAAGAGTAATTGATGTTGCAACAATTTTCCCATATGATAAACTATAGTAGAGTAGAAAACAAAAATAATTAAAAACCTATAGTATAGTAGATAAAGAAGGAGTAAACGATTAGCAAATGTCATACATTGTAGAATAGTATTATGCAATGTTGAAGATCTCTACCATTTCTTTTGATATACGAATAATCAAACAATTAGTAGACCGTAGAATAGGGTTAGCAATGAATAATGTTTCTATAATCCAATAGAAATCAATTGTGTATGTTTGTGATGGATCATTGATCATAGATTGTGTTACAACCGGTGCCTTCACTCTATGAAACACAATCTCTTTATTAAAATATAGGGAAACAAGAGAATTAAGAACAATAACTTAGCAATCGACCATTTATAATTCCCAAGCAACAAATTAAACAATATTTTATACCACGATGAGAGTCTACTTGGTTTTGGATAACGACTCCTAAACACTGTTAAATATGACTTTAAATTTGTTAATTCTCACATTCGTTATCTTGCCTTCTCGGTCACTTTGATTAATATTAAACTTACCAGTTTTCTACTCTTCCTAGTTATCCAATTGTAGTTGAAGGGTGATGAAGCGAAATAAGTTTTCAAAGGGTTTTGGTTTATTGTAAATTTAACGCGTTTGGTCATAAATGGCACATCATTTCTTCTATTAGTAGGTTAATTTGAAAGCCTAACGATCATTTTGTCTACAAGTAAGTCTTTTTATAAGTGAAAAGTCTTAAAACCTGACTGTCATTTAATCGAGAATCTACTTCTGATCCTATATTTATTATGTGTTGAGAATATATAGATCTCACATCGATAAAATGAGACATTGCTTAGGAGTTTATAAGGGTTTGAGCCACTCAATCCATTGCCAATTGATTTTGAAAGTGAACCCCAGATTATTTTATCATGATATCAGAGGTGGTTATCCCACGTGTGCATGCCTCACGGCCACATGGGCTCTACGTCATCCAAGATTGTCCATGTATATGGCTTGATAATTCGCCACACGTGCGGGAGTGTGTTGATCAAATTGAAAATAAACTCGTACTTGACACTCTGATACTTTTTGTTTTGGTCTATTAACACTTTGGCACTTTTTAACTGTTGATGAAGGAGACAATTTAACAAAATATGAAACCTTAAGCAAAACGTCTCTTATCATGACCTGTGAAAGAGCTTAGTCGCTGTACCAAGCCATGCGTGCCTTTGTATTTTTGTAAATGTCACTCTCACCTTTCATTTGTATATATGGTTTAACACCTTAATCGCTTGTCATATACTATTTGTGTTTGGTTTAGCAAAAGCAAAAGGTAAAGGAGAAGCTACTATTTCTCTTTTTAGCATGGAAACCGAAGTTTCTCTTGGTGATGACCCCTTGTTCAAATGGATAATAGATCTTAGTCATCATCATTCTCTACAATGTTGTACCAAATGCCTCTTCATTGACAATGAGACTCCGGGGGGGGGTGGGGAATATGAAAGATTGGATTTATTTTGGTCACTATAATTACATCTACGCATGATAAAAAGAGAGTAAAAACAAAGTTAAAACTTCAATTAGTTTGGTTGTATGACAAAAATAAGCATCTAGTTCATACATATGGTGCGGAAATAATTGCATTTCTTCCACTCAAGCGTGAACACCACTTATAAGTTGCCAACCTTGAAATAGTTTTGAACTTGAATCACTCTCAATCTTTTTAAAGAGTAGTCAAGCGCGGCTCATGTAATTCGGTTTATTGAGCGGCATTGCATCAATGTTATCCCAACTCAACTTATAATTACCATAGGTGTGAGTTTTAGTTTTTTACTAAACGATCTAATATTCACTCCCTTAAAAATTTAACGTTATTCAATTAGTTGTGAAATTTCTTACGTATTTTCTATATCTCTTAATTAATACTTGATTTGAGCATTTTAATAAATGTTTTAAGTTCGAATCTTCCATCCCTCTCCATGGTAAAAAAAAACACGGTCTAGGGTTTTTAGTTTTTACAAACATGGAGGAACTAATTGCCATGGCTCTTTTTGGCGGGAGAGGAGCAAGTAAAATGTACGAGACCAAGATGGGATATCTAAACAGTTGGTGAATGGTTGACTCGTGGACACGTGTCCAACTCCAATCCCAGATGTTTAGAATCCGGGTGAGGCGCGGTCTAAGTTCCGTGGGGCATCGGCTACCCTCCGAGCTGCAGATTGGCCCCTTGGGGCGGTGTTGTCACCATCAGCCAATCACATCCCGCCGCGCATTCCCCCCCCATCCGGCCCACTCGTTTAACACGAGCCAACAAGAAAGCCCCAACTGTGACCCCGCATGACTTAAATAATAAATAATTAAATGAAAAGGAGTGAGAGAGAGAGAGTCGTTTTAAACAAAAAGGATTAATAGTTGATTAGTAATTAAGAAGTAGGTAAGAATGGTCGATTATAATAGGATTTTGTCTGTGTCTGCCATTTTGGAGGTTAAGCAAAGCTTAATTAGGAGAGTGGGGTCTACTTAATTATGTAGGGGAGACATGATTACCATCAGGATTTAGTAGAGTGGGAAAAAAAGTCTTGGATGAGGGTTTGTCATTGTCTTTGTCCTTTTTTTAATTATTTAGTGCCAAATCTCATTAAAAGCGAAGGTTACATTGTACTATCGGGCAAAGGGACACCATTGTAATTGGTGATTTGTAGGGTTGTTAGTTGTTTATCATGTTATCTCTATATATAAAAGGGCTCCAATTTCGTTGGTAGACTATTTTTGTTTTACTGCAGTCTGCGATGAGTTCGTGTTTGAGAGACTTGAATATTCCCCAGAGTTTAAGATAAAGAAATTTACATAATAACTTGTTTTTGCCTCTACGCTTTTGGAGGTAGTCTGTTCAACATTTTATCTTTATATTCAAGTAAAACATTGAGGCTACAATTGACCACACTAAGTGCATACTGATAGACAGCGTGTTAGTTAAGCCGCGTCATTTTTGACAAGATGCCATAAACGAATATTACTCCGATCACTAGAACTATATCCAGATACAAAAATCACATCATTAAAAGTCTTGATATGAGAAAATTATTGGCCTCAAAGACTTGAGGTAGAACATTTCTTACTTGTAATTTTGAAATACTAGAAATCTAAAGTCTTTGTAGTTATCATGCGTTTGTGAAGTGGGGTATATCATTCTTTTTTGGTAGAGACTTGAAGAAAAATAAGAAGCTAAGATACAAGGAATTGAAGCGAGTAGGAAAAAGTGACCCCAAATTCTCAATCCCTTAATTACACTTGGATTCTCATGATCTGATCGAATACCACATTATTGGAGATGCAATTTTGACCACTCCATTTCCATCCATAAATAAATAAAATATACGAAATGAAATGAAATGAAATGCAATGAAATGAAAGTTGCTCATGATCTGACTCACGAACTTACCCACTAAAGATCATTGTGATTCCTTTGAGTCAAGTCTCTTCCAGCTTCCTCCCCCCCATTCATTATACATCTTTTCAAGCTAGCAAGCTCATAGCTAGCCTGATCCCATCATACAATGAATCAATAGGTGTGGAGTTTAGGTGGAATATTTTTCCGTACAAAAAGCAAAAGCTTGAGGAATTGACAAACAGTAATAATCACAATCTTTTGTACTTTGTTAGCCAGGTCAATATCTACCACCTAGCAAGAGAATTGTTAGAAACACACCATCTAAAGAATCGCAACATTAATCTAAATATATAAAAAGTAAGGTGCACTTTAAATACGTCAAAGATATATTTTATGGCTAAAATTATGAGAACTGAAAATAGTCTTGTTAATCAGTATATTTATAAGCTTTTTTTCCACATCTTTAGATTAAGATACTATTTCAATTATTCCGTTACATTGATAAATGGTGACTGCGCTTCTCACGGATATTGATTGTGACAGCCAAAATGACAACGGCCTCTAATCTCGTTTGACAATACGATTCATAAAGCTCTTGGTATTGAAGGCATTTTTATGTTTCATTGAACCTACTTCTTCGATCCATGCTTTTCGAGGCGCACCCTTGTCGCTCAAGTTAAAGGAACCCGGGGCATCATTTCTGGGGTACAATTATAGAGCTCGAATTTAGCAACCAAAAAAAAAAAAAGTGAGATCCATTATCCAAAGCAAAATGCTCATAATCATGGAGAGCACATAATAATAATAATAGACATATATACATGCAATTTGCTGTGTCGCAGACTTGCAGTGTTTGATTACATCAGATACGTGTGAATTCAAAAGATGCTCTAAACTATTCCTCGATCACAATATCAAGAACAAATAGTCAGGGATTAGTTGCACGTGTTTTAGGGTTTGTAAGAATGTAAGATCAAACGTCAAATCTCATATATATAGTTCTATACGTACTCTTCTGTGATATGATCGATCAATCTCTCTGTTATAATGCTCTCTGTATTATTGGGTGTTTGAATTAATGGGTACGTGGCGGTGGCGGTGGCGGTGGCGTTCGGAGCTGGCTAAGCTTAATTAAAGAACGATCATGTTGTTTTGTCCAGGTCCCCCTCCCCTCTCGGCTCTCCGATGAGTCCGATCGATCTATTCGATCTTCTTCTTCTCTGATATAATACGAAGCTTTTTCTGCAAGGACCACAAAAACACTGAGCATTCGTGCATGGACCACCCAACCACTCACATACCCCCCCCTCTCCTCTCCTCCCCTCCCCTCTCTCTCTCGCTCACTGTGCTACCAAACCCCACTCCCATGAAAAGAAAGGAACCAAGAAATAATAATTGTTCTTTTTTTTTTTTTTTTTTTGCCAAAGATGTCATGCATTATGGGATTGATATCCAATCTTCGTGAACTTGCATATTCTTCTCCGGTAGATCGGGATAAAATCGAATCTATGAGTAGGCTATGCATTGTAGGTCAAACCCTAGCTTGCAAGTTTACAGTGGTTGTTTAACTACAAGAAGTTTTGAGTTTGGATTCTATTACGACATGATTATGTATCATTCGAATTACTCGACTTCACATAAGTTTACTAACACAGCAATAATAAAAAAGTTAATGAGTTCTACATTTTTTTTTTTGGTCTGAAAATGAGTTCTACATACTTTTAGAAAGTATATTGATATTTGTTTTTTTTGGTCGAATAAAGTATATTGATGTTGGGGCATGCAATTATCATTCTCGTTTTTTTCAAGAGTCCATCTACGATTCACTCATATTTGTTTTTGGACCTGTAAATGGACTGGATTTTGATCCGGACCAGCTCCAGATCAGTGGCTATTGGACGGGTTTGGATCGAAAATTTTGATCCGTTGATCCGTTAATGATCCAAATCCGTTAACCAATTTATTTAACGGATCAAATACGGATTAGGTCGATCCGATCCGTTAATGATCCGGCCCGTTTTTTGTAATAATAAAATGTTAATTTTTATTAATATAATATTATTTTTTTTAAATATAAAATATGAAGAATTTCTATTACAAATTTTTTGTAGAAATCTAAGGGACAGTTCATTACCCAAGATTTCAAGAAGCATTAAGAATTTTGATAATGTAATTCTACTTTTGATGATACTTTTCATGTTGTTTTAAGGTCCTTGTTTTAATATTTTATTAATATCTTATGAGGTATCATGATATAAATTTCATATTACTATTTAAAATTTTAAAATATTTGAAATTATAAACAGGTTGGATTAGCGGATCGGGTATCTGTTAATCCGGTGGATACTGATTTGGATCGAGCTATCAATGATCCGCCGGGTTAACGGAGCGGGTTTGGATCAATTTTTTTTTTAAGTAAACGGATTTGGATTTAGGTCGATCCGATCTATTTACAGGTCTATTTGTTCTATGTAAGTATACATTATGAAATCGATGTAAACCAATTGGTAGAACGTACAATTTCTAGAGCGGCACACGAGAGCTCCGGAAAAGGTAAACTTTCGCTAAGATTATCATCGCTGGATTAATTAGCCTAGTTAATTATCTGTCGACCCTCTTTATAAAGTTTACCCTCATTTGGCTAAGCTCCCTCCTTTGGGAAATATTGTGAAAAGTTTATCATGTTTGATTAAGCTGTATGAATGGAGAACAAGAACCCATAATGGCTTAACAAGAACCCATAATGGCTTAAAGGGCAGAGACGTGCACGGACAATAGTATCAACTCTACATATCGTAGCCCCCAGTTTTGTGTACAATTTACTGGGCGATATGATAGATGAGGAGAAAAGTAAAGAAAAAGCTGGGAGAAACCCAAGGACATGTATAATAGACCAACCATTGCAGGTTTCAATGATGCTGTGTTTATTGCCCTTTCTTCTTTTATGTCACACCAGCAGGTGCTCTAGTACTAGTTTGCATGGCATTGATGTACGTATAGTACTACTGTTTCTATCAAAAAAGAAAAACGAAAAAGATAATCATTAAAGAACTGGATGAGAGATCGAGCTCTAGGCAAAGACTCATTGATGTTCTCAAATCCTTCTAACCAGAGTATTCACACGAGGGAAAGGTCCAAATTACATTAACAGATAGGCAAACTCCTTGCAGCGGTAAACCATCTCCCTGAGATCGTGGACTAGCTCATGATCGGTCAAGTTAGTCTACTAACTTCACATGAGATGGAGAGACTCAGATAAGAGGACTTTGGGGAAGTTTTTACCCATCGTCTTTGTCAAGGCATGGTAGATATATAGGAATCTAGCTGTCTTGTGACTTCGAAGATTAACTGCTTTTGGGAGTTATTTGTCCACCGGAGACAGCTGAGGAATAGTGGGACTTTTATTATAGTACATAATTTGATGAGGCTTTGGTAGGTTTTAGTCTACCAATTTGCCAATATGGGCGTCATTCTGATAAGCATTAGTTGAAAGCTTACTAATTAATGGTTTGGCAGATCAAATTTTTGATTTCATTACGGAAAATCAACAATTAGATTTTTATGTATATATGAATATATCACTTTTGAAAATTTTCTTTCAAATTGCTAATCGTTAACGTATTGGAGTAGATCAAATCAATGGATAAATCAAATCTGTCAAACATGAACCGTTCACATTCATAACTGATAAATCAATATTATGAATGTCTCAACGATTTTCAATTTGGTTGAAAAATTGCATAAATGATTTACACATGAATATCTAAACATCTAACGGTTGATTTGGGAAATATGATCGAAAATTAAGTCTCACAAAAAAATTCTCAACTAATCCTCATTTTAGTAGTCCTCATTAAAAGGGCCCCTTGCTAATCTGCTAATATTCATAGGTTGAGATTTCTAAAATATGAGTGCCAAGTTGATTTGAAATTGTTGGCAAATCATGTTCTTAACTAATTAAGCTGATGACCTTTCATCACATTAAGATGTGTTTCCTTGACGGAACAAGAAACAATTGTCATCAACTCATCATATAAAACTAAAGCATAAGTAAAGTACTGTCCATGAAATCAAATGAGATGGCAAAAAAATTCGTCGGCTAATTATCATCAATTTTTTTTTTTGACTACTTGTGGGAAGAAAGTGAGAGGTAAGAGAAAGAAGTCATCGATACCCTAATGTCAATTTTGTTTTTTTTTTCGACAAAGTAATGTCAATTTTGTTACTCTTGTGTCTCATATCAGTCTGTAGCGGGTATCATTATACTTGAATGCAAAATTTATATTCTTGTTAACGAAAATATTATAGGCACATGATTAACAAACGAGACAATGAGAGAGAATGACTTGTAAGGACTTTCCAAGAGACCAAAAGAAATATCAAGAGTGCCTCAAAAAAAAAAAAAATTTTAAGAAATATCAAGAGAAATTGGAAGAACCGAGCCTACAAAAACAAAACATGTCACATGTTAATGCAAGAATACAATGAATACATATGACAAATATTGTCGTATACATGGCATCTAATGATGCAGCAGGACTTAATCAAAATTCAATTCACCAAATCCTAATACTATCAATTAATCATTTTCGTTTAAGTGTTCCATTCCAAGTATCATTCATATTTCTCTCACATTTTTTGGGTCGCTTTTGTTTCATTTTCATTGTGAAATGAATTGCTTCCATACACCCAACTGGTGACCAGAGAGCGACCCAATTTTAGGTCCCAACCACCCAACAGTCCAACACCTTGGAATATATACCACCATCTTAACCTCCAATATTTCCAAACAAGCTTTTGAGTCATATTAAAACATAATTCTAAGAAACTACTCAATCAAATTACCAAGTAGTAATATTTGATCGTGAATAAAATCATAACATTCAACTCAAAACTAACTAAGAGGGGAAAAAGGCTAAAACATTGTTAAAATGTATGACTATAAATACATGACATGACATGACATCTTAACGACTTCAACAAAACTTACCGCCCCATTAGGGTTTTGACCATTTGATCGATATATGTGTTCCTGCATGCTACTCAGTCTGTCTTTGGAAAAAACGTGCATCTAATCAATCAAATCGCTTGCCTTGTTTGACTGTTGCTATTGTTTTCCAATTTCTTGTTGGTGTGTTTGGATAGAGAATGACTAGTACTTCAAGATCGGCCAATTGGCCAAATAATTATAAACATGCATGAAACTAAAACATCGATCACAAAATTGAATTGAAATATTAAAATTGACGATGGGGATGAGAGGTGACTACTTGAAACAAACAGTTTTAGGGTCGGAGAGATCTCCCATCTTTCATTTTCACAAAGTACAAATCTAGGCGAGCTCTGAGAAGTTGAATTGATTGGAGATGTTAGGAGAGTGAGAGACAAATAAGATTTCCCCCAAGTAGCCCCAATTCTTTACTGTTTAACAGCACATGATTTTGTCTTTGGCTTTGCTCGACTTTGTTAAGCTCAATCAGTCGGTTAGTTTCACTAATTCATCTTTTACATTCGAATTCAAGTTTTTGTTTTTGAGAATGGGGATTAATCATGTTAAGGGCATCTCCAACAGACTCCTTATGTCAAAATAATAAACTTTAGTTAATTTTAGGATAATATTTCACTCCAACATAATAACTAAACAAAAGTTAAATTTAACTTTTGCTAAATCTCTAGCTATATTTAGCTAGAGACGAGAGAGAATTTAACTAAAAGTTATATTTTCTAATGTTTAATTTAATTTAGCTAAAGATTTATCTTATCTTGCTTACTTATATATCTCTTTTAGACAAATATAGCTAACAAAATAACTTCATTGTTGAAGATGCTCTAACTTATACTAGTACAGCAGTACATTTGATCCTGAACTCGAACATGACATTTAGGAAGGAAAAGCGTATTGCTCTAAAAAGTGTGCTGTTTGATTACAATTACGTGGATTATATGTACAAAAATATCCGTGATTGAAGTTGAAATTGGAATATCAATGTGGCTCTTGTTGCGTGAATCTACAAATTTTCAGTCTTGTCAGTTAGAGAACGGCTCAAATTAAAAGTTAATAGATCAATAAAACAAAGTGATTGTTTATCAGAACATCAAGTGACAAGTATAATTGAAGAAGAAAAAAAGGTCCACAGACAAGCATGCCATATTGCCATCAACCCTCTTTTCATGAGATTAATAGATAAGATAGGTAACCAAAATCAGCAAAATATTTCCAAAATTGTTCAGTGCTTTATTTTCAACCTAACCAAAAGTAGCAAAACTTATGGGTCCAGTTGTTTTGCAATGATTTTAGGCTCATTAAGATGTTACACAATCGTTAATAGAAGCTTAGATGACATTAGGTTTTGCATGATTGTCTATGCAAATGCTTGAGCTGCACAAGGCAACTTTTGAGCATCACAACCATTCACCAACACACATTTTTTATCTTACAACAAGTGAAGTCTTCTGAACCTTTCATTTATGGAATTTTTTTCGCAAAACCCTGACTTAAAGTGAGCGCGACCTGCCCTTCTTTCATTTATAGAGAACACAACTCAAAACCTCTCATTTATAAAGAAAAAAACTAAACGGTCATTAGTTTTAACAAAATATGTGAGTCCAGTGCAAAAGCCCAAAAAAAACAAAGCACGGGCCCAAAGAAATAAGAAAAGAAAAACTACTACTTTTGTTGCAAACTACGAAATGGTTGATGAACAGACTTACAAACCAAAAAGGCAAACAAATGTTGAACCCAAGGTTTTAAATCTCTGCGATATTTCCGATATATCCCATGATATCTCATTTTTTCGACGGACCGATATATCTAGGGAGGTAAATATCTTATCTTTTACCGTTTATGCGAAATTTCTCCGACATCGTCAAATATCCCCGATATATTAGATATTTGCGATATATCCCTGATAAAGTGAAGAAATATCTGTAAAATTTGAGGTAAAAATAAAAGAAAAAACTCGGTAATTCTCTAAATGAAAATCTGTGTGAAAAGAGATCTCCTAAAGGCAAATCTGACTATTTGAGTGAGGAGAAATCTCTTCAAGGTGAATCTAGGTGAGTAGAAAATCCCCTCAAGGCGAATCTAGGTGAGGAAAAAAATCTTCTTAAGGCGAATCTTTACCTCGGAGAAATAACCACAAGGTGATTTTGGGTGAAAAGTAATTCTCTAAAAGTCTAAATGCAAATCTGTGTGAGGAGAGATTTGATACTATGTAGTCTATGACTATGTCTGTAACTTTGTATGTAGTTTGTAGGGTTATTATCACAAATGGTACCTGAACTTATCCTCTATTTTATCGATGGTACCTGAACTTCAATTTTGATCACAACCAGTACCTGAACTTTTCGATTTCATTTTAAATGGTACCTAACGCCACCTTTGATAACTATTCAGGCCAAAAAAGCCAAATCTAAAAAAACAAAAAAACAAGTTTAAGGCAAGTCTATTACAAAAAAATCATCACTATATATGATTGCAACCCTCGAAATCATCAAAAATCATCACTATGATCGCCTCCCATGCCGTTTTTAGTCGGAATAGTGATCGGAGGTGGCTCTAGGTACCATTTAAAATGAAATCGAAAAGTTCGGGTACTGGTTGTGATAAAAATTGAAGTTCAGGTACCATCGATAAGATTGAAGTATAGTTCAGGTACTATTTGTGATAATAACCCTAGTTTGTAACTCTGTAGTTTAATAATAGAAAGAAGATAAAGCCATAAAGGTTCAATTATTCAAATGAGGCCAAATGACATTGCAAAAGGAAGTCAAGGAACCATATATGGATGACATAATGAGAAGAGAGTGCAAAGTACGGAGTATTAAATTTTAGCTATGCATCTTGAAAAAGTGAGGAATAATGAAGCTACTGTGTAGTCTGTGAGTGTATAGTCTGTAGTTGAATAGTATAAAGAAGCTAAAAATTCAAATGTTAAAGTAACTATCAAATGGAATAGGTGAATAAGTATATAGATGAAGTTGATTTTGATCATGCCACCCAAGATGAAGACTACGGAGTGAGAACAGCTGGTCGTGGTGCTCAAGAGAAGACCCGATATGGGAGGAGGACTAGAGGTGCAACTGATGATCAAAGTACCCCATCTGATGTTTCTTCAATTGCCTTAAGTTTTGACTCTATCAGTTTAGGCACAGAGCGCAGTGAGATCTCAAATGAATCTCATGAAGGCAACAATCAATTTTTTTTTTTTTTTTTTTAGGGCAACGGAAGACTAATCCATTGATAGAAATCATGACGACCGCACTCGGTCAAGCAAGGGTACAAACACCCCTCATATTACAATGCATGCTCACGAAGAGAATAAATCCTAAAGAAAACCAAAGAAACTAAAGTCTCTACTCCAACAAGACTAAAATCCTAAAGGAACTGCAGAAAACAAAATACAGAATTTGAAAAAAACTCTCTAACCCTACCATGCCCTAAACATGGCGCCACTATCTTGAACATCTTGACGCCTAAGACCCTCTTGGTGTACGTCGCAACAAACAACACAGCCACAGCAACACGCTAGAAACAAAAGTAGGACTAAGAGCAGGACAAAACCACCTCCCAAAAAGCCCAAACCAAACCAAACCGAAACAAGAGAGAAAAGGGGAACTGGACAAGAGGCCCAGTTCACCAGATTGCATCCGCAGCCCAGAAAGGCAATGGCCCAAAGCCCACTGCCGAAACCCTACGTCCCCATCACCCAGGTTGGCCTGATCTGATCCTTCCAGGAGGCAACCCCCACTCATCACCGCTCCGGTGGCCGACCGCGGCTCTCCACCATCAGACCAATCTGGAAGAGACTGCGCCTTGGGCCTAACCTGGAAGACAACCGCACCTGTTGTCGAAGGAACCTGAAAGCCAAACCAGCACCGCCTTCAAGCACCTCCTCCGGCAACCCGATCAAAAACCTTGCCGCTAAGACAATATCCACACACCACCGGCGCCGAGTCCTTGTTCCCAAGACCCTTGTTGCGACCACAACGATCAAAGACCACCTCTTACCGATCTACACCCGAGATCCGAACTAGAAAACTTGATCCTCCGGTTCCAAAGCCGTACCACCAAAGCAGAAGCGACCCAAGCAGCAGGTTAACACCTACCCTACACGACCAGCGAGCACCGAACGTCGTTGCCGCTGCCGCCTACCACGCAAGCCCAGGGTTTGCAGAGAGAAACCCTAGGGAGCGGCTTTGAGAGGCTTGACCTTCTTCAATTAAAGGACACCATTATCCATGTATGTCAAGGCAACAATCAATTTGGTTATGATTCTTATGGATATAATCAATATGGAGAAGTATATGATCAGTCATCCAGTTTGGTTCATCCTTATTATCCCTTTATAAGGGAAACAGTCGGCAACTCTAAAGAGATCTATAACTATCATAAGAGATCTATAACTATCATGTCCATCACTACAATTCGCACTATATGGGTCATATATCTTGGTCTGATTATTGCATTTTTCGTAGACCAACGAGCGGCTTTTCAATCGCCTAGAGTCTCTTTTTGGATGTAGATGAAGTTAGCATTCATATTTATTTATATGTAGTTCTAAATTTCTAATAAATTGACTTTTTTCAAAAACGATATTTTCGTACCTTGTATTCCCGATATTTCCGATATCTCCCTTTTTCAAAGTACCGATAGATATGAAGATACCGATATTTAAAACCTTGGTTGAACCCCATGATAAGAACTCTGAATACATTATTTGGTAGAAGCCAGTGACAGTTTTTTTTTTGGTCGAGTAGCCAGTGATAGATTGAAGATAGTAAGAGCGTATTTCACAACAGGTACTCTGAATGTAAATATACAACAAGGTAACACCCTAATGATATGAATTTGTTTCCGGAACTCGATAAAATAGGAGACGGGTCCCCAGCACATCTCAAGAATAATGACCATAACTCCTGCCGTTGCCTAAAAAAAACCAGCATGATTTGCTGAAACTGAAAGCATCATCTCTCTACCCTAACATACTACAATTTGAGCTGCTAGTCCAATTGACATTACAAGTGGGACGAACCATTTATGCAGTGCCAACAACCCGGACATGATATGGAGGGCCACGACAGAAGATCGGCTCATCAGAGGATTTGGTTCTTGCACGAGCCCTGAGGATATCATTAGCATCTTCGATCATGGCAGCCGCTATTAGTGTGTACTCCCCGGGGACGAGAAAATACAAAGAGAAAGAATGCTTGATTTCTTCAAGCGGTGGAACCTCCATGGTTATCCCACCCAAAACACCTACACATAATATTAAACAAACCCCTTCAGTAATGAAAGAAAGAAATCGCTTTATAATAACAAACAGTAGAGGAATAACAAAACTAAGAAGGTTGAATTAAGCAACATTACCAGAACATAAGACAGTTGCATTTGCACACTCTACACAATCCTCTCCCGCAACATCTCTGCACACAACGTTAAGACTCATCTTGATTAATTCCTTTGTGTTGTTACGAACCATAACTTCCATTGGAGTCATTTCATGCGCCATCACAGATCCTTTAGAAGCAGAAGAGTCAACTTGATCATTGGATTCTTCATGGGAATCAATATTTTCAGCTCCAGGGCCATTTCTGGAAAGCCTGAAGCAAAATGTTAATGGGTCTGGCAGCAGTACATCCATAACAGATGTCTGAAGGGCAGCCTGTACAGCATCCTTGATATTTAATTCTCCAGAGCTGTTTCGCCCTGATTGCCACCTAACCTTTATTCTAGATATAAGGTTCTTGATAGAGGCATTAAGTTCAGCTTTCGTATTCCTTTCTGAAAAGCTATAACTTCTGCCACTCCCATCAGCTTGATTATCTTTTACAAAAAAAGAATCATCAAGAACAGGCAATTTAAAATGCTCCAGTGGTATCAGTACCCTCGCAGAACAATCTCGATCAATTCTTGTTTTAGGGTAACCATACTCAGTAGCATCTCGATCAACGGAGAGGCTATGCTCATGATCAGTGTTCTCCAGTTGGACTGAAACACTAATTTCAAAGACAACATCAGTTGGATTAGACAACTCAAGTTCAAGGAAGCGTAGTCCCCAGCTTCCTCTAAAAGGATCAATTTTCACCAATCTGTCCATCTTATTTGGAGTGCCCACAGCTCCTTCAGTGAGACTATTGTCAATATGAACAGGCTTCGGAAGGTTTTCACCTACTTGTGCAGGAATCTCCATCGAGAGCAGACGAGCCTTTACAAAAGACAAACCTTGCAAAACACAAATCTGCAAAGGAACAACCAGGCGTCTGCCAGGTGGGACAACAGACTTTTCTGTTGAAGGATCTGCAGTATTTGGCAGAGTCCCTGAGAAGCAAAACAAAACAGCATCATTATCAGAGAGAAAACTGAGTATCACAAGGTAGACAAGAATTACTCTTGGAAAGGAAACAAGTAGCACTACTAAATTGCAAATGCCCTGAATCATTTCATACGCCTGGTGCCACCGCTAGTCTTGCAAACAATACATAGCATTGAAAATAGAGAGAGCATATTATATACTTGAAAGCAAATAAAACAATGCTTATTAGACAGTAATATTACACTCGTCATTTCTTTTAGTTCCGGACTCTGGGTTGACAGTGAACAAATTTTTTTAACTTACAAAGCCAAACTGTAATCTGTGCTTGTGATAGAGAAAGACCAATCATTATATATTAATGGGAACCACTGCAAGTGGCCTAGTGGTTCTTGCCTAGTTGGGTGTGCTCCCCAACCTAGGTTCGAATCCCGAAGCTGTCAAAGTGGCCAGGCACTGTGCTGCAATGCACAGTTGGAGCATTTCACATGTGCCGAAGGGGTTTATCTTGGGCCTAGGAAGCCTTTGGGTTCCCCTTGACAAAGTCAAAAAAAATTATATATTAATGGGGGCCTATCTAAAATGTACATTGCAGTAAGGACTTAAGGCCTGTCAAATCAACAGTTGGAAGGCTTGCATGAAGAATATTCCAAAATCTCAACCCAAACTTAAAACACTCATTCAACCATTTATTTGAAAGTCTTTATGGAGTCCTTATTATAAGGTCCCATGAGAGAGGCTCCCTGCATATCAAATACAAAATTTACCTGCATAATGGATCAACAATGTGGGGCTATTTCCATCCTTAGAGTGCTTAAAGGCACTCCTGCCAGCAGCAGTATCTGCATCCGCTAAGACAATTCGCCAAGCTTTTAAAGTCACAGGAATTGTCACTTCTGCTCCAGGCCTCAAGGGAAGGGCAGATTTTAAGGTTTCAGATGCAATAAAGAGAACAGAATCTTGGTGTTTTCCAGATAGCGATACATGGACTTGCTCAACTGGAACTGTACCAGCATTAGCCAGACTTATCCATATATCACGAATTTCACCTTCGTGTAGAATGATTGCACCATCACCACCAACAACACGTGAAACCAGTAATGGCAGTGGCGGTACTACAGAAATACTTGGAACAGATATATTTTTCAACCTTGCAGACCCACAACATCTGAAAGGGTCAGAAAGAACAAGTCCTTGTGTAGCTCCAAGGAGTAGATTGTCAACATCCTTAAACAGGTGTTCAGTAATAACACCAAAGCAGTGGACGGTGCAACCAGGAATTGTCACTGGCCCCACTGAAGTTGGGATCCCTGATAAAGTGACCACCTTTGATGAATTGGGTGGAAGATTTACAGTGACTGGAAAAGCATCAAAATTTCCTGAAGGCACAGAGAGATATATACTATCGACCCTCAAATCAAAGCCGCATGGGTTTGCCAGTTCCACCAAAATCTGAACTGGTTCTCCAACAATCCAAATCAGCTCCTGTTTGCTGTTATTGCTTGGCTCTCCCTTGCTGAATGGCGTATAAATAAAAGGCCCAGTATTAGCAGCTCCAGCCCACCAGTCTTCTCTTGCAGGATTGCGCTTTACAATGTCCATTTGTGAGGGATGGAGAGGAAAAGAATACAACCTAGAAGCATATTACAAGACTGAATTAGGATACCACACAAAAATTAAATGAACTCTAATGAGATTTACATTATACTTGACAATGTAAATAGACTCTAGATTAGGATAGCACAGATTATAATGTTATTGTTATTAGGTGCATAGGATATAAAATGTTCATTTACTAACAGGAAAATGCTTAGGTACTGGTGAAGACCTAATGAAAGGTAAGGCAGGGTCAGCACAGCGAGTTCCTGATGGCAACCGATCCGCTGAATTGGAAAGTGCACTAGCAAGGCCATTTTGCCCAGCAGGTGTAATTAAAGGATAATATGATCTTAGTAGTCTTGCAGCTGCACCCCACGCAGCAAGAGGATCTCCTGCTCGGACAGCAGATAGCAGGATTTCCCTTAGTACAACCATCTGTAATGTGCTCCACTGAGACTCAAATAGAGAGACTACTGACTGATGGAGCATTTTCCCACCTTCAACAACACTTGATCCAGTTTCCTTCTGTCAGGAAATAAAAGAAAAATTAGTGAATTATTTCCCAAGAATATATGCACAATCTAAGCTGCGAAGTAAACAAGACTTATTAAAGAGAAATTACACAAGAATGTTTCTGGGAGAATAAGCCTCTCAACCTAATTCTTTATTTCCACTACAAGAGTTCCATTCTGAATTACAATAGAGAAGGGACTAAAATATGCCATTGATGGTCAGCATAGCCCAACCTCAGATGCATATACTAAACCAGCAATTGGTCTGAAAACACAATACATGCATGTGCAGAAGCCAGCAGACAAACAGAAATGCAAAATATCCAGGAATTATTTTTACTCACTTTGGGAAGAGAATCTTCTAAGGTTGAAGCTTTACTTTGAACACGATATGCTTTTGTGGTCATTGCCAAAACTTGCATTGCACTAATGGCAGCCAGTCTATTATCTTGTTGCAAATATAACTGAGCTACCTGCCTTGAGAAAAAGGCAGCTTTTCGCTGATAACCGAGAGTTCCATATAAACGAGCTATTTCAACATAAAGTACAAGTCTATCACTGGCATCAATCAGAGATTTCGCACCATCTGCTGCATTTGTTAGTAGCTCCACTACCTCCTTAGCCAGCTCACGTCTGCCAAAACAAAATAAAATTAAGTTCATAAGATGAAACAGTGCAAGTATAACTTATGTTTGATATGATATTGGTCATCCCATGTATATTCTCATATAACGTGAATGTTTATGAAGCATCTGGTTCATAGGACTTGTAGTCAGAGCGCAAGGGTTAAAATCAATACTAATGCACCAAAAAAAGAAAAGAAAAGTAAAGGCCCACAAATTTCCAGCCAGGACAATATCCAGCTAGAATGAGAGATACATGTGATGCACGTCTTTTTGTTTTAATATAAACGTGCGGATACTTGTCATTTCATTTAACAGTAATCACAAAAAAGAAGTTTATCAGGTCACTATCAAATCATATTGTGTTCATCAAGAAAGTTTTACCTGCAAAGAAACCTTGCCAATTTCAAAGTAGCCTCAAGTTCAAATGTTAAGGGTGAAACTCTGCACAGAAATGAATAATAAAGTACAGTTAAGTATTCCAGGATTCATAAGTATCAACTATACAATGCACTAAAAAGTTGCAACTACCTAGACAAGAATTTCATGAATTACCTCTGAGCATTCTCTTGTATGAACGACTTCCTGTAGTGCAAAATGACACTATTATACCGATATCTAACTTCCTCTTCCACAGCTGTATCCTTTTGGCCCATTCGATCAATCTGATAACATGTATATATATATTAAACAATCAACAGACAGTTCCAAATGGATAGAATTTGCAAGCGAGTATCGAGGACCAATTAGTCAATAGGAAATCTAAACAATAGTCAAACAGCAAGCCATGAAAGTCTGGGGGAATCATTACCAGTAATGCACAAACGCTTCCCTCCAATGCACCAGCATACCAAAAAAAATCTCCGGTCAACCTAGCAAGTTCTAATGCAGTAGAGTAATGAAGATTGGCATCAACCGGTGATCCTGCCAACAAGCAATAATCACCCATAGTCTTCTGTGCACGCCCAAGCCTCCGTTTCTTCGCCTTTATAACCTGCATTTTTTTTTTCAGGCATTACTAATTTTAGAGCCGAACACATTTAACGCAAAGAATTGCACATACAAACACCCCGCATGTACCATAAAACTACAAACACACAAAAACAGCTTAAAATTCTATAAGACACCTAGATATAAACCTCCTCTGAGTTGAGAGTAGCTTGAGAATCCAAAGGCGTCTTGACAATAGTCCCCGCAGGCTCAGCCTTAAGCACCCATTTCTCAAACTCCATTAGCAATGAGGCCGCTATGTCTTGCATCATCGTTTGCAAGTGAAACTCCTGTGTGGCCCGATCCGCCGGTGGGAACAGCATCAGGTTCCACCCTTTCTTACTCCCATCCTCCAACTGCAAAACAATCAATTTAAAATCAGATAAGGAGCCAGATTCCTAAGCGCCGTAAGGTGCAGCTAGCTAGCAAAAATTCAATTAATCCTGCACATAAATCCCTTCTAGTTGATAAAATTACTCCTTAGAACTTTAAGTTTTGAAGTTCATATCTTAGAATTCAATAAAATCAAAATCGAAAGCTCATATAATAATAAGCAGAACCTAACAGTTGATTCGAAATTGAGCTTACACACCTGAGAATCGGCGGGGCAGAAGGCAAAGCAGCGTTCGACGAGTGCGGCAGGGTAGGCTCTACAGGCGGAATCGAATTGATCCATGACGGAGCCGAGATCCGGGGAGGAAGGGCAGTGGCAGATTCCGATGACGGCAAGGGTTTTGCGGTTGGACTGGAAGTCCTCCCAGGGGCTGGGAGGGGCGCCGCCGAGGACGAACTTGAAGCGGAGGCTGCCGGAGTCCCAGGGCTGGTGAGCGAAGGGCGACTTCTGGTGCTCGGTGTAGAAGGAGCTGACGGCGGAGAGAGGGATCGACTGGTGGCGGAGCAGCATGGAGTGGTAGTCGCGCAGGAGGACCGGGGGCACGTGGCCGATGGGGAGGACCGCCACGCGGATCATGGAGCTGGTTTCGATGCTCACGTCCGGCTCCATTTCGGATCGGAGTTTAGGTTGAGTGTGATGGAGTCAAGCGTAGTGGATTGGGAGCATGAGAGTGAGAAATGGGGGTCAGATCGGTGATCGGAGTGAGGGAGTGTGAGGTTTGGTGTTGGTGTTGGTGTTGGTTATGGTTATGATTAAGAGGGAGAGGAGGGAAAGGTGTTATTAGGTGACTTTGGTCCTCGTATAAGTAAAGTTTAGTCCTTTATTTATTTATTTACATTTTGGACATTGGGGGAAAATCTGACTTCATTGATATTTGAACAATACTGTAGCAAAAATAACTCTTTGTTTAACTTGAGAAATTATGTTAGAATTGGATTAAGTAATACATAAAGGAATAATTAATGGAAAATAAGAAAAATAAAAATATTTGTTTAATTTAAATTTTATATCTATACATAAGTCACTCTTCTGTTTCAACTAATATAGTTTGGATATTATGAAACTCATAACTAAAAAAACTAGTGTTGTTTGAATATTATGAAACTCATAACTGAAGACTTGTAATTTCATTTTTTGCTTTTGGTCTTGTCAATTTCGACAGAATGAGCTCATTATTATGATTCACTAAGCTTGTGTTGAATCGATAAGGAAAAGAGCTGCTTTCTAAGCAGTTAGGTGACTTTTTCAACTATTGGGATAGCTTAAGCTTACAAGCATTGAGGATACCGCGGGCAATTGCGTGGGCTCTCGACAACCCCCATATTGTTGGAAGAAGTTCGCGCACGTGAGCCTGGGTTGGGCTTTGGGTTCAGCTCTAGGTTTTTTGGATGTAAGCTCTTATAAGCCATTGGCTTTGGACCTTAGGGTGTGGGGCTTGAGGTGGTGGTTGTGCGAACACAACCCAACCTCACCCTTTAATTGCCATTCTCGTAGTCCAAGCTAGAGTTGGGACTACTTAGATAATACTCATAAGAGCTTTTTGAGGAGTAGTCTATTGAAACGTCAAATATTGTTCTTGAGATTTGTCATTCTTATCTAAGTCTATTGTTTTAGTAAGAGCGTTATGTGTTTTTTTAGATGTACAATGTCTGCCTAGGCGGGATACAAAGTAGACTAGTATTTCCTTTAAAGGTGATTTGCTTCTCTAGTGGGTTTACTAAGTGATCATTCTAGGTGAGTCGGATGTGCTTAATTTTTAAGTGTTAGTACTCTTGTAACAAGTAGTCTTTGTACTATTATGATCTCTGGTCATTTTAATTATTACAATGAATGTTCTTCCCGTCAAAAAATTAAACTTGTGTTAAATTTGTTTACAACTTCTAACTCAGATAAAGTTGGCCACTTAATGTTTGCATCACGTTTAATTTTGCTCTACATCACAAGTATAACTTTTATAATTCAACACAACTCTTCCTCGTATTCCGACCCAAAATTACTAGGGATGTAAATTGTAATTTAACATTGTTCTTGGGCATAGATGCAAAAGTATCACTGAAAAACATGTTTTTGTTTTTGGTCGAGGGGAGAGACTGAGAGGGTACTAGATGATTCAAGGTTAGATTCACCTTCGCGCCTTATTCTTCCATTTGGAAACAAAAACCCTAGCGGCACTGCAACGGAATCCGAATTCAGATTCAGAGCAACCTCATCTTCTACGTTTCCAAATTTTGGCGCGCTACCATGGCGGACCAACCGGACCAGTCCTCTGCTGTTCTTCAACAGATCCTAACCTCACTCTCCCAACCAGCTGATCCACCACAAAGCTCGGTCTCGGAGCTCGTCGACTTCCTCAATTCAACCTCCGCTCAATCAGTCCCGGACAACGAAGATTCAGAAGCCACCGCCTTCCGAACCCTCACGCAAGTTCACCAATTCATCTCTTCTCAGTCAGACCAGGTTCAATTTCATCTAAACTCATCGTCTATTTCAATTCCAAACCCTAACATTGATGTTTTACGAACTGTTGGTTGATGTGTCAGGCGATCTTTGATCAGCTCTTGTTTGAGTTGCCGAAGGCCGTTTCGGAGTTGGGAGGTGTTTCGGAGAGGTGCCTGGAGGTGTTCGAGAGCATTATCGATCGGTTTGTATCAATGTGTGGTGCCAGAGACATCCTTTCAGTTCTTGGCGAAGTATGTGGCCTTTACTGCTTTATTTCAGCTTAATATTTGTTGGGGTTTTAGTCTTTTGATGATGTTAAATTGTAATTTGGCTCAGGCATTGGCTTACCTAACTATGAAAGGCGGGGATTATGGCTATGTTGTGCCTCTTTTCTCGGTGTTTTCTAAAGGTGAGTTCAATGAGCTTCCTTCCCTGACCAATGTGTAGATTCATTATCTATATCATTTATGGAATTGGTACAAATTGAGTTGTTGGTGGCGATATGTCTTCTTTATTTTATATGCTCTTTTGTTCCTGTGTGAGACAACAATGTCAGTAAATTCTGCAGAAATTAATGTTACATGTTCTATGCTAGCAATAATAGCTTCTTCTTTGGGTTGTGACTGAGCTTTAGTATTCCCATTTCTGCTTTATTGGTTGTCCTTGAGCTAGAATGGTGTAGAGAATGCTGGTGGGGGTGAGGTGAAGGTAGTATTTTAAATTTTTAACTGAGTGGAAAGGTTGAGAAAGCATAAAAGAGGTTCTGCACCTGAGTATTGTGTGCTCATTTCACTTAAGACTTGCTGGAGAAGTTGGTTGCAGGGGAAAACAGGGGTCTTTTATTGAACATCTGGAGAAGCAATCTCCTGCTAGTTGAAGATCTGTTGGTCTTTCTTTAAAAAATTAAAAAAAAAATGTATATATGGATCTTCCCCTTATTAAATGATTTGTAATCCGTTGATGGCTGTCTTAAGGGCCAACCAAGTAAGAAACTTGGAATTTCTATCCTTGGGTTTCTGATAGCACAGTGCCACTGAATTGAACTTTCTCATGCTTTTGGATCACAGTTCACATTTTTTTGTGGTGCTGTTTCTCGCTTATTCTCGAACCAAAATGGCATGATCGTGATTATGAAACTATGTTTTTTTTTACCTGCTGAGAGGGCTAAAAAAATTTGTACTTTATTTTCCTTCTTACTTTCAGTATTTCCTTGCCTTAAGAGGCGTCACTTTGAGCAAGTAAAAGAAGCTACTGGAATTATCCTCAAAGTTTTGAAGACCGTGTCTTTGGAGTTGGAAGATGAAGCAGAATTACAAAAAATGTTTGATAGAGCCGTGGGCATTGCTAATTCCATACATGCAGTTTGCTTGAAGTTGGTCAGTGACAGTTTGGTAGTTGGTTATTCTTGCTTTACAGATATTCACTGGATTCTTTGTATATTCTTAGATCCTGATAATCTTTTTGTTCCATGCAACAGGAAGGAGGAGTATATGAAAAGCTTTGTGCTCTTCTTGGTCTTTATGTCTTAGAAATTATGGTTGGCATATCTCCATCTCTAAGTTCAAGTTTGACTGTCATGTTAATCTGTGCTATATCTACAGAAGTGCCCATCTAAAGTGCTGGATTTTATCATATATTTTGATTTACTTTCTATATGTCTCTCAAATTACACCTTTCATGCGCAGGCTCTTGTCAGCATGAATTTTGAAGTTTTAAGTTCGCAGCCCTTTGTGCTGCAACTGTCTAGTTTCTTCCCGTTTTGTGGTTTGTCATATCTTGGCTTAATTACTGGGTCTAATGTTGACAAAATAAGTAGGATTGTAATACGAGGTAAATTCCATTAATCACTATGAGTACTTATCCATTATATGATATAATACTGTTTTTTTAATCCAATTTTTAGACCTTGATGTTTCTTTTCTTGTGTCTTGTTTTTGCGCTCAGACGATGAAGATTTACATGTTGATTGTTTCTCCGACGTCAAATGTGGTGCATCTGTTTCAGGTTTATGTTTGTGAATGTTGGTTGTTCCTTTTCTCTTTGTATCAATCTTTTTCTAGCTTGACACTTTTCCGCCTCAACTTTCTGTTGCTTTGATGAAGTGATTTGGGGCCATGCTTCTAATGAGGTTGCTACGGCTGCTGATGAGGATTTGACTGCTGTCAAGGTTGAACTTCAGAATAATCAGACTAAAAGGTGGCAAGCTTTTGGCATGCTCAAGCACATTCTAGCTTCTGTCAATCTGCCATGGGAACTTAAAAAACATGCAATTGATTTTCTGCTTAGCATCAGAGGTGGAAATATTTCCCCTTGTGACAAACATAGTGACTTCTCATCTGACATGGCGGGCCTTTTTGCTCTTCTGCAGGTTGTCTCTTGCCATCATTATGTATTCATCTTCTTTTTTTATCAAAGAGGAAGATAGTCTAATTTGTTTTATCTCCTTATGCTACATTTTAGGCTGTTCAAATGGTCATCATGTATACATCAGACACAGAGCTGAGGAAGAATGCCTTTAATGCATTTAAATCGGTGAGGATTTGAATTATTGTTGCCTCACGGTTTTTTTTGGCCATACAAGATAGTATGTGGCTGTTATACTTATCTCATTCTATGGTCATTTGGCACTAAGCTTTTGCTTATGATGTACTTTATAAACCATCACTAATGTTTGCCACTCAAAACCAGATTCTGGCTGATATTCCAACTTCTCATAGGTTCGACATTCTAAAGGCTTTAATCACAAAAAGTGATTCTTCATCTATGGTAAACCTATGTGGACAGTCTTCATGATATGCATGCCTTCACTTCAGTTAAAAGTTAGACTTGAAGCTAAATTAACTAATTTTGAAACTTTATCTAGAGTGCAATCCTTTTAGATATTGTTAAAGGAGAGATGCACAAGGAAAGAATGGGAAATGATGAAGCTTTGCAAGAAGAAAATAATACATATCCCCGTTCATCGTTGTGGACTGCCAGCGTCCTGGAATTGGTGGAGTCGATTCTAAGGCCCCCGAAGGGAGGACCTCCATCCTTTCCTGAGCATACTGATTCGGTATTTCTTCCACTAGCTTTGCTGGTTTCTTTTCTGATTATTTCATGAATTGCTTAAATTAATGAATTGTTCATGTATAAGCTTATTAGTGCCTTTTTGTTAAGCTTGTGCTTGCCACTTATTGTGTAGGCTTATTGATCATGTCAGCTTTTCTAAATCACATGACAATATTTGTACCATTCAACAGGTCTTAGCTGCACTCAACTTGTACCGATATGTATTGATAGCAGAATCAAGAGGTAAAATATCATCATTGAATTAATAAAGCTTGTGGTGTCTTTGTCTCTACTTTGGACATTGTACGTTATTGCTAAGTGTTGCAAGCCCCCTCAAAATTTAATCTACTTCTCACTTGTATACTCCACTCTGGTGAAAAATGGTACAGGAAAGACCAACTATACCGGAGTAGTTTCCAGAAGCAATTTACAGAAAGCCTATAATGAATGGCTTCTACCTCTGCGAACCCTAGTTACAGGCATAGTGGCAAAGAACAAGAATGAAAATAATGAGCTTGCAGGTGACACTCTGTGCACTTTTAACCCAGTCGAATTAGTTTTGTACCGCTGTATAGAGCTTGTTGAAGAAAAGCTGAAAGAGTCTACGTAAGTTGTCACCTGGATATATATCCCATTTTTGTTTCCTGTTTGCCATTCCAAATATGAGATTCTGTACCTGTACAGTTGAAAACAGTGTATAAAAAATTAGAATTACATGGGATCCTAGTAAACATGTTTGTTTTGATGATTTTGTTATATGATTTCTCAACAAGACACTCGTCTTTCAAGGATCTGTTAATGATGCCAAGAGATTTGAATCATTGAGTTCAGATTTACTTGTCTAAACCCAACAATGGCCGAGTGTTCCTGTTTAAGTGCTCCCACATGCTTTCGAGCATCGTTGAAATTTTTGCACATTCTTTCATAGCAAATAGTAATTCTAAAAAAAAAAAAAAAATTGTAAATCCATTGCTTCACAATAACCAACATATGAACTGATAAGTAAGAACATTTTAGTGCTTAGAAGTTTATCGTAAAAAATTAGTAGCACAATTAAGTTCCATAGTTTAAATTTGGGAGTATGAGATTCGGCATCAAAACCCTACCGGCCTTTTAAATTTGACCAAAAAACTATTTAACAGTGAAAATTTCGGAATGGGGTAGAAGTTCTGGATCCCTCATATTCCATGCGTCGATATCATTACAATCTGCGTACGAATAACTTTCCACTTTTAAGGGACGCGTGTCCATTCAATTATGGCAGGCTTAGATTGTCCCAACTACTGCAAGTCTGCAACCTGGTCTGGTTTTAGCAATGAACCAAATCCAAACCCGCAGCGAAATTTCAACTTCAACCTCCATATAAAGGAACTTCTACTTGGAACTGCAACTCTATAATAGACGCGTCCTTATCCAGAACTCATCTGATACATCTGGTGAATAGTAAATTCAATGACACTGTAAAACTGTGAAAACTGAAAAGCGAGTCCAGCAACGTTTAAAACTACAAAGAATGGTACAACTTCTGATCTAAATAATCTGAAGAAGGATAAGTAAAACGAGGGGGTTTTTACCCCGAAGAAAAGAATATTAGAGAAAAAAGCAGGAACCTGTGTCACATAATTAACAGTCTTCTATTGCTAATATACTAAACACAAAGCCCACAAAACTTTGTCCATCCACTAGTCAACTTCCCATTTGGTAATTCTAAAACAATGGGATTCAGAGCAGGTTATATCTGTAACTTCCACTGAATGCTGCTGACACTAGTTATAGTACTTATAAAGAGCTCCCTGGCAATGTGCTATGTTACATTTGAAACACCTTTATCTAACCATCCATGCCTTGCTTTCCTCTCAGCTCATCCCGTATAGCATTTCCGAACCAGAGTCCTCCTCAAAAGGCACCATGTTCAGATCAGGCAGCACGAAAGAATTGTTCCCAGATGACGAAGCAGCCTTGTGTTCATCGCTGGAATCCAGTTGAGGATACGGATTAACATACGGTGTGGCATGTGAAAGCAAATGTGAAGGAAAGTGTCCGAAACTAGGAGGTGCTATTCTCTGATGGGGTTGACTGGCAATAGCGTTCTCCGCTCCATCAAAGTACGCAATCAAATTTGTGGCAGAAGAATGCAAGTTCAAGTCGAGCTGCAAAGCAAAAATACACTGAAATTCAGCAAAGAAGAGCCAAAAACAGGCTGAGAATTCAAGAAATGAGTTCTGAATTTTGAAAGGAATATACTTTCAGGGATGCAAATATATTCTCCATTCTATTTTTACGAACCTTGACATATATGAAAGACAAAAGGGCTTGAACCCGAAGATATAAATAGTAAAAGATATATAAAGAACAGCAGAATCACCTTCGCTCTCTTTAAGTGCTCATTTTTGGCTCTTTGCTCTTTAAAAGTAGCCTGTAATGTCGCTATTTCCTTTCTCAAATTAGTCCTTTCTTTCAACAACGAAGTTTCCTCTTCTTTAAGCTCATCATATGACTGCAAAAGAACAATCAAGTCCAAATCAAAACAAAGTAGAAGTCTATAACTGGTAAGAGAATGACAGTATTAAATTAACTCAAACCAATCTATCAAACCCCATTACTTAATTATTACATTCCTTTAACGAATCAAGAGGCAGAATAATGTGGTGGACACTGTACAAATTGTAGGTTATCTTGAAAGTGAAATCAAGTGGGTGCCAAAAACGATATTTGAGTAAAGAAAATTTGTCTTTTACCTTCTTCTTCCTTGCCCTCTTGATTCCATTGGTGGTGCTAGTGGATTCATATGTAGCAGTACCCTGAAATATCAAAGCAAAAACTTCAGCAAATACACTTACAAAGAACAAAATATAACGCAGTGTACATATCTTATAGGTTAATACAGAAACATGCAGAGACCTCAAACATCGCAATCTTTGAAAGAAAATGAACACGAACAGAAAACACTTTCAATTATTCCACCTCACAATCAGAAAATGAATTTTTTTTTTTAAAACATCAGAAAATGAAGTTTAAGTCCATCTCTTTCCTCAATCACCAATTAACCCTCTTCTCCTACAGAGCTTCACCAATTCAGACCTTTACATCCTCTCCCAATCTCCCATCATCTTTCAGGCCACATCATGAATTTCCACGTGGCCACACATGAAAGAGTCCCATAGTTTATACCTACCTCACGTGACCTCCTCACAACTCACGTGACCTCACTTCGCCATTGGCCTCCATATAAATATTTGCCTCTCTCTCGCTCGCTGACAACTCCAGCTACCTTCACACCGAATCCAAACCCCTTTCGAAAATTAAAAATGATTAAATTTAAAAACAAAAACAAAAAATATTACAAGCACCATAGCCACCCGCACCAAACTATTCACAACCATCAGATCCGCATTCAAAAACGAAATCCACCAACCGACCGCCCCGATTAACAACCGGGTTTTCCTGGATCTCCAGAAAGTGCAACAAGGCATTATTCAAAGAAAGACGAAGGTCTATCCTAAGACCGCTCGACACCGCCCCACAGGGGATAATTACTCGCACACCAATTCACAAATCAAAGCAGCAACCCCCACTAAAAACGCCGCACCAAACCGAACGAGGACCTATCGCAAAGCCAAAACCCGCTGGGCCCCACCGCGCCTTGAGAATAGGGCCCCACGTCACCACACCCTATCTAGTCTATTTATATGACCGAAACGCCCTCGCTTCTGCCGCTCTGCCCGTACTTTTGACTCAACGCGGCACTCAAGTTTGTCGCAAATAGAGAAGGATTCAGAAGAGAAGGAAACTTCGCAGCGGAAGAAAATTGGAATGACCGGACTGTCCTTACCGCCACCGAATCCCGTGGTGGGGGTTTTAGGAGGGTAGTTTTGTAAATCTGGAAGGTAAACAAAGAATGACAGGTGACCGGCAAAAGGAGCGAGACGAAAACGTGAGGGAGTGTCTCGATCTGACGTATCACGTGAGGAAAATGAAAAAGTAGGCCATTTTTGGTCGTAGAGAAAAATATGAACGACACCGTGAACGGTGGCCGCCGACGGTTGACCACCGCAGATCATCTAAAAATCTTTAGGAGAGAAACAAAATGACCTTGTCAGCATGTGAGTAGGAGGCAATTTAGCAGCTGAAGAGACGACAGCGAAAAGTGAGACGCAAACAGAAACGTCGGTTTCGAAATCGGGATTTTAAAACGGAAATACATGGTAAAAACGGAAGAGGATGAAGGACAAATATGGTAAAAAAGAATATAAAAAAAAGCATGAGAACGGCTTCTCTTCCAGAAGACACGAATGCTTCATGGACGCGACGATGGACACACGAAAAGTCCAGAAGGCAGCTCCACCACACTGAGCTAGACGCGAATAGAAACACTCGCCGTGGGTATTTCGGTCAACCGATGAAACAAACACAGCCTTCACAGAAAAGAGATCAGCCAGCGACAAATCCAAACACACAAAAAGCAAAAAAATCAGAGAGAGAGAGAGAGTGAGAGAGCGAGAGCTAGACCTTGGATCTGGGGCGGCTGGACTCTTCGAATCCATCGGCAGTGCCGGAAGGCGAGCCGCCGCCGCTGCCGCCGCTCCAGGAAAGCGGCGTGGTGGGGCTGCATCTAGTCGAGTCGTCCTTCTTACTGTTGTTCCTCCGGCAAACGGCGTCGCATCTCGAGGAAGACGCCGCCGACCCCGACGCCTTGCTGCGTGGCAGCCGGAGACCCCACCGCGGAATCACGGACTTGGCCGTGAAGGGATAGTGGAGAAGCGGAGACGACGAGGATGACGCCGCTCGCGACTCCTTCAGCCGCAGCAGTAGCTCGACGACGAGGACGTCGTCGGTCATCGCCGCACTCGTCCACTCGTCCTTCGCCACCAGCATCGAGACCTTTCAGAGAGAAGAGATGGAGGAGGCTTTAGAGAGAGAAGGAAAAGGAGGAGGTTTTAGAGAGAGAAAGGAGAGTGGCGGATGAAGAATGAGAGAGAGAGGTTGGGTTTTGAAATATATACATATGAGGGGAGAGGGGAGGCGTGGTGTTATATTATGTGTGGTGAAGAAAGTGGAGCTGATTCCAGTTTTTTTTTTGTTCTTCTCTTCGTTGGGTCTCGTTGGGTATGTTTGCGGGGTGGGTCTGGGCGACTCTGACTCTTTTTCTCTCTTTTTTTTATTTTCTTCTTTTTTTGGTACGGGTTTTTTATTTTATTATCCTTTTTTATGGGCTGGGCCCCACCCTGGTGGCGTGTGTGACGCTGACAAAGTTCGTTCGTGGGTTGTGAATACCCGACCTGTGTTCCATGACCCGTGACCCGTGAACCGTGGCCCATTAACTAGAAGCACAGGCAAAGGGAAGGGAGGAAAAGTGATGACCCATTCAACATTTTCGGCCTTGTCTTTCTTGTCTGTCAAGTTGTTAACCCGATTCCGAATGCTTATAACACAGAGATAAAGAATGTTTTAGGTCACGAATTCTTTCGTTCATTTTTCTAATTTTGTTTGTCCATTCTTCTAAGTTCTTTGCTTCCACCATTCTATAAATGGTAATAGCTATTTAATAATTTCATTACGTCAAATTCTATGATTAATTGACATTTTGACTAAATGTGTGTAATTCATAATCTTAAGAAGACATTATCTGTATTATTCGAATATATATAGACTCTTATGTAATAATGCTAAATTATGAGCACTAGTACCGGGGCCCTTTAGTAAGTATCATTGTACATGGTGTATTATCATATGTATTAGTAAACGTGTTAAAGTTTTTAAAATCTACATTTTGTGCCAAACCGTTGAAATGAAAATTATCATTTGATGATTTGAATTAATAGTATCCATATATATATATATATATATATATTAGATTATAAGGCCATGAAATATTTATAATGTTTGTATATGTTTTTTCCACAATAAAAGAGGAATACGTTCAACAATTGATTATAATGGAGCTCTCTAATGATAGCTCAGCGAGAGTTTTAAAATTAATTGTTGGGTAAATTATTCTTGATTAAATAATCATTTAGCTAAAATTCAAATACTCATCTAACTGTTTGATTTGAAAGTTTTTATGAAATCTTCATTTAAAAAGTATACACTAGAGAGGCAAAGACTCTCCCATAATATTAATATAATTATTATTATTAATTTTTGTTAGCTAGAAAAAGAATGATACACTCTTACAAAGATGAAGTGCACTTACGTTTCCTAGCTCTTAAAACACACGGGATTCTAACAATTGAAATAGTTCTCTTTTTTTTCTTTTTCTTTTTCGCCACATACTCATGCTAAAAGTAGGTGAACATGTCAGGACATTCTTAGAAGTATCCGGTAGTTTGAGCAATGCATTGTTGAACTTATCACACATGTACAAAATATTGTGGGTTGTCGTTTAAACTAGCTAGTCATATGGTGACAATCCCTCTCTATACCGCAAAAAAAAAAAAAGATGACTTAGCCTAATTATAATTCAATAAAAAATAATTTCACACTCGAAAGGAATATATATTTACATTTTGACTCTCAATGATATAATGTGAATTAACGAAGAAGTTTCAAACGTTTATATGTTATGCAAAATTAATTTCACGTTTTCATGTTAAGCAGCCTTATATGAATATCGATCATAAATGAGATACAATCTAGTTGGAGAAGGAAACTGAAATTCATGGCGCAGTATAATGCAGTAGGTGAACCCAAAAAAATGCAGGACCTAATTCTGCACTAGTGAGTTGATGCAGCATAATATATATGGTGCAGCAATTAAGGCCCCATCTTAAATAGCAAGACAAAGTTTTTTTTTTGTTTTTTTTTATGACAAGCAAGGCAGAGCTTCATATGCCACAATTACTAGGGTTCATAACTGGATAAAATTCAGGGGAGTGAAAAGGAAAATATACATGTCACAAATAATTTGATTTGATACCATTTTCAAATGTCAATTCTCATGTTATATTATGGTTGAAATAGCAAGCTTACCTAAATATGTATTTGACTGATCAGATAATTAAATGAATAACTCTGAAAATAGCTATAGTAACACAAATAAAAGCAAGTATGTAAGGACAAAGTGCCTCTTGTCTAAATAATTTTTTCAACTATTATAATATAATATTATCATAAATTTTCAGGCTAAATCCTACCTTAATCTACCTCTACCGTACCACTATTAAAGGCCAGTGTAAAATCGAAAGAAAAAAAAAAGAGAGAAGGCAAGTGGTGGAGGCTGCTAAGTTGACACCAGAGGAAAAAAGAGAGCGAGAGAGAAAGTGAGAGTGACCACTACTCTGCCATTTGTTGATGAGGGTTGCTGTTAAGATTGCTAGACTAGGCCTGATTTGTGTTTAAATTGGTGTTAAAAAGGAGGAATAAGAGTTCAGTTTATTTTATGTTTGGCAGACTAGCGTATGAAAATGTGATCAGTTTTGACACATATGCACAAAATTTTTGCATCTTCAAGATTCAGAACTTGATGGAAAGGACCAAAATAGTCCTATGTCATCCTCTAGGCAACCATGCAACTTTTCTACCTATGAAGTACCAAAATTTCTTTAAGGCAGAGAAATTATTCACTGCTTTTCTAAACTACGCTATGAAAATTGAAAAGTAATTATTTATCATCCGATTTTTTTTTACTAGCACGTAGTCACGGAAAAGCTTGCCGTTACCTACGGGAGGTTGTCGACGGAAAAGATACATGTGTTTGGGAAAAAAGTACGAAAGGACTGTTGTTACGTTACTGTTACTATAAAGAAGAAGCTGAGCCTGAAATAAAGTAGATTCTGTCTTTCTGGTAACAAGTTATTTATGGCAAACCCCAAGTTGCAGAATTTTATGTAACTTTCAAGTTTCAATGGTGGGTTAATGCCTTAACTGGAGTGAGATTTGGTTAATAAAGAGGAGCATGTTACTGAGACTAATATGGATTTTCGTGGCGTCATAAATTAATTTGGCCTTGGAAATAAAAATGTTGAGATATTAATACACAAATAGAGGTGGACCGTTACTATTTGGATTCACTCACTCTGTTCATGAAAGTCCAAAGGTTACGGTTTTTGTCGATGGTACCTTGGACGAAACACTTGCCAGTACTTGGGCTGCATACTTGTGCGTGAGCTTTACAAGATTGGGGAGAAGCCCGGTTGTCTTGGAGATCTGGATTGTTCGATTCTAATTAATTCATAATATTGTTTGACAATGAGTAAATAATAAATATAGCGACGGTTAAACCACGAACTTTGTCATTGAGTCTCGATTTATACGTGTTTGTAAAAACTGTATCATTTCAATTTTATCGGATATTTCCAAACGAACATTTTTTAACTTAAATGTATTGTTCTCTTTGTTAGATTTTCAATAATTCGCTAACTGCTGCGAGTGTTTTACTATATAGGTCAAATTTTGGGGTAGCTTGTTTTTCCCGTTTTAAATAGTATGAGCAACTTGGTCAAATTTTGAGGTCGAGTAAACTATCTATAGCTCCTCTTGCCATCTTGACTTTGCTTCATTGTTTACTTTTAATTTGAATTCGATTTAGAAAAGCCAATTACTTCGTATAGCGCATGCCAAGAGATATCTTATGGCAAAGGGAAAACAAAAGTGCTACCTGGTAGTACGGGTCACTTGGGTGTCCAGTAAAGTACGAGTAGATAAGTTAAGAACTTGGGTGCTTGAAGAAGTAGTCCAAATCCCTTGTAGGCTTTACTAGGATCCGACTGTTCAAGCCCATAGCTTAGTATAACAGTTTGTGAATGCATCTGATCCTTGCAGGAGCTGCTCTTGGGTAGAATCGTAGAAATCAATTGTTCATGGTCATGTTCTCCGCCATTAAAAGTTGATTTATTCGGTTTATACATTAAGATGGTGATTGATTTTGTCCCCTACTGCAATCCCAACATAAGCTGGACCAACCATTTCTTTGAACCAATCACACTAAACTGCTGGTGTCATACTGGTTTCTGGTGCACCAAACCTGGCTTGATGTCGATGGCCTGACAGGACAACAGATATTCTCATCCTGCACATTGAGTTAGAGGTTAAACTGTTGAAAGAAACACAAACAGGAATTGGGAAAGCCTAATAAAAATTTGAAGTCTTTCACAGTCTTGAAGTCAGAGTTTCCTGTACAAAACCATGGCCGGCTTGTTTGACCGAGTCATCAAACTGGGGTTCTGAGATCAATCATCCCCAACTTGACCATAGGAGGAAGTTCTGGCTCCACTCATTAGTTGGAGACCGCACCTTTGCCATAGAACACAATAATGTTCTGGGGCCAAAGAGGTAAGGGGCCTCACCTCTTGTCCGAGGCCAATAAGGTCCTTTGTTAAGGTTCAAGCGGTTACAGTTTTCCTTTACCAAGCTCTCTGTAATGATCAAACACCCAATATGAACATTTTAGTACCAAGTTCATCAATTTTAACAGGTTCATCAAGTTCATTGATCAACCAACCACCAGAAACTATAAAGTTCATCGATTACCCAGAAATTAGAGTTCAATGATTTCACACAACCTTTGCCTGGCAAAACTTAAATATGTCTACAGGAGTATAAAATAGAACGAAGATTTTATTAATAACCTGACAATAACATAAAAGAGTTGCACATACAATACAATAAACTCTACAAGATACAAGCTCTTTCAACACCTATACCTGTGTAGGCCTAATCTATGTATGTATTGAAAGAAATAAACAAAGACAAATATTTAACCCAATTACCCAAACCTAAATTTATCAACCCAGAGCCAGAAAACTAGAACAACTTACTTACTTACCCCAAACCTATTACCCAGAAAAATTTAACACCCATAATCTAAAAAATACCCACTGGAACCATTATCACTACTGCTGCTGCACATCTAACCCAGAAAAGAAGAAAAAGCGTTTGCTGTTAGGTCGAATTGTGAGCTCACCGACTTTCCCTTCGAAAAAATAAGGGGAAATGTCGAGAATCAGAAACCCGATCATTAGCTAGCTAATATATAAACCCAGGAACAACTGCTGCACATGCTCAAGTGTATAATCAAACCGACTGACGGGTCGGCCTAAGATAAATTAAGCCGAAGAAGCTTCAGTAACTCGCTGGCGGCTTCATCGGTGTTCGAAACGACGGCGTTCTTCTTTGCGAAGAAAGACGGAAGTGGAAGCGAGCTCGGAGGCGGGGAGGCTATACAGGATGACGACCCGGCGTAGAACCCGAGAGCCGGGTTAACCGGGTCAGCGAGTCGGGTCTGCTTGGGAACCTTCTTCGGGTTCGGACCCAAACGAACTGCAGATCCGAGATCTGGAACTTTCTGGTTCTGTTTCTGAGGTGAGCGATTCTCTTTGGATGATGGCGCCGGCTTTGGGAGCTCCTCCGGCTTCGGGAGCTCTTCGCCGCGCTTGAGGATTTTGACCTGGCCGGTGAGGAGGGCTTGGGGAACTGGAGCCTTCTGGACCGGGGAGGAGGTGGTGGTGTTAGGCCGGGCCGGCTTGCGCTGCGGCTTGCGGCGGTCGGGCTGGGGACGGGCGGCCCGGTTAGGGGTAGGGTTAGGGTTTCGGGAGTGGTATTTCATCGGAAGCGAGAGGAGGCCTTCACTTGAAGGGTGTTTGAGGCAATCTTGTGGACTGAGAACTTCAACAACCATGTTTTAGATCAGAGAAACAAACAAAGCCCAGATCCAGAAAAAACTGACAAGCTGTTGAGAAGAGCAGAGGAAAATCAAAAGGAATTTGGCTTTTCAGAAGCCGTTTACAGAGAGGGAGGAGGAGGAGAGAAGAAGATGAAGAAGAAGAACAGAAGGGTTTGATGTGGTTTGAGATGATAATTGTGAGGGGTATTATATAGGGAAGGAAAAGGTCAAAAGTAAACCAAACCCAGTAGGGGAAGGATTGTGGCGTGTCTAAAGGGATTAAAGACGGTTGAGGAAATGCAAACCCACTCTCTTAAGTTTCGGTGTCTGACACGGATGTGGAGTCCTTGTTCTTTAGGATGTGTTTGGATGAGAAAATTATGAAGCCTGTAGGAATTTATAAATGACGGAATTTAAATGATGAATTCCTTCGTTTTTTTTTTTCCACAAATAAATTTAAAATTTCTAATCTGATAATGCCAAATGAGGGAATTTCAATAGCTAAATTATGAAATCCTCACTTTCAATTAAATTTCATCATTTTTCCCCTCATCCAAACACACTATGAGGGATTCAAGTTTTTGGTTTTCCTATCAACGTAACAAATACTCCTCTCTCTTTTTTCTAAATGAATTAGGATTAGGATTTTTTTTTTTACAAAATAAATATAGAGATTTCATTAATACGGTAAGGCCATAATGACCATTACATATCATTCCGCTACCATGTAAAGATAGTCATGTAGTTGTGATGCTAACACACCACGGTGATATATAGGCTAGATCATTCATTCAACAAGTCATGCTCACTTATTCTAGTGAGCCTATGTACTATGAAAAACAAACATAGTAATAGGCAATAAACCATAAAAGTCTACATCTTTTCTTTGCCCTTCAAGCTAGGGCTACTAGACTTTCCCGAATGCAGATAGGAAAGCACATCTTATGCAGAGACTTGTTTCTTTAGCTTAGGAGGATTCTTGTTTTTGGACCATAGAAGCCTCCCTTTTTTCTTTTTGGCAGTGTAGTTTTCAGGGGGCACCTCATCGGGGCATCATCACTTTTGCAGGTACCAGCATGCCACCCCGTGTTTCAACTAGCCCCAACGAATTAGCAGAAAGCTTGAAGGAGTTTGCAGGCTTATTAACCTTTTTAGTTGGTGCATGTGAACCACTGCCTCCAACTACAAGCTCTCCAAGCATGGTCCTGGGTTTCTTTGGAGAGACAAAAGGAGAGCTAGGTCTTCCAGGCTTAAAAGGAGACAGTTCTGAACTGGGGACCAAAGCAAACTGCTTATTAGCATCCTCAGATGCTTGCAGGTTTGCATGACAAAGAACTAGTGGCTTGCGCAGCTTGGACGATGAACCAGAGCCAAAAAAATTACGTGCCACAGGAGGCAGGATAGGCATTTGAATACCATGAAACCTAAAAGCATCGCCAGTAAAGTTGCAATGTTCGAAACCTGCAAAAGAACTAGGCAGCTCCACTTTGTTTTCATTCAACTTGGGATCAGGGTTTGGTTGAGCACTTTTACCTGCATACTGGCATTTCCTATTCTCATGAAAGATGAGGCCACACTATTTACAATGCTCAAGTAGATTTTCAAAGAAGAAGGAGATTTCATCAATAACGCCCGGTGCTAGCTTTAGGGTTTTGGACAGGAAGAAATGTTTGGCTACATGATGCGCCACATGAACCCTAATGTCCCCTATTGCTTTGAACAGTTTATCATCCCATTCCATAAACCGTCCTGCAATTGAAGCCACGTTAACGATTGTGTTTTTAACCTCCAAGGCCGGTGGTATATTAAGCAGCTTCACCCAAAAGAACAATTCATCCATTTGAATTGCCAAGAGGGATTTGAAGTCATCATATTCATGGATGATGATTGGTGCCCGCTGAAAATACCAAGGACCGCCTCGCAGTACCTTATTCATGTCCTTGTGTAGATCAAAAGATACCACAAATGCGCTCTTTCTTGAACCTTGAAAGCAGCGTTGAAAACCCAAATCCTCTTGAAATAGCGCTGCAGATTTGGTGTTATTCATGGTTTTGGCGTGAGGGGGCGAGCTAGGAGGTATGCTTGAGAGCCTCGCCTGGTATCCGCTCCCGGCATCTTGGAGATATCCACCACATCATCGCCTAGGAGGCCAACGACGATGCGAAACTCGCTGCAACATCTTCGATCGTTGCCATGGTAAGAGTGCTCAAGAAGTAAAACCCATATTGCTAGAGTTTTGGCGTCAGAGCGGCGCCTAGGGTTTGGATCTTAGTTAGTAAAGAAAGTAAACAAATAAAGGCTAAATATAACCTCTTTTAATACAACTGAATCCTAAAAGGTCAAGATACAACTTGCAACTTATTGAGGGATTAGGTTAGGTAAAACGTTTGTTCCTTTCGAGTATAGTAATTATGTTATTAATGCTCGGAAAAATAATGATTGACTGAATGTGTATTATAGTTCTTCAGTTGTTTATTTTTTCTATTTATTGTATCCATAGTTTTTTTTTTCTCTGTTGAGGTAGAATTCTAAAAGAGTGTACAATATAGGGGAGAGTTTCTATTGAGATCACTAAAATGAGAACTTATAAGGACTTTCTAATCAAAAGTTTGGGAGATCTACTTTTCGATTACATTATCACATATCAGCCGTTTGATATTTATGTATGCATGAGTAGATCACTTCTAAAAGTTTTCTTTCAAATTAATAATCATTAAGATACCAAATTAGTGAACGAACCAAATCTATCAAACTAAAATCATTCATGTTCATAAATGATAAACAACGATTATGAATGTCTTAACAATTTTCAATTTGGTTAAAAAATTGCATAAATGATACACACATAAAAATATAAACATCTAACGTTTGATTTGCGGAAATGTAATTGAAAAGTGGGTCTCACAAGAAAGTCTTCATTTTAGTAGTCCTCATTAAAAACTCTCCATACAATATAGACCTTGTTTTGTAACATTTTATACTATTATATATTTATTTACTTCAAATAAGTACAAAGAGTACATGACTTTTGCATAAAAATTTCTAATTTCTAATTGGGTCCGGTTCAAAGGAAACATAAATTTACACATATTTTTACATTCTTTATTAGCCTTTAGATTTAACTACATCTGACGGTTCTTATATCTTTAATAAATGATGTGGCAATTGTATAGCAATAAAATACATTTCTTTATTAAACATAAAAAAAATTGAAAATGGATATTGTATTGAGAAAAAAATATATTTCTTGGCAGGTGATGTTGCTGGGGATGGAGGCAATTCTCAGAAATGGTGAAGGGATTAGAATTTAATTTATAATTTAGACTAACTCAGTAAATGTAATATAAATTATAAAATAAAAAAAGACAAACTCTACCTCATTAATATCTTTTCAAGGTCAAACGCTGACATGTGGTTGCCACATCATTTGGGATCCAAATTTTTATACAAAATTTGGGATCTTAAGCATTTTCCTTTCAGAGCAATGGTGAGAAAAAAAAAAAAAAAATTAATGACTCATTCTCTCTATCTCCCAAAAATCTCTACCATCTTCGTATGGAGGTGGCGATCAAGGAGGCAACACTAGTCGTCATCCTCGTAAAGGTTTCCGCTTATCTATTAGCAGTAGTTCCTTTGTGGTTTTTGTCTCTTGCTACTTATTCTCTATGCTTGTCTCATCATAAGACATGCAACTCCTAATTATACCGACGTGGTGTATCATAGTGCCGATGTGGTTAGGGGCTGAGTTGTAGTTCGTCATTCGTTGGAATATTGAGGTCGAGAACCAAGAATCATTCGATTTTACTCTTTCATGATTGCCTTACGCAACTATGAATCTTCATTGGGATGCATGGGTCACCTTTGGCTTCGGGTTGGCGCGAGCTGGTATGAGTTTTCTTCCTTCTTGGTTAGTGATTTTCTCAATGACCAGTCTCAGGGGGTTGTGACGACATTGGTGGTTGCCAACAATAGATGGGAAGATGTTGTAGGTCTTGGTGATGACGACGTTAATTAGTTTGCTAGGATTCTAGGGATTTTCAGTGGGTTAGGGTATTCGGGATTTGTTGTATTTAATTGTGCTTGGGTTTGGATCTCTTTGAGCCTGAGCTAGAAATATGATCCAAGTTGTGGAGATGCAGTACGCCGTTTTTTGGCATCTATCAATGATAGTATTTTTTAACCTCCACAGGTGGTGGAGCTGGTAAGAGTTTATATGTGTGGAACCGTCATACCCAGGTTTGAATCTCCCCAACGCTGGTTGAAGTTCAAATCTCAGCCCATTGTTGTTGGCCAGGGAGGATGAAGCATTTTCACTTTACTCCCCGATGTAGATAAGTCTCTGAGCCTAGAAAGTCTTTAAGGATATCATGTAATCTTTATCTAAAAAAATTCTCTCTATTTGATAGTGATGTAAATTTGAGTTTGTAATTCTATATCATGAATCGTTTTAACTTTCCTTAATTTAAAAGATACATGAAACCACTAGTGCATAAAAATTTCTCAAGCTTTAATTTTTTTTTTATGACAAAAAAAAAAAAAAAACAAAACTATTAACAATACCACATTCCCAGCTGATATAGATGGAACGCTGAAGACACTGAAAGAGGTAAGCAAAATAACTAAACTTTAAGATTATGATGATTATAAGCTAAGGAGACTAAGTAATCGACTACAACTTAGCTTTTCTCCAGCGTTATAAAATTTTCGGGCTCTTTTGAGATGTTTATGCAATAATCAATAAGACTAAATTACTATTCCATTTCATTGTCCTATCCATCCGTTATAATGTGCCATAATCAAGACACTTTTTTTTTGGTCTGAAATAATTAAGCAACTGAAAATGGGATTTTACATGACAAGTGGTGGTGGTGACACTCACGTACCGTGTAGCGCGTATAGGAAATAAAAAACACGTTTCTTTCTTTATTTCTTTTTCTTTAACGTGATAGGATGTTTCATCGAAGCTCGCCACCTAAAACGCTGTTGGTGCGGACGAGGGTCCGCTATATGACGTGGGTTCGAAACTACCGCTGGCACCCTGCGCATGGTTATCCACGCACTTTGCTATTACCCTTCTTTTTTCAGGGAACTACCAAAATGCCACTATCAAACCTACGCCTTCTCGTGCAAGTTGCAAGTTCCTTCTCCTGCAAGTTGCAAGTATACGGTTTAGGATCGGAGTGGGAAATAACCGAAATTTATATTGATTAGGTTTGTCTTAAAAGCGTTGCATTAAGAATACCAAATCAATTGGGCTAGTTCAACATAATACTGGGCAATTTAGAAATTAATTTGAACTTTTTTTCTTTAAAATTAAATTTAAAATTAAGCGGTATTAGCTCATTTGTAATAGTCAATTTGGAGCTTCAAGCGCCCACCTGCATTCTCAAAAGAGAGGGGCTCATTACATCTGGTGAGTTCGGGTACCTCTATTTATTTTTTTTAACTAAAAAGAAAGTAGAAATAGAAGGACTAAATCAAAACTTTTCAAATTAAAAGAAATTAATTTGAACATCGATAATAAAAAAAATCATAAAATCAATTACTATAATTTTGTAAGGTTATTTCACACATTAAGGTTATGACCAAGATGATTCTCGCAACTAATCGACTTTGAAAGTTGCAAATAAGATCTCAACAGATTAAATTTGAATCTAATTTTTTATTTTATTTTTTTCTGATGACATTTGAATCTGAATTTGAAGAAGGGGGAAGACTCAATTCTCATAGGTTTATGACCCTTGTTTGAAGATGCAATGGTGTAGAATTGGGAGTCCATGACTTGTTCTCATTTGGTTTGACCTTATGACCTTTGATTCTCCATTCACAATTCCACACGCCTTGGTCAGCAGTCAACTCTGGCACAATCAAGTGTAATCTTGTAATTAAAGTGAAAACAATAGGCACACTATTTTAATGAGTTAACGCAACGAGAGGGAAATAACCTGTATGCTCCGGGAGATAAACGACAAAACAGCTGGAGCTTAATTATATGTTTGGACGTGTCTCCAAATGATTGGAGAGTCCTCTAAACCGAAAGTGGAACGTCGTTTTCTTTCTAATGCTGTTACGTAGCTGGATACCTTGGTCGACAAGGTTGCACTTAGTTGGCTACAAATACTTTTTGTGGGCCTCATGGGCCAAATCCTGGCCAGTTTGTCTGCGGCTCTGGAGCTCATTCAAAACGAGCAATGGGCCTAAATGATCTAAGTGTGTCCAGAACGAACAATGGGCCTCTTGAATAAATTTGTGAAGGTGCTTTACCATATTGGGTGGTTATGAATCGGAGACTTCAAAATATTAGGCGACGTCATGCCGAAGGATGGTCGTACCATGATTTTTTTTATAATCAAATGAAGTGAAGTCATTCATGGGGAAGAAAAAATTACAAGTATAATGTACAATATAAGCAGGAGCCATTAATTGGCCAATTCATAACATAACGTCAGACTCTTGGGCCTAAATCAATCTTTCTATGTCATGAAGGACAATAAAGGAGTTACGTACTCTCTAGTCTCCAATACACCATCAGATTGGAAACGGTCATGCTGACCATGTAGACTATAAATTCGACAAATTGCCGTGATTTTAGAGATATGGAGGCAAGAATCGCAGATGGGTTGAAAGTATAATGGTTAACCTAATAGTAGTGCACTATTGCTACCACTCCCGAATATGGATTGTTAAACACCCAATAGCTGAAAACATAAAGAATCATTGTCCATTTGTGGAAATTATTCTATGCACCGACGGTGTAAGTGACCCAACCCTTATAAAATAATCTCAACCCTTGATATTTATTATCAACTTTATTTTTAATAAACAAAAAGTGTATTTAATGCAATCTAACCATTCATTTATGTTGGTGCAAGTGCACGGCGGTGTTCTGAATAATCTCTCGTCCATTTGCTAGAACACTAAAGCTTCTGCTTGCCCAAAACAATCAAGTATTCAAGTTGAAGATCAACAGAGACAAGTCATTTTTATAGAAAAGTACGAATTCCTTAGTGCAAATGCACTGCAACTGTCAAGATAGCAAATGCACGGCAACTGTCAAGATCATCGTCTTGCCTCTTAATCAGCCCAAAATCAATTAAAATCCATGCACTGTATGGCTTATTGCCTGATTAAAAGCCTAATCGACCAGGCCCACTTGGAGTTTTTGCCTCTGCATCAGGTCGACCAATCCAGTGGGGCCCACATGATTAAAGCAGATGAAACACTTTGTTTTATCATATTTCTTTGTAAGGTTCTTGAGAAATAGAGTAATTTACCTCTTCATCTGTATCAAGAATTCGATCTACAAATTTTCACAGGCACTTTCGATTAACCAATTAAGTTCTCCTTTATGGTTCATCTCTATCTCATCTACTGGTGAAGTGGAAAGAAGAAGAAACTGTTTTTACATGTGAAGGATAAGAAGAAGACAGAAACTGAGAAGAAGAGGAAGAAGAAAGAGAGACGTCACGAAAAAAAAAATAATAATAACAGAGGCAAAATCAATGAATAGTGCATAATTAGGAGGCAAAACCTCTCCTTTTGCCTTTACCATGTGACTGTTACGGTGCATTTGCTCTTAATTATAGAAGATTAGAAGCCCATAATGGTACTTATGGGATTCAGTTTTTCCATTCTGGGCGATGCTTGGCATGAGAATTCATTAGCGTCGACTCATGTAATAATATGTGACACCATAAATCATTTAGACATGACCAACTGATATGAATAATGTGGTAGCGAAACTGTCGGTGGAAACCTCGGGAAACCAAATCAATACGGAGCACCTTTCAATGGTGTTGGAAATTGTATACGTAACCCACATGCTTCGAGGGACAAAGAGAGACATTAAGAGGGTCTTAAATATTAATCAAATCTTCGAATAAAAGAAGGAAGAAGAAGATGATGGGTGATTACTATCTCTAGTAATTGAAAGTAGAATCCTACGTATCCAGCCGTCTAATCCAACCAATAATTTAGTTGACAAATTGGGGATGATTAATATGAGCTATATTGCAATCTATTTTCTGTCTCCCTCATTGCTAATGGCCTAATGTCATGGTAATAAAGTATTAATTGTATGCAAAGGTTGCACATTCGGCTAAGTCATTTTCGCACGCATTTAATATATAGCTCGTTTATAAAGAAAAATTTGAGCCGCTAGGTTAATTTTTACCTGAATAATTTGCATAAAAATATATTATGACTTTCAATCGTTGATATTAACACTATTTTGTGCATTGGAAATAAATAAGCTCGTATATTAAATCTTTTTATGTAACCATATATGCAAGACCAAAACTGAATTTGTGACAAGTAAGTTGATCATTCGAGTAAATACTTCGACCACTCCACTCGATCTTTTAGCTTCGAGAACCTAAAGCCAGATGATTAATTAATGTAGCATAATCTTTTAAGCAATTAGTTATTTAAGAACGGAGATCTAATTAGTTAGCTTTTAGTGTTAATAGAAAGTGTAGTTGTTGTGCATGATGTAAAAGAAGAATTGAAATGAACAAGTCTTTGAAAAGCATTACGCCTTTAAATCGGAAGACACCCATATCCTTTTCATCGTTGAATCAAGAACAAGAAAGGGTTAAGAAATACAATGATGATCAATAAAGTTTGTTCATATTTATATATCGTCAAAATAAATTGTAGGTCCATCTTTGGTGAGTGCTATTGTCATTTTAACATGTCAAGCATCTATCAAGGGAAAAGGAAAAAGGAAAAAGGAATGTCGAAGAAGAGTAAAGGTTACAATTTGATATTATGATTCCTGTGTTTGTACTATATGATAATCTAAAATAATTGAATGCTTGAGAAATATAGTTATAAATTATAAATTGAAACTGTTAATCTCTTTGCGTCTTAATTGAATAAGGTGTTTATTTGATGCAAAATCTTATAGTTGACAAATCACACCGAACAAAATATCTAACTCAAGTGTGGAATTAAAAAAAAAATTTCACATCCAAAGCACATTACAACTATATGTGAAATCGCCAAAATTTGCCTTCGAAGTACTAACCTATGGTACGTTTTTTTTTTTTTTTGAACATGATATGTTGTGCATGGACTTATCTACACAAGTCGATGTCCCAAAACAATGACACAACGTGGTTCACTAAAAACCAAAGAAGATTGACAAATTGTGCCGCATCCAACTCTTAGTCTTCATCTTCAGTGATGAACCTTAAATTCACAGCAAGCAATTTGTAGTGTTACAAATTGTCATCTCTTGCATGGAAAATATATCTAATAGTTCGAGTGTGACACTCTAACCACATTATATCTTTTGACCGATTATGTCCATCTAATGTGGGTCTCCAGGATCCGTAGCAATGAGTTATTTTTGTAATTTTTTTTAATAAAATAACAGAATAAGAAAAAGGAAATAATCCCTAGAGAACTAACATGGGTGGTGCATTATTTGGTACCTTTTTTCACCAAACACGTGATAGGGCTAAGAAAAATGAATATTATTGAACCATTGAGGTCTTTGCTTAGAGATTTTGACAAGAATCTATGAGCATTTTACTGGTTAAAAATTTGGGTTCATACAACTTATTTTATCTTGTTAAAATTATTCATTTTTTTACTTTCATGCTAATCATGTAACCGACAAGATAGTGTTATAGATGAGAATAATTTGTCACCCAAAATAGCTACTCCACATTCTCAGAAGGGTAGTGCAGTTGGTAGCTACAACCATTTTTGGTTTTAAAATCACTTTATTCTAATTTATTTTTATATTATGTGAGAATAGATCGAGCAATTTAATGAGCTCAACTCTTAACATTCTTCTTAAAAAATCAGGTATCACAAGTTCTCGTCTATATCCTAAATTAAATTAGATCAATGAGGATGAGAAGTCATCATTTTAAAACAAAGTTAGCTCATTAATATTATTATATTGAGATATTATAATGTTAAGTGATTATTATTTATTAACTTTTCGTCCTGAAATTTCATTAAAATTTCATAAAATTTTAAAATATATTAAAGAAACAACGTTCTTTTCTATGCATTTGTTGGCAAAATCGTACAAAAAGATGATAGTGGTCAGAATTGGCAAAAAAGGAGCAGGGTCTTTTTTCCAGAAAAAAGAAAAGAAAAAGGAGAAGATCCTCAAGAACTAATAGTCCTATAAATGCCCACATGATTGGTGTGCACTTGTCCTTGATTCCCCACCCACTTCAGCTTGAATGGAGTGGCTTTCCCATTCTTCTTTATCTGGCCTTTTTAACTTTTGCAGACAGTGGAAACCTTTTGTAGCTAATAAAATAGTGCTAGTTAGAATAGACAGTTAAAAAAAAACAACCTCAAAAGAAAACTTGCTACTTGCTAGAAACTGGAGAGAAGGTCATCTCTACAATTCAAAATACAGAAAAGACCACCCTAAAGATCCAAACCACCCCACCTCTCAATCTTCAAAGAATCATTGGCTTCCCAAACCAACTCTCTTTCTCTCTCTCTCCCTCTGTTCACCATTGGAACCCACAACAAGAAGAAGCTCATTAGGTTCCCAAATCTCTCTCTTCATGTGCTCTTGAGCAGGGCACAGACAAAGAATGAAGCTTTTTTTTGTTGTTGTTGTAAATTTTGTTGCTTTTGTGCTTGTAGACCAAAACAAGCCATGCCCTTTTTGTGTTGGAGCCACAGTTGTACCTGACCCGCTTGTTTCTTCCATGTCTGCTCCTCTTCCCCCACCAAGCTTCTCACCCACTTCCCCAATTGCTTCATCAATGGCTTCCTTCTCTCCAGGTACCTCATTCACTCTTTCTAGCATCTTCAGTTTTCATTGCTAGCAACTTGGTTTTCAAGAGTGTCATGGGTCCTTCACCAATTTGAAATTTGAATTCCAAAATGGACCACTGAATTTCATGCATTTACTACACAATATACAGAGTTCAGTTTATCTGATTCTGTCGGTTTGTGTATAAGAATACCCTTTTCCTTGATTTCTTACAGATGTACGAAATCTCTTGGTCTTAATGTATAGATATGGCCCATTTCATCTGAGTTCGCTAAAACATATGACTCTATATGTTATATGTGTAATCAGGAATTCAACAAGGAAGTGAAGGGAATCAAATGGATCGGCATAAGAAGCCGCTCATTGCCCTCATTGTGACTTGTGCAACACTTGGTGCAGTTTTGTTGTCACTATTGTGTTTGTGGTTTTATCACAGGAAGTACAAGTTCCTTAAGAGAAATGCTCAGAGCTCAGGTACTTGATTATATTTGTGGGTTTGATTATGTTTGTGAATTTTTGTCTGAGAACTTTTGTTCTGTTTGGTTTGTATTTGCAGATGCCGAGAAGGAGCTGGCATTGTCTCCATTTTTCGGTAAATTCAATTCCATAAAGATGGTTGGAAACAAAGGGTCTGTGACAGTAATTGAGTATAAGCTAATAGAAAAGGGCACTAGCAATTTTCGGGAGAGTAATATCTTGGGCGAGGGTGGATTTGGATGCGTTTACCAGGCTCGTTTGGATGATAGTTTGATTGTTGCTGTCAAGAAACTGGACTGTGCAACTGAGGATGCTGAAAAAGAATTTGAGGTACTGTTTGTTTGAAATTTGATTAGGTGTTCATATTTTGGTTGTAAATTTCATCTGAATCTGTAATCATTTTGAATTATCATATGGAATTGCAGAATGAGGTGGAGTTATTACATAAAATTCAGCATCCGAATATAATTTCTTTTTTGGGCTGTAGTAATGATGGTGACTCAAGGTTCATTGTTTACGAATTGATGCATAATGGTTCTGTGGAAACTCAATTGCATGGTAAGGCTGTTATTTCATTCTTTGATTCTAGATTAAGAAACAAGGAATATACAAGGGTGCTAATGTACTTTCTTCCTTTAACAAATTGTTGTAGGACCCTCTCATGGATCGGCATTAACATGGCCTATGCGAATGAAAATCGCTTTGGATGCTGCAAGGTGAGCTTGTTTGCCCAGTTGTTGAATTTGTTCATTGTTATTTGCTTCTTACTTACTAACATACTGGCCACTGTTGACCAGAGGATTAGAGTATTTGCATGAGTACTGCAACCCTCCAGTGATCCATAGAGATCTGAAAACATCTAATATTCTTTTGGATGCCAACTTCAATGCCAAGGTAGGGTTATATAAAATTTAGGGTACTGTCTCATCTTTCTCTATAAATTATTGAGATTCTATTAAAATATTGCTTTTGTGCATTATCATCCCTCTTGCATTATACTCAATGAAGCTTTCTCTTCTCGCATGGTGCCTGGTTTCAGCTCTCTGATTTTGGTCTTGCTGTGGCTGATGGGGCCAAAAACAATAATAACATCAAGCTTTCTGGCACCTTGGGTTATGTTGCTCCCGAGTATCTTTTGGATGGTATGCCAACTAAACTTGTAATAAGTTCATACAAAAAGAAAAAATTTAACTTGTAATAATAGTCAAGTGTTTTCTTTAAATCTCACTGGTTGCAATGCTAATAAATTATGGGGTCTTTTCCTTAAATAAATCTAATCTGATTGTTCTTTTGGACCCTTGCCAGCTTCTATGGTTCCAAATTTGATAGACATAAAATATGCTATTGTATTAAGCCTTGGGCCAGTAGCTGCACATGTTGTGCCACTGGGACATAAACCAGTTCAGATTCTTTTGGGATGAGGAAATCTCAGAACTAGTTGGCATACTCAATTTTAAGTAGTACTAGTGATGGTTTTCTTTTTCTAAGTGGCTTTGATTTGATCCTTGAAAGGAGAAAGCTAGCGAAGAAATTGTTGGAGTGCTAAATAGTGCTGAACCTTGAATCTTTGGGGATGGAAGTCATCAACGGTTTCATTTGACAAAGATGACTTCATTTTCTGAAATAATCCAATTCACATAGAACATTAGTTTTAGCTGAATAGTATTAAAGTTTCATTTATAGAAATGATTGCCATATACGGATGCCCCTATATGCTTTGAAGTTTGAAATAATAATAATAATAACAGGGCAGTGAAGATGCACTTAGTAAGAATCACTCTGATGTTTTGGACGTATGATCATTGGATATGTATATCTCTAAGCTTGATTTGCTTTTCATTTTTAAGTTTTGGAGATCAGAAATCGCTCTTATGATTTTCAGGTAAGTTGACGGACAAGAGTGATGTCTATGCTTTTGGAGTTGTACTTTTGGAGCTTCTACTAGGAAGAAGGCCTGTAGAAAAACTGGCACCAACTCAATGCCAATCCTTAGTCACATGGGTATGTATGCAGTTATGCCTTTCTCATAACTGCTCTCCATGCACATATTAATTCTAAATTGTAAATTATATAAATCTCGAAACTTGATGTTTAATGCAGGCCATGCCTCAGCTTACTGACCGATCAAAGCTTCCCCACATTGTGGATCCCATGATCAAAGATACAATGGATCTAAAGCACTTGTACCAGGTTTGTGGATTACGAGTACAATCGGCTTGGTTTTATTTACACATGTTGCTGCAATAGCTGTGTTTTCACATAATGGACACAAAACTTGATGCTTAATTGATAAGTTGCACTGTACCACACAGGTTGCTGCTGTAGCTGTGTTATGTGTGCAACCCGAACCAAGTTACCGCCCACTAATAACAGATGTTTTGCATTCCCTTGTCCCTCTCGTTCCTGTCGAGCTCGGAGGGACACTTAGAGTTACACAAGCTGCACCTCCAGGAAACCCCCAAGAGTCTTCTGATCACTGATACAGTACCCATGTTTGATGATACTTCTGCAACACTATAAGGGTTCCGCAGCTTAGATAATCACTGCTCCATATCGCACATTGATTTGCTTAGTTTGCTGAGAAGTTTATGCCTTTCAGGAATTCAGGTATTTCAGAGGAGTAATGTTGGCCTGCTGGAGTGAAAGGTTACTGGGATGGTTGATCACATTTGTAAATTGAATCGATTTGAGTCTGATCTACTTGTGCATACGAGAGTATTCGAACAGAACAATAGCTAATTTCATTTTTGACCCTGGTTTACAGTGTATGAGATAAGCTATCTTGCGGGGGTTAACTGATGATTACCTCTTGAGCCTCCCCTTCTTTTACCACACAATTTTTAAAGGAAATCTTATACGAAAGTTATATTGTGGACTGTGGAGGAAAGAAAATAATGGAGAGGATGCTCCATTTATTAGAGTGGGTTCAATTGTCAATTATGACTCTGTAGTTATTAGAAGCATGAAAGTCGGAACATCTACTATGGATCAATATTTGGGCTCTGGCCTCTGTGTCAGTTCTATGAGCAATAATTTTCTGTTGGTAGGCTTCACGTAGTGGAAACCAGATAGAAGCAGTGGAGTTGATAAATGGAATATGGGAGAATTCTGCACCTTTTTATAGATAGATTATTTATTTATTTAGGGGAATGAATAATTATATATTCTCACAAGTCACAACTGCATTAAGTCACCGTCAGGAAAATGCGAAAATGCATACGTTAGAATTTAGATTTCCAAAGTAACAAGCTATGAGGTGAAGCAGTGGAGTGCTGCATCTTAGATGGCGAGAGTCCATCTATTTAAATTAAATTCTTTTGGGAGACTCTTAACAACAAATCCGTCGTCATCCCTATTAATATTACTTTTCATACGGGAGGTTTCTACTGATGAACAACTTTTCGGGAAAGATGTTTTCATTAGTTCTTTTACGTGCGACTTTTTCCAACGAATCGTTCGTGCTCAAAGTTGGATTTGGTTTTATTTTATTTTGTGTGAAAGGTTTTCCCCGATACATGTGTCACTAGAGTTTTGTCACTTTTATTTTATTTTTTTATGAGAGTTCTTACTAACGAAATATTTGCCTGCAAAGATATGTCACTCTTATTCATAGACAAATGTGTCCTTTTGTTTTATATTTTATGGTAAGATTTTGTCGATGAATAACTTGGTACACAACCCATGTTTCATGTTTCATGTTTCATGTTGCTAATTAACAACTTCTAATAGATTGAATTGACCTAGCGCTCTGCTAGGGTTGAGAGCAGCCGCCCTCGCGGTTTGCTTCTGAAACTTCCTCCATGAATATGGAGGACTTGGGTGACTCCGGTGGCGTGGTGGGGATCTGGTGTAGCGGCGAAGGTTGTTTGCCTCGTTTCTCTTCCTTGCGGCAGAGTTGTTACTGTGATTCTCGAAGCCATTGGAGGATCGGATGGTGGAATAGCTTTCCGATTCTGGTGGTGGATAGGGGTCGTATGGTGGATGCTGTGGTGAGCAAGTCGAGCGGTTGTCAGCCAGCAATGGAGGCAGGGAACCTCGTCCCTGGTAGTGGTCGTGTACGGCGGACCTGGATTTGCGTCTAGAAGGTTGATATGGGCGGCATCTGGAGGCGTGCAGAGGGCGACAGATCGCCTGATGTTGAGTTGATGGACGGAAGCTTTTCTGGGCTAAAGACGCCTCACGACGGCATGGTGCAAACTGGTTTGAAGATCCGGATTTGGGATCAGGGTCGGATCCAGTTTTGGGTCTGGATCTGGATCACGGGTCGGGTCTGGGTTTGGACTTGGTACTGGGCCTGGATGTGGGCTTTGAGGTTGATTTTTATTTGGTTTTCATCTTTTTGTTTCATAGGTCACTTTGGTGGAAGATTGATCTCTGTTTGGCATACTTTTTATGTGAAAGATGTTTGGATGGTCACATCACCAGTTATCTTGTTTGAAGATTGCCCTTTAGTGGTCGGTCACACTATCGATAACTTAGTTGGAAAATTGTTCTATTTTCGACATAAGATGTACGAGGAATCTGCTTGGTCGGTCATACCACCGGTTGCTTTGATAGAAGATTGCCCTTTTATGGTCGGTCATACTATTAGTAACTTTTCACATAGCACGGTTTACACCCGATGCGTCCTCAGATGCATTTTTGCATCCAATCGTATCTTTGCTAGGTTTTATGTTCATTGTTTTATTTTCGTACTTTTCATTTATGATGTAGTTTATACATTTGTCTTTTGTAATCTTGCTTATTATTAATGGAGTTGACATTTATTCTAAAAAAAAAAAAAAACTTCAAATAGAGGAGTTCGGATTCAGGAGAAGAGCAAGAAGTGAAGAAAAATAAATAAAGCAAGGTTTTTAATTTTTTTTTTCAATAACGGGATTAGTAATTTTATTCATAATCAAGGGGATATGGTAAGATCATTATGAAGGTGAGGCAGAAGCCAAGAAGGTGCGCGCCCCATACTGCAGTATGGCATCACACATTTAGACCATAATAAAGATGTTATTTCATTCTTTGTGGTGCTTACCTCATGAGGGTTTTTATCCCCAAAAAAAGAAGTATTATTAGACAAAAAGCGGGAACCTGTGTCACATAATTAACAGAGTCACTCTGCCCCTAAATTGCTAATTTACTAAACCACAAATCCCTCAAAACTTTCTCCATTCACCTTCAGACAGATCTTATACTCCATCCGTCGAACATCGAATTTAATTACTTCCCACAACTTGTTTTTATTTCTCTTCGTAATCAAAGCGTTATATACTTGGTTGTTGGGACAAACCAAAATAAATTTGTTAAAGCTGATGATAGCATTGGTAGGTTACTGGCATGGAAATTCGTTTGATGCTCCCATCTTTTAAAGACACACCACGTACCTTGCATAAGTAATAATCATCAGGAGAAGCAATGAAATATATATATATATATATATGATTCTCTTCAATTCTTCAAATAGTGAAAATTCTCCAACTGCTAAAGAAATGCATCCATGACTTCTGCTTGATCTCCCAACTCCCAAGCTTTGCAACTTAATTGAGGGCATCAACGAAACCATTGGCCAGAACTAGTTTAAAGACCTCAAATGTTTGACGCAAGTTAGCTTGTCTTGTTACAATCAAGTGATCACCAACAGACTCCACCAAGTATGCCTTATCTAGTCCCCTGGTAGCTATGCCACGAACAAGTTGAACTGTTGAACAACATAAATTAAGCTGTTCAAATACTGTGTCTGTTTGAGCCCAAAAGCAATTTTAGGTAAAATCCTTTAGTGGATTCGAACCAGCGGGCCGATACCTGCGGCCCAAAAATAAAACCACTCGGGTTTGGGTTATAGCTTCGCCCATTCCGTGTTTCATAAGGAGACGAAACCTTATCGAAATCGAGTAGTAGAGACTAAACAGGAAACTTCAATTAAGAGTCCTTCTGAGGCAAGGAGCAGTCGAAACCCTAGGGTATAAATACAGGGCTAAGCGGCGAGATCAAGGACCTCTCTCTGATCAATCAATCCCAGCGATTACAAAGCCTCCCGGGAGCAAACCTTCAACCTCGTTGAAACCCGGCGACCGTGCTTCCAGTCCTAGTCTCCTCGCGAGCCGACTGCCAGTACTACTGCCACCGACACACCCAGCGAAGCAAGGGTAACGCCCTCGCAACCCAGCGAAGCTAAAGTCACGCTTTAGCAAAAACCCGTGCTTTCTCCAACTTCCCGGTGATTGCTCTGCTCAACCTTCAACGTTGAGTATCGATACGGTGAACGCAAAGAGACCACAACCAAAGCCCTTACCCGCGTAAGGCAAGAAGTCCTTTTCCGAAAGGCAAGAAAAGAACCCTGTGACGAGGTTGGTGCTCTCCTCGTCCACAGCGCTTGAAGAAGAAGTCAGGTCAAGGGACTACCCCAACGACTGCACCCCGCGGTGCTGGCACGCCTGCGCAATCACACGCTCAAAAGAGACTGTTTGCACACCAACTGGTTTTGGAGCCAAACATTTTGGCACGCCCAGTGGGACCACAATAGTGTTTCTTTGTGAACGCAACCATTGGGAAGTCTAGTGATAACCCTTACCAAAAGGGCTACGCTAACTGCTCAAAGCATAAGACCTCCAGTTACAGACCGCATTCTCGCGCGGACTGTCGTGGTCTCTCTGAAGAACAAGTGACGCAACGATTCTCTCATCACCCCCAATCACCCGGTATGTCAACTGCACAAGGCGAGAATCGCTCGACCGCTACTGAGGGTCAGAGCGTCAATGTTAATCAGGCCAGCGAGCCTGTTATCCCCGCCACTGTCGACACAACAGTGGAAGGTGGAGAAGAAGAGGCTTTTGTCTCGAAGCCTATTCCGGAAGGAGCGACCGCTGAGGTCAAGTTCGCGATCATCATGGAGAATGTCGAAAACCATCGCAAGAAGATGGATGCTGACTTTGCCAGGGAAACCGCAAAATCGGAAAAGCTTCTTCGCGAAATCGAACAGCGGATGACTCTACATACGGAGAGTACCCGGCAGCAGATCACACAATCAGAAAGTTCCTTGAAGGCACACGCTGCAGGTATCGCTAGAGAACAGGATCAGCGTCATAAGGCAATTTTGGACGCTATAGCGGATCATACCAAGCAGACCGCGTCGAATATGGCAGATCTTCGAAAGGACGGGTCCAACCTGGCAACTGAGGTGGCTATGCAGAGAGCCGAATTGAACCAGGCGAGAGATGTACTGAACAAAGCCCTAGGGGATCCTAATGCTATCCTTGGCTCTCTTGGCCAGCCATCCGGTTCAGGCAAGTACGTGCCACCAAATCAGCGCGAGAAGACTAACCAAAATGCTGTTTCTTCCTCAGCTACTGTTGCTACTGCTCCGTCGAAGAACAAAGAACAGGCCTTGGTTATTAATGGCAGCAAAGAAAAGACTGCTTCATCAAGCGGACATGCCACCAAGAAACACCAAGTCTCGAAGGGCACAGGAACTGCGTCAGAACCTGTGACTTTCGTCCAATACGACAGCGACGGGGCAGAAGTGGTATATCAAGAACTGCCGGGGAGTTATTATGCGCTCGACCAGACTGGCGCCCCGATCAAGATAACAGCTTTGTCGAAGAAAGAGGTTACGCCTGCAGTAACTCTCCAGCAACAGGCTACTACCCACATTGTGCATGTCGGGGAAGGATCAGCAATAGCAAACCAGGCAGCCTCTGGGCAAGCTACCCACCGAGCCACTATGGCACCTCCTCCGCCTCCGGGACCAGATTATGTGAGACGTGATGAGGTAGAGGAGATGATCAGATTGGCAAACTCTAGAGCCCAGCCGGATGGGGTCTATGAGGGACCTTTCCCGCCACACATCATGCTCGCACCTTTCCCCCGAGGTTATAAGAACATTATTTTCTCTACTTTTTCAGGGGAGGACACTGAAGATGCGACAACACATCTGGCCAGGTTTAGGGTACAATGTGGCCAATACCAGAATGATGATGTCCTCAAGTGCAGGATCTTTGGCACTTCGCTGTCGGGCGCTGCCTTCAGATGGTTTTCTAAACTCAGACCAGGGACAGTGGCGGATTGGCCGGCAATGGAACTACTTTTCTGTGAGACATTTGGGACTATTGAGCCTGAAGTAGACCTAGCCTCTCTCACTCAGATGGCCCAACAGCCTACAGAATCGGCAGTCGCTTATCTTCAGCGCTTTCAAATCCAGAAAGCCAAACTGAATGTCATTCTGCCCGAGAAGGAGTTAGTCAAGTTGGCGGTCAAAGGTTTGGAGCCCCGACAACGAAAGAAGCAGCATGGCAGTATGATTCAGTCGATGGGGGAGCTCATCACAGAGGTGGGCAGTTTCGAGCATCTCCTCAGAGAAACAGATGCAAGGAAGAATGCTTCCAGAGGGACGTATGTGCCAGGTAAACACCGTACTGTAGCGGCCCTGAGCTACCAGCAGGCCACCTACGACCCTTATTACCATCACAATACTGGAGAAGCGGTCCAAGATGATGAAGAGGACGAGGATAATGATATAGCAGCCTATGAGCTAACCGGGAAGAAGAGCCCGTCCTTGAAGCAGTTGAAGATTTCAAAGGAGCCTGTTAAGCTCAAATCAATGGCCTTCACCAAGCCGGAGTTCGCGACATATACTTATGATGCCAATAAAGCTCACGAGATCCTCGACGAGATGATCGCTGCGAAAATGGTGAAGACTGATTTTGGGCCATTTCCGCGGCCAGAGCAGTTGAAAGGAAAGAAGTACTGCAAGTTCCATAATCTGTGGAACCACAATACCGCGGACTGTGTAAAACTCAAAGACCAGATTCAGGTATGGCTTAATAACGGTAGTTTGCAGGTAGAGGCTCCAGTCACAGCGGCGGCACTAGTTGACGTGGATCCCTTTCCTGACACCGGGATCAATATGGTCAATGTGGATTGGAACAAGCAGCAGCGACGGAAAACAACTCTGGATTTGGTTCCGAGCAAGCAGAATGATAAGTCTATCGCGGATGAAACGCCAGCCAAGGGTAGAATTGAGTCAACCAACCAGGCTTCACCCGTGATCCTATGCTCGCGATGTAAAGAGGAGTGCGGTATCCAAGTACAGCACGAGGAGGTCGAGCAGACGTTTCACTTTGGCTCCTTACCACCAATCAAGTGGGCTTCCTCGTCTCGGAACTATCAGCCTTCCAGTCCAAGAGAAAGGGAGAAGACGAAATCACCACCATCCCCCAGAGACTCCAACTTATTCATGAAGCTAAAAGCAGCCGCGGTTGGTCCGAAACAGGAAAAGTCCAAGAGCGATTGCAAAGATATGCTGACCAAGCCTTATATACCACCTGCGTCGGCTAACCCTATCAAGGAGGGCAGATGGTACACCAGGGAAAAGGGGAAGGCGGTGGAGATTAGCTCGTCCAGGAAATGGAAACTGCAGCGCAGGTTTGGAGAAGCCAAACGCGCTCTAGAGGCTTTAGATCAGGGCCTGATCAAACCTTCCCAACTGGTCAAGTCGCCCGAACAATACCAGAAAGACATGGAAGCGCTGGCTGCTAAACCATTAAGACCTCCCCGTGGTTTTAACAAACAAACAGATTCACTAACAGGGGCCTCAAAGCCCAGTGTGTTTTGCAGGATTTCAGAGGAGCGCTCACTACCTCTTGTGCGAATGGAAAACTCGCCAACTCGGCGTCCGCATGTCAGGCGCCGGCTATTCCGTGAAGCACCTGTGGTCAAAGCTTCAGTCTTTGAGAGGCTGGGGGGCAAGGACAGGACTGGTGACACCTTGCAGTGGCGACCTAAGAAAATCCAAAGTATGGTTATCTCTGCCTCAGAGGAGCGCTTGGAACCGGCGAGCGCTAAGCCGGTTGTTGTGGAGCAGGAACTGGAATCACAAGAGCTTGAACATTGCAAGGTAAAAGGCCTCACGGAAGAGTCGTTGGTAGATCGTTTGGCTAAGCAATTCCAAACTGATATCCCGGTCGAGGAACCCAAGCTTGAGTTGGACGATGACATGGAAGGGACCGAGACAGCTGACGTTTCTTGCAACATGGTTTATGTACTCCCCGTGAGATATGCATTGCCAGTCGCTGCTCAGGATTGCGTGGGGACAGAAGAAGAGGGTGTACAGCAATTGCAGGTCACTTCAGCAGCGGCAACGCCTGTAGAAGATGGAGTCCAGCAGGAAACAGAAGAGATTCCGAACAAGGGGTCACTCATGCACTTCTCCAAGCCAACGCCAGCTATGGTCCAGCACATGCGACCACTATACATTACGGCAGACATCGGCGGTATCAAAGTTAGCAAAATCATGATTGACACCGGAGCAGCCGTTAATGTCGTCACTACTCGGACCATGCACTTGCTTGGGATTAAGCGGGAGAAAATCCAGTCCACGTCTCTTGCACTCAAAAATTTCGCAGGCACAGTGACAAAAACCTGAGGGCTATTGTTCTTGCGCATTAAGGTCGGACCAGCAGAGGGGGTCTATGCCTTCTTCGTGACGGATTGCTATGCGGCCTACAGTGCCATTTTGGGCAGAGACTGGATCCACAGGAGTTACTGTGTACCCTCGACACTTCATCAAGAGCTGGTTATGTGGAACAGGGGAACAGATACGGCGGAGGTGGTCAAAGCAGACCCCCGCCCATTTTCGGTCTCCGCAAATTATATAGATGCCAGATACTATTTGGAGCCTATCACTCCATTGCAGGTTAGTGGCGTCGATGATAAGGGCCGCCCCACAGGGGTGACGGCCTCTGAACTGGCACAGTGGGGGCTCACGCTCGCAAAAGAAGGCTTGGAAAGGCCTGGCCACGCTGTGCCCAAGCCCTTAACCGATTAATGGATTACGACCTCTCGGAGGAGGGGATAGAGGCCTTCCACTCGATACATGAACGACTGTCATCATACATGGTGGAAAAAGAGGCTTATGATCGCATCGCGACCTTAGAGGTCGTTAATGAAGAACTTTCTGATCCGGAGGACGAAGATGAAGTCCGCATTCAACTTGCCCCGACAGCACTGGACGATACACCTCCTAAAGTTAGAGACCCTACTGAGAAGGTCAATCTGGGCACAGTGAGAGAGCCTATGGAGGTATCTATCAGCGCTTACCTAGAGCCTAGCGAGAAACAGAGGCTCACTGACTTATTGCTAGAATTCAAGGATTGCTTCGCGGAGAAGTATGAAGACATGCCCGGCCTGTCACCAGATTTGGTTTGTCATCAACTACCAACTCTCCCTGACAAGTGGCCCGTCAAGCAGGAACCTCGACGAATGAATTCGGAGACCCAGATTCTCGTTAAGGAGGAGGTAGAGAAAATGCACAAGTCGGGTATTATAAGGGTCGCCAAGTATAATAAGTGGCTATCTAATATAGTGCCTGTCCGGAAAAAGAATGGCAAGATGAGAGTCTGCGTCGATTATAGAGACTTGAGTCTCGCTACACCTAAGGATGTTTACCCCATGCTGGTCGCAGATATGTTGGTAGATGCTGTGGCAGGACATGAGTTGTTGTCCTTCATGGACGGTACTGCAGGATACCACCAGATTCCTGTCGCTGAAGAAGACAGACATAAGACCGCTTTCCGCTGCCCTGGCTTCGCGGGAGTTTTTGAATATGTGGTCATGCCGTTTGGCCTGAAGAATGCTGGTGCGACATATCAAAGAGCTATGAACTTGATCTTCCACGACATACTGGGAAAGGTTTTAGAGATATATATCGATGACGTAGTCGTCAAGTCTCAGAAGAAGGAGGACCATATCGCGGATCTCAGGAAAGTATTCGAGCGCATGCGAAGACATAGACTCAAGATGAATCCGGCCAAATGCGTGTTTGGGGTCCAGGCAGGAGACTTTCTGGGGTTCATAGTTCATCAGCGAGGGATTGAGGTCCCCGAAGACAAGGCGAGCGCAGTTATCAACGCGTCTCCCCCGCGGACGAAAAAGGAATTACAGCGTCTGTTGGGTAAGATCAATTTCCTAAGACGCTTTATCTCTAACTCTGCAGGCAAAATCCAACCGTTCTCGCCATTACTAAGGTTACAAGGGCAGAATGAGTTTGTGTGGGAGGCTAAACATCAAGAGGCTTTCGACAGTATCAAGGCCTATTTGGCAAGCCCACCAGTCTTGGTTCCACCCAGAGCCGGGATCCCATTAAAGCTATACATTTCAGCAGCTGAGGCCTCCATCGGCAGCCTGCTCGCTCAGGACGATGAGGGAGGTGTCGAGCATGCTATATTTTACCTTAGCCGCACATTGACAGACTGCGAGACAAGGTACACCCCTATGGAGAAGCTGTGCCTCACTCTGTACTTTTCAGCGTGCAAGTTACGACACTACATGCTATCCTTCACCACTTGCATCATCGCTCAAACCGACCTGGTCAAATACATGTTGTCCCGGCCTATCTTGAGAGGCCGCATTGGCAAATGGGTATTGGCTCTCTCAGAGTTTTCGCTCCAATATGTACCACAGAAAGCTGTCAAAGGGCAGGCCATCGCAGACTTTCTCGCACATCATCCTACATTAGAGATACCCGCACTGAAGGAGTTAGAGATTGCCTGCACCAATACAACTCGACCAGATTTGGCGTGCATCCCTGAGTACGCGGTTTGTTACCAAGCTACAGTTTCCTTGCAGCCTTGGGTATTATTCTTTGATGGCTCAAGAACGGACACACTGGCTGGCGCGGGGATTGTTCTGGAAAACCCGGCTGGTGACCGCTTCTCTTATTCGTTCCAGCTAACATTCCAATGTACTAATAATCAGGCTGAATATGAAGCTCTTATCATTGGACTCGAAGTCTTGCTAGAAATGGGCGTACGGGACGTTCAGATTCGCGGCGATTCTCAACTCGTCATAAACCAGCTCCAGGAAAAATATCGCTGTGCGAGTTGGTTGCTCATGCCATATCTGAATCGAGCCATCGAGCTTCTGGACCAATTTACCGATGTCGATCTGGAACATATACCACGCGAGCGTAACTTTGCAGCTAATGAGCTCGCTCAATTGGCCACAGGAATCACATTGAAGTATGGAGTGCGCGAGCGCATTTTGAAAGTTGAGCGTCGCACATTACCTTCGTGGCTTGCCCGACCTGATCCACCAGATGATCCCGTAGTCGCGGTACTAGAACCTATTGATGTGGATTGGCGAATCCCGCTGATTGAGTACCTCAAACAACCAGATCACGGAGCTGACAGGAGGATTCGCTTCCTCGCATTGAACTACTTCCTTAGAGGAGATGAATTGCGACGACGTGGGGAGGATGGTATAGATTTTCGATGTGTCTATGGTCGCGAAGCTAAACGATTGATGCGCAAGGTGCACACGGGGATATGTGGAGCCCATCAAGCTGGACCTAAGATGCGCTGGCTTCTGCGACGTCATGGTTATTATTGGCCCAGCATTTTGAAGGATTGTATCGCATTTGCCAAAGGTTGTGAGGACTGTCAAGCACATGGTCCAGTCCAGCATGTTCCTAACATTCCGATGCAGCCTATTATTAAGCCTTGGCCTGCGCGAGGCTGGGCACTGGACTTGATTGGGATGATCCATCCTCATTCTTCCCTTCAGCACAAGTTTATCATCGTCGCCACTGACTACTTCACTAAATGGGTTGAAGCAGAGCCTTTGAAGGAGGCTTTCGGTGCCACCATTCGCCAGTTTATTTTCCGTAACATTCTCTGCAGGTTTGGTATCCCTGAGGTGCTGGTTTCGGACAGGGGGGCAGCGTTTATGGGAGGCCCCGTCGAGGAACTGGTCAATGATTTTGGTATTCAATTCATACATAGCACTCCGTATTATGCTCAATCTAATGGTCAAGCGGAAGCTAGCAACAAGACAATCATCACCTTACTAAAGAAGATGTTGGTAGAGAACCCTCGACAATGGCATGACACTTTGTATGAGACACTTTGGGCCTATCGCACTTCTAAACGGAATCCCACCGCCACGACGCCGTATGCACTTATGTTCGGTCATGACGCTGTCTTACCGTTAGAAATTAACGTTCATTCTCTACGCGTGCAAGAACAGCATCATTTGATCGGCGAGGATTACGTTCAAGCAATGTGGCAGGAGCACGAAGATTTAAGCGACCAGCGCTTAGCAGCTTTGGACAATTTGGTGATGGAAAAACAACGTATCGCCCGCGCCTATGATAAGCGGACGAGTGGTCGTAGTTACAAAGAAGGCGACCTCGTCTGGAAGGCCATTTTACCCTTCGGTGAAAAGTTACACGGTCGCGGTAAATGGACGCCGCGATGGGAGGGACCCTTTGTTATCCACCTGATCTTGGAGCGCGGAGCTTTTCATCTCAGAGACGTCGATGGCGACATCCATCGCAACCCTATTAACGGCCGTTTCCTGAAGAAATATTACCCAAGTGTCTGGGAGTTCGAAGATCCACCTGATCCTGTTCTTGCCCAGGCTGGGGGGCAACCTTAATCTTCATCGGCTCGCATCATTCGGCCTTTTCTCTGTGGCCTATAGTTCTTGTCTCTGCTTCCCCGATGAACATTGGGGGGCAACTCCATATGTAACAGCCTATACAAGAGGCTTTATTATGTAACAGCCTATACATGAGGCTTTGTTTTATCATTATTGTATTCATTATCCAAGTTATCCCAGTTAACCTCAATTTTTTCAAATTGAATGTCTTGACAAAGTGTGTGAAGAATAGATGTGAAAAGCCTATACAAGAGGCTTTGTTTCAGACTAACAAATTTTTTGCAGATTTCTGTTTAAAGCAGAAATTTCATACATAAAGTGGCTTTGCGGCCAGAAGCATACAACAGAATAGAGCAATACAATTTCACATGCAATTACAAGGCCAAAGGTGGCTCTGACAGGAACGTAAAGTTTAAAAGTGACCGGATCTGGTTGCGAGGAGAAGGATCTGGGCGCTACCTCAGAGCACTCTTCCCCCCTTTACTCAGATCCTCCTCCGATCTGAGTCGCCACTGCTGTCATCGGTACTAGAAGAAGGGGGAAGGAAACAATCCATCATATTCCTTCCTTGAGCCTTTCTTCCAGGCAGGAGTTGGGGTCCGGAGCGAGCGCGACTCACAACCACATCTACCTCCTGGGGAAAAACAAAAGTCTAGTGCCCAGGCCCCGGAGGTAGACCGCGGGAGAAGAACAGTCGGCCTCAACGTGGCCTTCCGCCCTTCTGCCCCATGCTCCTAGCGGACAGTCTGAAGAGACAACCTCTTCAGAATCTGATTCTGCCGCGTTAGGAGCGTGGCGTGTTCTTCGGTTTAACTGAGACTGGCAAGTTCATCCAGATTTTCAGAAACCAAAGACATGCCACTGGACCTGAGATTAGGCCATGAGGCCTACCCAGGTCCTGAGATTAAGCCATGAAGCTAAGAATTGGTGGCTAAGGTTGAAATCATGGGGGGAAGATTTTAGAAACTGAAGAAAGAGCAACAGGTCTTGCGAGGATATCTGTGGGAAAGACATGTTGGCTTGGTTATCGTTGTTCTTTGGAAACCGGTATTTATAAGACGAACTCTACACCGCGCGATAAGCAGTTGAGGCACTTTCAACGCCATCAATGAGAGAATCAATGCAGTTAAATGCTATAATCTCGGAAATGGAAGATATTGAAAACGCGTGGGAAGCAGGGCAGTCTCCAAGGAGGTAACCGCCCAAATTGGGGTTATCTTTTCAACGGTTTTACTTATCATTAATTGTCAGACTGTAAGTGATATCTGGGCCGAGCGAAGCGGGCTAAATATTAAACATTAAATATTAAGTTCGTTCATACAAAGCAAAATGGGCCTGAAGTAAGAGGCCTAAAGTTTACGACCCGCATGGGTCAAGCGAAGTAAGTGTTCATCTAGACGAAAGCTAGCGTCAGCAGCAGCTCGCTCCGCTTGTCGGACTGCTTCGCGTGCTTGAGCCAAGTTCTGAGTCATCGCTTCGAAGGCTGCCAAGGGTTGCTCTATCTGAGGTTCCTCTTGCTCAAGTTGGGCCGTCACCACCACCAACTGGGCCTCTGCTTCGATCAGTTGGGCTTGCAGGTCCTGAATGTGGGTCCGAAGGTGGTTCTGCTAGATCCGTAGGTCCCTGACGCGAATAGCTCGATCACCTAAGGAGTCGCGAGATGCCTCTGCTTGTTGCCCAAGGCCGCGATAGTGAGCCTGAACCTGCCTAGCCTGCGCGGCCGCGGTCGTTCTCTCATTAATCCGCGCAGGGAGGTTTTGTAGGAGCTCGTATATCTCAACAAATTCAACTTTGGTGATAGTACGCTCGCGGCGAAGCACCATCAAATATTCTTGAGCTCTGGCAGGCGCGCCCGGTAGTAAAATGTCAGGACCCAGAAGTCGCTGCAGACCATCCCTCGCTTCTTCTATGACTCCTGGAGGAGCCACTTCGAGTACACGAACAAGCCTTTCCAGCCTGTTAGGAGGTTCGGGAGGAGGGACATCGGTAGTAGCATTAGCGTCAACAGCGGCCGCGGCAGGGACTTCTTGGGGCTCGACGATTTGGGCCGCGACTGGTTCCGGTGCTATATTTATCTCAGCTCCTACTTCTAAAACCTGGGGGGCAGGTTCTTGAGCCACCATGCCTTCACCAGCGGGCTCAGCAGGATCAGCGACAGCGACCTCCTCAGCAGGGACGTTACTCTACGATTGGGGAAAGTTTATCAGGATATACAGAGTCAATCAAGAGATGAGGCATGGATTTTGGAATGGGGGTTACCTGTGCGGCTGGAGGCTCATCTGTAGTTGGTGTTGTTGCAGGTTCTTCAACTGCCGCGGTGGGGTCAAGATTGAGCAATACGTCTGCCGGGGGTTGTACAGCGATCGGCTCCTCGGGCGGTGCATCTGGCAGGGGTGCATTCTCTTCCGGCTCGGGTGAACTGTCCTCTATGATCTGCACAGGAATTGAGGCCGAGTCGCCAACGGTGTTGATAGGAGGTGGAAGGTTTTCAGGGCCCACGGGCGCCGGCGCTTGTGAAGCAGTTGTTCCTTGACTAGCAGCTGAAGAGCCCTCCCCAGCGGTTCCAGACGGCCGGCGACGAACCTGCAAAGGAGAAGGTTATGGAAGTTTAGGCGAAGGTATGGATAATGCTTAGTACGAGCTTCTCGCTTCTTACCAATCGATCAGCCGGTGGTTCATCTTCTGCCCAAGGGTCAGCACGAGGGTCCGAGCGACTGCGCTTGAGAGCTAGAGCAGCTGCGACCTGTCAAAATCAAGGGGTTAGGACTTAACCCACAGAACGTGATCCTGAGGATAGAGGATTTCTTACGGTTTGTGGATCGTTGTCATCAGAAGAAGAAGAATCTTCGGCTGCAGGTTCAGCGAGCACTGCTTTCTGTTTTCCAGATTGTCCGGCGGCCGGGGAAGCACTGGTTGTACGGCGGCCAGGGCGCGGCGCACTCCCCTAGTACAAAGAAGTGTGAGTAAACGGAGTGAACAGTGAAGGAACTTGCAGAGGGTAAAGTTATAATACTTACCTCCGGCGGAGGTTCGCGAATTACGATTCCAGCCTGGGCCGGGCGAGGAACTCGCGCCGGTCGGATCACTTGAAGGGGCCGGGGCCCAGTAATGTCTTCAGAGAAGCGAGCGAGCATGTCAACATCGACAGGATAAGGATTCCTCAGCTCGCCAAAGATAGTTGCAAAGAGTTCATCGTCTGGTGGGGTCCAGCAATTGACGGAGACCTCTGCCCACCAAATCTCATATCCTTCTTCAGTTCCGTCTACAGCGTCGATGACCTGGGCCCAATCAGGGAGATCGACTAGCGCGAGCGTGCTCTGTGCCGGCGGGGGCCCGAATCTGCTCCAAGAGGTGTTGTAGTTCCAGGCGTCGTATAGAGGGACTGGTACCAATTGGACAAGGCCGAACTGACGGGCAAAGTGACTAGGAGCATAGAGCTCGTAGCTGAGTTCTTCGGCGGCGATCCTAATATCTGAACAGGAGATCGCGCGGTGAAAAGCCAGGCGAGCGCGGTCGGAATAGCGAGGATCGCCAGGAAGAAAACCATATTCGAGCAAAGATGGGAATCTTCTGCTCAGAATTAGGTCACAGTACGGCATATCATCTAGCAAGTACAGATAAGAAAAACATTCAGAATAAGGGGGAGATGAGTACTTGTCCTCGCGGCAGAACCATCGACCTAAGAGTTGGTCGGCCGGTGGAAGTAGCGGGATATCTTCGCGGCGGAAGAGTTGAAAGTAAGTCTGGATCCAAAAATCTAAAATCCAGAAAGGACCAGATATGTTGGTCTCAAATGGATGCATCGTCGCTTGGTACAGCATGCGATAGAGGGCTCCCAGTACCGGTTGTCCGAGCCCAATGTTGCGGCCTTTGCTAAGGAGGTCCAGGTGCCAGTGAGCTTACAGGAAGAGGTGCAGAATATGAACTTACACAGCCAATACTCAAGAAAAGCGATTCCACCGGTCGCGTTGTGTTCCCGGCTGTAATACGCCAACCATCGCGGGTAGGAGCCACTGTGAGCGCTGCGACCGTGTTGGGCCATAGTCGAGGTGAAGTTGACAGAGTCAAATTGGCCGTGCACATAAGGTTCGCCATCGATGGGCAAGCCAGTGATGGCGAGGATATCCAACAGAGTGATGCTTATTTGACCAAATCTAAAGTCAAATGTGTTGGTGGCGGTATTCCAAAAACAGAGGAAAGCAGCGAGCGGCGAGCGATTACCACCACGAGGAAGATGGAAACACAAATCGATAGTGTGGGTGATACCTGCTGCGTTCCAGCGAGCTAGATCTCGTGCCCGCGTCTCGCGATACCAGGAAATCTCCTGTGCACTAATGGAAGATGGCCAATTCCCTATCTTGGCTCGATGGTTCTGGGCACCCCAACCGCTAAAGTCTCCAGGAGTCCTTCGGAGGACTGGAATGGGCCTGCGAATAGGAAGGCCGTATAGAGCGATGGCATCATCCGGAATAACGCCTTGCGGTGCTGGGCCCAACCCGGTGTGATGGTCGGGAAAACGAAGGAGTAGGGGTCGATGAAGTGAGGTTTCAAGATGAATGCGGGCACCGATGCTGGTGCCCCAAGTCCGAGCAGCATTTTCATTTAATTCTTCTTCCTGATCGATGATGATTTTCTTAGGGGGAGCCATTTCTGGTTAGTTTGCAGAGAAGATGTTGGCAGAAATGGTTTTTCTGGGTTTAAGAGACTGGAAGGGTTTCTGAAGTGACAAGGTTGCGACTGTGAGTTTAAATAAAGGATTTTGTGAGGGAAACGATGCGACAGAAAGCGTTTCACAAACGAAAGGACGCGACCTTCATTAATGGCATCGTTTCAAGCGACCGGCACGTCTTTCTAAGTCCCCTTCAATCAGTTACACCCCAGCGGGCCTGATTTCGCGGCCTGGGGGGCAATGTTTGAGCCCAAAAGCAATTTTTGGCAAAATCCTTTAGTGGATTCGAACCAGCGGGCCGATACCTGCGGCCCAAAAATAAAACCACTCGGGTTTGGGTTATAGCTTCGCCCATTCCGTGTTTCATAAGGAGACGAAACCTTATCGAAATTGAGTAGTAGAGACTAAACAGGAAACTTCAATTAAGAGTCCTTCTGAGGCAAGGAGCAGTCGAAACCCTAGGGTATAAATACAGGGCTAAGCGGCGAGATCAAGGACCTCTCTCTGATCAATCAATCCCAGCGATACAAAGCCTCCCCGGAGCAAACCTTCAACCTCGTTGAAACCCGGCGACCGTGCTTCCAGTCCTAGTCTCCTCGCAAGCCGACTGCCAGTACTACTGCCACCGACACACCCAGCGAAGCAAGGGTAACGCCCTCGCAACCCAGCGAAGCTAAAGTCACGCTTTAGCAAAAACCCGTGCTTTCTCCAACTTCCCGGTGATTGCTCTGCTCAACCTTCAACGTTGAGTATCGATACAGTGAACGCAAAGAGACCACAACCAAAGCCCTTACCCGCGTAAGGCAAGAAGTCCTTTTCCGAAAAGCAAGAAAAGAACCCTGTGACGAGGTTGGTGCTCTCCTCGTCCACAGCGCTTGAAGAAGAAGTCAGGTCAAGGGACTACCCCAACGACTGCACCCCGCGGTGCTGGCACGCCTGCGCAATCACACGCTCAAAAGAGACTGTTTGCACACCAACTGGTTTTGGAGCCAAACAGTGTCCACTCGAGAAACATGAATTTCAAACCTTCCTTCCCTAATCACCAGACCATGTAGTTTACCCTTGTAAAATGCGATATCAACAGAGGGCGGCGCTGCGAAGTCTTGGTCATATAATTTACTGTAATTGTAGACAATCACACTGTTCACACTAGTAAGCACAACAACAGTGGAATCACCAAAGGCTGACCTCGTCTCGACTCTCGACTACAAGGGTCTTCTTAATCCTCCTCGCCCAGCTATAGTTTCCTGGTATAATTCTAATTTGAGCATTCATAATTGGATTCACCAGGTTAAAGCGGTCAGAAAAATGAAGTTTGGTAAGCATTTGCCGTTGGATGATCCTACAACATCACAATCATTTGGTATTACATTGCCAAACCTGTAAACTCTTGTCGATCTGACGACAGATAATGAAACCTACTCTTGTATACATAACCCCCAGAACCACAATGACCAAGCAGCAGCAATGCCTCCGCCACATGGGGAGGACCATGAGGCTTCTCGGAGATTGAACGCATTGAACTAAAACGAATTCGATCAGACAGGACCAACCGCTTATAGACTTCTTCCCACAGTTCTGGCGGTAGGACACACTCTCCTGCAGAGTCTACTTTTTCCATAATGTGCTTGGTGATTACACAAATACAACTTTTTGGTTCTTCCAACACAGATTTCGTTATGTAAGATCCCGTGTCCAAGTTGAAATCCACAAGTATATGCGAAAGCCAACTCTGATGCGTCTTGGATTTAACCTGGCCGCAAAGCAGGCCCGGGAGTTGCAATTCGAGGATCTGACGGCTCATTTTGCAGCGGGCAGGCCTCTTCATTTTCCCCTTCGGCCCTATAGATTTAGAATGGACGAATGAGCTATTGGGCCTAAAAATCAAGAAACTTCTAGTTGTTTGTTTTCTTTTTCTTTTTCTTTTTTTTTTAGTAAACGTCGAGAATATGTTCCGAGCTATGAGTTAATTATCCTTGATAAACGTTGACAATATGTTCTGAGCCATGAGTTAATTATCCTTGATAAATTCTCTAGAATTTGTACTTTTTTTTATTTATCGTAGGACATGAAAATCAAAATCTCTTTAGTAGAAATAGAATGATAAAATGTCAAGTTAAAAAATTTCTTGCAAAAGACAAGAGCCTGAATAAAAACTTTAACTTCACTTTATGCGTTTTATTCTAAACTGAGTAACAATTATTAAGGTGATAAAGTCCTATTTAGTTTGTTTTTTCAGCCAATAAAACACACTAAACATTGCATTAACTTTCGAAAGAGTTAAACTCACCTTAAATTTAAATTCAAACTTAATTAGTTCATGCTGCGAGTCAAAAAAATTTAAGCAGGAGAGTATTACAGATTATTTTATCAATAGACCCTAAAAAAAGTAGAAGTTACATTGGCTTTTAATTTCAAGTAGAAATCAATTTTTATATTCAGCTATCAGCAGATCATCTCCATGCCATTCCCTAAAAGATTTGACTAGCTTTATAAGAGTAACTCCAACAGTTTTCCTATAACTTCTGTATAATAGGGAAGCAAAAATCAAAACTTTAGCATCTTTTTTTTTTCCAACTCCAACATATTATCTATTTTACAGCAATCTCTAAAATCTCCATATTATTCCTTAAATTTTAGAGATTGCTGTAAATATAGAGAATTTGATTTTCTCTTTCCTCACTTTCTCTAAAATAGGGGTAATTATAGGGAATCTGTTGGAGCAAAAGAGACTCATTTTTTCCTAAAATACAGAAAAATCAAAATATAAAGAAACCGTTAGAGTTGCTCTAAATCCTTACATAATGTTAACGTCTAATTATATTTTATGTTAGGTGCTTTATTATGCTCGATTGCACTTGCCACGAACTCAGTCCCCACGTTCAACACCTTTTCAGCTGAACTAGCACTTATAAAGCTAGTTCTGTCTCCCATGATTATTCATGCTGGTTTAGTTAAATAATTTTGTAACCAATAACCCATCTGAAATCTGGAGGTAGGCCATCCATGCATGCTTTAACATATTCAAAATTATTAGAAGCAATGCAACTAATTTCCTACTTCCTTCTGAATGCAGTTAAGGGTCATGCATTCATATTTCATATCATGAAAGGGTTGACCTGGTCAACTGGAAGACATACAATTAGAACATTCTCCGGTCCGTAGGGGTTTAACTAATTGTTAAATTAATGTCCATACTTAACAAGCTCTTCTATTCATTATTATAGTAATATTGTTTTAAAATGGACATTGGAAATGTGGAGAGAGTCAAAGCTATCGGCTTAAGAACAGTAAGTTGCTAGTAAATCCCAAATTTACTGGGTCCATTAGATTTTCTGAGAACAAAGATCTGCAGAGCATTCATAGGATCTTTGAAAATGGAAGAAAAGATTTGCAGAGGATTTATCTGATCGATCTTTGAAAAATAATGAACAGATTTTCGGTTCTTTTTCTTTGGGGTTGAAAAATTGGGTTTTGACATATATCCTTGAGCTATCTAACAGATATTGGTAGGGACGCATATCTTAAGTCAGTTAAGTGAATGAACACTCAGATTGAGCTGCAGATCTTTGTACTTGTACGTTAATGGATGCCAATTACTGTAAGCCCCTATCATTCAAGATTGCTTGTGTCCCTTCTGGGAACATATACTCAATGAGAGTTGCTTTTTGTTTTTTACCATTTTGATAAGGTTTATGTTTTTCTATTCTATATGTGCTGGCAGTCTACAGTACGTCCTAGGTCAACAGATCATAGTCGATGATGTTTCAATCTTCCACTTTTTTGTTTGATTGTCGGCTTATTCACAAATACCTTTAAAAAAAAATTCCTTCCAAAAGTTAGTTGTCCTAAGAACTTAGCTAGAGGGAAATTGATTACAGCTCTTGAGTTCAAATTTCTCAAATTTTAAGTGGTATTCTACCTATTTTTCTATGTTTGTCTTTCCAAGCATCATATATGCTGCTCATGCATGTGTAATTAGTTAGGGCTTGAAATGATCAATTCTTTAAGCATTTGGAAAAGGAGGTTTTGTCTAACATATACAGGAGCCTTTGATATTCATTTAACTTTCTTTCTCTTTGCTACTCATCTTTTATGTACTTGAAATGGCTGACAACCTCGCATTGATGATCATTTTCTGCAGCATATAACTATATCACTATATGCCTGATCTCTGGGAACAAGGGAACAAGGTAAAGCCACAACGCCGCAGATTGATTATATGATTACTTTGCCATTCAAAAGCTAACCCAGATAAAAATATTTAAAACTTCAATTTATTTATTAACTAATTAAAACATTTTACACAAGTAGCTAGAGACCAGGAAATATATCCAACCTCACAACATGGCCTTAAGTTTAAGCAAACTAATTGCAAGAAAAATAAGATGACGTGATAGTAATGTGTTTTGATCATACATGCACGACCATCAGATCGATGGATAGGACTAACAAGAGGACTAGAAACACGGATAGAAATGATATAGAGGCAGTTGATGATGGAATTTTTGGTAGGCATGAATCAATTCAGCTGAGATGGGTCTGGAAATATGGTGCTGTTCTTCTTGGCATTTTTGCTTCTGCAGGTAGCCTCATAGGAGTTGGACAGCTCATCTTCAGGGTCTGCAGAGGATGACGACGAAGAGGAACAGCAATAAAACACAAGAGAGGATACAGATTTCACCATGTCATCAAATATCATTCGCTTCACTGACCTCCTCTTTGCCGGAACTACACTAGCAATGTCTGGTTTCGACCATGTAATTCTTGTCGCGTTGGTGTTGCTCAAGATCACCGATCCCTTATAATTACTGCTTGAGAGGCTCTTCTTCATTGCTTTCTCTGCTGCCATTAATATCTCAGTTGGCTGGTTCGATCTTCAGCTTGTTTCTACTGCCAAGGTGCCGCTCTGATTTCTTTAGTACTGTTTATGTATTTGTGGAGTTTGTGATGAAGATTAGTGAATCTTTGCGCAGCTACTTATACCCATGTTCTGATGTAATGCACGTAACATTGTGGACCATGCCAGAATGGCCTTTGGATTTAAGGTAGAACAGAAAAAGAATTTACTTTGAGACTAAAGTGAGGGGTTGACGACCCAGTAGTAGTCCATCAGCCATGCATATATTTTCCAAGGATTTCATTTCACCAATCAAAGCCGAAGGTCTTTTTCATGATGGCCCAGAGGAAAGAAATTATAATGCTGTGAGCAGCTGTGCTTTGCTGTCTCGGCCTCTCTAAAATGAAAGAATAGACGAACGCGTACGTCACTGTCTGGGGCTGGTGGAGATGCTACTACCCTACCTACGCGTCTGCGTCTGCGTCGTCGCCCATGAGACACACGCCAGGTGAGTATGCATGAGAGCTGTTAAGGAAAGCCCCAAAGCCTCTGGAGAAGGGACACGTCAAAAGTGAAAAGAGCAACCCAAATAGGGGATGTTTAGGGTGAATCATTTTTGTCGGAGCCTATAGTGCGTGCCTCGGTGTTTATCATTGAATCATTGAACTGAAGGATATGCAAATCAAAGGGCTGCATGCCAATCTTGAACTTAGATTTGGTGTATTTCAGTGATCTGTCATTAGCCGGTGTGAAGTCTGATGAACAATATATATATATATAGTGGCGGATCCAGGATTTGAAATCCCTTTAGGCTAATTATAAGTGCTTAAAAATTTCTTAATCATTACCTTGTGAATTGTAAAAGAAAGAGTTATTACTTTGTGAAGATTGATAGCTGAGGTGGGTTTGATTCTGAAATTAAGCTGGTAGCTAAGGAAGAACATAGACTTGTGGCATTGGTTTGCAATGACCATCAAGAACCTGAGACACCCACTCCCATTCATCTGCCTTTCCTTTTTTGTTGTAAATGAAAGAAACCCAAAATTTGATCCTCTAATCTAAAGAAAACGCCCCAAAAAAGAGCAAACTTCTATCAAAAATAAACAATTGCTTTATTTTGGTTGCAGAAAACACTACAGGAGATGGAATGATGTTGAGTTAAGAACTTTGCAAGTTGCAGTCTTTTTCAGCTATAACAAACTCAGCCCCACAAATCCAAATGATTAGTTCTTTTCGTGTTGGCGTGTGTTTTTGGGGTTTATACCATACCAAATTTCAAGGCCAAAAACCCTGATCTCATTTAGGTTCCTAACCTTCTCATAAATCAAACACAAATTTCTACAAGAATCACAACTATCACCATCATAAAGACTCCAAATTTAACTCCCCAATTTGGTAATTGAAAAAGTTTCAACATAAAAATCCCATCTTTCTCTGAAGTTTCTCACAAACAAAAACAGAAAGCAAACAACTGAATCCAATAAAAAAAAATTAAAAAAAAATATAACACCAAGAACAGCACCACACTGGTACACAAAGTAATCAGCTAGCTCAGGAAGAAGATTCTCACACTTTGGGCACCGAATCAACCTCAGTTTTCCACCTGAGTCCCCCATTGCTCATAACCAAAGCTACCCAACAAAACCCAGAAACCCAAAACAAACAAAACACCACTGTAACTCACACCACTATTTCCATCAACAAACCCATTAAACCAATTAAGAGACTTAGAAAGAAAGAAAATAAATACCTCCCGTTTGGAGCAAATCAGAAAACAAAGCAAGCTTGGATGGGGAAAGCCGGAGAAGATGACTGCATGACTGCAAGTCTGCAATGAAAATCAATACAACCATACAGGGAGAAGAACTAGACTCAGCTTGGATGGGGAGCCGCGGAGGAGGGTCTGACCATAAAGGAGAGAAGTGGGCTGCTGTGGGCTATGGCTGGGGAAGAACGGGACTTTTACCTCCCAATGTTTTTTTTCCCCTTTGGGTATGGGCTGAAACTGAAAGTAGATATATACTTGGTGGTTTTTTGCCCAAAAAAATGTCTAGGCTTAAGCCCATATACCCTTCTATTTAGATCCGCCCCTGTATATATGTGCATATATATATATATATATATATATATATATATATATATATACGTACGGATGTTATGATTTGATGGACAAGCATGGGTCGAATTGGCATGATTTGACTATTTGGACGTGTCATTGTGGCACTCGTGACACATCAAAATATGTAAAACATCATTTATCAATACATTTTAATTTTATTGAAATTCTCTAGTGCCATAAATATATACATTGAGTAAAACATGATTTTAAAAGCTTCTACAAGTGAAGACAATTTTTACGAAAGTTTTTTTTTTTTTTTTTTTTAGGAAAATTGTAAAAAATCGGTTTAAAACAAAAACTTGAAATTGCTTGAAACTCATAATTAGTAGTAGAAATATTTTGATGAAAAAACAAAAACTTGTAATTTTGTCCCAAAAAATGTTTTAAAAGTTTTTGGTGGAAAATTATGGTGAAGATATATATATATATATATAGGGCCGTCCCGTGACAAAGTGAGGCCTAAGGCAAAATTTAGAGAGACCTTCTTAATAATTTTGTCCATTGAAAAAAAAAATGTCAGCAAAGCAAAGTTCAAACTAAAACATGGTAGATTATATAAACAAAATAAAAAGTAACAATGCCGATAAAGAACATTAGAACCTAATTTTCTAACCACAAAATTTTAGACTTCAGGCCTTGACGGTTTGTTAAAATTGTATCAACCATCTAAATTATGATTACGAAATTAGAACAGAGGTTGAAATTCAGAATTGAGTAAGAGGAAGAGAAATATTGCTTCTATGCGTCTATGAGAGTCTGTCAATGGCTTAAATAGACATAAAAGAAAGAAATGTTACCGTTTGTCTTTGAAAGAATCAGAGGGGAATCAAAAACTCATGTTTCAGCAGCCAATGTTTCATTTTTTTCCAAATTAGTGAAAGTGAGAGCAAAACTTTTGGTTATCTTCTTTCCTAATCCCAAAGTGATGGAGAAAGAGGAAAGCTTGGGGTGTTTAACTTACAAATACAAAAGAAAAAGAGAAAATTTTGAGGCCTCATGGAGTCACGGGTTTGATTTCATTGGCCTCAACGTCGTCTTCTACAGACTGCAGTTCTGCATCTTTTTTCTTTTTCTATTTTTTTTTGTGAAATATATATTTTGAGATTGGGGACTGAGGCCCAAGGCCACTGCCTTAGTTGCCTTGGTCAAGGGACGGCTCGGTATATATGTATATATATATATATATATTTTTTTTTTTTTTTTTTTCAAGTTTCGAGATTGGTTCCAATGAGATTAAAAAGGCATACTTTATATTTCGGTGGGGCTGAACCTTACTAACCTCGGCTGCACAGTTGCACTGATATGAGCCGAATGTGGTCATCATTTATTTATTATTGTTAGGTGCTGTTTCGACCAAATTAAATAATACCTAGTATCAGTGACAATCATTTGTGATGTGTCACTCGTCTAATGTTCAATGGGAAATTTTCTGTTTTGTTTTTGTTTTTGTTTTTGTTTTTCTTTCTTTTTCGTCCTTATATTGGAAAAGTAGCCATGGACTATAGCTAGAAGAACAGGTACAGCACTTATCATAATCTCTCTTCTATGATTCCGGATGACTTTGTTAAGTTCGAAACAGACCGAAGGTCCTCTGAATATGAAAAGAGTTTAAGGTAGGCCATGCATTATTCCGCGCTTTTCATTATTTATTGGTAGAAATGAAACTATATATGTGAATGCAATTCACAACATGAGAAGAGGACGTTGACCTGGTCCACTGAAAGTCATCTCATTTTAGCTTTTTCCGATTCCTCAAGAATTAAAAAATAATGGAGAGCGAAACATTCTGGAGGGAGTCAAATCCAATCGCATCAAGAAGTTGTTAATTAGGCCCCAGTATGAAATTAGTCAAATTACTAACTAGAGCAAGGAGAGAGAGGCCCCTTTAAGATTTTCCAAGGAGATAGATAGATACCTAGAAGATCAGCCTTCGATCATGCAGATCTATATACGATTGCAGAAAATGATATCAAACACGGAATTCAACGATCGTCAGAGGAACTATATATCTCTGTGTGTGTGTGTATGATCTAAGAAAAACAATGAAACAAAAGATTTGCAGAGCATCGTAGACAATAACAGAAAAAATTTATTTCCCACCTACTTTGTTATTCTTGTTTGGGGTTGACATGGACAATGCACAATTAAATGTCTCCAGCATCAAGTCTTTAAGAGAATTTGTCTTTGATCTTGTCAAATAGCAACAAGAGTTGTCTGTGCTCCACTATTGCACTCTCAACTTAATAATTATGTGTTGAGTTTTAACTCAAAATGCACTATGCCAAAAAATGCTTCAGACGACAGATAATATCTGTCGTCTGATGAAGTAAAAATCTGTTGTCTAGGTGGCTGCCGTCTCTAAGCCATTCAGACGACAGATATTCTCCGTCGTTGATAATGCACTCAGACGACAGATTCAGTTTAAGGTACTGTCGTCTGAAGTACCTACTATTGAAGAATCGGAGTCTATCTGTCGTCTGAAACACCATACCACTACATATTAATGTTGTTGGAAATTCACTTCATCAACAGATTCAAAAAATAACTGTCGATGTAGTTAATGTAAGATGACGGAGTTTTTATTGTTTCTGTCGTTTGATTGAACCAATTTTAAGCTTAGTTGATGCTTCTGTTGTCTGATTTGAAGAACAATGACAGTTATATGTTGACTGATTTCGTATGCAACAACATTTATACCGTGAGTTATGTTGTGTGAGATTTGTTTGGACTACAGATAATTGTGATTCTTGTGGTTAGATTTAGTTTCCAACTACAGTTTTAGTTTTTTTATGTTGTTTGAATGTCACTTAGAGTATAGTCTTACTCAAATTTCTGTTGTCTGAAGTAGTATTCAATCTCATTTTTCTGTTGTTTGAACGTGGTAGAAACAACATATCAACACCTACTTCTGTTGTCTGAGAGCCATTTGAACTCTACTTTTCTGTTGTTTGAACGTGGTAGAAACAACATATCAATCACCTACTTCTGTTGTCTAAGAGCTCTTTGAACTCTACTTTTCTGTTGTTTGAATTTGGCAGAAACAACATATCTACCACCTATTTCTGTTGTCTGAGAGCTATTTGAACTCTACTTTTCTGTTGTTTGAACTTGGTAGAAACAACAGATGATCATTTGTTTCTGTTGTTTCTATTTTCTTGATACAACATAAATTGTACTGTATTTTCTTGATACAAACATAAACCTGCATATATCTATTGCCTTTCAACCATTTCAACATCAGTCATTTACAATCATCAAAATCATAAAATTGGACTAAAATCAGCATTGAAAATGATGGCTACGTTTCATTAATTGCATCAACATCATCCAAAATACAATCCATAGTACCAACTCTAAACCTAGCCAACAGTTACATTATGATCGAGAGAACCAAAAAACCATCTTATCTCGATCATTTACCTAGTGCACCAAGTCAAAAACCTATAAGGTAAAGAAAGAGTAGCTAGACAGAGCAACTGCATGCATAATTTAAGTTCATCAACACTTTCCAGAGGAGAAAGACTTGCTGAAGCAACGACAAGGAACTCCATTCCCTACTCCTACTCCTACCACCCCCAATGTCATAGCACCTTAACCAATTCGACCTGTGGGCTCGAGCATCAGCGTTGGCTGCATCAGCATAGACCCAAGCTTGTATAACAAATCACAAATCATACAAATATCGCCTGCATAAGGTTTAGAGGAAAATCCACATTTCCATCTTCAAATGTCCAAGTAGTGAACAAGAAAAATTTTGTACCTTTAGAAGTGGTGTTTGATGCTTCCTAACCTGCACAGCAGTTAAAATCGAATCCTTAGCAATGTAATCCTGCCTCACCCACTTTAGCATAGCAATCACCTGTGGATGTCCAACGTCAATGGATTTTCCCACCTATCAAAATGCCAACAAGAAATAGTATTAATTAATTAGCATGCTATTTAACAATAAATATAATTACGTACAGGTAGACACAAATGTGAATCAAGAAGTATAAAAGCAATGCATAGCCATTAGTTCCCATTGCTAATATTAATAAATAAAGTGAACATTATAACCCAAGTTGCTAACCATGTGTACTGCTTTTATCACTACAGGTAGACACAAATGTGAATCATCCAATCAAAGCAATAAGCTTTCTTTGCTGAAGGAAGTGTACAAACAGAATTTGCTAAACTGTAACCCTGAACATATCCATACATATACCCAAAAAATTTCTAAAGTGTAAAGTCTGAACACACAATATATGTCAATCATGAAATGAAGAGTAATTACAGTTTACATGAAAATGCTAAACTTAGATTTGCCAGAAGCAAATGCCAAAATGAAAGTACCATCCTAGAAGACTTGTTGAAAATGATGAGACCTTGCTGCCTGTACTGCCATCAGTACTAACAAACTTTGAACCTGCACAAGTATATGCATAATTAAAGAACAAGGAGCAGACTGATTAATAGTAGGATTCTTGTGATTAATACTAAGATAATTGAACAAAAGGTTCTTGTGAATGCCATTTAAAATACCATTCCCTTCCCAGACTTGGTGATGAGTGTTCTGTTCTTAAGTTTATATGAATAATATGTTTGACTCATCAAGTTATATGCTTTATGCAGAAGACGTAGGCATGAAAACACTATGTTTAGAGAGACATTTTATAAGCATTCTTTTCTGGATAAACAGGGTGTCACTTATTGAAATTTGAACTTCACTTTTTGTCTACATTGACTAAATGGAAACATCATTTACTGGAAAAAGGGTTGCAGCACATCCACATTTGAAGTAGAGAAAGAGCAAGATAACATACTGATCCATCCCACAGACCATGGTATACAGTTCCACATGAACCTTCTTCTCTAATATATTGGACTTCGCCATTCATGAGCTGTTTATCTTCCTCCACATGCTCCAGGCTTGGCCCTCCTGAGCTGAGTCCTCTGTCGACTGCTATAGAACTAGTTGAGGATAAGAGATTCACCGGGGCATACCAACACTCATACCATATTAATTAAGTATCAAAAGAATAATAACATTAATGAAATGCACAAAATAAGAAATTAAGAAGGACAGAGTTGCACTAAGCTAAGTGATCTTTGTATGGAAGAAGATGGCAGATAGAGGAATTTAGAATTGTTCTACAGAAAGCGCATTATCTTTCAACATAGACTGCTAAGAAAATAAACAATAATAATTACCAATAACAATTTTCAATACCAGGTGGAAGTATCTGAGAGTGGCTGCTTCCTCTACCAATGGTTTTCGTTTGACAAAAACAAAATCCTAGCATCAGACCATTCTAATTCTTAAGCAATTAATAAGACCATCTGAAATTCATAACTTGTATAAAAGCCTAATTATACATACTTGCAGTGATGAAAAACCCTATTATGCTAAATCTGGTTAGAGCAGCAAGTCAGTGAACAACTGCAACTCATTATCGTAGGAATGATTGTAGCATCTTGACCAACAATCTATACAGTATTCTACATCTTAAACTAAAACCTTGCACCAACTAAACGAAAATCAACTAAGAAGTGCAGAAAGAACACCTGTGCCAGCAACTCTCAATTATAGAAGCCCACTTTGGGTCCACATCTTTTGGAATCTCCAGTCTTTGGTTCATGAATCCAACAGCTCCAATCACCTACAAGCACTGATACTAACCATGAGCTATAAATTTGAACAAATAGTTATATTCGAAGCAACCAGTGATATAACGCTTCCCTGTGCAAGTCACTAAATATATAAGATATTTCTCCTAGTCCTAACTGATCCGCTCATTGTTTGGACTACCTTTATGTAATATTTGATTGTATTATGTTTCAACCGAGCGTAAACAACTTGTCATATCTCTAAGAGACCTAATACAAGGTTTGACCCCATATCGAAATGAGCTACTTTCCTCAATCTAATATTGCTGGTTCTCCTTATAGCACAAGGTTCACTAGTCCTGCATAACATTCCTGGATCTATGAAAAATGCAATAGCAGCCGGCTCCATTAATGGAAATAACTAACAACATATACATTGCGAAATCAATTACACATACCCTTGCTACCTTAAGAATTGGACGGTCAGCCAGTACCGGACCAATGTTTTTGATGACATACGTGCTTGGTTCTGTAGTAGTGATAGTGAACTACTTAAAGGTGGCTACTTTTCTATTTGTCACTATATGTACATATACATATGCATACTGGAACAACCTGTAATACAGTGCAATCACATCAAAGAACAAATTGACCAACGGAAATTCAAATGATGAATCTTGACTTATCAAAACTCAGCAAGACAAATCATAAATGATGAGGCATGTTTCAGAGAGATCAAATGTGCAAAAACAAAAACAACTGTGCAATAATACTGAACCTCAGAGCAGTAGACCTCCAAGAGATACATCCTCAACCAATCTTAACCTCAGAGTCTTTACTGCATCTAGTTCGAGTTACTTGCTAAGAATTTAAACAAACAAAGAAAGCATGTCTAAATGGAATGGCAGGTCGCAGATGACAGTTGAAAGCTAGTGTGTCCAAAAATGCTATATTTGACTCACCAAACCAACAGAATGGAAAGAAGAAGAGAGTTGAAATGCATATCCAGGGTAAGCAAGCTTCGCAACCATAGTTGCCTCTCCTTGTTGTGCCTAAGGACAACATTAGATACAGATTATGAGCACATAAAAAATACACCAATTACAAGAGTGAAATGGAAGCAGAGTTAGAGTTAGAGAGAGAGGCAAAAGAGGCACCTTGAGATCATGGGAAGCACGGAATTACAATCTGGGACCAACATTGACGGAGCTGTTGGGGAGGGTAGACTGATCTTCAAAGTTGTAGTGAATGGAGAGGTACTGAGACATAAATGACACCTGAGGCGGAGACACCGCACCCTTGTGGTTGTTGTTGAACAACACCTTCAGCTTGGCCACGCATAATGCTTGTTGAACGAAGAGCTGCTTCACGCAAACACAGTGAGGACAAAGCTTGTTGCTGCGAAACAAAATCTTATTGTCAAATTTCCAAATTGGTTCAAAACGATCGACAATTCTATATATATAGACACACAGAAGAAGATGAAGAGGTAGAGAGAACCTGAAGATAACTACCGCATTGGACGAGACGAGCTCCTTCACCTTGCCCAACGCCATTTCGAAAACAACGACTCTTTCTATTTCGAAACCCTAAATCCCCAAATCGCTCCCGATTCTGTGATCTCTGTTGGGTGTAGATCCGGACTCGCAGTCGGAAGCATGTGGTGCTGACTTTCGATATCGTTCTTTGGTTGTTGGTTTGTAGACCGATATGGAAGACCAACGGGTGGAAGAGCATCGAAGAAGAGGTGCTACTAGGTTTGGGTCTGGGAGATGGAAAATGAGAAAAAAAAATTTCACCAAGTGTGGGAAAGCACCGGGGAAGGGGGGGGATAGATAAGTTTTAGTTCAGCCAAAAAGAGGTTTTTGTCCACACAACTTCTTCATTTACTAGGACAACAGAATTCTGTTGTCTGAGTTTTCTAAATTACAACAAACTTGAAAAAATTGATCTAGTATTGATTTTGATACTATTTAGACAACAGAAATAGTTAAATCTGTCGTCTGAAGACGTTCAAAAAAATCAGACAACAGAAAAAACCTCTTCTGTCGTCTGAGGGGTATGGTCTGAAGCATTTTTTGGCATAGTGATGCTTCGATACAATTAAGTATGAATCACCTACTTATATATTATTTTTCCTTTTGTCACTTTTCTAATATGAAATTTTGACTCTCTAACATATTAATTACTAAACAATGAAATTATTGGGCAACTCATTTTGGATTGCAGAGCGCTACAAAGTGATATTCTTGAAGAAATGAAAATGATTTGGCAACAAAGTATTCCTGATATTATCTTCTTATTTAATTTTTATATTTTAGCATGATTTTTTAAATTTATTTATTTTTATAACCACTTGGTAGATCAGATTATAGTTGGTCCAACCTTAGAATGATATTATCTTGAAAGTCTTTTTATTTTTTATTTTTTATCACATCTCATTATATAGATTCATTAAGCAATACAAAAACGAAACACCCCTAAGGAGTCGACAGAAAGAATCGTTTCTGAGAGTACTCTGAGACTTCTATTCTAAAACAAGAACAAGTACTTAATATACCCCCAGTATACACACCTTTTAGACAGTTCACGCACCTTTATTCCAAACAAACACCAGTAATCTCCGAAGCAAGAATAAAAAACCCTCAGAGATTATGATCTACGCGACCTAACAAAACTAATTATTTTCCTAAAGAGAGGAAGCAGCCTCCTTCCTTGTCCATTACTTCAACCTCAACAATATTTGCTTCCTTAGTCGTGCTTTCAGTCCCAGTCTTAGTAGGTGAGTCAATATGACTCTTCCATTTCTGAGGTTTTCTCTCCTGCAACTCCGGCTCCAAAACCCTAGCAGTCTTGGGTTTATTCTTACTCCCACGCAGATGCCCCAACTTCTTCTTCTTTGGTTAGATAATAATCTTACCATGTTTATTCTGTAGCATTCAATGTTTTCATCCACCTTGAGAGCAGGAGCTGGAAGTGACAAAAACCGTTTACCAGCATTGAGCAGATCATAGCTCGATCTTCTTTTTGTTCCTCCTACATCCAGACTAGACGACCCCAAATTCGGTCCCGGCTTCAGAATTTCTTTCTTCACCTTAGGAAAACCCTGCACTGGTAGCATCTTGGTCGTGGAGCAATCTAGTACCAAAGCCTCCCAATTCTTAAACCGGCCTACACCACTATTTTCAACCAAGCCCTGTGGAGTACAGATAGCCCTGTGGCGTACAGATTGCATTTCCAGCAGACTTAGAACCATAAAACCCTTCACCTCTCTGTCCCACATGGCCTTCCACATCTCCAACAAAATTGGAGCCATGCAGATTGGCGTCCACCACAGTTTCCTCATGCTGCAGCACGAGTTCCATCTCATCCCTAGTGCCATCAGTAGGTAGCGACTGCTCCACCAGTGGAACTAAGACAGGTTCCGACGGCAGACCACCCATTTCCAGTGACAGACCGGCCATCGCCGCTTCCGGCGTCCATTCTGGATCTCTTCTTTCTCTTTCACCAAAAATCCATCACAGCCCATAGCATCATGCTCAAACAAGCCACAATCCCTGCAGAATTCCTTGACTCTCTCATAGATCAGAGTAATCTCAGGTTACACAGTGGGAGAGAACTCAAAATGCATCCAAGTGCGAACTCTACGACAGGTGTCCAACACCAGCCTATTATGCCTCCTTCTGTCGTAGTGCTGGTTGATCAAAACGGGTTACCTGACCAACAGTGGACCCTATCAGATTTAGGGCTGCCTTGTTTCGAAAGGCCACCGGTAACCCTTTGACCACCACCCAGATCTCCATCTTCCACAACGAAACTATCACCGAGCCAACCCCATCGTAATCACCGACCACCAACATCATGTTTCTATAGAACCACGGTCCTCCATGTAAAGCCCTATTACGATCAGCTTCATGGTCGAACTGAAACAGGAAGCGATCTCCGCATTATGGACAGAAAGCCCCTATTTAATGCGCCAAATTGAGGGAAAGGTCCATTTGAAGCTAAGGAAGTGAGCCTTTGGCCCGAGCAGAATCCCAACCATATACAAATGGTTATCTGCAGTGCTGTCATCCCCGCCGCTCCCAATGTCACCCTTGCAGAATCAGATGGGTTACGAGCAACCATAGTACCTATACTAGTCTGCGCCATTGAAGCCCAGAGCGGGTTTTTGGAGTTTTGGTCAACGAAAATGTTCTGCGAAAACCCTAGCAGAGCGAGTGGCTAGGTCATTTGTTAAAAAAAAATTAATAATAAAAATAAAAAAAATCTCCTGGCTAAAATTCATGATTATCTTGTAAGTCTATTAAAACTAAATAAAAAGAAAGTCCTGATATTATCTTGGACCTAACTAATATCCATCTATTTGTTTATCGTGAATGTAAATTACAAGAAAGTCCAAATGTCCCCTGGACCCCAAGAATATATTAGGATTTAAACTTCAATCAGCGTCAGCGGGATTCGAACTAGAGTATGGAGGTTCCACACTGAGTGGCTCTCACCAACTCAAACAACTGTGGTGATTTTGTGAAAGATTTTCCAGTATAACTTCATAAAGAGAACGTTTAAGGACCTACAACTATGCATGAGATGACACTACAATAGAGTCTTGCAAAGTGAATCCAGCGAATATCTAAATACATCCAACATTTATAAAATTATTATCTACTTTTCGAATACACCCTTAATCTAATCACACCTAGCAACTCTGTACTTCCACTCTGACTTTGATCTCTAACGCACCCAACTATGTACTTCCACTCCGACTCCTTTAATGGCCCAAGGCTATTTAGATTCAAAGGAAGATGAACATGAGATTGATATTGGAGAGGGGCTTGGGAATAATATGAGAGAAGGACTTGGGAATGATATGAGAGAGGGACCTGCAAATGATCTTGAAGGACCTCCAATTGGGGTTAAAGAGATTTCTACAATGATGTTGAAGAGGGACCAACAAATCATGCTGAAGAGGGAGCATAAAATCATGTTGAAGAAGGAATTGCAATTGAGGTTGAAGAGTTGAAGATGTCGAAGGAGAGATTGATTGATTTATTCCTCAAATTCTTTCTTAATGTTCCCTTTCACCATTCGAGAAACAAAAATGGTAAAATGATGAAGAAGAAGGCACCACCGCACGAGGCAAATGGCCTGGGATCCTTTGATTGGCTTTGCTTGCTAGACAAGTATAGAGCAGGGGAAGCAAAAATGAGTTATGACCTGGGTGTGAGCTTACATTTTTTTAAATTTTAACTTGAAAAAAAAAAAAAAAACAGAGGTTGAAGGTTTCTCAACCTTGAATCAGTTCATCAAGACCCTTGACAAAAACTGGAGAAGGAGTATCCTTTGAAAAGGGCATAGGCAGAAACTGATGGACTGCAGTACCTTTAAGGTCTACGGCGAAATCTGATGCGGAGTTAGAGAACGCTAGGTGTGTTATAAGGGTATTCTTGAAAAGTTATGGACAAAAAATGAGTGCTGAGTTTGTTTTGATTTTTACCGAGTGTATTTAGAAAGACCTTTTACAAAAACAAAAACAAAAACAAAAAAAAAAGCTTCCCCTAAATTTAAGAGACAAACCACACAATTACTCTATCTGCTCTATCAACTCACAATGAGAACATGACTTATACATAAAGGGGAAATTTCTTAGGTACCCAGGTGTTTGTCATACATTCATTTTGTTAAATATTTTGGACCATTAAATTAGTAATATAGCTAATGGTCCAAAATATTTAAAATTTGGTAACATTTTTTTTTTTTGAGGAAAATGAGGTCAGCCCTTTATTGAAATTGAAAGATTACAACGATACCAAGTCAATAGGCATAAAAAAGAAAATAAACAATGCGAAAAGAAAAGATGCAAACATTGCATCAGAAATACAAAGAATTAAAAATGCAAGAGCAGCAATGTCGAAATGCAGCGCTGATTTTACAGTACGGATTGTAGCCGTGTAGTGATTTGAGTAGTCGGTGGTTTGACCACCCATCGAACTCCAACACACAATTTGACAAAAATCAACTTGGCGCCGGAATGAAGGCACTCTCCCACCTAAAGATCGAAGCCGGCCAAGGGTGTCAGAACATGGCTATGTTGGCAGCCGATCTTTCACGAACAAATACCAAAGACTTGGGTCCCGAATCCAATACCAAGAATGCATAGGAGCCACAAACCATGTATCAAATGAGCAACAGTCCAACAAAAACAGTAGGACGCAACCCAAGCCCACCTCCCTCCTGCATCCCAGATCCGGAACCCTTGGCAGATTCCACCAGGATCCCAGATCCGGGTCCTTCTGACGTCGATAACAGACGAAATAGGATCGAAGACCACAAACTCATGGGAGTGGACCACCAAGCCGGCAATTGTCCTCCCACTCAAACTCAGGCCCAGATCCAAGATATCACCTTTAGCCCAAGGCCCACTGGGTAGTCTGCAAGCACCCATCGCATCTCGACCTTCGTCCCTGCCGCCGGTGACGCACCGAGTGTCCGCCATGCCGCCACTAGATTGGGAGTCGACCGACCAGAAGAGGTCGCCTGCACCACCAATTGCCGACCTATAGAACGAATGCGCCCGTACCATACCCATACATGAACAGTCGCCTACACCGCCAAGCCCACTGCGCCTACGCCGGAGATCACTGCTTGCCTTAAAGCCAACGAAATCATCACAAACCTGTTGCAGTGGTCTCAGAAGATCCGATTGGAAAAAGAATGAGCCAAATCTTCTCGACCACAGCATCGTGCCATCATTGCAGGGATGATTCAACCCGCTAGGACCACCGTGAGAGAAAGGGAACATATTCAACCCTCTACCCGGATCCCACTCCTTCCAACAACCACCGCCGCCCTCCTTCGCCGATCCAAAAGTCCTTTGGCTCGCCATCATGACCACACCAACGCCAAAACTCTCCTCAAACCCCGCTCTGCCGTCGAGAACAGCAAAAGCCAACACACAGAGACCGAAGCCTGAAATTATCTTCATGAATGGAGTAGGTTTAGGATGTGACGGCCAAGAGACGCGCCGCTCCACAAACCCTAGCAGAGCACTAGGGGCAGTCGTATAAGTATTATAATGTATTAAAATTTGATAACATGTTTAGTCCTTAGCCAATTACTATTAGTTAAATATTATTTATTACTAATTAATTTTCTCATTAGCCAATTAATGTTTAATTATCAATTAACAATTACGCTATTGACAATTACGTTTTTTCCTTATTAAAAACAAAAGACTTCTAATTAAATAATCTGTATTACTAATTAATTATAGCATTAGTAGTTTCCTTAACCAAATATAATTTTTTTTACATGCATTTTACGACAACCACAACAATTAATGTAAAAATAGATAATTTTTGTTTTAGATGTAGTAACTACTTCAAATACAACTTGTTATTACTGTTTTTTGAACTAATTTACAAATGTTACCACAATATGTTATCATATAGGTAAACCATTATTTTTTTTTACTAAAAGCACGTATGTTCTCACTGGTGTAATGATGTTTTCCCTTGCGTAATTTAAGAAATATATTGTGTAATTTCCATCGTCGAAGTTATAATTACTTTCAGTCAATGCAATTTACCACAAACTACAACAATTGATGTAAAAACGATAACTTTTGTTCTAATTGTAGTAATTACTCGACCTACAACCTATTTACTAGTTTATGGACAATTTAACAAGTGTGACAACAAATTTGTTGTCAGAGTGGTAAATCTTTATGTTTTTTTATCATATAAGAAATGATTACTTCAATGAGTATGCATTTTATCACAATCCAGTGCAATTGATGTAAAAATGGTCATTTTGTTGTATTTGTAGTGATTACTCCACCTAAACTAATGTACTAGTTTGTGAACAATTTAGCAAGTGTGACAACAAATTTGTTGTCAGAGTGGTAAATCTTTATGTTTTTATAATTAATGAAATGATTACTACAATGACTATACATTTTATCACAACCCACAACAATTGATGTAAAAGTGGTAACTTTTGTTCTATTTGTAGTAATTACTTCAAAAACTATATCATTTACAAGATTATCAACCATTTTACAATTCTGACAACATTTGTGTTGTGAACATGGTAAAATTAATATTAGAGCAAAAGATGTATAAGTACTCAGTATTGTAAAGAGTTTCTCCATTTGATAATCAATGTTATCCATTTGATAAAAGTTGTCCAACTATGATATTTACATCTTTGACTACTCAATTACAATAACCACAATAAGTGTGGTCATGAGTCGTAATTTTGGTTCTACTAGGTGTAATTTATTATTTTGACATTATTTATTACTTGTTTCTGAATAATATTACATATCAAGAAAGAGTGTGTTGTTAATATAGTAAATTTTATTTTTAAAAAGGATCCTTTTAAAAATGACACATGTCAACATTTAAGTGGGTAACTGGTTGACCAGTTCAATATATTTTCACTACATTAATTTATTATAAATAAAAAAATAAGGGTATAACAGTACGATATATGAATGACCTCTATTAGTAATGTGTATGCATGACTTCCAATATCCATGTCATTGAATATAATTTGCTTCACTGACCTCCTCTCTATTGGAATTACACTTTCACTTGCAATCTTTGGTTTAGAGCCTAAGTCCACTGATCCTTGCTGTTTATTACTTGGTAGTTCTTCTTCATTGCGTTTTCTTCCATTTTGAGTGTGTTTGTGTTTAAACACTGAAAACCTCACTTGTCTTCCATTTCTCATATTAAATGTTGACGGTGCAGTTAATGATTTGACAGAAATGAGAGGCTTAGGGGGCTGTTTTGAGGAATGAAAATGGTGAGTTAATGTTGGCTGTGTCTAAAGGATTAATGGGAGGTTTTGGTGCCAAAGCAACGGAACTATATGCTGCAACTCTTGGGCTTCAAACTATCATTCAAGGTGGCTTCCAAAATTTACATATTATCTTGGAGATGGATGCTTTGTTGGCTGTTGATGATCTCAAAGAAGAGGAACCAAATTGGTCAATTGAAGGTGCTTTAATTGAGGGGGTGAAGGCTTTGTTTCACCTCTTCCCTTTAGTAATGTGTACATATTGCCCTAGGAAATGTAATCAGGCAACACTCTTTAGTTAGGCACCCCCTTTTGTTTCCTGCATTTCATGTTTGGGTAGAGGATGGACCACAATGGCTGTCTAATGTGCTCATTGCTAATGTAACTATCTAATTGCCTAATATATGCAATGTTTCCTTTTCTCAAAAAAAAAAAAAAAAAAAAAACCTCACTTAACCAAGGCAACTACTTCTACAAATTAAAGGACAACGAGCTTCTAAAGAAGTTTTCTTCAGTAGCCTTTGGTTTAAAGTAAAAGGCCATGGTTAGTAGTTATTGTTAACCTAAACTAAGGATTCTATCACCATTGAGGTTAATGGTGACTGGATTTTTAATTTACAGGAAGATTAATCACTAATTCACTATGATATCTACAACATGCGTTCTTCCAATTCATTTATTTTTATTTAACCAAAAGAGCATTAATGTTTGACGAATAATTGTTATATGGTCCCCAACTATGATACACGTGGTGGTTCGAGTTGATGTCATTGGTACATATAATTTGTATTTATTTATTATATTTTGTTTTAGATATATTGTCAACTCTATTGAATACCCACTCATGCAGGACTGTCATATAGAGCCATTATCTAGGTAATTCAACATTTTTAAGGAAACGATTAAGCACATCCAGAAACTATCCTACACCACCTACAAGGAAAATAAAATAAAGTTGGTTTTGTGGGTAACCCTGGCGACATTCCTCATGCCTCAAGACCTACAAACTTTCCCCCCAAAAAAGGAGAAGTTCTTACAAAAATAAGAATAAAAATAAAAGCTTGAAGATGCAGCCCAAAACCAGCTAATGAGACCCAGGCCCAAATGGAAAAAACTCCAGCCCAATAACTGGTAAAGAACCCTAGCCCATTTGGCACAGCCAGAACCGCCATCGATACCACTGCTCACCACTACCCATGGCCGCCGACGGGTCCACCAGCCAACGACCCACTTGCAGCACTAACCTAGACGACGACCCCCAAGCAGCCGGTCGCGTCCCGCAGTCCCACTGGCCTCCAGCGAGGTTCCTTGGCGCGCACATTCCCAATCAGTCAGAACCCGAAATTCAGCCCTAAGTACAGTTGTACCACCACCAATGTCAACACCACGGGCTTCTGCTGCTGCCCTCCTCCACTGCAGATCGGAGCCAAAGTCCCGATCTAAAACTCCCTACCAAAATCACCGCCATTCACAAGGAGAAACTCCCTCCCCACCCAGCCATCGACCTCGACGAGGAAAAAGGAAAAGACAAGGCAAAAGCCACCAGCATCGCCCCAAAGGGAGGAGCCCGTTCTAGAGGGATCACCGCATGACAATATCAACTGATAATCTAGGGCTATAGAATAAATTACTCTTATTTGACTATTTCAAGTTCAAATATTTAAGCATGTACGTGGAGAACATAAAAATCTGTTATATAATTTTTCCGGAGTGGGTAGCTAGCTAGTTAAATCAATGATCTCGTAGTTTCTTACCAACCATGGAGGTCAAAGTCCATGAGATTCTCATGTTAAAGAATGCTGTACAAGATAAACTTGATCTCTGAAAAACAACCAAAGCTAAGATTTTCAACGTGAATATTCTTCTTTGGGGTTGAAATGCATGCTCATAGCTATCTAGCCCTTGGCCTTCATGATCTATCCAAAAGATTCGTTTATGGGTATTGGGTACACATTTATTTGTCTATGAAAGTGATTGAAGACTGTGACTTGATCATTTTATGGAACTACTGCAACTTGTTCATAAAAGATTTTCTGTATCCCTAAGGAGGGAACGTGCGTACGCCATCTTCCTGTCTTAGCCAACACGCTGTCGCCAATTGTACCCAAAGTCTTGGAGCTTGGAATTACTGGAATTGATTTAGTAGTATAGCCTTTGCTTGTGTGTGCTTCCCAGCAAAGGTCTAGTAAAAGTCTGGGGTTTGTCCTGGCCCCTGGTGTCGGGGTAGCCTCTCCCTCTCCTAATAAACTTTTTGTCTGTTTTCCTTTGTTTGCGATTAATACTGTATCAAGCAAAGTTACATGTTTAAATGGTCATCACCAATAACTAAAACTAGGATAAACCATAGACAAACTGAGAATTGAGCTTCAACTGTCCAAAATGAATTGTGGAATTGCAGGGGGGGGTACATATAATCCTCTTAATTAAATTTAAAAACGTGATTGGATGCATGATAGTTCATCTGTTGCATACAGTGTGCAAGTACAAAAGATGTTAGCTAGCTAGTTTCTTTCATGCTAGATTAAATCATTAATTCATTTATGTTCTTTAACTTCTCAAAACATAATTATTTTGTAAGTAAAAACCACACTCATTGAAATCTAAAATTCACATAATTATAAATCCTTATGATTATTTTTTATTTTTCTACTAATATACGTGTTATCGTTTCAGCTGAAATTACAATTTATGACAAGTTTCTTCCGTGATTCATGATGGAGTTTTTAAACTTGAAAAGAGTAAGCACGTTGACCTGGTCAACCGAACGTCATCTCTCGTTATAGAAGCTTCCCCAAAGTCTACATAAATTACCAAGTCATTGATTAAACAAGTACAAAACTCGTAATAATAGGACTTGTTTTGGAGGTTGTTTAAGTATGGATATGGAAATCTGCAGTAAGTCAAAAGCAAATCGCAGCCATATTATTAAGCCCCAGACTGAAAACAGTGAAAAGAGGGTGAGAATCTTTAATATTTTCAGAAAATACTATATACTGCATGTATACAAAAATCTTATTTTTCAGGGGAGAATCTATCAAGTTGTACGTACAAAATCAAGCAACGAAACCAAAAGAACCGGCAAATCTAGGATAAATCTGTATTTTTTTTTTTAATATTTTCAGAAGATACACTGCATGTATACAAAAATCTTTAAGATCATTCAAGGGAGAATAATAGACGTACAAAATCAAGCAACGAAACCAAAAGGTCCGGCAAATCTAGGATAAATCTGTTTTTTTTTTTTTTTACTGAAATCTGTTCTTGTTTTTATCTGCATGCACTACATTCTGGATACATGGGATCTTAGAAAAACGGTGGAACCAAATTAAGATATGCAGAGGATTTGATCCATCATATAATCAATAAATCGTTTCATGATCTTAAACAATGAAATCCAAGATTATTCCACAATCCACATAGTTAGGTTCCGGTCATGATCATTGTGGTCCAGCTTTGCTCTTGTACAGGCTGTAAAGCAGATTCCTCTAAGAAGAAGTTAAGTTGACAACAAAGTTCTGATTTCATTACATCTCTAATAGTCTAATCCATGCCAAAATGCACACACACACTATACAGTCTTCAGTCCAGCTTGGGCTTGTGTGTTGAGAGATAATATAAAAAGAAAACACCAGATTATTATGTAAGATTACTAAGATTTATTTTCTTTTCAGAAATTATAAACCACATTGCCCAATCCAAACACCAAATAGTTATTGTTTCTTATCTAAAGGCCATTTTTTTTATCGAACAAGTATCTAAAGGCCATTAAATCCTCTCTCCCCCCCCCCCCCCCCCCCCCCAAAAAAAAAAATAAATTAGATTTAAACCCAAAAAATAAAGTTTGTACTATTTGATTTAGTGGTAGAAGTCTCCCCTTTATAAGTGGGAAGTTGTGAGTTTAACTCACAATAGACTAATTGTTGTATATGAGTTGTTTATTTTATTAAAAAAAATTGAAGTTTGTATTAGAAAAAACTCACCCATATATTTTTTTCTAATCTACACCCTATCTACCTAACAATTTAACCTCCTATCTAGCATAAACCTTACAAAACAAAACACAAATCACAAATACTTATTGAGAAGAAATTAACCTACACCGAATCAGATGTGCATACCTATTCAGATACCTAAAATTTGAGTATCTACCTAATATTACAATTGAGTATTATAAATAATGTAACATCCCGAACCTAAATTCACCGGTTTACTAGTCATTGGGACGGTAAACGACCTTTACTTTCACTTTTACTTTCGGTTTAGTACTTTTAGTGGCCCTAAAAGTTGACTTTTTGTTCGGGTCAAAATTTGAGAAAATGTTCTTCATGGAAGTTGTAGAGGACGTTAAACCGAGCGCGTGCATTTGTAGTACGTAAAAATCGGAGCTCGTATGCGAGAGTTATGGCCAAGAATGTGAAGTTACTGTTCATGGTAATTTTTGATTAAAATAGAAATTTACCCAGGGTAGGTTTCCATTTCCGGAAACCCACCCCAGCTCTTTCTCTCTCCTCCCCCCCGAGCTCTCTCTTCTCCGGTTCGACCATTTTCCCTCTCCCTCCTATTTCCGGCGATTCCGGCCACCAACCGGCGTGCCACCGGTCACCAGAGGAGCGCCTCCTCCCTCCGAGCACCCTAGCAACCTTGGTTTTCCACGATTTGGCCGGAAAACCACGGATCGAAGGAAAAACTCCTCCGGCTGCAGTTTGAAGCTTTTGCCGATTTCCGGCGATTCCGGCCACCTCCGGTCCCCATCTCGCCGTCGAAGGTTCGGTTTTCATCACTGATCATTTCCCCTATGGCCTTGTATCACGATTTGTTGTGTAGATGCCGAATCGACGAATTGAAATTCTAGGGTTCTTGAGGATTTCTGGGTTTTTGTTCATTGATCGATTTCGGCCATTTTTAATTGTTATTTGGGAATGTTGTAGTTGAGAAGTTGAATCAGTGTGTTGAGAAGGTGCTACTGCCAAATTTTGGTGGCCATCGGAGATGGTGGCGGCGGCGCCGCCACTGTGGGCGGCGGTAGCGGCGGCTAGGGTAGTTTATAAATTTCAATTTTTAGCTAGTTAAATTCTATAATTATCATAGAGCTTATATATGAAGTTTGGTGAATTTTGGAGGAGTTTGGAATTGTTTGTGAATTTTTGAAGTTTGGAGTTTTGTGGTGGAATTATGGGAAATCCGGCCGTCGGATTTCCCTCGTTTTCATTATGGAATATGTAAATTGAGGAATTAGAATTGTGGAAGAGATTTGGGTTGAATTTGAGAAGTATTGGAGATAGGGATTTTCGGATTTCGTTTAAGTTCGTAATTATTTTATCGGATTGCCGTTTACGGAAATATAATTGTGTACAGGGCAATGTCGCGAGCTACGGTTAGATGAAGGAACTCGTTTGCGTGGTTGCCAATAGTACTGTGAGTGGACGTTTGTTTTAAATAAGTGATGCATGCATTTATTTATTAAAGCTTGTTCTATTTTATTAACGTATTTTCCGAGCATATAAAGATAATTGCGAATTATCTCATGGATTTACTTTTAAATAATGATTCTCATGAAGTATTTATGTTTTATACCGGTTGTGAGTTTTGGTTATGAAGATGTTATGCTCGGATTCGAATTTATAATTGATGTTGATTTTCGACGAATTGACTTTCGATGTGATTTTCGAGATTTATACTGTTTATATTATCTTTATAATCGTCGATTTGAGATTTCTGAAAGATTTTCGAAATGGGATTTCGATGGAATAAATTCTTGTTTATTTATTCGATTTTTGGCATTGGGAATGCCTCATTGACAATCTACCTATTTATTTCTTTAGCGTGTGGGACACGCTGTTAATTTATACGGCTTTATACGTATTTCCGAGTACGGTTGGGAATCGTACCCGTGTTTTCTTTATACGTGGGACATGGGGAAGCTTTAAGGATTTATCAGTTTTTAACCACCATACCCAGGGTCGTTATATATATATTATATTGCTAGCTAGCCTATTAGTACTCCTCCCTGCTTACTATGTGTTTGTGGGCGAGTAAGAGCAGAGCATGGGATGCTCCAGAGTGTGGGACACTCCGACCCGAGCCTGGGAGGCTCCCTTATTTCGTATGGTGAAACTTCTTCCCCATATTTTATCTTTGTTTGACGGGGGCTAGTCCGTTTTTCACTGTAGCCAGCGGGGCTGGTCTTATTTTCTTGAGAAATGAGATTTCGGTTTTACGATATAGTTTTTGAATGTGGTGACTAGCGAGGCTAGTCAATTTATTGTTTTGAAATTCTTGGATTTAAAGCTAAATGTATTTTTTTTTCTAATTGTTGCATGCATCGGTTATTAAAGAGAATAAATGTGGGAAAGTATGAAATCCTTGTTCCTTTACATTGTTTATTTTTGTCCACTCACGCTAACGTTTTTCGTCTACTTTCCCCTGGGCCTTTCGGTTTCTAATGCCCAATTTGCAGGCGTATTAGGGGAGGTCGGGCGTACATGACATTTGAGGCATAGTTGTCACTACTTCCGTAGTGTAGGATCACTTGATCCTTTACTCCTCTGTTATATCCCTGTGTATAGTAGTATTGCTCTGCATAACCTTGGGATTAGTATTTTTGAGTTTAGTGTTTTGTGAAAGTGGAGTTGTTGGTAATTGGGAGCAGGGTGGCTCCAGGAGTATAAGGTTGGTTTGCTTGAAGTGTTTTGTGTGTTTTACAGGTTTTTGGGTAGTCCATTTTAGAGGTGACTCTGCCGAATTTTTGGTAGAGTTATCCCTAAGGTGGGCCCCACAGAACCACCTCGGATTTCAGGGTGTAATTCGGGGCGGGTCCTGTCAAATAACCTCCTATCGAGGTATTGATTCATGCTGCATAAATTAAGGGTTTGATTATGTGATGAGAGATATTTGTGGGCGCCAGTTTCATGTACAATATATTTGGGGCTTGTGGCATCTTTCGTAATTTTTAACAAAAATAGTCTATTATTTATTCTAGTTAATAATTTTTTATATATTTTGGATGAACCTAATGAGTGGGTTTAATCTAATGTGCATTAAGAAATTGGTTGTATACTAAAATTTCTCATTTAGAAAGTTATAGATTGATGTTTGCTGGTGAGTTGTGACATGTTGGTACGTTATAAATCTAATATTATAAAGGTCATGGGTTCGATTCTCACTAGCATATGTAAGGGTGGCGAGCGGGCTAAGGATTTTTTTATTTTAATAAAAGCTATAGATCGATGTTTAAGTATCCTCATGATGAATATCCTTATTGGAAAAAGTATAGATCGTTATAACCATGCACTAGTTAACTAAAATGGCTGGATCTAGTTGTAAGAAGAATGTTTGGTTGATAAATAACTCACCTCACTTCTTGGTCTTCGACCCCCTCAGTCACTACAAACGCCCCCGATCAGTGCACTGAGATGTGTCTATTTATCTATCTCCTGACTCGAAATGAGAGCAAGTTTGAAAAAGGATCTGAGAGTGTCTAAGGATGGGCCAAGAGGGTCTCTTAACGCCTTCTTTTTTCTTCTCATTGGACTTATTTCACGAAGACTTGCCATAGATTTTGTTAATTTTCGGTTTTCTTTACAAAGATGATTCATGAAGTAAAAGCTAAAACTAAAGTCTTAAACTGTCTGGATTATTGAAAATTTGAAATCCACTGCGTTTCTGTGATGAATACCTTCATATACCAATAGCACAAGTACAGGAGAAGTTAATAAGCAGCCAAAGAAATATTGTTGGAAAACCATCATCTGATTAATTTGGGGATACACGTCAAGAATAATACAACAAATTGAAAAAATGGAAATGCCGAAGTTCAGAATAATCATTATATTTAATTAAGAAGGCCGGTCATCTCGTGCTTGCATACTAATTAACAGATTAAGTAGTTAAACAATATTGATGACAACCCCATGCTAATTTATCCACCTTATTTGATTCAAATATACCTGACATTCGAATTGCTAAGTTACAATACAAACCAAGACAGACAATATGCCATGATATATATACAAAGACACAATCCCACAAGCAGTGTTATTGTGATAACAGAGTACTGGTCATGGCAATATAATTGATTCTACAATGATCCAGTTCTGAACTATTGTCTACCGCCGGTATTCTTCTTGGCATTTGATGAAGAAGACAATGCACAGCGACGAAAGAAGGAGGCTACAGATTCCACGATGTCATCGAATATCATTCGTTTCACTGACCTCCTTTTTGCTGGTATGACACTAGCAGTTGCAACCATTGGTTTAGAGCCCGATACAGCAACCCCCTTATAGTTACTGCATGAGTTGTTCCTCATTGCCTTCTCCGCCATTTTTGCTCGATCTGCTTGACTGCTTCAGCTCTAGTTGTTACTACCGCTTTGGTGACACGAGCTCGATCTGCTCTGACTCTGTGATTGCGCAATAGTGCTTATATACATATCTTTCAGGGAATCTACTAGCTAGGACCTTAGAGAGCAACTTGTGGGTCGCAGTGTCGCACACTGTGTCAAACCGTGACTGCTAGTGCGTCAACCACGACGTATACTACCGGTTGCTTCCTTGTACTTTACCGTGGAATAAACTGCATCATGTTGTTGATCTTGTATATATATGGTAAAAACATTTAACTAGAACGACTCCACATATCAATTATAGATAACATTTCATGTACTACACTCCCCTAAGGTCTACAGTGAAAGCTAGCACCCATCAAAATTCAAAAGAGGGTAGGTATGCATATGTTGATAAAAGCAATTTTCATATTTTCATGCCTGGTTGACTGGTTCTTCTAAAAATTCATTTATTTAATTAATAAAAATGGAAATGGAAAGGAAAACCAATCTTTTACAACTTGCAGTGGAGGAATGTACTCATTGAGTATGAAAGCAAAGATTTTGGTGGTAAATATCTGATCTTCAAATCTTTGAGGGTTGACATGAAGTTATTGGCTGGGCCTTGAGTAGTGAATGATTTGCTTATTTGCATAGATACACATGCATTTCAGATCTTTGAATAAATTGATTGCATGGAAGAATATTTTAGAGGTGCATTTATGACGAATTTTCAAGGCATACACGTGGATAATTTATATTGGGTGATGTGGAACCTAATTTTTAGACAAATTGATGCCATTTTGGAGACGAACTTGTGACGAATTTTCAAATCATACATATGGACAACTTAATTATCTTGGCCGTGACATGGAGTTCATGTGGCCGTGAGACATGCACATGTGGGATAACCGGCTCTGAAATCATGATAAAGTAATATGAGCTTCACATCCAAAACTAATTGTCAGTGTATGAAATAATCCAAATCTTTATCAACTCATAGGCAATGTCCCCATTTTTCCATGTGAAATTCACATTCTCAACAACCCTAAATAGGGGACACTTCTTGTAATTTTTATATACGTTATAGTCTAGGAATGTCCTCATTGTAACAAGAAACACATAATGCAAGGTTAATTACACTCTTGTTGATCTTTCTAAATATATGCGAAGAGTTTTCACTTTATAACTCGTTTAGAGAAATTTAAATTCATTCTTAGAGTAACAAATATTAAATTTTTATACTAATTCTTAGAGTAACCAATCGAACATGAAGTGGATAAATAGGACCCATCTCCACTGAGAAAAATGAGGACAGAGATTTTGGCGCGTAAATCTTCTTCAATGGGCTTGACCTGAACTTGGCTGGGTCTTGAGCTGCAGCTATCCAGAAGATTATCATAGATCCTCCAACAGATTCACTGTAAGACCGTAAGATCATTTTGGAGGCACAACGTACGATGTTCATGCATGTGGAGCCAGATAGATGGGTAGTTACTTTCAAGCTAGATTGCTGTATCCATCGGAGGAGACATATGCTTGATTACACTTGCTCGATCACATCTCCAGGTGTGAGCTAGCTAGGGTTTTCAAATTACAATTCTATTCTTTAAAATAAGAGTCACTACTAGCAAAACAACAATTACTCACAGATTAAAATATGTGGGTAATAAGACTTTCTCACACGGATTTTAGTGTGTGATAGCTTTTACCCACGGTACACGCACAGATTGAGTTACCGTGTGGTTTGGAGGGGGGGGGGGTAATACTCATCTCACACGGATTATTTTGTCCGTGTGAAATACTTACGTGTGCCCCACTATAATTCGACAAATATAAATTACCGGAATTAGCTGCAATCCGTGTGAACAACTCTATTTCACACGGATTTCTGTAGCAAATGTCTAAAGTATTTCACACGGATTTCTGTTAGTATTTATATTTCACACGGATATCTGTAGCAAATGTATAAAGTATTTCACACGGATTTCTGTTAGTATCTATATTTCACACGGATTTCTGTGCCAAATATGTAAACTGTATTTCACACGGATTTCTGTTGATATTGATATTTCACACGGATTTCTGTGCCAAATGTGTAAACTATTTCACACGGATTTCTGTGTGAAACTCTATTTCACACGGATTTCTGTTCGAAATGTGTAAACTTTATTTCACACTGATTTCTGTGTCAAATATTCTAACTCGCACTGATTTCAGTGTGTAAAAGTGACAGCATTTAAAAAAAAATTATTACTAATTAATCTGCAACCTGAACATAATAATTTTAATTAGTTTTCTACAATAAATATACTTCAAATATTTACAATAAAATGAACAAATCCACCACTGAATCGAAAATATTAAAACTTTACATTCATAGCAAAATGTTCTTTACATTTCTAGCAAAATACATTTCATATAAAGGTAAATTCTTGGATTACAAAAACAAGGGAGTTTTCTAGAATACATTGTTGTTTAAGGTGGAATATCACTAAGATTTTCCCCCTTTAACAACATAATCCTTGTCCAAGAATAATTTTCATCAAAATACTTTGAGAACTAACTCAAAGTATGCAAAAAATAACCATCAAACTAGATAATAGTAGGTGAAACTAACCCCTTCAATTCAGCTGCGATTCTTGCCCAGTTTGAGACATTTCAGGTCGATACACATCGTTGATAGGTGGGGTTGGAATCGCAGGTCTATTGCATTGTGGTTGGATTGCTGCAAGCTGTGTCATCGGGTAGCTGTCTGTTTGTGGTGCCGTTTCAATCCCTGAAAAACCAGCTTCTTTCATCCATCTACCAATTTGAAGTCTTGCGAGTTCATTAACCTTCCTTGCATTCTCTTCCATAGCTACCTCTTGTTGCTTCTTAAACTCCTCCATTTGTGTGGCGAAACGTTTGTTCATCTCAGCTGATTCAATCCTAATCCTTTCCTCCCTTTGGGCAGCTTCTTGTCTTTCTTTTTCAGCCTCACTCCTCAATCTTGCAGTCTCCAAGCGTTGTTCCTCAATTGTTGCTTTCATTGCTTCCATAGTGGCTGATATATTTCTTTTCTCGGTGTGAATGTACGGAACATCACGCCACCGTACTCCCGCTCCAAGTCCTCTCACTCGGTTACGCTTCTCTGGCCCAAGTACCTCTGCATAGATGTCTTCTCTAACTTGTGGAGTAATATCAACATTTAACTTCTTTCTCTCCTCTTCAGCCTTCTCCAAATCTTGCTGCATTCAAGCATGAAGTTAATTGGAAGTACAAAATCTGGAATGTTGCAGCTTTATAAGCATATTGCATTTTCTGATACAACTTACAGTTTCTGAAATGCTAATAATATCAAGAGCTTGAGTCTTGAAACCTGGAAATTCAAGAGAAGATTCAAACATTGGGTAAAATGGACCATCAGCTGTGATTTCACCAAGAAAAGTAATGGATGAAACAGAAAAAAGATGAAAGATACCGGTTCCCTTTCAGCTTTGGGGATGAACTCCACGTTTGCTCTCACCTTGGGTTGTGGCGGTGGAAAAGAAAGTATATACCCTAAACAAATCAATATTGAGAGCGTTAAGCCGCCGCGTGTTATTCAGCCCTTTTTTTTTTTTTCTTCTTAACGTTACCCACAGTAATCCGTGTGAGTTTCTCAATAATGAGCGGGAATAAATTGTTGGCCCGCCCTTATTTTTTGTTTCTAAATATTTTAGTGATGCTCTAATTGTTTTAGTAATTAGCTATTATTTTTATTTATAATAAATTACTTTTAAGCTATTTCACCACCAATCAAAATTAAATATATTCTTTCTTTACTTTATAAAATATCATCAGCTTGTAATTAACACATCAAAAAAAAATTGTCCTTTAACGACATAAAATATATTAATTAAAAATACTTGCAAAAACGCACAATATTTCTTATAAAGTATTTACAAGCAAAAAATGAATATTGTGCACATGGATGATGATCTGCTAGTCCAAATTAACTCCTGAGATGTCTGTACGTGCTATCGTCACATCTTCCTCGTCATTGAGTCCATGAACAACCTGTTGAGGTGCGTACGGTTCTGGATCAAGGTCCACACCCATATCAAAAAAGTCTCTTGGTTTGGTCTTCACAACAACCTCCCAATCAGATTCAATAGGATCATTAATAGTCCACAACACAGCAGCTCGCATGGTAAAAGTCTCTTTCTTGAATGCATCATATGTCTCAATCCCTTCATTCCACAACACCTTCAGCTCTTCCACTAATGGTTGTAAATACATATCAATATTGTTACCAGGTCCCTTTGGGCCTGGTATAAGCAATGACAAGAACAAGTATGGCTGCTTCATGCATAACCAAGGAGGTAGATTATAAACAGACATCACAACAGGCCAAGTACTATGTGAAGAGCTCATCATTCCAAAAGGGTTAAATCCATCACTAGCCAACCCCAGGCGAACATTACGGCACTCGTTACCAAAATCTGGATACTTTTCATCCAACTTTGCCCAAGCTGGAGAATCAGCAGGATGTCGGAGTACCCCATCTTTTGTCCTTAATTTTGAATGCCAAGACATCGAATCTGCAGTATGGCGAGACATATATAAACGTTGCAATCTAGAGCCCAATGGAAAATAACGCAAAATCTTAGCTGCTTTTGGTTTTCCTCCAGCTTCAGTGCCATTCTTCTTCTTTTTCCATCGGCTAGTACCACAAACGTGACAACTAGTATCATTTTCATGCTCTTTCCAATATAACATACAATCATTCGGACATGCATGAATCTTTTCATATGACAACCCAATATCTTTGATCATTTTTTTTGTCTTGTAAAAACTCTTTGGGAGAGTCGTACTTGCAGGAAATGTGTCTCTCAATAGATCCAAAGTTTCAGAAAAAGATACATCACTATTTGAGTGCAAACACTTTATCTTATATAACCTCACTAAAAATTCAAGCTTCTTTATACGTGCCCCCGGAAAAAGATCAGTATCTGCATCATCAAGTAGTTTGTAGAATTTTTTGGCATCTGGCGTAGGACCAGAGTTTGGACGTCCAACTGGCTCTGAAGAAGACTGAGGCCTGGATGTATCATCATGAAACCCAAATGCATCCTGTAACATATCAACCATATCATGGTCTGGCATAACTTGTTGGGAGGAGGAGGGACGTGTTACATCTACTTCATTTGTTACGGGTAATTCCTCACCATGTGAGGTCCAAGGAATATTTACATAGTCATTCCACATGCCTACACAACGTATATGGTCCTCCACAGCTTTTACAGTTTGTCTCCACCGATTTTTACACTCTTTACAAGGACAGTAAATTTTATTCGGAACAGGGGATATATTTTGTGCATGACTGATAAATGCACGAAGTCCAAAAATATATTCATCACTTCCTCGATCCAGAAACACCCAATTTTTGTCCATATTGCTCAACTATTCAGCCGCTTTGACAGAGAACCACTGCATAATGAAAAAATCTATTAAAAAAAATGCATATGATGAATGAATCAACTATCGCCTTATATCTTCTTTCCTAAGGTGTAGAACCTAACCCATTCGGAAATGACATATTATGTATATCCCTATGATCCCTAAATCGTCGGTACATATTATTGAAAAATTCGGCAGCACTCCGCCTATGATCCTACATGTGCACGAACTTAATATGCACACCAGCAGGATCATAGGGTTGGCCGGTCGAATTTTCCAATAACATGTAACAACGAATGGGTATCATAGAATATACATAATACGTCATTACCAAACTGTCCAAAAATGGGACAATTTAAGGATTTGGCATGGAGGCCTCAAATTCCAATACCAAATCCTTAAACGGGTACTAAGTTTTTGTGCAATGCAAAGTATACACATTGTAGGAAGATGAATGGTATAAATTTTTCAAAGAAAATCAATTGGTATAAAATTATACCTATATATTTTCTTTGAAAAATTTAAACCATACCACTCTAAGCATTGAAGTAGTAAATTCTAATCATTTATATATCACATACTAGCAAATCAATCAACCTATTTCACAACCACCAATTTATGATCATTTTAGTTTACATACACAAATCTAAAATAAGGATCCAAACAATAAATTTTTAAGAATATTGCTATTATTATCAATATCACAAAAATGAATAAACCATCAAACCTACTTGCAATATACATGATGAGATGGAGAGAAGTTGAAATACAAACCTGAAAAGAGAATCAACAGCAATAGGGAGCACAACAACAGCAGCTGGTTTGATGAGAAGAACAGAAGAACAATGGCCAAGTTCTGCTTACAATTCGATCTGCTAATTATAAGCATAATTGCCACGGAAATCCGTGTGAAATACTAATTGCCACAGAAATCCGTGTGCAATACTAATTGCCACGGAAATCCGTGTGTATTTACCTCGGTAACCACTAACCATCATGTCAACTGTCAGTCAATTATTTACACGGAATTTTTCACACGGAAATCTGTAGACAATTGTTTTCTTCACACGGATATCTGTGTCTATATTTTCACACAGATATTCGTGAATTACTCATTTCACACAGAAATCTGTATCAAATACTTATTGTCACGGAAATCTGTCCCTCCAAAATTCACATAACATAAAAAAATTAATGATTTTGAAATAGAATAATTTATAATACATACAGAAATCCGTGTGAAATGTTTTAGTTTTTACACAGATATCTGTTACTGTTGTCTATTCACACGGATTTCTGTTGATATTGTAATTGTGTAAATTACTGTAGAGCCCAATTATACTCTTTTCACACGGATATCTGTGTCAACATTTCACACAGATATTTGTGTGTTACTCATTTCACACAGAAATCCGTGTGAATTACTCATTGTCACGGAAATCTGTCTCTCCATAATTCACATTTCTAACAGAATTAATGATTTTGAAATAAACTAATTTATAACACATACAGAAATCAGTGTGAAATGATTTTCACACAGATATCCATGTGAAAATGTTTTAGTTTTTACACAGATATCTGTTGCTATTGTTTATTCACACGGATGTCCGTTGATATTGTTATTGTATAAATTATTGTGGGCTCGATTATGTTCATTTCACACGGATTTCTGTTAGTATTTCTATTTCACACGGATATCTGTGGCTTTTAACTACAGTAAATCCGTGTGTGTTGTTATTTTGCTAGTAGTGAGTTGTAATTTCTTTCATCAAAAGTAACAACAATTTATTTTTTTCACTCCAATTGTGGAAGTTTAGAATTTAGCATGGCTTTGTGTGATCATTTAAAAAGAGTAGGAATCACAAGAAGAGCAGGCCTTGAGAATTTAAAGGCTCAAGATCAAAAGGGATCAAACGAAAGGAAGGAAATCTGTTGTCCCTAAAATCCCTATTTTTATTCTGTCCTTTAAATAATATAATGCCACCTGTTTTTTCACTAACAGAGACTTAACAACGTTAACTTTTATTATTTTTAATCTCGTCTTTTATCAAATATTGTTTAATTTCAATCTTAAACCACAAATATCCTACTTTTTCTTCTGTTCGTTTTGATTGACCGTATCCCATATAAAGCCTTGAAGCTTCAAGCATGGCATATTGAAAATCCAAACAATCCTAATAAAGTTTGGTCACCCTAGCAATTATCATTCAAATATCCATGGGTATCCACCATATCTACCCCGATTACAGTTTTCACTATGGTTTTTGCTAACTTCAAAAGTTCAAATCAAGGGTGTAAGAATTAACCAGAGGACTTTGATATGAGGCTTGATGAGAGAGAAAGAAGGGGATGAAACTTTGATAGCAAAGATAACTATAAAAAGACTCACGAATAGAAGAGAAAAAGAAGAGATCCTCATTCCAAAATCTCAGTTTTCCCCTTGAGCTCACAAATTGTCATATTACAATCGTGCCAACCCAATAATACCAAGAAATCCTGTAGTAACCAACAAGTAATCGAATTCTAGATAAAACGAGATTGGATATGCCACATAACTCTAAGGCACAATACCTCTTCAGGTTAAGGTGAGCTCCATTGTCTCAACTCGTGACAGATGTAAATCAATGTAGAAGCATAGGAACACCAGCTGAATCTGTTTAACTGAATATGAAAGCTTCATGTCCTCTAACCACCATCACCATGTAGGTCTCAAGCAAATCCAATCAAATCAAGGATCCATAAACACATAAATCAATCCATACAGAACATATTTGCAGGAATATAGATGACGAACAGAGCAACTGTTGTGAACACGTAGGGGTGAGAGAACGTAAACTAAGAGGTCGATCTGGTTTGAGTTTGGTATTTCCTATTATTTTTGAATTAAAAGTAACAGTCGATAACGGTGTTAATTATCTGTTAGTAGAAAATGATGTGGCGAAATAACACTGATTCGGACATAATAGGGATAGGGATTTTGGGGACAGCAGAATTCCTCCCCCAAAGAAAATTCTACAATGTACAAGACATTTTCAGTGTACAAAGCATTTTAATATAAAATAATAGTAATATGTTTAATTAAATGAAAATCAATAAATGAATCTAAATTAAAGATTGGATGGCACAATAGATGAATGTATTCGTATAAGCATAGGTCCCTAAGCGCACGAAAAACCCTAGAGCCGTCCTACTACGACGCCGTCAAGCGTGGGCGTGACCTCCTCCTTGCGCCGCCTGCAAGCTTTGATCCTTTGCCATTGAAGCCATACAATGTTACAAGGTAACATTCTCTTTTGGAACTTTACAGGAATTGTAAACCATGAATCTCAGAGGGCTCTTATTGATATCGTACAAGCTCGAAAACCTAGTATTATTTTTCTCTCGAAAACGCTAGCGCAGAAGGAGCACATCAATGCTCTAACTCGACAACTTGGTTTTGTGGACAACATATGCTACCCACAAGAGCAGGACTCACAAGGCGTTGCACTATTATGGAACGAGGACACCTATGCAAAATTACGTTCTCGCTCTCCTAACCATATTGATGTTCTCATTGGAAAACAAGATGATCCCCATAAGTGGCGTTTTACTGGCATCGATAGGGCTGCAGCCAGAGGGGGAAGACATCGCACTTGGACCCTTCTCCGAACCCTAGCTTCAGAAAATTGCTCCCTACCATGGCTTGTGGCTGTTGATTTCAATGAAATCATGTCATATAATGACAAAACCGGGGGTCCTCAAAGGGCTGCTGTACCAATGGCTACTTTCAGACGCACTATGGCTGATTGTAATCTCATTGACATGAGTTTTGTAGGCAGTCATTTTGCGTGAAGCAATAAATTCACCAAAGAAAGGCTTGATCAGGGTTTTCAAACTCCATCATGGAGGTCTAGGTTTCCTTTCAGCAAAGTGATCATTCTCAACCGTAGTGAATCTGGTCATTCTCTACTTTTAATTGTGGTCAGTTCTAAAAAGTTGAAATACAAGAAAGCTAGCAAGTTGTTCCATTTTGAAGAATGTTGGCATGGACAATCTAACTGTGCTGAAATTATTCAATAGTTATGGGCTACGCCTTCTACAGGTAATGATTTACTTCAGTTAGCCTCCAAAATCAAAGATACTGGCCTCAAGCTGCAACAATGGCATATCACAGAATTTCAAAACCAAAAGGCTGAATTGTGCACCATTCAGGAGAAGTTAAATGATATCATGAGATTGCCTTTCTCCCCAGAGCAATATATATGAAGAACAAAGGCTCTTACATGTCCGTCACAGTCAAATTCTAACCCAGCATGAACAATATTGGAGGCAAAGGTCTCGGGCGCTATCTGGCTGAAAGATGGTGAGCCAGTAATAGACGCAGTAAAAACCTAATTCAAGGACTAAAAGATGAGCAAGGGCAATGGCAGACTGAACAGCCAGAGATTCAAAGACTACTGCTAAACTATTTTGAGGGCATTTTCTCCATCGAAATTACAAACAATGAAGCACTTGACACAATACCAGCTACAACACCGATGAAGGTCACTTCTGAAATGAATGATAGCCTCCTACAGCCATACTCTGATCGGGAAATAAATATTGCACTCTTTCAAATGCATCCTTCAAAAAGTCCGGGTCTGGATGGTATGTCTCCTTTCTTTTTTTAAATATATTGGCACATTGTGGGTATTGACTTATGTTTAGCTGTGCGTAGTTTTCTGGACACTGGTGAAATTGATCAAAACACAAACTACACTTTCCTCTGCCTAATACCAAAGATCAAGAATCCTACAGAGGCCGCTCACTTTAGGCCTATTGCCCTAAGTAGGGCTGCCACTTGGTTTGGTAATTACCAAACCGACCGAATACCAACCGATGTTTTAAGTTTGGTAAACTGACTTTTTGGTAACAGAGACCGATAAAACCGAAATCGGAAATTACCGAAAAAGTTGGTTTGGTTTTGGTAAATATCGAATCTACCGATTATCTAAATATTAGCTTTATATACTATGGTTTTCAATACACATACATGTATATTAAGAAGTAAACATAAAAATTTTCATAATAGTATGAACATTACTACATATACTACATTAATAGTACATGTATTTTAAGTAACCTAGTCAAAGAAGGTTAAATAACCTAGTTTTATTGAAAATGACTCAAACTTGATGTCATATATACAAAAGAAAGCTATAATTAGGAGATGAGTACTAAGTTTACGACTATAAAATTGAAGAACCTAGTTTTGTTCGTTCTAATTTTAATTACAAAGAATTAATTGTTCTAAAGTTGGTAATACCGAAAACTGAAATACCGAATTTAGTAGTTATGATTAAAAACCAAAAATTTTGGTTGGTAATTGGTAGCTCAATTTTGAAACCGAAAGCTTTGGTTTTTAAGTTGGTAATACCTATAACCGATTCGAACCGACCGAGTAACAACCCTAACCCTAAGTAATGTTATTTGCAGACTATGCTCTAAGGTTGTAGCCAACAGGCTCAAACAATGGTTCCCGGATATTGTATCTCCATTACAGAGTGCGTATGTGCCAGGGAGAATTATATCTGACAACACTTTGGTTGCCAATGAGGCTGCACACTTTATGCACAAGCTTCGTCATCAAGAAACAAGTTTTTTCTCTCTCAAATTGGATATCAGCAAAGCGTATGATCGTCTTGAATGGCAATACCTCCAAGCAATCTTGACAAGGCTAGGGTTTCATCCTGCATGGGTAAATATGGTTATGAATAATGTCAAGACAGTCAGTTACTCCATCTTGATTTAAGGAGAGCCTACTCCTCCTATTTTGCCTACTAGGGGAATCAGATAGGGTGACCCTTTGTCACTGTATTTATTTATTCTTTGTGCAGAGGGTCTTTCTGCACTTATCACTCAGGATGTGCATTGTAACTTGATCACAGGTCTCACCATGTGCCCACAAGCTCTACCACTTCACCATCTCTTTTTGCTGATGATAGTTTGCTTTTTGGTTCAGCTACTACTGTAGGATGTCTACCTTTTAAAAAATCTTGGACACCTATGAAAAAGCCTCTGGTCAAAAGGTTAACTTCCAGAAGAGCAGTGTTGTCTTTAGCAGAAATGTTGACATGACCAGCCAAAACAATTTGGCTACCGTCCTTCAAGTTCAGCGTGTTGATGAACATGACAAGTATCGCGGACTACCATTGAGGGTTGACAAATCCAAGTCAGCCAAGTTTGCCTATATTAAAGAGAGATTAACCAAGAAACTGGTTAATTGGAAATCCAAAATTCTGAGGTGTGCAGGAAAATAAATACTTATTAAAGCTGTTGCTCAAACAATGCCTCTATATGCCATGAATTGCTATCTTCTCCCAAAAAGCTTGTGTGATGACATCCATCAGTTGTGTGCTTCTTTCTTCTGGGGAGACATTGATGAGAAGAAAAAGATACACTGGAGGAGTTGGGAAAAGCTCTGTCTTACCAAGTATGAAGGAGGTATGGGATTCAAGAACATTTATGCTTATAATATTGCCATGCTTGCAAAACATGGATGGAGACTTGTCTCCAATCCTCACTCTCTTATTGCTAGGTTATATAAAGCAAAGTATTTTCCTCAATGTTCATTTTGGGAGGCGGATTGGTGATTCACCCTCATTCTCCTAGAGAAGTATCCTACAAGGTAAACCTGTCCTTCAAGCTGGTATTCAATGGAAGATTGGTAATGGACAGCAAGTTGACATATGGAGGGATCATTGGCTTCCTATTCAGACCCCAGTGCCTATCATCAAGCCTCCCAATACTACCCTACACAAGGTCACTGACCTTATTGATGAAAGTACAAGGCAATGGCTTCCAACTGCAGTATATAGCATCTTTCCAAATGATGTGGCAGAGAGAGTTCTATGCATTCCCCTTGGTCGAAACTCAATAGAGGATAGACTCATTTGGGGTCCAGAAAAGAAAGGCTACTACTCAGTCAAGTCAGCCTATTGGATTGCAAGAATGAGTGTTATGCAAATGTTCTTCTCTCCATGTCTAATGGAGACCCTTACCAATATTTATGGAAGAGTCTTTGGAAGGCAAAAGTTCCAGGCAAAGTGAGTATATGTGACAGGACCCGCCCCGAATTTCACCCTGAAATCCGAGGTGGCCTTGTGGGGCCCATCTTAGGAATAGTTCTACCAAAAATTCGGCAGAGTCACCCCTAAAATGGACTACCCAAAAACCTGTAAAACACACAAAACACTTCAAGCAAACCAACCTTATACTCCTGGAGCCACCCTGCTCCCAATTACCATCAACTCCACTTTCACAAAACACAAAACTCAACAATACTAATCCCAAAGGTTATCAGAGCAATACTAATACACAGAGATATATAAAGAAGAGTAAAGGATCAAGAAATCCTACAATGCGGAAGTAGTGATAATTATGCCTCATATGCCATGTACGCCCGACCTCCACTAATTCGCTTGCAAACTGGGCATTTGAAACCGAAGGGCCCAGGGGAAAGTAATTTAAAACATCTAGAGTGAGTGGACAAAAATAAATAAGTAAGATAATTCAAATGAAAGTAAAGCTTTAATACTTTCCCACATTTATTCCTTTAGAAACTAGATGCATGCAACGTGGATAAAACATATTTCTCGCAACACGAAAATTCGTGAAAACATTCCAGCCCCGTTGGTCAAAAGAAATCAAGCTAGCCCCGCTAGCTGAAGGTATTAATCAAATATGGGGAAGAAGTTCTCACCATACAAATAAGGGAGCCTCCCAGGCTCGAGTCGGAGTGTCCCACACTCTGAAACATCCCATGCTTTGCTCTACTCACCCACGAACACATAGTAAGCAGGGAGGAGTACTAATAGGCTAGCTAGCAATAAATATGACGACCCAGGTATGGTGGTTTAAAACCATACGAAAACTCGAAAATCTGTAAGGCTTGCCCAATACTCACGAGAAAATACATATTCCAACGACGCGGCCCCGCACGCCAAAATAATCTCTAATTCATAAACCATTAAGCGAGAAATAATCGATAAATATAATTCCATCGAAAATCCCATTTTCGAAAAATATTCCAGAAATCTCAATATCGACGAATAGAAATGTATTATAAATTTCCGGAAATCACCTCGGAAAATAATTCGTCGAAAATCATGCTTTCAAATAAAGCCATATATCGGAGATACTTATCGAAGGCTCAAAATCCATTTCCGAAAATAAATCATAAATCCAAATCCGAGCATAATAGATTCGTAACCGAAATTCATATGGAAAGACAATGTCAAAATTATAATCCAAGGGAAAATGTTATGCTCAATAAATAAAATGATAATTAAATTAATCAATAATTTCAAAATAAATGCATCATCATTATTTAAAACAAAAGTCCACTCACTGTACTATTTAGGCGATCACGCATACGAGTTCCTTCGTCCAGCAATAGCTCGGTACATCGCCCTGTACACAATTATATTCCGTGAATAACTATTCAACAATTTAATACGATTCCTGAAATCAAATCCTTATAATCACATCTCCACTTCTTCTCGGATTCAACCCAAATTATACCACTAATACCAATTCGTTAATCTAAAGGTTCCAAGGCAGAACAGAGAGATATCCGACGGTCGGATTCTCGTAAATCGGTAATGAAATTCTAAATTCCAGAAATTTCATAATCAACACAACTATTCTTCAATTCCAACCAAATTCACATTTACGAGCTCTACATCAATTATAGGATTTAATAGGCTAAAAATCGAAGCTAGAAAACTGGCCTACGTGCCTCCAAGAGCCACCTACAGTGGCGGCGCGTGGGGCCCATGTGCCGGGGGCCACCACCTCCTATGGCCACCAAATTTTGGCAGCAACAACTACTCAACACGCCCAACATTTTTCTCAACTAGCTACAACAAGTTCCAATTATACCTGTAAGTGATCGAAATTGACCGGTGAAGTTTTTCCAGAAAAACCCAAGAACCCTAGGATTTGAAATGGTCGATTAGACCTCCACATTGCAAATCGTGGCTGAAGGCTAGGGGCAAAATGATCCTTGTCAAAAACCGAACCTTCGATGCCGGTTTGGTTGCCGGAGACAGCCGGAATCGCCGAAAATCTACGAAACTTCCGATCAGCTACAGTGAACTTCACGGCTCAAAATCGAGCTCCTCCGGCGTAATCACTGCAAAACACCACCATAGATGTGACAGAGAGGAAGAGGCGAGCTTGCTGGTGCCCAGATTCCGTCGTGGGTCTGCCGGAGAAGGAAGAAATCGGAGGAGGAAGAATCGGACCGAATAGGAGAAAAGGATCGGGGAAAAAGAGAGAGAAAAATGGGTAGATTTCCAAAAATGGCAACTTACCACAGTAACTTTCTATAAATTTATAGAAAGTTACTGTGAACAGTAACTTTTACATTTTCGGCCATAACATTCACATACGAACTCCGATTTAAGTGTACCACATGTCCACGGACTCGGTTTAACGTTCTCTATGACTTTCATGAAGGAAATTTTCTCAAATTTTGACCCGAACAAAAAGTCATCTTTTAGGGCCCCCTAAAAGTACCGAAACGACAATAAAAGTGAAAGTAAAACTCATTTACAGTCCAAATGACTAGTAAATCGGTAAATTCAGGTTCGAGACGTTACAATATGTGCTTGAAGGGCTTGTAACAACCTACCTCCTCCCTATTCGGGATAGACTTCTAACCAAAGGGTATGAGGGTCCACTAAATTGCATGCTCTGTAATCATGCCATTGAAGATGTTGGACATCTCTTTTGTCACTATCCAGTGGCCTCTACCATTCTTACTGCAGCACCATTTAATTTGAACAGTATGCAACTTCTTTCTCTACACTTCAAAGAGTGGATGCTAGAAAGAGCTTCCACTTTGACACCAGCATTGTTTGCATAACTTCTAATGGTTATATGGGCCCTCTGAAAGAATCAGAACAACATGTTGTGGTCTGGAACAAAGCAATCAGCCCAAGACATCACCTTAGTTGTTATGCATGGCTGGAGGAATTTCAAAAAGCTAGAGTAGCTCTTGCAAAAGCTCCAAAGCAACAGAACAAAAGATGGAAGCCGGCGGAGAATGGAGCATTCAAACTCAATATTGATGCTTCCTTCTTATTGGATCAAACCAAAGGTGATATAGGTGGAGTACTCGGAAATGCTTCGGGTCAATTTATTGCTGCATTTGCTAGTCTGATTGCTCATATTGCATCTCTTAAACAATGTGAATTGCATGCTATCCAAGCCGGGTTAGATCTCTTAAATACTCTTCAAAATCAAAATGTAGTAGTCGAAAGTGATTGTACTGAAGCTATCTCTGAAGCTACGTGTCTGGAGTTCTGGACCATTCTTTAATGGCTAATGGTGGTTTCATTGATGACATTAAGGCTGCTGCACGAAGGATACCCTCTATGCAGGTTACCTTTGCACCTTGTTCATGCAACATGGTTGCACACAAACTTGGAGGCATAGGTTTTGAAGCTCAACATAGCACAATGTGGCTAGACTATGTTCCTAGCTGCATCATTGATGTCATAAATACTGATTGTGAATACCTCAATTGAGGTCATTCAATGAAATTCCTCTTTGATTCAAAAAAAATAAATTGCAATTGAGAACTAAGATCGAATAGAAAACGCTAGATTTAGAGGAAATATTTAAAGTTGAATAGTTTTTTTTTCCGTCATTAATAAAACCAAAGTCCAAAATAGTACATTCATTAAATATGAACCCTAAACTGGTGGATTCTAAACTTGACAAATATTACTCATTCAAAACACATTTTAGCTTGCTTGCACCACTAAGAAGAGAAAAGCATCATATTTCGTTAAAACGCTAGTTCCTCCCCAAGGCAAGAAAGTATCCGGCCCATATATCACATTGGGTTCGGACGTGAAGGTGGGATTGGCTTGGGTTGGGATATGGGCCGTGGATCTGGGCAGATAAACTTTCAGAATGATAGGCACCAGCTGTCAGCCATTCGGGACAGCAAACATCAAATATTATCATTTCACAATTTTTTCACCTACTTTTATTTCTATTCCATATTCACCAATTATTCCAAATTTCCAATGATGACACAACCACTTGGTTCAAGTACCTAGGGATGCTGGCGAGTTATCCCATATCTCCTTGCCAAAATTTCCCAAATCCCCATATTTTCAGTTAATAGTTGTCAAGAACATCTCTTGACCGATCGGACTTTACGCTTTTAGTTTTTGGGGCAACAGATTTCTTTTCAAAATATAGAGTATGTAAAATGTCTTCAAAAAAAAAAAGGGTCTTCAGTTAATGATCGCCAAAAAAAAGAGTCTTCAGTTAATGTAGTTAGCAAGAAAAACTCTTCACAGATCAACTTCGCCATCCTACTATTATAGCCTTTAGGGCAACAGATTTCTTTTCCAAAGACATACTACGTATCTAGCCAGTTAGTGGGTGCATGTAATCCAACTGATAAGGACGTAAAGGAGGGAGCTGCTCGAGCCATAAGTTTGGAATCTGCAGTGGGTTGCTATTTTCGACAATTAGATATGCTTTCAAAACGGTGTGTGAAAAGAGTCGAAGTTATAACTAAGAAGCAGAGCACTACTAGCTCAAGGTCGATTATCCAATCAAGTACTCTACCAAACATGATCTCCCAAAAGAGAGAGAACGAGAATATAGAGTGGTAGTGGCATCAACTCGATCCCAATGTCTCTGATCGAGGACACGTCAAGAAAGCGAAGAGGGCTCCCCAGAGTGATGATTAAGAAGCTTCTGCCCACCCAAGTGGGTGGTCACCTGATGTAGTGTGAAGAGATCTAGCTTCCCTTAAGCGACTATGCGAATTCAGCCATTGGATGAATCGTTAACCACAGAAAGACTATTACCGTCAATTTCAAACAATACTGGACAAAAAGTCTTCATTCAACTCGGTAAAAACCCAGTTTGCGTGGATAAATCATAAATGAAGCAAAATTATTGGGTATGTGCAGAGGCTTCAGAGGGAGCAGCTCGAGGCCAAGATCCGACGGTGGATACGCGCAGCCAAGGCCTGCATGAGGATCGTCTTCGGCAGCGAGAAGAAGCTCTGCGAGCAAATGGGCATCAGCCGGAGAAGCTCTTCAAGATGCTTTGCTTGACTTGATTCCTTGACTTGCTCTTCAATAGCAGCTAATGAAAACGAAGTTCGTGCATGGTTTAACGGAGGATTGGAGGGCAAATTGATTGAATCTGGTTTGATTAAAATTTTTAAAAGATTATTTTGGTGGGCAGTATCTTTAAATGATATGGGCATATTTGCAGTTAATTATCTTTTCATTCAAGTATAAGGTCATGGCTTAATACAAGGGAGTCATGATCAGGCTAATGCTGCACTTGAATAATTAGCTAGCTAGGGGACACCTGGGCATGTGCTTGCAGTAAATCGGATATTACTGATTTGGACTTTTTTTTTTTTGGACAGCCTCTCAACGTAACGGCGCGTGTTGTACACGCATTGTCAACAGACCCCGGTGAGTGGTTACTCGTGTGGATGGAAGAAGACTAGTCTTGTTCTCTTTGGCTTGGTCAGGAGGGAATAATCGAAAGCGTGCAAGTTTTTCCTCGATTAAGGAAAGGGTCCAAGTTGCAAGGTAGGGTTAGAATTAGAAAGGTAACCATCATGCAATTTAGTGCGCATCAAGCTTTTGTACTTCCGAGTGATAGCAGAAAAACATAAGGGAATAATTGGAAGTTTCTCGCAGAATTTGAGTTTCACACATGTTTATGACCCATCTATATAACAACTGAAGTACCTACCACTCATATCGTTCATGACATTATTAGCTTCAAATAGAGATAAATACCTACTTTGATATATTTGATTAAGCAGGAAACGAAAATTCAATTAAACTCTTGTGTGGTGTTCTTATTTGCTTGTGCTTATTGATATGAGTCATATGAACCTTTTGGCTATGATCGATCATGACCTGGCTTTGAATCCAAAAGTCCAATACCATGCATCATCCAGCTTGTGCGCTAATATTAGCAAATCTTTGTGGGGCATAGGTTTAGGAAAAGGACCAAGAATAATCCATATATATAGAGATTCCAATCATAACCCTAAAGAAAACCAAGAAATTATAAAAGTGCTGGATAATTTAATATATAGTTCATCGAACCAAACAGGCAATAACCAACAAGAAAGAAGTGTAGAATGTATGCATGATAATTTAATATATATATACACACACACATACATACATGCTTTTTCTGTCATTAATACGTGAGAACGTGGAATTGGTGGAAAAAACATGTATAAATCATAACCTTCACTCTTCATACACACCGGCCAGTTCGGTACTTGCAGTCAGAGCCGGCCCTGAGGGCTGCTGACTGAGGCAGCCGCCTCAGGCCACCACTCTCCGACGGGCCTCAGCCAAGTTTTTTTTTTTATTATTTTTTTTTATTTTACATATATTAGTTTATGATTATATAATTTTTTTCGCGTATCTACTACAATGTGGCCACGCTAGCGCAGTGGTAATATAGATGTGTTGTTGTCTGCAACATCAAGGAAAGAATATAGATGTGTTGGCTTTTATGGAAAGAATATTTTGAAATTGAATATTAATGTACTTGCCCCTTTGTTTTTCATTGGTTTCTTTTGTAGTTAAATATATTCTGTTCTTTTTTATTTTTTTCAACTTCTAAGTGAAAAATTATTTTGGAATTGAACACCTTTTTTTTTCTTTTCCTTGCATTAACATTAATGTAGGGGTTTAATTTATATATATATATATATATATATATATATAAATTTGTTCGATTATATGAATTTTTTTATGTGAGGCCACATTTAAATTATTTGCCTCAGGCCATCAAAATGTCAGGACCGGCCCTGCGTGCAGTACTCGACCGGAATAATTCTTACCGGCTGGTTATCCATTCTGAGATGTCAAACCGTCCGGCTCTAGGATAATCTGCTTGGAATTGCTGGCACTTGGGATTTTGGACGTGAAATTTCCGGGAGTTGGCTTCAGTGTCTCTAGAGGCACAGAAAATGGAACCAATGAATTCAACAATGGAAAGAAACACCATGGTCTTGACATGCCTTCTCTTTGCAAGCACCAAACTGAGACTGCCACCTTTCTTCTTCTTGTTGGGCTCCGTCGCCGCCAGCAGCGGCGGCTGATCTGTCACGGCCCACACAGCTTTCGCACCCACACGGTTCTGAAGCTTCGACACCATCGATCTCTTCCTAGCTAAGCTCTGAGGCTCTGTCTCCTTGTGTGAAATATAGGAATATGGGAATGCAAGTGAGCGCTGCGAGTGATTTTAAAGAGGTTTTTCAACCACAGTAAAAATTATGGGGACATTGGAACAGCCAATCAGAGCAAAAGCTTAAGCAATAAGCTCCTCATGACGAAGGACTCAGTGCTACGTGTCCTTGTTAACAAGTGAGTTATTACTTACTAGTTACTGTAAAACCATAATTACATGCTCACAACATATGCACATCAATCATAAAAGGGATCAAGGCTTACCTTCAGCAATCACTGACATGGATTCCATCTTATGCAGCTGCAAACACGATCACTGAATATGGTCTTCTGTTACTTACCAACTTGCTTCTCAATGGACAGAACAATATGCAAAACGTCGGTAGTAATCAGGGACCAATTCATCTGTATATATAGGAGACTTAACCCTCAAGAAGCTTCCCATGAAAGCTATCCATATCGGTTTAGGTTTCCTAGTTAGATTCCTAATGTAACACTTCATTGTAGTCTTTCTTGCAGACTAAGAATAGGATTACTTACCTTAATGAATAGATACACTGCTTCATTAAGTTACAAGTATTGATTTACAGTTTGTATCCATGTTAAACTAGGATTGATATTAAGCTAATCATCAATTACTTTATGATGATATGTGTTATGTCCATATTTGATCTTACAATCTCCCCCTTGGACTCACACATATCATGCTCGATGATTTGCACCAGAGAACATCAAAACCTACTTAACTTACTGAAGTGCGCGCCAGATAACAAACTCAAATCGAAAATCCATTCCAACATGGTCAGATCACAGTTACTTATGCAGAGCAAGAAACTGTATACATTTTAACAAAAATGCAGAGTTTCAAAACCACAAACAGAAGCTCCTGCAATCCACATATGTCAAACCAGAAGTGATACAATATATGTTAATGTGTATCAACAAGTAAACATATATTAGGTCCTACTTTATGTTTCTAAAACCAGAAACTCAAGCAAATTTACTGAACACTGATGGCTTAAAATTATTGCTTGAACCTCAACATCATGCTATACATGATTTAAGCCATCTGATAGCAAGTATGATATTCAAAACAAGATGATAATTTCCAAAACAAAACAATAAAGCTGCAGCAAAATCATAACTGGAAATACCTCAAATTTTATTGATAATCAAAACTGTCATTACAAATAAGTTGTGATAAACAAAAATAAAAGATCACAACTAAAACACAAGAACTCAAAAAACCTTAGAATTTTAAATGCTCCAACTGGATTAACTCTCTACTGAACCTAAGCATCTAAATTAGCTAAAACTCCAATGCTGGCTGTATGCTTCTAGAATGCTGCTACTGACAATGCCTTGGTGAAAGGGTCTGCTAGCTGTGAATTCGTGTCAATACTCAAAACAGCTATTTCACCATGCTTTACTCTTTCTCTAACACTGTAATACTTTAGATCAATATGTTTAGAATTATTTGATCTTTTACTGTTCTTGCTAAAGAAAACTGCAGCTTCATTGTCACAATAAATCACAAGTGTGCCAGCCACAATGTGACTCAATACTTTGGTCTGCATGAGAAAATTCCTAATCCAAAGTCTTTCACACACAGTTTCATATACTGCAATAAATTCAGCTTGCATAGTAGAAGTTGAAACAAGTGTTTGTTTCATGGTTTTCCAAGCAATAGCACCTCCGGCCTGCAAGCATGAACACATATCCACAAGTTGACTTCTTGGAGTCCGTATAATTTCCTGCAAAATCCGAGTCTGAGAATCCAACAAGTTTCAGATCCTCCACTTGCCTATAAACTAGCATGTGGCTTTTAGTTCTCTGCAGGTATCTCAACACTTTCTTCCCAGCTACCCAATGTTCATGGCCTGGATTAGATTGGAATCTTGACAAAATCCCTACTGCAAAAGACAAGTCAGGCCTAGTGCAGACTTGTGCATACATGAGACTTCCTACAAGTCTGGCATAAGGCTTTGATTCCATATTTTCCTTTTCAACATCACTATTGGGACTTTGCTTCTTAGTTAGCTTATCTCCTTTGGACATGGGGACTTCTCCAGCTGCACACTTCTCCATACCAAATCTCTTTAAAACTTTGGTAATATAATTCTGTTGAGACAAACCAAGTAGTCTCTGTGCCCTATCTCTTTTAATCTCAATACCTAGTACATAAGATCGATGCTTCTCCTAAGTCTTTCATGTCAAAATTCCTTGACAGAAAACTCTTGGTATCTTTAAGCAATTTAATGTTACTGCTAGCCAAAAGTATATCATCCACATAGAGTACCAGAAAAATAAAATTGTTCCCAACTGTCTTCAAATAAACACACTCATCAACAAGATTTTCTGTAAATCCAAAAGTAGAAATCACAGAATCAAATTTCTTGTACCACTGTCTAGAAGCTTGTTTTAGGCCATAAATTGATTTTCTTAATTTGCACACTAAGTTTTCACTTCCAGCTCGCACAAAACCTTCTGGTTGCCTCATATAAATCACTTCATCTAGTTCACCATTCAAGAAAGCTGTTTTAACATCCATCTGGTGCAGCTCCATATCAAAATGAGCCACTAAAGCCATGATTATCCTAAACGAGTCTTTTGTAGAAATTGGAGAAAAAGTCTCAGTAAAATCAATGCCCTCCTTCTGTGTAAAACCCTTGGCAACTAACCTTGCTTTATGTCTCTCTACATTGCCATTTGCATCTCTTTTGGTTTTGAAAACCCATTTACAACCTATAGGCTTCTGGTTGGGGTCAGGTTCAACTAATTCCCAAACTGCATTTTGACTCATGGAATTAATTTCTGCTTCCATTGCTAGTTGCCATTGATGAGATTCACTACTTTCAATGGCCTGATTAAATGTAGTTAGATCATTGTCCTCTGCACAATCCATTTCAATTTCTGCTTCTTGCAGATAAACAATGTAGTCACTCTCTTCCCCCCCATAAGTTGGTTTTCTTGCTCTCTGTGATCTTCTAGGCAGAGCCATTGAAGGATTTTGAGGTTCAGTTACATGGCCAGTTACTTGACCAGGTACAGTTACATGGTCAGTTACATGGTCAGTGACATGGGCAATGACTTGACCAGGCACAGTTACTTGGTCAGTGACATGGGCAGTGACTTGACCAGGCACAGTTACTTGGTCAGTTACATAGTCAGTGACTTGGTCAGTGACATGGTCAGTGACTTGGTCAGTGACATGGTCAGTTACTTGGCCAGTTACTCGACCAGGTACAGTTACTTGGTCAGTGACATGGTCAGTTACGTGACCAGTGACATGATCAGTTACATCTTGTTCTAAAGGTAATGCTACACTTATATTCTCATCTGACACAATTTCCTCAAAATCTGAGGTTAAATCCTCAAGGTTTGTATTGTGAACTTTTTCACTTAGAAACTTTACTTGATGTGTTTCAAAAATTCTAGGTGAATGATGAGCAGAATATAATTTATAGCCTTTAGATTTATCTGGATAACCTATAAAATAGCAACTAACAGTTTTGGGGTCAAGTTTATTCAAGCTTGGATTATAAATCCTAGCTTCTGCATGACATCCCCAAACATGGCAGTGATGAAGACTAGGTTTTCTGCCACACCAAAGCTCAAAAGCAGTATTTTCTATGGCTTTGCTAGGTGTCCTGTTGCAAATATAATTTGCAGTTTTTAAAGCCTCACCCCACATAAATTTAGGCAAACCAGTTGTACACATCATGCATCTAACCATGTTCAAAAGAGTCCTATTCTTTCTCTCTGCAACACCATTTTGTTGTGGATTATAGGGTGTTGTGTATTGAGCTTTAATTCCATTTTCTTGCAAAAACAAGGCAAATGGACCCTTTTGTTGGCCGGATTCAGTGTACTTTCCATAGAACTCTCCCCCTCTATCTGACCTCACTGTTTTGATTTTCTTTTCTAGTTGATTTTCTACCTCAGACTTAAAGATTTGAAAGGCTTTCAATGCTTGTGCCTTTTCTGAAAGTAGATAAATATAACTATATCTAGAAAAGTCATCAATGAATGTGATAAAATACACATTCCCACAGATAGTTTGATGCCTAAATGGTCCACATATATCAGTGTGTATGAGTTCTAGTCAATTTTGGCTTCTATATGCAGTCTTCTTTCTAGTATTAGTTATTTTTCCCTTAAAGCATTCAACACAGTCTGTTAGATCAGAAAAATCAAGTTCATTTAGGATGTTGTTTTTCACCAAAATTTTCAGTCTCTCTTTTGAAACATGGCCGAGTCTTCTATGCCATAAAAATGCAGACTTTTCATTTAGTTTGGTTCTTTTAACACCTGTTAAAGTGCTAGTACTGTTTGTGTTATTTTCAACAAGTAAAATTTCTTGTTGAGCCATTGAACAATTTAACTGTAAATAATCATTCATAATAACACCAGAACCAATTTGAACAGAATTTTTAGAAATAAGAATTCCATTACTATCCATAACAAGTCTACAACCAGATTTTACTAAAAGAGAAACTGAAACCAAATTCCTTCTCATGGAAGGTACATAAAAAACATTGTCCAAAACTAACAATTTTCCTAATCCTAAATCGAGCTTTAAGGTTCCAATAGCCTTGACTGCCACTCTCATGCCATTGCCTACAGACAGGTTCACTTCATCACTTTTTGGGATTCTCCTCCTTATGAATCCCTGCAAAGAATTAGTAATATGAATAGGTGAGCCTGAATCTATCCACCAAGACTGAGGTTCAACATTTATAAGATTAATTTCTAAAGAAAAAACTGTATTAGAAAAAATCTTACCCTTTGTTGAGACGTAAAAAAAAAAAAAAAAAAAAAATTTTGCTACATATATACAGCTGCCGTGGCAAAGGAAAAAGAAATACATGCAGATAAGCTTTATCACATATATTTGACCAAGTTCAAATAGCAAGCAACGGGGTTATTCAATTATATTACAAAGTCCTTTGGTTTTGAATGACGTCAAGGATAGGTTCTGTTGTTTAACAGATTGGCCAGTTCAAATATATATGAGGATAACAAGTGATAAGGATAGACTTGTTATTCAAATTCAAATGCAAAATACAAAGTGGTTATCACCATCCGGTTGAGCCTATCCCATGACCACTATATAGGCTGCAACACCGAAGAGAAATACACACAGAGAGACACGGAGAGAGGAGAAAAATATTCAGAAAACAAGAGGCCAAGACTCTGCCAAAACAAAGAGCGAGATCGAAGCAGCTCGAAGGGAGAAGTTCAGGTATACACTGCATCATGCTGCTCTTGCTTGCTTCGGCAGGGAATTAACAGGTTTTGTTCAAGGCAAAAGGGGGCTGTTCATGAACAACCAACACCCTTTTGAGACAACCATGGTCGTTCAAGAACGGCCGGACAATCTTCTTTTGAATTAAGACTAACGTGGTCGTTCATGAACGGCTGATGTCTTAATGCAACACGGTTGCTGGGGTTTTAAATATTGGAACATAGGGGTCGTTCATGAACGGCCGAGTTCCGATATCACAACCTATGTAGTACATGCTCCTCCTCCAAACGCAGCAAAACCCATCACATAAAATGCCTCCCTTGCTGTCTTGCTTTTATCCTTCCACCGTATCAAAACTTTTCCACCACCACTTCCAAAAAGAAATCAAATCCCAAACTACCAGTTCACAATGCCAAGCAAAGAAATACAAAGCCTCACCCTTAGTGTTTTGCCTCTGTAACCTGCATAAGAAAAGAAATAAAAGAAGAAAGTCAGAAGGCGGAGCCGCGGACAGAGGAAGAGAAATAAAAGGAGAGAGTTAGCGAGATGGCTGGTTTTTGCAGTACTTACCACTCTGAAATTGATCTCTGAAGCTTGGCGGTGTAGATTCAATTGTCCCTACATATGCAGAAGCTTTCGTGTTAATTGTTAGTTAAAGGGCAAAGTCATGTTCTGGAACCAAGATAGGAATAATTAAATTCATATATTTGTTCCAAGAATCAGAAAAAAAAGACAAGCTAAAGATTGGTGAAGGTTTTGCGTTCGAAGCGGTGTTGCACGGGGTGGCAAATCAAAGCAAGATGTGGTGGCATTTTAATTAATGAGCAGCTGCTATGGTCAGTAAGATGATGACAAAATGAAGCCAAACTTGATGACAACATGAAGTCAAACTTGAAGTGCAGCAAGAAAACTAGAGGCTTTAAACATGTATTGCATAATTACATATATTGCAAACGGTGGTCAAATCAAAGTGATGACAAGAAGACAAAAAAAAAAACATGTTCAACTTGCAACTTGCAAAAGCCAAACGGTGGGATTCAATTAATTGCTTCAATCTGATACTTGCTAGAAGACAAATGATGGCAATGTTTAATTAGTGGTGTCTTTGAAACCATGAATGCAAGCTGGAGCAAACATGAACTTAATTGTTTTTTTGGAATCATGCTAACAAGAAGCCAAAAACATGGCTTTGCTTTATGTCATAAGCAAGAAGACAAAAACATGGTTTATATTGCCAAATATAATTGAATGTGTGAAGTGGTGGCTTATGAAGACAACAACAAAGGCAAACTGCAGCAATATTAATTGTTTTCGGTGAGTAGCAGTAGAGAAAGTTTAACCAACAATTGCTTTGACTTCAAGAATGGTGCTATGCAGTCGAGCTACCTGTCCGAGACTTTGATTCTAGAGACCTGTAAATAATGACAAATAGCTTTAATCATATAAAAGCTTGTCAATAAAAAAAGGGAGCTGCAAGTCAATTCGCAATATGTAAATGAACAGATATGCAGCAAGTACGTGCTCATCTCTCTCAATCAAAACAAAAATCAAAGAAGACGCTTCATTGCTGAATTCCAACTAAACCCAGGCAATGGATAATCAGAAAAAATAGCAAGATGAGTGCGTACAAGTTGTGGAAGCACGCGCCAATTGCTTGAAGAATCGTTCCAAACCCGTAGCAGAAAATCTGGGTAACAATGATCAATCAGAGCAATCAGCACATGAACAAGAAATTGGAGCTACAGAGGAGAAGTAAGAAGTGAGAAGCCTTTACCCAATTTTTGCGAACAAGGGAGTAATTTCTGATTCTTTGTGTAGAAGCAGGGATGTAGAGCATTGTGACAAAGCCCTCCTTTTATTGGGAATACAGGAAGGTGTCTCCTTCTCCAATTCGAATTGAGATTGACTCCCATCTCTGATTTGGTACCTATCCGTTTGGGTTAGCCACAAGGACTCCAGCTGATCAGTTTGGCCAAAGTGAAGACGGAACCTACCAATTTAACCTCGTGGATTTCAATGTAGATTACAATTGGGCCTAACACATAATAGAGCTAAAGGCCTGGAAAGAAAGATGGGTGCCCAAATCATTCGGGCCTGACGCGAAACAAAAGCTAAAAGGCCTAGAACAAAAGATGGGTGTCCAAATCAGTTTATGGGTTTGCCTACGAATTTCGAAGCATTACAAAGCCCACTTCAAGACAGTTTCCCTTAGGGGTTCGGGCCTGGCTAAATTTGTTTGTCAACAACACAAAAGCCCATTTACACGGCCCAGTAAAATATTCAACACATCAGGGTGCCCAAATTAAATTCCGGCGTCTGCAGAAGAAATACATTCGACGGATTCAAAATGTGTACATCCGCCAACACAAAAATTCTCCTAACACCAGAAATACAAATTTTTTTGCTGAACTACAATGGTTTGATCCCTTTACAGGGTATGTAGGCAATCTAGCGACCCACTAGATGCAACCGCAAATCCAAACAAAATCCCTGACTCCCTGGTTCATTCAATTCGAATCCCTGACCTCATCAGTCAAATTCCACCAAACACCAGGAAACGTCATAGCTTTTCCAAACAAATCCAAAATCGAATCCCTGGTTCACTTACACCAAATTCGTCCAAACACTATTCCTATTTCCAAAAGCCATACCCTCCAATGGGTCATTCATCCATTGGAAATCTTGAACTACGAATGGCTTGATCCCTCTCCCAGGGTACGTAGGCAACCCATTCAGACATTCGGGTGCAGCCACAAAAATAAACAAACACACACATCCCTACAATTGATTTCTTCATAATAGGAATCAAAGGGTGTTTCCCCGTAATGGGGATTGTAATTAAAAGACACATTCTGTCTTGAATGGGTCGAACCCGAAATAATTAAAACTCTATTCTTTTAATGAATACGAGTGAAATTATGTTGGGTGACATTTACGCTCACTGTGTGCAATTTTTGCTCAACACCCTTTTTGGCTAACCAATTTTTATAGCCAGTGCAGTCCTTTTTCATGTGTCCTACTCTTTTGCAAAAGTAGCACTTGAACCTAAATGGCCTGTTTTCCTTGGCCACTGCAGCTGTTGAACTCTTAGTTATGGCTTTGATAGACTTGAGCTTATTCTGGGGCTTTTTCCTTTTAGGCTTCTCAATGAGGTTAATGCTTGTAGCAGGTTGCTTTTCTTCCTTGATCCTAGATTCTTCATCCACACAGATGGATATAAGTTCATCTAGAGTCCAGTTTCCCTTTTGAGAGTTGTAACTGGTCCTAAGATGACTAAAACTGTTAGGCAAGGAATGTAGTGCATAATGCACTACCTGCTCATCCCTAACCCCATCAAGAGCTCCCTGAGTCTGCCATTTATATTGATCATCTTCATAATATGCTCTCTAACTCCCCCTGAACCCATGTACTTCAAATCATGAAACTCCTTGGTTAGCCTAGCAGCTTCTGCTTTTTCACTTTCTTTAAACTTAGCACCTATGAGTTCCAGAAAATCTGATGCTACCTCAGGTTCTTCTATACTTCCCCTGACAGTCTTGGACATAGAGGTACGAATGAGGTTCTTAGCCATTCTATTGGATCTATGCCACTTCTTGTAAAGGTCAATTTCTTTCTTGAGGCTCTTTTCATTCAACTCTTCAGGCTTATCCTCAGTAAAGCAATAGTCTATATTCTCATGCATTCCCATATAGTTCTCTACAGAATCTAGCCAAGCTCTATAGTTGGTTCCAGTTAACATCAAGACACTGTTTAAGTTCATGTAAGAGTTACCTAAGGAGCAAAACAAAAATTCATGTGAGTTCTCAATTTGTAAAGAAAATAACTTTAAGTTTTCTGTGTTTTATTAAGATTTAAGCAACCTAAACAAAAACATACAGAAAACCTAAACAAACCATACTTGCATTCATGTCAGTCCATAACAAAAACAATGTTAAGCAACACTTTTGAGCAGAAGCATAACATCCTGGAGTTCTTTATCAATATGCCATGTTCAATGAAAACAAGTTATCCAAAGAAATTTATCCACATCTTTAGACAGAAGAAAAATTTCTAAGTATCCGTATTTATTTTCATCAAGCATGCATATTGCTGTTTTGTATTCTAAAACCATACTTGACCACTTCTTTGGAAGATAGAACTGAAGCATAGTTTTAAAACACAAAACACAATTTCAGTTTTGTTACTCGATCAGGTACTTGATTAGTTACCTGACCAGTTACTTGGTCAGTGACCTGACCAGTTACATGGTCAGTGACCCGACCAGTTACATGGTCAGTGACCCGACCAGTTACATGGTCAGTGACCTGACTAGTTGGTCAGTTACCTGATCATTGTTTTCTGCCAACATCAATGAAGAATGCTTTGTGCATCATAATCACTTATGCCAACAGAAAACCACAAAACCCATGAGCTTTTAACTTTATATTCTACCCAGATTCATCCTTGTAAGAAAATTAAGCTCTCGTATCTGTCAATTTTAATAATGTGTAAAAAATTCTGGGAGATTTTTGTTCTTCATGCAATTTTTACACAATCACAGATACAATACCACATCATCAATCAATTCAACATGCATATTCAAGCATAACCAAAATTGATTTGATTCCAAGAAACCACAGAACAATCAAGAAATTGTAAATTTCATCCGGTCACCATCTACTCTAACCTAACGCACGCCGGGAATGCAACTAGTGTTCTTGAGCACAATCAAAAACTCAATTATCATGCTATGAACCAAAATCAATTTAACAGAAAAACCTGTTTTTGCTTTTTCCCCAATTTGCTGCTAAAAAAAAAATCACAGCGGAAGCATGAATTTGATAATTAACTAGATGCAGCAATCGACTTAAGTAACTTACCTTGATCAGTTACATGACCAGTGACATGGTCAGTTACTTGACCCGTAAAGCAAAAACCCCTTTTTTTTTTTTTTTTTTTTTTTGTGTTTGTTTTGCAAAACCCTAAAACGATTTTGATATTTGTGAGCCTATGCTCTGATACCAATTGTAAAACCATAATTACATGCTCACAACATATGCACATCAATCATAAAAGGGATCAAGGCTTACCTTCAGCAATCACTGGCATGGATTCCATCTTATGCAGCTGCAAACACGATCACTGAATATGGTCTTCTGTTACTTACCAACTTGCTTCTCAATGGACAGAACAATATGCAAAACGTCGGTAGTAATCAGGGATATATAGGAGACTTAACCCTCAAGAAGCTTCCCATTAAAGCTATCCATATCGGTTTAGGTTTCCTAGTTAGATTCCTAATGTAACACTTCATTGTAGTCTTTCTTGCAGACTAAGAATAGGATTACTTACCTTAATGAATAGATACACTGCTTCATTAAGTTACAAGTATTGATTTACAGTTTGTATCCATGTTAAACTAGGATTGATATTAAGCTAATCATCAATTACTTTATGATGATATGTGTTATGTCCATATTTGATCTTACAGTTACTACCCAGGATGATAGTGTCATCAAGTATGTGAGCATATTCATGGAGCTGGGTTAAAAAAAAATTTAAGTTGGCTCCTTGTGAGCTTTATTTCCTCTAGCTACTATGTTGGGTTAATAATTATATATGCTCTGTTTTGACGCTAATTGACCCGACCACCAAAGGTGAAAATCTTTGGGGCTGCTTTTTAAGAGTTAAAGCTTGACTTTTTCGGTAAGTTAAGGAGTCCATATTCACGTCTCCTGAGAGGTAAACTAAGTTCTAATTAACTGTTGGGTTCGTTGGCTGGGAGACTAATTGAGCTGCGCTCTAATTTTACCATGCACTAGCTCTGGAGCTAAAAGAGTTTCTACTATAGTAAAATTTTACTTCACTCAAGATCTAACCTGATAGTAATTTTGTTTCTCTTTCCGTACTCTTAAATCCCAATAGAAATGGAAAGTAAACATACTCTTTGGTGCAAATTGAATAAGTGTTTTCCCCGGCCAGCACAAAACTCTCTCAAAAAGGGATTGTTGGTTCGACTTTGTTGGCTTAATGAGGAGGCTTCGTGGATGTTTCTATCGGTAACTACGAGCTTTCTATCTATATATGTGTTGCACCCTATTATTCATTGTACGCGATGAATCAACGGAAGAAAGTTTCAGCCATTTCGGGCGTATTTTTCGAATTCCAGCCAAATTGAAGAAGAAACCGACTGGGCTTTGTTCGCCTTACGATTCTCTACAAACCCTCCTAGTTTTCACATCTCAATTCAAAGTGAGGAAAGATAATCGGTGCCAAAAAGGTTTGGGTCTTCCGGCGGATTCGACGCAATTTCCTCCGACTCCAGTGATCGTATGAAATGCATCAAGTATAAATGTTAATCCTTCTTCGAGCTCTACATGCTGGTAACACTGTTTTTTCACCCTTCCTAGATCACGTTCATTTGCGTGCTTAACAAGAAACTGGTCGCCGTGAGCCTGCACGTCCACGGGCACCGAGAGTCACCACATGGATCAGACTGCACTCTTGAAAGCGTCCAAGATCACAGCTTGTGCACTATTCAGTCTTCTAACCAGAAAAAACTGAGGAGCCAGAAAGCCTTTGCTAGGGCAGCGGAGGTTTCCGAGATCCACCGGCTCTTCGCCATCCTTGAGCTACAGTTTCGTTGCGAGTCGAGCCGTCATTGAAGCTAGAGAGACATCCATTTGGGAAGCGCCGCACAACGTTGAATCTCAAAAACCCTAACCATAGTCCAAAACCCGAGAGGGAGAGAGCGAGAGAGAAACTCGTGGTATATTGTTGTGCCAGCCTTGAAAATTTAAAGGCTCAAGACCAAAAGAAATTCTACAGTGTATAAGACATTTTCAGTATACAGAGCAGTTTAATATAAAATAATAATAATATGTTTAATTAAATGAAAAATCATTAAATGAATCTAAATTAAAGATTGGATGTCACGATCTATTCTAATTAAAAAAAAAATTGGAATTGAGAACCAAGATCGAATAGAAAAATGCTAGATGTAGAGGAACTATTTGAAGTTGAATAAATAAAAAAGACGCTAGTTTTTTTTTTTTACAATCCTATCTCATTAATAAAGCCGAAGTCTAAAATAGTATATACTAAATTTGAACCCTAAGCTGGCAGACTCTAAACTTGAAAAATACTACTAATTTAAAACATATTGAAGCTCGCTTTGTAAGCGAGTTTATAGACCATTACGAACACCTTGCTTTCTTAAGGCAAAAAAACACTACCCAAATCGTATTTCAATAAAACACTAGTTCCTCTCTAAAGAATGAAAATAACTATCCGGCCCATATTGTACATTGGATTCGGATGTGAATATGGACTTGGTTCTATCCGCAGGCTCGGCTCTAGTACTTAGGGTCTTGGATTCTTGGGGATACTGGCGAGTTATCCCAAATCTCCTAGCCAAAATTTCCCAATTGCTTGCTTGTAAGTGATTTTACAGAAATTTTTTCAAATCCCCAGTATCAACTGGAGTCAAGAACATCTCTTGACCGATCGGACAATTCTACGCTGTTAGTTTTTGGGGCAACATATTTCTTTTCAAAATATAGAGTGTGTAATATTTTCAGTCAATATGGTTGTCAAGAAAAAATCTTCACCGATCAACTTCGTCATCCTACTTTTATAGCCTTTAGGGCAACAGATTTCTTTTCCAATTATATACTATATATCTGCCTGGTTAGTGGTGCATGTAATCCGACTGATAAGGACGTAAAGCAGGGGACCCGCTCAAGTCATGTGCTCGGTATTTTGGAATCTGCAGTGGGTTGCTATTTTGAGTAGTATTTCCGACCATTAATATGCTTTCAAATCGGTGTGTGAAAAGAGTCGAGTCGGTGCTTGACGCAGTTCGGCGGTTGATGTCACAATTTGAGGTAGTCACTTGGAAACATGTTCGCAACAGACATAACCAAGTCGCTCATACTCTTGCGAGGCGAGGCGTGCATTGAAGATGGTACAAGTTATGTATTGTTTAGATGTTGAGCCTCCTTAGCTTCATGAATTTATTGTTGTAAGCTATTAGTGCTAGTACTCGGGGTTCTCTTTAGAGAACAGATGTTCCCCAATTAATGTATTTTTATTTGAATTAATAAAGTTCAGTTTCAATAAAAAAAAAAAAAAAGTCGAATTTAGAACTTAGAAGCAAAGCACTACTAACTCGACCTATCCGGTCAAAAAGTACCAAACATGATCTCCCAAAAGCGAGAGAGAGAGAGAGAGAGAAACAAAACAGAAGAAAAAGAACGACAATATAGAGTGGTAGTGGTATATCCAAAGTCTCTGATCACACGGCAACAAAGCGAAGAGGGGCTACCCAGAGTGATGATTAAGGTGGTCATATCAACTAGTCTTGTTCTCTTTGGCTTGGTCAAGAGGAATAATCGAAAGGGTGCAAGTTTTTTCTCGATTAAGGAAAGTGGGCAAGGTGCAAGGAAGGGTTAGAATTAGATAGGTTACCATAATTCAATTTAGTGGGCATCGAACTTTAACTTTTGTACTTTCATTACTGGAATATTACATGAACATACAGAAAATGACAGTGAAATGAAAGACCCAGATTTGGGAATAGGCATGCCTAATGTTTCCTAGCTAGTAAAAACAATAGTTACTTGTTACTCTAAAAAGGGTAAGTAGCAGCTAGGTAATGACTTGAGTAGAAATTTACATAATTCAATTAATTTTTTGTTGACGTGATTTAATTAAAAGATTAAAATTTTCACAAAGTTGTTGCTGAGAGCTCAGTATCATTTAGTCTAGTGACATAATTATCCCCTTTGTAAGTGAGAAATCGTGAATTTGACTCATCATTAGTTGTTAATATGATGAAAAAAAAATACTGCTAAGAGGCAACATATAAATCCAAATATTTCTTCAAAAATTTAGTAGTGATCGAAATAAGCACTAAACTTAGGAGTAAGGTCCCATGCTAAAGGTGTTCCCATTGCATCAAAAAAAGTTGTCGGAGAGCCACTACTAGATGAATAAGAACAGAGGAGTGACTGTATAATGTGGCTGAAAATGGTCGAGGGATTTTGGGAAGCTTCCTTGTTAGTAACTTAATATATAGTTTGTAGCTAGGGTTCTGAAAGCGACATATATTAGTAGGAATTAATTTTCCATTTTGACTTGTGGGTTTCAATTGTTTATACAACATGTTCTTGCTCGTCTTGAAATCAATTTGGTGGCTCTTCAATAATACTGTTTCTAGGTGGTCGATCTGATCGAACCCTAGGTAGCTTGCTTTAATTTATTTGCTTACTTTATTTTTTAGGCCGGGTAACATTCTATCCTATTCCAAATCCCACACTATTAGAATCTTAAATTAGACTAGCCTAACACAATAGTAGATTAGCAAGCCACTAGCTAAGTTTTCATCATTTGGTTACTACTATGTAAAACTAGGATGCTACTTAGAGCAGATCTACATTAATGTACTCGAGGAAACATGCATCAAAGATTGAAATTAGTTTCACGCCTCCCACTCTAATTGTTCCAACGAATCTATTCAATAAATTTATCTATTAGGTAACGTTAATGCCGCAAATATCTTTCATTTCCAAAGTAACTAATAGATAGTCATAAAAAGGAGTACACCATTGTCATCATGTTGTTGTTGCTTTTAGGAATTTGTATGATTGGACATCACATATACGCATATAATATATGTGCACACAATCACGCATATATACATATAAATATAAATATTGATTGTTATTTTGTTAATGATTTCATTCTCTTTGTGGCATGGTGGCAATCAGGCTATGGCCTACATTCACATGCTAATTTCCCTTTTACAATGTATATACAACGTTGTATAATCTATGCCGGATTATTCAATCATATTGGGAAATGTAAGACCGATGAAGCTCCGTTACTTTGTTACTGGAAATTGAACTAATTACTATTAGAAACTCTAGACCAAGAAACTCATAGTGCTAGTTAGCCAGATCATTAATTGAAATCTCAAAGAAAATAGATGTCTCACATGCACATATAATATTTCAAGCCAATTACATTATTTAAAACAGGTCTAGCTCTATTACTATTTGTCACTGTACTTATACCAGAAGAAACTTGATTACAGTAATTATCTGAATTTATATCAAGAAACGAAGTCATGATCGGCCTTGCTAGTTGCTACTGGTAATATTGAAGTGGAACTACCTGCTTGAATTTTTTGGCAGTTGGGATTTCTCGTTTCCTCCCACCACCTTCTCCAGAGGAACATAAAATAGAGGCGAAGAAGTGCAAAACGGAAGCAAAAACCATGGTCTTCACCAACCTTCTCTCCGCCGGGAAAACACTACTGGTAGCCTTCTTGATGGTCCTGGGTTCGGCCCAGATAATTCCATCCTTTGTAGTTGTACCTGTATTCATCTGCAGCTTCAATACCATGTCTGAGCTCTCCCCTCTTCTTTCACTCGTTTCTCATGTAACTGCGCGCCTCTCTGTCTCTCTTGTTTATCTAAACAAGAAAAAAGAAGCGGGGAGGCAGGCACCCAATCACAGGCTCGAGGGAGAAATGGCGAAGAAACCACGTCCGCTGGGAGCCTGGGACCCAATCAACCTGGTCGCATACACGTACCCGCATTGTAATTACAGTACACACTACATATCTACGTGTGTCCAAGGATGAATTAACGGTGAACGTCAGGTTTTCAAGTGATTCCTTGATCGTTTTCTTTCACATTGTTTTTCTGATGACGTGTTTAACGGTCTTTAACGTTGAGTGTCATACGTGTATTTTGGGATGCCAATTGATTAAGCTTCTTTTCAATAACATCGCTTCCAGAATTTCAATTTATTTGTTTTTCTAGTACAATGGTTTCGCTTACATATGGGTATGGTGAAATTAGGATTTAATAAATCATTCTAATATAAGTAAACAGAATCAATTAATTTATAATTAGAGTTTTATTGATAAAAGCAAACTCTGGTTTTCCGGCCGGTTGACATTGCATTCGGCTAGTTAACTCTATTTTGTCTTAGATGATCCAAATGGTTTGTGGGTTTAAAATACAATTTACAAAGGTTAAATTTTCTGGAAAGTTTATAGGTTGGGAAAGAGAATGATTCGTGGGGTCTTTTAACTTTTGGGGCAAGAAAACTATGGCACAGCTTGAGCTTGATTTAAAAGGAGAGAAAATTTTGTGCTTAAAAGCACTAAAAACCTTTCTTCATTTCCTTCATTCTTGTTAGAACATTATACTAAGTTAAGTGGGACCAAAATCATCATTTTCACCTAAACTTGGCCAGTCTGGGGTAGTTTGGGATATAGTACGCAAAGGCAAAAGGAGGGAAATGGATCGATCAGGCACATCTTAATTCAAAGTAGGTGGGGCTACTCGCAAGTCATCCACCGATTGATTAATTCCCCAATCTCTGAGCTAAATTAAATTAAAATGCTCCATCTCCTAAAATAGTATTATGGATGTAGTCACATTTGTAGGCTTTGTACCTGAGATCATTCTATTCTGGTATGGTCGGTTTAGTTGTTTTCTTGTAATATTTTTGGTCAGAATTTCCCTTTTCCTAACCCCAAAAACACGGCATGCCGTAAATATATATCAAAAGAGGCCTATTTAAATCAACATATTAGCACTCCGGAGTCCGGATTTCCGGTGAGTATCCTTTGTGCAATTATGTCTACATCATTCATTCGGGACTTGCTTGAATTTCACGTCACATGGGCTGTGAAAATGGAGGTGGGTTTCTTGGAGAATTCGAGGTTTACACCTTTATGACCCCACATCTATAACTAACAACTGAGGTGCATACCACTCATCTATATATATATATATATATATATATATATATATATCGTTCATCACATTATTAGCTTCAAATACCTACTTTGATATATTTGATTAAGATGGAAAAGAAAATCAACTAAACTCTTGTGTGATATTCTTGTTTGCCTGTGCTTATTGATCGATATGAGTCGTATGAACCTTTTGGCTATGATCGATCATGACCTAGCTTTGAACCCAAAAGTCCAATACCATGCATCATCCAGCTTGTGCACTATTATTAGCAAATCTATGTTTAGGAAAAGGACCAAGAATAATCCATATGTAGAGATCCCAATCATGAAATTATAATGATGCGGTGGAAAATTCTATAGTACATACCAGTATCTCATACACACATTTACAAATGTGACAACAAATTTGTTGTCAGAGTGGTAATGTTGAGTCTTATTTTGTGTAATCTTAGTTTTAATAATAGTAATTACACCTCTTACGACATTATTACAAACTTTTGAACAAATTTGTTGTCAATGTTGTAATTTTTGTTTAACTTATGTAAATAGTGTAAATGAATATGGTAACTTTTGTTCTCAATGTTGTAATTTTGATTCAAATAATTGTAATTTTTTGTTCAAATAGATATAAAATAAGTGTATGAGATACTGGTATGTACCATAACTTGCCTCATGATGCGGTAAACAAAACCAAAAATTTATAAAAGTGCTTGATAATTTAATAGATATAGTTCATCAAACCAACATGCAATAACAAAACAAGAAAGAAGTGTAGAATGTATACATTATAATTAATTTAATCTATACATGTTTTTTCCACCAATACGTGAGTACGTGGAATTGGTGGAAAAAACATGTATGAATCATAACCTTCAATTCACTCTTCATAGACACCGGCCAGTTCGATACGTTCCGTACTCGACCGGAATAATTCTTACCGGCTATGCGTTCTGTGAAGTCAAACCGTCCGGCTCTGGGATAATCTGCTTGGATTTGCTGGCACTTGGGATTTTGGACTTGGAATTGGCGGAGTTGGCTTCGGTGTCTCCAGAGGCACAGAAAATGGAGCCAATGAACTCAACAATGGAAAGAAACACCATGGTCTTGACCAGCCTTCTCTTTGCCGGCACCAAACTGAGACTACCACCTTTCTTCTTGTTGTTGGGCTCCGCCGCCTCCAGCTGCGGCAGCTGATCTGTCACCGCCCACACAGCTTTCGCACCCACACGGTTCTGAAGCTTCGATACCATCGATCTCGATCTCTCCCTAGCTAAGCTCTGAGACTCTGCCTCTATGCCTGTCTCTGTGTGTGAAATTTGGGAATATGGGGGATGCAAGTGAGTGCTGCGAGTGATTTTAAAGAGGTTTTTCAAACACTGTAAAAATAAATGGGGACTGGTCAGAGTGAAAACTTGAGCAAGAAAGCTCCTCATCACGAAGCACTCGGTGCCACGTGTCTAGTAAAAATTAAAAAGTGGGTTATTACCGAGGTTGATAATGTCAATACTGATACGAGTATATTCATGTATGGTGCCTCTTTGTTAGCTTTATTTCCTCTAGCTACTCTGTCGAGTTAATAATTATGCTAGCTTTCTTTTGACGCTAACTGACCCGACCACCAACGGTGAAAATCTTTGGGGCTGCTTTTTAAGAATTAAAGCCCGACTTTCCGGTTAGTTAAGCCTGTTAAGGAAGCCATTCACATCTTCTGTGAGGTAAACTGAGTTCTAATTAACTGTTGGGTTTGTAATTGCCTGTGAGACTAATCGAGCTGCGCTGGTAATTTTTCCATGCACTAGCTCTGGAGCTAAAAGAGTTTTCACTGGTAAAATTTTCCTTCACTCGAGGTTTAACCTGATACTAATTTTTTTTCTCTCTCTTTAATTAGTCTTAAATCGAAATAGAAATGGAAAGTAACGTATTCTTTCGTGCAAATTGATACAGTGTTTTTCCCAGCCAGCATAAAACTCTCTCAAAAGGGCTTGTAGGTTTGACTTGTTGGCTTAAATAAGAAGCTTCGCGGATGTTTCTGTTGGTAACTATTACAGATTTGAGTCATTTGACTACCAAGTTTGACTGGTGTGGTGGGGGGATCGAAACCCTACAGCAAGGGAAATAAAACATTTGGATCGATTAATTTGCACCTTAATAAAGTAAAAATTGTTGAGAATATCAATCTTATATGAAAAAATTAGGACCTAATTAATCTATGGATTTATAAGTGTTTCAACCCAATTCCATTAAGTGCTCTATAATCCCATTAAGTGCTCCATCATGATTTGTTTAAAGCCAACCACTATGGCATGGTAGCCTATATATAGAGGCTACAATTAAGTAACAAGGACACACAATTCATCAATCAATCTCTACGATTATCCAACTCTCTCCAGAGCAACCCCTCTCATTCTCTTACCGGTGACCACACTCCAGTCCTAGAATCCTCAGGAGCCGACTGTCAGTGTCACCAAACCCTCTGTCAACGTGCTTCGGTCCTAGTCTCCTCGGGAGCCGACTGTAGTACCGCGACCACAACGGTTACAGATCCATCCAAGCAAGGGTAACGCCCTCGCAAACCAGCCAAGCTAAAGTCACGCTTTAGCAAGTTCTCCCCACTTCCCAGTGATTTTCGCTCTGCTCGATCTACGACGTCGAGTATCGATTGTGTGATTTTGAAGAAGCTTAACAGAAGTCCTCATCACGAGGCACAAAGAATCCTGCGACGAGGTTGGTGCTCTCCTCGTCCACAATCGCTCGAAAGAAGTCAGGTCAAAGAACACCCCCGACGACAGCACCCGAACGGTGCTGGCACGCCCGCTTAGAAAAGAGACTGTTGACCAGCTACAACAAAACTGGAGCCAAACAATAAGGACATGGGCCACATCATCTATTGTCAATCGGTTTTAGTTGTGAAGCTCATATTTTTTTATCCATCTATGTAGAATTTTCTGAGTTAAGTATAGGAATATGATCACTGTGTAAACAAAATCTAAGAAACTTGATCTTCAAATATACCAATTATAATTAAATGTGCATAATTTGTAATTGCTTTTATAGACTTTTAGTTTGTTAGTGGGCTGAGCGTAAGAGTGTTAGAGAGGACCAACTCTGGTAATCGTAATGAAAAAACCCAATTATTGTTTCGTATAATACTATAGTAGACTTGGTAAAAAATCATGATCTAGTATACTATACTTTTTTTTAAAAAAAAATATTACGGTGTACATGTTTAATTATGTAATACCCTGGAAATTCATTATTAATCTCTGATAATTTTTCTGAATTTATTAAGTTCATTGTTGGGACGATTTTGTGGTTCGAGGGTGGAGCGAATGTGTTTCGGACGAATAATTACTCTGAAACGTTTTTTTTTTAGGGGTCAAACAGTAGACTTTTTATTCGTTGGGTTTCTCCGAAAACTTCCTTCACGAAAGTGTTAGAGGGCGTCGATACGGGTTCGTGGACATGCAGAACGCGGGAATCGGAGTTCGTATGAAGAAGTTATGGCCATCGGAAAAAGTTTCCATTTTGGTTAAATAGGAAAAAATCAAGAAAGTTCAGAAAATACCTAGTTTCCATTTTCAGAAAAAAAAATTTCTCTCCTCTCTCCCGAGCTTTTCCGCGCAGCCGATTTCGTCTGGCTGTTTCTCCTCCGTTTGGCCACCGTTGGCCACACCACGGGTGGCTTTCTCTTCATCTCATGCTCCTCTAGACGTCTGTGGTAGTATCGAAGCAAGAAACCAACAGTGGAAGGCGCAGCAAGGCTGGGAAGCCCCTTGGCGGCGCTGCAACTGGGGTTTGACGAAACTCTCAACTCCGGCCACCATAGGCGGTGATTCCTGAGGAATTTTGGAGCCCAGAGGATGTAGATGTTTTTCCCAAAGTGGCTTGCAACGATCAAAGTGTGGAGGTCAAATTTTGAAGATTGGTGATAGGAGCATTTTAATGCGATTTTTTAATAGTTATTTCCTCATATTTTACTTAGTTATTTCCTTAAATAAATAAATTTTAATTTAGTTTCTATTTTCTAGGTACATTGGAATAAATGAAGAGAAATTGCAAAAAATGAGGAGTCCTGATGACAATAGGATACCTGGGTGGACTAGGAGAGCCCAAGAACAAGGTCAAAATGTCCTCTACAAACGTGACATGGATTGGGAGTCATTTTTGGCAAGAAAAGATGGTTAAAAATCATATTTTGGGTCCGTATTAAACACAAACAGATTTTGACCGAATTTCAAGAATATATATGGATAATGACATCTCAATTATATCCTAAATGCATTTAGACATGATTATGGCCAAAGGAAGACTTGGACAGATAAAGAAGGAGAATTTCAAAGGATTGCAACAAGCAAAAAGGTTGAAAACAGGTCCAGATACATTCCTTGATCTCCACATTCATTCTTGGCATTGAGGAGATAAATCAGAAAATAATCATGCAATTAATGCAAAAAATAATCTCCCTAAATCAAGGTGTTAAATTGGAGGTTTCTCATTGGTTGGATGACATAGCAAAGCTGACGTGAAATTATCTGATTGGCTAATGCTGTGTGGATCAATCTTGAAGACTTGGAGACTAAGTTGACATCCTCCTATAAATAGGAGCATCAAAACACACCACAACACACCACTTCTCCCATTCTTTTCTAAACATCAGAAAATTCTCTCCATCCTCTAGTTTCAAGTCTCTGCGTCTTCAAGCAAAGAGAAGAAGAGAAGATGAAGCCATGAAGCCTCCTAGACATCATCATCCACCTTGTGTCGTGAAGCTTTGGAGCCTTGCTTTCAAGATCCAAGACCAACGTCTCAAGCCTTCAACCATTCATCATTCACGGTGTAATTCTATCTTTTTCCTTGTAACCTTTTCAGGTTTTCTTTGTTTGATTTCGTATGAACTTGATTTCTAGTTGACATAAACGTTTAGGGCAAAGTTTAAGCCCATTCTTATGTTCGAATAAAAATTGCGATTTCTATATGTTGATTTATATGTTGCTTATGTGAGATTACTTAATTGATTTTGTATTACAGAAAACTTTTGCATGCTTATGTTCTTTGGTGGCCAACTTAGGATATATGCATGTAATTGGTCCTAGATTTAGGTAAACAATTCACCTAATAGTTTTGTGAACCTATTTCATAAGTAGTAAAGGCTTTGGACAAATCAATTAAGGAGGATTGCAAATAGATGAACTTTTTCATACTAGGTTGTGCACTTTGGTTGACATCATTTCTTTGTTCTTCATGCGTTGAATGTGTTCTTGATTAGCTAGCTTTCTAAACTATGATTGCATGTTCAATAGGATTGATTTATGTGCTTTCACTTATATTAATTATTGAAGGAAAGTAAAATATGGGAAATCGTTTGCTTTCTAACGTTTCACATGGTTAACTTCTTTCTCATGACATAGATAATCAACTATAGGAATTGTAATTGGATTTCATTCATATGATTGTGGTTTTGATTTTTATTCCTTGCGTTCCACCCTTGTACATGTGTTTTTACTTTTTCTTTATTTTATTTATTTTGATTTTTGATTTTATAATCCTAAAACCCCTTATTTGTGTTTACTTGTATATATTTTTATTCTTTGTTTTATTTTTGTAAATAATACTTTTTATGTTTTTTAATTCTTTATTTGTTTTTGCAATTACAAGTATACCCTCAATCCCCGACTAGAATGATCCCTACTTATTCTATACTGACAACTATATTTTGCAGGTTAAATTGCGCGCTTGCTTTTAGAGCATCAATTGGGATTCTAGGGTTCATCGAGTTTCAGAGCTTTTGAGGTAAATTCTGGCCATATGGCTTCGATTCAGACTTTGGTCTAGCTATGAATGTTGATGTACATGTTGAGAGGAAGAGTTTAGCATAGGTCTCGCTGCCCAATTTGGAAGTCGGCGGTGGCGTTTTCCGGCTGCTTCCTGCCACCTCAGGGACAGTTTCTGTTTCTAATTTCGATCTACTCATCGATACGAGTATTTCGATATATAGTTTGTAATTTTTGAAGATTGTATGAGCATGTTAGGGTTTTAGTGCTTTCGATTCATTTTGGTTTTCGATCCTTGAGGATTAGGCCGTCCGATCGACTTGTGGTTTTGACCATAGGAGTGTTCCGGAGATTTTGGTGGTCTCGAACGAAGTTTTGCCTTGATTGATGTATTATTCGATTTATAGTTCACGTGTTTCGAATTTAAAATGATCGTGTGCTTTGTGTTATATTGAGTGTGACCTTGATGTGATTAGGTGATTGACGGAATTGCGTGAACGGAGTTTGAATAATTTTATGCTTGTCTTGGTTTTTGTGTGAAGACGCAGCAGGATATGGAGGTGAGTAAATCTCACATTGTTTTGGATGATAAATTAGTTGAGTGATAGTAAATCTCACATTGTTTTGGATGATAAATTAGTTGAGTGATAGTAGTAGAATAAATTGTTAGCTGTAAAATCATATCTGTCGCAAAAAAAAATATTTGTTTTGAAATATATGAACTTGATCGTCAACGGTTCATGGGTAAGTAAAAATAAGGATTTGTTACAAATGATTTTCGGGCTGAGTAGATTGTGAAATATGGTTGGAATTGTTTGGTGAAGTGAAAAACATTGTTTTGCGTGATTTTATCACTATTGGGTTGAGAGGTGATTTTGAAGAAAATAAATGAATTTGGAAAGGGAAATGACGATATTGTTAGATTTATGTTTTGAAATGAATATGTACGATTTGTGAAATGTTGACTTGTGCAAACAATACTTTGAAAAGGTTTTCAATATTATTTCGAGAGTGGTGAATTTATATTTCTTGTGATGATAGCCAAGGTGGTGACCTATGTGGTGATAATCTATACAATAGTCATGGTGGTGACCAATGTGGTGATAATCTATACAGTAGTACCAAGGTGGTGATAATTGATGTGGTGATTGTTATGAAAATGATATGGAATATTGTTGAATGATTGATATTTGAGATTGTTGATGTGGCGTTTGGTGTTATTAGTAAATGAATGGTATTGGTTTTTAGTTTATTTCTATTATTGACTTGTTTGTTTTCTTTCGTAATCTCCTGAACTAAATTATATGCAGGGATTACTATTTTATGAATTGATTGGTTTTAATGTAACCTCCTGAACTAAACGATATGCAGGGATTAGTATGATTTCTATTAATTATTTTTAATGTAATCTCCTGAACTAAACTACATGCAGGGATTACTATGATTTGCTTGATGTGCGTTTGATGTGATCTCCTGAACTAATTCTCATACAGGGATTACTTTTTACATGATTTTGAATTATAAGTGCTTTATTTTTTCGAGCAGTGGTTGCTGAGATTTCAATGTTTTTGAAAGATTACTGAGGTGACAATTATTCGGTTGAGATAAAAGGATCATGATTTCGGATTATTGGAGCTTGAAATGTTTTAAAACGTTACTTGAGTTTAATTGTTTAGTTGAGCCTTTGTTAAATTAAGTGCATCAGGTAAGAGTCAGAGCATGTGGGTTTTAGATTGAGTTAACATACGTGAGCATGATATGTTATGATATGAACTTGATGTTTATGTTGTGATAATTGTATAATGATTTTGTTAGGTTGAGATGATTTAAGCATGTGTTTCATCTTTGTTGTTTTGAGTTTACTCACACGAGATTTCATAAGCTTACCGGGTTTGTTATTTCAACCCGGTGCACTATTCAATGGTGTAGAGGTCTATCCTGCAGGTTAGGGTGAACATGGTGAAGTTATGGTCCCTTGCCGTTGCAGTTGTGAGTTTAGGAGTTTATTTGTTGCGTGCACTTGTTAGTCTCCCGCCTTGTAGTGAGTTTGGTGGGGTTGTTTACATATTGAATTATTATTTCAATTAAATTTGTAAACTTTGTACGTATAATGTAATATATGACTCTAAAGAACGGGTCTTTATTAACATTGTGGGTTCGGGACATCTTACTTGTTGTTCTTTAAAAAAAAAATTTCCTAGTGTTTGTATTGATGTTTGAACCATCACGCTTGGAGTATTTGTGATTGTTATTTGTTTATAATTGTACTTGAAAATCGGGGCGTGACAAATTAACCCTTTATTATTGCCAGAAAAGTTTTAAGTACTTCATTAAACCATTAATGCCGCAAGTATTTTTCATGTATAAGATTAAGTGGATGTGTACGGATTGGGGACCAAGTCACAACCCCTCAATGGTAAGTCTTGTCTACTTTTAATTTTGAGTTCACTTACGGTACATAAATGTACATCAATATACTAATACATCAAATAAATTAGTTCAATTTAGAGACTACTACCTACCACCAGTACTAATTTTATGATCACCGACCCAAGCTAACAAGATATAAATATATTATCATATAATCTTCAAATTAATTTGGGCTTCCAGAAGATGGGACCTGAGCATTGAGTAGTGTCGTTGAGCACTTGAGGTTTCTGGAGTGCCTAGCTTCAGTTAGGGCTGTAAATAGGCTCGATACAGCTCGTGTTCGACTCGTATTCAGCTCGATTTTTGCTCGTTCGGCTCGTGTTAATGAGATAAATGAGTCGAGTTTGAGCTCAATATTAGGCTTGACAAAAAAATGAGCTGAGCTTGAACAAGGATATATTCGGCTCGTCTAGCTCATGAGTAGCTCGAGTTTGTTAAAGCTCGACATTTGTTAAAACTCGACTCATGAAAATTTATAGTATAAATAAAAATTTAATCTTTCTAATCTGAAATCTTTAATTCTTTTTATTACATTCTTTTTCAATTGGAAGAGAATCTGAGAATTTAAGTAAAATATAGTACAATAAAGTCAAAAGGGATTTGTGTGATTTTCTTTTTTGAATCGAAGTAGGTTAGCCAGTTTTTTAATATTCAGCAAGCAGTACGAAAAACGACACACCCCTTAGGACATACAAAGTACCTATTCTAGAGAAAATAGAACCTCACACTCCCAGGTACACCCACATATTAAGGAAATTCACGCACCTTACTTATAACAAAACCTAGAAAACTCAGAAGCACTTTAAATAAATATAACAACCAAGCATCTAGATTTTGCGACCCAAAGGAAATTTAAATATTGCTAGTAGATGAGGTCGCAAATTCCTCACCTACCATAATAAAATAAAAAACAAAAATGAAAAGAGCATCTTGAACCCTAGCAAATATTGAAGCCAAAGCCCATGAAAGGGCCCAGACCCAACCAGATCTGCTAAGGACACCCCAAGCAGTGGCTTTTCCCATCACCACGCCGCCGCCGTCCTTGTTGAATCCCTGTAGCGTCGCATCCCAACCTGCCTCGCAAATCGGGATCCCAAATCCGACCCTGATCTCAGGAGACCTAATTAGGTCTTCACTTCTACCACCAGTACTCCAGAGCAGAGCACAAGCATGAGCTCGAATCAGGCATCCAGATCTGATCCTGCCCGATCCCAATCTTGATTCTGACCCTAGTATACCAGCCGGCAAGAACTGAAGTCGACAATTGGAGCCTATCCCAATGCAGTTCGCAAAAGATGATCCCAATCCCAAGCCCAGCATCAGGAATAAGGACTTCATTGTAGTAGTCTTTCAACCCAAAACCAGTCAAGAACACAACGATCTACCCCCACCCCAGTAACCAGGGTGGACGGCGCCTGAACCGACACAGGAAGCAAAACTCCCCATCCAGAGATCAGAGCACCACCGAAGAAAAGAACCCAACAGCCCCAACAATTCAAGGAGACACGTTGATGGAAAACACCGCCGCCATGATCCTCAGGCCAACCAGAAAAGATAAAGGAGAAGAACCCCGCTCTCCTAGCCGCAATAGCATCACCAAAGCCATGATGAAGAATTTTATCGAAGACGGAAGTCGTTGAGCAAACCCTAGCAGAACTAGGCCAGAGGACAAAGGGATTTATGTGATGGTTAGACATCAAATTTTAGATTATTATTCTAAATTTTCTTTCTTTCTTTTTTAATTTTTAAATTTAAAGTCAAATGAACCCAGCCGAACCTATTTATGCTCAAGCTTGTCCAATAAATTGAGCCGAGCCGAGCCGAGCCGAGCCGAGCCCAGCTTGGGCTTAAGAAAAATATTCAAGCCGAGCCAAGCTTGAGCATGGAAAAAAAAAATTCAAGCTTTAGCCCGGCTCGAGCTCGATAAAAACCAAATTAGCCGAACATGATCATCTTGGTATTATCTTCGACTCGGCTCATTTACACCCCTAGCTTTAGTCGATGAGGGAAGGACGTGGATTGAAATTGACTTATTTTAGTTTTTTACCAAAACGGAGAAAATGACATTATGATTTTTGCCCTCCAACTAGAAAATGTAGAAAAGCCCCAAGAGTAATCTGTCAGTACGATCAATTATCAAGCTTGGTTTTGACTTTAGACTTTTAGAGTTTAGAGCATTCCGGCCCGAACAATATTTTGTACGTTCCTAGACTATATGTCCCTATTGTACTAAGAAAGACAATATAGAAGACTGCTTACACTCTGCTTGATCTCTTCAAGTATTTGAGTATATATGAAGAGTTTTCGCTTAATAACTCGTTTAGGGAGTTTTAATTTCATCCTCAAAGTATCAAAAATTAATCGTTCACACTTGTTACAAAATAGTTTAGTACTACACACCATATGTTAAAGAAGAATAAAATAGTCCAAATCAATCTTAATATTAAACATTTTTACATTTAATCCCATTAGATGAAAACGTCACACCACAAAAAAGGAAAAAGCAACAACTAAAAATGAAGGTTTATCTATTTATTGCCTCAAACACTGATACATGTATAACCATGCATTATTTGACCAAAAAAAAAAAACCATGCATTAACAACCAATGTAATCATTTTTTTTTTTTCTGATACAGCAGATGGCCGGAGGCGGAAAAGCAGAAAGAAAAAAGTTTCCTAGTAGAATGAGACTTCCTTTATTTGGTTATTCAGGTGACAACAGTAAAAAAGCCTGCTCACACTAGTCATGACCTCATGGTAGGATGGTTGGCATGGGCCTTGTTGGCTTCATTGGGTTTTGAACAAAGGAGGGTCAGGGTCCGCTAGGGGAGGAGGAAGAATATGAGCTATGAACACGAGGAAGAAATGGGGTCACAGAATTGACCATGGCATCGAACACCATTCGCTTCACCAATACTCTCTTAGCCGGATCACCGTTGCGATCTTTGGTTTAGACGCCGAAACCCGAACTTCCTTGCTAGTTTTGTTCTTTTTCATCTGCATTGCTAGAATTTCAGAGCCATGGCGGCTTGACCATCGCTCCACCGTTACTTCTCCGTTGCAATTCTCTTCATCCTTAGTTTTTTTTTAGTTCAATTCAGAGAAATCCTATCTAATAAGCCCATCCCCAAATCGGAATTTCCAAACCCTAAAATTTTCAGTCTCTCAATCACTCGTCATCACCGGGAAGCCGTGTTGCCGTCTCCGGAGTCTATTTGCTTTTTACTCTCGCCGCGTCACCATCCACGACCTTGGAGGCATCGTCGCCTCAGCTCTGTTGTTCGCTACGGTTCTCGTCAGAAGCCATGTCGCCAGTGACCATTGGACCTCCATCTTCGACTGAAGGACATGATAACTCGACGAGTTTTCCGCCATCGATTGATTCCGACTCTGACGGTGATGAAATTTCAGAGAAATATGTGATGTGAACTCTGGCTATTTTCATCTTCTTTTTGGTAAAATCTTGACTGATCTCTCATGAAAGTTCAATTGGTTCAGTAGCTTCTTGAAAATTAAGTTGGGTATATTGAGTGTTACTGTTGTATGATCTACTCTGCTTATCGTTTGCCCCTTATTCCCTGGATCATCAACTCAGTCTGGCTAACTGATGGTATTTGGTGTTATAAGGTTGATATGTTATGCTTTGGTGCTCTGATACCATGCTAGAATTTCAACCATGGAAGAAGAAGAAAGACGAAGAAAGGAGGAGGAAGGTTAAGAGAAACGCAGAGAGTGTTTTTTTGACAAAGGAGAAACGCAGAGAGTTAAACAACTACATTTTGACTGGAATAGAATGAAAACAATTACAGCAATTTTCTTTATATACTGTAAACCATATTACTATACTACCCTTAACATGCATTGCCTTCTCTGCCATCTCCTTGATGGTTGCAACTTGCAAGTTGTGTTTGGATGTTTGATGTATCAGTTGCAAGCCTCATGGGGTTTATATAGCATTTTGAAAGAAGAAAAGGGATACCCAGTCTGCATGGATTGGAATATTTGCCTGTTGCCTTCTATAAATGAGCCCGGGCGCTGCCCATGGAAAGGTTTGGGGATTAATTATGGAGATCCTTAATTATGTAGGTGTAATCCACTATCCTCCTCACCTTTTGCTTTTAGGGAACTGAGGGAAATCCTAATTGACGGCAAACTGGAGCTGAATTGTTTCCATCAAGCTTGTACTTTGTCTAATTTTATTCGCCCTTTCCCCCCAGTCCTGGCTAGCATCCATTTGAAAACATTCATGTGATTGAAATGGTCCAAGTCATAATCACCAGAGAGAAATTGACATCCAATTTGTTTCAGCACAGTAGTTTAACGACTTTTTTTGGGTCTGAAGTAGTTTTAACGACTTGGGAGAGCAATCTACAGTTCGGGCAAGATATATGGAAGCCCAGTACTTTTGTATTTGCTGCTCTGAGTCCAAGTGAATTTATTAATCGTTTATACACTTCTAATTAAACTCATTAGGTTTTTATTCATTTTTTCGGCAAAGCATGAGGTTTCTATTCATTCGGCTATTTTATAACAGAAGGATGATAACTAGTCGTCCATCTAAAACCATATAAGAAGCAAAGGGCAAAGGCCCCCTAAAGGCTTGAAGCATATAAATTTATTTCTTTCACATAGAACATTAGAATGTACTGTGATCAATTAATAAATTATATGAGAAGAAATTTACGTAAGGAGCTGGCCAACAGGCCAAGGTTGCCTCCAAAACCTAGGCCTAGGTTTTGACATGGTTCACGTCCCAATTTTGGGTCTCCATTCCGTCAAATTAAGCCTTGGACATCTAGGCTTTGCTCTTGTTGGAGCGCGGCAGCTTCCCTTCTCCTGTTCATCTCTAGCTTGAAAGGGGTTGTTTCTTGGAAGAATGTGTGAATGTATGAATGGTAACAATGGTTACGTTGATGTTATGGTTATTTCAAAATATTAGATTTGGGATTTTCGATCTCTTTTTCTGGGTGCTATCTTTGCATTTGTGAGCATATTAATTTTCTCTATATTTATTGTCCCAAAAGGGACAGGCATAGTTTTGAAGACTTGCTCTTGATAGTAGAAATAAAAAAAGGCCCGCTCCGTTTTATCTACTTACAACAATAATGGTTTCTTGATTACCTAATCAAGGAAATTTACCTCCAATAACTAAATGTGAAGAGTAAAAGTTATAAATTTTTAGGTTTTTTTAACTGTTTTGGTAATCACTCATTTTCTATACTGCTGCTAGCTAAAAGAGCTTTGTGGATCATATATATAACGTTCTCCAATATGGCCCTTCAATTGAATAAGGATTAAGCTACATGCATCGTAAAGCACCAATTAATGCAGGTTACAGATAATATCACTTTGCCAAAAGAGAAGAATATTGGGAGGCAAATAACCATTACAACTATAATAATTAAGACATCATACACAAGGCCTTTAAGGCTTAACAATCTATTAACTATGTAGAGATAGAAAGAAGAAATAATCAAGCCAAGAAGATAACAGGATTTAACGAGATTTAGCCAATATCCTTGCCTACGTCCTCGGAGAGTTTTACCTCCACTAATGAGAGAATTACACAAGTATAAGATTACACCGCTCGAGTTTATGCCCAACCCAAACCCTTGTATCCAAAATGATACCCCTTGTACACCCTCTCTCAACCTAGAAGATCAATCTACCCCAAGAGTTATTCACACTCTTGAACACAACTCACTAATTTGCTTCTATATATGAAGACCCTTAGAGTTGCTCTTGAACTTGATCTCCCTACTTGCCTCCACATAAGCTTCATCTATTTATACCATTGATAGAAGTCTCTAGACTCACTTCATCAATGCTCATACATGAATCAACCACCCATCTCCCACATTAACTCCATAGGAAGACTAAAATGTTAATACATGTATTTAACCATGCATTTATTGATTTTATTCCCAATTCATCAACTTGATCATGCACCAATTTTTCATGCATTGTGATGAATGCACAAACCATTAATACCATACATTCATGCCATACAAAATATCTTCACCAAGGAGAGATTGGCACCAAACCCAACATGTCAGTGGGTTTTAAGCACCTAACGCCGTATTTGCGGCCTAAGTGTTACAAAACATATTCTATAAATTGGAAATTATTCTATGCACCACTCTTCCATTTAGGCTCATTTAATATCTTTCCGGCTCAACAAACTATTAGTACTTATCTGCCAAAACAGATGGGTGGGTGAGCAAAATCACTCACTCAATAAGCAGATCATGTAATATGCCAGTTCAATAATGTCATTTTACACACGCTAGCTAGAAAGTAAATTATCGTACACACAACAATCACATCAATTTACACTACAAGAAAAAAGGCCTTTTGCAAGGAATCATTATCCTTGTAAAAAGCTGGAAATTCGTTGCATTAACCCAAATGCAAGGAATATTCCTTGTATTGGAGTCATTGCAAAGAGGCCCTTGCAAAAGAGCAAATACAACAACTTGAAAATTCCTTGCATTTGAGTTTACAAATGCAAGGAATTGTTCATCTCAAATGCAAGGAATTCAACCCTTGAGGTTAACTATGGTTAACTCATATACAAGGACAATTCCTTGCATATCATTCCTTGCATTTAGTATATGCAAGGCCCTTTTTAACAATTAACAATTTAACATGCTCTTTGAAATTTAATTACATTTAATTTATTATTAATTTCTTACACAATCTAATAAAATCTCCTATGAGGCTTTGAGTAAATGAATTACTTTTTATTATAAATTAGAGTAATATTTACATATGAAAAATTCCACTAGCAAATGTTCACAAAGATCTATGTCAAAGACTTTGAGATAATCTCGAAGCTGTTTATTTACAAGTTTACAACCACACAACACTTGTAGGTGGAACAGCTCCACTCTTACTATAGGAAAATATATAGCTTGCACATTTCTCTCCGGTTCAGCTATGTATTGGAGTTTCTGAACCGTGAACGTTCAGCAAATTGCCTGCAGTAAATAGTAGATCAGTTGTTAAATTTGACCAACTATTTACCTTGGCCTCAGCTGATTCTCAATGATCCACCACTGATGTTTAAGTCCAGCCAAACAGAACTGAATCCCAACAAAGACTCTGCAAGAGAAAGTAACAGATTACTGTGACAAGGAAATCTTGTTACAAAGTTACAAATTGAGTGGTATACTTGGATTTAACTGATGTGAAGCAAAAACCATAACGACGAGATGAAAGGTATAAGAACATATATTATTTTCCGGCTTTTACTTCTAGTATTAATAGTATGAGTATCTTGTCCTTAAAAGAGTCGTGGCCTGCAAAACATAATGTAGAGCAAAGCTATATAGAATCCTCCACAGCTGCACTGTATATACCTTAGTGCCTATTATGAAGATGGTGATGGGTCATCTGATATGGATATGGAGAGGGGAGACCATGTGTAGCTATTACTCTTCTAATGTACCATGCATTATAAAAGTAAAGGCATGAAGATTTTAAGAAACAAAACTGGTCTCTGCTCAATCAATTGAAACAAACATTTTTTGAGCCTAACAGTTCTATGAAAAAAATGTGCAGCTGCATATTTTACGTGAGCCTAACTTTTGTTTCATTCTTTCAATTTGACATACCTAAATTGCAAAATAAAAAAGGTAATACAAAAACCAGAGGAGGAATTCAATGCATGCCAATTCTACAAGTCGATTGATTTGAGACCAAACAGTACAAATACCACCACTGCAATTCATTTAAAACGAAATTTAATGTATAATTGCATGCATGTTTAAGATTCCCACTTTAGCATAGAGAAAGATTAGTAAATTAAGTTTATTGTACCAACAAACTACTATAAGAAAGGACAACTAGTGAAAAAAAGTTCTAAATGATCAAGGAGTTTTCAGGAAAAAGAAGAAGAAGAAGAAGCCTAATGCGCATCAAACTAAGCAAGTAACTGAACAAAATGGCCTTGTTACCTCTACACTGTTATCTGTTTTAAGAATCACCAAAATATGCCAAAGTTCTGCATCTGCACTTCAACGAAAGAAAAGAAACATTAAGAAGAGAACAATAACAATACCTAATTCACTTGAAAAACAATCAAAACGTTGAATTACATGCAATATTGAGCACACTAATTAAAGACTCAAAGCAATAAACATACCTATGTCTGTGTTTTCCTTCTCCACTAACCTGGTTCAATTTCAGTGCAACTAAAATCATCCAAATGACAACCATCTTATATCTTTACAGAGACCTACACAAATCAAGGATACCTCATGAGGAAAACCTTCATTAAACACCCAAAACCATAACATTATTAAAAAAATCTACCATGTATTGAGGATACCTGAAAAATTAAAAGAAAACATGACAGAGAAATCTATCATATACTCAAACAACAATAGCAAGGTAGGTACCGTGAGAGGGTTCAAACCCCAGACCACATAGGAGCCAGCCATGGGCCTGACCATTCCCTTTAAGCCAACCTAAATTGAGGTTCTAACCTCTTCACTTGATCAATGACGTTGTTTCTTTACTTTACACCAAAAATCTAGTTAAATCACCACTCCAAGGTTGCCTGACATAATGTATCAGATCTTTTAGAGAATTCTGTCCCCTGTTCTTGTGATGGACCTCATTAATAACACAGAAGCTGATGCACTGAAAAAGTTTTGCCTTTGAAGCCTTGTCAAGGGCTCCAAATTTTCACACAACATGAAGTATGTGTATGTTATTAACTGACTGATAATATATCATTTGGAAATAATGGGAGAATATAAAATTGGGTCCAAAAGAAGCAGACTCAGTCAAAATGACACAGACTTTGAACTGACCTAGTACTAATGAGCAAATCATGTTATTAATCAAAAGCACATGTAATCATTACCCAAGAAAAGCAAATATAATCCTTAATCCAGGTAATGCAGTAACTAGTGACTGTTATCTAGTGATGGTAATATAGATGACATTACCAAGGTTCCTCAAGTGTTGCCATCGTAGGAAAAGGGAAACCACGGAATCAGGGACAAAAATGTGGAAAGCCTGTCCATGATAAGGAGCAAAAAACCCTGCTCACAAACGTTAGAAAATGGAATTATGAGGGACTTACCCCTGCCAAAGAACACTGGATATCACAGTTAATTAGGAAGTAATATGGAGAACCAAATGTTCCAAACTGAGGCTTAAACTAATATAAAGTAGTCAACCAATAGATAATGATCTAATTAACACATACAAACTATCAAAAACTAAACCTAAAGACCTCTTTCGATTGAAACTTGCATCGTTAATAAAGTGGAATTCAAAACGAAGCTCAACACTGAAACCGTCCACCATCTCTAATTGCACATTGAGGTTGTATATTGGTTTTCTGTTCAAAAGGGGATTAGCAGGGAGGACAAGAAACAAGGACATCAGTGAGGTCTTTGAATCAAAAATCAGAGTGACACAGAACCAATATACAAGTGAAACATACAACCCAAAAAATTGAAGCTTTGACAAGCTTGAAATGTCAAGAGAGAGAGGGGGGGGGGGGGGGGGGTGGCAATGCCTAAATAAAAAGCCCAGCCGTGAAACCCAAATGCAATAATATAAACCCTAGGGAAACTGAATTGAAAGCAAACCAAATTATATCCAGAAATCAAGGGAGAACCTTGCGAGCGATAAAACTAATTCAATGAGTGCGAGCGAGAAAGCAGAGATGGGTGACGATGACGACAGGAGAGATGGAGAACCTTCTGTTGTTGACTTTTGGGGTTGAGTTTGAGTGCAAGTGTTCATGAATTCCAGATTCGCCATTCACAGTTGGATTTGGGGTTTTGGTATTTTGCGTGTGTTCTTCATCGATCTGGAAGGACCAGAGAGAACTTTTGTTTGTTCTTTTTCTAACCAGAGTCAATCGTGTGATAAAGGCTCTGAGAGTAGTCCACAAATAAAAACAAGGAATCGAGTCAGATTCTTGCGGTTATAATTTTGTAGAGCGCTAAAAAATCCCGCCCAGCAGTAATTGCAAGGATTCTAAATCTATATACAAGGAATTCACCATTTTTTAGAGTTCGGAAGACCAAGTACAAGGACTTGATGCATTCCTTGCAAATTCAAAGAGCCAAATGCAAGGATTCACAAAATTCTTTCTATAAAGTCAACCAATTGCAAGGAATTTATCACTCTTTGCATATAATTCGTTGTATAAGCCCAAATTTGTTGTAGTGTTATCACATCGCATTTTCCTTTCATAACATGGTTATTCTTCAATCAAGTTTCTTTACGGACACTCTAATGGCCGTTTCTAACCCTATATAGCCTCGTGACATACTGTTCTCTCGGCTAACCCATGTAGAAGTTCATGTGTTCCATGACTTGTCAAATAACACTACTACAAAAATTGAATCAAACGACACCTCTCAGACGACGCATCATAGTTTTCTGTCCTCTGATTGATTTTTATTTTTTTGGACGTCGTTTTTATAAAATCTGTCGTCTGATATGGAATTTTGAACTAGTTCAGAAGACGTTTAAGGATAAAACCGTTGTATGACCTTAAAAAAATTGAGCGGCAAGTTTCCCACCATGTCTGTGGTGCCAAACGCCATCTCAAACCCCAAATTTTCCCCCAACACGTATTAATCATACGACGAGAAACAATAAAACTGTGGTCTGATTAATATGTTTGGTAAAAATGAAGGAGACTTCCGACCATCATTTTTCTGCAACTCCCAAAAGAGGGAAGTCAAATTCATAGGAGACAAATTTCAAATTTCAAATGGCTGCATTCAAACCACATTTTTATAAAATTCTGTTGTATGAGTCCTTCTCCAAATCGATCGATAGGAATTGGCCAAATCGATATAGGTCGGCCTTAAAACCCCAACACACTTGAAGAAGTGAAAAAAATAACAAAAAACCGAAAGCTCCTCACTCTCTCTCGATACCTACCCAGGAGTCCAAGACTAAAACCCAAAGCTCCCTCCCGCTCGACAATGTCTCTCCAAAACCAAAACCTACGGCCAAACCCTCACTCTTTCCCTAATCTTTCTAGGCTTTTAATTTTCAAATCCCCACCATCCTCCGTCTGGATCCCTAAATTTCAAATCCTCAATTTTCAAATCCCCAAGATCTCGCTGAAGGTTTCGGTCTGGGCTTGGAGAAAAGAAGTGCAGTAATGCGTGGAGAGCCAATATAAACATGGAGGACATCCAAGACTTCTTCGATTAGTCAACCAAAGATGCTTTCTCCTTGGCAATCTCTCTCAGATCCATTACCACCTTCAGTGACTCGATTAAGGTTTCATGTTTCGCTTCTTTCTCACTAATCTATCCATTACCACCCAGAAGTGCCTTTCCTCCATTTCAATCTCATGGATTCGACCGCTTCACCGCCTCCCTATCATCACCATTCTCGTTCGGAGTCTCCGTTCCTAACCAAATCGGCGTCGCAACTTGCAAATCTTCAGCTTCACTCCCTCTGCACGAGCTACTGCTACTCTCGCCTTTGCCCAATCCAAGAACGTCCAAGACCCGTCTCGCCGATCGGTTTGAAATGCCCGATGAGTTTGGTCGCTTGTGTGCCCTCCCCAACTTCATCTACAAGTTAGTCCCGACCTCTTTCTTTCAATCTTTGTATAAGTCTTCCTCGATTTCTTTGGTTTTTTTTTTTAAATTTTATTTATTTATTTATGATTTATGTTTGTGTTTGTGTTGATAGTGGATGATGATGATGGGGGTCGTCTGGAGAGAATTGGGTAGTTATTGAATGATCTGATCATGTGGAGAGATGTAGCAAGATCGACCCTTTGGTTTGGTTTGGGCTCTCTGTTCTTCTTGTCTTCTTGCATTGCAGAAGGAGTGAACTTTAGGTGACTCCTCTTTGTCACTTTTCCCACTGTCATATGCTAGCTGAAATCTTAGGTGTCGCTGTGGGTCTTTTTATTTTTAATTTTGGGTGTCATAATTTGTTTAACTCTTGAAATTGGGGCTGTTCTGTGGAATTCATTGTCAGTTGGTGTTGATGAGGGTTCTGAGCTTGATTGTGAAGAAACCAGACCAACATAGGCAGTTATGCAGTATATGGAATCAGTGTCTGATATTAATATCAATGACCAACTTGTTCTGTGTTTGGATATGAAGCTTGAGCCACAGCACCCGCTTTCTGCTTACAAGCTTCCTTGCAGTGTGATTTAATGATTATTGGAGATAATGCAGCTGCCAACACCTACCCATACATTGAGGTAATTGTCTTTGATCTTGTCTCTTTTATTTATGGCGTTATGATTGTGTATGGTCTGTAATGTAATACAACTTTGCCTATTGTGTGATGATTTAGTTCTTAAAGATAGAAGGCATAATGAGCCTGGGGTTTTGTATTGAGGTTGCTTGTTTGTGATGCATACCAGATGGTTAACAAAATATTTAGGGTTTTCTTGGGGAAATTACCATTCATTTGTAAAATTTAAATTTCATTTGCTTTGCTGCAAACTGTAATAGTCAAAATTGGAAAATTTAAACAAGTCACTTGAAAATTGTAACTGTCATGTTCTGAGGCAGTTCAAAATTTCAGTGGCATAGCATCTCAGTGATCTCACAACAAAATGGTATCCCGATTCCTACTTGTTGATCACATAATTTTTACACGATTTTGTTTAGCATAAAACAATATGAACCAATTAACAAATAGCAATATCTATATAATCAGTACTTGTTTGGTATAATTTCTCACTGCAGAATGCTTCGTTAGTGATTAAACATTTAAATTTTGAAATTGGCTACAAACTTCAATGTAATCACTGTGATGGTTTAATATGCTTCCTTATGCATTTGTTATCTCGTTTGTTCTTATCTTGTTTGCTGCTATTCTTGGAAACAAAACTGCTATTACCGGGGGTAGTGGGAAAGTTGTGGACAGTGGTCCGAATGATCACATCTTCATATACTACTCCGATCATGCTGGTCCTGGAGTACTTGGTGAGTAGCTATTGAGTAGCAATTTAGATGAAACAATTTGTCCTGCTTTGGTTGTTGTGTAAGGGTCAAATTGGTTGATTGTTGGTGCTTATTTGAGTTGAGCTAATAGTGGTATATATGTTGTGGATAGTCGTTTGAATAATTGTATTTCTAAGTAATTAAATTCATGGCAGACCTGGAGCTCTTGGCCATTAGGTCTGGAGAAAACATTTTTATAGAAGGATGTGGCATGTTGTAGATGTTGTTTGTTAGGGCGATAGTTAGTGATACTTATGCCTGGCTTTATTAGGGAAAAACCATAATATTGTAGTGACTGTGGCCTTCTATGGAATTCGAGAAATAGGTCTCAAGCTAAGCACTGAACTTGATAAATGAACCACCTGCCGTTAGATTTGAAAATCGGATATGAAATTTTATGTTGTTCTTGAGTCTTATTTATTTGATTTGATTTAGATATCAAGTTTGCATGTTACAATATTGAATTGCTCTCCATAACTGAACTATTTACTTTTTTTTTTCTTCCAGGGATGCCTACCAGTCCCTATATTTATGCAAACAGGCTCATAGAAGTTCTAAAGAAGAAGCATGCTGCAGGGACATATGAAAGTTTGGTAAGTTCCTAGTTGAAGTGTGCATGCATCCTGCATATACCAATAGAGTTGGGCTAATTTGTGAAGTGCAGGTATTTTATCTTGAAGCTTGTGAATCCGGAAGTATCTTTGAGGGTCTTCTTCCTGAAGGTTTGAATATCTTTGCAACTACAGCATCAAATGCAGAAGGGAGCAGTTAGGGGACTTACTGCCCGGGAGAGTATCCTAGTCCTCCCCCAGAATATGAAACCTGTTTGGGTGACTTGTATAGTGTTGTTTGGATGGAAGATAGGTATGCATAGTATTTCTCCCAACACTTTTAGCTTCGTGTAAAGTATAGTACTTATTGATTAGATTTTCACTATAAGATTCCTCGGAAAATAGGAGAATATATGATTAAATTGAAATTTGAAATATGATACACATCTAGAAGGGGAGCTGAATCTCTACATTTTAATTTAATGGAAATTATTCTGTATGATTTCATGCCACTTTCTTTTTGTTTTTGGTTTCGTTCTGTTTGTGTAAGAATTTGGATTGTCTTTAATTTTTATGAAATCATATGTTCAGTTTCTCCTCTCAAATTGAAGATAGAATTTTTATTTTTCATTTTGATCCTATGACAGTGACATACACAACTTGAAGTCAGAAACTCTGCACCAGCAGTATGAACTGGTAAGAACCTGTTGCTTACTGAATTGTTATGGAAAAAGTAGCGAACACTTTTATTTGGAAGAAAAGGATTTGTTAGGTAGAGTAGCTGTTTATGGTATGTTTTAAGTAAATGAAAAATGTTGTCCTTACTCAAAGAAAGGTGGGGGCACAATCATTGAGGTATCTTGAGGTCTGTTCAAGAAATATTTAGATTCCCTTACTTTGGATGTCTTCCGGTTGGTCTCTGATGGCAATTATATGATCTCACTATGCTAGCCCAGGTCAAATCAAGGACAGCGAGTGATAATGTAAAACTATTCCAATTAGTGCTCGTGTAATGTAAAACTATCATGCAATATACTATTAGTCTTTGTTCCTCAATAAAATCATTTGGTACTTGTTAACAGGTCAAGAATCCTATAGCTCGCATTGAACACGAAGCCAATACCTCCAAAATTGGTGAAGACCATCAATTTTACTTTCAGCAAAGGGGAATAGACTATGAGAAAGCCATGGCTGCCATGATTTCTTGTTTTTGCCAGACAGTATTCAATGAGCTTCCTGACGAGTTTGGGTCTTAGGTGAATCAACTGATTGGCTTGAAGCTTGAAGCTTGAAGGAACAAGGGGTAGATAATTGTAAGATGAGTGGAGCAGCAATGAGGCCATGAGAGCAGCCAAGCTTGCAAAGCTAGACTCCTTAAGTAAATTTCTGGATGTATATTGCTAGGAGAGTAGTATTAGATGTACTCCTCTTGTAGATGAAAGATTACCTTTGCACAATCTATTTTGGTGCATGATGTGGATTATAACAATTTCTTCTATATATTGATTAGCTATTGTTAATTTGATCATTTTTTATTTCAGTTTCAGCATATACAATGCATTGAATCATTCTATTAAGACAATAATAACCACAAAAAAACTGTCGTATGTGCACAATGGTCACAATGACTCAAAAATAAAAACTGTCGTCTGAATTTAAAATAGATAATGGATACTTTGAAAAACTGTCGTCTGAATGAAAGTCACACAACGGGCGTAAAATAAAGCGACTTCTGAATTGCAATCACACAACAGTTTCTAAAGTCGCCCGTCGTCTGAATAATAGTCACGCAATAGCTAATGCTGTCGACAGGCTGCCGGCATGCTGTCGACATGCTGCCGAGCCCTTCACACGACGGTTCCCTACAACCGACCTTCATCAGACGGCGCCTCGATATACGACGGTTTGCTTCCATATCAGACGACGGTTTTTAGCCGTCGTCTGATTCAATTTTTGTAGTAGTGTAATGAATCTAGTACATAATATATATAACTCCATCATATTTTGTTCCATAAAAATAAAGATATATTTCGTAGATAGCTAAAATAATGTTTTTCCACTATTGTTGTGGCAAATAAGAATATTTGAAATATATTACATAACACACTCACATCGAAAATACGATCGCCTCTCAGAATACGGATCACGAATTGAATTTCTTAAGAGACTTCTAGAAATAACTGTTTGATTTAATTCAAACCCGCATGAGTAGAAAGAAAGTATCAAGATTAATCCGTAACTTTATATGAGTTGAAGTTGCATATCATAATTTATGATCCGCCGAAATTTTAAGAGAAAAAGCTAGACAGAGAATAGAGGGAAAATCTCGAATAAGCTGCTGGTCAGTCTTTAATCTGCCACGTTTGAACCAAAAATCAGTGGCCTTGGTGCTTGGTGCCACATGTGAACACCACACAAACAAAACCGCATTTTGCCATGTGTCCAATGACTTAAGCTGATGACGATGTCATCATTATCCACATGGATGACATCATCAGAATCCATATAGATGATGTCAGCATCTGTTGTTTTTCTCTCAAACGCCTCATGTCATTCAACTATATTAATAGGCATTTATATTTTCACTAAAAATTGGGGGAGGGGGGAATTCGAAAAATTCACTCAAAAATGCTACAAACTCGCGACGATCTCTACTTTCTACTTTCAATCTCAAAACAAAAATTGAGCAACTTCAGAATTTGAGATTTTACAGTAATTGTACCGAGGTTATGGTATTGATATATAGCTTCTTTGGACTTGAACAAAGGTAGAGGGTCCGGGTCTGTTGAAACTTGAAAAGGAGGAGGAGGACGATGAGCCATGAAGGCAACGAAAAAAGGGGGTCACAGAAGTGACATAACTGACCATGGAGATTCAAACATCATTTGTTTCACCGATTTCTTCTTTCCTAGAATCACACTTGCAGTCTTGTTTGGTTTAGAGACCACTGCTGCCCATTGGACTATTTGTAACCTGTAAATGTTATGTAACGTTCCCATACTATATGTCCCCATTGTAGCAAGAAAGACAAAATAGAAGGTTGAATTGGCTACACTTTGCTTAAATCCCTTTAAGTGTATACGAAGATTTTTTGCTTTGTAACTAGTTTAGAGTTTTGATCTATTCAAGTATATACGAAGAGTTTTCACTTTGCGACTCGTTTAGAGCATTAGAGATTTTAATTTCATCATCAAAGTGTCAAAAGTTAATCTTTTACACTTGTTACGGAATAGTTTAGTACTATGTATCATATTACTCTGTCAATGTTTAAGGAAGTGTAAATAGTCCAAGTCAATCTTAACATTAATCATTATGAAAATTTCATGCCAGAAGATGAAAACGTACCACCACAAAAAAGGAAAAAAACAAAAACTAAAAGTAATTGATCTATTTATTGCCTTAATTATACCATGAAACATATATAACCATTAACAACCTGTGCAATCATATATATTTTTTTCGGTACAGCAGATGGCCTAAGGCTCCTGAGGCCGAAAAGCAGAAGAAAAACAAAACCTAATAGAACGAGACTTGATTTATTTAGTTATTTAGGTGACAACACATGCTCACATTAATTAATTGCTCACACTAGGATGGTTGGCATGGGTGTTGTTAGCGTCATTAGGCTGGTCAAGGTCTGCTCCAGGGGAGGAGGAAGATGATGAGCCATTAAGACAAGGGAGACAAGGGATCACAGAACTGACCATGGCATCGAACGCCATTCGCTTCACCGATGTTCTCTGTGCTGGTATCACAGTTGCGATCTTTGGCTTAGAGGCTGCCGAGACAACTCCCTCGCTATTCATCTGCGCGCATTGCCTTCTCTGCCATTTAATTTGCAACTCATGGGTTTATATAGCACATTTTGAGACAGAGTAATGGGGGTGTACTGTTTTTGTCAGAGTGATGAAGTGCTTTTTCTAAATTGGGAATAAGTACCATGCATGGAATTTGATCAGCTTACTTCAGACCCTAACCTCCATACTTTTTCCAGATGGGACTCCTAAATTCCTAATGGAGTAATGGACGGACGCGAAATCCCGGCAGGCGCGTGTTAGCAATACATGGATTCACATGATTAAAATGGGTAATATGCTCTTGACATTTAGGTCTTTCCTTTGTGTTAGGGTAATTACTTCGCTTTTTCCCCCATCCTAGCTATCATCCATTTAAAAATATGGAATTACATGATTAAAATGGTCCAAGTCTTAGTTGTCGGGGCAAGCAATATTGGGCAAGATATAAAGCCTACAGCGTACGTTCTTTTGTATTCGGTGCTCTGTTGAATCGTTAAACTCTGCTAATTAAACCCATGAGGTTGCTATTCATTTGGCTATATTAAAACAGATGGAAGATAACTAGTCGTTCATCTAGATAATTTAAGTGTGTAAGCCAATAAAAGACTAGGGCAGAGTGAAAGAAGCTATAACCATGATCGAGATACTAAAACCATATAGCAAACAAAGGGCAAAGGCTTAAAGCACGTAAATCTATTTCTTCCGAATACAAGTTAATGTAATCAATTGTAAAAGAAAAAATATATGCAATAGGTTGCTTCCACAACCTAGACAGACTTGGGTTTTGACATGGTCACGTCCCAATTTTGGGTCTCGATTCCGTTAATTAAGCCTTGGAGGACGTCTAGCTAGGTTTGCTCTCTTTTGAGCACGACTGCTTCTCCTGGTCATCTCTAGCTCAAGAGAAAGGGGTCATTCCTCGGCAGAGATGTGTGATTGATGTTAATTTGGATTATTCCTTTTATTATGCGTGTCATCTTTACAGTTGGACCATGCTAATTTTCTTTATAATTAATGCCCCTTTTCCGTGGATGTCCCTAAAGGGACCAAACAAGAATAGCGACTACCAAGCTTCTCGATCTTGCTTGTGAAAAAGACCGCGCCGCTCTGCCTATAGTAACAACAATAGTGTTTCTTTGAGCGAAGAGTCTTCTGTGGACCAAGCCCACCTGCACCAAGCCGTAATTTAGCGTCTGACCGACACGCGCGGTTACCTAACTGCATTCGGGGCATCTGGTATGTAGAGATATAGATGCACATGAGCGGCACGTGATAGCTCCCCCGGCCACCCTCGGTCGAGAATCTCGCCGTATACCAGGGGCGGATCCAGGCTATAAGTGGGGCGGGCTCAAGCCCGTCTGAAAATTTTGGGCAAAAAAAAAAACTAGATGTATACATTTTTTTTAGTTGGGTATTGTCTATAACTCCAGCCCAAACCCGTCCAATTTTTTTTTTCTTGTTCACTCTACTAGTCGACTAACTCGACTTCGATTCTTCGAGACTTCGACTACGCTCCGAGCCTCCGACCCCAGTTCGTCACTTCGTCTAATCTAATCCGACCCTCGGCTGTCGACTCCTCACTCCTCCAGTCCTCCTCCTCCTCTAAACTTCTGCAAATTTGCAGCTCTGGCCTCTGGGAGTTCGATTCTTCGACTACACTCCAACCCCAGTTCGTCACTTCGTCTAATCCGACCCTCGGGCCTCGGCTGTCGACTCCTCCAGTCCTCCTCCTCTTCTAAACTTCTGCAAATCTGCAGCTCTGGCCTCTAGGCTCTGGCATTCTCGGCTTCTCCAAGACATCAACATCAATTTGAGGCAATGATTCAATGTAAGATTTTGTTTAATTAATTGAATCAATCCAATTTGGGGCAATTTATAGGGTTTAAGGATTGATGTGAAATTCATGTTCGTAGGTTGTATTCAGGTGAAGATTTCATGGATTGAACTCATTGAAGAATGAAGGTTGCGGACTTCGGGACTTGCGGTCAAATTCTCTTCGTCTCATCGTCTGGAATTCTGAAAATCTAGTATGCAGTGTTGACTGTTGAGCGTTCTCTCCTTCTCCTTGTCTTGCAAATCTGCAATTTATCATTTTATTGTTTAATTGTTGTGGACTGTGGGTTAAATGTGATGTGGGTAAGTGGGTTTGAATGTTTGATTAATTGATTAAGTGGATGATCCGACTGGAGAACTTATAAATGGAGGTATGATTGTATGAAATGGGAACATATATGTGATCTGTCACTGAATTGTGATTGATTTGTGTAAACTGTCAAGCGGTTTCATTGAACCAACCTATTTGCTGCTTTTTTTAGCTACACTTGTTGTCTTGTTTGATATTCCAAGTCTGGAAATACGAAGTGGAACACAAAGGGATTAAGTGAATGGCAAAAGCTTGAGTCAATGTCTCTACTGCTTTCCGAGAATCTGAGGTGCTTTTTTCTTTTCCTTTCATGGTTTCATTGTGCATCAGTGCATCAATGCATATAATTGTGGCTTGTATTGTGGTTTTTTATTTTTCTTAAATTAGTTATTATGAAAAGTAGTTGATTCAAAGTTAATTTCTTAATTTATAGGTGTTAGAGTAAAATGTCAAATCATGAGCCAAAACCGAAGTGATCAAAATTCATTGACTCATGGTTTAAAAGAACAAATGTTGAAGAAATCCCAGCCCGCCCAAAGTTTCAATCCTGGATCCGCCCCTGCCGTATACAACATCACCACCTCCAAGGTCGACGAGACCGTCAATCGCGCAACTCCACAGAGCACCTAATAAAACCATTAACACAGTAACACTGCCACCCAAGTCCACTTCGTCTCTCATTCACTCCAAACCATGCCGTCAGTGGCCACCATCCTCCGCCGGAAGCTCACGGGCAAGCCATTCCACTTCCGATTACCATCACTCCGATCATTCTCCGACTCGCCGGAGAGAATCGAGAAGATTCTGATAGCCAACAGAGGCGAAATTGCATGCAGGATCATGAGGACCGAAAAGAGACTCGGAATTCAAACCGTTGCCGTATTCAGCGACGCCTATAGACACTCGCTCAACCAAATCCTCCGACGAGGCCGTTCGTATCGGTCAGGCTCCGGCTCGGCTCAGCTACCTCAACGCCTCGTCGATTCTTGACGTCGTCGTTCGTACTGGTGAGGCAGGTGTTCGGTGCTGGCCTGGGTTAATGGAAGAGGACGGAAGAGGATGAAATTGGGGACCCTTGACGTCTAGTGGTTTTCAATTGTTTATACGAACAGGTTCATGTTGGTCAAGGAGAGGAAATGTGGGCTAAGAAAGGAAAGCTTTTTTATCTTGAAACTACAGTGCATAGGAATTTGTAAAGGATTTTACGATAACAGGAAGAAAATGACTCCAATAATAAATCTTCACTAATGAACTGATCAATATCTTCAAAGATTACAAAGATACTCACTTCAGAATTTAGAAAACTCATATCTCTCTCTTACCAATTGATCTCAGATTTCTCTTGTACTTTATCACTCAATCTCCTTCATTAATCTAACTTTCTTACCTCAAGTTGACTTACCGCCAACACTTACTCAAAGAAGAAGACTCTGACATTATTTGAGTCCTAGGCTCAAATTTGGGTAGGGAGAAAATCACTGTGTTTAAATTCTAGATCTTTGCCCTCTTGTTGAATCATTTCACATGACAGAAGACAAATAGATGCCAATCATGAAATAGATCTGGTGGTCACTCACTCACTCTTCAGTTACATTATTTCCAAAATTTCATTTGACTTTTTTTTTTTTTTGAAAATTTGCAGTTTACATAATTGGGCTTTTCATTTTTCCTTTTTGCTAAACTCATTCCATTGATCCTTTCAAAAAAAAAAAAAACTCAATCCATAGGTACTGGGCTTCTCTTTTGGGCAAACTGTACATTGCTGCCGAGTTCAATACATATGTATGCACACCCGCCCAAACCACAATTAGCTGCCATCCTTGCTTGCATACTTTATTTGTGCTACAAGAGATCTTTACGTACTCGTATAATTTTAAACAAGAGCTTTATTATATGGTCCAATTATATCGTCCCGGTCCCTCCACTTTGTGTGCTTTGTTATATTCTAGCTTGTTATTAGAAATTTGATGTCAAATAAGTGGTACTATCCCACGTACATTAATGATGTTTCTTATTTGCTTTACTTTGTCTTTAGCGATGGAAGCGTATTTAATGTATCATTCTACCTTCAATTTTCTTAATGATCAATTGATATGATCTTTACAAATATATATATATATATATATATATATATATAAATAATATAATTGACAAGAGAAAATAAATCAGGAAAAATAGTCAAAATTAACCACCTATTTGTCTTCACAACTCTTGAGGTTAACTTGGTCAAGTGGTGAACGAGTGTGAGAAACTGAATTTAGATTAAACCAAGTAAGATATATATTCGATTCCTTTTAATTTTTTTGCTATATAAAAAATTCATTACATGTGCTAATTTTTGGGGCTTTATTAATAGTACTACGTACTGTACTAGTTATCTCCAGTAACTGACCGGATCTTAGACTATATTATGGTAACTTTTTATTCTATAGCACACAAGCTGGGTGTCTAAAATCTTCCCAGGTGCGTCTATAATTTTTTTTTATTCGTCGTCTTCATTTGCTTACTAATTAGTGTCTCCAAGGCGCATGCAATCAATATATTTCTTTGCGCAATTTTTGTTCGAAACGCTTCTAATGGTAGTGGACACCAACCACCTGAACACGCAGATAATATAACCCGAAGCCCGAAGGGAATCAAAGTAGTAATTAAAAAGGTCTATCCATGAATGAATCAGCCGATAATGACATGAGTCACATCTACCCAACCAATATATATAACTTTCCATGTTTAAAGTCATTTGTCATTTACCCTTGCTGTAATCTTGTTGACCACTTAATTTAATTAATCAGCTCTTTAGGGTTTGGCATGAGATTCCAAGATTCCTTCATTATGATTTGTGCTCTTCAAGTTAGCGCTTCTTTTTCTTTTACTAATTATAAAATATTGGGTCTATGCCCAAAACCCGTTTTGGGTATGAATCTATATATGAATCAATGAATGGATCATCATGCATGGTCGCATGTATTAATTCCTCATCCAACACATTATTTAACTTGATCAAGCTAGCTAAACGAGGGTCAGAACCAATAATAATTTTGAAGTCCAAGAATATATGTTGCGTCAGGAAGAAATTAAAAGGTTCAAGATCATATTCATTAAGATTCAACAGCTGACCTATAATATATGTAACATAATATCGATGGATGATGGATCCTGGTAAATGAAGACACATAAAATTAAAGAAATGGTGTGTGTGATGGTGAGAGAAAGAGAGAGATAATATATCATAATAGACGATGGCCGGATGATCATAGACTGTCCGGAGGACAAGCGCTCCACCGGACCGGCCGGACTTGTTAGTTGTTGCCGGTGATGCATTGCCTTTGTGTGATCGATCATGGTTTAGGGTCTGGGACTATCTGCTTGGATTTCTTGCCATTTGGGGATTTGGGTGTGGCGGTTCCTCCTCCAGCAGAAGAGCAAAGAAAGACAAAGAAGTGGAGAATGGAAGTGAAAGCCATGGTCTTCACCAACCTCCTCTTCGCCGGAAACACACTGCCCTCCTTCTTCGGCATAGGCTTGGGCTTGGCCGCCAGATGTGGCTCTGTCTCGGCCCAGACAGTTTGGTCTCCTCCATTGTTGTTCTGCAACTTCACCCCCATTGCTGCTGCTTCTGTTTGTTTCTTAATTTATCTCACCGCCTCCTCTCCCGTCTTTCTTCTTTATAAGGTTGTGGGGTGTTGTTCCAGTGGACGCAGGTGCTTGGTGGAAGTTGAATAAAACAAGAGGGAGCCAATCAAGCGAGAGAGAAACTAAGCTACGAAACCAACAAAAGCAGTTGCTCAAAGTGGTTGATGCAGGATTAAATAATATTATTCAAAACGCGAACGCGTTTAAGGCGTTTAGAGCTACAAGTGGTCGAAAGGGACTGAAAGTGCCTCTTCCCGACCAAAGCCTTGTCAGTCAGTGAGTACCTTCAACAGAGGCACAGAGCATGTGTGTTTCTAGCTAGTACTAATTAACCATCCACCAAAACAAGGTGGAGATTTTACTTTCTAATAGGTCTCCCCCAAAACAAAAGGATATCGACTTTCCTGTTCATGATTTAGGGTTAGGGCTTAGTAAACTGCTCTGTCAGCGGATGAATGTTATAATGTGGAGTTATTGTTAACAAACCTAGCTAGAAGAGTAGAACCGACCTTGGAATTGGAATGTTTGGGATTTGGGCCGATGAGTCAGGGGAATGGTGGGGTTACTGAGACTTGCGGTATTTATTTAGTCATATTTGTCATGTCAAGACTGATTGATTTGGGACCGTATCAACTAGCATCCCAGCGTCACCATTTTCTTTTAATGATAAATACATCAACTTTTTTGACCATTAAGATTCGATTCTTCTTTTTCCCTTCTCCGATGGATAACTTATATATCCAACCTCGCAAGTTGGAGGAAGAAGAGATAGATGATCGAAATGATCGTGCACTCTAATTTTAAACTGATCACGTGTTTAAATCTTCATCTTATTATTCATTTAGTGGTAGCTCGGAATAGAAGATTATTATTGAAAATTCTTAATGGAAATGTTTTTTTTTAAATGAAGTTAAAACACAAACGGGGAAATTAATTTTGCAATGCAGGGAAGTATTGAAGTTTTTGACACAGGCCGGGATCGATTGTTTTATCCCCTCAAGTTTAGTCTATGAATAACATCTCTGAAAATCAAGTGCATGTGAAATCGAAGTACATGGGACTACTACTACTGTCATGAGTCATGAGTCATGAGTCATGAGTCATGAGTCATGAGTCATGCAATGAACAACATGAAAGGCCGGGTTGAGTGGGGCCAAATGATCGAGTTGAAGGATGAGTAGTTGAAATGGCTCTATCTGCGTCAATATTTCTTGAGGAATTATGTGGTCCAGTTTCATCTTTAGTCAAGACTAATGGATGTGGGATTTGTATGCTTGAATTGTGAGATTGTCTTGCTTATTATGGTATCTTGCAGTTATTTGCTACTTTGCTCGTAAGAGATTTTTTTATTCTCCACTTTTTTTCGTTCAAAGTTGTCAAGAAACTTTGCCTTTTCAATTTAACAAATTTCTTTCCGCAATATCATTTATCTAGGTTAGTCAATGAATTTGGAAATGCTGTCTTCAAAATTTGTGTAAATAGACCAATGCTTGGTGGTTCAAGTGGTAAGGAGCTTGTTCCCCTTAAGCAAGGTCTCGAGTTCGAGCCTTGTGAATAGAGCAGCCAGTATTGGGAGAGCTTTCCCCTTAAATGGGGTCCAACCCGGCTCGAGAGGGATTAGTCCTTACCTACGAGTGGGGGATACCTTGGTTTAACCAAAAAATTTGTGTAAATAGATAAAACCGAGAACGAGAAACATGCCAAAATTAAGATGGAGCAAAGGCATATATGAACTGTGTGGATGAAACCCACCCACCAAATTAATCTGTGTTTGCATGCACCACTTCAAAAGGCAAAAGAAAAAGCGTCTAAATTATGCATACTAACTACTTTTAAGATGTTAAATATTTATGTTTTTTTTTTTTTGGTTCCATTACCTATTGCAGCATTGCTACCCATGCACATGGATGTAGGGACAACAGAAGAGAAACAGCTTCTAAGGCTAAACTCAACGTACTTAAAAATGGATTCGATCTTCTGGGTCTTTCTTATTTGTTTTTGTTTTAGGATGGTGACTGGTAATGAAAGGACTCAACCTGTCCACAAGAAATTTTCAATTAGGTCTTCAAGCTATTTTGTAATGGGAAAAGGAGAAACTGCTTAATTTCCTCATGAACAAGAAAACCCTGCTTTCCATTGTTTAGGGTTTCAGGGCTAAATGCACTTTCAAAAAGGTACAGGAAAGAAAAAGAAGAAAAGGGCGAGCTCGGATTTAGAATGCTTTAATCGCACATTAAATATACTTTACTCATGAACACCAAAAATCATAGGAGCATGTTAAAGGTTCTCTGAACATTAATTAACTAACTAGTTCTAACACTAATTAAGTAATTAACTAACTAACTAACGAGGGCATATATTGTCTTCAACTAGCTAGCTTGGAAACTTCTTGGACAATTCTATGAGTGAATAAATGGTTGGAGAGAGATATTACTTAAGCTGCTTCTAAGCTTCAAGCATGGTTTCGTTTTGCATTGGCATGATTAGGTTTTAATTATTAATCATTTCTTAAAAGAAATATTGATATGACTAGAAACAGATGGTTAATGATTAGGGTTTCAACTTTCCAAAAAGAAGAAGCTGATCCTGACTTTTTGATTTTTCAGTTGAAGATTCGCTCATCAATTCCAAGACGAGGAATTATTAATAAAAAAATAATATAATCTTAGATTTCGATTTCAGAACTTTAACCTTTTCGTCAGGTTCCACTTCAAGATTTTAAGTTCTTTTAGAAACATATTTTGTTTCTTTAGTTGTAATTCGTTAGAAAAGACTGGTCTAAAAGATTGTTAGGAAAAACCAAACACCATGACCACCGTCCACCTTTATATGGTAAATTTCATATGCATGAAAAAATGGTAATAATGTCCCACATCACTAACTAACTAACAGCCTACCAATCATATTGTTTATCAAATTTGGAGATAACTTTGTTTCATTCAAGTGGAAAAAGAGAATCCATAATCCATGATTTGCTTCTGTATATTGATTCGTGAGGTTTGATTCTAGTCATATTGTTCCCACGACCTTTTTGGCCATGAATACCGCTCCGGCCTCTACAGTAGTATTAATTAAACAGAATGAGGGGTGTAAAAACGGAAAGTTGGGAAATTCTAAACTATGAAACTAAAAGGTGATTTTTTTTTTTTTTTTAGAACTACAAGCAATAGATACATAATATGTTTTGACTGATTATGATAATCCATAATAATGCGAATTAAAAAAGAGGTGAACATGAGGGTGCAAAAAGGATGCACGTCACTGTTTGTATATTTATATATAATAGTCGACTAAAAGTACTCTTCAGAGACACCGACCGAACTCGATCGGACCTGAGACCAAAATTGCATTGGGGAATGTAGTTGTTACTTCCTAATTGTTTTCTTTGTCTTGATTTTTTGGGCCTTTTGGCCCCCATATATCCAAAAAAAAAAAATTTGCATTGGGAGTCGTTGTCGTTCATTTCCACATGTGCAGTAAAATTTAAAAATTGCTTATTACCCGAATGGTATATTAGGTGATATAAATTGAAAGCATCAAACTCTGATGATGAATATTTAGTCGAGTTCCTTATCTTTCCTTTTCACCCTAAGAGTAACTCCACCCGTACTCCCGTAGTCAAGAAATGTCAAGGTCGAAAAGTCAAGGGGTCGACCAGTGAAGAAACTGTTCACTGCCACTGGACATGAGTTTCCACTCGTTCTATTTCATGACCAGTCAGATTCACTGTTCATTGATTTTTTTTTTTAATTGGAAAATTGAAATAGATTTGATGTAAATAGATGGTAATAATGGAGATTTATGGATAATTAATGTCAGAATTGTGATTACTATTTTTATAATATGAGGAGGAATGTGTAACTATGAAGTAGTGCTCTGCTAGGGTTTACTTTCTAAGGTTTTAGAAAGCAAAATTCAATCTGCAATGGCCATGGACATGGACATACTTAGTTGGAATTGTAGAGGGATCTACAACGACACAACAACGAGGGCTTTGAAGGATTTAATCTCTCAAAATCGACCCTAGATTATCTTTCTTTGTGAGACAAAGATAAGCCGACTTGCAGATTTTTGTGATCTCCAGTTGGCGTTAGGGTTCCCCCACTCAAAGGAGGTATTGAGCGAGGGCCAATCAGGGGGGCTGGCTATGTTCTGGTCTGACGATCCCAAGGTGCAGGTTCGGACCTTCTCTGCTCATCACATCGATCTGGAGGTCGGCGGTGGCCCAGGGGAACCGCGTTTGCGCTTGACCGGATTCTATGGGTATGCGCGAACGGCGGCTAGGGACCGATCATGGCAATTATTGCGTGATCTACATGACTTGGATACACTGCCTTGGGTTGTCATAGGAGATTTCAACGAAATCTTAAATAACAGTGAGAAGGTGGATGACCCTCTTAGGGCAGAACGACATATGCGAGGTTTCCGTGAAGCTTTGGGGTATGGAGATCTTCTTGATTTAGGGTTTCAAGGTGCTATGTCTACCTGGTGGAATTCGGAAACACAACTTAGGTTGGACAGGGCAGTGTGAACCCCGTGTTGGTTCTACATTTTTGGTCATGCACGGGTTCAGCATCTTCCTCCGAGTGACTCTGACCATGTTCCAATACTCCTGCAGGCAAGCTTTGTGTCATTACTAAAGAGACCACGTCATCATAGGTTCAAGTTTGAGGCTTATTGGCTTCAGCATGGTGAGTGTGACGAAGTGGTGAAGAATGCATGGGCTACTGATGTTGTTGGGTAGCCTATGTATTATGTATCTAAGAGGATTAAGCATACTCGCCTACAACTTGATAAATGGCAACGACAGACGTTTAAAGCAAGGCAGCAGCAAATGATGGGGATCCGAACCAGGCTTGAAGATCTTTTGGATGTTCCAATTTCTGACGCAATTCAAGTTGAGAAGAAGGGCCTAATGGAAAGGCTTCAGTTGCTTCTATCACAGGAGGAATCCTTCTGGAGACAACGATCTAAAATAACCTGGTTGAGGGAGGGGGATAGGAACACCGGGTACTTCCATAGAAAGGCAGCTAACCGGAAACGGAAAAATATGATAAAAGGTTTGAATGATGAAAATGGGATTTGGTGTGAGGAGGATAAAGATCTGGAACGAGTGGTAACCTCTTACTTCACTAATATGTTTACTGCATCTGATATTGATCTCGAAGCAGTGGAGTCAAATTTGGTAGCAATATCACCTTGTGTAACGCAGGAGATGAATGAGCAGCTTTGTGCTCAATATTCGCAAGAGGAGATTAGGGTTGCGTTGTTTCAAATGTATCTCACTATATCGCCTGGTCCAGATGGCATGGCTCCATTATTTTTTTAGCATTATTGGGAGACCATTGGTACAGATGTCACCGAGGCAGTTCAGAACTTCTTGCATACTGGTTATCTGGTTCGTCATATTAACTTTACCCATATTTGTCTGATTCCGAAGGTGAGTAATCCAAAATGTATGTCAGATTTACGCCCTATCGCTTTATGCAACGTGATTTACAAAATATGTTCTAAAGCCATTGCTAACAGATTGAAGGTCATTTTACCTTCTCTGATTTCTCCCTTTCAGAGTACTTTCGTACCTGGAAGATTAATCACTAATACTATTCTGGTGGCCAATGAGATAGCTCATTTTGTTCACAATAAAAGAGAAGGCAGTGAGGGGTTTATGGCGCTGAAGCTTGATCTAAGTAAAGCATATGATAGAATGGAGTCACTACAACACATTTGGGTATATGCAACGGGTTTATATGCAAGGAGTTAAAATTCCTTGCATTTGGTTCGATAATACCAAGAATTATACAAGTCCTTGCATTTACTTTGGATATAATACCAAGAATACATAAAGTCCTTGCATTTTGTTTATTAAAATATAAAAAAAATAAAAATCCTTGTATTTGCTATTCACTTCCTTGCATTGGTTGAGCGGGATTTTTGGCGCCCTTAGGTTTGCTCTTAATCTGAATCTCTTTTTGTTTTTTTTAACTCTCGCTGTCTCTTCCTGTGTTTCTCCATCTCTCCATTCTCTCTCTTCTCTCCCACTGCTAGTTCACCCTAGAGCCAAATTTTAGTCTCAATTGCTCTCATACCCAACCAAACCAGTAACTAGGGTTTCTCCACTCCAGCAATCACCCTCCAATCCCTGATTTCCCCTTATTCAAACTCTAGAACCCTCATCTTCCCCATTCCAATTTCAATTTCAAATTCAATTGCAGAGATTGCCAATTCCAGTGCTGGAAACTACGCAGAGGCCTTTCCTTTGTATATGAAAGTCTCGAGTACTTCAAGACATACGCGCCTCAAGTACGGGAACCCTAAGATCAAGGAGGCTATTACCCATAAATTCACCGAGTAGTTGCGTCGCGCTGTGGAGATTCGCGCCGTTTTGGATGACGGCAAGCCCAGCCTGGCCTCCAACGGCGATGCGGCGATGGCTAGCAGGCCGAAAACCAAGCCCAAGGACGGCGAAGGCGGTGACTGGTAGGATCCGGGCGGTGACTTTCCGTACTGAGTTCTAGTTTTTGTCTTCTCCGACTCATGTTACATACAAATCGTACTCCATGTCATAATCTCCACCCAGTTACAGTTCCCCCATGGCCTCTACTGCTAGTCTCAAATCCCCACTCCCTCAAACCGCTCCCTCAACGCCCCACCTTCCCCTTCCTCAACCACTCCACCTCCTCCCGCCCTCCACGCCGTCGTCTGACTCTCTCTCGCGCCCCATTGCTGCCTCTCTTAAGGTAAATTACTCCCTTTTTTGCCCCTCCCCACTATCTAACTGTACTGCCCACCACCTGTTCGATGATATGCCTCACTCGCCTCTCTGTTTGTTTTAGGAAAACCTGGGCCAGCTTGGGAAGACTTGGAACGATGTGACTAGCTTGAACAACTGGGTTGTTCGGGACTATTACCACCTTGTCAATTCTGTCAACTCGTTAGAGCCACAATTACAGAGGCTCACTGATGCCCAGGTTTGCTGGCTTTAATCGACTCTACTTGTTGTTTATTGTTGTAAAAGATTGTTTTGGTGATTTGGATTATGGGTTGTGTTTGTTTGTTTGTTGTAGTTTACTGCTAAAACTGTTGAGTTCCGATGGAAATTGGGACGAGGAGAGACACTTGCAAATATTCAAGCTGGTTGCTTTCTGTCTAGAGTTTACTTGTTAGAAAGATTGTGCATTTATTGTGCTCCGATTCTAAGTGGTGACTTTTTGTAGAGGCTTTTGCTGTTGTTCGTGAAGCTGCAAAACGGAAGCTTGGTATGTCATTTTGATGTTCAGGTATCCTATTCTCTCTGGCACTCAATGTGTTGGTAGTCACACATGTGGTTGGTTTATCTACATATGAAACTTTATGTATTTTTATTAACTTGATTTTGTGACCTTCCTGTTTGTATATGCAGGTAATTTTATGCCAGATTATTGGTGGGGAGGTGACCTAATTAGTACCTTTGGTTGACTAGTATGTGATTTTCTTTTTGCAGGTTTTCTTGTTTTTCCGTTTGGTTTCAGGGCTCAGAGGTATATTTGTTTCTTTTCTGGGTTGTTATTTTCTTTACTGTCAGTGACATATTAAGAGTGCTTTCATAGATGAGTTGTACTAGCACTTTGCTGGGTTGTGATTTTCTTTATTGTCAGTGACATATTAAGAGTGCGTTCATAGATGAGTTGTACTAAACACTTGAATGATCACATATTAAGTTTGCTTTGAGCTTGTCAACTTCGTTATCAGTTTTTGAATATCTTCTTTTTGTGCTTGTCAATTTCATGGCTCACCATATGCATGATGGACAAGTTAATTGACCTCAGGCACTATTTTTTCAGTAGCTGTTGATTATTTGTAAATCTAGACTAGAATCTGTTGCATGCATGAATCTTCGACTTCTAATTTTTTGACCTATTGTATAAATAAGTTATCTGCTTCATGAGTCATAAGAGAATTCATTGTTCAGAAAATTTTAACTTGTAGTTGGCCTTCATGAGGAGATTTTCTTCACTCTGTTCAACAACAACTAACACCTGAGTTTCGAGAAGTTTGAACTACCTCAGTGGGGAATTTGATATATGTAAAAGATCTTAGCATTCTGCGTGTAAGATAATTTCAATAGAAGCATCTGCTACTAGTTCTAGTTAGATTTGCTAAATATTTACTAACTAATTGCACATGATCTGTTTCATGATTGTGGAAGTACAGCAGCATAGTTTCTCTGAGCTAATTGTAAACAAGGCAGGGGGTGAAAGTGGACCGGTGATGTTCAATATTTCTTGTTGTATTTAATTTGTCTTAATTTTTCTTATAAGCTGCGCTCAACATTACTTGCTGAATATAATATTGTTTTTCGTTTTGCACAGCTTTTTCATTTTTATGTACATGAGGATGTGCGGACAATTGCCGATGCTACAATAGAGAAGGATGAGGTACTGTCCTTTTCCTTTATTAATCTGTGATTCTGTATCATTTATTAAGTTTCCATATTGAGAATGAAACACAAGCATAAAACATCGAAAGTTAAGTTCATGGTTTAGTTCCCTAAATTCTCTTTCAGTGTACTGTGAACTTGAAATCTGGCTTATGTCAATGTGGAATCTATGCTGGGTTAACAATGTTGGATGCTAGTTGGGTAAATTTGAAGAGTTGGTCCTTGAGCCAACCTTGACCGTGGCCTTTTTTTTTTTTTTTCATGTTTTCTTTTTCCAAATCCTGTATCATGTGAAAAGTTTTTTGGAACTGAAATTCGGACACATGAAGTTAATTGTTCATCATTTGCTTGTTGGATTAATATTGGTCAATACCAGATTGTCTTGTGTAGTTAGATTGGCTCACTAGTTCATTCAAATTGATCAAATTTCTCATCCCTGCAGGTTATCAATAAGAGTGGAGCTACTCCAGCAATAGTGTGTGATAGTTGTAAATGAGAAGCTTTGTGATTGTCTCCCAATTTGTTGACATAGATGAGATGTCTTGAGTGAGATAATGTAAACTTGAGTTACTAATCTTTATGGAATTTTCAATATGTAATTACTACTTTGATTTATAATAAAAGTGATTCATTTACTCATAGGCTCAAAGGATTTTTGTCAGATTGAATAAGAAATTAATAACATATTAAATGTAATTAAATTCCATAAAAGCATTTTAATTGGTAAAAAGGGTCTTACATCTACTAAATGCAAGGAATGATATGCAAGGAATTGTCCTTGTATTTCAGTTAACCATAGTTAACCTCATGTGTTGAATTCCTTGCATTTGAGATGAACAATTCCTTGCATTTGAAAACTCAAATGCAAGGAATTTTCAAGTTGTTGTATTTGCTCTTTTGCAAGGGCCTCTTTGCAAGGACCCAAATGCAAGGAATATTCCTTGTATTTGGGTTAATGCAATGAATTTTCAGTCTTTTACAAGGAAAACAATTCCTTGCAAAAAGCATTTTTTCTTGTAGTGAGTGGAGTTTTCTCAACAAGGTGTTGCGTAGATTCGGCTTTGCTAATGCATGGATTGAGTTGGTTATGCAATGTATTAGTTCTGTTAGATACTCGTTTTTGGTGCGTGGGAAGCCTCGTGGTCTTGTTGTGCCGAGTAGAGGTTTGAGGCAAGGAGATCCTTTGTCTCTGTATTTGTTTTTTATTGGAGCTGAGGGCTTTTCTGCTCTACTTCGTCAAAAATAGGAACTTGGTCTATTGTCGGGTATTGAAGTATGTAATGAAGCTCCATCTGTGAATCATCTTTTGTTTGCGGATGACAGTATGCTTTATGCTCATGCTTCCTTGGAGGATTGTTATCAGATTTAGGATGTTATTGAAACCTATGGAAGAGCTTCAGGACAACTGGTTAATTTTGATAAAAGTTCGGTGGTTTTCAGCAAGAATGTTTCAGAGTCTGTGCAAGAGGAGGTGTCCAGCTTGTTGGGAGTTGAGACTGTTGAATCCCATGAAAAGTATTTAGGGTTGCCTACTTATGTGGGGAGAAAGAAAACTGCCACTTTCCATTATATAAAGGAAAATTTGGCTAAGAAATTAACCAACTGGCAAGGAAAGCTTTTAAGTAGTGCAGGGAAGGACATTCTTATCACGGTTGTGGCTCAAGCTTTACCTACCTATGCTATGAATGTGTTTAAGTTGACAAAAAATTTTTGTGAAGATTTGGAGCAAATGTGTGCAAGATTTTGGTGGGGGAGTGCTCTTGATAAGAAGAAAATTCATTGGAAAACTTGGAATGCTTTATGTAATCCAAAGGAGGAAGGTGGTCTTGGTTTTCGTAGTTTATCCAATTTTAATTTGGCAATGCTAGCTAAACAGGCTTGGCGTGTGATTACCAATCCTCTGTCGCTCATAGCGCGTATATTTAAAGCCAAGTATTTCCCTTAAGGGTCCTTTTGGACTGCTGAGGTGCATGCTTCACCATCATACTTTGGAGAAGTATTTTCTCCACAAGAGATTTATTACGGCAGAGTTCTTACTGGCAGATTGGGGATGGGACAGCAGTGAATGTCTGGTCCGATTGTTGGCTGCCAAGTCTACCAGATGGGAAACCAAAGGTGCATGTCACGGCTATGGTTGAAGTAGAAAGGGTTTGTGATTTGTTTTCCAGTACCGGTTTTTGGAATGAAGGTTTGATTAGAAGATTGTTTTCAAGTGGGGAAGCTGAGTCGATATTGAGTATCCCACTTAGCTTGAGGACTGTTGAGGACAGACTTGTATGGCGGTTGGAGAAGGATGGTAAGTATTCTGTAAAGATTGCTTACCGGTTTTCGTTTGCTCATTCTACCTCTAGAACTCCTTTTGAGTTCTCAATTGGTGTTAGTGTTGATTTTTGGAAGAAACTTTGGAAGGTGGTTATTCCTAAGTCCGCTAAAATTTATATGTGGAGAGTGTGTCTTAATATTCTGCCCTCCATGGAGAGACTAGTTTCTCGAAGAGTGCCCTTAGACTCACATGTTTGTATTTTATGTGGGAATGTTATTGAAACAACTCTGCATGTTTGTCGTGACTGCCCTTTTACTAAGCAGGTTCTTCAATCAAATGGAGTATTAGCTGGGGTGTGTTATAGTCCTCAAGCAGTTATGTGTGAGCTTCTGGAATGGTTGTGTCTTTGTACTAAGGAGCTGTCATTGCAAAGCTTAGGAGATTTGGTGTACTTGTTGTGGGGAATTTGGAAGGAACGAAATGCTAGAGTATGGGATTACAAACGTAGCCATCCTTGTGATGTACTACTCAAGACTACTGCTCGATTACAGGAGTTTTGTTTTCATGCTGCTAAGTCGGCTGGTGGCACAAGCATATCAAGGTCAGTTAGATGGTCTGCTCCCCCATCTGGTATGTACAAAATTAACTTTGATGGTTCATTCAACCATGTTTCAAGAAAGGGTAGTGTTGGTTTTATTGTGCGTGATTCCAATGGTCATATGGTTGCTGGTGGAGGTAAACCTTTATCTGGTCTGCTGTCTCCAGAACAAGCAGAAGTAGTAGCTTGTAAGATGGCTACTGAGTTTGCTGTGGACCAAGCCTTACTACCTGCAATTTTAGAAACAGACTCTATATTGGTTCAAGGTCAACTTAATAAGCCAATAGTGGCTAATACATTGGTATTGGGATGAATTTATGAAGATGTGGGATCAATGCTTGAACTCTATACCAATCTGAGGATCACTCACACCAGAAGAAGTGCCAATAAGGCTGCACATTTGATGGCTGCATATGCAAGCTCCCTAGCTCAGGAATGTTTTTACTTTTCAACTCCTTCTTTCTTATAGCTGCAATTGCAGCTGATGGTTGTCTTTTATAATCCTTAATAGTTCCAATAAAATTTTGACCTCTTCTACCTCAAAAAAAAAAAAAAAAAAAACTATGAAGTATATTTTTTTGGGTGTGAGATGTACAAAAATTGGTAGGTATTTATTGTGCCTCGGAAAAATGTATCATGCGAAATTATTCAACGATCTCGATAAATGTCAGGATGCTTGCGGAAATTTTCAGAAATTTTCATAAAATGAAATCCTCAATCTAAGAGTTGGATAATAAAGTACACGATACGACGAGTTCGTGGAAATTTTTGGGACACCCGAAGTGTTTATAATGAATTTTCGAAGTTTGGAAATTATGAAAATGCATTTAAATAAAAAGAAAATTTATGCGGTGCGATCGTGGCCTTCCCTTTTACCACCGCTTCATCCTAGCCATTGAAATAGAGTGAACTCAGGGTTATAAATGCCCTTGATCAGATCAAGGATAGAGATCACGTACAGAGGCTTCGAGGTCTCCCAACTCGAAACTGAGAGCCAGCGACTCGATTCCCTAACCCGACTGACGCTCCACCGTTAGACTGCCTCCGGCCAGCGCACGAGCACCATCTTCTTCTTCTCGTCGTCACCGTTACGCCCGTGGTCTTTGATCGACCATGCATGGGACGAGTGAGGAGAATCGATGGTGAGAGACTTGGAACTTTTCTAGCAAGTTTCTGCAGACTCTGGCCACCGATTTGCTTATATGTGGTATGAAACTTCATCTTCTCGTCATGTTCTACATGCCTATGTGATTTGTTTTCAAATTCGATTGGGTTCTGATGATTTTCACTTTTGGGTGACTTCAGCTCCGTCGCAATTCCTCGACACTGGCGACTTTTCCAGCATTTCTGGTTTGGGTTTCGGCCTCGCTTGCAGCTCCATGCGAGATATTGTGAAGCTTTCTGGGATACTAACACCAAGGTCATCAGTTCATCAGTAGTCCAGTTATAAATGTGGCTGCAGCACGCGCCATCATCTGTTTTGGTGCTAGAAGACAAGCAACTCGCCAGCACACGCCCCTGCAGAGCGTCCTTCTCCCCATGGAAGCTTGATGACATCAGCCACGATACTTTTGGGCCAAGCTGGCAGTCGGCCAAGCTTGGACAAGAAAAAAGTCACGGGCTTGGTTTTTTTTTTTGGACTTGGTCAGGGAAAGCCAAACTTTGGCTAGCTAAATTTGGGCCAATGGAGGCTTCTTTTTCCCCTTGCCCGGTCAACACATCATCAATCCCACATGGCAACCAGTCAATACCAGACCGGTGGAAATTCTCTAAGTGACCCAACCACTACTAAAGTGTACCCAGCAGGTTCAAGTTGAAAGCTTCACTTTAGTGAGGGTAAATTGAGATGCAAGCTTTTACTGTTGATTGATTCAGTATGAGCAAGTACTTCAATTACCACGTACTGACAGTTAATTTTTATTTCACTGAGTGATCTAAAAGTTACTCTGCTTCTCTTTCCTTTTGCGTTTTCTGCTCAAATCAAAGTTAAAATGGGAAACAGAAGTCTGCACACTCTTTGACAGCCACCGGCTCTTTTACCATGCTGATCACCTTATCATAAGAAGGCAACAAATTAACCTCGTAAAGATTTGCATAACTCGTAGGTAAGGTTTGACAAATATATTGGCCCAAGGAGGAAGCTTCATTGAGGTTTTATGTGGGTAACTTCACAAGTTGTATATCAAGTTTGGCTAGATAATTTTGGTATAACACAAACGGGATCGTTATTTTTTTTGTTTTTTTGTTTGGGTAATATTCCCAACTTTTATGTAGTTTCAGAGTAATTAAAATACCATAATTTGTCCTCCCTTTTTTTTGGAGAAAATAATTTATTCAAAATTGGAAATGTTGAATCCCACATTTCCATATCGCAATAATCCCAAAATATAATTACGTACAGAAGTGGCATAAAATAAAATATAAAATGCATCCATATATATATCAGCATTCGGGCTATCTACATGAAGGACTCGACTTCTCTGCTATAACAAGCAGTGCTAGGATCTGCTTGGACTTCACTCCCAAGTTGACACGTCATCTATAAGAGATCCAATGAAAGACAATTAAAAAACTCCAAAACACAAATCTTACACCAACCACACCAAATCCTTTGACAACCCAATTCTCATGCTCTCCTTTTTGGCTTCCTCCATTAGCTACCATGTTCCAGATGCAGCCACAAAAGCCCATATCAGAAATGGCATCTTCAAAAATATGACATCGAGGAATTTGGATCTTTGACACGGCCATAGATTCCGATAAATGAAGATTCTTGAGATCGACAATCTCAGTCATGTTTTGTCGTTTTATTAACGACATAAAAGAATATACTTGAGTCCAATTTCGGCTCCAATTCACTTTGAGTCGGAGAATGAATTGATAAGATGATGGAGTTGGGACTTCTGTTGTTCTGTTACAGAAGGCGTGGAGAGAGAGAGAGAGAGAGAGAGAGAGAGAGAGAGAGAGAGAGAGAGAGAGAGAGAGAGAGAGAGAGAGAGAGAGAGAGAGAGAGAGAGAGAGAGAGAGAGAGAGAGAGATGCTATGTGTGGTATATGGTATGTTTTGAAGACCTTTCACTTCTGGCCATTGGATCTCTTATAAATGACATGTCAGCTTGGGCGTGAAGTCTAAGCAGATCCTAGCACTGCTTATTATAGTAGAGAAGCCGAGTCCCTATATGAAAGTAAAGGAAATAGCGGCGGTCTTTGATGGGACTCCGTTTGAAGAAGATAGGAAGAAATTTTACTTGTGCAGTTGGGCGGTCTCTTACTCTCTTGAATAATTGAAGATCCTCCATTTATATAAAATAGAAAACCATTAATAAATCAATAATTTTTTTGATTTATGAGGTCATATAATAATTTAAACAGTGCCCTGGCCAGCATTGTGTGATGTAGTTTTAATGGTTGGGCAAAACATAAGCTTTGAATTTTCTTCCTCAAGGAGTCAAGGGCCATTTGCTTGGTGGTGACTAGTAGTTATTATATTTATAGCCAGAAATAAAAAATGCAATTCAGAGTATGATAAGTTTGTCCGCGATTGTGAAAGGTACAGTAACTCAAACTTTAACTATGAGTTTTGGGCAAAGTTAGTGCTGAAACTGTTTCTTTAACCATCTTTCTGATATTATTAGTTTTTAACTGTCTCATAATCATCTGTAATTAATGATCAGATACATGTAGAAGCCTCAAAATCGACCATTGAGGTTCCAGTTGATATGGCTGATTGAGTAGCAACACCTACAGTTTTTTGTGTATCTCTTGCTAAGCTAAACCGACACTAAACTTTTCTCTTTTGCAGATTGAGATTTTAATATTTGGCTGGCATGCATTCAGGAAGGGAGTGTATTCTGTACACCATCAGTGCATGGGAACTGACAGTGTGCTAGTCAGGTGACTGTTAAATAATAAACCTCTGTTAGTCTGGGCTAGGTTAGTCAAGCAAATGGAATTTGTCCAAAAACTGTGAAAGCCAGTAAAAAGAAAATTAACCACAAATTTGAAACCAATCCTTCCCCTTCTTCCTCATATCTCTCCTCTCCTTCTCCTCGCCCAAACCATCACCAAGCAGTCGAAGTCCTCTCCGATTCCGGCTACCAGTCCAAACCACTCGCACTCCATCATCTCCCTGGCGCCGTCGCTTACTATCTTTGCTCCGACCAGCGCAGTCTGAAGCTCCTCCGCTAACACCTCCTACCTCGTCGTCGGAATCAAGAAGTACCCGAGCCCATAAGTCAAATTTTCCGGTGAACTGATGGTAAACAGGGTCGGCCCCAAACATGTATGGTTTTGGAATTTGAAATAACCCAGGGAATTAAGGTTCTGGAGGTCCAACAAGATTGAGCAAAATCTCAAGTTTAAATACCAGTTCACTTTACAGTTTTATACAAAAATTGTACGAAGATTTGAAGCCTATATTGGTGCAGTGGCTTCGGCACAAAATAAGGGGTGGGCAATTCAGGGTTCGAGCTTCCCTCCTTCCTTTTGGCTTTTTTGTTTATTTCTTTGTTTTTTGTTCCAATTTTTTTTTTTTTTTAAATTTTGTTACCACAAATTCGTTGGTTGCACCAAAAAAAAAAAAAAAAAAAATTTGTTGGTAGCATGACATAAAAATAATTGAAAATGAATTGTCAAATTGATTTTTTAAGTGCATGTTTTGTTCTAATTTTTTAGTTTAGTTTTCAGAACAACTAACTGTGAAGATCTTTTCTCTCGAGTTTTTATACATGCATAATAGAGCTAGATTCTATGAGAATAATCATAAAAATCACCCAACATTGGAAAATTTTGTTTTTAGTGTTAGTGATTTGAAAGTTACTGTGATTGACCTATCAAACAATAAATATTGGGTTATAGGTAACTTCGGTTGACCACGTGAATCGAACTAGAAAATATAACAAAATCCACTTAAAGTTTTACAACATACATAAAATAGTACAATCATCTTATCCAACGGTTGGTTCTCCCAAATTCAGATGACTTGATAGAGTTGCCCTTTAAGCAATGTAATTAATAAATATGACTTTAGTTGACCAAGTTGATTGAAATCCAAAAAAGAACCAAATTGGCTTAATTTTATACAGTCAACACAAAATATTACAATTGTCTCATCCAACGATCGATTTCTCCAAATTTGGACGCCTAGATGGGGTTGCCCTTTGAGGAATCTAATGGGATATGAATGTAACTTTGGTTGACCAAGTAGTTTGAAATCAATAGGAGGACGAAATTTCCTCAATTTTTTACAGCAAGTATAAAATAGTACAGTTATCTCATCCAACAATCGGTTTTCACATTTTTGTATGTCTCGATGGGGTTCCCTTTGAGGAATTTGATATGTAAATATAGGGTTATAAATGTAACTGTGGTTGACCCAGTGGATTGAAGTCAAAACAAATACAAAATTAGCTAGATTTTTTTACGACAACTATAAAATATTCCAATCTTCCGATCTAACGGTTGATTTCTCCAAATTCATTTTCCATCTTATTATCACTTCTGAAAAGTCCTCATCACTTTATATGCAATGCATAAGTTATACAACATAGTAAACACATTTATATTGATTACGGTCCGCAAAATAGAAATTGAAAATTTTTGTTGTCTGTCATTGACATGTATTCATGATGTAGTTATAAACGTCGTGTGAAAAAATTAGCATGATTCGTGGTCATTATGTCATCGATCAACCAAGAGGTTATATATGTCACTTTGATTGACTAAGTGGATCAAAGTCAAAACTATGATAAAATTGTCTGAATTATTGACCACATGCATAAAATATCCCACTACTCTTATCCAATGGTTGCTTTTTCCATTTTCATGCATCTCGATAGAGTTGTCATTTGAGGAATTTGATATATAAATATAATAACTATGGTTGACCAAGTAAATCGAAGTCAAAAGGAATATGATATTGGCTAAATTTTCTATAAAAACCATAAAACATGCCAATCTTCCCTATTTGATAATCAATTTTCTAGTTTCAATAGTTTTTTTTTTTATTCGGAAAATGAATATTTGTTTTTTTTTCACTTTGTGTAAGAAATGTTGCTTTTTTATTTTTTATTTTATCAAAAGAGAAACTTCATTCATAATGAAAGTTAAAATATGTAGGGTGTAAAAATCGTTATGATCAACAGTCAACATGAATGTGATAGAACAAAACTTTGCCCACACTAAACTTCAAACTAAAAGTCCATATTGACACATTGCGGGAACCAAGAAGGCTCCGATTCTAACCAATGCAAACACTAACTAACAAATTTTTTTACAAGACGATGGGATATTTTAATACCCTCTCGTCTTATAAATCACCAACTACAAACTTGAAACGACTTAACTAACCAATTAAGTTCAACCAAACATAACTAGAAGCACAACGCATTTATGGTATATTCAACTAAAAAAAAATTAGTTAAGTTATGTAGGTTGTTAAAGAAAAATAAATAAAAATAAAAACCCTAAAACACTAGGTCGAGATTTATGTAAAAAATGCAGTGTTTTTTTAAGTAATGTAGTTTATTAGAGAAAAACAATATAAGAGGAAATAAATTTAAAAGAAAACAAAAACGAGGTCGAGCCAGCTCGACCTCAAATACCGAAAATGATATCTTCAACCTAATCCACTGAGCCAAACTTGGTTGCTACAAATCATCCCTCCGCTTTTATATAAGTATGTAAGCTCGACAAAAAAATATATATATTATGAATCTGAGGCGGCACCGCTACAGATCTGATCCAAGCCAAGGCCTATACTTCAAATCACCTGCAGAAACCAGACGAAATCATCACCATTGGTGAAACTAGACAATCACAGAATACTAGAGCATCAGAACAAAATGAAAAACCACGGGACTAGGGAGAGTTACAGCAAAGCCGAAATCGAAGAAGAAGAAGCTCCGGCATTGGCCTGTTCGGGAAATTAGACGGAGAATTGCTAAGTTTTAATTTGTTTGGGAGGAAAAAGAAAATTGAAAAATTGGGGAAGAAAAAGAACAGAGAGAGAGGAATGGAGGTGAGACCTCATTAATACTACTGGCTCTGAACTTTGTAGAAGCAGCAATTGAACTCTGAGGGAGAGGTTCTCCATCTTCGATTGCGAGTATGATTCCAGAATTTTACTCTAGTTCAATTCCATTTGAATGAATAGCCTGCGTTTTTACCTCAGTTAACATCTTTTTTTTTTTATTCAGTCCAACTTAACACTCGTTGACCGTTAATAAAAAAGTTAGCATGAATGGGTGGTTAGATGATATGAATGACTCAGATTGAATTTTAATAATATAATAATATTATTTTATGTCAGTGTATATTCACTGTCGGTGCATAGAATCCGTCCCCATTTAGGAATCCCTAATAGATAGTTTCTGAGAATATAATAAAAGTTTTGTCTTAACCCTCCGGATCAAAATTATGAAAATAGTCCCACCTTTATTCCCTTAAATTCGACATGCGTACTGTTTTGGAACTTGGAAGCCTCTTGTTCATTTCCAATAAACAAGTATTATTCTAATGGATGCTGCAGATGTAGACATCGAGGACCCTCACGGCCTCACCTATATATGTTTTACGTAAAAATGTAAGGAAATTAAATTAACTAGTCACATTTCTCTTCCGTGTTAATATCCATTTCAAAGAAATAGAATTGATATGAAAGCAATGTGAATTAGGACCACTCTATCATCACGTGATGACGTGATACAGTTACTAGGTTTATAAGCTGGCTTCTAGAATCCAAACGAAGTAGATAATTGGAGTGAAGACATCAAACATGTTAGATGTACAAGGAACCATTTAAAGCTAAATAGAGAAAATTAAATTAATGAATGATAATTAGATAATGGTACTACTTCGTCATGTAACGATCATGGTTACATCATAACATATGATGGAATAGTCATTACAACGCATATGATCGAGGACGAGATCAGATATTAATTGCCGCAAGAAAAAAACAGATCAGGATAATTGAGGTTTGGGCAAACTTTAGTCTGTGTGTTTTAGCTAGTGAGGCCACCACAGGTTAATTTCAATGCTTCAATGCATGAAGAATCATAAATTGAGTTTCCTGGGCCCACGCATTAATTAAAGGTTGATTACTTGGTTAAGTTGTTAGAGAGATTATTTAGTGCACCGCCGTGCATTTGCACCAACATAAATGAATGGTTAGATTGCATTAAATACACTTTTTGTTTATTAAAAATAAAGTTGATAATAAATATCAAGAGTTGAGATTATTTTATAAGGGTTGGGTCACTTACACCGTCGGTGCATAGAATAATTTCCAAAGTTGTTAACCTATTGTTTGGCATCAGGTTTACTATTCCTTGTACTTTGTTTTTTTTTTTTTTTTGGCCTTCATTTTGATATTGTGTGTGTGTGTGCGCGCACACACAGATATATATATATATATATATATATATTTGTGCACAAGCATTATAATTCCCAGTTAGGGCGGGTGATTCTTTGATTCTCTTGAATTTAATTTGACCACTCCAGTTCTACTTTAGTTATGAACCGGATCTTTGATTCCTCTTACTTTTATTGCTAAAGCAAAATATAAACTTACAAAAATTAGAAATTCTAAACTAAGAAATAGAAAGTGCACAAAAATACGTCAAAATTAAACCAAAACTTGACACATACAAATTGGATGATGAATTCTCAACAACATGCATAAATCACATCGGGACGAGGAAAACTAAGAAATTTTTATAAATCTTATTTGACCATTGAGAAAAAACCCTTCATCTTCTCCTTTCCTCACCGTCCTTTTTCCCACAATTGCTGAAATACCGACGGCCGGAGGTGAAGAGTCGACGGAATCCGACGTCGGAACCAAGTGAGCCGAGGGAATTCCCCTTCTCGAGGTTTTGATGTCGATCCGACGGCTCACCCTCGGTGTCGGATTAAATTCCGGCAAGACCAGGAAAGCATGGCCTTTTGTTCTCCGATCGAAAGGGCGGTCAAAAGTGGAGAAGAGGAGGAGTTTTCTCAGAAGGCTAAATAGATGACGAATTAAAGAAATTTCTTGTTCACCGGTGACCGGCCGTCCGGCCAACTTAAGCGGAGTTGTTACGAACCATGATCACATGATGTATGACCAACTGTTCATCAAGGTTGGGGAATATCTGGCTCTGGTTGCATTGTTTAGCATTTGGGATTTTGGGGTGTGATTGTGAAAGTGAGATGGGATTGGCTTCTTTAATGGAACAGAAACCAGAGGCGACGAATTTCAGAATGGAATGGTACACCATGGTCTTCACCAGCCTTCTTTTTGTCGGGAAAACAGAGCCCTTTTTGGGCTTGAAACAATTAGCCTCCGTCTTGAGTTTTTCCAGCACCTGTGGCGTTGTCTGGAGCTTCGCCACCACCTGTGGGACAACTTTCGCACCTGTAGGGTTCCCAAGCTTCGACACCATCTTGATCTGCCCCTCACTCTTGGCTTCTTGCCAGCCTCTTCTGACCACTCTTGCTCTCTGTGTGGGTTGTGTTATTGCAACTTTGGGTTCGAAGGCCACCAAATGAAGTGTTTTTAAAGGGGATTTTGAAATTTATAGACCCATAAAAGAAAAGAAAGAGAAATTACCCGCGGGCCTGATGCATGGCTATCAAAGCCCCTCACTTTCTTTGACCAAAATTTGAACCCACCCACAAATGGAGAAAAGCTTCAGGCTTCAATTCAAGGATCCCATTGATAGGTAATTCCAAGAAAGAATTTCAGGGTCCCAATAGGACTTGATGTAAGTTTTTCTTTTCCTTTTCTTATTTGATTTCATTTTTCCCCATCCTTCGTAAATATTACCTAGCAGATATTACAATTCACTTTTAAATTTTTTTTCATACTCGAGGTCAAAAGGGTGCAGTGCCTTGTAGTTTTGAGTGGTTTTGAAGTGAATATATACATAGGTGGGCAGAGGTGCCAAGAAACTACTTCTAGGGTTGATTAGAGCTAGTCTCAAGAGCAAGAGTTACAAATCATTTGTTTTTTTCTGGTAAGAACAACTAGTAGAAGAAGACTTCAGTCATTTATTTAGTTGTTTAGGTGACAACAGTAAAAAAGCCTGCTCACACTAGTCAGGGGCAAGGTAGGTGATTGGCATGGGTCGATCTTGTTAGCATCATTGGGCTTTAAACAGAGGGTCTTCAGCAGAGGAGGCTGATGAGCCATGAAGACGAGGGGAGAAAATTAAAGGGATCACAGAATTGACCATGGCATCGAACATATTCGCTTCACCTAGTTTATCTTTGCCTGTATCACCGTTGCGATCTTTGGTTTAGACGCCGAAACCAGTAATCCCTTTCTAGCTAGTTTGGTTCTTCTTCATCATCAATGCCTTCTCTGCCATTTCCTTGGTGGTTGTAAGTAGTGTGTGAATGTTTGATGTTTCAGTTGCTAGCCTCATGGGATTTATACAGCATTTTGAGACAGACAGAAGGGATTCCCAGCCTGCATGCTATGGAATATTTTCCATCTTTAAATGGGCATGGCGGTGCCATACAAAGTTTTTGGGGAGTAATTAATGTGTGATCCACTATCCTAAACGGTAGCCTAATTGTTTCCATCATGCTTTTAAGGTCAAGTTTTGTTTATACTTTCACCAGTTCTCTTCCTCCTTCCCCCAGTCTTAGCTATATATCATCCATTTGAAACATGCAAGTGATTAAAATGGTCCTAAGTCATTTTTGGTAACCAAAAATAAATTAAGGAGAGTGAAATTCACTCTTAATTTTACAATTTACACTTTATGTTTTCTTTTTAAGTATCTTAAATTTTGTCATTTTATAAAAACAAAATTTTGTAAAGGTGAATTTTATTTTAAAAGAGGAGAAAACGAGTGCGGATTGCAAATTTGGAGGTGTAAATTTCATTCTTCTAAGTTAATTGACGTCCAATCTGTTCTAATACATTAAAATTGTAGTTTATGGACTTGGGCTTTGGAAAGAGTAATCTACAGCTTGAGCCAGATATATATGTTTCAAGTCTGGGAGTACTCAATCCTTAAACATTGCTAATTAAACCCATGAGGTTGCTAGTTTACTTTGGTCAAGCCACAACTAATTATCACTTTGCCAAATGATTTAGCACCCATTAATCCATTAATAAGCTTGAGAAGAGAGAGAGGGAAATATGAACCATTAAAACTTCAGTGAATAAGACATCCTATACAATGCCTTTAACAATTAATCTATGGACTACTAAACACAGACACAGTTAATCCCAAGCTTCACACCCAATCTTGGCACGCTGCAGTTTGTTATTTATGACTTCATTTTTGTTGACAATTATGAACGCTGTGGTATCGAGGTTCTGGTACTGATAGCTTCATTGGACTTGAACAGAGGAAGAGGGTCAGGGTCTGCTGAGAGGAGGATAATGAGCTATCAAGGCAAAGGAGAACAGCATGACCATCCGTTCCGCGTAGTCTTAGCTAGGCTAGGATAGCTAGCTTCGAATGAAAATTGCCATTTCCTTGCTTGTTGCCATTTTAGATCATTCCGAGTTTACTTAAAAGGCTGTGTGAAATAGGCATGCCGCTTTTAAGTCGTGACAAGAACAAACAGCAAAGCACTTGAGGTCCGGTACTCCAATAGTCCAGTCCATTCAAATCCGATCAAATCAAGGTAACGTGACCTAGCTAGCTAGTGATAGTATGTGGTACCAATTTACTCGGCCCCAAATTAGTCTTTGGGGGGACACGTCGAGTGACAAAGAGAGGCCGTGTTGGATGGAATTGTAAGAGGCCGTGTTGGTGAAGGTGATATATATCATCACAACATCTTGTGTCTGGCTTGGCCAGGATTGGATGGAATTGTAAGGGGGCAAAGTTGCTATGTAGGGTTCGAATTAAGGTTCAGACCCAAAAAAAAAAAAAAAGGGGTTCGAATTAAGGTCACCATCATATCATTGAATTCTAGTGCACATCCAGGTACTTTTGCACTTTTGTTTTTAGCACACGAAACGGAAGTGAAAAATAACCCAATTTGGTCACACCTAAAAGGCATAGCCTAATGTTTCCTAGCTAAGCAAAACAATAGTTAGACCTGAATTAAGCATTATGAAGATTCATGAAGAAAATTAGAGAGTTTTACAATGGAAGAACTGACTAGTTCATCTAAATCCCTACTTAACTACCTTTGGTGCAATCTCGGATCTGTCAAGAACGAGTTGACGACTACAGGGGATAGCTATACAAACGAAGCCCTGTAAACCTGTTCCAATCGACTCTCACTTAACAAACTTCTTAACACAACAATTAGTATAATACGTGCCACCACGTGTCCATCTTCTAACACCAGTTGGATTGTTGTAATGGTTGACCTTCCTGTGAGGAGCATTGACTCAACACTTACTGTAAATATGATAATAATATACATGAATCAATGATTCACCAACATATGGTACCAAAACCAAAGCGCAAGCGATATTCATCATCTGCTTCTTCCATATAACCTTACTAGTTTATTAGCGAAAACTTGGACCAGATCATACTATTTTTTTCTTTTCCTATCCATTCTACAAGCTCGTATTCTTCTTATCTCCTCGATCTCTAACAAGAGAGCTAGAGCTCCAAGATTACAAGGAAGACTTTAGGGTTTGGAAATCGCAAAGAAAAGCTTGCTGCCTGTCCGGCTGCGTCCCGCGTCGACTGTGGGTTTCGGCCTCATCGACGAGTGGTGGGTGTTGCCGGACGGGATCTTTGGGGCTCGGGGCTTCGCATCTGGATTCTGCTTCGTCCTTCCGGGTCGTGTACGACTTTTCTTTCTTCTCGGGTGGCAGCGCAGGTGTGCAAGATGGGTGACTGGTATTCGACGCAGGCTTGGAGCATGTGGCCGGAGGCCAGATCGTGGAGGCGGTATGCCATGGATTGTATGGCGCTGGCTATCTCTCTGAGATGGGTCAATAGGTCGACCAAGCTGACAGACAAGGCCGGGAGGCAAGGCAAGGCGAGTTTCGTACCGGATCTCGGTGTGGACTCGTCGGGATCTGGGTTTAATTCTGGGTTCGGCCGACAACAGATGAGGTCGACGTGGCTTGCTGTGTGGACTGCGTCTTTCCGGCGTTGCGAGTTTGACGGGGCTGTGTTATGGAGGTGGATTGCCGGCGGGCCACCTGAGGAGAAGGAAGATGGTTGGTGGGGCTGTTTCATGTTTTTATTTTTGTCTTTGTTTAAAGTTATGTTTTTTGTTAGGATTTTGGTTAGGTTTTCTTGGTCATTAGTTTGTCCCTACTCCGTTGAGCTAGGGTTGGGTCAATTTGAGGTGTCATGGATGTGGTGTCATTTCTGGGGACGAATTGGTTTACTTTCGGTGTTATCTTATGGTCAGTGTGCTGACGAGCGATCCTTGCATGTGGTCTGGTATCTGTGGGACACGGTGTGGAAGAGGGCGTTGGTTTTTATGGAGATTGTCCACGAGGTGGTATCAAGATACTCGGGATTCCTTGTAGCCTGAGAGGTTGGGCGTTATAGGTGGTTAGGGGTTGGGCGTTTTCGACTCATGGACGTCATTCATGATGACGAACCCGTAACTGGTTTAGGTTTTAGGGAGGAGAGTGGGGAATTCATGTCCACCACCGGTCATTCTCGTATGATGTAATTTGGTTTATTATCAATAAAGGTTTCTTATTCTCAAAAAAAAAAAAAAAAAAAAAAAACCAAAGCGCAAGCAAACGCCAAAGGCCCAAAGCTAACCTATATATCTTACACATTACACAGTAATGCATCAATGTGATTGATCAGTATATATAATTATTCTTTTGAATGAGAGAGGACAAATTGATCCCCCAAATTTATTAAAAAAGAATAAAGAAAAAATGACTAACTAGATGGGGGGCCCACCAAACTATAGTAACTGAAGTGAGATCAAAGTTTGCAAGAGCATCTGCAACTAGCTGGTTCCCTTCATAAAATATATGAGAGTATCAGAATTGCATTTGAGAGATATGGTGTAAGCAATTACCCAATTCCACTCGAAGTTGTCGAGACACGAAATTGGGTGATTTAAGAAAATGAAGACTAGAGTTAATCAACCTCCAACCACACATGTATCCAAGCTAGCTCAATTGCTTGAATAACTGTCATTATCTCAGCTGCCACTGAACTTGGAATGTCAAGATTAGAACAAAAGCCACCAAGAAATGCACCTTTGAAATCCCAAAACACACAACCACAGCTGGCATGACCTGAGGCACTCCTCCAAGAGCCATCTGTATTAATTTTCACCCAACCCATTATAGGAGGGATCCAATTAACCTCAATGATAAAAGGAGCTCTACGTGGCCTACATGTAACCCCAAATCTTTTCAGAACAATTAGCTCTTGCACACTATTAAACATAGAACATGAACCAAACTTACTGGAAGATAAGATATGTCCATTAATCAATTTAGATCAGTATATATAGTTATATATAAACATAGAGTATACATTTGGAATTTTAATTATATTTGTTTACATAATTAAGCATCTCAAAAATACTTCCGTACTTCGTATTTTTTAAAGAGGCTCATTAAATTTCCCGCACTTTTGAAATAAAAAATATTATATATGTATTATATACGATTTTTACATTTTTTTTCTTCGTATTTTACACATATTATTGTATAAAAATTAATATAATTTAATATTTTTAATTAAAAATTATTTATTTAATTAATTAAAAATATTTTGCATAACCTTTTAACGTAATATTTGATAAAATGTCTGAATAATATACGTATGTATTTTTTGTGTACTATACATGCCCCTTTTTTAACTAACTATAATTGTGGGTTGACATCTAGGGCCGCGATCGAAACGAGCACAAGCAGAATATTCTGGGAAAAACCGAAAACCCCACCTACCAAATCTATAATCTTTTGTTCTTTTAAGAATAGCCTAGAAATATCTGTTATTTCAAAAAAAAAAAAAAAAAATAGAAATATCTGAACAATAACTAAGGAATGATAGACAAGGGACTATTTGATACGTGGATCGTCGTGATTAGTCATCGGGAGCTTCTTCAATTCTTATGATACAAACCCTCTTAAAATCCCTGCAAACACATCCACACGGAGGGAACAAAAGGCAGAAATGGCATCAGAGCTTCAGAAAAGTGCCGGAGCGGATATTGCGACAGATCTGCCACCGCCGCGGGTAGAAAAGCCCAATATGGAACCTAATAGCTCTCTCAAACCCACCAAGAGGAAAGGTGGTAGTCTGTTGCTGGCGAAGAGAAGGTTAGTCAAGACCATGGCATTTCTTTCCGTTGTTCAATTCTTCAGCTCAATCTTCTGTGCCCCCGGAACCCCTGAACCCCGTTCAGCCCGTTCCACGCCACCCGAAAAAATCCACACTCCAAGATCTCCAAGCAGATTTTCCCAGAGCGGAGCCAGGATGAGAACTGCCAAAGTCCCAATGCATCGCCAGTAATTAACAAGCCCTACTTGACTAGACCGGCAGCCGCCTTCTCTGAAGCGTGAAGATTGTGATGATATTCCCTTTAGTTTTTATTTGCCTTTATCTGGGATATTGTACTAATTAAACCATCAAAACATGTCATTGCTTGTAGTTTTGATGAAGTGTTGAATTACTAAGCAGCTTTCTATCTATCTAGCTATTACCATGTTCGGGACTTTTGGCTCTTTTCCATCAGAGAATATAAACACCACCATAGATTTCTGTTTAACATGCCGGCATGTAATGGTTCATTGATCATATATCTTAGCTAGCCAAAATGGTGAAACGATCGATCATACCCCACAGATCATTAAGCCCCAACACAAGAAGGAGATTTTGTTTTCTTTTTCATTCATGTTTCAGCTGCTAGCTATGATCAATGAATGAGCAAACGAATCAACACAGCAAAAAGGTAGATGCTGCCATTTAGTTCATGGTGGGTTCAGATTGATCATATATCATAGCTATCCAAAAAGGGTTAAATGATCGATCAATCAAACCCCACAAATCAATATGCACACCACAAGATGGAGATTTTCACTTTTTTCTTTTTCATTCAGCTTTCATCTAGCTATGTTCAATAATCAAACAAATAAACGCAGCACATTTCAAGACATTCTCTCTTGTTTCTTCTACGCCTCACTAGATAGGTCGTCGAACTCCACCGTCCGATGCTCGTACGTTATTTAACTGCCACCCAACAGAATCCCTAAATTCAAAGACGGAATATTGCAGCAGCAAAACAGCCTCCGAATCTCCGATTCGGTGCCCAACGACAACGAACCCACCCTCGAATGCTTCAACAGTCAAAACCCTCCCCGTGGCGCCGGCGCCACCAAGCCGGGCCCATCGCCGGAGATGATAAGAACACTCCGCTCTCTCATTCTCAGCCGGTGGTGCAGGAGTGGCGCCGTCACCGGCAAGGATTCCATGAAGGAAGTTCCAACCCCGCCCTGTCGCCGGCCAAACTGATCATGACCATGATTTGCCGACGAGAGAGAGAGAGAGAGTTTTGGGTGTGAAAGAATTTTGGGGCATAGTTCAACTTTCAAGTGGAAAGGAGGTTGGCCGAGGGTGTGAAAGTAAGAGTTTTTTTTTTTTTGGGAAAATGATCATTTACCCAATTTTAGCTTAAAAATTGCCCACTTATCTAAATACACTTACCCAAATACTCTAAAAGATTATTTCTCTAATACTCAATTAAGTATTTTTTAATTCATTTTTATTTATTATTGGGACAATTTTGCCCTCTCTTTTTTTGTCACTTAGAGAAATATGTCATTTGAGACCTTGCTTGACTCCGGTGGCAGACTCCGGCTACTGGTGACCCGACTTTGGCGATCGAAATTAGGCTACCGAACTGGTGACCGGATTCTTGCATTTGAATTTATTGCCCCCTAATAATACCCAGTAACCATATTATTTGCTCCCCAGTAATCATATTATTGCCCCCCAATACTCATATTATTACCTCCCAATAATCATATTATTGCCCTCCAGTGAATTGCATAAACTCCCAAAACCAAAATGAATACACTACAGACACAATTGATCAATTTATATGCATATTATTGCCCCCCAATACTCATATTATTGCCTCCCAATAATCATATTATTACCCCCAATACTCATATTATTGCCCCCAAATAATCATATTACTGCCTCTCAATTATAGTAGAAACATAGATAACACCTCTAAAAAGACTCATAGAAGAACTTCAGCTAGAATAGATTAGACAAACTAGACCAAAATAAAGGGAAAGCTACCAAAGTAGGACAAAATAGACCGGAACCACCAGAAAATAGTGGGGATTTATCGGGAAAAAAAACGAGGCAACAGTCTAGAGTGGCCCTAAAGGAAAGTCAAGGCCCAAGGTCCAACAAGGCTGACCCAGCCTAGCCCCCTCTCCACCCTCCTACAAGTCAGTCACCCGGACACCGACCGCATCCACCGTCGCCACCAATCCAGGAACTCCGTCACCTGTTGCACCATGTTCACGTCACCACCACACGATCGAACCTGGAGTACCCAACCCAAACCCAATCAGATTTAGGTTACCAGCGCACTAAGCTGCTCACGCTCCGTCTCCCGTTCCAGCAGACCGCTCCCACCATAGTCGCCGCCACCACCACAGCAGCCCCTCCCCGGAGTCGCCAGACAACTGTCCAGTCCTCAATACTCGGATCGAAGCTGTAAATGTGGAGGTTGCCATCGTTGTCGAGTGTGAGCCTGCATGAGCAGTTGAGCCTGAAGTTCGAGACGATGAAGGACTTGCCGTTTGCCTGCGTCATCTTGCCGTCGAAGTCGAGGTTCTGGAGGGCGTCGGTCAGGTCCTAATACTGTTTAGGGAGGTTGAAGACGAGCTGAGTCGAGTTGGTGACGGAAATCAAGGAGTCGAGGTCTTCCCCGGGGAGCTGGTACTTGAACAACACGTCGCTGTCGGAGAGGGCGGAGACCCTGGCGATGAGGGCGGGGAACTTGATGGTGCGTTCGACGGCGAGGATCTTGGTCTCGCCGCAGGTGTAGGTGAGCTGGTTGGGGGCGGGGGCGTGTGGTTATGGTGGTTTTAGATCTGGATGTGTGTGTGTGTGTGTGTGAGAGAGAGAGAGAGAGAGAGAGAGAGAGAGAGAGAGAGAGAGAGAGTGAGGGTAACATTGTCATTCATATTTAAATTGGGTAAAAGGGATTAAAAAACTCTTTGTGGAGTATGTGGGTAATTTTTATACTGAAATTGGATAAGTGGGAGAGAGAGTCTGAGGGTAACATTGTCATTCATATTTAAATTGGGTAAAATGGATTAAAAAACTCTTTGTGGAGTATGTGGGTAATTTTTATACTGAAATTGGATAAGTGGTCACAGTTTTTTTTTTTTTTTTTTTCGATAGAGAGAAAGAAAGAGAGTTAGTAACAAATAACTTAGGGGTCCAATTTCACTCTCTAGCTACGTGAGGTAAATTAAGATTACTTTGTTCACTGACTAAATTTTTCTAGCTAATTACCACTGGCTCTAGAGTCTAGATCTACAAGAATTATTAGTTTTTTTTTTTTTTTTAATTTCACTCAATACTTCCAACTATTTTTTCTTTATATTTTTTTTCACTTCTTTGGCCCAGCATTTTTTACACCCCTCGGCTTTTTACCAGAATAATAACACAAAGCACGAACTCTCAGAAAAAGGTGCATGTAACTCGGATCTTCATGGAAGTTTCAGGTTACAATTATAATTGTAAAACCAGGCCAACACCGCGACATGCACCTAATTGAGAGAGAGAGAGAGAGAGAGAGAGAGAGAGAGAGAGAGAGAGAGAGAGAGAGAGAGAGAGAGCTCAATTTGCTACTGATTAAGGCCGGTCGAGTGCAGCCAAGCCTGGCCTGGTCAGCATAATAGGGTGATCACCCTTGGTTTTCAAAAAACTTCAATCCAACGGTTGGAATAGGGCAACCGGGAGACAATATCACGGGGTCTGTGATCATGTAAAGAGAAGGGATCGGGGTTTGAATGGGGGAGTTCGAGCCCCGTTTGTGCCTGCTTTAGAAAATTAGAAAGAACTGCATGCACTAACCAACCTTACTAATACCCTAATGACACGTTTACTTACTTTGAATGGAAAATAATCATGAATCGGAAACAAGTGGAATGTGAGAAGAAAGGAATCGGTATTGATTCCAGAGGAATGATTCCTAAACCTATCTCCCCCCTTCGTAATCGAATTCCTGAGTATTCAGGAATCGATTCCTGATAAGGAGGTGTGACCTACATCCATTCCGATTCTTTCATGTGTTAGTAAACGCATGAATTCTTTTAGCCGGAATCATTCTGATTCCTTTATGTGTTAGTAAACGCAGGAATATTTTTACCCCGTAATCATTCCCTTTCCTTCTAAGTAAGTAAACATGCCCTAATGTTATTTAGTTGTTAAATTACAATAATAACAATCTAGGTTTTCGAATAAAATAAAATAAAAAAATCTAGGTTTTACTCGTTGTTTTTAAAGTACCGTAAACCTCTATTTATATAATTCACTTAAAGTTAGAACGTTTGGAGCATAACTACATGGTCATTGGTAAATAGAATATGTTTCATGATTGGTCAATTACTTTGTCAATGCGTAAAATCTAAAAAGATGTTGTCAGCTTTCCCTCTCGCATGATGAGCAAATTTAGTAAACACCTGAGTTACAAACTATCATGAAAGACGGTGAAGAAGTAGCAAAGAGTCTTCTATGGCTTGGTCCACCTGCACCAAGGCAAAAAATCAGTTATTTTACCACCCAAATGCCCCATTTTACCCTCCATTTTGCTTATGGTCCACCTACACCTTGGTCCATATTACAATTTTTGGAAGAAGTAGTTGAAGTCTATGAATGCACCTCATCGTAATATATCATAATCACTGAAATTTTTCTCCATGCGATTCAAATCCATCATCACATTCTTAATTAATCTTGAGCTAGCCAAATGAAATCTGCATTAAATTTAAGTTCAAGTTAGAACAGCTAAGAGGAGAAATGACCCTAAACCCTAAAAAATGTACATTGGTTCAAAGCTAAACAGAGATCGAAAAAGAATGATGACAAAGTTACAAAATTCTTCTATGCATTTAACTTAGAATCTGTATATTATAGTCACTTACTTTTGACGAGAAGAAGATTGATATTCCTATGCTGAAGTGAAAGACTTGATGAACACCAGAGGTCCAAAGTTCATCAATTTTCATCTTTTCTTAGACAACATTATTTGATTTGGATGGGATTGAGATTCGTCATTTTCCTCAAGTCAGAAAGATTACTGGAATGTACAAAACTAAACACCAAATTAGTGGACCAAAGCAAAGCAGCAAACACGGTCTTCTCCTAATCCCAAAGGCCAATGGTTTTGAGTCTTTTGACTTTAGAATATACCTACGCACACTCCGTGAAGTTTTAAACATTTTGGTTGAAATTCTCTAGTGTTGCCGACGTAAAATTTAACCAGGATAACCGTTAGTTTAGTTAACTTTTTGTCATAAGCAAGACAATTAACTAACTGATTAGGAATAGATAGGAGTAACCACATCGATTATGGCATAGAATCGGAGCAACAGCGTCACTATTGTGGCATTGGATGGTCAAGGATTTTGCAGGTAGCTTCAATCTTTAGTATATAGCTAGGATTATGAAAGCACATGTGCATACGGAAGGATATATTCGAATTGTTTAATGTTAATACACCATCAACTAAAAATTACGTCAAGAATGACAAGTAAACATTGTGGTTTGTGGGCTAAAGGGCATGGGATGTACGTCGACCTCCCACACATGATTGCAAAGAAACTTAAATTAGGTTTCTGAGAGTAAAGTTTGAGAGCGTTATGTGTAAAATAAGTAATTTAGACTGAATGATTTGATTCTATTGATTGCTGTCAATATATACAGAGTCCTATTCTTGTACAACACGAACTCTCCAGAACTTTAGGAGACTAAGAAAGGAAATACAACCTATTACAATCAAGACATAATCGGATACAAATCAATCCTATTGATACACACATTTATAACATACTTTCCAATACTCCCCCTCAATTAAGTTGGAGAGTGGATGTCAAGAACTCCCAACTTGCGCAAGAGCGACTTGAACTTCTCCTTTCCCAAAGCCTTAGTGAACACATCTGCCAATTGCTGAGATGAAACAACATGTCGAGTAACCACTTGACCTTGCAGAATTTTATCTCGAACAAAATGATAGTCCATTTCAATATGCCTAGTTCTCACATGAAACAATGGATTTGCAGCAATATGCAAGGCTACTTGGTTATCACAGTGCAAAACAGCAGGACCCAAAATAGGCAAATGTAAATCCGCTAAGTAACCAAGTGAGTTCACAACATGTACCTGCCATTGCCCTATATTCAGCTTCTGCACTTGATAGTGGGACAGTTTTCTGCCTTTTTGTCCTCCATGAAATTAAGGAATTACCCAAGAACACACAATAATCGGTGGTAGAACAGCGGGTAATGGGACAACCCGCCCAATCAGAGTCACAAAAAGCTCTCAATTTTAATGAACAATTAGAATGTAGGAGCAAACCTTGGCCTGGAGCAGATTTCAAGTAACGCACCACTCGAAGAGCAGAAGCCATGTGTTGTTGACGAGGTTCGTGCATAAAACGACTCAGAACATGCACTGAGTATGTGATGTCGGGTCTGGTGATTGTTAGATAAATCAATCGGCCGATCAAACGCCGATATGCTGCTGGATCTTTAAGTTGTTCTCCTTTATTTGAAAGCTTGCATTCTTCCATAGGGAATTCAACAGGTTTAGCCCCCAAATAGCCACTGTCCTTAACTATCTCTAAGGCATATTTCCGCTGGGACAGATAAATTCCTTTCTTTGAACGAGCTATTTCAATTCCCAGAAAATACTTTAAATCACCAAGGTCTTTAATGTGAAAGTGAGTATGAAGAAACTGTTTGAGAGCATGTATGGACTTAATGCAATTGCCTGTGATTAGAATATCATCCTCATACAGCAATAGGGCAATAAGAGAATTACCATCTTTACGAACAAAGAGTGAATAATCGGCTTTGGATTGGAAGAAACCAGCACATATTACAGCTTTTGTGAACTTCGAGAACCATTGACGAGAGGCCTATTTTAATCCGTACAGGGACTTATTGAGGCGACACACAAGGTTCTCCCCCTGTCGCCGAAGACCAGGAGAAGGAGACATATATATCTCTTCAAGCAAATCGCCATTAAGGAATGCATTGTTAACATCTAACTGATGTATGGACCAATTTTGGCTAGCAGTAATTGCAAGAATGCAACGAACAGTAACCATTTTTGCAGTAGGGAAAAAAGTGTCATGGTAATCGATCCGGGCAGTCTGAGTGAAACCTTTGGCAACAAGACGCGCCTTATAGCACTCAATTGATCCATCAGCATAATACTTAATCCGATAGACCCATTTATAGCTGATGGGACACTTACCAGGAGGTAAAGGAACAAGAGTCCAAGTGTTGTTATCAGCGAGAGCCTGTAATTCAGAATTCATAGCCTACTGCCATTTAGGATCAACAGCTGCAACATCATAAGAAGAAGGCTCCACAACATGACTAATATTAGCCACATAACAAAGGTGTGTAGGAGAATACCGATGGTAAGACAAATAGTGACAGATAGGATATCTTGTACCTGGTGGAGGACATGGTGAGGCAGATGAATTATGGTGTGGAGGCAGCATCACCTGCGAGCAAACGTAGTCCTTGAGGCGGAAGTTGGGCTCTCGGGGATGCTGGGAACGGTGGAGAGGTTGAATAGGAGTATCGAGGTTTGGATTGTGTGCATTAATTTCAATGGGTTCAATAGGAATTGCAGCTGGAACGATATCCATACCAGTAGGTTAGTTGTCGTTGGGTGGCGGGTCGATGTCTAGTGATGGGGAAGAATTAGAGTCTGTGGGAAAGGAAGATGAGGGAGGAAGAGAAGAGGTGGACGTAGAAGATGAAATAGGTGCGTTGGCGTTTGTGTTAGGCATTGCAGGAGGTACTGAAGAGATCGAAGAAGAAGGGAGGTCGTTTAGAAGAGGAATGGGAATGGGTTGGGCCAGTGGACAGGACTCTGAAGTGGGCTCTGCTTTTTGTGCAATTTTTGGTGAAAAATGGAAAGTATCTTTAAGGAAAAGCACATCCCGATTTGTGAAGATTTTTTTGGTTTCGATGTCATACAATTTGTAGGCTTTTTGACCCATGGGATATCCAATAAAGATGCATTTATGTGCATGAGGAGCAAATTTAGATGATGGATTGACGGAAGTTTCATAAGCAACACAGCCAAAAACTCACATAGGAGAGTAATCAGGAGGCCATTGTAGAGTATTTCAAATGGTGTTTTCTTATTGAGCAATAAAGTGGGAAGACAATTGATGTTGTAAACCAGCGGTAAGAACGCATTCTCCCCAAAAAGAAATAAGAAGATGAGATTGAAAACGAAGAGCACGAGAATGTGTCGATGTTTTCGTTCGACGACACCATTTTGTTGAGGTGTATATACACAAGAGTGTTGGAAAACAACTCCTTGTTCAAGGAAAAAATTTTGCAAGGAAAGGAATTCAGCTCCATTGTCAGAGTGAAATTGTTGGACTTTGGTATTAAATTGAGTAGCAACATAGTTAAAAAATTGACGAAGTAAGGTTTGGGTCTCACTTTTGTGATGCATCAAGAATACCCATGTAAAACGGGAAAAATCATCAACAATAGTAAAAAAATAATGAGCACCAGAATAAGAGGGGGTTTTATAACGACCCCAAATATCACAGTGAATAAGGGAAAAACACTTGGTAGTTGAAATTGAACTAGGAGAAAATGGTTGATGAGTTTGTTTCACCAAAGGACAAACATCACATTTATGACTAGAATAAAAAACAAAATGAAGTTTATTATTTGCTAAATAATGTAGACCGTGTTTGCTGCAATGCCAAAGATTGGAGGAGATGGTCAAATTGCAAGCAAAACGATGAGATGGAGGAATAGAAGCCAACGCCACAAGATAGTAAAGATCACCACGTCGCTTACCCACACTAATCATCGTCCTCGTAACCAAGTCCTACAAAATACACCAAGATGGAAAAAATGTCACAGAACAGTGCAAATCATCAATTGTCTTACCAACGGCTAAAAGGTCGACATTAAAACTTCGCGCACATAAAACATTATTTAGGCTAAATGAATCAGTGAAGCGAATAGATCCAGTCTTGGTAATGCTAGATTTATCCCCACTAGGTAGAGATACTGGTGGTATAGAAGCATGAGTATCAATAGTTGTTAATGATTTCGAAGAAGAAGTAATATGATGAGTTGCTCCGCTATCTATAATCCAGCGGTTGGGACCAACTGGTAACAAACCTGAGGAGAATTCAGAAACAGATACTGATGCTGCGTTGGCTTGAGGGACTGCAGGTTTGGAATTTAGGGCAGCAAGAATCTGAACATATTGCTCTTCTGTGAGATTCGGCATGGTAGATTGGAGCTCTTGAAAGGTAGGAGCAGAATTGCCTCCACTAGAATCAACAAGGTTGGCAAAAGGGACTGATTTGGCCGTTGAATTGTTATTGTTTCCTTGACGTTGATTTCTATTTTTGTTCTTTGGATGCCCAGGTGGATAACCATTCTTCTTGTAACAAGTTGCCTCCCTGTGATAAAGTTCTCGACAATAAGTGCATTTAAATGGTTCCTTGCTGCGATAGGTATTATCTTAATTATTTGACCTTGGTTTCATACTGTTGTTGCCACGCACAATCGTGGCTGCAGTGTTGAGGGCATGGTGATGGAAGAAGCCAACTCACGTTGCTTCTCTTCTTGTGCAACAGAAGCATAAGCCTGATGAACTGAAGGTAAGGGATTCATCAACAGAATTTGACCACGCGTACCTGAATATGTTTCATTGAGCCCCATGAGAAACTGCATCAATTTGGTGTGATCATTCTGAGCACCACAGGTACATGTCACTGAGGAATTGTAAGATGCAAGTTCGTCCCATAATCCCTTCAACTTTGTGTAATACGCAGCAACAGACATCTGACCTTGCTCGATCTTATAAATATCTCGTTGGATATGGAATATGCCAGGGGCATTGCCCAAAGAGAATCTTTCACGAAGGTCTTCCCAGATAGAACGAGGGGTATTGCACGAAAGGACAGAATCAGCCAAATCAGGTTCAAGGGAATTGAGCATCTAAGAAAGCACCATGTCATTGCAACGCTGCCAAAGAGCATGCTCATCAGGATTTGAAGCCTCATTAGGCTCCATGATCTTGCCGGTAATAAAACCAGTTTTATTCTTGGCACTCAGAGAAATTCTCATAGCATGGCACCAAGAGTTGTAGTTGTCGCCGTTTAATCACTTTGAAACAAGGAGTAGACCAGGATGATATGAATGATGGAGGAATAAAGGACTAGCAGGATCAACATAGAATGAACCGCTAGAGTTTGAAAGAACAACATCGTTTTCTATCATGATGTTGATGAAAAAGAACGATTGAAACAAGGGAAGAGAAAACACAGCTGATGTGTTAAAGGAAAGACAAAGAGTTAGGACGTGTCCTGCTCTTATACCATGTAAAATAAGTAAGTTAGACTGAATGATTTGATTCTATTGATTGTTGTCAATATATACAGAGTCCTATTCTTGTACAACACGAAGTCTCCAGAACTTTAGGAGACTAAGAAAGGAAATACAACCCATTACAATGAAGACATAATCGGATACAAATCAATCCTATTGATACACACATTTATAACATACTTTCCAATGTTATGCATCAACTAACGTTTGATGTTGTTTATCATTACCCCAGTTGTAATGTAGTTGATCAACTTTAGGGTTGGGCATGCATGCAAGAGATTCCACTATTCCTTAATTATGATTTGTGTTTATTAGTTGAGATCAACCGGATCGGACTTATTACTGTAGCGGCATTAATTGCCCACCGGCGATCATGATTTGGAAGTGCAGAATGGAATTGATAGTGAAAGGCAGGCTTGGGATCTGGGCGTGGGTCCATTGAAAGAGGTAGGCAATCAATCAAACTTTATTCATATTTAAATCGTATTTGTCATGTCAAGACATGCCCCAGAAAATTTCTAAGAGGCATACTGGCATAGACCCTTAGACAAGAGCCACTCCTACAGGCTCGACCGAGCTATTGAGTTTTAGGAAGTTAGGGTAAAAAAACTTCTTTCTGAGAATACCCAAAGCGATAGCTTAGCTAGCTTTAGGATAAAAATCTCATATTTGAAGAAAAGATTTTATTACTCAAATTGAAACTAACTAAAGATGCAAAAGAGCACAGGCTGATCGGAACTTTGTAAAACCGGCAAACGCTCCGAAATCTGAACATACCAAATCTTTATTGCACGCACACTGCTAATTAAAAGTAAAGAAAAGCGAGATTGATTCTTTGCTTATTTTATCTACTATTTTTATTCTAGTGAAGTTTTGTTGTTTTGGTCCATGACCAAGCACATTGATGTTGGGACAAAATCAAGTATATATGTATAGAGCTTCAAAACCTATAGGGAAAATGGTCCGTACGGTATCCCGTTTTTGCTTCCATATAACTTTTGGTACCTGAACAAAAAAAATATCAATACAGTACCTGAGGTTCTCAACCCGACCGAATAAGCAGTTAACTCCGTTACAGAAGTTGCCATGTGACAATTTTTGAAGGGTATTTTCGTCATTTCATGCCTTAATAACTTTTTTTTTTCTTAAGCATATCTCTCTCTCTCTCTCTCGTCCTGTCACCTCTCTCTCCCGTCCTGTCGCCTTGAACCCGAAAGCCCCAAGCTTGAACTACATGAACATGAAGAAGAAGAGTAGTCTATGGACAATAGAAAATGATAGAATTCTGGTGGTGGTGGTGGAGACGGCGGAGGTGGCGGTGGAGGTGGAGATGGATAAGGCGGTGGCAAGGTCATTGAATCTGTGGCAATATCAATTAATTTGAATGATGGTCGAAGATGGGGGTGGTGATGAAGGAGGTGGTGCTGATGAGGATCTGCAGCTCGTCGGAGATAAACAGAGACGGCTACAAGCACTCTGCTGTCGCCCATTCTCTCCCACCCACAACTTGGATCCCACCAGATTTTGATGTCATGGCCACTTTTCGGTCCAGCCCAGCACCGCGGAAGGAAATTCTAGAGGTTATTGAAATTTGGGGCATGGAGAACTTAGAGGTTGTTGATTTGAAGGATATTATATAACTGGGTCTTTGCCATAATTTGAGGACTCTGAATCTTGGGTTTAATAAAATTCATGGTGAGATACCAATCTTAAACTCTATGAGCTTAGAGGTCTTAAATTTAGCTGGGAACCGGGTGAACGACTTCGTTCTGGGTTTCGTTGGCAGCTTGAAGGCGGCCTGCTCGTAATGAAAGTGTTTGGTTCCTAAAAGAAACATAGATCTCGATCTATGTTTTGTATAATTGTTTGTTCATTAATTAGTGACTTAGTTCATTGGTAGGATAATACTTGTTGGTTGATTTGCTTATGTCCAACTATCCATTATGATGTCTCTCAATTGTGATTCCTGAATTGGGGAAGAAAACCCAGAAAAGCAAAGGGGGAAATAAACCTAGAAAGATAAGAAAGAGGTTTGGAATTTGATGATTTGGGTTGGCCTTTATAAGGTGTGTATGGATTATTCTCTCTCTCTTGACTAAAACAGTAAAACTTGAAGAAGATGTTCAATCATTGTTGTTGCTGCTGACACTCAAGGATTATTGAAATGAAGAAGAAGCAAGAAAGAAGAACTGATAAGCAAGGAGGAAGTGACGATGAAAATTCTTCTTCATTTCTGTAAAAATAAAAATAAAATAAAATAATTTTTTTTAATAATATGAAAAAGAAGAATTAAGAAAAAGAAAAAAAAAAGAGTAAAGGGCAAAGTTGTCATTTTAAGTTCAAAATTGGCACCTGGCAACCTCCGTAACTGAGTTAACGGCTTTAGATACCTATATTCAGTCAGGTTTTGAGAACCTCAGGTACCGTATTGATATATTTTTTTTGTTCAGGTACCAAAAGTTATAAGGAGACAAAGACGGAGTACCGTACGGATCATTTTCCCAAACCTATATACATCTAATTCAAATTAAATTAATTAGGATTCATTCAGTGCGTTGTTTAATTTGGTTTGGTTCGATGTTACTAGTTGCTCTACATTATCGAAGGTGACAAAAACACAATCTCTTTGATTATCAGTTTGTCATTAAGTAATCCTTTGATGGGTCTGTGTCTTCGTCAACATAAGTACATTGTAATTCAAAAGAAGGACATCGTGATCGATTAGGATCTCTGTCTCGTGTAAAACATCAATATAAGTTGTTACCATTAATTTGTGATAGGGTTTTCAAGTTTCAACAAATAATAAGGACATTATGAACCCAAAGAAGATTTAGTTTTCCAGTTGACATTGCTCCATTTATGCTCATCAATTCCCAACTACAAAATGATCTAAAACAATAAGTTGGTACGGATGCAGGGTCTTTTAACTTTTTGGGCAGCCATCAAATACGGTACAATCACACGATCTCAACAGTTTTTCATTTCAATTCCAGTACCAAACAACATTTAGGTGTGTAAAATGTAAGTCAGTCATATATATAAATCACTTTGGAAATTCCAGGATTTCTAATTAAGAATCTTTAAGATCGATCCAAACTTAATGATTTACATCATTTTTTTTTTTGGCTGAAGTAAATAATGGGCCTAGCTCTTATTTGAATTTATTAAAAAAGTAAGAAGAAAAGCCTGAGCCAATTAGAAAAACAAAACATGAAATCAAAGCCTCAAATGTTACAACCACACATCAATCAACCCACTTATTAAAAGACCTTATCCTTCTCCTCTTCCGCCTCTAGAGGCAAAGAAGTGGAGAACGGAAGCAAAAAACCTAGTCTTTACCAACCTCCTCTTCACCGGAAACACACTGCAACTACCACCCTTCTCAGTTTCATCTCCATCTTGATTTGCCTCTTCTTCCTTCTCCACTATTTCACATACTCCGAGTTTTCCTCCTCCCTAAGCTGGGGTTTAGGTTATGACGTAGTGTAAAGAAACAAGGAAATCATCGTCCGACCTATTACGTATACTGACATGTGTCATGTCTTACATCATTGTTTTAGAGAATGAATGGTTTATATTCACTGAGAATACATACATACATACATATAAACTTGCCCTGCTAATTAAGGAGGTCTATTCCTTAGTTAAGAAATGGATTTCCATATTTTGACTACTTTTTTATCACATATTCACATCTTAACCGTTTAGTTTTTAGGTCCTACTGTATAAATCACTTATGCAAATTTTCAGCCAAATTTATGATCGTTAAGATATCGAACTCAATTAAATCAATGAACGAACCAAATCCAACCTGAACCATTCGTGTTCATAATTGTAAATTGCAATTTTGGATGCCTTAATGATCATCAATTTGGCTGAAAATTTGCAAAGATGATCTACTAATATATACCTAAAAACTGAACGGTTAAGATGTGAATATGTGATCGAAAAGTGGTCAAAATATAGAAATCCGTTCCTTACGGACCTCCTTAGCAGAGCAAGCCTCTGTGTGTGTGTGTGTGTGTATCACTAGCTCACATGTTCCGAATAGTGACAGTGATTGAAGTTCTAAGTTTTAACTGTCTCTCTTTATTATTGATGAGCTTGATAGTAGTGTGTTGGTTACTGCTCTTACCAGCACAAGTGAAGATTGCTCTTTAGTGGATCGAATTATGAAGGATAGTCATATACGTATATGACATGTATTAAACTATTAATTTCATTGTTATTCGACACATGTATTTTGAAGTAAATATATGTCATATACTTGACTTACCTTGCTAGTCATTCTTATGTTGATGATGTTTGGTTAGAGGAGTCACCCTCCATTATAAAGGATGTTATCTTCAAAGAATATTTATATAAGTGTACTCGAAGTAATGGTTTATGCCTCAGAGTCCGAAATCATCATCTAATAAAAGTTGTCTTTCATTGTCAAAAAATAATGCCCACCAAAAGTTTGTTGTCTCCTCTAAATAGTTAGCATATCACTTTAAATTTCATTTTTGGAATCATTAGAATGAAACAAATATAGTGTTTGCTAGAATAGATTTCTTTCTCCTTTAAGAGAAGACATGACATCCAAAAAGATATGTTCGAGGCAAGTAAGATGCAACATTCCTATATAACTATCCTTTCACTGTCCTACTCATTTTCTTTCTTTATTGGGTCGAAAACAATATCCATTCGTATGTGATTTGATGGTATGTTTTTTTTTTCTTTTTCTTAATATTATATTGGAGGAATTAAAATTTTGACCTAACTTAATTGTATGCTAAAATATCACCCTCCTCGCCATTTGAGTTAATCCCAAAAGCTTGATTTGATGGTTTGTTCATTTTTAATTTTTTTATTTTATTTTTTTTATAAGGAGTGAGGTAACAAGCAACCTCAGTTATGTTAGCGAGTTAGTAACACACTCACCCAGTCAGTATTCGGACCGAGGTCCGCAAGAGTATCCCAACAAAGCCAGATTAATCTCCCGCTGCAGGTGCACGAACCCGAAGGCCCCTAAAACCTGTTGGCCACAAACTGGTGGGAATTGGGGTTTGAACTCTAGACACGGGGGTTCAATACTAGGCAATTTGACCAACATTACCACATCAGGTGGTTTGATGGTCTGTTCATTTGGTAAGAAACTATACCTAACGTTTATTTTTATTTATGTTTAATTGTAATTCTTTTTAGAAAATAAAAGAAAAGAAAAAAATTGTAACCAAAATTGAATCCTTAAGTTTACTTTTATACTGTGCGGATTTTTAGCCCATTTCCAAGGAACAAGTTTAGTATGATAGTAGAACTTTATTATCTATGAAAATGCATGATAGTCATATACGTATATACAATATTTAACTATTTTGTTGGAAACATATAATCATTTAATGTTAGATTTAGACCTTGTTTGGTTCGCAAAAAGTAAACATTTAGAAATGAAAGTTGAATCATTTCTTGAGTTTGGGATGCAAAAGGAAATGAAATATTTTCCTAAAGCAATGGAAAATAGGGGGAACATGGTTCCTTCCATATTTCAAAAGAATCACTTTCCCCTATTCTTTTTTTACATCTATTACTTATAAAACATTATTTTATTAATTAACTACAACTTTTTAACAACTTTTCGGATAACTTTCCTTATGTTACCAAACATAGAAATGGAAAGTTCGTCGGAAATTTTATTTCATTCTCATGAAGAAGATAAATGAATTACTTTCATTTTCGCGAACCAAATGAGACATTTTTATGTGAGATTTAAAGGTAAAATAGATATAAGAAATGATGATGTACCTTATTCCTAAAACAATGTCATGTTTACGTCATTATGATGCAACAGAAAAAAAATACATACGAGTATATGACGATGAGACACCATAAAACAGAGACGTTAATGATTAAAAAAAAAAAAAAAGACAGTTGAAATTTAGAATTAATATTAAATTAATAGAGAGAGAATAGAAGAGAAAAATTACGGTGCGTTTCTTGAACAAGTTTTAGGGAGGCCAAGCGGCCAACGCCCACCAACTGAAAGTGTTACGTTCAACCTTTGATTTCATGAATGAAAAGGTGATAACTACGTATGAATTTCCCGAAGAGAATATGCATGGCGGCCCACACGCATTGAGTTAATAATTAACCTACCATTCATATTCTGCATCAAGCAGTTCAGATATTACTTTGTTTAATTGACCGCCTGGCGCATCATATAATGTTGTTTAATTATCTGGTTAATTAAATCCAACTCAGAACCTTGTGCTCTATATTAGTTAGTTTCTTTTCAGTTCAGTGTTCCCTTTTGTTCTCTTAAATATTTGGGGGTCATGGGTTTTAACCATTTCTCTTTTGGCTTTGAAAAGCTATGGGACATAGTCACATAGATGTACCATTCATGTATATACTATATTCAAATCACTTTTAAACTTGCAAGATGAGAGATTGTGAACAAAGAAATTCAAAGTGCCTGATTTGATTCGTAAAATCTCAAAGCAAACCGAAAACGTATATGGATCGAACGATTAATTGATTCTATGAAGAAAAGTCGATAGAAATTAAAAAGAAAAACATAGTGACGGATCTGATGAAGCCAAAGTAAGGAAAAGAAAAGGATAATCAGCGCTCATATTTTGGATTCTTTATAATATTAATTACTGTCTCAACAAAAAACTCCCATCTCCTCCGCTTCTCGCCGGCCTCCTTTTCCTACCTTTGCCTGAATGCTGACGCCGGACGTAAATATCGGACTGATTCCGATGCTGTTGGAACCGGTGAGCTGCCCAATACTTCTTTTCCCCTGGTTTTCACGTCCCTATTGGACGGCCTTTTAGTCACCGGCAGGTTTGGAATTCCGGTAAGGTCGGGAAAAAGCGGATGGTGAGAAGGGAAGAACATGAATATCGGTAACGTCGGTGAGCTTACCGATATATATATTTTCACGTCCCCATTGGTCGGCCTTTTAGTCACCGGCAGGTTTGGACTTTGGAATTCCGGTAAGGTCGGGAAAAAGCGGATGGTGAAAAGGGAAGAACATGAAGAGTCATTTCACAAGAGAACATTCCAAAAGGAGTACGTTGTTGGGAGTGTATAGGAAAATTTTGGCTTCAAAGAGAAAAACCCGTCTTCAAAACTCCGGTCAACTTGACCGGAGTCAGGGACTTGTTACCGACGACTCATTGTGAGCTAGCTTGGCAACATGGTCTGGGTTTGGATGTGGGTATATCTGAGTGTGGTTGCATATTTTGGCTTTTGGGATTTTGGGTGGAGGAAGAGAGATCCTGGGATTGGGTACTTTAGAGGAAGAGAAAATAGAGGCAATGAATTTCACAACGGAATCAAACGCCATGGTCTTCACCAGCCTCCTCTTCACCGGGAAAACACTGCCCTTCTTGGGCTTGCACCAATTATTCTCCATCGCCTCGAGCTTGCCCACCGGCTCTGGGTCTGTCTCGGACCAAAGAATTGCCGCACCTGCAGGGTTCTCAAGCTTCTTCGACACCATTTCCATCTGCCTCTCACTCTTTGCTTCTCACTAGTATCTCTCTTACCCTTGTGTTATGTGATGAAGTTGGTAGGTTGTGAATTGAACGAGGGATTCAGCTTGGGCATTATATAAACAAGAAAATACCCAAGCAGAGAGAAGCTTAGTTGGAAAGCAAGCGCCTATGGGCATTGGACCAATCAGCTCTGCCACGAGTATAGCTTTATGAACTACATCTGTGTGGGGGTCAAGTTGATTCCCATTTGTCTTTGGCCCCCTTTCCTAATCCCCACATTTTCTTCTACACCATTTGACCCACCCACACATGAAATATGAAGCTTGAATTCAAGAGGTACCATTAGACCTGTAAATGAATCGGATTTGGATTGGATCGACCTAAATCCAAACCCGTTTACTTAAAAAAAAATTCGATCCAAACCCGCTCCGTTAACCCGGCGGATCATTGATAGCTAGATCCAAATCCGTATCCGCCGGATTAACGGATACTCAATCCGCTAATCCGACCCATTTATAATTTCAAATATTTTAAAATTTTAAATAATAATATTAAATTTATATCATGATACCTCATAAGATATTAATAAAATATTAAAACAACATGAAAAGTATCATCAAAAGTAGAATTACATTATCAAAATTCTTAATGCTTCTTGAAATTTTGGGTGATGGACTGTCCCTTAGATTTCTGCAAAAAATTTGTATTAGAAATTCTTCATATTTTATATTTTATATTTTTTAAAAATAATAATATATTAATAAAAAATAATATTTTATTATTACGAAAACGGGCCGGATCATTAATGGATCGGATCGATCTAAATCCGTATTTGATCCGTTAAATAAACGGGTTAACGGATTCGGATCATTAACGGATCAACGGATCAAAATTTTCGATCCAAACCCGTCCAATAGCCACTGATTTGGAGCGGGTCCGGATCAAAATCCGGTCAATTTACAGGTCTAGGTACCATTAGATCAAACAAAAAGAACAAAATAAATCCAGCTACCCAATTTGACTCCCTACAGATTCAGTAATTTGTGATAGGTACGTGAAACATATCATGTTACAAGGATGTATGTGTAGTGTACTATGTGTGTTTTTTTTTTTTTTTTCAATTCTAACTATTAGTTTAAGGTTAGAAAGATGCATGTCAATTCTCGAATTAATAATTTAGGTATTGGTTGTTTTAAAAATAGCTTTTTTTAGCCTCATCTTTTTATTTATAATATAAAAAAAACTATGGAATTGATATTTCCATTCTTATCTTAGTTACGTTTCCTAAATAAATCTATTTCATTATTGAAGTTCAAAATCAGCATTAATGCTTTTCTAATGCGAATGGCAGTATATAAGATAAGATGGTTACTCTAAAAAAGGTGCCTCTGTAGTGTTAAGTCGTTTTGACTAGATTTCGTTGTTGAAGTGTTTTGACTAGCTGATATATGGGACTTAAAAGTTCTTGAGGTTTGGGAATTGGGAAGCTACGTGGAAATTTCCTAAATAGTGACCATATAACCTTAACATTCCAACTTTTTCTTCTAAACTCTTTAGCTAAGTTAGTATAACTTTTAGATTATGATTACCAAAGTATTCTAAATTAAACCGGCTTTAAAACCCGTTACGTACCCAATTTAAATTGTGTACTTAGTTTGGAGCTGGTTGAATTTAGTATACAGTTAGTTATCCAATTCTGACTAACTAGTTTGGTAACCAATAAATTTTCTATGTTGATATTGTCACTGCCATTAATTTGGCTAAGTGATAAGGTAGTTCTTACTAACAAGGTCCAAATTAGATTCCTCTATATTGATAAAAAACAAAAAAAAACAAAAATATATGGGGATGATTGGTCATGCTAAACGATACTAATCAGCCTAGACTTTGTTCGGCAAAATTGCTGGGGACATTAATGCAAGTGGATCGAGGATTTGAAGCTATGGTGGTGCTAGACGCGTAAACTAATGAAAATACTGAAATGGGCAGTGGATTGAGGATTTGAAGCTATGACGTATGGGCTGAGCATGACAAACTTTTTTACGGTAATTGAATTTTCTCCTTAATCAAAAATGCAAGAAGAATATATTTCGTTCAATTACATGAAAAAGAACAATTATTAGGTTCACCCCTAGGGTGAATGAGCATATTCACCCCGTTGTCGATTAATATATTTTTACTTAATAAATTTATAATCCAACGGTCTATATCTTAAATTATTCTTTAAAGATCATATCTGTAAAAAATCAATCAAATCGGAAATCGTTTAATTATCTAATTGAATCAAATAAATGGATGGTTCTAACAACACTTATTACTACTATATGATGAACCGTCCATATAATTCATAGAAATGAATAACTAAAAGGTCTTCAATTTAATTGATTTTTTACATAACTAATATTTATATTACGTTATACAACATGAATGGTTGGATTAGAAAATTAGAAAATTATTATACGTTAATCGCATGAGATGGTGAATTTGCTCATTCACTCATAATTATTATACCTAAAAATTGTTCCATGAGAAATAGATTTGAGGGTATGACGGTATGGGCTGAGCACTGCTTCATGCTAATCGACCGATAATTATCATAGTTCTAATAAAAATGTATAATATCAGTATATTAATAATAGAAAGAAAGGAAATACAGACAGTCATGATTTAACTCTGAGTTTTAACTGCTGATCAACTGTCTCTTTTCCCTGTTATATTATAGCGTTTTAACAGCATTAGTCCACTTCAATCAATGATCACAACTTCTACAAGCTCAAAAAGCATCGTGAGGTTCGGGTTTGACTTTCTCACTTGTGAGGTAACCCCCACGGCCCCACAAAAATAGAAGTTCTTTGAGAACTTTTTTGTGTCTGGCTGTGTTGTATTGTAATTAGTTAATTATAACCTTAACTAGTACTATTAACTAATTAAGGTGGCATTCGGGAATCCTAGCTTATTGATAGTTTCTGCCCAGTTGTGTCAAGTTTCTGGGAAGTTAACAGTTTGTCTTAATACCCCTTATATTCCTTAAACTGAATCATGTAACAATCATGTTTATATCATAATTATATCTATATACTACGTAAGTACGCAATACGTACTCATTTAAAAGCATATTCAAGGATGAGACATTAACATATTATACCATAAATAGTCATATAGATATGCTTCTTAATTATTCTCAAAAAAGCTCGGCTTGTTTCTCAATTAGCGACAGTAGACATTAATATACCATAGATAGCCATATATGGTTATTCCTGAAAGAGGAAAGAAGAGGATTTATTGTTGAGGTATGTTTCTTCATTGGAAAAACTTGGTTTGTGTAAGCTTTAGTTAGTGAGGCCGCTACACGTACAAGTACACATCAATTTCAATGTTTCATGCTTGAAGAATCAGTTTCCTTTATGCATGGTCCACGCGTTAATGAACAGTGTTATTGCTTGGTTAAGTTGTTAACCTTATCGTTTGGCTTGAGGTTGAGGTTTAATTTTCCTTCATCTTGGTTTGTACTTTGTGTACATTACTAGCTACTTCCTAGCTAGTTAGATGAGTGATTCGTTTTATTCTCTGAATTAATCCTTTTCCACACATTGTTAAAGGTAAATCTAGAACTTCCTGCAAATGATCGATCGAGAATTCAAAGTGCTGTAAAATACGTCAAACCACCGCGCGAAGAGAAAGTTGAGCACATACAAGTTGCATTGAGGAATTATCAGGAAAAAAAAAAAACTGAAAAACATATACAGTGACTAGATCCGGACAAAGTAAAGTAAAAGATTATTTAATGAAAATTTTATAATACTATAAAGAAAAAAACCCCACATCTTCACCGTCCTTTTCCGCACCGTTCCGGAATTTCGATGGCCGGACGTGAAGAGCCGACGGAATCCGACATCGGAACAGGTGAGCTGCTCCAATCCTTCTTTCCCCAACTCCAGGTTCTGATGTGGCATTCCGAAGGACTGGAATTAGGAAACCCATTAATTCCGGTAAGACCGGGAAAAAGAAAAGGGTGGCAACGAGGGGAGAAAAGGAGGAGTTTTTTGAGAAGGCTACAAATTTAAGAAACTTTTGGTTCACCGGTAACCGGCCGGCCGGCCAAATTTACAGGAGTCCGGTCACTACTTACTAACCATGATGTAAGGCCAACTGCTCATCAAGGTTATGGGAATATCTGGTTATGGTCGCATTTTTTGGCATTTGGGATTTTGAGCCTGGTTTGAAAGAGAGATTTCATTAGCTTCTTTAATGCAACAGAAACCAGAGGCCACGAAATTCAGAATGGAATGGAACACCATGGTCTTCACCAGCCTTCTTTTTGCCGGGAAAACAGAGCCCTTCTTGGGCTTGAAGCAATTAACCCCCGTCTTGAGTTTGTCCACCACCTGTGGCACTGTCATGGGCTTCGCGACCACCTGTGCGACAACTTCGGCACCTGTAGGGCTCTGAAGCTTCGACACCATCTCGATCTGCCTCTCACTCTTTGATTCTTCTCACTACTCTTGCTCTGTGTGTTGTGTTATCACTGTTATGTGGGTTCAAAGGTGGTACCCAAATATATAGGGGGGACTAATTTTAAAGAGGGTTTCTGTAATTGTGGATGGTGCATTATAATAGAAAAGAAAGAGAAATTACCCAATTAGAGAGAACCTTGGAGAGCAAGCACCTATAGACCACGGAGATAAGGACACGTCTACCCATCTGTGGTTATTGAAATGAATCAATATACATTTTATCATGCATAGCCAGCTGAGTTTTAACCGCGATGGATAGCTACATTCCCTTTCCTAATTTTCTCTCTCTCTACTAGCTTTTTTAGACAACAATTTGATTTTGACCCAGCCACAAATGGTGAAAGGTTCAAGCTTCAATTCAAGGGATTCCATTAATAAAAAATTCCAAGAAAGAATTTCAGGTTCCCAATACCACTTATTTATTAGGTGATTAGGTGCCCAATTGGGTATCTTATTAGTGTGTACTAGTGTTTTTCTTTTCAATTCCCACTTGATTTGTCATTTCAGAATTCTTCTCCATTCGTTTGATATTTTCTGCAAGACAAAAATTTTCACCTTGCATTTGGTTCATAATTGAAGTTCAAAGAGTGCATTACCTTTGTAGTTTTCTAGATGTCATGTAAACTTTGTTAACCAGGGAAACTTCTAGCTGAGAATATGTACCCTAGACAGTGACTAATTACCTTAATTACATGCACATGACAATGTGTAAACTTGATCACTATTCTCTTCAAAAATGGTGATCAAGTTGGGCTCAAAAGCAAGCTGAACACGCGGAGATAACGAATGGTTACAAGCTTTTGAAGCTGGTTATATATCGAGATAGTGGAAAGATAGTTTTGCTCTTGGAAGTCCATGATCTTGGTCATTATTTTTTAAAGTGAGAGATGGGCCTCATTGACTCACGTTTTTGTTGCTCAATATTATTATGGGCAAGGACAAAAGAAATTGAAGCCCTAGACCCTATGGCCAATCACGAACTTACACTTGCAATCTTCTTTGTTGACGAAATAAATATCAATACGAATTTAAAATCGATGTGATCACATTTCAAAGAGAGGCCGTCAAGAGCAGCCCTGCCTTTTTCAATCTCTAGTGTATATTCATTTGATCAGGAATCATATGCATGCTAGATATTCTATAAGAATTAATTGCTTTGTCCCATCTGCATGGTTGCGGCTTGATAATGGTATAATGTGTTTCATTTGGGAGGAACTCGCTCCACATCTTCCGGCAGCGAATTATCATCATCAAAATCATTGAATCGGGTCTCTATGTACTCTTCTCCTTCTCAGGTCAGATCATCTAGAATGCTGTCACAAGGGTGTGACCCAGATTGAGTACCAAGTGACGTTTGCTAGCTACTGAATGAATAATGTTATCTATGTGAAAACAAAATCTCATAACAAAGTTGAAACAATCACCAAAAATATTATATAGTTATCTAAATAATTTTATAAATTAAAATTAACAATAATTTATCTTTCTCTATCTTTTATCATACTTTTGTATTACCGTCTTTTTTGATATTTTTTTTTCTTTATTTTCAAGAATTGCATTTTTCACATGCATAACATGTGACTGATGTCTAATCTATTGAAATTTAGGATAGTAAGCATCATGAGGTGGTGTTACATCAGGTTGCAAGACAGAATAATACTTCCAAACCACTACAGGCTAGGAGTGGAGACATCAGACATGTACATTGACTATATGTACCGGCACAAACACAGAAGCTAAATTGGTAATGATCCTTTGATATTTTTATGGTAGAAATTTATGAAAGCTCACATCGATCATTATGTATGATACAACACGTGATATTCAGCTATGAAGATCGGATTCAAAGTTACATAGGCAATAATTAAGCACATATCGTATGAAATTAAAACACTGTATTGACCAGAAGGATCGGAGTTTAATTTAGAAAGGGTAATGGGGTCTTTAGCTCCTCCTGGAAAGGCTATGTTTTACATGCCTACAGACGCATGATCTGACAGGCACATGATCTGATCAATCAATGTCTATCATTCCAAAATAAGATGAACTAGGCAAAAAGCCCGCACAATGCTGCGGGTATACTATTGATATGCTTGAATTTAATAAAAACTACATTATAAATATATTACATGGCAAAATGAGAGTGTGTATTGTTTAGTTGTCCCAAAAATTTGGTGCCTTTGTCAGATTCCAAAAATGGTACAGATGCTAACCAAGTAGTTGTATATGTATACAGTGCAAAAAATGGTTAGGCTTGGCAAAAAAAGGTCTATGCTAGTAGTTAAGATTAACTATGTACAGCATATCTTCGGATGAGTCTTCAAGTGATTCTATAGAGATGTCGTCCACGCTATAGAAGAAAGTAACAAAAGAGTGGTATATCTTAAATTATATGATTCATGTAAACATTACATGAGAAAGTAATAGTGCTCACATTTTCGCTATTATTATAGACCAAGATTTGCAGATTTGGTTTGTTTATGAGTTGTACTTCAACTTAGCAAGGCTTGCTGATTTGTCTTTGCAGTTATGATCACAGAGCATCTTATCATTTTGTATGCGATAATGACATTAAAAGCACAAAGAACAAACTAAAATCACATAATATCGCTTCTCAAATGCACGGTATCAAGAAAACTTGATCTCAGAAAACAATCCCAAGTAGATAAATTCACCACTAAGCTTATCTAGAATATTTACAGCTATAAACAGTCCACAAAAGAACACTATAAACAAAAGCTCTCTGTTTTATAAACAGTCCACAAAATAAAAATATATAAACAAAAGCTCTCTGTTTTATATGAAAAATCAACATGAAAGGCAGAAAATTGTTAAACCTAGAACACAAAAAGAACTTTCAAGCTCAAAAACCAATCTCCAATACAAAACACCCAGATCTTATACACACTGAATACAAAGAAACAGAAAATGCATACAATCTAGGGAAACAGAAATACTGAAAGCTAGGAAGAGCCTAAGAAGATTGAACAGAAACACAAAGAATACAAACCATTGATAAGCATTAAAACATGAACAGAGAAAAAATATAAAGAAGAGCCTAGTCTGTACGTGCTTGGTTTCTTGATTTATATCAAATAGCATTACACCAATCATTTTGATCAACCTGTTAGAACTTAGAACATAATGAATTATCATTTAATTAGATTTGTGTCTTTTAATCCTTTTCCAAAATCCTGTACTATATCAGCTCAACAATAGAAACTCTTTTAACAAATTTAAAGGCAACCAATTTGTATTAGTATATAAAGTGCGATCATTACTCTAACTAGATTAAAGTACAACTCATAAACAAACCAAATCTGCAAATCTTGGTCTATAATAATAGCGAAAAGGTGAGCACTATTACTTTCTCATGTAATGTTTACATAATTTAAGATATACCACTCTTTTGACAACTTTAAAGGCAACCAATTTGTGGCGGAATTGAACCAGAACCCATTTCCCTTCCCTTTCAGCGCACATGCAACCAAAGCCAATAACTCAGAGCTGAATCAAAATAATTGCAGCCATTACCAAGCGCAATCCTACAAATCCCAAATAGCCCAAAAAAATGAAATCAGAAAAGCATGCCAACAAAACATTAAAGAAGTCACAAATACCAAAAGCCAAAAAACCAAATTTCTTTCCACCAGAGAATGAGAAGACCAACAAAACAATCTTCTTGTACGATCGAGCAAACAATCCTCGCCCTCCCCCTTTCTGCAGAGATCGAGCAAACACCTCTCCATCTCTCTCTCTCTCTCTCTCTCTCTCTCTCTCGCAGCAATGAAACGAAGACGCGTGTAATCGAGAATCAGGTGGTGTCTCAGCAGATCAATAGGTGGACTATGCACATAGAAGGGCAACAAAATCCGGCCACTATTCATTTCGTTTGTCCTTTCTGGTTTGCGTTTTAGTATAGTTAAAAGTTAGATCCGGGAGTTAGGATTTTTAGTGAATTGTTTAGGAAAGTAAGTGATTGTATACATAAGTAGTTGTGTGTAATGAACAGGACTGCCAACTGAAACTGAGACTGAATATAGTTGACATGAAACTGAGACTGAATATAGTTGACATGAAATTGAAACTGATACTGAAAGAGCAAATGCCCGTATAATGAACAGGACTGCCAACTGAATATATAGTTCTTGGAGACAGAATACAATTTTGAGTGCAGATAAACAGGACTGGCAACTGAACTTTGCTTGAACTTCCTTGCAAACTTGTTGAATTTCTATTGGAATTTCTGCTTCTGCCAGCCTCTCCCTCTTACTTCAATTTCCAGGTCATCATAGGTGACTTAGAATTGAGTATCAGAGTGAAATCAGCTGAATAAGTTTTTCGCTTTTGCTTTGGAATTTGTGCTTGTTAATTTAGTCTAGAAGAGACTTTCATCAGCTTTGATTCATTCTGGAATGTCTGTAGATTGATTAGTAAAAGAATTAGTACTATATCTAAATTGTGAAAAAAAAAAAATTGTAAAAGACATATTCAAGTAATAGCATTTTAGTTGATTACCTGCAGTAGCATACAGTGAGTTGTAATCCACTTTGTTGCAAAAGCTGAGCCAAAGCTCTGGAAAACAGCGCAAAAGGATTGTGATCTTTCTTGATCATTGTATAATCCAAAAATTGTTGATGTGATAAGGTTTTGAAAGCAGGCTGAAAATAATATGACCAAAAATTGTTGATGTGATAAGATTCTGATGTTCAGGTGCTGCACTACCTGTTGACGTCATTCAGGTACTTTAATAGAATTGAACTCCATCATATTGGTAATGCATGGCTTACACGTTTCTGTATAAAAATAGAGAAAGCAAATCATGTAGACTCATTTGTAGTGAAATATGAAAAATGAATGATGGAAAGACATGCATCATGTCGCTAATACATAAAATTCATGCAAGGACTACAAACCTGCGTAAGAGCTTGGATTTCCCTTCTCAGCCAACTTTGAAGCCAACAGTTTGGCTGAAGATCGAAGACTGCAGAAATACAGTTTGAATATGCTTTACATAACAGTTTAGATATTTAAACTGAAGATAAGTCTACTGCCCGTCATTCTTGGGGGTAGCAAAATGCCGATACTACTTCAGAAGGCACTTGATGCTTCTTCTCAGGGAACTTGGGGACGGCAAAAGTCCCCTGAGATTTCTAAAGGTGCTTGGGGGGAGGAAAGGCCTGCCAATACTTCTCAGGGCAGTTGGGGGCAGCAAAAGCCTGCTGATGCTTCTTCTGAGGGAACTTGGGGACGGCAAAAGCCTGCTGAGATGTCTACAGGTGCTTTGGGGGGAGAAAAAGCTTGCTGATGCTTCTTCTCCGGGCACTTGGGGACAGCAAAAGTCTCTTGATATTTCTGAAGGCAGATGGGGGCTGCAAAAGCCTGATACGACTTCTCAAGGCTCTTGGGGACAGCAAAAGTCTCCTGAGATGTCTCGAGGCTTTTAGGAATGTTTTATGTTCCAGAATGATCAATACCAATCTGTGAATTGACCTATCATTAGCTAGATATTTGAACTCCAGCACTGCAGTTAAACACAATATTTAGATATTCAAACAACATCAGTACTGTGATACATCAAAGATGTCATTTAAGAAACCTGATTGAAGAAAACAAAAGAAATTACATATGCAGTTAATAGTGATTACCAGGAAATACAACAAGAACAAATAGAATCCATAATTTATATGCCAAGCAGCACAATACATGGTTCAGTATAATAGCACTGTAATCTATACTTGTGAGGGCTTGATAAGACAAAGCTGCAGACATCAAAAAAATAACATAAGTAAGTTTTCTACAACATAACCGCAATATAAAATGAAAAAAGAGCAACTGAAGGATACCTATCCCCCGAATCCTGGTTAATGTAATGCTTTTGAAACGAACATCCATCATATCCATGTATAATCGAAAAATTATCCATGTGCAACCATCTACCAAAAGTAAAAAATCTGACTATGGATCTTGTAGAAATTGAAGATCTAGTATAAATTATGATAGAAATTAAGATTGTAAAAGTGAAGAAAGAAATTTATAAAGAAGTTTAATGAAAATTTAGGTAGAATGAGAAAATAGATATCAGTGATCTTGTGAAAACCTCATAGGTCAATTTTCCAGGTTTGAACAAAATTTCAGCAATATGCTCATTAAATCATTGAACAGAAGATACCATCTATGAAAAGATGATATTGTACTGAAAGTTTTTTTTTATCAGAAAACAGAATGTTGAAGCATGCAAGTCTGCAAAATGATTTAAGTGCAAACCAAATGAAATGAAGCTCAACAATAACTGATGAAAGTGTATTTCATGAAATAACTTGAAAGGCAGTTCATCTATGTACTTTTACAATATGACTGCTTTATAAATTTGAATCAAATCCATTGTTCATGGTGTTCAAGTAAAATTAGTTTGCACTCTATGTCAATACTAAAACTTAAAAATCATAATCTGACATAAATGAAAAACACTCAAGTCTCACCAAGAAAGATAAAATGTCATGCTATAATCTTCAAATTATAGTACTAACAAAACCACATCTCCTAAAGAAAAAGAGGGGAAAAAAGATAAACTTTATTTTGATGGTTATACTATTTTGTTCTGTTGGTTTGGTTCATAAACTTTATTTGTCATGGCAAGAAAAGAAGAAAAGATGTGGAGAAAAGGTGAGTTCAGACTTTAACAAATACTAATCTGGACAAACTTCAAGATGAGTAACATTAGCTACATTTTGCTTATAGCTTTTGGACCAACAGCAAGAAAAGAGAGCCAACTTTGTAATCACATTGTCAACCCACATTGTAACCAAAGCGCAGGAACCGGAGAGAAGCAAAAAAAAAAAAATTTCTTAGAAAAACAGCACCTTTAATCTGGTAATACAAAGAACAGTAGCTGCACCCACAACCACAACTGTAAACCCAGAAAATAACAATGAGCTCCAAAATTGAGAACAAAAGACTCAAAACAGCTAATATATAAATATATATCTATCTATCAGAACAATACCCTTTTACACTACTTTGAGATCGTAATGAAACCCTAGGCATCTCAATACTGATTTATCTCTCTACAAACAGTTGTAAAAGTTTGATGAAAGAGGAGTGGTGTATCAATTTTTAGATTTCTCTTGTCCAAACTGAGAAAAAAAAATTCCCCAAGCATGAGTGAATTTTGACTGCTAAAAGAATTGTACAAACTGAATCATATTTTATATCCTGAACCAACTTTAGCATCGCAATTTGCTTTTCCAGAACTCTTCTTCCTTGTGTGTTAGAAGCAGACCAGTTTACTTATCTGTCCTCAACATGAAAAACACAAATGTCCAATCTACTTATGTCAAGAACAGTATTTTTCCTTAAAAAAAATCCATGAGTGTATTCGGAAATTTCATTTGAATCAAATTCAATCACCCAAAGAAATCCCCAATTCTGAAATTTACCTTCACCTCACCTTACAATCCTAACAAATTCACAGACTAAGACCCTCACCTTACAACCCTCTTCAGGTATATGCAAAAAATTCCTAACAATTTCAAGTTCAAATGCACCTTCAGCTTACAACCCTCTTTAGGTGTTCAGATAGCATTGGTAAATTTGAGTTATCAAATGAACCAAAAAGAAAGAGCCAAAAAACCAAAGAACCAAAGAACAGAACAAATGAAACATATTGTTTACTAAAATCAAAAGAACAAATGAAATCATTTTTTACTAAAATCAAAAGAAAGTAGATTATCTGACTATATGAAACATTGAAGAACTCATGATGTTTACTATAGATGTCATGATACTTCGTGCTAATATTTACCATAGATGAAATCATTGTTTCAATAAAATCAAAAGAAAGTAGATTATGTTTCTTATAAACATCTAAAGAATATATAAGCATCTTGGAGGTCATTACAAAGTCAAAGGATATATAAACATCTTGTAGCGTAATCAATTTTAATTATCAATGAAAGACTATCAAACAAAGAACACTTTACTAATCTCACACCTTAATATTATTAAAATTTTTTTATTTAGTACCGATACCCAAAAACAATAAACTGAGTAGTATCAAGTTTGAGTTCTTGATCTGGAAATGTATTTAAAAAGAACAGATGATTATGAAACAAAGTGGTAAATAGGAGCCAAAATTTAATAGTCTTCATGATCGGTTTTATTGATGGTTCTTTCTTTAGTGTCTCTTTCATTGTCTAGACAATAAAAGTTGTGTTTGTATTTTACTGTATCAATTTTTTCCTGGTAATTTATTTAGACTGGTTATAAAGCTAGATTCTTTCAGCTATAAAGGAGCCACAACAAATAGTACAAAATCAAAGCAGGTTTCAAATATGAGTAATCAAATCAAATGATCTTTAAACAACAAAAGGTGACAAACTTGGTGCTATCAACGTTGTAAATCAAGGCGTAGCTTTTCCCAAAGAAACACAGATTGATTTGTGGTCTTCTGTTTTGTAGCTCAGTGCGTGAGCTTTTATAGAACTACAAATCAGAGAAAGAACAGTAATATGGCTAAAATGAAACAAAATGAGTTTGGGTATATGAAATTCTAGAGGTGAATCGTTTTCTTTTACAATCTACAGAACCATTCGAATTGTTGAAACGCAAGAGACGCAGACTACCCAATAAAAGAAGATCGCAATTATTGAAGATCCAACAAACTAATTTTCAATGAAGAAAAAGTGAAGGATAGTAATTGATGATGTTATATATCCTCAGTCCCGATCACTTGGTCACCTAGTGACCATGAATCATTTGCTCAATAGCCTTTAGATCTGACCCATATTAATCCAAGGGCTGAGAAAGAATTACTCCACTTGAATTAAAATATAATATTTTATTCATATTTAATCACTTTCAATTACTTTAATAATTAAAATTATTTATTGATTGCAAGTTGCAACAATCAATCTTCCACACCAGTTCCCCGTCTTCTCCTCTTCTCACAGTTCCAAAAAAAATTTTCAGAACCCAAATCCTTCCCTCCGATGAACCATGTCAAGAATTTGACAACCCATGTCAAGAATTTGATATTAAACACGTCTTCTCTTCTCAATACCTAGAAGAATTGCACAACCCAGTTCTCATTCCGGATTCGTTCCCGCCAGAGACCCAAAATAATATCCTTCGTGGTCGCCGCCGCTCTCCAGCTCCGACGCCGTCGCTCTCCACCACCTCCTACGCCCTCTTTGGAAAGGTACCTTCTCTGTCTCTTTGAATTTTTCAATTGAGCAAACGACTTTATTTTGTCATTCTTCCACGTTGTATCTGCAGAAACTCGCTGGCATGGGAGGTGAAGGTGGAATGGGTGGGATGGATTTTTCAGTGAGTATAACAGCTCATGAGTTTTTTTTTATTGTTTTTTTTTAATTTTGAAATAGTTTCATTTATCAGATCATTGTTTTGACTCTTAACTATAATCTGCAGAAACTTGCTGGCATGGGAGGTGAAGGTGGAATGGGTGGGATGGATTTCTCGGTTAGTATATATTGACTTGTTGTATTTTCCACTATTAGAATTGGTGTTCAATTACTTTGCCAGTTCAATTGTTCTAACTCACTTACCCTGTAGAAACTTGCTGGCATGGGAGGAGGTGATGATGCAATGGGTGACTTTGATGATAGCGATGATGGTAAGAAGACTATTAGCTTAATGATGAGTTGAGTACATGATAGGGTGTATATATTTGTTGGCTATTCAATTTGTTTTGAGGGCCTTTGGCTAGTTTGACATGTACGAGATTTGTTAAAATAGAAAGGAGAATTGGAAGATGTACATTGATTATTGTTAGCTATGATTGGTTGAGTTTGCTTTTATTTACTCTCTGGGAATTGTTGTTGATTGTTGTTTATGATTTTTTGGAACTTAGAGTTCATGCATTCTTGGTTCTAAGATACAGCAAAAGGGTGATCAAGAAGAAGCTCCAGCCAATATGCAGTCTCCTAGCCTAAATATGACAGATGTTGTCGGGGTGTCTGTGAAATATAACTTTGTCTCAACAGGTTGACTACTAAGGGTGTTGACAATAGTTCCTCAGAGGTTTACAAATAGCGAGTCAAGAATCTACTTAAGTACCAAGTTCATGGTTAGCTTATTGAAGTTCTAAGTCAACAATTTGCTTATGTACCAACTGTAGATGAACTCTACTTTTAACTTGAGAGTATAAGGATGTTGAGCATTGTTATTTTGGTTGACTTGGCAACATTGGTGTATATTTTGTTGAGCATGTTGCCACTGAAAGATGTTGTTTCATATGTTGGGCTCTCAGTTCTCAATACATCTGTATTTGTATGAGTGTATTTCACTATTTTTGAATTGTTCCTGATTTCCAAGTGAAGTTTACACCAGTTCATATCTCCTCTTATACCTTTCTTTAAAGGAGTTATCTTTTAGAACAGAAAACAAGGAGCGCACATATTAAAGCTTAAATGTTTGACATCAAAATATATCAATTAAAATGCTACACTTTCAATTTTTTGACTCAGAAAACTAGTTGCTCATAAGCCAAAGGAAAGAAATTTCACCAAGTCTTAGACAAAATTCAATTCCTTCTTCAGTCTACATGCATATGAAACAGATACAAGAATGTTTTTGACCTTCCCATATACATAAACTCTATCAACTTATAAGAAGAATGCAGCGGGTTGGCGGGCGGTAAGTAAATTATCTAAGCAAAAATCTGCTGCAAGTAAATTATCTAAGCAAAAAGTAGACCTCCACAAGTACTAGAATAACAATATGCAGCAGGACTTGCATAAAGCATCAGCCAAAATATGCTCTCAACTACAAATTTCTTGAAGCTTGTTTTGTCTGTTACCTGCATAAAATTAATATATAAATTCAGATTTCAAGAAGAAATTACCATGAACAGAATTTCATTACATTATTATTAGAATACCAAGAAAAAGAAAACGCACACACACAAGCATCAAGTAGAACAACTTACAAGTTATAGTTCATCAACCAAGTAATCTTGTTCACCCAATGCTTTGTCGACATCATTTTCCACAATCTCTGACCTAGCAAACAGAATGATATATTGACTTCAAAGGAGTACTCTTTTAGAATAGAAAACATAGAATTTGCATATATAAACCAATACCTATCAAATCTGCATGTCTTTTTAGTATGTTTAGTACTTTGACATTTAGAACAGTGTCTAACTTTTCTTTTCCTGTCTCTCCATGATGTTATGCGTTTTCCACTACCTTTAGTCTTCACTTGAGAATGATCTAGGAAGTGATTCTCTTCAGAAGTTCCTACTGAATAATTGTTGATAGAAGCTTGGCCAACAGAAAGATTTAGTTTCTTAACTTGCTCCATAAGTCCTTCAAATGCCTTTTGCACAAGTTCGGTCCCCTCTGGTGAAATTGCAGCCTCATCAATTAAATTGGATGCAATTTTGAACATACCGTTGTGTCTCATTATTAATGAATTATCTGCACTATCTTGGCCTTGGCACCTTTCTCTACGAATTCTTGAAAACCTTGTCCATCTTCGCAGAATATATTCTTTTGGCAATTCCATAATCTGTTTTAGTCGTAACAGAGCCAAAATATGCCTGCAAGGAATACCTTCAAATTCAAACATTTTACAACTACATGTCACTATGTTTGATACCTTATCATGTACAAGTGTCCGCATCCTAAAGTTTTCAGCAAACACCCTTTCAGTCTTGTAAACACAACTACTGTCATCTTCCATTACGGCATTTACGATATAACCATTACCATCATGGAGCTGAGCTTGAAAGTGCTTTTGGTATATAATTGAGCCATTTGGACCTCCATTGGCATCCCTAATTTCAAGTTAGGTGTCTCATTCAAATCTCTATGGTCTTCAATCAATTCTTCATGTCTCTGATGAGCAACCGCCCTATTGAAACGCGTGACAAAATCCATCAAGGTGTTTTCTTTATCACAATAACGCTTGAAGAATGCATGTGCAGATTCTACTCTTTGGCTGCTTGACATCCCTGCTGAAAAGTTTTTATTTACGTATGCTGGAATCCACCTGCCACGCAATTCAAACATTTTTTCTAACCATTCATTATTTGTCTGTTGACTTTTTTCCAATGCTTCAAACCATCTCTTTTCAAATTCTTCTGGACACTCCGAATCCCATATACATGTCTTGAAAAGTTCATAGTAATCTTGCATAAAAGCTACATTAGTCTTCTCTGGAAATTTTTTTCAGAATATGCCACACACAATACCTATGAAATGTGTTTGGCAAAACATGAGCAATTGCCTTACTCATTGCTTGATCTTGATCGGTGATAATAACATTCGGGGCACTTTTGGGCATTGCTGCAAGCCATGTTTTCAACAACCAAACAAACGAATCAAAGGTCTCATCGCTCAAAAATGCACATCCAAAAACAACGGTTTTCCCGTGGTGGTTCACACCCACTATTGGAGCAAAAATCATCTTATAACGATTGGTGTTGTATGTTGTATCAAAAACAACCACATCACCAAAATATGTATATGATTTTTTTCCAATTGAATCAACCCAGAAACATCTGACAAGCCTGTTTTCTTCATCTGTATGAAATTCAAAAAAGAAATCTGGATCCTTCTCTTGTTCAGCTTTGAAGTGCTCATATAAAATGTCAACATCATGACCCTTGACTTCTTCTCTCTCATCTCGCACCGCATTTCTTAAATCTCTTTCAGTGCAGCCAACATTTTCATGCCCACCAGCCTGTGTCTCAAATAATTCAAATTGCTGGTATATAGGAATGTCCACCCGCCTCAAGTCTTGTATTAGATTCTTTTTTGCGGTAGACACAGTACGCTGTGATCTTAACAAGTGAACTCTGCTTGGTGTTGTAGGAGGATGATTGTGTTCCTCATTGAAAGTCTTGACCACATAATTACTTCCATCATGACATATAGTTAATTTTGCATTGCACCCTGTTCGAGTCTTCCCTCGGTATCTTTCCTCAATTTCATTTTTTTTCCTCCATGTCTCATCAGTTTCCCCTTCTTTAGAACAAACATATTGTTTCCAATATACTATTCCCTTCTTCTTCGTCTCCTTACTTTTTCTAACACTGAATCCAGCCTTAAGTGCATAATTATTGTAGAAATTGTATGTTGCATCCAATGACTCGAATTGCTGCCCAGCCTTTGGTTTCATATTTTCTTCAACATCAGGGATATATGTCATCTGTGTTTCTGTTGGGAAAAACTTCCATTCCTCTGATGTATTTTGCATGATGTCCACGTGTTTGTAACTGGTCAAAGATAACATCAATTATAAACAATAATAATATTAAAAAAAAAAGGGAAAAAAATGAAACGTTGGGCTCCATTGACTAGAAACAAAAACAACCAGAGAAATTCACCCAACATTCTTTTTCTTTTCCATGATGTTGCATCATTCTTTTTCCTTTTTAAACCCAGCTTACGTGGTTGTTCAATTACATAGAAAGCTTTCTTTCTATTAATATATGGAATCTCAAAGCAAACTTCTGAGGGAACAAAAACTATTAAGAGATAAGAAAGAGATAGAGAATATACCTTTCCAGAGAGGGTGTAGGTGGTGGAGAGCGACGGCGTCGGAGCTGGAGAGCGGCGGCGACCACGAAGGATATTATTTTGGGTCTCTGGCGGGAACGAATCCGAAATGAGAACTGGGTTGTGCAATTCTTCTGGGTATTGAGAAGAGAAGACGTGTTTAATATCAAATTCTTGACATGGGTTGTCAAATTCTTGACATGGTTCATCGGAGGGAAGGATTTGGGTTCTGAAATTTTTTTTTGGAACTGTGAGAAGAGGAGAAGACGGGGAACTGGTGTGGAAGATTGATTGTTGCAACTTGCAATCAATAAATAATTTTAATTATTAAAGTAATTGAAAGTGATTAAATATGAATAAAATATTATATTTTAATTCAAGTGGAGTAATTCTTTCTCAGCCCTTGGATTAATATGGGTCAGATCTAAAGGCTATTGAGCAAATGATTCATGGTCACTAGGTGACCAGGTGATCGGGACTGTATATATCCTTCCTTGGATGGATGAAGACTGATGCTGATGGAAGATTTTCAACAGTGTAAGAACTGATCTCGGTTCCCGAAGACAGCCACCCATAAGCCAATTTGGTCTATTATATGTCGGTACTCCACCTAATGGTATGAATGTAAATTTATCAAAGGCTAAAACTACTAATCTCATCTCCATCCAAACCAAAACTTAAACCCAAATCACCATCATTCACATGTTAATACACAAAATTCAAACACAAAAAACTCACTCAAAACCACAATCCGAGACAACTGAAAAAAAAAAAAAAAAAGGACCCAAACCAAACACATACCTCTTCTTCTATTGAAACCTTCCTCCCTCTTCTTTTTCGTACCCCAGCGGTGTACGATCGAAATCGGAAATCCTACATTAAATCCATAATTCAAAACCCCAAATTTTAAATCAAATCTAGCACACAAACTCTATAAACCAAACCTTTCGTACTTGTTATCAGCCCAACCTTAGTATCTGGCAGCTTCACGGATGCAGTTGAATCTAGATCGATACCTGCGTTCGACGACTCTCTATTCGCAACAGTGTAGTTTAGCTTTCGCAACGAACTAAATTACGATACTTTGATCTTTTTATGGTAGAAAAATATAAAAGCTCACATCGATCATTTTGTATGATACAAGACAACAAGTAATATTCAACTATGAAGATTGGATTCAAAGCTGGGATTCATATATACGCAATAAGCACATATTGTATGGAATTAAAACACAGAGTTGGTCAGAAAGATATTTAGCTTTCATAATCTTAACCCATAAACTATCAGCTCAGTAAGAATCTTCCAATTCAATTTGGCTAAAGCTGCCCTTATGTGAAGTGATATATGCATGTGAAAGTGAACCCACAATATTTCTCATATTCAAAAGGAATTTTACTGCTAATTCAAGCTGGTGGGACAATTTTAGCTGATTTGGGTGTTTTGGGTCAATGACCCAATAAATTAATTGACGTCCAATTTGTTCTAATACGTTCAGTACTGTAGTTTATGGACTTGGACTTTGGGACAAGCAATCTACAGTTTTCTTGGTCCGAGTCCAAGAGTATTCAATCCTTAAACACTGCTAATTAAACCCATGAGATTGCTGGTTTACTTTGGTGAAGCCACAACTAATTATCACTTTGCCAAATCATGTAGCACCCATTACAAGCTCGGGAAGAAAGAATGGGAAATATGCACCTTCAAAACTTCAATGAATAAGACATCTTATACAAGGCCTTTAACAATTAATTTGTCGACTACTAAACACAGACACAGTTAATCCCAAGCTTCAAAACCCAATATGTGCGCGCTGCAGTTTGTTATTTATGACTTCAGTTTTGTTGACAGTTATGAACGCTGTGGTATCGAGGTTTTGGACTTCTGGTACTGATAGCTTCATTCAGTGGCGGACCCAGGATTTTTTTTGTATGGGGGCGTAGTAAAAAATAGATAAAAAAAATTTAAACAATAAAATTAGAGACAATTCATTATTTAGCACAACTTCTAATGGAAGATCTGCCATATTGATTTCTATACAACTTCTCTTTGAACTACCAATATTTGTTTCTCTAGGGTGTGGCAACTCCGATATTCTCTTATAAAATCTTTCCATGTTTGTTTCAAAATTAAATTTCAATTATGTAACCCAGTGATTTAATTAATCAAATGAAGTTAATCTATTCAATTAAGTGAAAATATATATACAAAACCAAATAAGCAAGAAAAGATAAAATTAATCGATGAAGAAATTCAAACTAATCATCATCTTGTATCGAGATTGCTCGCTAAAGGCTAATCTTTTCTAATTCAATTAAACTATTAAATCATACAACAATGATCAAGCTTGGCACTTTACAACTTTAAACCCAAAAGATTAAAAAAGAAATTTTCGTAAAAATATAGAGAAGAAAAAAATAACTAACCTGTATTGTACTTGTCGGTCAGACTAAAGAGAAATAAAAATATAGAGAAAATGATTTGTTTGCTGGTGGAAAGAGATTTTGTCTTCTAGTGCTTTATCAGTTCATCTCAACCAGATAAATCGGAGCTTTTCTTCATCAGTTCATCTCTGATTCTCTATTTCTCTTCACGTTTTGTTTTTTGTTTTTTTGCTTATCTCTTCACGTTTTGGACTTTGGACTCTTGGACTTTTGGTAGCTACTCCCTTTTTAAATTTTATTTTGGAATTTGGGACATGGAGCTTGGATAATCACGTAGGTCATCAGACAATGTTGAGATGTTGGTCATGCCTGATGCCTTTATCATAAAGGCATTGAATGTTTCTGTTTCTTTATTATTTTAATTGCACCTTCTTCTATACAAGTCTGTTGGCAACGTTTTCATGATTCAATTTATCAATTATTTATAGATATATATTATTAAAGTATTAGATTAAGTGGCTTAGTGGGGGCATGTATGTTAATTAAAAGACAAAATTCTGTATTGATCATCTATTACATTCATTCTCCCCAAAATTTGAGTGGGCGCATCAGCCCCCGCTCGCCCCTACCTCGGTCCGCCAGTGGCTTCATTGGACTTGAACGGAGTCAGGGTCTGCTACAGAGGAGGATGATGAGCTATCAAGGCAAAGGAGAAACAATCCTCATCTTTTGTTCCACCTTAGCCGCTTCGAATTGCATGGCTTACTTGCTTAGCACGTATTAGAGCAATGACCTTTCATTGTTCCCATATTCTTCGGGAAGGAAATACGGTGGCTGATAGTATGGCAAACATGGACTTACTTTCTCCATCCCTGGTATGACATGTTTCTCCTCCGCCCAATATATCTCCTTATCTTCGTATGGATGATCTGAGATTCCCTTACCTTCGCCATGTTTAACTCTCTTTCTTGCATGGGTTGGTGTTGGGCTTGTTTTAACATTGGCTACTATATTTTCTACATTCCTTATAATGCAAACGCTGGTCGTTTTTACTTGGACATGATGTTACAGGGGTTATTTGGTTTCATTACAAAGCTGGGTGCTGATGGCTTCTCTTGCCAGATAGTGCAATTTTTGTTTTTTCTCCATTGTTTTGCTTTGCAAGCTGTTTAATTATCTGGAAGTTGGGAAAATTTGAGGTTATGCTTCAATTTTTTCACTTCCTTTTGTCTTTCTTTCTAGCTTTTGGGGTAAGGTTTATATCCCCCCCCCCCCCCCCTCCCCCCCCTTCTTTAGGTTGTATTTTCTTTTTATGTTATTAATAAAATAAAAATAGGGGGATGGGCGGTGGATTCCCAAAGTGTGGCAAACCCTTCTCCTTCGGGATAGAGGGTGGGACTTGTTCCCTACATAGTTTGCCTCCGAGAAGCTAATATCACCTAATCTCTTTGTAACGTCCGGAATCTAAATTTACCAATTTACGAGTCTTTCGATCGGTAAACGACATTTGCATTTACTTTTCGGCTCCGTTTCGATCTTTTAGGGGACCCTAAAAGTTATTTTTTGTTCGAGTCAAAATTTGAGAAAATTTTCTTCATGAAAGTCGTAGAGGACGTTAAACAGAGCGAGTGCATATGTGGTTCGTAAAAATCGGAGTTCGTATGTGAAAGTTATAAGCGAAAAGGTAAAGTTACTGTTTATAGTAATTTCCTATATATATGGGAAGTTACTGTGATAGGTCAGATGGGTAACTCTCTCTCTCTCCTCCGGTTTTTCTCTCCTCGACCCCGTCGGCAATTTCCGGCCGTTTCTTCCTCGTCCGGCCATGGATTTGGACAAGGCCGGCCGCTATGGACCCCTCTATTCCTCCTCTTCACGTCTGTGGTATTTTGGTGACGCGATTTGGGTCATAGGAGGTGCAGCAAGGTGGTGACCGCGGTGGCCATTTCGGGTCTTCGACGATTTGGCATTTTCCGGTAATTTTCGGCCGTTCCACCACCCATAGCATGGAGTTCTCGTCTTCGTGGTTCGACCCATGCCAGTGGGTAACCCAATTTCGCCGGATTACGACGAATCGACGGCTGGAAATATCACACGGATTTGAGGTAATTTCAACTACTTAAACTTGAAATTGAGCTTGGCCACTGTTATGAAAGATGTTTAGGATGATGAGACGATGCTGTGGATGAAATTTGGTAGCCAGATATGGTGGTTGACTGGCGGCGCGTGGGGCCCAACCGCAGCTGCCTGTGGCGGAGCATGGGAGAGCGTCCGGCCGTTCTTGGAGGGTTGTTTTGCTCTGTTGGGTAGTATATGTTGTTACGAATATATAGATAGGTGTTTGGTGGAAATTGGAGGAGGTTTGGATATTAATCGGAAATTTTGAAAAAGTTCGAATTTTGATTTGGGAAGATCCGACCGTTGGATTGATCTTATTTTCGATATGTTCATGTAATTATTAATTCGATATAACATATAAAGTTTGGGCTCGTTCCGTGTTGATTTCGAGCATCCAACGATTTATTGGTTTTAGGGTATTGAATTTATTATCGTAAATTAAGTATCGGTTCTTGAGAAACAATTATTTATTATATTGATTGTTCAGGAGGACGGATATGCAAGTTTGAGGACGGGATAGTTGGATGGCCGTTGTAGCCGCAAACCGTGAGTGGACATTTATTTTAAATTAATTGTGCATGCAATATATTATTATTATTTTTCGATTGAGATTTAATTTATGATTTGAATTATTGAGATTTTATGATTTTATGAGCTTAATTTTCTTGTGATTTATTTATGCTTTATGAATTACGAGACTAGTGAATTTCCTTCCCGAGGGCTTTCAGTAGATTTTCGAGCTATTTATTAATGGATTATTGAGTTGGGGAATGATTTTCGAGAAGCGATTGATTAAGAAAATACTATGAGAATTATTGATTTCGATTATCGATTTATATGACGATATACGATTACGAATGATTTATCAAATATTAGAGCACGATGGAATTATCAAGATTTCTTGAGTTTTGAGCTCCGCACTTATCAGCTTTGAAGTTATATTGAGATTTCTTGCCGAAATCATTTACTGATTTACCGAGTATTTGATTTATGCTTTCGAGGATTTATTGAGATATTGAGCTTTGGCTTTGAGTTATCGAGATGTTCTTTCGGTGAATTATTGATGATTTATTGAATTAATATCGAGTTTCTTTCCTGAAGCAATTATTTGAAAGAGCTTGATTTCAGTTTATTGATGAGGTAAATAAGTTAGCGCATGCATGCATTACCTGGTCGGCAGTCCCCTCCAGGTAAGTCTGGTCGGCAGTCCCCTCCAGAATATTTCGGTCGACAGTCCCCTCCAATGAGTTATTTGGTTGGCAGTCCCCCCCAGATGACATGAGGTACTTAGTCGGCAGTCCCCTCTAACTACCTATGGTTAGTCGGCAGTTCCCTTTAACCACCACCTCCTCGTCCGGTCGACAGTCCCCTCCGATGCGTCACTAGTCGGCATTCCCTCCATGTGCCATGAGATGACTAATCGGCAGTCCCCTTAGTCATCATCTATCTTGAGATATGATTTTGAGATATAAGTAATTTAACGAAATGTTTGAAATATCATTATGTATTTGAGGGATTTAAGATTTTAAAGAGATTTTGAGATGTTCTATTTTACGTGATTGAGATTTCAGTAAAGATGATGATTAAGAGCGTTTTCAAGGTTTTTACTAAATGTGAGGTTTTAGAGAATAACTTGGGAAAACATTAAGTTTCACTTCACTATTTCAATAACCTCATCAGACGACAGACCATGACCGTCGTCTGATATGCAAAAAATCTGTCATCTAGTAAGCTGATATCTGATTGACGTTCAGACAACTGGTAATGCCCAACGTCAGAAGTTCAATCAGACGACAGACACCTAAAAAAAATCTGTCGTCTGAATGTGCTTAAATTTGCACAAATTGTAAGTATATGTGGTTAGATATCAAATAGAACGACAATCAACTGTTGTTGTTGTCAACCTCTAGCAACAAACTTTACAAATAATCTGTTGTTTGTTTTAATGTGAGACAACAATAAAATGTCATCTGAATGTGTAGAATTTCAATGTTCCTTTGCTATATCTATTGTGTGAACTTTATTGAAACAACATCCGCTGTTAGTTATCTATTGTATCTCTTGTTGTAAAAGGACAGTTAAATGTCCTTTGAATGTATAGATGCTTGTAGTGTCTTTGGTCTTTCTGTTGTGTGTACTTGTTTCAAACAACATTTGTTGGTAACTTTCTATTGTTTAATATTATCAAAAAAGATATATATATATATATATATATATAGAAAACTTCCAAAGTACTATCATATATCCCAATGATGAAAAAGTCATACTGAAATCATAAAATATAGTCTGTTAACAGCAGTATAAACTAATATACTCCATTGATAAAAATTTCAGCACGGTTGCTCCAACCTCCTCAAAAGGTCCTTCATGAAGGGTGTACTTGTCCCATGAGTAATAAGCAGTGTATCTACTGCCTTGGTCAAAGACATCACAACTTGTTTTCTACTTGCCTTCTGCAGACTAAGTACCATCTCTGCTTCCTGACCATTTCTGCCCTGATAGATCTCTGCTTCCTAAGTGAGGACCATTTTTCTGTGACAACATCAACCAACATTATTTCAGTTACCATTGGACTACACAAATGAAATACAAGTCAAAAAACTTTTAATACAAGTCAAATTTTTAGTCAAATTTTATGGTAGCTTCATTCAATGACAGAAGCTGAGTGAAGAGATCTGCTCCAATTGGTGATTCCTGCAGCTTACACATGTTAGAAGCAATGAATTATACTATAATGCTGATGCGGAAGAACATGCATGAATATTGAAACATTATACAATAACAAAGACTCTGATGGTCTGATGTTAAAAGTAACATGACAAATCTTAATACCAAACTTGTTTTCCCAGCTCCAATGTCCCAAGAAGCACCTGAGAAATCCATAATATAGTGAATCAACCAACATCTATTCCTCTTGCTGATGTTCAATACTAAATTTTTTAAGCACAAAATGTAACAATACAAAGGGAAGTGCTTTTCCACAGGAAACTAACTTTTGGGCATAGACAAAATTCTGAATTCCTAAATGGTAGTCAAAGAGGTAACTTGAGAACATAATTTGATCATGGATCCTCACAGAACTCGATTGCTTTCCCTAAACAAACATATCATGTATATATTAAACAAGAATAGATTGCCAATCAGTATTAGGCCAATTCATGCATACAAATGAATGAAAGAAAAAAAAGGAAGACATACCCATCAGCTTGGCTTGTATATTCTTATTGCCTGTTCTTGCCATAATCGCTTACATGATCAAATTTCTCAACCACAGGTTGTAAGGATGGAGAGACTTTTATCAGTTTGAAATTAAGTGAAAACCAAGCAAAGGCACTATAATGAGAATCAATGAGAGAGAAAAGCTATACCAGGGACATGCTATTGTGGGATATGTTTTGATGTTTCCAGGGAATGTAAAGCACTTGATTAGCATTTCAGGCTTTGACTATAGGGGATTAGTTTCTGCAAGAAGCAAAAATGGAGTGGCAATATCATTCCAAAATGGCCGGTGGTTTGTTCTTTGACTGGCGCGCAGTTGATTTGCTACATGCCTTTCATCTTGTCTCTTTCTTCGGATTCTGTCATTGAACATATACTGACAAGATCTTAAAATGAAGAATTCCTCTCTGTATTAACTATAATGCAACCATTACACAGTAGCTACAGTCTCCAGAACTGAAAGTGGAGGTGGATGGTCCACAGAGTTAGCAGCAGTGAAATCGCTATAATGACTGATAACACAAGCAATCACAATTTCTAAACATAATCAGTTATTCAAAGAAAATAGTTTAAATTCTTTTCCAAAATAGTCTCATAATTTCTACAAAAACAAAGAAAGACAAGCTCACCAAAATCCCCTTTGGTACAGCTCTGAATGCTGAGTAACAACGAATTCCTAATCCGCTAAATGGCTTTGAGAAGGCGAATTCCCATGCACTGCCGAAAAAGAGGTAATACAAAAGAGAATAAATATCATTAGCGAAACCGAAAGTGAACACATAACAAAGACAAGTGACATTAAGCAAACATATACACAGTACACAGCTATAGTTCATTAAGTTTCATAGGAGGAAAATCCATAACAATTCAAAAAGAGAAGCCAACACTTTCTCAGGTAGAATAATCCAACATCGATGCTATGAAATTGATAGGTAGCATCATAAGATAAAAGAAATAATATTACTAATTCTAGGTTGCAGCATTTGTACCTACTTCTTTCAATTATATAAAGAGAAACTTTAAACATTATATTTAGGGGTCCTATAGAAACTAGAAGAGAAAAATACACAGTCAATAATGTTAGCAAGAGCATGAGGGTGCATCTCTATAAAATCATCCTAGTAAGGAGGGGTATCTGGTGTTCTGCCAGTTTTAGTCAAGATAGCTTAACAAGTTTGACAGTCATAAAACACGAAATGAAATTAAGGGTAATAGTCACTATTCAACAATAATTTATGAAACAGCCATGCTTACTTTGTAAAGGTCAGCAGATCCAGAAATACGAGTTGCAAAAACTTCCTTAATAATAATAAAGAAAAGGTTGCATTGAACCTTGAACTTGACTGCGTCCTTCGTCTTCTTGATTTTCACAGAATGGGCATCCTTCCTTCTTGCAGTCAGGAGGAAATCCTTGATCTCATGGATTTGCTTCGGCTATTGGCAGAGAAACAAAGTAATTAGAAATCATAGACATTACACTCGGTCAATTATGCACTTGAAATAATTAACTATCACAAATTTCACTCTCAAGAATGTCCATTTACACAAAATTACAATTGTGTTTTAAACAGATAATAGCAAAGAGCTATAATTGAGGAAGACAGCAACAGGAGTATTATAAAGACTAGTTTTTCAGATGCGGGTTCTTATCAAAACACTAATCTTATATTTCAATAGTCATGTACAGGAAAGAGAGATGACAATATCCCAATAAACCGTGAAAATTGAAAAGCCAAAAGGCACCTTTCGTATTATAATCTGGTTAAAATAGAGATCATTAAGGTCTGGAGCGTACAATATGAAAGGTTCATAGCAATTACCACATCATGCACAAAGGTTGATAGCAAACCAGAAGGTCCATAGTTTAATGATATAGGGTCTAAAGCAGCAAAGGCATACACAAAATAACATCTTCCCAGATCCATAACTCTATTAGCCCAAACACAATATCACCTACTTGAGCTCCAAAAGACAAGAGTAACACTAACTGAGGCCATCCTTATAATGCAAATGATGAACAGAGGACTAAAACCCATTAACACCATTCTTAGCTATTATCTCAAAATCGCTTTTTCTCCTCTTTCTACATAAATCAAAATCCCACCTTTAAACTGTAATCAAACCAAAAAAAAAAAATCTCATCCAAAAATCGCTGCAGTGTTTCAAAGTGCTTAACGCAACAGGGTACCTTGTTTAGGTAGTATCAAACTAAAACGAAATCTGAAAGCCACACAAAAATATACCAGCAAAACAATACAAATACAAACCCATTACACGAAATCTCAAAGTAAGGAAGAACAAGTGCAAAGACCTATGCTCATGAAAGTGGTCTATGAAGGTCTAATTAATAGTAATAAAGAAAAGGTTGCAAAAGAGGAAGAACAAGTGCAAATCTAACACTGCAAGTTCAAAGTTGATTCTATGCATATTTACTGATATAACACAAGCAATCCTAATTTCTAAACAGACGTTTAACACCAAATTCGACTTCAATAAAAAACCCTAACACTTATATCTGCTTTGATAACCTTCCATCCCCAATTCGAATATAACCCAGAAAAAAAAAATCAAGATTCAAAGGAAATTTCCTATTAAAGCCCTAAATCCCCAAAACCAAAACCCTGAATCTAAGGGCTTACCAGCATAGATAAAGAACTACTAATTGACACCCATGAAATGAGCAATGAGGTTTGGATGATTTCGCGAAGAGGGGTATGAATTGGAGGGTTAAGTTTTGAAACAAAGTCTGGATCAAATGCAGATTAAGGTTCCCTTTCTTTCTCGAAGAGGGGTATGAATCGGAGGGTTAGGTTTTGATTCAGTTGGATTTTTGATTTGGGTGAGAACTTCGATTTGGCGGCACGAACTTGGGTTCAACTTGGGTGAGAGAAGGTAGTGTTGTGTAAGAAGAAGCTGGGAAAGGTTTAGATCGAGTTTGATAAATTTGTCGGGGACAGAGAAATAGCTTTAAAATTTTGCATATATCGCTTCACGTTGTGCCAAACAAAAAAAAAAAAGCCAAGGCAAAATTCAAAATCAATTTATCTCCTTTGACGAGATGACAGATAAATGTCGTCTGAACAAAAAATAGAATAAACAGGTATGACATGAGCTGAAATCAAATTTATCTCCTTTGGTTAGACGACAGATAAATGTTGTGTCTAGACAAACCTAATTCTCAAAACTAACTTACCATGGTATGTTGCTATATTCAGACAACAGTTTTTTCATTGTCTGTCGTTAAAATATATCAGACGACAGAAATCAACCTGTCTGTCGTCTGATGAGGTTATTGGCAGAGTGCTTGTTCATTCGAAATTACTTATTTTTCGTCCACTCACTCTAACGGTTTTCAAATGCTTTTCCCCTGGGCCCTTCGGTTTCAAAGGCCCAGTTTGCCGGTCAGATTAGCTTGAGGTCAAGCGTACATGGGGTTGAGGCATAACTATCATAGTTTCCGCATTATAAAAGTATCGGTCCTTTATCTTGTATTATATTCTCTTGTACACCTGGTGCATTAGATTGCTCTGATAATCCATGAGATTGATGTTTTTAAGTTCAGAATTGTTTTGTGAAATGGGAGATGTTGTGTTTTAGGGAGCAGGGTGGCTCCAGAAGAATCAGGTTGGATTATTATAGAAGTGTAAATGTCTTTCTACAGGTTTTGGGTAATCAACTTTTAGAGGAAGTTCCGCCAAAATTTTGGTAGAATTTCTTCTAAGGTGGGTCCCTCAGGGCCACCTCGGATTTTGTTAATGCTCAAGTCCGGCGGTAGCCGACTCTTCGTTTAATGCAGGTCCGGTGGGCGGACCACTACTCCGAGGATAAGATGACTTCCGCTTGCTATAACACTAGAGACAGGGCGTCAGAGGGAGACCGCGTTGGGCGGTCTTCACTTCTCCGATGCCTAAGTCAGTCACTGTATATGGGCAGCATAGCAATGAATGAGTAGTAAATGCGTAATTAATGAGGAGAGAGGAGAGAACCTTTTATAGGTGAGGAGAAGGTTGATCTTCTTCTTGTTTTCGATGTGGGACTGATGTGCTTCGATACCCAGCGTCTGGAGCTTCTGATGCTAACTTGGCGCGGCGCGTGGCGGCGTGTTAGCTGTGATCTAGGGGCGATCCCGGGCTCAGGCGGTAGCCCGCCTGGCTGTGTCTTCGCAGGTCACCCACTTGGTGAGATTCAGTACCTCTGGCGGTACAATAAGCGTAGCTCATTATAGCTAATTATGCTTGCAAACGTACAAGTAGGTACAAGTCCCCCAAGTCCCCAGTCAAGGAGGGCAATCTTGGTTGGGGAGTTGATCGGCGGTGTGAAGCGTTTTCTCTGCTTAGACTTGCAAAAAGCATAATTAGCGTCAGTGCGTTGTCAACCATGAACTTACTGAGTGAACGCTTTATACCCTTTCGGGTGGGCCCCTGCTAGGCCCGCCAGGGAGTCCCCTACTCCCTAGCCAAGACGGACGTCCGGATGGTCGGCAAATTGTTTGTTGAGGGGAAGCTGTGCGGAGCAGAGGGTGTTGGGTAGCGAGCCCAATCTTAGTACCCAAGTGACGGGGGTCAACGTACCTGATCAGGGTCGTCGTAGACTGTTGACAAGTCCCCGTGTCCAGTAGGGACTGTCTGACCTTAACGCCGTGTGGCGGTCGTTGTCAGAGTGAGGCGTAACCTCGGGATTCGCCTCTGGCGGATACCCCCGCTAGTTGTAGCAGGAAACAGCGTCACGTAGACGTGTTTTGCGGTAGCTATTGAGCGGAGTTGCGCTCAGCAAAGCACGGGGTTTGCAAGACGGAGGGAGCTCTGCCGGCAGTGTTGCGTGTAGCAGAGGCTGCCTGTTGCAAGTTGATGAGTGGAAGTTTCGCTTAACGGGGATTCGCTCAGCGGAGACTTCGACAGTCGTAGAGTGTTAAGGGAGAACTCCTGCTGGCCGGGTTTCACCCAGCGGACCCCATCAATTGGAAAGTGACGAGAAGCTCGGCTAGCAGGAGTTTCGCTCAGCGGACTTCGACACTTGGAAAGTGACAAGTGAGAAGTTCCGCTAGCGGGGTTTCGCTCAGCGGACTTCGACACTTGGAAAGTGACAAGTGAGAAGTTCCGCTAGCGGGGTTTCGCTCAGTGGACTTCGACACTTGGAAAGTGACAAGTGAGAAGTTCCGCTAGAGGGGTTTCGCTCAGCGGACTTCGACACTTGGAAAGTGACAAGTGAGAAGTTCCGCTAGCGAGGTTTCGCTCAGCGGACTTCAATACTTGGAAAGTGACAAGTGAGAAGTTCCGCTAGCAGGGTTTCGCTCAGCGGACTTCGAGACTTGGAAAGTGACAAGTGAGAAGTTCCGCTAGCGGGGTTTCGCTCAGCGGACTTCGATACTTGGAAAGTGACAAGTGAGAAGTTCCGCTAGCGGGGTTTCGCTTAGCGGATACTGCCGACGATTGGCGCCTTCTTCCCAAAAGTGGAGGCTTCCATTAGACGCTTCGTCTGATGGTGGTTGACAAGTGGCGAACGCCTAGAGGGTTAGCGTGCGGAGGCGTGTTTCCTCCGCCTAGCCGTCTCCCTGCCATTAATGCTGAGTAATGATGGATTTTGTAACCGAGGCAACGCCTCGGTTAATCCAGAGAGTAAATGGAGTCGTGGGACACGTGGACGGCTGATATTTGATGTCGTTTTTCAGCGGACGGCGTAGAACTGTTTGACGTTGGCATAAAAAGGGGGAAGTTGGCTGATTTTGACACTTTGCTCTAAACTTTGAACTATACTCGTCGTCTTCAAGCTCTCTGCATCTGTGATCGGAGAAGAAAGCTGAGGCGATATTGCTGAGTCACCATACGTGGAAAAACCGACGATCTCCGGCCTCGAAGACAAGTGCTCAAACTCATACTAGAGATTCCATCGTTGAGGTTGGTACTCTGATTTGTATCCCTGTTTCATTGAATGTCTGTCATGTCGAGTTTATGGGTTTTGGGTATCTGTTGTTCGGTGACGTGCTGTGAGGGTGTGAGAGTGGGTTTGGGGATGGGTTGTTGTGTTTGACAGAGTTGGGGCTTTTAGGGGGTGCTAGATGGTCGAATCTGGGTTTGAGTGCTTGTTCTTATTTTGATATTTTTTGGGTAACTGTTCTTGATGTTCTTGGGTACTAACTGATATAGGTATAGGTTAGATCTTGTGTGAGCTAACTGATTTGGGTTTTAGGGTTTTGGGATGGCCGACGTCATAGAGATTTCGAGCAGTGAGGATTCCAGATCTGAAGTGTCGTTCAGCGCGGCGGATAGAAATTTTATTGACTCGTTCCATCCGTATGCCCGTGCAGGAACCTCACTGTCAGAACCGCTAGAGGTTGAGCCGCTACAGACCATACCGTGGGAAGTAGTTATGGGTCGTGCATCGCGTCTAGAGAGTTCTAGGGCGGGGGAGGCTGCCGCTGCCCACACTATGCACGAAGAGCGCTTAGAAAGCAATAGCGCAGCCAGCGGTTCCGCTGGGGGGGGGGGGGAGGTGTAGCAGGAAAGGATACCGATTCGGCGTGGGTGTTCGAGGACGGCACCCCCGTTGATGAGGCGGGAGGTAGGATGACTGCTGTTGCCGTCAACCGGCTGAAGCGGGTGTTCCGGTTGCCCGGCGTGGTGAAGCTGCGTCCGCCGACGGTGGAGGAGAAGGCCTCGATCCTGCCAGCGGGCCACGCCGTCGTGCACGAGGCTATATTCCGCGAGGGTGTGACCTTCCCGCTGGTGCCAAACCTTCAAATCTTGGTGTGCGAGTTTGGCATTGCCTTTGGGCAGGTCTACCCCAACATGTGGCGGTTGCTGCTGGCGCTGAACTCGCTATGGCGGTTGTCAGGTTGCGAGGGACCGACTGTGGCTGAGGTGCTGCACTTCTACGAATTGGTGTACGTGAAACGCCAAGGTTGCAGAGGGCAGGTAAACCTGAGTCGCCATCAAGGAGCGCCCAAGTTGATCGAGAACTTGAGGGATTCCATGTCCTACTGGCGGGGTACCTTCTGCGTTGCCACGACGGGGTGGGAGTACCAAGAGGGGTCCAATGAGGGGGAGCCGACATTTAGAATTAAGTCGGAGTTTCAGCCCATCCGAGGTCGTTTGTCGGTCTCCGCCGAACATGTATGGCGGGGCTTTCTTTATTATTATTATTTTTTTACACTGCCTTGTACTCTATACTGATAATGACCTTTTGTGCAGCGGGGTTGCGGTACAACCTGACTCGTGAGGAAGAGTGCCGCGTGGCACTCATCAGAGGATGCTGGCGGAATCGCAACTTGCTGGACTTCCGTCTCCTTACAGGCTGGGAGTTGTTGGTGGATCAGCAACTGACTCTTGCCGTTGGTAAGTACCCTCCGCTATACCACACCCTTGGTGAGATTGTGCCATGCTGATCTGTTTGTTGCTCTTTTTTTTTTTTAGAAACTCCACCGGGGAATAAAGCGAGCCGTGACGCCTTCGCAAAAGCCATGGACCGTGCTGAAATTAACAACTTCCTGGAATCCATGTACGCGTCTGGGCTGGCGGCTCAGAAGACGGTGGTGAACCCGGAGACGCTGGCGCTGAGCCCGTCCGAGGTTCCTGTGGTGCTGCCAATGCCGCACCACTCTCATCTTGGTGGTGACGGGCTGCCCACTGTTCAGGCAGGGACCGGCGTAGTGAGCGAGGCGGCGCCGCGGAAAGAGAGAGCGCCGGCGATACGGCGCGGGGTGCAGAAGAAAGCAGTGCGCCCAACGGAGGGTGTCACCATAGCGGGGTTAGAGCCGCCGCGGGGGGTTCAACGCCTGCCGTTGCTGGAAGCACGCGGGCGCTTCAGAGAAAACGCCGTCAACCCGACTCGGGAGGGGAAGAGGAGGAAGAGGAGGTAACCGGGCCCGCGAGCAGCCGAAGAAGTCCAGGCAGGCTCCGCCTGAGGCTCCCGCTGACGTGGCGAACGCGGCGGGTACGAGTGGCCTGGACTCATTTGCCGCTTACGCCGAGTTCCTGAGTGATGGTGAACGGGAGTTCCTGTATCACCTTTGCGAGCGGTTGGGGTTCGACGGCCTGGAGGGGATTGTACGGTCGACCGCCGTTAACGAATCGCCCTTCAGCACAGCCTTTGGGCACGTCGCCGTTGGGCTACATGAGATGTTCCAAGCAGCGTCAAAACAGCCCCTAGTTGAGCGGGAGCTGAGGGATGAGGTGGCGGGCCTACAGAGGGACTTGGGGAAGGCCCAGGAAAGGTTGGCTGATGTCGAGCGACGCTTGACAAAGGCCGACTGCGATGCGGCAGACACCCGTGGCAAGTTGTCCGTTGCCATTGAGCGGCACTTGGAGCGGAACGAACAGTTCTCCAAGTTGGAGCAAGACATGTCCCTACTGCGGGATCGGGTGGCCGCGAAGGATAAGAAGGTTGAGATCCTTCAGCGGGAGTCCGCCACCAGACAGGCTGAGGTTAAGCGGCTAGAGGGTGAAGTCGCTCGCTTGGAGGCTGAGGGGAGCCGCGCTGCGGCCGCCGCTGTTGAGTCATACAAGCTGTCGGCGGAGTACAAGAAGGCGCTGATCGAAGCAGCGAAGGCCGGTGCTCTGGCCAATATGGAAATGCTGCAGCAGAAGGGCGCCATTGACTGGGCAAAGGCGTCCATGCCTGTAGTTCCGCCTACTGGGGAAGCTCCGCCGGCAAAGGGTGATGGCCCCTCTCAGATTGATGGTACCCGTTCGGGTAGCGGGGAAAGTGGCGCTTGTCCGGCGGATGACTCCCAACGGACCCCTACCCAATCAGAGGCGTCCCGTGCCGGGTTTTTGGCGGCTCATACCCTGGCGGATGGTACCATAGAGACCCCCAGTCCCACGGCCCGCGGATCCGACCAAACAAGCCACCAACAACCGCCGTCGGACGCAGAAGGTGGAAATGCCGAAAGCGGCCAAGCTAACCTTGCCAACCCCTGAAGACAGAAGTGCCCATTTTGTAGCCGCTAAGGCGTATTTTAACTGATGTAATGAACAGGCGTAAAGTTAATGAAATTTCAGCATTTGGTTTTTATTTCTATGATGTTTGTTCCGCTAGAGTTTTGAAAATTTTGTTTTTGGCCACGAATGAAACATTTAAAGGAATTAAAATTGGTCCAAGTGCACAATGTAGCGGACGTAGTCCGCTGACTGGCGTTGCCAGTTGCCCCCAGTGCTAGACTTGGTAACAATGGTTTGAATAATTCCTCGTTTCATTGATAGCTGTCTGAACAGCGTTTACAAGAGCGGGGTCGTACCCGTTGGGTAGCTTCCCTTAGCTAAATATTGAACAAAAATTTAGCTAAGTCAAGATGCTCTTGGGTAGCGGCATGACTATTTGTAGTAATACCGAAGGTGTTCGGTATTCCAAGGGTGGGTCGTTGTAACGCCATCCTTGTCCATTAAGTAGAAGGTGCCTGGGCTAACGACTTCTACAATTTTGTATGGACCTTCCCAAGTTGGGCGGAGTTTTGTTGGTGGTGGTATGACTTCCTTCGTTACCCAGTCCCCCAGTTGGAGGTTGCGGGCCTTGACCCTGGCGTTGTAGAAACGCGATACCCGTCGCTTGTTTTGGAGGTTGCGCAAATGGGCTGCGCCTCGTTTTTCCTCTAGGAGATCCCTGTCGAGGTTGACGCCGTCGCTGTTGGTCTCGGGGCAGTAGCCGTCGACCCTAGCGGTTGGTTGGGTTACCTCGATAGGCAGGACAGCCTCAGTTCCGAACATCATACAGAAGGGGGTTTCGCCTGTGGCGGAAGGTTGGGTTGTTCTGATGGCCCATAGAACTTCCGGGAGCTTCTCCGCCCACAAACCCTTGGCCTTATCGAGCTTCTTCTATAACAGCTTCTTGATTATCTTGTTTGCCGCTTCGACCTGGCCGTTGGTTTGGGGGTGAGCGACTGATGCAAAACGCATCTTGGTGCCCAGGTTGGAGGTGAAAAAGATGATTTCCCTATTGTTGAACTGCGTGCCGTTGTCTGTGATGATTGGATGCGGGACACCGTAGCTGCAGTAGATGTTCTTCCAGAGGAAGTGAATTACCTTGGTGGTAGTTATTGCTATTAGGGGCTCCGCTTCTATCTATTTGTAATTGTAGTCGATGGCGACAATGATGTATTTGAACTGACCTTTGGCGGTTTGGAATTTTCCCATCAAGTCTAGGCCCCACGTTGAGTGAATCCAGGGACCGACGATAACCGACAGAGGTTCCGCCGGGGCATGTGGAAGATCAACATATTGTTGGCATTTGTGACAAGATTTTGCTATCCGCCGGGCGTCATCACCAAGCGTAGGCCAAAAGTAGCCTTGTCGCATTGTGCGATTAGCCAAGGATCTGGCGCCTGAATGATTTCCGCATTCCCCTCCATGTATTGTTGCCAGCACGACATTTCCCTCCTCTGGGGTTAGACAGCGGAGGTTGGGGTGAGTGAATCCCTGGCGGTAAAGTTTGCCGCTCTGCATGTTGTAGCGGGTTGCTCTCCGATGGAGCTGTCGCGCTTTGATCTTGTCCTCTGGCAATGTCCCGTTTCGTTTGTACTGAATAATTTCGTCCATCCAGCTAGGATTGGCCTCAATGTTGAAGATCTCTGCCAGGGTTTTTGTGATACTTGGCTTGTCCAGGCACTCTACCCTTGTGTCCTCTGGACTCTGGTGTGGCTGGGCGGTTGCTACTCTTGCCAGTGAATCAGTCTTGGCGTTCCTTTCCCTGGGGATCTGTGTGATTGTGTGAAACTTGAATTTTTTGAGCAGTGTCTTGGCGTACCCTAAGTATGCCTCTAACTGCTGGTCCTTTGCCTGAAAACTGTTGTTGACCTGGTTAACGACCAACTGAGAGTTGCTGAAGATGTTGACACTGTCCGCCCCTGAATCGATGGCGAGGAGTAGGCCGGCAATGAGTGCTTCATACTCCGCCATATTGTTTGAGGCCTTGAAGTTGAATTTCAATGCGTACTCGACGCTAAGCCCCCTGGTCCTGTTAAGATGATTCCGGCGCCGCTGGCCTTGGCGCAAGCGGAGCCGTCCACGTGTAGGTTCCAGTCTGATTGTTGGGGAGCCGGCTCCTCGGCTGTCACCATTTCCGTTTCGAGCGGTACATCGACCTTGGATTCGGGCTGACGCTCGGTGAGCTCAGCAATGAAGTTTGCCACCGCCTGGCCCTTCATGGCGGTTCTTGGTTTGTAATTTATGTCAAACTCGCTGAGCTCAATGGCCCATTTGCTGAGGCGCCCCGAATGTTCAGGGTTCTGCATTACTTGTCTCAGCGGTTGATTGGTTAGCACATGGATTGTATGGGCTTGGAAGTACTGGCGGAGACGTCTGGCGGCAACGATGAGTGCGAGAGCAAGCTGCTCCAAGGGAGGATACCGTGTTTCTGCTCCGTTCATGCCTCTACCAGCATAGAACACTGGGAGCTCGTCCTGGCCCTCCTGCCGGACGATGGCGCAACTCACCACTGACTGTGATACAGCTAGGTAAATGTATAATGTTTCTCCTTGCACAGGAATGGAAAGGAGTGGAACTGCCGCCAGGTATTCCTTCAGGCCTTGGAACGCCGCCTGGCACTCTGGGTTCCAATCGATGACTTTCTTGTGGGTTGTTTTAAGGACTTTGAAAAATGGGGCGCACCTGTCGGTCAGTCTGGAGATGAATCGAGACAGGGCGGTTAGCTTGCCCTGGAGGCATTGGACGTGTACCTTCCATTCTGGGTCCTTCAAGTCGAGGATGGCTTGCACCTTGTCAGGGTTGGCCTCGATGCCCCGTTCACTGACAATATACCCCAGAAATTTGCTGGCGGTGACGCCAAAGAAACATTTTTCTGGGTTGAGGCGCATACCGTAGGCCAAGAGGATGGTTATTATGATTTTTAGGTTTGCCACATGTCCGCTGGCCTTTATACTCTTGACCAACATGTCGTCTACGTAAACCTCGATTATCTTGCCCAGATGCTCCCGAACATGACGTTCATCAGTCGCTGATAAGTTGCCCCTGCGTTCTTCAAACCGAAAGGCATCACATTGTAACAATACATGCCTTTGTCGGTGGTGAAGGTGGTGCACTCCTGGTCGTCGGGATGCATCCTAATCTGGTTATAACCGGAGAAAGCATCCATCATGCTGAGGAGTTCGTGTCCAGCGGTTGCATCGACCAGTTGATCGATGCGGGGTAGTGGGAAACTATCTTTTGGGCAAGCCTTGTTAAGATTTTTGAAGTCGACGCACATCCTCCACCTGCCGCTAGCCTTTTTGACCATAACCAGGTTGGGGATCCACTGGGGATAGATGACCTGGCGGATGAACCCAATGCCCCGCAACTTGGCAACCTCCTCCCCTATAGCACGGTACTTCTCTTCGTTGAAGGCTCTGCGTTTTTGTTTGATAGGGTAGAAGGATGGTTTGATGCTCAACTTGTGTGTGATGATTTCAGGGGAGATACCTGACATGTCTGCATATGACCAGGCAAAGACCGTAGCGTTGTCACGTAGGAACTGGGTGAGCTCTGCCGCCAGCTCTGGGTCTAATTGAGCGCCTATGCGGACTGTCCGCTCAGGGTGCTCGTCAGAGATGCTGACGACTCTTAATGATGTTTCCGGGTTGACCGGCTCCTTCCTTACGTACTTCTTTTCGTCTTCCCTGGGGTCCTCAAAAATATTTGGTGGCGGTGCCTGACTGCCTACCACTAGGATCTCATGGCGGCGGGTTGATTGTGCTATGGTAGTAGAATAACACTCACGTGCCAACTGTTGACTTCCCTTGACACAGCCTGTGCCGTTGGGTGTGGGGAACTTCATGAGCAGCAGGTACCCGGCGATGATGCTCTTAAGTTTGTTGAGCGCTGGCCGACCAATGATGGCGTTATATGAGCTGAAACAATCGACAATTATGAACTCCGTATGTATTTCAGCCATACATGGACTAGTACCGATAACTAGCCGCATATAGTCAGAACCCAGCGGTTGCGTGACGTCACCGGAGAAGCTGAGCAGTGGTTCATGATCTTGGAGTAATTTTCTGTTCCGCTTAAGGTCGTTGTAACAACTACTGAATATAACGTTAACAGCGGACCCGCTATCAACTAGGATTCTTCCCACTGACATTTTGCCGAGAATGGCGTCAATCAAGAAAGGACCGTCATGGGGCAGATGTACTCCGCATTCCTCCTCCTTTGAGAAGGTAATAGGCTCCCAACCAGACTTTGGGAGTTTGGCGGATCTTTCGTAGCGGATGTTGCAGACTTCCTTTGGGTGATTAGTTTGTTTGCGCATAACGCTTTCTAGCTCTGTGAGACATGTTGGTGATTGGAGCACCTCCATCGATTGTGTTGATGCGGCCCATGGGCTCAATGTCGGCGATCACAGGTGGCGGTTGGCGTACCTTGAATTGATCCAGCTTGCCATCACGGTACAAGGTCTCAATGGCCGTTTTGAGAGCGTTGCAGCTGTTGGTATTGTGACCGCTGTCCTCGTGGTATTTGCACCACCTGCCGGTGTTTCTTGGCTTTTCTGTTTTTGGGTATTTTCCCGGGGGCGGCAGTGGGATCTGATCCTTGCACTGATTGTATATTTCTTCATACGAGGCCGTGAGGACTGTAAATACTGCATACCGCTGGGAAGACTCCGTATGTTTGTTGCAGTTGTCCCCATGGGATGGGCGGTTCCCCTTGTAGTGTTGGTCCTTCTGTCGCTTGTTTTGGTACTGGCCCTGCTGCCACTCCCTCTTTTTGTCAGTTGGCGGTGTGTTGGAGGTTTTGTTAGCGGTCCCCTGCTGACTGGAGGAGGGTTGTGTCGACTTTGCTAGTGCAGCTAGTGGCGGTGGGGTTTCTCCATATGTGATGAATTCTGCTTGGGCATGAATGACCGCCTCACTCATGAGGTGGTCGTATACCGCATTTGGATGATTGTAGTTGAGGTGATACAGAAATGGCCCTTTGAGGAGTCCCTGCTTAAAAGCCGCCGAAGCCATTGTTTTATCAAGATCACGGCATTGAGATGCTGCCGCTCGCCACCTTGTGACGAATGCCTTCAGTGCTTCCTCCGTACCCTGCTTTACGTTGAACAATTGGCTTGTATTGTGGTGCTCGGCGGACAGTAGGATGAACCGGGAAAGGAAAGCATGCGATAATGCCTGGAATGAGTCAATGGATCCCGGCGGGCATTCGAAGAACCAATTCATTGCTTCATTGTCCAGCGTTTCGCTGAACAAGTGGCACAGGGTGGCATCATCGAATCCCTTGTTGTTGGTGACTTTCTTAAAGGTGTCCATATGGACGAAGGGATCAGTCTTACCGCTGTAATGTGACATTTTTAGAGTCTTTGCGTACGCCGGTCTGACGGCCAGCAAAATTGCAGCTGTAAATGGTCCTGGCCTGGACTCGCAAAGTGGATTTGAAGTTGGCGCTGGGGTGCCTGATTCCGCCCGGATAACCTTTGTTCCAACTGCTGCATCCTTTCCAGTATTTGAGCGGTTGCATCGCAGGTGGGGTCTAGCCTGGTACTCCGCTGAACTGATCCTCGCCTGGGAGCGGGTGGGTTTCCCTCGGTTCTTGCTCTAGGTCTCGAGCGGTGAGTGTGCAGTGATGACTCTGCCTCCTGTTCCAACATTAGCTGGGGTATAGGGGGCGGCCCCATTTCCGCTAGCTCTGGTGGGCGTAGCGGGACCTGCATATGCACGACTGATGCCGGTATCAATGCTCTTGTACCAGGTCGGCTGTGCCTGGTGCTCCGTGACTGCTCACTTCGTGCCGGGTTGGCGGTTGCCTCCAGCGTTCTCTTTAGCTCATCAAAGCGTGACACAAGCGTGGCCACTTGCTTTTGGGCCTCGGCCTTTTCCTTTCGTTCTTGCTCTCGCTCTCTGTTTGCTTTGTGAAGATCCGCCAGTGCCAGCTCATATAGAGAGGCAAGGTTTTGGCCTGGCGGGCGGCTGCTACTTGGGTTTGTCTCACCGCCGGGGTTTACCGGGGTAGTGAATAACGCGCGGTTGATGTCTACCGCTAGGTTGGTGGGTTGGGGAATGGCGGACTGATCTGCCTGCTCGTCAGCGTCTTCCCCGCTACCGTTAGTCATGGTGGTGGTGGGGTGACCTTTTGTTCAAGGGTTCCCACAGACGGCGCCAATGTTAATGCTCAAGTCCGGCGGTAGCCGACTCTTCGTTTAACGCGGGTCCGGTGGTCGGACCACTACTCCGAGGATAAGATGACTTCCGCTTGCTGCAACACGAGAGACAGGGCGTCAGAGGGAGACCGTGTTGGGCGATCTTCACTTCTCCGATGCCTAAGTCAGTCACTGTATATGGGCAGCATAGCAATGAATGAGTAGTAAATGCGTAATTAATGAGGAAAGAGGAGAGAACCTTTTATAGGTGAGGAGAAGGTTGATCTTCTTCTTGCTTTCGATGTGGGACTGATGTGCTTCGATACCCAGCGTCTGGAGCTTCTGATGCTAACTTGGCGCGGCGTGTGGCGGCGCGTTAGCTATGATCTAGGAGCGATCCCGGGCTCGGGCGGTAGCCCGCCTGGCTGTGTCTTCGCAGGTCACCCACTTGGTAAGATTCAGTACCTCTGGCGGTACAATGAGCGTGGCTCATTATAGCTAATTATGCTTGCAAACGTACAAGTAGGTACAGATTTCAAGGTGAAATCCGGGGCGGGTCCTGTCACCCTTATTCATTAAAAAAAAAAAGCATTCCGCGTAGTCACAGCTAGGCTAGGCCAGCTAGCTTCGAATGAAAAATGCCATTCCCTTGCTTGTTTCCATTTTAGATCATTCTGAGTTTACTCAAAAGGCTGCGTGAAATAGGCATGTTTTTAAGTTGTGACAAGAAAAAACAGCAAAGCCCTTGAGGTCCGGTTTAAAACAAATCTAATCTAGGACTAAAGCAGTCATAGATTCGTGCCATTTCTAGTGTTATCCCATTATCCAGTAGTACTGTACCAAAGTAACATGACCTAGCTAGCTGGTGATAGTACATGGCACCAATTTACTTGATCCCAAATTAGTCTTTGGGGACGCGTCAAGAAAGCAAAGAAAGCTCCCCCAACTGTGATATGGTGAAGGTGATCGATATCATCACGTACGTATGTAATCTTTTTTTTTTTTAAAAGCTGAAGTAAATAAATGGCCTTTCCCTTACTTGAGCTTAATTAAAAAAGTAAGAAGAAAATAATGGCCTTAATCACAGCCATCACCTCTGCCGCAATGGAATTAGGAATCTCAAGATTAGAAGCAAAAACTCCAAGAAAATGTCTCATATGATCCCTAAACACATGTCCATATATAACCTCCAACCCCCTCATGTTTCCAAACTCCATCAGAATTAATCTTAACCCAACCAATCAATGGGGGATGCCAATTCACCTCTATTACCACTACTACAATAATGGGCAAAGGCAACATTTGTTTTGCCACGCTTTAAAACAAGGGTGGGAACTTCCAGGGGCGGATTCATGTTAGGGTGAGGTTGTGCAATTGCCCAACCTCAGCTTTTCTGGATAGCGGTGAGCCATAGTTGCTGGGAACTTCTGCTCTTCAACAGAGGTTGAAGAAAAGGGCAAAATCTTTTCTTCTTTTTTCTAGTTTAGAAGGGGCAGATTGCAAATAGAAAGAAAGGGACACGTTGGGCATTATAACTTTTTAAATGACTTGGCCGGGAACTTCATCGTTGGGTAGAAACTACCAGAAAAAATAAAATAAAATAACGTGTGAAGACACACGTCCCTTTCCTCTTCCAATATTTCCTTAGGGCATGGTATTCTTCTCTTTTGTTACCCTAAACATGTAAGTACTTCGATTATATTTCTTGTTTCATCTAAAGTTCTAAACCACAATAGCCTATTAATTTATTGTATTGATTGTATGAATGCAATATTACATAGACGTTTGTCTTTATATTTTGAGTATTTGGCCTTTCTATAGGGTTCAACTAACCCCTTGTTTATTATTTATTGTAATTTGAATCCCGTGACTTTTTAGATGGATTAAATTATTTTGTTTTCTGGTCAATCATGCATTCAATTTAATCTTCAGCAATATCGCAACTTATTTTGTTTAAAAAAATAAAAAATAAAAACTAAAAACTAAAATTTATAATCCTTTCTCTTTTGAGTTACCTTTTGTGATAATTACCGTCTTGTATTCTCATAAATGATTAAAACTTATAATATTCGTTATATCTTATAGATAAAATATTTATATATGATTTTGATTACCATCCATGAATTTTCGTTGATTTTTTTTTTTGTCTTAATTGTGCCCAACCTGACTAAAATTTCTGGATCTGCTACTAGGAACTTCCACTGTTTGGGTGAAGTGAGATGGTATCCGGTACTGTAATTATGATATTTTCCCATGATTGCTTATAATTGTGGATAAGTTAATTTTTTATATTTTCCTTATGTACAAGAATCTGATAATGGGCATTGAAAACTTATATTATATTAGACTCTCTCTCTCTCTCTCTCTCTCTCTCTCTCTCTCTCTCTCTCTCTCTCTCTCTCTCTCTCTCTCTCTCTCTCTCTCTCTTCTGTGCTCCCACACTTGCATCTTCATTCTTCCATTATCCCTAAACTCACCCTCTCTCTCTCTCTCTCTCTCTCTCTCTCTCTCTCTCTATCTCTTTCTCTCTCTCTCTCTCTCTCTTCTGTGCTCCCACACTTGCATCTTCATTCTTCCATTATCCCTAAACTCACCCTCTCTCTCTCTCTCTCTCTCTATCTCTTTCTCTCTCTCTCTCTCTTCTGTGCTCCCACACTTGCATCTTCATTCTTCCATTATCCCTAAACTCACCCTCTCTCTCTCTCTCTCTCTCTATCTCTTTCTCTCTCTCTCTCTCTCTTCTGTGCTCCCACACTTGCATCTTCATTCTTCCATTATCCCTAAACTCACCCAAACTATCAATTCATCCAATGAATTATCCGTGAAGGGGATCAAGTGGCGTCTCAATCCTCTGTCGTCGGCTTGCATCAGCGACATGGTGATGGCCACCGTGAAGAAGGAAAAGCCGGATCTGAGGAAGAAGGTGCCGCGGGCCTTTTTTCCATTGATTATTCATTTTTCATTCTTTATAGAATCTGCATCTTCTAAATGCAAAAAAATTTGCTCAAACTCTTTAGATATGCAAGGGGTCTTTGTTCCAATTTCTTCATAGATTCATAGTACTTCTCTGCTCCGAGTTAACTCGCTCTGTTTTTATGTATGCAAGGATGGCTACCACGATGCACGCCAAGTTAAACCAGACCGGAAGAAACTCAACTAGATTGACCTCATCAGAATCTAGTTTTAGTGACCCAATTTTTTATGGGTTTATGCCTATCAACTCTAATCAAGATCCCCAATTTCATCAACGTGAAATTGGAATTCGTAGAGGTAATTTCTATTCTTTACTCTTTTAGAAAGAGATTCCCCAATTTCATCAGTTTGCTTTGATGTTAATACAACCTCTTTGATTTTGAACATCATGGGTTGCTGAAGGCCTAGCTTGTGGAACTCCTCATATGATCAGTGCTACAATTGAAGGCCTTGCTCGGTTGGCTTATGAGTTTTCTGACCTTGTTTTCAACTGCTAGCAATTTGCTATGATTAGAGTTCGTTCCATTTATAATTTCTTTTAGATCTGAACAATTGTTTATTGGGCCAAAGTAAACATTGAGTTTTCAAGTCAAAACCAATCTCCATTCCACTACTCTGAGTTAACTCGCTCTCTGTTTCTATGTATGCAAGGATGGCCGTCACGATGCACGCCAAGTTAAATGGGAAGAACCTCAACCAGATCGACCTTATCAGAATTTGGTTTCAGTGTTTCAATAAAGTATGGGTCTACGCCTATCATCTCTGATCCAAGATCTCAAATTTCATCTCTGAGTAGAGGCTGCAACCATGGCAGTGACTAAACCCAAGCCGATCATCATTGAACCTATTCATCCCCAAAAAGATGAAATAAAATGAATAAGATCAGGATATCAGCCATCCATCCCAGACAGACTCGATATTGGACCAGAAGCAAATTAAAAATAAAAAAAAAACAATTATAATAATGGTTCCTACCCACCATTGTTGTTAGTGGTCCCAGTATGTGAGAGCTTCTTCAGAGTAGCCACACACAAGTAAATCGAGAGTATCAAGGAGAAAGCCACCCTCTACAGAGCACTGACTCTATCAAATGTGGCTGTAGTGTCGCTATGGCTGCTAGACACATGCATGTGTGTCCTTTGATGTCTGTTTTTCACGCATGTTGTGTGTGGCTTTTGCCCATAATTGTAGTAGTGCACTCTAGGGACACGACGCAATCTGCATTAGGCCCCAAAGGCTTTCAAAATGCAAAGAGCTTGGATTGAATTGTGCATGATATACCTGTTGCCAAACGACTAGCTGCTTGAATATGACAAGAGATAAGTCTACAAATAGTAGCAAACTAAAAACACCTTGCCCTCATGTCTCATTTTGTTTCTAGCATTCCATACAAACTACAATATTGAAGTGAAACAAATCAACCATAAGTCTTTGAGCTGGGAACTTCTTCCTACAGCCATACCCACTTGTAAACCCTATAAAATTGAGGGAGGAATTCCACCCAACTCGAAGAGAGAAGTAAAATGACTCCACATTGTAGCCGTAAAAGAGCAATTACGAAAAATGTGATCAAGAGATTCAGAATTGATACCACAAAGATCACAACGAGAGACCAAAGCTACTCCCCTTTGTTGTAAAATTACTTTACCTCTTAAAACCTTCCAAGCTAGCCGAGACATTCAAGGCAAGATAAATTTAGACCATAATGATTTGCCCCATGCTACTGAAGGAGAAAGCTGCTGCAAAAATATGTAAGCATGCTTTGCAGTAAACTCACCTGAAGACACTACTAGAAAAACCCCCTAATGCACACAGATGAGATTCACACAGATAGAAATCTGTGTGAGAAACACTGCAATGCACACAGATATCTGGATTCAAATTTGCTCACCACATTTATTTTGTGGTGATATCACCAACCTATTAAAACTTGCCACATCATATATAATTAATTGAATACTTAAAATATAATTTTTAATAAAACATCATGATAAACTATAATTATATTTCATAACATGTGGCAGTTTTGTATTGAGTGGTGGTATCACCACCAATACTTTGGTGGTGAGCAAATTTGAATCCCAGATATGTGTGAAAATCATATTCACAAAGACATCCGTGTGAAATATATTCTAAAAGTGGGGTCAGAAAATTTCACAAGGATTTCCGTATGAAATTCACACCAAAGTCTGTATTATTTTACCTTTATACTTCGTTCTTATCTTTTACTGGTGGCCAAGAAGTAAGGGTTGTGAGAAGAAGAAAAAAGAACTGATGGAAAATGCTCAGATCTCTCTCTCCCTCAGTTGACCTCATCTATGAAATTCAAGATACCAAATCCGCAGGTAAGACATGGGTTTCAACTTCCTCTCTTTACTATTTCTTATTGATTTGCATCTGCCTAATCTTGCTGGTTCTAACAGGATCATTCGACAACATGGAAGCCCTTCTAAACCCAGCAGGAAATGAGTAAAAAAGATTCGATCTTTCTCAGCAAATCAAACTCACTGTAAGTTTTCCCTTTCTCCATCTCTCTTTCTTCTGTGAGTATTCTGTTTGAATATTTCGAGTTGGTTCTGCCCCATAAATTTGGTGGTATTTGGAATTCAAATTGACTGGGGATTTTTCTTGCAAACAAAATAATATGCCACTAAAAAGCAGATACAAATTCTAAGCCATCAAGAGTGGAAGGCACAAGTATGTTACTTTGGTCTGATGAATTTCTCACTAGAATTCAAGTAATTAAGGTCATGGCGCTCCTCATGAAAGCAATCTGGAGATTCATCTTCCTCCTTCGTATGCCCCTTTCTTCATCAATGGTATAAACCACCAACCCAATTTTCTTGGATGTGATGTTGGTCTGATAAACGAGACTGATCTTATTCACGATGGCTTTACCGGCGTCGGGGTTGAGGCACTGTTCTATATGCTCCTGCAATAAATTGGGTTCAAAAGAAAAATAAGTTGAGGGACCAAAAAATGAATATGTAAATAATTAAATTATTTAATAAAATTCAATAAATATATTTCTGTGGAGGGGTGATTTAAGAGGGGCTCACCAAATACATTCACATGGATAGACAATTATGTGTGTAAGTGGTTTAGCAACGCTAGTAATACGTACAGATTATTAATCCGTGGCTGTACTGTGTGTATTGACGTTTTCACAAGGAATTCTGTATGGAATACTACGATTTCACAGGGATGAGAATTCGTGTGTGATGGGTACTTTTTCTAGTAGTGAGAGGAAGCGGTCCAAATGAGTTTGTCTTCTGCCGAAGGATATGCGGCAATTGGAACTTGACTAATCCAATCACACAAGGCTGGAAAATAGAAGTGTAGAAGCTGAGACAAATCCCATGAACCATTACTGATAAAACTCCAAACCATATCTGGACGATTGTCTTGTAATGCAACATGAACACCGAATAAATCACTAATGGGCCAAGAAGTTATCTCACCAAAAAGAAATTGTTATCTTGTGCTTGGCTTGGCCAGGATTGGATGGAATTGAAAAGAAGCAAAGTTGCTAGGTAGGGTTAGAATTAAGGTCATCAACATCTCATTGGATTCTAGTGCGCATCCAACTTTTGCACTTTTGTTTTTGGAACATTACATGCATGTACATCAGTACATGTGCATCCATGAAATGGAAGTGAAAAAGAAACCAATTTGGTTACACCTAAAAGGGCATATATAGCCTAATGTTTCCTGGCTAGACAAAACAATAGTTACTTATTCATATAGGAAAGTAACTTGAATTAAGCATAAAGAAGATCGATGAAGAAAATTACAGAGTATTACAATGGAAGAACTGAGTAGTTGATCCAAATCCCTAACTACCTCAGTGCAATCTTTACTCCCCTATTGTCACAAGGCGTGGAATTAGGGGAATCCCAATAGTAACTAGTCCTCAGATTTCGTGGCATGTAAAGGATCGAATCCTTTTACTTCAAGCTATGAACACGTGATCGGATCTGTCAAAAACAAGCTGACGACTACAAGGGAAGCTGCTGACTGCAGTCAGCTACACAAACGAAGCCCTGTAAACCTGCTCTAATCGACTCTTTCACTTTAACAAACTTCTTAACACAACCATTAGTATAATACGTGCCACCACGTGTCCATCTTCTAACACCACTTGTAATGGTTGACCTTCCTGTGAGGAGCATTGACTCAACACTTATTACTCTAAAAAATAAGCAGCTAGCTAGTTACATTAGAGTAGAAATTTGGAATTTTAAATATATTTATTTACATAATTAAGCAACTCAACTAACTAAGAGATTGACAGTTGTGTTGAGAATATATACATCCCACATGGAAAAAATGGGACCTTGCTTATGGATTTATAAGGATTTGGGCCACTCCATCCATTGCAAATTGGTTTTGGATGTGAACTTCAGATTACTTTACCATGGTATCAGAGCGGGTTACTAACGTGTGCATGCCTAACTGCCACACGGGCTCCACATCACCCAAAATTGTCCACGTGTATCGCTTGAAAATTCGCCACACGTGCGGGGGCGTGTTGAGAATATATACATCCCACATAAGAAAAATTAGACATTGTCTGTGGGTTTATAGGGGGCGTGTTGAGAATATATACATCTCACATGAGAAAAATGAGCCATTGTCTATGAGTTTATAAGAGTTTGTGTCACTCCAACTATTGCCAATTGATGAGAAGGGTACGTGCATGCGCAACATCTAGTTTCACGATCAAGGGGCCGGCAAGTTGCCCAGCTTGAATTAGTAGTGAAATTCCGATCCTTTTGAATATGAGAGATATTGTGGATTTGAGGGTTCACATATATCACATGACGAAACGAGCACAGGCAGAATATTCTGGTAAAAACCGCAAAACCCCACATAACAAATCTGTATGTAAAGCTATGTCGGAATTCAACATCAATATGGACTGGTCTAGGACAAAAAGAAGAAGAAAAATTAAGTGCAATTTACAACATGCACTAGTCTTTCGAATGTACTTTATAAATACACCAAGACTTATAGGAGATCATATTGAACAATACCATCTCTTTGTCTCCAATCATTAGTTTACCTATTATAATTTCTGCTCTGATAGAACGAGCGACTAAAGAGGATTAATTAAGATCGATGCATCGACATGGTCTATGGCGAGTTCAACATCTTGTATATGCTATAACATATTCCACACTGTCTGAATCAGAGATGATCTCTTACATTAAAGTAAAACAATATATGTACATCTATACATACATGTTATCCCTGGAGAGCTTACCTCACTTTTTATTTCGCTAGCCACTTAATTTATTTATTTGAGGGATAACATTTATAATTCTAGTTTCAAGTGAAGACCCTTCAGAGTTTTGTCATATAGCTAGCTAGCTAGCAAGCTTCAGAATACCTCGTCGCAAGACAACGTTTGCCATGCACAAAAAAGAAACACTATGCACATAAATAATTGAGCCAGAATCTTTATAATCATATGTATAAGGTCCTCATTTATTTTACATACACATATATTTTTATATAATTTTGTAATACATTTGTCCTTCATTGTGATAATGTAATTAGTTGTTTGGGAAAAGAACAATTCTTATGTTCACTTTTGGGTGAATGAGTATATTCACTTTTTCTTGCGATTAAGGCATAATAATTTTATAAATTTTTAATCCGACCATTTATGTTGTATAACGTAACACAAAGATTAGCTCTGTAATAAAACAATCAAATTGAAAAACTTAGAAAAATGAATCATTACATCATTTGGGTATCGCCTAAAACATAGGGCTTTTCTTTCTTCGCTGAGGAATCTAATCATCTATAAACTTTCTCCATTTAAGAATAGAACTATTGGAATTTTTCTGAACAGCACCTAAGATTTGCCTTATAAGCTGATATTAATGAATGAGTTTTATAATGCATGCAAATAAACCTACCAGCTCTTACTTTATCGGCCTTCTTTCCCTTGCCCTCGGCCCACGGCAAAGCACTTTGCCCCAATATTCTTTTCACACCCAAAGCTCTCTCTCTCTCTCTCACATCGGCAAATTATGGTCATGATCAGTTTGGCTGGCGACAGGGTGGGGGCAGAACTTCCTTCATGAAATACTTGCCGGCGACGGCTCCACTCCGGCACCAGTAGCAGAGAATGAGTGCGCGGAGTGTTCTTGTCATCTCCGGCGATGGGGCTTGGTGGCACCGGAGCCACGGGGAGGGTTTTGACTGTTGAAGCATTGGAGTGTGGGTTCGTTGTTGTTGGCCACCGAATCGAAGGCGCTTTTGCTGCTGCAATATTCCGTCTTTGAATTTAGGGATTCTGTTGGGACTTGGGCGGCAGTTAAAGAATGTACGAGCATCGGACGGTGGAGTTCGACGACCTAGCTAGTGAGGCGTAGAAGAAACAAGAGAGAATTTGTTGAAATGTGCTGCGTTTAATTGTTTGCGTATTGAACATGGCTAGATGAAAGCTGGATGAAAAAGGAAAAAGAAAAAATCTCCATCTTGTGGTGTGCTTATTGATTTGTGGGGTTTGATTGATCGATCATTTATCCTTTTTGGCACGCTTTGATATATGATCAATCTGAACCCACCATGAACTGTTACATGGCAGAAACCACCTTTTTTCTGTGTTGATTTGTTTGCTCATTGATCATAGCAAGCTGAAAGATGGATGAAAATGAATATAAAATCTCCTTCTTGTGGTGTGCTTATTGATTTGTGGGGTATGATCAATCGTTTCATCATTTTGTCTAGCTAAGATATATGATCAATGGTTCACCATGAACCATTACATGCCGGCATGTTAAACAGAAATCTACGGTGCGGTTTATATTCTCTGATGGAAAAGAGCCAAAAATCCCAAACACGGTAATATATAGATAGAAAGCTGCTGAGTAATTCAACACTTCATAAAAACTACAAGCGATAACATGTTCTCGTGGTTCTTCTCTCAAAAAAAAAAAAACCATGTTTGGATGCAACAGCAACATACATGTATGTGGGAGTGTGAGGGAATATCATCACAATCTTCACGCTTCGGAGAAGGTGGCTGCCGGTCAGGTCAAGTAGGGCTTGTTAATTACCGGCGATGCATTGGGACTTCCCGAGTCCTCATCCTGGCTAGGCTTTGGGAAGATCTGCTTGGAAATTAGGGCGTGTGGGATTATTTCTGGTGGCGTGGAACGGGCTGAACGGGGTTCAGGGGCTCCGGGGGCACAGAAGATTGAGCTAAAGAATTGAACAACGGAAAGAAATGCCATGGTCTTGACAAACCTTCTCTTCGCCGGCAACAGACTACCACCTTTCTTCTTGGTGGGTTTGGGAGAGCTATTAGGTTCCATATTGAGCTTTTCCACCAGCGGTGGTGGCAGATCTATCGCAATTTCCGCTGAGGCACGTTTCTGAAGCTCAGACGCCATTTCTGCCTCTCTCCGTGTGGATGTGTTTGTGTGAAATTTAGGAGCTTGGGTTTCAAGTGGGACGCTTGCAGGGATTTTAAGAGGGTTTGTATCGTGAAGAAGAAGCTCCCGATGACTAATCACCATGATCCACGTATCAAATAGTCCCTTGTCAAGTTGCCCCTCCATATCATACCTTAATTTTGTTCCTTTCATTTTCTTAGGGGTCCAATTTTACTCTAGTTAAATTAAGATTACGATGTTCATTGCAAGTTTTTTTCTAGCTTGGTAATTCTGGCTCTGGATCTACAAGATTTGTTAATTTTTTATTTCACTCAATACTTCCAAACTAATTTTTTTTTTCACTTCTTTGGCCCAGCGTTTTTTAACATCCCTTGGCTTTTTACCAGCATAATAACACAAAGCATGAACTCTCAGAAAAAGGTGCATATAACACGGATCTTCATGGAAGTTTCAGGTTACTTTTGTAATTGTATAACCAGGCCAACACGGCGACGTGCGCCTAATTGAGAGAGAGAGAGAGAGAGAGAGAGAGAGAGAGCAATTTGCAACTGATTAAAGCCGGCCAAGTGCAGCCATGCAAGCTTGGCCTAGTCAGCCTAATAGAGTGATCACCCTTGGACTTTCGAAAAACTTCAATCCAACGGTTGGAATAGTGCAACCGGGAGACAATATCACGTGGTCTCATGCACTATGTGATCATGTAAAGAGAAAGCATCGGAGTTTGAATGGGGGTGTTGTGCGCATGCTTTAGAAAATTAGAAAGAACAGCATTCACTAACCAACCTTACTTACCCTAATGTTATTTAGTTGTTTGAATTACAATTATAAAAATCAAAGTTAGAAAGTTTGGAGCATAACTACAGTACGTTTAGATATGCTGCAGTACGTCTACATGCTCATTGGTAAATAGAATATGTTTCATGATTGACTAATTACTTTGTCAGTGTCTTCAAAAAAAAATAATTACTTTGTCAGTGCATGAAAAGTAGAGCTGGGATTTGGAACCGTAAAACCGGAGGAACCGCACCGAACCGCACCGAAAGTCTCGGTTCGGTTCGGTTCTACGACATGTGTGTTTGCAATTTTCTCAGTTCGGTTCTTGGAGTTGTTTATACGGTTCGGTTCCGGTGCTTGTTTTTAAAACCTCCTTGGAACCGAAATATAGATGTCAGTGTATAATTGGATAATAAGGCCGAGCTTATTTCTGTAAAATAGACCATTTCTCATGTGATCAGGCACTACTTGTATGCGATCAGAACCTTCCATCTGATCTCATAATCTCCTATCCATCCATTCGATCAAAACCCTAAAAATTTATCTCTTCCCTCAAACTCTCACTCTCTCAGTCTCTATCCTAGATCAGATCCGACTCTGACTCTCTCACTCTCTCAGCCGGTCAGATCCAGATGAGCGAGACAAACCCAGACGAGCGCGACGAACCCAGACGAGCTCGAGTGCGAGACGAACCCAGAAACATCGCATCTTCGATTTGGTTGATGCAGCTCCGCTTGGGATTTGGTTGATGATCCGTCTTCGATTTGGGCCATGGCTTAATGTAAGCTTTCAATCCTTTCATTTTTCTCGCTATACTCTCATCGCTCTGCAATTTCCCGTGAACCCAGTCTTGCAGGAATGCAGTCCAGCGACCATAGCCTGTGGCCCTGTGATTTCGAGTGAAATTGTTAAGCTCCAGAGTCCATAGCCTGTGATGCCCGTGAGCACTTCGAGTGAAATTGGTAAGCTCCAGAGTCCCTTGAAAGTTGTGGTCTTTGAAGTGGGTTTATCGAATCCCTAGTGAAATTTGAGATTTGATGCCCTAGAGTTAATTCTGCTACTTTAATTTGTGTTTAGTTCTTGTTATGTGCCAATTGGGTCTCTGGATTCAATCCAATGCTGTAATTTTTATATAAGTGTCCTGTGTCCTCTTTAATATTGTAGGAAGAAGCTGAAGAGGAGGAAGAAGTAGAGTCTGAAGAGGAATCATCATCATCAGAAGAAGAAGAAGCAGAAGTCAGTTCATTTACTTTTTTTTTTTCTCTGTCTTCATTCTCTTTTGTAGCATCTTTGTTTTATATGAATTTATACCATATCATGCTGAAATTGTGGTCATATGTTAACAGAAGCGGAAGGGTACTCAGGGAATCATAGAAATTGAGAATCCCAATCTGGTAAAGCCAAAGAATGTGAAGGCTAAAAATGTCGATGTAAGCTAATAACCCATTGTTCATAATTGATCTCACTGCACCAGCCAAAGTTTTAACACAAGAAACTTAATATGTTTTTATCCGATACTAATTGACCATGTGCTTTTTTTTTTTTTTTTTTTTTTTTCTGTGCAGCTTGAGAAAACAACTGAACTTTCTAGGCGTGAAGGGTATGCAATCTTTCTTACGACTTGTGCATTCAATTTCTATGGGACAAGTTCCAACAAGTCCCTAAATCCCTAAACCCCAACAAAATCTTGCATCTTTATTGCTTCTATCTTATTCATCCTTTTTGTGCACATTCATGTAATTCTTAGTTGCAAACTTGCAATCAAACTTATACAGTTATTGTGCACAATAAGCACCGCTACTATCCAATCTATGAGAATGGCTAAAAAAGAAATCTGTTAAAAGCTCAGTGAATAATGAAGCCCAAGATAGTCTGAAAGCTGGTTTCCCCCAAACTAATTAGTCTCTTCTCCAAAAGAAGAAAAAAGGAAAAAGAAAAAAAGAACCATTCTAGTAGCTGAAATTACTAAGATGCTCCAAGGCTTATGACCAATATTATCAAATTGGTGTTGTCTTTTGTACCAAATATTTGAGTGATTCAAGGGTATTTTGTCAGCTTCATGTCTATCTGTTTGCAGGGAGGAGATTGAAATACAAAAGGCTCATGAGCGATACATGAGGTTGCAGGAGCAGGGAAAAATTGAACAAGCAAAGAAAGATTTAGGTAATATGCAAAATTGACAAATTATAGCTTCATTTTTGACACTTCATTGGAATTCTGTTAAGGCAGGCTATAATATGTGAACTGAATTTTTTCAATTAGCATTCAGGTCAAGTTTGATGTTTAGCATTAAGGCAAGCAGCAACCCCGAAACATCTCAACAAGCAGCCAACAACACTGTTCCAAAATTGAGTCAACCAAGGAAAGCTTCTACGGCTATGTTTGTGATGCCCCGGAAATTCGTAATTATTTTCCGAGGATTTTCCGGAATTAATTTTATAACTATTGGACGGTTTCGTGGCTCGTGGATGGAGCGGAAGTGTTTCGGGCGAATAATTAATTGAAGAATATGGTTTTAGGGGGGGTTGCCAAAGGTTGACTTTTTATTCGTTGGGATTCTCCGAAAACTTCCTTCACGAAAGTTGTAGAGCGCGTCGATACGAGTTCGTGGACATGTGGAACGCGGAAATCGGAGTTCGTATGAGAAAGTTATGGCCATTGGAAGGAATTTCCATTTTGGTATAAATAGAAGTTTCCCAAGTTGGAAACTTACTATTTTCATTACTTCCATTTTCGGAAGTTTACTTTCTCTCTCTCTTCTCTCTCAGCTGCACCTTCAGAATCGAAATAATCCGACTGACCCGACCCGGACCCGGTCGATCCGACCCGACTTTTCCGGCGAACTGCGGCGGTCTCCGGCGACGAAACTTTCCAGATAGGATCGTCTCCTCCGTCTGGTCGTCCCTCTGGTGTCCTCTAGCGCCGATTCTCCTCCACGGCGGCGCTGCAAGGCAGTTCAGTTTGTGGATTTCGGACCCGGTCGGAATTCCTTGTTCCGACGTCGGCAAGGCTTCAAGTCTTCTTGGTTGAACTCAGAGTGGCCTCGTCGATCGATCCTTGGTGGTTGTTTGGATCGATTCACGTGAAACTTCGATCAACTCGGATTGGATTACTGTTCACGACTTGTGAGGTAGTTTTCGACCCCTTATGCTTGTTTTCTGACTTCGAGCTAGTTATGAGAATTCACAAGCATGCTTAGATGAAGAACTTTGATGTTGGGAGTTTTGTGAAATAATGAGTTTTTGGCCGGCGGCGGTGCACCACCGTCTGTGGTGGCGTTCCGGCGGTGTTCCGGCCACTTAAGGAACTGTTTTTGGTATTATATATGTTCTACTCGTTGATACGAGCGTTTCGATATATAATATGTAAATTTTGGAGTTCGTATGGAATTGTTATGATTTTTGCAGTTTCATACCGATTGATTTATTCTATCCTTGAGGATTCGAGCGTCCGATCGACTTGTGGTTTGGTCACATCGATCGTGGACGTATTCCGGGGACTTTGGGAGGTCTCGGATGTGGTTTCGCCTCATTTGGCGTCACCTTGGGAATTTTGGTTCGATTTAGGGTTTCGAACGTTATCCCTTGTGATTCGTTGATTGAATGAGAGCTGTAATTCTTTAGGTACGTGACGTAGTACTCCTCGGACGGCTATTTTGTGGATTGGCTGCCTTGTTCTGTATTGAAGACGCAGCGGGAGATTCAAGGTGAGTAATCTCACAAGGTTCATTAGTGAACGAATTTCCGTTATCGTTTGTTGAGTATGATCGATATGTGTTATGAGCAGGATCGATATTTGTTATGAGTATGATCGATATTTGTTATGAGCAGGATAATATTTGTTATGAGCAGGATCAATATTTGTTATGAGTAGAATCGATATTTGTTATGAGCAGGATCAATATTTGTTATGAATATGGTCGATATTTGTTATGAGCATGACTACCCTATTGTCTTGGAGTAATTAGGTTAACTACGACTATAGTTGCTATTGTGGCATTCTGAGTGGATGATTATGTGTGTGTATATATATATTATGGGATGTATATATATACATATGTATTCATGTATTAGTGGGTTCGTGATGAATCTATGTGATGATCGCTATCTATGTGATGACTGGCGATATTTGCGTGAATCTATGTCATGATCGCTATCTATGTGATGACTGACGATATTTGCGTGAATCTATGTGATGATCGCTATTTATGTGATGACTGGCGATATTTGCGTGAATCTATGTGATGATCGCTATCTATGTGATGACCAGCGAAATCTATGTGATGAATCGCTATCTATGTGATGACCAGCGAAATCTATGTGATGATCGCTATCTATGTGATGACCAGTGAAATCTATGTGATGATCGCTATCTGTGTGATGATTGGCGAGATCTGCGTGAATCTATGTGATGATCGCTATCTATGTGATGACCAGTGAAATCTATGTGATGATCGCTATCTGTGTGATGATTGGCGAGATCTGCGTGAATCTATGTGATGATCCTTGAAATCTAGGTGATGATCAGTGTGATGATTGCTCGGTAGCGGAGCTGAGTTGTTATTAAGTTAACAAAGATTGAGAGGACTGCTGTGATAGTTGGGGTTACCTACAGACGTCAGAGTGTAGGATTACTATGATTTGAATTGCTTGACTTAATGTGACCTCCTGAACTAAATTATATGCAGGGGTTACTATGATTTGTTTGGCTTGTTTTGATATGTGATTGCCTTGTTTCTTCTTGATTGTATTGTTTGATGGTTTCATTTATCTTAAGAGCGTAGTGGTGACGAATTGTACTCTGTGTTGAGGATAGGAAGGTGACTCTTTGATTTTCACCTTTGATGTCATGTTGATGACAAAAGCTACTAGGGGGGAAAATGGGAAATGAGTGTGATTATGGAATTCGTCGTAGTGCGTTAGGATGGCGTCAAACATTGCTTGAAGAAGTCTTGTTTGACCTAAATTTGTGTAATTGGATGCTAGGATTGAGGTTATGAGCAGGAGGCTTTTGTGAAATTTGTGTAATTGGTTTTGAGTTACTCATACGAGCTTCATAAGCTTACCGGGTTTTGTTGTGTGGAAACCCGGTGCACTATTCAATGGAATGGTGTAGGGGTTAATCCTGCAGGTCAGGGAAATCGTGGCTGAAGCTGAGGTGGCGCTTTTGCAGCTTTACGGTAGGAAGCCATCTTTGTGACTTTACGGTTGATAAGGACTTCCGTTGTATAGTTACTCTGAGTTGCATTTACGTTTTATTTTGTTGTTGACAATTTAATTCGTAAGCATTGTAATATATACTCTATTGAGCGAGTGTATGTTAACTTTGAGGGTTCAGAGCATCAGTATGTACTTGGTTAAAAGGAAAAAGATTCCAGGTATTTTGTATTGATGATTGAACGTTCACGCATGTATAATTATGGGATTATATATATCGATTTTCTTGTGTGTAAAATCAGGGGCGTGACAATGTTGATGTTGGGAGTCTGCAGGAAATTGCTTATTTGCTATGTTGATGTTGATTGTTGATTGTTGAATATGTAGATTGTAGATAATGTTGAGTTTGAATGAGTGAATAGATTGTGCAATATTGAATCATTTGAATGTATGTATGGAAATCAGGAAAATAGGAAACTGGAAACTAGAAACTGCTAAAAAAGCAGTGTTTCTATATGGAAAAATCGAGGAACCGAGTTTGGAACCGAAAAACCGAACTTGGAACCGAACTGATATTGGAACCGAAAAACCGAGAAACCGACCCGAGAATGGTCGGTTCGGTTCTATATCGGTTCTTGATAAAAAAAACAGCAAACCCGAACCGAAAAGCATTTGTCTATTCCGGATCCGGGTTCAGTCATTGAAACTGCAGAACCGACCCGAGGCCAGCCCTAGTGAAAAGATGTTGCCAGCTTTCCCTCTCGCATGATGAGCAAATTTATTAGAAACCTGAGTCACAGACTATCATGAAACACAGTGAAGAAGTTGTTGAAGTCTATGAATGTACCTCATCGAGTAATATATCATAATCACTGAAATTTTTCTCCATGAGATTCAAATCCATCATCACATTCTTAATTAATCTCAAGCTAGCTAAATGAAATCTGCATTAAATTTAAGTTCAAATTAGAATAGCTAAGAGGAGAAAATGACCCTAAAACCTAAAAAATGTATATTGGCTCAAAGTCAAAAGAGATCGAAAAAGAATGATAACAAAGTTACAAAAATTCTTCAATGCTCGGGTAGTGTAAGTGAACCAACAGATTCAGCCGATCTCAGCCGTTGATATATATATATATATATATATATACACACAACAATTTTTTTTAATGACCGTTTTTTTATGTTATGTAGCCGTTCATTAATGTTTGTTTAAATTTCGTCATGAATGATTATATAAGGGTTGGACACAGACTTTGGAGTGGTCGGTTGCTAGCTTGTTGGGGATTTGGCAATAAGCTTCTTGGTTTTAGGGTTCTGAAAGCAACTTCGAGATATTAATATTATTCCATTGCTTTAAAACAATTCCAAACTATAATCTAATTAGGGCTTTTAGAAGATGGGACTGAGTTAAAACCATCTGACCAGTACGTATTGTGGTTGAGGTTTTTGAGGGTCTTAACACACCAAGAGAGGACCTCGTGGATTTGTTTTTTTGGCAAGATGACTTCGCGGATTGAAAATACTAGTTTTATTGCCTAAGTTTTGCCAAATGGAGAAAATAACCCTATAATTTTCACCCTCCAGCTACAAAATGGAGAACGGCCTAAACCCTATTGGAATTATCATATATCAATACTATACATGCAGCTCCCTATCTACTCGCTTGGTTAATATGTCCCATTCCTAAATGATTACTCTAACTTAGAATCTGTATATTATAGTCACTTACTTTTGACGGGAAGAAGATTGATATTCGTGTGCTGAAGTGAAAAACTTTATGAAAACCAGAGGTCCAAAGTTCATCAATTTTCATCTTTGCTTAGACAACATTATTTGATTTGGATGGGATTGAGATTCGTCATTTTCCTCAAAGATTACTGGAATGTACAAAACTAAACACCATATTAGTGGACCAAAGCAAAGCAGCAAACACGGTCTTCTCCTAATCCAAGGGCCAATGGTTTTGAGTCTTTTGACTTCAGAATATACCTACGCACACTCCGTGACGTTTTAAACATTTTGGTTAAAATTCTCTAGTGTTGCCGACATAAAATTTAACCAGGATAACCGTTAGTATAGTTAATATTTTGACATAAGCAAGACACCTAACTGATTAGGAAAAGATGGGAATAGCCACATCGATCGTGGCATAGAATGGGAGCAACAACGTAACTATTGTGGCATTGGATGGTCAAGGAATTTACAGGTAGCTTCAATCTTTAGTATATAGCTAGGATTACATGTGCGTACGGAAGGATATATTCGAATTGTTTAATTGTTAATACACCATCAACATAAAATTACGTCAAGAATGACAAGTAAACATTGTGGTTTGTGGGCTACAGGGCATGGGATGTACGTTGAGCTCCCAGACATGATTGCAAAGAAATTTAAATTTGGTTTCTGAGAGTAGAGTTTGATAGCGTTATACATCAACTAACGATGCAAAAAGAGCACAGGCTGATCGGAACTTTGTAAAACCGGCAGACTTTCTGAAGTCTGAATGAACCAAATATTTGTTGCATGCACACTGCTAATTAAAAGGAAAGAAAAGCGACACAACCAAACTTTGCTTATTTTATCTACAATTTTTAATTTGGTTTGGTTAGATATGACTGGCTGCTCTACAGTATCGAAGGTGACAAAAACACAATCCCTTTGATTGTCAGTTTGTCATTAATTAATCCTTTGATGGGTCTGTATCCACGCAAACATAAGTACATTGAGTCCCAAAAAAAGGACATCGGGATCGATTAGGGTCTGTGTCCCGTACGTGTTAAATATCAATTTAATTTGTTATTTAGAGGGGTGAAATTTACACATCCCTAATTGCAAATGGCCACCATTTCATTTTTTTAATACTATTTCATCTCACAACTTTTTATACTTCCTGAAATATCCTATTATATTTTTTTTCTTTTCTTTTTGGGTCCTCTCTCTCTCTCTTCTCCAAAACCACGACCATCTTCTCTCTTTCTTCTACGAGCCCAAGATCTGTTGGCAGCTAGTTTGCTTCGGTACCTTGATAGCGCCACCGTCAAAGCCTTCGCCCCCGCCACCGTCACCAACCTCGGCCCCGGCTTTGACTTCCTCGGATGCACCGTCGACCCCCAAGTCCTCCCCGAAGAGATCTCCATTTCCAAGATCTCCGGCGACCACAACTCCAAGAAACTGAGTAAGAACCACATCTGGAACTGCGCCGGGATCGTTGCCATTGAGGTCATGAAGATGCTCGGCGTCCGCTCTGTCGGCCTCTCCCTCTTTCTCTCTCTCTCCAGAAAGGCCTGCCTTTGGGAAGAGGGCTCGGATCCAGCGCGGCCGTCGCTGTCAACGAGATTTTCGGCGGGAAGCTGAGGGTTGAAGCGCTGGTGCACGCCGGGCTCAAATCGGAGGAGAAGGTCTCTGGTTACCACACCTGTACATACATGTACATTTGCAAGCATAATTAGCTATAATGGGCCACGCTCATTGTACCGCCAAAGGTACTAATTCCAACCAAAGGAATGACATGCAGACACACTGCCAGACGGGCTACAGCCTCAACGTCGGACCACCTCCAGATCGCCGCCGACGCGCCGCCACGCGCCGCGCCAAGATGGCATCAGAGGCTTCTGAAAAGGGGAACTGAAGCATATCAGTCCCACATCGAAAACAAAGAGAAGATCAACCTCTTCCTCACCCATAAAAGGTTCTCTCCTCTCTCCTCATTAATTAAGCATTCAATATTTACCTATTGTTACTCTGTCAACATAAATACATGGACTAACTTTGGCATCGGAGAGTTGAAGACCGCCCAACGCGGTCTCCCTCTGACGTCCCAGTGTATTTTATTTGACAGATAGCGAAGGCTTTGAGAACATCGCAGGTACCGACCCGCCCGTCGGATCAGCGTTAACGAAGGTTCAGCTACCGCCGAACTTTTAGACATCAACATTGGCGCCGTCTGTGGAAATCCTTGAACAAAAGGCCATCCCACCACACTCACCATGACTAACGGTAGCGGGGGAAACGCTGAAGAGCAGGCAGACCATCCCTCCATCCCCCAACCCTCCGACCCAGCGGTAGGAGTTAACCGCGCACTATTCACAACCCCGGTCAACCTCGGCGGTGAGGTAAATCCAAGCAGCAGTCGCCCCCCCGGGCCAAGATCTCGTCACTATGTACGAGCTATCACTAGCGGATCTTCATAAGGCAAACAGAGAACGTGAGGAGGAACACAAAGAAAAGGCTGAAGCCCAAGGACAAGTGGCTACGCTCATGGCACGTTTCGAGGAACTAAAGAAGACGCTGGAGGCCACCGCCCGCCCAGCACAGAGCGAGCAGTCACATAGCACCAGGCGTAGTCGACCCGGCACCGGCACATTGGTACCGGGGCCGGTCATACGGATGCAAGTACCGCTGAACCCACCTGAGTTGTTGGGAATGGGACCACCGCCCATACCCCAGCTAATGTTGGAGCAGGAGGCGGAATCACTCCCGCACACCAACAGCTCGGAGGCTAGGGCGAGGACTGAAGGCAGTCCGCCTGTGCCGAGGCGCAAGCCGTCCCAGCGGGTCATTCAGGCTGATTCCGCCGCCGAAGCAACTGCCCAGATGTTGGAAAGGATGCACCAACTGGAGCAGAGGTTAATCCGGGCGGAGTCGGGCGTCCCAGCGCCAACTCAGAATCCGCTCTTCGCTTCCAGACCTGGGCCCTTCACCGCTGCAATTCTGCAGGCTGTCAGACCGGCATATGCAAAAACCCCAAAGATGTCGCATTACGGCGGAATGTCTGATCCCTTCGTACACATGGACACCTTCAACAAGGTCACCAACAACAAGGGGTTCGACGACGCCACATTGTGCCACTTGTTCAGCGAAACGTTGGATGGCGAGGCAATGAGCTGGTTCTTTGAGTGTCCGCCGGGGTCTGTCAGCTCATTCCATGCATTATCACACGCTTTCCTCTCCCGGTTCATCTTATTGTCCGCCGGGCATCACAACACAAGTCAGCTGTTCAGCGTCAAGCAGGGGGAGGACGAATCACTGAAGGCCTTCGTCACAAGGTGGCGAGCGGCAGCGTCTCAGTGCCGTGACCTAGACAAAACAATGGCATCAGCGGCCTTCAGGAAGGGACTTCTCAAGGGACCGTTCCTCTATCACCTCAACTACAGTCATCCCAATGCAACGTATGACCACGTCATGAGTGAGGCGGTCATTCACGCCCAGGCGGAATTCATCACATATGGAGAGACCCCACCGCCACAAGCAACTCCAACAAAGTCAACACAGCCATCCTCCATTCATCAGGAAAACGTTGACAAGATCCAGTCAGCACCGCCAACTGACAAGAAAAGGGAATGGCAGCACAGCCACCACCAGAACAAGCGGCAGAAGGACCAGCATCACAACAAGGGCAACCGCCCAACCCATGGGGATAACCGCAACAAGCAGGTGGAGTCCTCCCAGCGGTATGCAGTATTCACGGTCCTGACGGCCTCGTATGAGGACATCTACAATCAGTGCAAGGATCAGATCCCACCGCCACCCCCTCCAAAGTACCCAAAAACGGGCAAACCCAGGAACACCGGCAAGTGGTGCAAATACCACGAGGACAGCGGCCACAATACCAACAGCTGCAATGCTCTCAAAACGGCCGTTGAAACCTTATACCGGGACGGCAGGCTGGAGCAGTTCAAGGTGCGCCAACCACCACCAGTAATTGCCAACGTTGATACCTTGGGCCGCATCAACACCATCGATGGCGGTGCTCCAATCACCAGCATGTCTCACAGGGCAAGAAAGCGCTATGCACGCGCTAATCATCCCAAGGAGGTCTGCAACATCCGCTACGAGAGATCCGCCAAACTCCCAAGATCAGGATGGGAACCTATTACCTTATCGGAGGAGGAGGAGCGCGGAGTGCATTTACCCCATGACGACCCATTCTTGGTAGATGCCTTTCTTGGCAAATTCTCGGTGGGGAGAATCTTGGTGGATAGCGGGCCCGCTGTCAACGTCATCTTCAGCGGTTGCTACGACCATCTCAAGCGAAACAAAAAACTACTCCAGGATCACGAGCCACTGCTCAGCTTCTCCGGTGACGTCACACAACCGCTAGGGTCGGATTACATGCGACTGGTTATTCGCACTAGTCCATGCATGGCGGAGGTACATACGGAATTCATTATTGTCGACTGTTTCAGTTCGTACAACGCCATCATTGGTCGACCAGCGCTTAACAAGCTCAAGTACATCATTGCCGGGTACATGCTTCTCATGAAGTTCCCCACGCCCAACGGCACGGGCTGTGTGAGGGGAAGCCAGCAGCTGGCACGAGAATGTTATTCAACGACTATAGCGCGGTCAACGCACCGCCATGAAATTCTGACGGTGGGTAATGAGGCACCGCCACCAAACATCTTTGAGGATCCTAGAGATGAGGAAGAGAAATATATAAGGAAGGAGCCGGTCAACCCGGACACATCGTTGAAAGTTGTCTGCATCTCAGACGAGCACCCTGAGCGGACAGTCCTCATAGGCGCCCAACTAAACCCAGAGGTGGAGGCAGAGCTCACTCAATTCCTACGTGATAACGCCGACGTCTTTGCATGGTCCTACGCGGACATGCCAGGTATCTCTCTTGAAATTATCACGCATAAACTGACCATCAAACCCTCCTTTTATCCCATCAAGCAGAAGCGAAGGGCCTTTGATGAGGAAAAATACTGCGCAATCGGAGAAGAGGTCGCCAAACTCCAGGACATTGGATTCATCCGCCAAGTCATCTATCCCCAGTGGATCTCAAATTTGGTAATGATCAAAAAGCCCAGCGGCAAGTGGCGGATGTGTGTCGACTTCAAAAATCTCAACAAGGCATGCCCAAAGGATAGTTTCCCACTACCTCGTATCGATCAACTAGTCGATTCAACCGCCGGACATGAGCTCCTCAGCATGATGGACGCTTTCTCCGGATATAATCAGATCAAGATGCACCCCAGCGACCAGGAATGCACCACCTTCACCACCGACAAAGGCCTCTACTGCTACAATGTCATGCCTTTCGGCCTGAAGAACGCCGGTGCAACTTACCAGCGGTTGATGAATGCCATGTTCGCTGAGCATCTGGGAAAAATCATCGAGGTCTACGTGGACGACATGCTAGTTAAGAGCATAAAGGCCAGTGGACATGTGGCAAACCTCAGGATCATAGTAACCATCCTCCTGGCCTATGGTATGCGCCTCAACCCAGAAAAATGTTTCTTTGCAGTCACCACTAGCAAATTTCTGGGTTACATCGTCAGCGAGCGAGGTATTGAGGCTAACCCGGATAAGGTACAAGCCATCCTTAACCTGGCGGACCCCGAGTATAAGGTGGACGTCCAGTGCCTCCAGGGCAAGTTAACCGCCCTTTCTCGATTCATCTCTCGACTCACTGATAAGTGTGCCCCATTCTTCAAACTCCTCAAAACAACTCACAAGAAGGTCATCGACTGGAACCCAGAATGTCAGGCGGCGTTCCAAGGCCTGAAGGAATACCTGGCGGCAGTCCCTCTCCTCTCTGTCCCGGTGCAAGGAGAAACACTATTCATATACCTAGCAGTATCGGCATCGGCGGTAAGTTGCGCCATTGTCCGGCGGGAAGGCCAAGATGAGCTCCCAGTGTTCTACGCCTGCAGAGGCATGAACGGAGCAGAAACAAGATATCCTCCCTTGGAGCAACTGGCCCTCGCACTTATTGTTGCCGCCAGACGCCTCCGCCAATACTTCCAGGCTCACACGATCCATGTGTTAACCAATCAGCCGCTGAGGCAAGTGATGCAGAATCCTGAACACTCGGGGCGCCTCAGCAAGTGGGCCATTGAGCTCAGCGAGTTCGACATAGAATACAGGCCAAGAACAGCCATGAAGGGCCAGGCAGTGGCGGACTTCATCGCTGAACTCACCGAGCGTCAGCCGGAACCCGGTACTGAGACAGGTCCCGGAACACAAAGGGTAACAGTTGAGGAGGCAAATCCCCTACAGTCAGATTGGAACTTGTATGTGGACGGCTCCGCCAGCGCCAAGGCCAGCGGCGCCGGAGTCATCTTAACAGGACCCGAGGGACTAAACGCGGAGTACGCGTTGAAATTCAACATCAAAGCTTCAAACAACATGGCGGAGTACGAGGCACTCATCGCCGGTCTGCTACTCGCCATTGACTCGGGGGCTGACAGCGTCGACATATTCAGCGACTCTCAATTAGTCGTTAACCAGGTCAATGGCAGCTTCCAGGCCAAGGACCAGCAGTTAGCGGCATATTTGGGGTACGTCAAGACGTTGCTAAAAAAGTTCAAATTTCACACCATCACACAAATCCCCAGGGAAAAGAACTCCAAGGCTGATTCACTGGCGAGACTGGCAACCGCCCAGCCACAGCCGAGTCCAGCGCACACAAGGGTGGAGTACCTTGACAAGCCAAGCATCACAAAGACCCTGGCGGAGATCTTCAACATTGAAGTCAACCCCAGCTGGATGGACGAAATCATTGCATACAAACGCAGCGGCACATTGCCAGAAGATAAGGTCCAGGCAAGACAGCTCAAGCGGAGAGCAACCCGCTACAACATCCAGAATGGAAAACTTTACCGCCAAGGATTCACCCATCCCAACCTCCGCTGTCTAACCCCAGAGGAGGGAAGGGTCGTCCTAGCGGAAATCCACGGCGGAGAATGTGGAAACCACTCAGGCGCCAGATCCTTGGCCAACCGCACATTGCGACAGGGCTACTTCTGGCCCACACTTGGAGATGACGCCCGCCAAATTTAGAGGTCTTGCCACAAATGCCAACAGTTTGCAGATCTCCCACATGCACCGGCAGAACCACTGTCAGTCATCATCGGCCCTTGGATTCACTCCACGTGGGGCCTCGATTTGATGGGAAGGTTCCAGACCGCCAAGGGCCAGTTCAAGTACATCATCGTCGCCATCGACTACAACAGCAAGTGGGTAGAGGCGGAGCCACTGACGGCAATCACTACCACCAAGGTCATTCGATTTCTCTAGAAGAACATCTACTGCCGCTATGGTGTCCCACATACAATCATTACAGACAATGGTACACAGTTCAACAACAAGGAACTCATATCGTTCACCGCCAACTTGGGCACCAAGTTGAGTTTTGCATCCGTCGCCCACCCCCAAACAAACGGCCAAGTCGAAGCAGCAAATAAGATAATCAAGAAGCTGCTAAAAAAGAAGCTCGACGACGCCAAGGGTTTGTGGGCGGAGAAGCTTCCAGAAGTCCTATGGGCCATCCGGACAACTCCAACTACCGCCACCGGCGAAACTCCTTTCTGTATGATATTCGGCACAGAGGCGGTCCTGCCTATTGAAGTAACTCAGCCTATCGCTAAGGTCGAAGGTTACTGCCTAGACACCAACAGCGACGGTGTCAACTTGGACAGGGACCTCCTAGAAGAAAAAAGACACAAGGCCCATTTGCACAACTTGCAAAACAAAAGGCTGGTATCGCGTTTCTACAACGCCAGAGTCAAGGCCCGGAACCTCCAATTGGGGGACTGGGTAATGAAGGAAGTTATTCCGCCACCAACAAAACTCTGCCCAACTTGGGAAGGCCCGTACAAAATTGTGGAAGTCGTTAGCCCAGGCACCTTCTACTTAATGGACAAGGATGGCGTCACGTCGACCCACCCTTGGAATACCGAACACCTTCGGTATTACTACAAATAGTCAGACCGCTACCCAGGAGCATCTTGACTTAGCTAAATTTTTGTTCAATATTTAGCTAAGGGAAGCTACCCAACGGGTACTACCCCACTTTTGTACACTGGTCAATCAGCTATCAATGAAACGAGGAATTATTCAAACCATTGTTACCAAGTCTAGCACTGAGGGCAACTGGCAATGCCAACAATCGTCAGCGGACCTCGTCCGCTACATGGTGCACTTGGACCAATCTTAATTCCTTTAATGTTTCATTGATGGACAAACGACTCAAAGTGCTAGCAGTACAAACACATCATAGCAAACACCAATTCAATACTTCATTCCATTTCGCAACATTCATTACAAATTGTCATGCCTCAGCGGCTATATATGTAAAAAAAAAAAAAAAAAAAAAAAACTAAGACAATCTAGTGTGGTCCCAGCTGGCTTCAGGGGTTGCCCTCGGCATCTTCTGCTTCAGCAGGCGGCGGCACAATCGCTCGACTCGTTTGATCGGACCCTCGCACCGACGGACTTGGGGTCTCTATGGTGCCGTCCGCCGGGGTGTACGCCGCCAGGAATCCAGCACGCGACACCTCCGACGGGGTGGGGTGGGGAGTCTGCTGGGACCCTTCCGCCGGATGTGCTCCACTTTCTCCACTGCCTGACCGGGCGCCTCCCGCTGAGGCAGGCACGGCATCTTTCTCCAGCGGGGTACTCTTGGCCGGCGGCACATCAGGCTGTGACGCTTTGGCGAAGTCGATGGCGCCCTTCCGCTTCAGCATGTCTATGTTTGCTAGGGCTCCAGCCTTCGCTGACTCGGTCATCGCCTTCTTAAACTCCGCCGACTGCTTGAATGCTTCAACAGCGGCGGCCGCGGCGGTACTCCCTTCAGCCCTCAGGCGGGTAACCTCACCCTCCAGCCGCTTCACCTCAGTCATTCTGTCGGCGGACTCCCGCTGCACAATAATGAGTTTTTTGTCCTTGGCGGCTATCCGCTCCTGCAGCAGGGCGATGTCCTGCTCCAACTTGGAGACGCGTTCATTCCTCTCCAAGTCCCGCTCGATGGCCACGTTGAGCTTACCGCGGACATCGGCATAGTCACATTCCGCCTTGGCCAGCCTCCGCTCTACCTCCGCCAGTTTCTCCTTCGCCTCCGCCAGCTCCCTCTGGAGACCTTGGATTTCCTCCCTGAGCTCCCCCTCGACCAGGGGCTGCTTTGACGCCGCCACGAACATGTCATACAGTCCCGCCGATATTTGACCAAACGCCGAGCTGAAGGGCGATTGGTCAATTGTCGTGGGGCGCGAGATACCCGCTAGGCCGCCGAACCCTAGCCGTTCGCATAGATGGAAGAGGAACTCCTGCTCACCATCTGTCATGAACGCCGCATACTCGGCAAACGAGTCCAGCTCACTAACGGCGGGCGCCTCTCCCTCCACCGCAACAGTTTTCGACGGAGCTTGTCGGGCCTTCTTCTGTCGGCGGGCCCCGATCACCTCCACCTCCTCCCCCTCTTCCTCGGCAGGAGAGTCAACCTGCCGACGTTTTCTCTCCAGCGCCCTTTGGTTCCCGGCGGCGGTCCTCGTCACCCTCACCGGCGGCTCCTCCCTTGGCACAATGACAGTTTCCGCCGGTTGAACCACCTTCTCCTTTTGGGGGCCACGCCTGTTGGCAGGCATCCGCTCCTTCTGTTGCCCAGCTGCAGCGCTTCCCCTCTCCCCGCCGGCCACTTGGGTCCCCGCCTGCACTACCGGCAGACCATCCTCACCAAGATGGGAGTGGTGCGGCATTGGCAGCACCACCGGAACCTCGGACTGGCTCAGCGCCAGTGTCTCGGGGTTCACCAGCGTCTTCTGGGCCGCCAGCCCCTCGGCGTACATGGTCTCCAGAAAGTTGTCTATCTCCGCGCGGTCCATTACTTTTTCAAAAGCGTCGCGACTCGATTTGTTACCCGGCGGGGTTTCTAAAAAAAAAAAAAAAAACCCAGTCAGTCCGGATCACTTATTACTAAAAAAAAAAAAAACGGTATGGCGGAGATTTCTCACCAACGGAGCGAGTTAACCGCTGTTCGACCAGTAACTCCCAACCGGTCAGAAGTCGGAAGTCCAACAAATTGCGGTTCCGCCAGCAACCTCTGATCCTCGCTACGCGACACTCCTCTTCGCGCGTTAGAGTATACCGCAGTCCCGCTGCACAAACACAGTAATCGTTAGTAAGAATACAAGTCTGCAAATACATGAACCCGCCAACTACGTTCAGCGGAAACCGGTTACCAACCTCGGATGGGTTGGAACTCCGACTTAATCTTAAATGTCGGCCCTTCCTCGTTCGACCTGGCGTGATACTCCCACCCTCTGTGGAAGTAACCACTGGGATGACTTCACCAACCGTCCAAGGTCTCCGCTGAGCGAAACCCCGCCAGCGGAACTTCTCCCTTGTCATCCTCCAAGTGACGAAGTCTACGCTGAGCGAAACCCCGCCTGCGGGAACTTCTCCCTTATCATCCTCCGAGGCCACGCCTCACTCTGAAAACTACCGCCGCGGTAACCGCTGGGAAACCCCGCCAGCGGAACTTCTCCCTTATCATCCTCCAAGTGACGAAGTCTCCGCTCAGCGAAGCCCCGCCGGCGGAACTTCTCCCTTGTCATCTTCCAACTGACGAAGTCTCCGCTGAGCGAAACCCCGCCAGCGGAACTTCTCCTTTGTCACCCTCCAAGTGACGAAGTCTCCGCTGAGCGAAACCCCGCCAGCAGAACTTGTCCCTACCCATCCTGCAAGCGGGGTGTCTTCCGCTATACACCTCTGGCGGAACCCCCCCTTTCAACTTGCAAACTGCGTGCTTTGTTCAACGCAATATCGTTCAAACAAAATACCGCCAGGCACGTCTACCGGACGCTGCTTCCTGCTACATTTAGCGGGGGGATATCCGCCAAACGGCGAATCCCGAGGCCACGCCTCACTCTGACAACGACCGCCACACGGCGTTACCGTCAGACCGTCCCTACGGGACACGGGGACTAGTCAACAGTCTACGACGGCCCTGATCAGGCACGTTGACCCCCGTCATTTAGGTGCTAAACATTGGGCTCACTACCCAACACCCTCTGCTCCGTGCAGCTCCCCCTCAACAAACAATTTGCCGACCATCCGGAGGTCTATCTTCTCCCTTATCCCCTAAGATTACGCTAACCCCCTGCGGCTAACTCGCTCAGTTGGGAGTTACCGTTCCCGGAGAAACGACGATAGCACCCCCCTAAGATTACTGTGCACCATCGTATCGTAGGCTTCACCACCGAGGTTGGTATCTGGATTTCCTTTTTCCTGTTTCATTGGATCTGCTATTTTCTGGGTTTTGTTGTTTTTGTCTTTCTGGGATGATTCCTGTTTTTCTTTGGCGTGTTCTGAGGTGTAAAATGAGATTTGGGGGGGGGGGGTTGGATTATGGTGGTTGGCAAAGAGTTGGTGTTTAGGGATTTGTTAGATAGTCGAATCTGGGTTGAGTGCGTTTGTTCCTACTTTGGGATTTTCTGGGTTTTGCTCTTGATGCCCTTGGCTATAACTGATGTAAGAATAGGCTAGATCTGTGTTTGTGCTAACTGGTGTGGGTTTTAGGGTTTGGGATGGCTAACGTCATAGAGATTTCGAGCAGTGAGGATTCCGGGTCCGACGTGTCGTTCAGCGCGGCGGATAGGATTTTTATTGATTCGTTGCGTCCGTCTGCCCATGCAGGAACCTCACTGCCAGAACCGCTAGAGGTTGAGCCGCTGCAGACCATACCTTGGGAAGTAGCTATGGGTCGTGGTCCGTGTCCAGAGAGCTCTAGGGCAGGTGAGGCCGCTGCTGCCAAAGCTAGGCGCGACGAGCGTTTGGCGAGCAATAGTGCTGCCAGCGGCTCAGCTGGGGAAGAAGAAGCGGCGGGGCAGAATGCTGAGTCAGCGTGGTTCCTCCAGGATGGCACCGCCGTCGACTAGGCAGGAGGGCGGATGAACGCCGCCGCTGTCACTCGAATGAAGCAGACGTTCTGGTTGCCGGGCTCGGTGAAGCTGCGCCCGCCGACGGCGGATGAGAAGGCGTCAATTCTCCCATTGGGATTTGCGGCCGTGCATGAGGCCATATTCCGTCAAGGAGTGACACTCCCGCTGGTGCCAAATCTCCAAATCCTGGTGTGCGAATTTGGCCTTGCCTTCGGTCAGATTTGCCCCAACATGTGGCGGTTGATGTTGGCAATGAGCTCACTGTGGCGGTTGTCCGGGTGCGAGGGGGCTACTGTGGCGGAAGTGCTTCACTTCTACGAGCTGGTGTACGTGAAGCGCCGAGGTTGCAGAGGGCAAGTGAACCTGAGCCGCCGTCAGGGTGCGCCCAAACTGATCGAGAATCTAAGGGACTCAATGTCCTACTGGCGGGGGACCTTCTGCGTCGCCACAGAGGGTTGGGAGTATCACGCCAGGTCGAACGAGGAAGGGCCGACATTTAAGATTAAGTCGAAGTTCCAACCCATCCGAGGTTGGTAACCGGTTTCCGCTGAACGTAGTTGGCGGGTTCATGTATTTGCAGACTTGTTTTCTTACTAACGATTACTGTGTTTGTGCAGCGGGACTGCGGTATACTCTAACGCGCGAAGAGGAGTGTCGCGTAGCGAGGATCAGAGGTTGCTGGCGGAACCGCAATTTGTTGGACTTCCGACTTCTGACCGGTTGGGAGTTACTGGTCTAACAGCGGCTAACTCGCTCCGTTGGTGAGAAATCTCCGCCATACCGTTTTTTTTTTTTTTAGTAATAAGTGATCCGGACTGACTGGGTTTTTTTTTTTTTTTTTTTTTAGAAACCCCGCCGGGTAACAAATCGAGTCGCGACGCTTTTGAAAAAGCAATGGACCGCGCGGAGATAGACAACTTTCTGGAGACCATGTACGCCGAGGGGCTGGCGGCCCAGAAGACGCTGGTGAACCCCGAGACACTGGCGCTGAGCCAGTCCGAGGTTCCGGTGGTGCTGCCAATGCCGCACCACTCCCATCTTGGTGAGGATGGTCTGCCGGTAGTGCAGGCGGGGACCCAAGTGGCCGGCGGGGAGAGGGGAAGCGCTGCAGCTGGGCAACAGAAGGAGCGGATGCCTGCCAACAGGCGTGGCCCCCAAAAGGAGAAGGTGGTTCAACCGGCGGAAACTGTCATTATGCAAGGGAGGAGCCGCCGGTGAGGGTGACGAGGACCGCCGCCGGGAACCAAAGGGCGCTGGTGGAAGTAACCATTGGGATGACTTCACCAGTGGCGGCCGCGGCGGTACTCCCTTCAGCCGACGGGTGAATCCCGAGGCCACGCCTCACTCTGACAACGACCGCCACGCGGCGTTACCGTCAGACCGTCCCTACGGGACACGGGGACTAGTCAACAGTCTACGACGGCCCTGATCAGGCACGTTGACCCCCGTCATTTGGGTGCTAAACATTGGGCTCGCTACCCAACACCCTCTGCTCCGTGCAGCTCCCCCTCAACAAACAATTTGCCGACCATCCGGAGGTCTATCTTCGCCGGGGAGTGGGGGACTCCCTGGGGGCCCAGCAGGGGCCCACCCGAAAGGGTATAAAGCGTTTGCTCAGTAAAACCAACGGTTGACAACGCACTGACGCTAATTATGCTCTTGCAAAGTCTAGCGGAAGAAAACGCTTCAAACCGCCGAACAACTCCCCAACCAAGATTGCCCTCCTTGACTGGGGACTTGGGGGACTTGTACATACATGTACATTTGCAAGCATAATTAGCTATAATGGGTCACGCTCATTGTACCGCCAAAGGTACTAATTCCAACCAAAGGAATGACATGCAGACACACTGCCAGACGGGCTACAGCCTCAATGTCGGACCACCTCCAGATCGCCGCCGACGCGCCGCGCCAAGATGGCATCAGAGGCTTATGAAAAGGGGAACTGAAGCATATCAGTCCCACATCGAAAACAAAGAGAAGATCAACCTCTTCCTCACCCATAAAAGGTTCTCTCCTCTCTCCTCATTAATTAAGCATTCAATATTTACCTATTGTTACTCTGTCAACATAAATACATGGACTAACTTTGGCATCGGAGAGTTGAAGACCGCCCAACGCGGTCTCCCTCTGACGTCCCAGTGTATTTTATTTGACAGATAGCGAAGGCTTTGAGAACATCGCAGGTACCGACCCGCCCGTCGGGTCAGCGTTAACGAAGGTTCATCTACCGCCGAACTTTTAGACATTAACACACCGATCTCATCTTTTTAGCCTTGACCCAACGACCAAGACTTCTTCTCAGTCTGACTCCGAGTCTTGCAAACATTCCTGCCTCCAGACTCAAAAAGCAAAAAGAAAGCTGGAAATCTAATTGGGAAGTGTCTATTGATACTCATCCAAGTTCTAACCAGCTTGGGCTCGTACATGGAGAAGAAAGAGAGAAGATGGTCGTGGTTTTGGAGGAGAGAGACAGAGAGAGGACCCAAAAAGAAAAAAGAAAAAAATCTGACTTTAGGATATTTTAAGAAGTGTAAAAAGTTCTTAGATGAAATAGTATTAAAAAAATGAAAAGGTGTGCCATTTGCAATTAGGGGTGTGCATATTTCACCCCCCTTAATTTATGATTAGGGATTTCAAGTTTTCAACAAATAATAAGGACACTATGAACCCAAAGAAGATTTAGTTTTCCAGTTGACATTGCTTCATTTATGCTCATCAATTCCCAGCTACAAAATGATCTAAAACAATAAGTTGATATGGATGAAGATCGACAAGGATTGTATGCAGGGTCTTTCAAGTTTTTGGGCAGCCATCTGATACGGTACAGTCACACGGTCTCATCAGTTTTTCATTTCAATTTAAGTTCCAAACAACATTTAGGTGTGTAAAATCTAAGTGAGTTATATATATAAATCGCTTTGGAAAATCCAGGATTGCTGATTAAGAATCTTTAAAAACGATCCAAACTTAATGTTTATATAATCAAATAGATACATAGTACATATTGATGGAGGGTGATCATGAGCCAATTAGAAAAAGGGAAATGATAGGGGGCCACAATCTCAAAAGTCATGTCACGTGAGCAAATACAAATTTGTATTTTTAATTCTACATAATATATCTTGCCAAATTTTTTTTTTTATATATTCTAAACGACAATGTAACTGCCCATCCCACCTCTGATGCCAGTGAGATTTGAACCCATGCCTCCACGGTGTTAGTTAGGCTAGCTAACCAACATGTCACGGCTCACCGACTTATCTGGCCAAATCATAATCTTACAACACCAATTTTACACTTTTATATTTCATTTTAGATTTTAAGGGGTGAATCAATGATATTAATGAATTTAATTAGGGATTTTGTCCATTTACCCCTAGGGTTTTTTTTCTTACTTGCTCCATTAAGTTTTTTTAATTCCTCCTTACCCAAAACACTCTAAGGAAGTCTTCCCTATACCCTATTAAGTGTTTTTTTAAGACTATTTTACCCTCACCCTTTGTTACTTAGAGAGAGAGAGAGAGAAAATGGAAGAGAGACTTCGCCGGAGCCCGGTCACCGGCCGCCGCCCACCAGACTTTTCTGAAAACCTCGCCGGAGGTCCCAAAAGAGGTTGTCGGAGATCTCATAGGTTACCGGAAATGTTTATTGCCCCCAATAGACGTCTATTACCCCCAATAAAGGAGCAATTGCCCCCAATAGACGTCTATTGCTCCCCAATAGAACTTTCGGTCACCTGAATGAGAACTAATCTTTCTAAAATTTGACAAATAAAACTTTAATTAAAGAAAAAAAAACGAGGAGATTACATCAATTCAAAACGTCTATTGCCCCTAATAAAACTTTTTTTTTCTTTCCTTTTTTCTTTCTTTTGGACCTTCTGCCCTATTACAAAAAAAAATAAAAATATATTTGGGCACCCACGTCTTCTTCACTACCTTGGGGCAGCCTTCAACCGGAAACCTGAAGCGCGGGCGACGACAGTGTCGAGAACCCAAGGCTTACGGGACTTGCATGCCAGTTGGGCGACGAGCTTCATGGCCGGTAACCAGTCGGCGGCAACTACTGGTAAGAGAACACCGAGTGCCGAATAGGAGAGGCCTCCGGCAAGGGCTGCTCTATCTCAGCATTGGAGTCTCCGGCTGCGAGCATGGCTCCCGCCACGGCCCCAGTCATGCCCAGTGTATTCCAACATTTAGGATATTCTCCACAAGGTCGCGACCCAGTGCAGGACAGGCCGTGCGTGAGCTGAGATTTTTGCCAATCGGGTCCTCGGGTCGAGTGGTGAGTTGAGGCTGCTGAACTAGCAGTGCTTTGCCGCATTTGAGAACCAGAGGAAGAAGAAGAAGCTAGAGAGGAAGGAGAAGAGGAAATTGCAGTGGGAATTGTCACCGGAAAGAATAGATGAATTGAGAGGGACAGCACGGAGGAGGAGGGGAGAGAGAGAGAGAGAGAGAGAGATGAGTGGCTTGATGTAATTTATTAATTAAATTGAGGGCAAAATTGTCATTTCAATTTGAATTGGGTTAATAGGAATAAAAATATGTTGCTGAGGTAAGTGGGATAAGTTTGGCCAATTTTGGTTCTTTGGGTCAAGAACCCTTATCATAATTAGGTGAGGAAAAAGAAAATATTGTGTGTTAATAGTAGTCATTAGTTATATACTAATTTAAGGGATATGTCTACATATTTTTTTACCAATATTTTTCTTCATTTAATTAAATTCTTTCCTATAATAATTCTTTCGAAAAGCATTAATACATTGAATTAGGTATTTTTCTTTTTCAAATGTTAATCAATTTTGTAAAAAAAAAAATTAATAATTGAGTTTGAAAAATACGTATGTCCAAATTAAGAGGTAAGAACATATTCCATGTTAGTTGCAGTCATTCATTATCATCTATAATCTACATACAAGGAAAAAAATATATTAATAAACTCAAATCTAACGTTCAAATATATATACATTTTTTTTGGACGGAATATATATATATATATATATATATATAATACGTATGTCCAAATTAAGAGGTAAGAATATATTCCATGTTAGTTGCAGTCATTCATTATCATCTATAATCTACATACAAGGAAAAAAAATATATTAATAAACTCAAATCTAACGTTCAAATATATATACATTTTTTTTGGACGGAATGTATATATATATATATATATATATATATATATATATAGACACACACACACACACCGAGCCCTTCTAGTGAGGGATCCCTTTTTTGGCCATTTTAAGGGATAGCTTATTAGACCCACTTTTCGATCATATATCCACATCTTCACCGTTCAGTTTTTATGTTTATATGAGTAGATCACCTATGCAAATTTTCAGCCAAATTGATCATCATTAAGGCATTCAAAACTTTGATTTACAATTATAAACATGAACAGTTCAGCTTGGACAGATTATGTTCGTCCATTGATTTACACTAGTTCGATACCTTAACGATCATTAATTTGGCTGAAAATTTGCAGATTTGATTTATACATTAGGACAAAAAAACTGAACGGTCAAAATGCCAAAATACTGTAAAAAAGTGGGTCTAATAAGCTATCTCTTAAAATAGCAAAAAAAAAAAGGAGATCACTTAGTGGAAGGACCATATATATAAATATATATATATATATATATATATATATATATATGCACACATATATATAGCTCCCTAGCTCACACCTTCCGAATAGTGACAGTGATCGGAGTTCTAAGTTTTAACCGTCTCTCTCTTTTATTTAGAAGCTGTGATTAGGAGCTTGATAGTAGTGTGTTGGTTACTGCCCTAACTAGCACAAGTGAAGATTGCTCTTCAGTGGGTCGAATTGTGGAGGATTGCAAGGAGTATATGACATGTATTAACTCCATTGTAATTCGACACACGTATTGTAAAGCAAATGGTGTAGTTCATTGCTCGATTTAACTTGCTAGTCATTCTTATGTTGATGATATTTGGTCTTATGTTGATGATATTTGGTGAGAGGAGTTATCCTCTATTATTGAAGATATTCTCTCTGAAGAATTATGTAAGTGTACTTGTGGTACTGGTTTATGTACCCCTCAGAGTACGAATATCATCATCTAATAAAAGTTCTCTTTCATATATTGTAAAAAAAAATGGCCATCAAAAATTTGTTGTTTCCTCTAAATAGTTAGCATATCACTTTAAGTTTCGTTTCGGAATGATTGAGAATGAAACAAATATAGTGTTGCAGGAATAGATTTCTTTTTCCTTTAAAAGAAGACATGACATCCATAAAGATATAACTATCCCTTCACTGTCCTATTCGTTTTCTTTCTCTATTGGGTCGAAAGCATTAATATCCATTCGTAAGTGATTTGATGGTTTTTTTTTAATGTTATATTGGAGGAAATTTTTTTATCTAACTAAGGGGGGTGTATTGTATTTGGATTTGTGCAGACTTTTTTTAAATGACAGACTTTTTGAAAAGTCCACATACTCTTTAAAAAGTTGATAGACTGTTATGGATTTCTTAAAACCATTGATTTTAGCAATAGACTTTTATTGATTCATGAAAATCTATATACTTTATTATGAATGACTTCTATAAATTTCCTAGGATGTATAAAAAATAAAAAACAAAAACAAAAACAAAAAAAAAAAAAAATAAAACAAATGCAGCCCAAACACAAAACAAAATAATAACTTGTTGTCTCTTCAATGCTCTAGTATCTTCTAATAGAAATTGACTCAAATAAATGATTGTTAGTCTGTCTAGCGAGTTTGTTCTCATTCCTAATCTCCCAGCAACATAAATATACAATATAGATCACTTGATGTTTATGGTTAATTATTCTCATCAATTTTGTTTTCACCGATTAACATATATTGTAGCAATATTGGTCAATGTCTTGATCTATAATCAATCAATTGAAATTCAATTGTTCAACCTTTTTTTGAACCATAATATAAATTCAAATTAATGAGAATAATTAATTAATAAAATAAAATTTAGTATGGTTCAAGGTCTTAGGGTTAGACCACAATATTTGAGTTTTAGGGTTTCATAAATCATTTTTATTGCCATTAGGGTTCGAAGTATCACAATTGAAAAAAAAAAAACAAAACAAAACAAAAATCACATTCAACAACTACAATGAACATGTTGTGTATCAAAAAATGTTGATATCATAAAAGATTAGAGAAAAGAAAAAAAATTAAGAAAGAGATATGATGAATGACAAACTTCTTCGTGCGTAGAGAGAAAAACTTTGATAGACCTTTTTTTTTTTTTTTTTTTGGAGAGGAAACTTTGATAGACTTTTTGAAATCTTTGGTCTGGAGGCTGGAAAATTATTGGAGTTTGGTATGTATAGTTAACACTACAAAGTCCATGATTATCCATGATTTTCTAATTCCATAAGTATGAATGATATTTTGAATACCTCTGTACTTTTATTCATTTTTAAAAGTCCTAATTGAATACCCCCAGATTTTGGTGGAATTCATGAAGTCTTTAAAAATCCTAATTAAATACCTCAAGACTTTCATGGACTATTAAAAGTCTATATTGAATACACCCAGACTTTTAAATTCCATAGATTTCTTTAAAACTTCCACTAATTTCATATACAATACACCCCCCTAAATTGTAAGCTAAAATGTCCTACTAAAATCTCACCCTCCTCGTCATTTGAGTCAACCCAAGAGCTTGATTTGATGGTCTGTTCGTTTGCCAAGAAACTATACCTAAAGTTTATTTTTATTTATTTTTAATTGTTAATCTTTTTAGAAAATAAAAGAAAAAGAATGGCAGCCAAGAGTGAATCCTTAAGCTTACCTTTTATATTGCTCGTGTTTTCGGTCCATTTCCAAGAAACAAGTTTAGTACGATAGTAAAACTTTGTTATCTATGAAAGTGATAGTCATATACGTATATATAGGATACTTAACTATTTTCTTGGGAGCATTCAACCATTTAATGTATGATGTTAATGTTAGATTTAGTGTGTTCTATGTTAGATTAAAAGGCAAAATAGATAGGAAATGATAATGTACTTATTCCTAAAACAATGTCATGTTTACATCATTATGATGCAATAGAACCTAAAATAACTAAAATACATATGGCGATGAGACACCATAAAACACAGACGATAATGCTTTAAAACAAGAAGAAAAAAAAGACAGAGACAAAGAGAGTTGAAATTTAGAAGTAATATGAAATTAATAGAGAGAGAATAGAAGAGAAAAATTACGGTACGTTTCTTGAACAAGTTTTCGGGAGGCCACCACCCACCCCCCATCCAAAACGGGGTTAGGTTCAACGTTTGATTTGATGAATGAAAAGCTGATAACTACGTATGAATTTCCCGAAGAGAACATGCATGGCGCCCACACACATGGTTATAATAATTAACCTACCAGTCATATTCGGCATCAAGCAGTTCAGATATTATTCTCTTTGTTTATTAGTTAGTTTCTTGTTAGTTTAGTGTTCCCTTTGTTCTCTTAAATATTTGGGGGTTGTGGGTTTAACCATTAATATTTCCCTTTTGGCTTTGATAAGCTATGGGACATAGTCACATAGATGTAACATTCATGTATATACCATATTCATGTTAGCGTGAGTCATGGCTTAATGTTAGGAATAGAATATATTGTAATTATTTCGTAGTTAGTACTTACCTGTTGTATTTCTGTAATCTTCTTTATATACCTCCACTGTGAGATGAATGAAATATCAGAAAATTTATTCTCAACCTTGTTCTATTTGACTTGGTATCAGAGCAAAGATCCGAGAGGACTTTGTCTCTTTAGTTGTCCAATTTTTCCTCAATCCAAGGAATTGATACAAAACCAAACTCCTTTGTTAGGGTTGTTTTTGTCGTTCTCTAGCTTTAATCCAAGACTGGTCTTCGTCTCTTTTTGGAGACCGACCTCTGTCAAGTCAAACCGGGTCTACATCGCTTCATCACTCATCCAGACTGCCGTCGCTCTTCTCTACCCTGCCCTGATCGACTTCCCGTCCGTTGCTGTCCAGAAACGCCGTAGCTGCCCAGATCGACGCCCGCCTGCTTCGGTCCGACGAGAGTCCGAGAACAACCCAGTCCGGTCATCCCTTCAGTCCGATCGATCCTTGAGTCTCCAGCCTCGTTCCTTCAGTCCGCCCGGCACCGGCTATCTCTTTCCGACCTACTTCCTCTGTTCAAGACCGAAGTCGCCCTTGATCCTCAGATCGCCAAACTTCTTCAGTTCGTCTTCCCCGACCGTGCTCCAGTCCACCTCGACTCAGTCCGGCGTTGCAAGTAAGGCCCGCCTCCGGTCGCTTCCCTCAGACCAGCCAAAGTCAAGCAACTCGGTCAGCCGAGTCAACCCAGTCACTCGGTCAACTCGGTCAGCCGAGTCAACCCGCCTCACTTGGTCAATCCCAACAGGTTATAAAAAAAATAAAAAATAAAAAACCGCTGCAATTGTTGGAATTTCTTATCTTTTTCTGCTGCATACTCTGTGATTTTTGCTACTGTATTGTTGTGATGGGTGGTGATAAAAGTGAAGGTCAGGGTTCGAAGGCCAATGAAGTTCAAAAAGTTGAGGTCTCTGTCAAGAGCTCAGAAGGTGGTTCTTTTGGAGGTACCAAACTTACTGGTACCAATTTCCGAACATGGAAGAAGATTATGTCCGTTTATCTTCGTGGGATACACAAAATGGGGCATGTGACAGGAACAATCAAGGTTCCTAGTGAAGATGATGTGGAGGCCTATGCTAAGTGGGAAGATGATGATGGGTTTGTAATGTCTATTTTATTTAGAGCCATGACTGATGATGTGCTACAGATGGTAGAGGAATATGAAACTGCTGAGGCTATATGGAAGATGTTGGGAGATCTCTATACAAATGAGTCTGATTTTATCCAGGTTCATGAATTGATGTGCAAAGCTGCAGGAATGCAACAGAATGGGCAACCAGTGTCAGTGTTTTTTACCAAATTGAAGAATGTATGGGCTAAGATTGATCAGAAGCGTCCTTGCAAGATCAAGAATCAGGCGGATATTATATGGTACCAGAAAGAGAAGGAACTTGAGCGGGTTCATGCATTCTTGAGAGGACTTGATGCGAAACATAATAGTGCCAAGGGAGAGTTGCTCAGAATGCCAGACCCTCCTAGCCTGACCACAGCATTTACATATATACGTAAGGATGAATCTCAACAGGAAAGTCTCAAACAGGCACAAGTTGAAGTGTCTAGCCTAGCCATTTAAGCACCAGCACCGTTACTCCAGCAGCAGCACTCGGTCCCACTTCATCAACAGGGACCTCCACCAGGTTTTACCCACCGCCCTCGTCCTCAGTGTTCTTATTGCAATGATATTGGGCATGTTCGAGAGACTTGTTGGAAACTGCACCCGCATCTTAAACCTAAAAAGCAAGGTTATCATCCTAAGGCGAAAGCAGCTGCTGTTCAATTGGTTCAAGAACCAGATTTCTATGGAGTGGCTGGACAGGATCATCATACGGCAGGTGGGGCTATTCCTACTGCCTCTACAGCTGGTCGTGGTAAGATTGGTATGGCTTTAAAGGTTTCTAACTTTGTTGGTTCTGATACATGGATTATTGATTCTGGTGCCTCTGACCATATGACTTATGATAAATCATATTTTACTGAATTGTCTTCCCCACCAGTGTCCTATGTCACCAATACCAATGGTGAGGCTTTTCCTGTGTTAGGGTCAGGGTCAGTGCGTATTACTCCCACTTTAGAACTTCATAATGTGTTATATGTGCCTGACTTGTCTCATCACTTGATATCTGTTCCACAGTTGAATACTGAGTCTAAATGCTCCGTAACCTTTTATCCTATGTATGTGCTTTTTCAGGATCTTCTCACCAGGGAGTTAATCGGTCGGGGGTATCTGAGGGGCAGGTTGTTCCATCTGGATCAGACATACGCAGGGGAGAAACCAGGAGCACAGTCCCGCGCCGCTTTGACTTCGAATTCTGATAAGCTAAGTGAAATTTGGCTGTGGCATCGCCGTTTAGGGCATCCATCTTTTAGTTTTATGAGAAAAACCATGCCTACTCTGTTTATTGGTGTGGCTGAGTCTGCCTTACATTGTGAAACATGTGTCTTGGCCAAAAGTCATCGTGCTACTTATTCTCCTAGTATTTCTAATAAAAGTGTTATTCCTTTTGAGTTAATTCATTCTGATGTTTGGGGACCTTCTAGAGAACCCACTGTGTCTGGTATGAGATATTTTATGTTGTTTATTGATGATTGTACGAGATTGTCATGGGTTGCTCTTCTTAAAACCAAAGATGAAGTCTTTCCAGCTTTTCAAACTTTTCGTACTCTTGTTCAAACACAATACCATAGCACCATTAAAGTCCTTCGTTCTGACAACGGGGGAGAATATGTTAATCATGTTTTCCAAGAGTTTTTCAAAACTCATGGGATTGTTCACCAAACCACATGTCCACAAACACCAGAGCAAAATGGAGTGTCTGAAAGGAAAAACCGTCATTTACTTGATATGACTCGTGCCCTTCTCTTTAGTGCTCATATGCCTAAGTATCTTTGGGGCGATGCTATTCATGCTTCCTCCCATCTTATCAATCGTCTTCCTTCTAGTGTCCTTCAGGGCAGAATTCCATTTGAGGTTCTTGCATCTCATGTTTCCTTACCTTTATTTCATAATCTTCCAGCTCGTGTCTTTGGTTGTGTTGCTTTTGTCCATGTTCCTAAAAACCAGCGGTCTAAGTTGGATGCCCGAGCGCTTAAGTGTGTGTTTGTGGGCTATGGAGGTTATCAGAAAGGGTACAAGTGTTATCATCCACCAACCAGAAAGTACTATGTTACTATGGATGTTACTTTCTTTGAGGACATGAGTTATTTTTCCTCCTCCGATACAACTCTTCAGGGGGAGAATTCATATTTTGAAGAGCTGTATCATGGAGAGGGGGAGGAATCAGAAAGCGGAGAAGCAGGAGGTATTTTGACGGAGAGCATTAACTCATCACCTCCAGAAGCAGAAGCTCCAGACATCCAGACATCAGTTTCAAACATTGAAAATGCAGTTGAAGACACAACTGCCCCTCCTGCCATCAGTTCTACCCCTGACCCATAACTTCTTGGTACTGAAGATCACCCATTTGAGGTATGTCCACCCACTGGTACTGGCAATAGTGAGTCTGATGTTGAGCAATATGTATTACCAAATAGGACCACTCGAGGTCAATCAGCTAAACGATATGAACCTACTCTTACTGCCAAATCAAAATACCCAGTAGCCAATTACATGTCCACTAGGAGGTTGTCTAAGTCATATGAATCATTTATGAATCAAATATCTGCTGTATCAGTACCTAACAGAGTGCAGGATGCATTGGGGGATCCAAAGTGGAGGAAGGCAATGGAGGAAGAGATGGAGGCGTTGCAGAAGAACAATACTTGGCAACTTGTGCCTCCATCACAAGGCAAGAAGGCTGTAGGTTGTCGTTGGGTGTTTACTGTGAAATATAATGCAGATGGATTAGTGAATCGGTACAAAGCACGCCTTGTAGCAAAGGGGTTTACTCAGACATATGGTATAGACTACGACGAAACGTTTGCTCCTGTTGCCAAGATGAACACTATTCGGGTTCTGCTCTCGTTTGCTGCTAGTTTAAACTGGCCACTCCGACAGTTTGATGTCAAAAATGCATTTCTTCATGGAGAGTTAGCCGAGGAAGTGTACATGAGCCTTCCACCTGGGTATATAGTTTCTTCTCCTGGTGATTTTGTATGCAAATTGAGAAAGTCTCTATATGGTCTCAAACAGTCTCCTCGTGCTTGGTTTGGGAGATTTTCACAGTTCATGCGGAAGGTTGGTTATAAACAGAGCAACTCAGATCATACCTTGTTTCTCAAGCATCAACAAGGGAAGGTAACAGCTTTAATTGTTTATGTGGATGATATGGTAATCACTGGCAATGATACTGTTGAGATGGATAGATTGCAGAGACAGCTAGCCTCTGAGTTCGAGATGAAAGACTTGGGTGAACTTAAGTACTTCTTAGGAATTGAGGTAGCCAGGGGGAGAGAAGGGATCTACCTGTGCCAGAGGAAGTATGTTCTTGACTTGTTAACAGAGACAGGCTTGTTGGATTGCAGACCTATTGATACTCCTATTGAGCAGAATCATTGTTTAGCTGAGTATCCAGATCAGGTACCTACTGATCGAGCTCGTTATCAGAGGTTAGTTGGGCGCTTGATTTATTTGGCTCATACTAGACCAGATGTTGCATATGCAGTAAGTGTGGTGAGTCAGTTCATGCATAACCCGAGTGAAAGTCACATGGATGCTGTTATGAGAATTTTAAAGTACCTGAAGTCAGCTCCAGGAAGGGGAGTATTGTTTTCTAAACACAACAACATCCTTGAGGTTTGTGGCTTTACAGATGCAGATTGGGCTGGAAATATTACAGACAGGAGGTCAACATCAGGTTACTTTACCTTTGTAGGAGGTAATTTGGTTACATGGAAGAGTAAGAAACAGAAAGTTGTGGCACGATCTAGTGCTGAGGCCGAGTATAGAGGTATGGCTCACGGAGTGTGTGAATTGTTGTGGCTGAGAAATCTGTTACGTGATCTGGGTTTTAAACTCAAGAGTACTATGTAGTTGTATTGTGACAACAAGGCAGCCATTGACATATCACAGAATCCAGTACAACATGATCGTACTAAGCATGTGGAGGTTGATCGTCACTTTATAAAGGAGAAGCTAGATGCCAAAATTATTAGCTTTCCTTTTGTTCCGACTGAAGAGCAACTTGCAGATATACTTACCAAATGAGTTTCCAGGAAGGTGTTTTATGACTCACTAACCAAGTTGGGCATGGTTGATGTGTATGCGCCAACTTGAGGGGGAGTGTTAGCGTGAGTCATGGCTTAACGTTAGGAATAGAATATATTGTAATTATTTCGTAGTTAGTACTTACCTGTTATATTTCTGTAATCTTCTTTATATACCTCCACTGTGAGATGAATGAAATATCAGAAAATTTATTCTCAACCTTGTTCTATTTGACTATTCAAATCAAATTTCAACTTGCAAGATGAGAAATTGTGAACTAAGAAAATCTGCCTGATTTTATTCGTAAAATCTTAAAGCAAACAGAAACATATATGGAACGATTAATTGATTGAAGAGAACTCGGTAGAAAAGAGAAACGTAGTGACGGATCTGATGAAGCCAAAGTAAAGAAAAGAAAAGAAAATCCAACGCTCATATTTTTGATTCTTTATAATATTACTGTCTCAACAAAAAACTCTCATCTCCTCCGCTTCTCGCCTCCTTTTCCTACCTTTGCAGGAATGCTGACGCCGGAGGTAAGGATCGGACTGATTGCGATGCTGTTGGAACGGGTGAGCTTAACTATACTTCTTTTCCCCGGGTTTTCTCATCGCCATCGGACGACCTTTTAGTCACCGGCAGGTTTGGAATTCCGGTAAGGTCGGGAAAAAGATGGTGAAAAATGAAGAACATGAAGAGTCTTTTCACAAGAGAACATTCTAAAAGGAGTACGTTGCTGGGTGTGTATAGGAAAATTTTGGCTTCAAAGAGAACCACCCGTCTTCAAAACTCCGGTCAACTTGACCGGAGTCAGAGACTCGTTACCGACGACTCATTGTGAGCTAGCTTGCCAACATGGTCTGGGCTTGGATGTGGGTATGTCCGAGTGTGGTTGCATATTTTGGCTTTTGGAATTTTGGGTGCAGAAAGAGAGATCATGGGATTGGGTACTTTAGAGGAAGAGAAAACAGAGGCAACGAATTTCACAATGGAATCAAACATCATGGTCTTCACCAGCCTCCTCTTCACCGGGAAAACAGTGCCCTTCTTGGGCTTGCACCAATTAGCCTTCGTCGCCTCGAGTTTGCCCACCGGCTTTGGGTCTGTCAAGGACCAGAGAATTGCCGCACCTGCAGGGTCCTCAAGCTTCTTCGACACCATCTCCATCCGCCTCTCACTCTTTGCTTCTCACTAGTCTCTCTCTTACCCCTGTGTTATGTGATGAAGTTGGTAGGTGTTGAATTAAACGAGGGATTCAGACCGGGCATATACAAACAAGAAAATACCCACGCAGAGAAGCTCAATTGTAAAGCAAGCAGCTCTGGGCAGTAGACCAATCAACTCTTGCCACGATCTATATAAAGCTGAACTCCATCTGTGTGGGGATCAAGTTGATTCTCATTTGGCCAAGGCCCCCTTATCCCACATTTTCTTCTACACAATTTGACCCACCCACGCATGAAAATATGAAATATGAAGCTTGCACTACTGGCATATACCTTATAGAATACTTTTAATTTTTTTTTTTTTTTTGTATCTTTTGCTCTAGAGGATATGGATAACTGCATCAAGAAGTCATTAGATACGGTGTAGACGGAATGAAGAAGGGTATTCTCTATTGCAAGCTCCAGTAACCAAAAGCCACGCTTTTAACTTTAGTGACTCTATTTTTGATTTTATTTTAAATGTTGTATTAATGTTTTTCTTTCTCTCTCCTAATTTTCTTTTAATTTCTATTTATATATTAATCGAATATAAAAATATTTTTTTTTCCTTTTTATTCCAATTTTATTTGTTTTTCTTATTCAAATTTTTATTTGTTTAATATTCGAAAGAAAATTTATATTTCACTTTTAGATTTGTTGTTGTGATTCGATATTTATCCGGTCGCTGGATCTCGGCAACCCAATCCTCTTCCTCCGCCCTCTCTCTTATCTCCCCTTCACATCCTCATCGATCAATTTGATTAAGCCAGAACTACCTAGCCTCTAATTGAAACAAAACGATCTCTCCCATTCGCTCACTCTCAACTCACTGTGTCATTTGCAATCAATTAAGACGGTGATGGAGGATTGGAGGCTATATCGAACCCAGCAAATGAGCAAATAGGTGCACTGTGACGTCCCGAACCCGAATTCACCTGTTTACTAGTCACTTGGATGGTGAACGATCTTTACTTTCACTTTTACTATCGTTTTAGTGCTTTTAGTGGCCCTAAAAGTTGGCTTTTTGTTCGAGTCAAAATTTGAGAAAATGTTCTTCATGAAAGTTGTAGAGGACATTAAACCGAGCGCGTGCATATGTGGTACGTAAAAATCGGAGTTTGTATGCGAATGTTATAAGCGAAAAGGTAAAGTTACTGTTCATGGTAGAAATTTGTATAAATAATGAAAATTTACTGTGGTAGGTTTTCAAATCCGGAAACCCACCTTTCTCTCTCCTCTCCCCCGATCTCTCCCCTTTCCTCTTCGGGCCATTCCTTCTCCCCTTCGATTCGCCGCCGTCCGGCCATTAACCGGTAGGCAACCGGCCATCACGTGATCGCCTCTTCCTCCTCTTGATGCTAGTGCCTTTGAGTTTCGGCGATTTGGCCAGAAAACCCCGAATCGAAGTAAGAAACCTCACGGGGGCAGTTTGAGCTTTTCCGACGATTCAGCCATTTCCGGCCGTCTCCGGCCACCAAACAGGCGTCGAAGGTTCGGTTTTTGCCAAGAATCATTTTGCCACGATTTGCAGTGTGGAGGTCGAATCGACGATTTCAAATCCTAGGGTTCTTGGGTTTTTTTGGAAAAACTTTACAGGCCAATTTCGATCACTTACAGGTAAAATTGGAACTTATTGTAGTTGTGAAAAATGTTTGGACTGTTGAGTAGGTGATGCTGCCAAAATTTGGTGACCATCGGAGGTGGTGGCTACTGGCGCGTGGGCCCCACGCGCCGCCACTATGGATGGCGTGTGGAGACGCGTAAGGCTAGTGTAACGTCCCGTACCTCAATTTACCAGTTTACTAGTCATTTGGACGGTAAACGACAATTACTTTCACTTTTTACTTTGTTTCGATACTTTTAGTGGCCCTAAAAGTTGACTTTTTGTTCGGGTCAAAATTTGAGAAAATGTTCTTCATGAAAGTTGTAGAGAACGTTAAACCGAGCGCGTGCATATGTGGTACGTAAAAATCGGAGTTGGTATGTGAAAGTTACAAGCGAAATAGTAAAATTACTGTTCATTGGTAGAAAGTATAAATTTGAACTTTTACTGTTGGGGGCCGGTAACTTTCTTTTCCTCTCTCTCTCTCCTCCTCCCCGCGTTTTCCTCTCTCCTTCGGCGATCTGCAGCTCCGGCCTTCTCTTCTTTTTCGGCCACCTGGTGGTGCAAGCTTGGTGTCAGTAGACTCGTCTCCTCCTCCTGGACGCGCCTGCGGTGATGAATCGTCGAGTTTTGGCCGGAAAACGGCGAACCAAGGCCGAGAAGTTTACTGTAGCAGTTTGAGATTTTCGTCGATTTCCGGCGATTCCGCCCATCTCCGGCCACCAAACTGGCGTCGAAGGATCGGTTTTTGCCAAGGATCATTTCGCCCCTATCCTCGAGTGAAGATTTTCAGTGTGGAGGTCGAATCGAAGATTTCAAATCCTAGGGTTCTTGGGATTTTCTGGAAAAAAATTCACCGGCCGGTTTCGACTGTTTAAAGGTAAAATTGGGTTGTGTTGTAGTTGAGAAAATCAATCAGTGTGTTGAGTAGGTGCTGCTGTCAAAATATGGTGGCCATCGGAGGTAGTGGCCGCCGGCGCGTGGGGCCCACGCGCTGCCACTGTTGGCGGCGCGTGGAGGCGTGTTGGGCTGTGTTTTAATTCCAGTTTTTAGCTCATTAAATCCTATAAATATTGTAGAGCTTGTATATGAAATTTGGTGAATTTTGGAGAAGCTTGGAATTAATTATGAATTTTTGAAGTTTAGGGTTTCGATTATCGAATTACGAGAATCCGGCCGTCGGATATCTCTCGGTTCTGCCTTGGAACCTTTAAATTAACGAATTGGTATTAGTAGTATCTTTTGGGTTGCATCCGAGGAGAAGTGGAGATGTTATTATAAGGAATGGATTTGAGGAATTGTATTAATTTGTGGAATAATTATTCACGGAATATATTATGTACAGGGTGACGTACCGAGCGATTGCTCGACGAAGGAACTCATATGCGTGATCACCGGAATAGTACTGTGAGTGGACTTTTGTTTTTAAGCAAATGATGCATGCATTTGTTTATTTGAATATGCTCTAATTATTTATCAATTTACTTTTTCGAGCATATGGTTATTTTCGGAAATGGATTTGGTTATATGATTATTTGAAGATTTTATGGCGTGCGGGGTCACGTCATTGAAATGTTTATTTCTCTCCTATTTATTTTATTAATGAGATTTTTGAAAATATTGTTGAAATGGGATTTCGATGGAATATTAGTTCCTTATTGAACTTCCTTGCTGAATCTTTATTGACTCGAGAATAATTTTGGCGTGTGGGACACGCCGTTGAGTTATCGTTTTACTTCTTATATATATTTATCGACTTTTGGGTTTTGGCATTGGGAATGCCTTAATGATGATTTCGAGATTTTCTGGAATATTATCGGAAATGAGATTTCCTAAAGAAATTATAATGATTTATTAATTCTCGCCCATTTGTTTATGATTTCGAGACTATTTTGGCGTGCGGGGTCACGTCGTTGAATACATGGATTTTATCTTGAGAGATTTTGGAGAAGCCTTATGGATTTACGGATTTACTGGTTTTCGATGGTTTCTCCTCACCATACGCAGGTCATGTGATTAGCTCTCCTCCTCACCAACTTTGTGTTGGTGAGTGGCAGTTGAGGTAGCTTATTCTCCTCCTCACTTACTTTGTGTTGGTGAGTGGCAGTAGAGGTGACGTATTCTCCTCCTCACGTGGGTGTGGTAGTCGAGGTAATGTTCTCCTCCTCACACAATCTATGTGTGAGTGGAAGTCGAGGTTATTAGTTCTCCTCCTCGCACAATCTATGTGTGAGTGGCAGTCGAGGGTAGGTAGAGCCTGGGAGGCTCCATTACCCGTATGGTGATATTTTTTCCCCATATCCTATCATTACTTGACTAGCGGGGCCTAGTCTGATTTCCGTTTAACCAGCGGGGCTGGTCTTATTCTGTTGAGTATCGGAGTTTCCATCCTTCCTTTCAGTTGTTTGGGACTAGCGGGGCTAGTCGGTTTTCTTGAGCGGAACTCCTTTTGTTTCGTTTTCCTAAATCAGTGCATGCATCGGGAGATTTTTTTTTTATAAATTAAATGTGGGAAAGTATAAAATCTCTTTTGTTTAAAATTGCTTATTTTTGTCCACTCACACTAACGTGTTTTCAATACTTTTCCCTGGGCCCTTCGGTTTCAAATGCCCAGTTTGCAGGCGAATTAGTGAGGTCGGGCGTACACGGAGTTGAGGCATAGTCAACAGCATGGCTTCCGCGTTTGCCTTTGAGTTAGGTTGTCCTTATTTACCTTTTTATTAGAATTGCTCTGATTACCTATGGGATTTATGTTTTTCAAGTTGAGGTTTGTGTTTTGTGAATTGGAGATTGATGTTGAGTTGGGGAGCAGGGTGGCTCCAGAAGTATAAGGATGATTTGATTTAGAAGTGTAAATGCTTTCTACAGGTTTTGGGTAGCCCATTTTAGGGGAAGTTCCGCCAAATTTTTGGTAGAATTTCTTCTAAGGTGGGCCCCGCAGAGCCACTTCGGATTTCAAGGTGAAATCCGGGGCGGGTCCTGTCAGCTAGTTTTTAATTCCTGTTTTAGCCCAATTAAATCTTATAAATGTTGTGGAGCTTATATGTGAAGTTTGGTGGAAATTGAAGGAGTTTTGTATCGATTGTGTAATTCCGAAGTTTAGGTTGTCGATCATTGAATTACGAGAATCCGCCCGTCGGATTTCTCTTGGTTCTGCCCTAGAACCGTTAAACTAATGAGTTAGTATTAAGGGTGAAGCTGGATTAAATTGAAAAACAAATTGGAAGTTTGACTTAGGAGAATAAGATATTAGAATCGTATTTAATTGCCGAATCGATATTCACGAATTATAATTGTGTACAGGGAGATATACCGAGCTATTGCTCGATGAAGGAACTCGTATGCGTGATAGCCTAAATAGTACTGTGAGTGGACATTTATTTTAAATTAAATGTGCATGCAATATATTGTTATTTTTCCGATTGAGGTTAATTTATTATTTGAATTATTGAGTGTTATGATTTTATGAGCTTGATTTCTTGAGATTTATTATGCTCTATGAGTTACGGGATTTTTAGTGGATTTCCTTCCCGAGGGCTTTCAATAGATTTTTCAAGCTATTTATTTATGAGTTATTGAGTTGGGAAATGATTTTCGGGAAGTGACTGATTAAGAAAATATTATGAAAATTATTGATTTCGAATATCGGTTTTTATGAGGATTCACGAGTAAGAATGTTTCATCGAATATTTGAGCATGATTGAATTCTCGAGATTTATTGAGTTTTGAGTTCCGCACTTATCAGCCTTGAGTTAGATTGAGATTTCTTTCCGAAAGCATTTATTGATTTACAGAGTATTTGATTTATGCTTTCGAGGATTTATTGAGATATTGAGGTTTGAGTTAGCAAGATAATTCTAAGTTATGCTTTCGGTAAATTATTAATGATTTATTGAAGTAATATCGAGTTTCTTTCCGAAAGCAAGTAATAGAAAGAGGTTGTTTCCAGTTTATTGAGGAGGCTATCAGTCAGCGCATGCATGCATTACCTAGTTGGCAGTCCCTTCCAGATGACATGAGGTAGTTAGTTGGCAGTCCCTTCTAACTACATGTGGTTAGTTTGCAGTCTCTTTTATCCACTGCCTCCTATTCCGGTTGGCAGTCCCTTCCGATGCGTCATCTGGGTGGCAGTCCCTCCCAGATGACATGAGATGACTAGACAGCAGTCCTTTCTAGTCATCAAACGAACCTCTTGAAAATGATGTTTTAAAAAAGATTGAGGATGAGATTTTAAGAGATTGCAAGATGCTCTATTTTTACGTGATTAAGATTGCAGTAAAGATGATGATTGAAAGTATTTCCAAGATTGTTACTGCATGCGAGGTTTTAGAGAATAACTTGGGAAAGCATTAAGTTTTACTTATTCATTCGAAATTACTTAATTTTCGTCTACTCACTCTAACGATTTTTTTAAATGTTTTCCCCTAGGCCCTTCGGTTTTAAATGTCCAGTTTGCAGGCCAGTTTAGCTTGAGGTCGAGCGTACATGGGGTTGAGGCATAGCTGTCATAGCTTCCGCATTATAAAAGTATCGGTTCTTTATCTTGTATTCTATTCTCTTGTACGCCTGTACATTAGATTGCTCTGATAACTTATGAGATTAATATTCTTAAGTTCAGAATTGTTTGTGAAATGGGAGATGTTGTGATTTAGGGAGCAAGGTGGCTCTAGAAGAATAACGGTGGATTATTTAAGAAGTGTAAATGTCTTTCTACAGGTTTTTGGATAGTCCACTTTTAGAGGGAGTTTTGACAAATTTTTAGTAGAATTTCTTCTGTGGTGGGCCCCGCAGGGCCACTTTGGATTTTTAATGTGAAATCCGGGGCGGGTCCTGTCATGCACATTGATCTTGATCTATTATGTGAAATGAGCAAATTGATGAATATTAATCATAATTATACCTTAAATCTCAAAGCATGAATCTAAAATTTAAGTTCAAGGGCTGATTTTACCTGTTGATGAAGAACAATGTATCCTACTTCTGTGTATGTATATGCCTAGTTCAATAAAAGATCCAAGTTTGAAAGAGTTAACTGAAATGAAAAAACTTTTTAAATGTGAATGACTGAATGGATGAGATAAAACTTTTAAAGTACGAGTGGAAGAGATAAAGGGGGAGGTGATGACGGTGGTTATCCCGTATTTTGGATAAATGCACATTTCTTCTTTTTCCTTTTTGGTATAATTGGATATAAAATAAAGGGTAAATTACCAATAACTACAATCTCAGCCCATTTATTACCAATAGCAGGCCTGTTTTTTTCTAATTCCCTTGCGGTACTGTAGCTAAATCCAAATTACCAAAATAACCTCTATAGACTTAATGTACTGGGCTTCAGTATCATTCGGAGGAATTGCAGATTTAATGTACTGAGCTTTAGTATCATTCTGACATACACAACTTGCAGTTCTTTCCAGTTTCTAGAGGCAATTCTAAATGATTAACTGATTGAATTGTTTGTATACACATAAAAGAGCAAACGTTATGTGACCTTGCACCATTTTTTTTTGTTTGAAACTCAGTAATAAAATCGATCCATTAACATTAACCAATAAAGAAGACTTCAAAAAGCCTGCATCTCTGTCGATTTACTTTCATCAAAATCCTATCAACTCATAAACACAAATCCATATCCGCAAAAGATCAACATTTTGCTATTAATCTCACTTAACAAAACAAAACGATTCAAAATGATCAAATGTAAATCCTAATCCTAATCCAATCCAACCCATGGTCTTTGATTGCCTTCAATTATCACATACTTTCGAATACCAGCTCTTGTCAAGGTGAAGAATCTCTCCACCATGGTTCTTCTCATGTTCTTCAATCGGTACATCCTTTTTGTCTTTTGTAGTAGCTTTCCTCTTTGCCATTTGCGATTAATCTGTGTATATGATAAATGCAAATATATGAGTTCTGACCCTCAATAGTGTACTAACCCTCAATTTGATTAAAAAACCATTGTAGTTTATAAGAATACAAAAGATCTAATTAAAAGATCCTCACAGTTGCAGCAGATCAATGACCAGAATTTCAAGCAAAAAAAAAGAAGACTAACAATAGTAATAAGATCAAACATCCATAGAGTCTATAAGTAGACATAATTTCAATGACCCTTCCATAAAGTAAAGCTAACAAATCTGTCCAAAATTGCAAGCTCAACTGAACCAATAATAGATTTGAGTTGAATACCTCATGCAATCAAGCGAATGTACTGATGAAGCTAAAGCTATTGATCCTCATATATAAACATCAAATGAGGTTGCAATACACATAGGGTTCCTGACCCTCAATAGCATACTGACCCTCAATACACATGGTTTTCTAAGTTCAGTTATACCATTCACAATCTCAAACCTCTTAAATCAACCATCACATACAGAAAGGCAGATATGTCATCATTGCATATTAGAAACTTAAAGAAGTCACTCAAAGAATGATCTTGACATGTTAATGAAGTAATCATTATGGAACATAAACTCGGTACAATTCGGCACCATTTTGTATCCAAACATTTTAAGACCCCCTGTCTAAGTAACACCAACTGACTTACAACAACATTCTCCAACAGAGCATGTCAATTATGAAGATCACAAAAAAATAGATTGAATCAGCCTCTCTATTCTACAAAGCTCCAGCAATATCATCATACCAATTCGAAACACTCATAGTTATTCTCCTAACACAAGTTTGAGGACAATAAACAGAGTGTTAGTGAAATCATGAAGCTAAGGCTACTAACCCTCAGAAACTAAAGCTCATACAATTTCTTTTGTACTATTGAGTCACAAAACTCATCATTTTCCATCAGAACAAGCAAATCTCAGAAAGCTACTGACCCTCAGAAACTAAAGTTAATGATCTTTAGAAGGTCCATAAAATCATAGCTTGCACATACTGCAGCATTTTAGTGCTATTGACTCTCAATAATCATAGATTGCACATATTGCAAGCATTTTAATGGTACTGAGTCTCAATAAGCTCATACAATTCATCATCAGTCACATAACATCAAGTTTCCCTGCTTAGCAACTCATCTCAATTGATACTGACCTCGCTCTTCGGTGGATTTGCAGGCTGAGAACAAACCCTAGCTTCATCGCGTTCCTTGCCGGTAGATTTGCAGGCCAAGACCAAAAAATAGGTTCTCCGTCTAGCTTCGCCGCCTAGCTTCACCATCTCGCTTCACCACCTTGCTTCTCCGATCTCATCGATGCCTCGCTTCTTTGCCCAGCTTCACCGCGTCGCTTCTCCGATCTCAATGCGAATCTAGATATTGATCTAGATCTCTTCTCCCCCTCTCTCTCATTTACTATTCAAAATTCCAGTTTGAATGAGAATTTCAAATTCATCGTCTTGATTGATTTTGATCTTGACCTCGATCTCAATCTAGATCTGTTATCTCTCTCTCTCTCTCTCTCTCTCTCTCTCTCTCTCTCTCTCTCTCTCTCTTTCTCTCTCCATCTCCATCTCTATCTTTATCTGTCTCGTTATTGATTATATTCCTCTATTAATATGTTTAGGGACATTTTGGTCAGGAAATAGGCCGCACGGGGTTTGGGCCTTGCGCATGGGTCAGAAACAGTACCGCAAGGAAAATATAAAAAACAGGTCTGTTAATGATAAATACTAGACTAAAAGTGTAGTTAGTGGTAATTTGCTATAAAATAAATGAAATTAGAGAAAATTTGTTGGTAATTAAAATTAATATTTTTTTCAATGAAGAATTAATATTAATATTGTGGGGCAACATTTGCACACGGTTGTGTGTGGAAAATGAAAAGATACCTTTATCAGTGAAAATTCCTAGACACGATTAATCGTGTCAAATATTAATAGACACTTTTAACCGTATGTAAATGAATTTTATTCTAAATATTTATTTTTCATGTTTGCATTCCTAATTTTTACTTTATCATTACATACGGATGACTATCTCTAATTGGTTTGATATAATATTTTATTAATTTGACCATTTTTTCTACACAGTTATCAATATCTATAAAGTAAAGAATATGGAAAATAGATGAGGGTGTCCTTTAATATATCAAATGATATGGTTATATATCTGTGCCTAATTGGGGGTGACCTATAGCCAATTTTCTAGTAGTGTTGAATTCAAGAGGTACCATCAGATCAAACAAAAAGAAGAAAATAAAACCAGCTACCCAATTTGACTCCCTACTAATTCAGTAATTTGTGATAGGTGATATTTGGGATGTTACAAGGACATATGTGTAGTGTACTATGTGTTCTTTTTTTTTTAATATCTAACTACTATCAGTTTGCAGTTCTCTAAATGCATGTTTTTTTTTTTGAAATGGTAGAGAGATGCATGTTTAACACTAGTCAATTCTTGAATCGATAATTTAGGTGTTGGTTGTTTTAAGGATAGCTCTTTGTAGCCTCATTTTTTTATTTGTAATAAAAAAAAACTATGAAATTGATATTTCCTTTTCTTATCTTAGTTACGTTTCCTAAATGAATCTATTTCATTATTGAAGTTCAAAATCAGCATTAATGTTGATTTTTCGAATGCGAATGGCAGTATATAAGATAAGATGGTTAATCTCAAAAATGTGCCCTTGTAGTGTCAAGTCGTTTTGACTAGATTCCGTTGTTGAAGGGTTTTGACTAGCTGATATATGGGACTTAAAAGTTTTCGAGGTTTGGGAAGCTGCTTGGAAGTTTTCTAAATATATGGTCACTATCCTTAACATTCCAACTTTTTCTGCCCAGTTGTGTCAAGTTTCTGGGAAGTTAACAGTTCGTCTTAATACCACTTTTACTCCTTAAACTGGACTTGCATGCATATATGCCCACTGTTTTGGAACTGGGAAGCTTCTTATTTCATTTTCAAAAACCAAATATTAATTGTAATAATGGAACATAAGTAGTAAACATCGACAGCGGACCCTCATCCATATTTCTTATGTGTTAATAATTAGTCTCCATTTCAAACAAAAATAATTGATACGAAAGCAATGTGAACGTGGGCGTTCATGTATATATGAACATGAATTATAGCTAGGGCCACTCAGTGATGTGATGATGTCGTTAGGCTTAGTACTTCCAGAATCCAAAATCCAAGCCAAGTTGATCACTGGAGTGGAGACATCAAACATGCACGTGCGGTCGTACATACTACTCCATCATGTAACGATCGATCATGTTTATCATAATTATATACTACGCAATACTCATTTAAAAGCATATTTGAGGATGAGACATTAACATTATACCATAAATAGTCATATAGATATGTTTCTTAATTGATCTCAAGCTCGGCTTGTTTCTTAATTAGCTAGCCACACGAGATATTAACATACCATAGATAGCCATATATGGTTATTCCTGAAAGAGGAAAGAAGAGGATTTATTGTTGAGGTACGTTTCTTCGTTGGAAAAACTTGGTTTGTGTCCCGTTTCCTTTATCCATGGTCCACGCGTTAATGAGCGATGTTATTGCTTGGTTAAATTGTTAACCTTATTGTTTGGCTTGAGGTTGAGGTTTAGTTTTCCTTCATCTTGGTCTGTACTTTGTGTACATTACTACTTCCTAGTTAGATGAGTGATTCGTTTTGTTCTCTGAATTAATCCTCTGCCACACATTGTTAAAGGTAAATCTAGAACTTCGTGCAAATGATCGAGAATTCAAAGTGCTGTAAAATACGTCAAAACCGAAGAGAAAGTTGAGCACGTACAAGTTGCATTGAGGAATTATAAAAAAAAAAAAAAACTGAAAAACATATATAGTGACTAGATCCGGACAAAGCTATTATAGTAAAAGATTATTTAATGAAAAATTTACAATGCTATTAAGAAAAAAACCCCTCATCTTCTCCCCTCTTCACCGTCCTTTTCCGCACCCTTTCCGGAATTTCGACGGCCGGACGTGAAGAGCCGACGGAATCCAACATCGGAACAGGTGACCTGCCCCAATCCTTCTTTCCCCAACTCCAGGTTCTGATGTGGCATTCCGAAGGACTGGAATTAGGAACCCCATTAATTCTGGTAAGGCCGGGAAAAAGAAAAGGGTGGCAACAAGGGGAGAAAAGGAGGAGTTTTTCGAGAAGGCTACAAATTTAAGTAACTTTTGGTTCACCGGTAACCGGCCGGCCGGCCAAATTTACCGGAGTCCGGTCACTACTTACTAACCATGATGTAAGGCCAACTGCTCATCAAGGTTTGGGAATATCTGGTTCTGGTCGCATTTTTTGGAATTTGGGATTTTGGGGTTTGAAAGAGAGATTTGATTAGCTTCTTTAATGCAACAGAAACCAGAGGCCACGAAATTCAGAATGAAATGGAACACCATGGTCTTCACCAGCCTTCTTTTTGCCGGGAAAACAGAGCCCTTCTTGGGCTTGAACCAATTAGCCTCCGTCTTGAGTTTGTCCACCACCTGTGGCACTGTCTTGGGCCTCGCCACCACCTGTGGGACAACTTCCACACCTGTAGGGTTCTGAAGGTTCGACACCATCTCGATCTGCCTCTCACTCTCTGCTTCTTCTGACTAGTACTCTTGCTCTGTGTGACAGTTATGTGGGTTTCAAAGGTTACCCAGATGGGGGACTCTTAAAGAGGCTTTTTGTAACTGTGAATGGTGCATTATAACAGAAAAGAAAGAGAAATTACCCAATTGGAGACAAGCTTGGACAGCAAGCACCTCTAGACCACATAGATAAGGACACGTCTACCGATCTGCGGTGATTCAAATGGACCAATGTTCATTTTACATTTTATCATGCATAAGCCAGTTGAGTTTTTTTTTTTTTTGTCAACTAGCCGGCCAGTTGAGTTTTAACTGTGATGGATGAGAGATTATTCAGTACACCGCTGTGCACTTGCACCAACATAAATGAATGGTTAGATTGCATTAAATACACTTTTTGTTTATTAAAAATAAAGTTGATAATAAATATCAAGGGTTGAGATTATTTTATAAGGGTTTGGTCATTTACACCGTCGGTGCATATAATAATTTCCAGTGATGGATAGCTACATCCTCTTTCCCTTTTCCTCTATTTATTGATTTCTTCTAGCTTTTTTCGACAACAATTGGACTATTGGAGAAAGGTTCAAGCTTCAATTTAAGAATTCCATTCATAAAAAATTCCAAGAAAGAATTTCTAGATCTCAATATGACTTATTTATTCGGTGATTAGGTGCACAATAGGGTATCTTATAAGGACACTAGTATATGTGTACTAGTGGTTTTCTTTTCAATTCGTACTTGATTTTTCATTTCTGAATTCCCTTCCTTTTGTTTAATATTTTCTACAAGATAAAAATTTTCACTTTTGAATTTGGTTCATAATTGAAGTTCAAAGAGTGCATCGGTGATGCTGTTTTGAGCTGTTTTGACCAGTAGTTCTAGATGTCATGCAAACTTTGTTAACCGGGGGAAACTTCTAGCTAAGAATGGACTCTAGATAGTGACTAATTACCAAGATCCTTAATTACATGCACATGACAATGTGTAAACTTGATCATCATTCTCTTCAAAAATGGTGATCAGCAGAAGCGGAGCCACGTTGGGGCCCCAGTTAGATCTTCTTTATATATGTTTTTGGTGTCATAGTTACATGAACAACTTTTGTGATGCAGTGGTGGAGGCATTCAAGATCTTAAGCCTGGTCCCATGTTTGAGTGTTGGTACATTGTGTGTCAACTTTTTTTTTATTTCTTCCTTTTTATAACATTTGTGCCATTCTAGCTTCTCAACACAAAAACATTAACACTATCCTGTCATGTACGTAGTTGAATGTTTGATTAAGAAAATATGTAATTTAAAAAAAAATATTGATCTTTCTAATTTTTTATTTTTATAAAAATTTTAATATATTATAAGTTAAATTTTTTTTTTTTAAACTTTCGAGTACCCCATTAGAGATCAATGTCTGGTTCCGCCATTGGTGATCAGGTTGGGTTCAAAAGCAAGCTGAACACGCAGAGGAGATAACGCTACTAGGAATAACCACAACTTTTGAAGCTGGGTATATGTCGAGATAGTGGAAAAACGTAAACCATACTATTGCTCTTTTGGTAGTCCGCTTGGTCATCTCTTTTTATTTGGGTGATAGTTTTGCCTCATTGACTCACGTTTTTGTTGCTCAAGATTATTATTGGCAAGGACAAAAGAAATTGAAGCCCTAGACTTCATGGCTGATCGCGAACTCACACTTGCAGCCTTCTTTGTTGACGAAATAAACATCGATACTTCTCAACGAACTTAAAATCGATGTGATCAACATTGAAAAGAGAGGCCGCAAAAAGCAACTATGCCTTTTTCAATATGTAGCGTATAATATTCATTCAATTAGGAATCATATGCATGCATGATAGATATCCTCGGCTTGATATCATTATCAATATGTTTCATTTGAGAGGAACTTGCCCTTCATCTTCCGGCAGCGAACCAACTCATTCATTGAGTTTCTAAATACTCTCTCCTTCAGGTCAGATCATAGAGTGCTTATTTTCACGAGGTTGTGACCCAGATTGAGTATCAACTACCAAGTGACGTTCGCTAGCTACTGAATGAATAATGTTATCTATGTTAAAAATAAACTCTCATAACAAAGTTGAAATATTCACCAAAAACATTATATAGTTATCGAAATAATTTTATAAATAAAAAATAATAATTATAATTTTGTTTAAGGAAAACTGAATTGAGAGATAATTGAGTCGTGCTTTTATTGATAATAGGAGTCTCTTTATATAAAGGATTACAAGCATGGAGATAGAGTTGTACATGGAAACATAATCGTACATTGATTGGATATCTCCTAAGATTCTCCGAGAATATCTCTAATATAAACCCTATTTCAACTAGAGCAAGTAACCTCGAGTTTGGGCCAGACACATATTCTAGATTTACTTGAACACTCCCCCTTGTGTCGCCCAAACGTGGTGCTTCTCTCGTTGCCTCATTAAAAACCTTACTAAGTAACAAAAACCCTGTGGGACAAAAATAACCTCGATCGAAGAGGAAAAAGAGCACAACACATCCTTCACGATTCGAGACCATACATGTAGACATCTCCCCCTGATGTCTGCATCTCCCCCTGATGACAACGGTCATGGGAGTTCGGATAACTTCTGCAAATGATGCTACCAACATGTTTCTCGAAAGTGGAATTTAGGCAATGACTTAGTGAGCAAGCCTACCACACTGTCCTCAGAATGAACCTAATTCACTTTGATATTGAGGAGAGTCTGTTGTTGCTGATTATGCTTGGCGTTGTCGCTTTTGATGTAGCCTTGCTTCATTTGTTCAAAATAAGCAGCATTATCCTAAATGTTCGTAGGCTCAGTTGTGGTAGACTTCAAACCACAATTGTTCAAACATAAGTAATTATGGATTCAATCCATATACATTCATGAACCACTTCCTGAATAGCAATGATCTCTGCATTGTTCGAAGATATAGCGACTAGGGTGTATTCTATAGACCTCCAAGATATCACGGTCTTTTACCCATGGTGAACACTTAATCAATTTGGGAATGACCTTTGTGTGGGTCAGAGAGATACCCAACATCAGCAAAACCTTCCAAAACACATGTCGTTTTGGGATGGAGATAGTGGACACAGGCCAGTGTTGGCGGAGTTCCTGGTGTGTGATGGGTACGAATCCATCGTCTCTCTGTAGGGATAGAACAAGCCCATATCAATCATACATCTCAAGTATCGAAAGATATTTTTTACACCAATCCAATGGCGTCGCATTGGCGCAAAGCTATATCTAGCTAACAAGTTTACTGTAAATGAGGTGTCCGGTCTTGTGCATTGAGCTAAGTACAATAATGCGCCTATTGTACTCAAGTAAGGCATTCTTGCCTCTAGCACATCTTCGTCATCATCCTTTGGACGAAGATGATCATTTTCAGGATCAAGACTACGGACGATAATGGGGGTGCTTGAAGGCTTGAACTTGTCAAAATACCTAAGCATCTATCAACACGATGCTCAAGTTCCAAACCGAGACATAATCATGTTCTCCTAAAATCCTTCATCTCAAACTCGGATTTCAAGTGTTCAGCGGTTTCTCTTAACTCTTTAAGGGCTTCTAATGAAGATCATGTCCAACATAAACCGCGATAAAATCCGAAACTTGTTATGGAAACGCGTGGGCATATCCCTTTCCAATCAAGTAGTCATCTTAGTGAGCGTTTCAACCTTATTGTAAACGCGCTCCGTAGTCTAGAGCCACTTGACTTGGGTAAATGAAGTCCACCATGAACCTTCATGTATATTCCGTATCTAGGTCCCTATAGAGATACGTAGTGACCACATTCGTAACCTGCATGTTCAGTTATTCGGAAACTACCAAACTGACAGGGTAGTGGAGTGCAATGACATCCATTACGAGAGAATATGTCTCATCGTAGTCCATTCCAGGGCATTTTGTGAGAAGTCTTGCACCATAAAGCGAGATTGCCATTTCTTTTTCTCATCACGCTTTCTAACGAAGACCCATTAGTCAACATGTTTTATGTCAGGAGGTGTTGACATTACTGGCTCAAAACCTTCCTCTTCGTTAGAGAATCCAACTTAACCTGGATCACATATTTCCATTTAGGCCAAATTTCTCTACGTTGGCATTCATTCATCAACGGAGCGTGGTTTGATATCATCAGACTCAATAAACTCATGCGCAACTACATCATCAATTATGATGGAGTTTCTATCCCACGTCTCATGTACACTAGTGTAAATTTCATAGAGCTCTATATTCCCAGGAATAGGTTCTGATGTTGAGGCGTCCCCCAACGATAACCATAACCCGGAAAATTCTCATGAGACGGATTTTGAGTGTCGATGATCAAAGGATTGGGTTGTGCCAAAGCATCCTTCGAACCCACGGGTCTCCCATGCATCCTAGCTAACGCCAGAGTGCCACTCTCTTTGGCGTTAGTGCCATGCCTACCTCCGTGTAGGGTGGCGCTACGTCCTCTCGTAGGGACGTCCATCCTTGCAGGCATGTTTGCAGCATATTTGTGTGATCTCGTCACTTTAATGGGGATTAAGATGAGACATAGTGGGGACAGACTACGACAATTCCTGTCATTCCTGTTGAACATCCGTGTTCTTATCTCCCCCTAACGACGAGAAGAACTGTCTCATAAAAAAAAACATCCGCAAATCTAGCGGTAAGGAGATCGCCTAGTAAGGGCATTTAAGTGGCGGATAATTGTTGGAATCTCAAATCCAACGTAGTTGCCCATTCGTCTGTAAGGATCCATCATATAGTGCTGTGGCGGCGCAATTGGCACACTCAAATATGCGTAAGTATGATACTTGTACCCAGTCACTAGCTGTAACGCAGAGGTACATTGATTGGCGGTGGGTCGTATACGAATTAGCATAGCTGCATGCGATATTGCATCACCCCAAGCAGATATAAGGAGATTGGTGCGCATTACCAATGTCCGGACTACCATCGTAGTCGTTTCCGCGAGACCATTTGAGTGTGTACATGGGAATATGATGTCCAACATCAGTCCCATTGCAATAACCATCGAAAGTTTTCGATGTAAAATCTCTAGCATAGTCAAATCCAATTGACTGAATATGATGATTCTGGGAGTGAGCTCGTTGTCATATGATATGTGCAAGGAGTGTAGCATAAGCAGTATTACAAGTGGACAATGGCACAACACGTGACCAGCGTGTTTGCGTGTCAACCAACATCATGAGATATTTAAACGTCTGCAAGTTGGTTGAATCAGTCCATAGAATCCCCATGGATTTTATGTAAGAACAGAATGAGTATTTTCATATCCTTTGCATAGGACGGTCTCAGTCCTAACTTCCCTAAGGAACGGGTTGTGTAAACCGAGCGAGAGGCCTTAGAATCAACCAATGAGGATTTTGGTTGGGACTGAGCGTCTGAAATGCTATTTGAAGCAAAGTTGGTGATTGCAACATCATCTGGGGCGTCATCGCCATGATGGACGCCATTCATGGCGTCATGGATAGGGATTGTGCCAGCCCTAGGCTGGTGGTGGATGATGGCGGTGCCAGAGGTGGCAGCGGCGGTCACACTTAGTCCAGGAATCAACTTTTGATTTATGCTTCGTTTCGCTCGAGAGAAAGGATGTCCATGTGAAGTCTTTAGTAGACGGATCATCATATCATGACTAGGATGACCTATCCTGTAGTGAAGCCAATATGTGTCTAAATCAAAGAGATCTTCTCTCATAACTTCATTGGATTTAATAGCTCGAATAGTGACATAGAGTCCACTAGAGAGACACATAAACTTCTCTAAGATGCGCTTTTGTTCGCAATCATTAGAGGTATTGCAAAGGAACTCATTTCCGTTCTCTACATGCCATTTCGCATGGAATTCGTTGTCTATTCATAGGTACGATTTGCCCTAGGAGCATAGAGAGTTTTGCGACAGTAATCAATGTGCCTTTTGGCAAGGGGAACTTGGGCTATTCCATGTCCTTGAATCAATACTGATGACCCACCTATTGTAGTCACAAAGTCATATGTTCAGAATCAAAATGGAGTTATAATGAAAAGAACTTGAAATTTTATTCATAAGCCAACATGGTACATCATTGTCTCTTAACCATTAGGAGAATCTAATCCAAATGCTAGCTAATGCAAAACAATGATAGTCGTCTAACTTCTTTTGGTAATTCCAAAATAAATGTGACCAGGTGAGTAGAGAGATGTCGGTGGAGCAAGGCTCGCTTAAGTACCACTAATCTCAGAACCTTCCTAGACATCACATTTACTTTGGGTGAGCCTACTTTGAAGAAGGACTAAACCATTGACATTTACTACAAAGTATATGGCAATTGTCTATTACATCTCTTGGAAAAATAAAGACTTAAACAAAAATGACAATCTATTGATCTCAGCCAGATTTATAATTTTCAACCCTTCACTCTAGATCATCTTCTTGATCTTCTTGTTCCACATAGTGAGCTTCTCTTGCTTCACAATATGCTTTGTAGGCGGTGACAATTTTTTCACGAGCTCTACAAATGTGTGCCCAATGATTGAATACTCCACATCGAGAACATACATCTCTTTGCTCAGACTCCATTGATTGAGGTGCTTTGAGAGCGTCATTTAGATGGTTCTTAGTGTTGGTGGCGCCACCAACATGGCCAGAGGCGTTGCCTCCCTCTCTCTTTCCACGTTTACCTCTTCGGTTCCGTGTTCACCTATTTTGGCGGTTACCTTCCCAAGTAGAGCGATTATATAGACCAGAATGTCCAGAAGTATCCCTAACATTAGGGTTTCGCTCTTGGCGCCCTCTCTTAGAGGCGAGACTATAATTGGATTCCGGAATATGCTCTGTTTCCATGGATCTCGAATTATAGTTCTTCACAAGGATGTTGTCATGTTTTTCAGCGACATTCATAGCTCCAATAAGCTCATGAAACCTTGTGATCTGTCCTGCAATAATATCGATTCGATAGTTCTTAACAACGATCAATGCAGAGACGGGGAAGGTAGAGAGAGTCTTCTCAATCAACATCGCATCTGTGATCTCTTTACCACAGAATTCCATTAAAGATTTAATGTGAAGTGATTCCGAGTTGTAGTCAAGAACTGACTTGAAATCACAGAAGCGGAGGCTATACCATCTCACTTCTAGGTCAGGAAGCAGAGAGTCACGGAAATTGCCAAATCTTTCTTCGAGTGAGACCCATAGCCTTTTGGGGTTTTCTTCATTCATACACTCGTACTGGAGTGAATCATCCATATGACGAGTCATTAGGATGATGGCTTTCTCCTTATTTGCCTCTAAGGCTACTCTATTTACTTTCAAAGTTTGAGCTTGCTCAACAGTTAGCACGTCCTGGCTAGGCTCCAGAATCATATCCAGGATTCCATCGGCCTTGAGATGTTGGCGGACATCACGAACCCACCTGTGATATCTAGAGCCAGTTGTTCCCAATGGAGCAAAGTCTAATTTGTTCAGGTTACTCATCCTCAAAGAGAACAAGAAATTAGGGTTAGTTTCGGAGCGTAAAAGGCTACCACGAAAACATATAAAATTTCTGAGCGTGTAATCACTTCCAAGAAATTAAATTCCAAGAGGGGTTGGATTAGATCGAAACAATGACGTAAGTGGTCGATCATAAATTCTCTACAAACTCTAAGTTTGGAGATCTCAACAAGCTCCAAGCTTGGAGTGAGCACGAACCCCCACAGTTCGGCTTAATTAGGTCTCCCCTATGATGAAGAAAGGGGGGTAGAAGAAGGGAGTTTGCAAGTCCCCGAAAAAGAAGAGAAATTAAATGTAAAAACTTTAAACAAACGGGAACTTTTAGGAAAAAAAAACCTCGAAATAGGTCACCAAAGAAGTTGGCAAGAAAAAGTGGTCGGAAAAAGTCGCCTGAAAACTGTCGGAAAGTCGCTGGAAATCGACAGGAAAGTGGTGGACTGGTGGTTGACCGGCGTTGACCAGTAGTTGACTGACGTTGACCTGGGAGCTGACGTGGCAGTGGGTCTCTCGGCTGCTGACGTGGCTTGGGTCCCCTTGCTGATGTGGCGCGGGTCCGACTGCTAACAAGGTATGGTCCCTCTTTCTGACGTGGCGCGGGTCCGGGTGCTGACGTGGCGTGGGCCTACGTCAGTGGGCCTCTGCCATGGGCTTGGGCTTTTGGGTTTCTTTTCCTTTTATCCTTTTTTTTTTCCTTTTCTTTTCCTTTTGCCGGAATGTTCAGTCTTCCAGTTCACTCACTTTTAGGCCCGTTTTTGTGCGTTTTCTTCCGGTTCCTGAATCTTCAGATTGAGAGGTGTCTGTTGGCACAATTTGGTTGAAATTGAATGCCCGAAAGATGGTGAACCGGTGGAATATTTGCTGCGGGTTATATGGAGCTTCCGATGGACGGTTCGGTAGGTTTCCGGCCGGTTCTTGGGGTGGCTCCTCCAGTTCTGGACTTCTGGGATTGAGTTTTTCAAGGTGTGAGGTGGAGACAGAAAAGGTTTCAAGGTCTTGTATTTGGATTCAAGGTTTTTAGCTTCTTAAATCAGAGTTTGGCTATTTGTTTCAGGGTTAGGGCTTTGTGCTGATAACGTGTTTAAAGAAAACTGAATTAGGAGAGAATTGAGTCGTGCTTTTATTGATAATAGAGACCTCTTTATATAGAGAATTATAAGTATAGAGATAGAGTTGTACATAGAAACATAATCGTACATTGATTGGATATTACCTAGGATTCTCCTAGAATATCTCTAATATAAACCTTATTTCAACTAGAGCAAGTAACCTCGAGTTTGGGCCAGACACATATTCTGGATTTACTTGAACAAATTTATCTTTCTCCATCTTTTATCATACTTTTTGGGTTACTGTTTTCTGTTCTTTTATATTTCTTTCTCTTTCCAATAATTGCATTTTTTTTTTGTTATACAATATAGAGTTATCGGAAGTGCTGATCGATCTCCCCAGCGACCCGCGATGCGGAAACGACGCATCCAATCGCTGTGCATCCGCGACCCGGATCGCTAGGTTGAGCGATCCCTTATCGGTCCTCCATCTAACTTGATGTTTACCCGTCTAATGTTCTTAAATCTGATGTTTCCTCCATCTTCTGGGGCTCGGCTTGATTGTCCTCTTCATCTTTTTTAGGTTTATCTTTCTCTTTTTTTTTTTTTTGGTAGAGAATGGTTTATCCTCTTCCTTTTCCGGTAGAGATTTTTATCCTTATTACCTCTGAAATCAAAAGATAGTAACTATTTTTTGATCCAAATAAAAAAAGATAATGGATATTTTCTATTATTTATAATTTTACCTATTTACCCATTCTACATAATGATGTTTTCATAGTATTTGTATAAGGGATAATTAAGTAAATATAATTTTCTATTAAGATTAGGACTAACTAATATATCCTAGCGTATCACGTACCATAAAAATTAGCGTACCGCGTACACATACCGCAACGTTCCGCATTTCAGGTAACACTAATATAATAATTACATTTTCCTCTTATGCCATATCTCTATAATTACTGGTTGTTTACAACAGCATGCATGACATGTGACTGATGTCTAATCTATTGAAATTTAGGATTTATGACCACATGATAAGTAAAGGATCATGAGGTGATGTTAGATGATCAGGTTGCAAGACAGAATACTTCCAAATCACTACAGGCCTGGAGTGGAGACATCAGACATGTACATCGACTATGTGTACAAAATGAAACAAATAAAGCTAAATTGGTAACTATACTTTGATCTTTTTATGGTAGAAAATTATGAAAGCTCACATCCATGATCGTGCATGATACAACAAGTAATATTCAACTATGAAGATCGGATTCAAAGTTGGGATTTATGGGCAATAAGCACATATCGTATGGAATTAAAACACGGAGTTGGTCAGAAAGAGTTAGATTCAAAAAGGGTACTTTGTGGCGGTCTTTAGCTTCTTCTGGAAAGGCTATACGTTACATGTCTACAGGCACATGATCTGATCAATCAATGTCTATCATTCCAAATTAAGATGAATTGATGTGTGGGTGTTGTAAATTTTAATTAGCTGTCAAAATCCAAGAGCATTACCCAGAAGTATCACTACTAACAAGAATAAAAAAGGACTTTTTAGAAACAACATGTATTGTGCCCACTTACACCAATAATATTGTATTACACTATTCTCTTAGGCAAAGACTTATAAGGATAGTCATATTTAGGTAGTGCCTATTATATCCTATGTTGACTTTTGGGTTTGGATTTTACTTTTTCCTTGGAAAAACTAATTTCAAGCTTCTAAGAAAAATAAAACTAGCATTCAACATGTCCAAGTTTTTCACCTAACGGCCCCTTACCTAACGGTTTCTTTAATAGGCGGAATAACTGCTGTTTGTTTTTATCCTAAGCCAAAACTAGTATCTTTGGTAAACAGAAAATCTAATCCTTCAAGGTTCTACAGGATACAGGTAGAAAACAGATAGACAATATAAACATAAATCATTCTGAACTTAAAAATTTTGACGAAGTGGATGAGCAATCTAGATTTATTTATTCAAACATAATTACAAACTAAAAATTCAGAGCCTCATTCTTCTGGTAAACAGTTAAAAAGCTGTTTAGTTATCCATAAAAATGCTTACAGATACTTACTTGAGAAAGAAAGTACACTACTCCACACTAGACAGGAAGGAAAGAGTACACTGCTACTATGGCTTTCTTATTTCTTGAGAGAAGACTCTTCTGCTCAATTTTTCCTGATGCCTTACAAACTGAACCTAATGCTACTTTTATAGGGAGCGAAACTCAAACTGGAATAAAAACATAAAAAAGTACACGACAGCTCCATTATTTTTTGCTTTCTTGAGTGCTCCGGAGATTGAGTTCGATTGAAGAAAAGCAGATTCCTTTAGGTGAAATGGTTTTCACCTTCTTCTTTTTGAAAAGCAAAAAGCATCTTTAGGAAAAACCAAAGTTGCTTTCGGTGCTTTTTACACCTACTACTTCACATGTTTTCATCTGTTTCAGAATTGTAGCCTAGGACGAAAGAGCTGTTTCCATCCTGGCTTTAGTTCCGTTTTCTTCCACGTCTGTATCGTCATACATTTTGTAGTGGTTGTCATTTTCAAGCTTCTCGATCCACTATAAGCATGCTAAAGTGGAGTCTATCTCTTTTCTTTAGAGAGATAGGTAAAGATCACTGCTAATAACTTCAGGATAGTCATAAACAGTAACAATAATTTTTTCTCCTGCTGCCAGGAATGTGTTTTATGTATCTTCTCCAATGATCTTTTTGATATATTCCAGAGACATAACCTTCATCTAAGGGATGCTGAAATTTGGTTGGCCATTATATCCTACACATGCAGGCTGAAGATATATTCCTTGAATAATTCTCACATAATAATGATATGGAGAAATATACTCAACTTCACCATTTCTCTTCTGAACCCATTCTGGTGGAGTAGATCTGAACTTCAACCTAAGAATGTAGTCATTTTTACTGACATTCTTGACAGTGTTAACTATGATAGGTGGCAAACCTTTGAGATCTTCATTGGTTTTTGTCCAGAGATTATGGACAAAACCATTTTTAACAAGCCAAAGCTTGTGTTCTTACGGATGTTCACTCTGAACAGACTGCATATCTTCCAACATAAGGTCCAGGGATGATGAAGAGGGTTGGAGGAAGACATGAATCAGAGTTGTGACTTCCAATAAGATTATGAAAGTCAAACCAATCTGCTTCATTTAATACTAAAACATGAACTCTAGCATTCTTAGGATCTTCAAGATACTTGATTTTTTTCATTATGTACAGCACTCTGCTGTATGTTTTCGTGAACTTCTTCAAACTGTGGTCTGGCATTTTCATGGAGTTCTTCAGCTAGGGAAAACAAAGCAGGGAACATGAGTCCACTGTTTCTTTCCTGAAAAGCATATAAAAGATTATCTAGTATAGCCTTTTGGTGATATGCTAATCTTCTGTCAGTTCGGAATACAAGATCTTTGAAAGTTTTTAATTCATAATTAAAAACATTTATAACTCCAGATAGAGTTGTTTTGCTTTTTGGCAAAGCAACAGCCGTCAACGGTTTTGATGAGCCTTTACCATCTGTCGTTTGAGACGGGCAGCCAATCATTTACCTTGGGATTGATCAGTTATGGCTAGACCTTTTGGACCTAGCAGAAATCTTTTGAGGATTTTTTCTTTAGATTCCTTAGCATGTTCAGGTTATTTTCTCATTCTTCTGTTTATGGGATTGCGACCTTCATCGCCTTCTCTTCAGCTCAACATTGTCATTTCTCTTGTTGGGGCGTCTGGAAGATAATTCTTGTTTCCTGCAATCAAGTCAACATTATAATCATATTGGTTAAGAAATAATTGCCAGTTTGCTAATCTAATTCACAGATAGAAAATGATGTAAAATTGGAGAAAATTAGAGTTTTTGACAAAAAGACAAAAAGTCAACACTAGTCAGCTGTAGCTGATGGCATGAAGGGAGTGAAATCTAATGGACTCTAATACTATTTGTGGAAATGCATTGAGAAGAGAGAAGGGAGAAGATGAAAAGAAAGGAAAAAGAAATTGAAAAGAGAGAAGGGAGAAGAAAGGAAAGGAAAAGAAGGAAGGAAAAAGAAAATATCAAATTACCAATACCTACAATCTCATCCCATTTATTACCAATAGCAGGCCTATTTTTTGCCAATTCCCTTGCGGTACTGTAGCTGAACCAATAGCAAAGTCCAAGCCCATGCGGCCATTTTCCTTCCATTTTTTGAATTGTTCTGTTAATGAGGATATTACCAAAATAACCTCAACGAACTCCTAAACAGATACGAAGGCTTCAGACCACAAAGCTATCGTGATTTTCAAAGTTGGTTCAACCTCTGCGTCATTGAAGCCGCCGGAGTACATCGGAGCTCTGATTCTGGTGGAGGTCTGAGTGCTCTGTGCGTCTGAATGTAATCGAAGCCTCCGTTCATCATGGAGAATTTAAATCCAAACACAAGCTCAGGTTCGAGCTTAATTGTGAATTTCTATCTTGTTGATTTAGTGATTACCTTCCCTCTTCTTCGATTCGTGTTTTGCATTTGCTTCAATTAGTTGTATATAGTGAATTTGATGAGTTTCCTTCTATTTGATCAGTTTCAATTTGTTTACATTGTATTTGATTTTTTTTTTTTTTTTATTTAGTTGTTAATAGCTTTGTTCTTCGATTAATCTGGTTAGGTTTGTATTCAACTACTCGTAAATGTTTCATTTCAGTTAGTTTCATTCAGCAGATTAGAAGAAGGGCTAGTTGAGTGCTTAATGTTATTGACATTCAGAAGGTTTGGTAAATATATGCAATTATATGTGTTGTTCTTACTTTTTGTAGTGCATTTGTGCTAGGAGATATGTATTCAGAGATGACAGCTAGGTGCACTTACATGTCAGAGACTGTGATGGTCTTCCTTGATGGAACGACAAGGTTCTCCGATTTTTTCAATGAAATTTGCATGCGGTTTAAGGGTTTGAAGCCAGGCTTGTTTGAGTTGAAGTATTCCCTTCTGGATTACCCTTCTTGTGCTCTCGATTCTGATTTAGATATGAGGTTGATGTTTAGGTCTTTAGCTGAGTTTAAGAGAACTTCAGTTGACATTTTGGTGAGGATTTGTGATTTTGGTGCAAATTGTGTTGCTGATGGAGTTCAATGTTCTGCCGCTGCTGCTACTTCTTCTTGTGTGTCAGTGGTATCGACGGTGATTGAGGAGCCTGATTATTTGGGTGATTTTAGGCCTGAAGATCCCAAAGTTTACATGTCTAAGCAGTGGAGAGAGTATATTAAGTGTGGGGACCAAAAATTTAGAGGTGGAGCTGTGGAGTTTCGGCAAAAGTTGTGTATGTATGCAATTGAGGTTGGGTTTGTCTTTGTCTATGTGAGAAATGACAAATGGAGGGTGATTGCTGAATGTTTCAACAAGCTATCTGAGGGATGCAAATGGTACATCAATGCGTCACTATGCCCTGCTAATAATTTCTTCTATATTAGGCAGCTTAATAATGTGCATACTTGTTCTGGTGTTCTGAGGCAGCAGAAGCATAAGCTTTTGAGTTCTACTATTGTGAAGACACTCATTAATGATGAATTTCGTGGAAATCCCTCTCTCAAGGCACATGATATTATGGATAGGTTAAAGAACAACTATGGTCTTGATATTACATACCGTGTTGCATAGAAAGGTAAAGAAAAAGCAATGAAAGAGTTGCACGGTTCAGATGAGGACTCCTATTCAATGTTAACTTGGTATCGTGATGCCGTGATGGAGAGTAATCCAGGGTCTTGCTTTATTTTGGAGTGTGATGAATCCACTGGTCGTTTTCAGAGGCTTTTCCTTTGTTTTGGTGGAGTTATTGAGGGTTTCAAGTCTTGCATACCTCTATTGTTCGTGGATGGTGCACATATGAAGAGCAAGTATAAGGGTCAGCTTCTTTCGGCTACAGGAAAGGATGGTAATCAAGGTATGATTATGATTTTTGTTTTATTTTTGTGATTCATATTGTGGAAAGGATGGTAGACTAATGCTATTGACGAACAATACTTTTGTCATGAAAGTATTAGGGTTTAGGGTGTAGGGTTTAGGGGTGTAGGGTTTAGGGGTTTAGGGTTTAGGGTTTAGGGTTTAGGGTTTAGGGTTTAGGGGTTTAGGGTTTAGGGTTTCGGTCAAAACAATGTCATGCCTATCTAAGCTTTGTTATTGAGGTTCAGTAGTACTGTCTTATGTTCCCTCTTTCTTTGTCCTTCATAATAGGGTTTAGGGTTTAGGATTTAGGGTTTGGGGTTTAGGGTTTAGGGTTTAGGGTTTAGGGTTTCCGTCAAAACAATGTCATCTAAGCTTTGTTATTGAGGTTCAGTAGTATTGTCTTATGTTTCTGCTTTCTTTGTCCTCCATAATTTAGCGTTTGATGCGATATATTTGTTTCTTTTTCCCTCAGGTTTTTTCCCTTTTGCCATTGCCGTTGTTGATGCCGAAACTGATGCCAATTGGAATTGGTATTTTGGGATCTTGAAGACAATTCTAGACCCGCAAGGCAGAGTCATTACTTTTGTTTCTGATCGACAACAAGGGTTGATGAATTCCTTGGCTAGAGTTTTTCCGGAGTCTCCTCATTCCTTTTGCCTGTATCACTTGAAGAATAATCTCCAAAACTTGTTTAAGGGTAATAACAACAGTGCACTCCGTGTCACCATTGTCGATAAGTTTTACAAGGTTGCATACTCATCTACTGAGCGTCAGTATCACTATAACCTGAGGGAGCTTCTTGATGAGGGGAAGGATCTTGTTGCGCAATTCCTTAGAGGTCTACCTGTTGAAAAATGGTGTAATGCCTTCTTTCGAGGTAATAGATTTGGTGAGATGGTCAATAGTACAGCGGAATCTTTTAATAGTTGGACTCTCAAGGCTCGGGAACTCCCAATTTTTCCTATGTTAGAGAAGATCCGCGTGATGATGATGGCAAAGATGGTTGAGAGGAAGCTATTGGTAAGCAAGTGGAGTCTTCCTCTTTGTCCTGTAATGCAAGCTGAACTTGTTAAAAATATGGAAATAGGGAGAGATTGGACAGTTAGTAGGTCGGATGAGTTTGTTTATGAGGTTCACTCCGAACGCTCAACATCTGTTGACATAATGGTCCAGACTTGTGCATGTCGTCAGTGGCAGATTAAATCATTTCCTTGCTCTCACGCTCTTGCTGCCATCCAGCGAGCGGGATATGTGGTTTACCCGTTTATCGAACGATATTACTTTAAAGAGGAGTATTTCAAGAGCTATTCCTTTGGTATTAAGCCCATTCCCAATATTGAGCAGAGCTATGTCCAATGCTCTGATAGCACATCTGTCAAACCTCCACTGACTAGAAGACCTCCAGGAAGGCCCAAGACTAAACGTATCAAGTCTATTGGCGAGGTGTCTTCAAAGGAGAGGACGTGTGGCCGTTGTGGCCAATTGGGGAGGCATAATAGGAAGACATGCAATGTTCCAATATGATTTTGTCGAAAATAGGTGCAATTGTTGCTGATTTTTGATTCATTGAACTTCTAAAGTTTCACAAGTAACTTTAGTTTTCTTTCATTTACTGCTGAGATACAGCAGGATTATGACTATTGACTGTCTACTGATGTTCAGTAGCTTTCTAAAGATTTATGTTAAGGAAATTTTTTTGCCGGTTATAATCCATTTTATACTTTCTTATTATTATTCTTGAGTTGTAGTATTGATTTCGTTCAAAGCAAGACTTGAAGACCATATCTAGGATTACATGCTGAGGTACACTAGATTTAATGTACTGAGCTTCAGTATCATGCTGAAGGGTACAATAGATTTAATGTATTGAGCTTCAGTATCATTCTGAAGGTTCGTAGATTTATTACTGAGCTTCAGTATCATTCTAACAGGCACGACTTGCAGTTCTTTCCATTGTATATGGATCCATTAAAGTTGAAAGTAAATTAGCAAAGTTGAATTCCATTAACATTAACCGGTAAAGAAGACTTCAAAAAGCCCGCTTCTGTCAATTTACTTTCCTCAAAATCCATTCAACTCATAAACAAAAATCCACATCCACAAAAATCCTAATCCTCATCTATCATTTTACTGAGTGTAACCTACTTTCGAATACCAGCCCTCGTCATGGTTAAGAAACCTCTCCACCATGGTTCTTCTCATGTTCTTCAAGCTTTCTTTGATTTCTCTTTCTAATCCCAAAACCTTGTCAACCAAAACGCCTCTATCTGCTTTGCTTATCTGCAGCCTGTTCTTTGCTATATTCTCTATATAGTGTAGGATATAAGGTCCGCAGTCCAACCTACAAAATGAAAAAAGAAATGTAAGACACTCAATGTACTTAACAGTATTGACACTCAGTAACGTTGTTGTTTCACTTACGAATTATCAGGTTGCTGTGCACAATACATGTCTTCAACCAGCTTTAAGTTATCCACATCAGTTTTGTTTATCCAAGCGATTGTTTTCTCTGCATTTTCATCAATCTGTATTTCCCCATATATTGTTGTCTTCTTTTCCACTCTGACAAATTTTAGCCTCCTCTCCTTGTTCTGCTTGTGCAACTTTTCACATCAAGCATCCACATTGTCACTGCTTCTACCTGTATATAAAAGTGCAATTAACCCATAGGAGTGAACAAATCTCAAACAACCCATCAAGCTACTGAGGGTCAATACACATAACAAATATCAAATAACCCATCAAACTTACCACTTCTTTGGCATTCTCGTAGCCTTTGCTTTTTTCAGGATTTGTTCTTTTGCGCATTGGATTGTAATGAATCCATTCTTTTGCCTTCTTGTTCAACCTAAGCATTGTGTAGTGGTAGTCTTCAGTCGTGATCAATGGGATGAATATGTTGTCGCAGTGTCCTAAGAGAGTCATCATGGGTTCAAAGGCATTATTATACTTCAATCTTGGTGATGTATCTCTCACTGAATCCTGAATCCAACACAAAACAAAATTTATGCACGTTTTCTAGCCTTTATAATCAATTCTATTGACAGTCAGTAGCAATGCATAAATTCATACTTACCAACACATATGTTGTCATGATTCCTTGGTTTCTAATGCCCGATTTCTCTAAATCGCCTTTGATTATGTCTATGTAAGCATTGACCACCTTCAAAACAACATTTAGAAAAATTGTCCATTTAGTTTATGCTTGATAAATTAAAGGAAAAAAATAAGTCTCTCGGTAAAGTTAATAGGTTACTTACATTGGAATTTATTGACGATCCTTCAAGTAGAGTTTTCACATCAGGCTTTGAGACACTCCCAAACTGTCCTCCATCCCAAAACTGTTCACTGCATTTTTTTTCAATAGCAAGTGTTAGTTTGATGTCAATATAAAACATTAATATACAATGCTACTGACCCCTAGTAAGGATTGGTTTCTGTTCTTACTCTTCTTCAGCTTCTTCCCAGAACTTTTGTATCATTTCTTGTTCTTTGGGAGATAAGTTTTTCCAATGTATCCTAGTGCACTTGACTCCATGCAGCCTATATGCAGCTTTTGATGGAGATGGCTTAAGAGCATTTTTCCCTTTTATTTCTGGAGGAGTGTCGTACATGTATTTGCTGGAGTCCTTTGTGTCCTTTCTATTCTCCCCTCTCAGTTTCATTATCACTGGATTTTCTGCTTTCTTTCCTTTCTCTTCCCTTTTCTTCAAGTCTTCAAGGCATTCAATAATCACTGAAGTTGCCTCGTCCATTTCTACACCATACAAACATAAATCACCTAAACTTAAAGGAGCCTCAGTTACAAACATATTGAAACTAAATAACTCACTAAGATTACCATTTAAAACGTGAAATTATTGGAGAGATTGAAATTTAATTGAAACTAAATAACTCACTAAGATTACCATTTAAAACGTGAAATTATTGGAGAGATTGAAATTTAATTGAAAGAGAGTGAGAATCTCACTTACCGGACTTACCGGTCTGTGCATCAGTGTTCACATTTCCTTGTTCTTGCTCTTGGTAAATTACCATTTGTAGCTGCTGCCCTTCAGTAGGATTATCATCCTTCTGTTTTCCACTTGCTCCGGACTGTAGTTGCTCTTGGTCATCTGATTCTTTTGCATGCTGCTGCACCTCAGTAGGATTATCACTTTCATCCTCATATTGTTCAAATTTCTCATCCTCCAATGCCTTTATCTTTTGTCGAAGCGTGCTGATCCTCTTCTTCAATCTCTTTTGAATCCTCCTCAGCCTTTTTACCATTTTTTGAGCTCCTTCCCAATTCTCCTCATTCATTTTTGATTTTAAAGCTTTGTCAAGGCTGTCCAACACTTCCTTCATGTTTTCATTGCTTTTCTCCAGTTTATCTTTCATCTCCTGGCTGCTAGGAGGCATCTGATAATTTTGTTTTCTAATGTTAGTCATATCTCCAACAAAAATGCATAAAAGTATTGAACCACAGTATGTTCGAACTTACCCATTCACCAAATGTTGGTGTGCTTGCTATTTCATCCTCTTCTTCTTCAGCTATCTCCTCCCTTACTATGTCATCCTCTTCTTCATCCGTCTCCTCCCTCACTTCTTCATCACCCACTTCCATTTCATTCTCTTCTTCACTGTTTTTGCTCTTGTCAAACAAGCTCTGTTTCAAAAAGTCCAACAGAGACAATGAATAATTTTTAGAATGAATGTCAAAAGAAAAAAAAAATTAAATGTATTGAAATTCAGTAGTATTATTTTACCTCAAAATACTCGTTGGCTTGTACTCTTCTCTGTTGGGGATTGGTGGCATTATTTCAGTCTTGTCGCACACCCAATACTGCAAAAAAAAAAATACAAGTTACTAAAGGAAAATAAAAAGAGTACTGAGGCACAATAACATTATTGATGTACGCATACCATTATCAATAGTAGGCATCCCGACAATGCACATGTTTTGTCTTTCTCCACCTTTGCTAGCCCTTTTTCCAGTGCATCGGCAACTGCTTTTGCCCAATTGTACTTCTTCAACTCTTTCAAATCTGAACAAACAACATTCACAAGGTTCCATGCAAGTGTGTGTCCTGATGCGCATACTAAGAACGAGGCCAAAAGGCTCAAGATCAGCAACCTTGCCACATCATCTGCATTATGTTTGGATCGTTTAGGAAGAGCTTTTTCTAATGCAACATCTATGTCGCTTTTTCTTACACAACGATCGCATTTGTTGAAGTGCTTTTTGATCATTTCTGTGTCACCCTTTGACTGTCTCGCTGCCATATCTATCTCTTCTCCTTTGTTTGGAATCCCAAATATAACCTCTACATCAGCAGCTGTGATTTTGAACTCACTATCTCCAAACTGGAAAACCATATTTTCCGAATCAAAAAACTGCAGCAAACGTTTTGTAAGATCATCTGATTTGCAGATCTGATCCTTTTTGATCTCCTCTTCATAAAATGGCTTAATGAAGCCCCAGAACGGCGTCTTCTTTAGCTTCCCCAAAGCCTCTTTTCCAATCGTTGTTCGGTGGGTGTCGATGGTAGCCCAGAATGCATGCAGATTACACTTATACTGTATGTAATCCGGTCTCTTTGCTCTCATCTTCTTTGTTCCAACCGGTACATCGTCTTTGTCTATTGCAGCAGCCTTCCTCTTTGCCATATCTGTGTACTGACCCTCAGTGGTGAACTGACTCCCAGTAGTATACTGACCCCCAGTAGTATACTAGCCTGGCCTTCTCACGTTTGCTCACTTCATTATCTCTATCCTGCAACTCAATCGGCAACACAGAGAAGAAGGGATGACAAAGTGTGCACAAAAATGCAATACTTTTATTTTTCAAAACTTCCCAATGCAAGAATACTCCTAGTTTCAACTTCATTTGTTCTGATTTCTCAAAACACTATCTACATGCATGACAAAATCAAGGAATAATACATTATAAAATTAAGATAATAGCAAGTGTACTGTGAATCAACAATGCCAATGGAGCATTAAATTCGTATTAGCACCACAATACTTGAACGTCAACATTCACAACAATAGAGGACAGCACAAAATTTATACTGAAATCCAGCTTTCTATCTCACTAGCTCCTCCATATCTGAAGCCTCCTAATCCTAAAGCTTGCTGGTATAACATCCATGAACCAGAGCATCACTGCTTCAAGGTGGAAAGGACAACACTCAGTTCTAGCTTCCGAAAACGGAACATGCAGAAAAAATCAATCAAAAAACTCCCAAGAACAACATGCAAACCTAATAAATCCGTAAACAAACCGAATTCTCTCCTAATCGAAAATATACCTCTTCTTTAAAGTCATGGTCGTTCTCGGCCGGCGCGGCCTCGTCATTGGAGCCGCGGGAGTTGTCCTAGTCGTTGATCGGCTCCTCCTCCTCGGAATTGGATAGGGCTTCGCCGGAAGAGACCTGGGGCTTCGTTTTGGGGGTCAGTATACTACTGACACTCAGCAGTTCCTCTTCGTCGCCGGAGTCACCGCCTGCTTCGCTGCCTGACTTCGCCGCCAAGCTTCCCCGGAGTCCGAGATGTCGATTTAGTGAGGATTTTGGATTTAGGACGGTTTCAATTTGAAACTGCTTTGATTTTGGGAGAAATAGCTCAGGTGAGTCTCAGTGGCATCCTTCGTAATTTTCATAATATTTGAGTATTTTTTTATTTACAATGGGCTAACGGGCCGTTACGATTGTAGGCCGCACGGGTTATTGGGTTTGTAGTTTGCTAGTGGTAAATATATGTAGTTATTTGTAGTTATTGGTAAAAAACCCAAAAGAAAAAGAGTCTAACGCCTCATGCTGACGTCAGCACAGATTTTTGCAGCATAATCATGATCTTCTCTTTTCGTCTTCCTGTTGATCACACAGAAAAAGCAATGCACAATGAACTTAAAAGCCACGGTATTAACCAACGTCCTTTTCCGCTTCCTGGCTTGTTTTGCGCCTTCTCTCTCTCTCTCTCTCTCTCTCTCTCACTCTCTCTCATGTCTCCCTCATCTGGCACACCCTGCACCCCTGTCTAGTGCATGCCTAGGTCTCTTTAATTTATAAGGCTTTTGGGGTGCACGTGCGGTTTGAGTGGCACGCGGCTGATACGGACGCGAGATGATCAGGTCGAAGTGATAGTGAAAAGCACGCATTCGTGGTGGCCCACATCTTATTAACAACTAAAACCTACCTTAATTCGATCACCATCGGCCTCTAGGATCAGGAAACCCACTTTGTTCCAGTTCACTAATTAAGCTGCTTTCATTCTTTGTTTTTTCTTCACACTCCAACAGGCTTCTTCTTCTTCTCCCCTTCTCACCACCCTTGCAGGAATAGATCGATATTCACATTCACCATTTTTTATGGTTGTCTTTTGTTCGTTTCATTCACGTCTAGGTTTACCATTCTCCAACACAAAAAATTATGACAGTGGGACACATGCTAAATTCAGGTTGAATAATGGGCCGAGATAAAAGATATTAGAGGGCCTAGACTGTATGTTGGGCTCAAGATCGGTGACGGTTGTTAACCCCTGTGGCCCATCTAGCTCTAATGCCTTGATGCCTTAATGCCCCGTGCCTCCGTGAGCGCGGAACTGGGAGTGTGTGAGATGAAACTAGCGTGGAAGAAGAACAAGAAGCGGCCTTTGGCCACCGTATCCAAGTACCCAAACCTCCCTTTTGATCACAAAAACGACAACCCGAGTAATCAAAACGACACAGCAGACGGTGAGCTAAACAAGGAACAACACCATGAACCGCTCAGCGCTCAGAACGAGTCCTCAGTCTCTGAAGAAGAAGAAGAAGACGACGTTGCCAAGCTCTTCAACTCCTTTCAATCCCGGGGGACTAAGCTCGCTGAGGTAATAAATCACCCCAATTTGTGTTCTTTCTTACTCAATTTGATATGAATTATACGTCTTTTCTGTATGTAATTACATCTTAATTGTAAACCCAATTACCCAATTTAGAATTTTGATGAAAGTTTGTAAGCTTTCATATTTTTTTGATCAAATGTGAAAAATCTAGTTGCTTCAGTTTGTCAAGCATGGAAATTTTGTAGTTGATGGTTGTTGAATGGTCTTGTGGGAATAGAGCATGTTATATACATAGTGATAGAGGAAATCAATTTAGCTTGGTACAAGTAAGTTATATGTATGAGCATGATGTTTGGTTCGCTGGTTTTTGATCTGGATGGTATAATGGCATGTTTCTCATATCGAATGTTTTTTTTTCTTCCGAAGGATGGGAAGTACCGCGAAGCATTGGGCAAATGGGAATCTGCTCTTCTGTTGATGCCCAAAAGTGTAGTTTTACACGAGCAGAAGGCACAGGTTTTGATAGAAATTGGGGATGCGTGGAATGCAATAAAGGCAGCAACTCGTGAGTTCTCCTACTTGTCTCCTTTTGGTCCTCACTTCACTTTCGAGCTCTCTTTCAGTTTTAGTTTCTGTTGTATGCCAATGACTGTTGTCTGTGGCAATTTCTCTGGTTCAAATGCAAGTGTTTTGTTATACTTATTTGTGGATAAAATTTGGCAGGAGCTACAGAGTTGGAGCCTTCATGGGCTGAGGTATGTCAAAATACTCAAAATCTCTATACTTCTGACATGATTGTCACCTTTTCTTTTGTTCATGTGGTAGTGCCAAGTTTTGATGATGCTCTTTCTTTTAGGAAAATTTGAACATGAGAGACTTCTCATTCATATGCTGTTTATGATTCTTTTGCTGTGTATTTATTTTTGTTAATTAGTGATATTTGGGGAGGGGAAATTGAGCTTTGGTGAGGGGCAATTTCTCTCGACTACTAGTGTAACAAGTCCCCACAGAGAAATTAAGATACTTAGTAACTGTTTAAAACCTTTAGCATTATGAAATGGGAGCTATGAACCTTGTGATCTATTTGGTTTAACTTCATAATTTGCTTTCAATGACTTTTGCATGAACATGCTGCAGTTAGCATTTCTAGTAGCCTGAATTGTGCTTCCCCCTTGCCCATGATTCTTATTCTTCCTAATATTATTACATGCAGTATATTGTCTTGCTGAGAAAATAAAGTATTGACATTGCCCTTAATGTTGTCCATATAAACATATACCTATATATACTGGCTGATATTTAGTAATTAATAACCTTTATTGTGATTTCACTTGACATTCTGGAGAAAAGTATAATAGATAATTCACATGCAAGCATCCAAGTGATCTTTTCTTTCTTCACATCTGTTCAGGCATGGGTTACCCTTGGCAGAGCTCAGTTAAACTTTGGGGAACCTGATAGTGCCGTTCAAAGCTTTGACAAAGCATTAGCCATCAAGGTACTGATTCTGGAAGATTATAGTTTGCAGAGCTTTTTCCACTCTTCTGTGATGGTACTGATGTAGGATTGAAGTGGATGATTATTGTTTATGTGTTAAGTGGTGCTTGCGAATACAATGTATTTTTTTTTCCTTCCTTTTCTTTCGTAAGTCATAGTTGCCCTATTATGTTGCTGAAATGGAAAATTATAAATTTATGGTATAAATCTCAGCACAGTGATACAAATTTTTACCTGTATGCACAGCCTGATTCAGAGGAGGCTCGAGATGACAGACATACTGCAATGAATCTCATGAAAAGACGAAAGCAGCTCCATTCATCAGGCTTAAGTCCTAAAAGAAACCGTTATGCAGTTGGTGATCGCACTGATAGGACATGAAAACTCTTGTATGTGTACATAAGACTCGAAGGGTTAAACTTTAGCGTAGTGCTGGTTCATGTATGGGAGAAAACGATTAGGGTCAGATTGTCTTCTCAACATTTCTGTAAGTTGTATCTGATGAAGTTAAATATAATAATACCTATACATGAAGCGATTACAAAAGATTAAAATACTTTCGTATTGTCATTTATTTTAGAATTTGAACACTAGTTGCAACTTTCACCAGAAAAGTTCCAGCTACAGACTTGGCAATTTCTCTCAATATATACTTTTGTATTTTCCCGCTGGATGTCTTGGGAAACTCCTCCTTAAACACCACCGTCTGAGGGCCATGTATATCAGTTTAATATTGTCTTTTTTATTTACAAATTGTCTTGTAAATAAACCATTCAATACGGGGCCAGACCCACATGTAGTGTGGATCACCATTCTCTCAAGTTGTGGTAAAGCGGGAAGGGTTGATGGTGCCTCATCCTCATCATCTGCAATAAGGACGAGCGTAGGTGTTTTGACTTTTGAGTATTAGGCGGGAGCAAGGAAACGGCTTCAAGAATGAGAGAGCTGAATTGTTGATCGACGAATACGAGATTCTCTGTGGAGGAGGACCGTGGAAAATCTACCGGCGTCGAGGCGCGTGTTAATGTTGTTCAGGATGCATGGCACTGGACATTAGTACGGCGAACTGAAGCTCGCGCTCCTACTCTCCAAGAAGCTTAATGCCGTGAGTGGGGACTGGGGAGGAGTGAGTATGCAGTACTTGGTTAGTTGGTTTTAATAGGTCCATAAACTCGTTCTTTAATTTCAGGAAGACATGGAATGACATTGACCCAATAAAGAAATTGCACGACAGTAATAAAAGAATTTCGCCAAAAAAAGAAAAGCGTATGTACTACTATCGTACTGTTGGACAGTTGGACTGGGCAACAAAGACTCAAAGAATCATTTATCACATGTATTACTGCTACTCTTTTCCATCCATTTATCTATATGTCACAAGAACGGGGTGGAGCTAGGATTTTACGTGCGGCAGGGCCGAAATATAAATGCAATTTTCTCATATACAAAATAAATATTATGTCTTATTTTCCTAGACTCATGGTAACAAAAAACTATGTAAATGCGAACATTACTCCATTGATCTCTTAGAAGGCATCTCCGAGCTTCTCGGAGCGACCTTGGTTTCTAAACCTAGGTTTCGACTGGCGGAGGCATTTCTTCCTTTGGGTAAGGTGGCGATCGTGGACGGCAGCGACGTAGGGAGTGATCTCCGGCGAGGGATTTTTCTCAGACCGTGGTGGAGGGTTTCGGTCCAGGTGGTGAGTGAAGAGGTTGCCTTCGCGTTTTATCGTCTGGGCTGCAGAGGAGGAGCGGGCGAGTTAGATCCAGCGGTGGCGGTTTGGTCTCGAGGTCGCAAGGCTTTGAGTCAGGATTAGCGCCGCAGATCGTCGCTTGGGCTACAGCTGCGGTTCTACTGGTGCAGTGGTGGTTTGGAGGCGGTTTTAGCGGCTGTTTGCGGTTGCTCAGAGGCCGATTTCGTCTGGGTGATTGGAGCCTGATGGGGTGGTGGAAAGGACGGCCACCGGAGGGACGGTCTGAGGCGGAGGCCGATGGGCATCCGAGCGTTGAGGCAGCTGCTCCTTTTACTCGGGTTTGGGCTTGGGTTTTCAGACCTAGGCTCAACTTTGGGCTGATGGGCTCTATTTTATGGGCCAGTAGGGAGGATTCTTTGCCATCCTCATTGATCACTTAGTGATGGGAGTGGCCCGGCCTAAGAGGTGGACATTCTTGGGCATGTTGGGTCCGCATATAGTCCATGACCAATCATTTTCGGATCAAGACTGCTACGGGAGTTGGTAATTATCTGGAATACGATTGGCATTTTTTCACACGGCTTATGGATAAGGAATTGCTCCTATTTGTTTGCTAGGAAGTGGCTCTCTGTTGGTACCGCAATTGCGCGTCTGACTAATGGGGATGCTAGTAAATGATTTTGCCCTAGAAGACACGGAGTTGTTCTTTGTTTATGAGTTCGCTTACAAAGCGGGCTCAAAATTGATTTGTAATGAGTTTACATTACTTAGATAGGAGCGTGGTCGTTACCCCGCCATTTTTCTGTCTTTAAGTGTATGTTAGACTCTGGCTTTTTGGCTGGTCATCTAATGCAATGAACCCTTGTTTCCAAAAAAAAAAAAAAACTATGTAAATGCATATGCTAAACAAACCTTCAACTATGGAAATCCCTACAACCCAATTATGCTCTTTTGTCACCGATTTTCTACTGCTCTAGTCCAGATCTACCTTCAAAATTGTCCATGTCCTTTTTGGATGGAATTGGTTGCTAGTGCTTCCGGATTTGCTTCGTTCTCCACCACCGCTAAACGAACTTACGCCCGTTGGGGAATTTTCTTTCCTCAACAGCGAGTGGCTCAATTTTCGCAATCACACTCTGCTAGGTTACTTGGTGTTTCTTGGGCATCTTTGAGCCCTGTGTGTACTGTCCCAACTGGTGTAGAAGGAAGCAAGATGGTGCTTTGGTGGCTGATACTCTTCAAGGAGCGACATGGAGGTGGCGGCGGTAGTATTCTAGGGATGGAGCTGCTATTCTGTTGGTGGCTGCTAGCATTAGTTCTAGCTAGGGTTTTCCATTTTCAGTTATGGGCTTTCAAATTGTATTTGGGCCAAGCCTGTTAGGGGCTTTAATTCTCTTTTGCTGGGCCTTCGTGCCTTATTTGCTGGGCCTACGTGCCTCTATTTGCTGGGGTCTTCTGTACCTCTTGTATTGTGGTGTATCATTTGAAACATCTAATACAAACTTTATTTTCTTCGACAAAAAAAAAAATGGAAATGCCATGTAATATATCTTTGCCAAACTAGAAAATTCATATATATATATATATTTTTTTGAAACGAGAAAATTCATATTCATAAATTTATTGAATTTGTAAATATCAATCAAGAAGCAGGAAAAAATGAGATGATATCTTAAATTCCTCATTAATTGGTAATTAAGCATCATAACTAACCAAAAAAAAAAAATCATATTAGTTGTTTAGTGCCATATTTGAATGACCAATATATATTAGGGGCGCCAAATAAGGATAATTAGCAATCCACTTATATAAGATATTAATTGCAGCTTATTTTAGCTTTCTTTTGAAATTCATGAGGGTGTCCAGGCCACTGTAGGCCATAAGGTAGCCACGCCCCTGACAAACCAAATAGAAAATTACACTAGACATGAAAACAAACCATGCTTTTACAATAGTCATATTAACCCATTTTGATCAACGAGTACTTCAAATAGCAGTGGGAGCACTGCGGAGCACAACAGTCTCCACAGTGAGTCCTGGCCCGATCCCAATTAACACACCCCATTCCAAACCTTCACCAGTTGTGGCTTTTGCTTCCTCCATTGACTTCTTCCTTATCTCATCCAAAATAAAAAGCACAGATGGAGCTCCCATATTCCCAAACTCACTCAGCACATGCCTTGTTGCCTTCAGCTTCCCCTCCTTCAAACCCAGCTCTTCTTCAACCTTGTCCAGAATTGCAGGACCCCCAGGATGAACGCTAAAGAACAACGAGTTCCAATCACCATTAACCCCAATGCCCTCAAACCCTTTACTCAAACACTCTTCGATTTTCCCACCAACCAACTTTGGAACTTCTGATGATAGGTAATTATACTCAAACCCCATCTCACGCAAATGTGCCACAACTCCATGCTCCGAGTTTGGGATAATAGTCAATCTAACAGACATGATATTGAACAGTTGACGTTCACTTTTGGGGTCCGGATTGGCCCCAACAATAAAAGCCGCCGCACCGTCCGAAAACAGAGCCTGTCCGACCAAAACATCCAAGTGGCTGTCACAAGGTTGCTGAAAAACATGGTGGTGATCTCACAGCACACGATCAGAACACGAGCTCCGGCATTGTTCTCGGCCACGTCTTTAGCAATCCGTAGCACCGTCCCACCAGCAAAGCAGCCTTGCTGGTAGATCATGAACCGGTTGATAGATGGATTTAGGCCGAGGAGCTTGATGAGCTGAAAGTCGGCACCGGGCATGTCGACGCAGGAAGCTGTGCAGAAGATGAGGTGGGTGAGGCTTGAAATGGGTTGGCCCCATTCTCTGATGGCCTTCAACGCCGCTTCTTTACCGAGTTTGGGGACCTCGTGAATCAGTAAGTCTTGACGTGCGTCGAGTGAGGGAGCCTTGTAGCTGCATATATTAGGGTTGGCTTTTAGACTCTCTTCTGTGACGCCCAGATATCGCTTCTTTACCATCGACTTTTCACCTGTTAAATACAAAGTCATGCATGTTATGACTTACACAGTTACATCCGTATAATTTTCGACAAAAACAACGAATAGATCTAACCTTATCTTATTTGTATAAAGGATATGAAGACGTAATAAGTGAAAGATCATGATGTTGTCCATGTCATGCAGATCTCTCAGTATATAATTATAAATTTATAACACGCGGGGGCGAACAGAATATATATATATACACACACACACACACGAATAGATCTAACCTTATCTTATTTCTATAAAGGATATGAAGACGTAATAAGTGAAAGATCATGATGTTGTCCATGTCATGCAGATCTCTCAGTATATAATTATAAATTTATAACACGCGGGCGCGCACAGAATATATATATATATATATATATATATATATACCAGAGCGGACGTCGATGCTTCTACAGCAATTAGGCCGCGACGGCGGGGTGAATCGTGCCGGACGTAAGTCAGAGGCATCACAGACCTCTTCTGGGCAGCGATCGAGGTCGAAGGAGATCGAGGTTGAAGGTTCTGGGCAGCGACTTCACCTGCAACTTCAAGGTTCAGGACAGTGACTGCAAACTGGTTGTCGGCGACTCCACCCAACTGCAGACTAGTCTGGGATGCCCCTGACCTCCGTCCGACAAGAGGTGCAGAGCCTCTTCAAAACGCCTCCGTGTGTGTGTGTGTATATTTGTATATGTAGATATATATTTCTTGCATGCAATAATTAAAGCTTACATATGCGTTTGAACTTGTCTTTTAATTCGGTCTTGTGCTCGCTTTTGGTGACTTTGAACAAGAAATCGGGATAGTCTTCTTGGTAATAACTGCTTATTGGATTTGCTGTCCCAATGGCTAGTATTGTGGCTGGAACCTTTGCCTGTTTAGCCAGAGACTCCATTGATAACTAGATTTCCTAAGAGATTAACTGAATTTGCAGTGCTTCAAGGTCGCAATGAAATGAATGGAGCTATCCCATTGTTTATATAAGCTCAAGGGGAATCTTTCCTCTCTTGAGGATGTGGAAGATATGCACACACGTGGATAATGAGATTTAAATGAAGTTAGGCTTCATCTCAATTCTAGGTATAGTTATTGGATCGGCCGTAACACGTAAATCGGTCGGTGAGCTCCATTTAGGGGCTTAGGGCTGGATCTGACACATTTTATACTATAGTGTAATTGAGTAATTCTATATATGGGCCAGTAACTGGTACAATTTCACTGTCTAGATGATCCATTGTTTTTGGACAAACCAAATCAAGCATATATTTTGATGAGACCCGAATATAGAGGACCAAATTGTAAGGAAACACTTGGGTATTGCATATCATTATATCTAGAGAAATTCTTAATCTATGTTATGTTAGTATCCAATTCTGGATCACTTACCCAAAAAGTAGATCTCAACTCCACAACCATATAGCTTTTTTTTATCATTCACACTTACTATAAAAAAAAAAAATAATAAATAAATTGTAGGGACCTTTGTTATTCTTACCACTCACCGAGCGAGACCAATAAACTAGTGATCAACGTTTGAGAAAGGAGCTCTGGCAGGAAGTAAGTTTGTTCATCCGTGATCCATGGCTCTTAATATAGCTCAAAAAGTCTCCTCTTCCAGAATGTCCCTTTCTTCATCTAAATATCATGTTTTCTTGAGTTTCAGAGGGGAACACACTTGCAAGAATTTTTACTGATTCCCTCCATGCAGCCCTTGTTCAGTGCCTTCATTTTTCCTCAATAATTTAATTTTGATGTTTGAATGCTATTAAAATTTCTCATCAATGTGCTTTGTTTCTTCAAATAGACAATGTGGAATGTGGATACTAATGTTCCTAATAATTCATGTAGATATTGTAGAAAAAATAATAATAAAAACACGTATCCACAGAAAATGTATTCAATCAAATTGGCAATTGTATAACACTATAATTTGTCTAAGTTACTCAGAAAATTCTATCTATCTAACAGTCTATCTTGTCTAAGTTGCTCAGAAAATTCAGGTGCAGTTACCTCTTAAGAGAAATTCTTGCTCAGAAAATCCGGTAGACTATCATTACTTCCTCCATGTTCTGGCATTCCTCCATATCCACCATGTGTATTGGATCCACTGCTACCACCGAATTGCTGCACTCCTGCATGTGCACCACTTGTTCCAGATCCACCACTTCCTCCATAATGAGGAATTTCACCATATCCGGCTGTTCCTCCATAATGTTGTCCATATCCACCACTTTCTCCTCCATAGTGTTGTCCATATCCAAAATTACCATAGCCAAATGTTGCAGGTGATTGTTGTAGTTGGGACTCACGAGCTCTTCTCTCCATTATTTCAGTTTTTTGCATTCGTAAGTACTCACGTCCTTCTGGATATATATGTAATTGAATCCAAACTAGTAAGCATGATCTTGCTCTCCTCATTTCTAAAAATTTGTCAATAATAAAAACTATACCATTGCGAAGTTCACATTTAGATCTTTCATTTGAGCCTAATATTGAATATATTTGGGCTAAATTATTTTAATACATAATCATGAATTATGTTTTTATAAGAGATAATATATTATAAAATTTTGAAAATTACAATATTAAATAATGGCCTCTTCAAAACTTTCTCGGAGACTAGTTCTGAGCTCCGAAAAAGTACCACACACACTTACATAAAACAAAATAACAAAATGATAATATAAATATAAATAAAACTATTAATCACCACAGTTAGTATTCCGGTAGACTATCATTACTTCCTCCATGTTCTGGCATTCCTCCATATCCACCATGTGTATTGGATCCACTGCTACCACCGAATTGCTGCACTCCTGCATGTGCACCACTTGTTCCAGATCCACCACTTCCTCCATAATGAGGAATTTCACCATATCCAGCTGTTCCTCCATAATGTTGTCCATATCCACCACTTCCTCCTCCATAGTGTTGTCCATATCCAAAATTACCATAGCCAAATGTTGCAGGTGATTGTTGTAGTTGGGATTCACGAGCTCTTCTCTCCATTATTTCATTTTTTTTCATTCGTAAGTACTCACGTCCTTCTGGATCTGTAATTGAATCCAAACTAGTAAGCATGATCTTGCTCTCCTCACGTTGACGTTGAATAGCAAATGTTTGAGATGCATATTCCTCATGCTTAGAGGAAAAAACATTTCTCTCCAACAAGCTTTTTTCAAGTAACTCCTTCAGTTCTTGGTTGGATTCTTTCACTTGTTGAGCAATCTTACTCTTCTCATTCAACTCTTTCCTTTTCAGATTTGCTTTCTTTACACCAATAGGCCGATGAGGTGAGGCAAGTTCATCACTAAACAGCTCTTGTTCGTCTTCATCTGCATTCAAATCGATATCAAATGGTAATGTACCTGACGATTGTGATGTGCGAGACGTTGATTCATATCCTTCACTTGAATAATTTTTTTGTCGTGGTTTAGTTGAACTTCTTCCATTATCGGTCCATTTTTCAGCATCCTTGAGAATAGGCCACACATGATCAAATTGAAGCTTCTTCTTTGTATAGTTAGGATCATCTAGTAGATGTTGTTTTGCCTGGGCATACTACATGTCAACAAAAAATAATTGGTTAAGAATACTCACAATCCATGATATAACTTTGTCAATAAAAAAATTGAACAAATACTCACCAAAACCTTTTCATACATCGAATTGCAGTAGACTCACCAATTTTTAAATATTCATCAAGAGCATCAACTGGTACACCATATGCAAGCATTCGAAAAACAGCTGTAAATTTTTGCAAAGATGATAATCCGAGCTTACCAATACCATCGCGTTGTTGCACAAAGAAATTGTCGTGATCTTTGACGGCTTCCGCAATTTGATGAAATAAACTTTTGCTCATTCGAAATCGTCTGCGAAATTTTGCTTATCTGAATCGCGGAACCTCAGCAAAGTAGTCCATGTATAGATTATATCCAGCTTCTTGTCGAGGACGATTAATAACTATATGGCCAGGAACTGCTCCTCTACGCCTCGATTCGGCCTCGTCGTCCTCATTGTCATCCAACTCTGCCAAGAGGTGATTATTATTCGCATACATGCGAAGCAATAAATCTTGCTCCTCATGAAATGAAGCCATGACCCGATAATAATAATCATCGGTTCCGTTTGAAGACAAAGAGGATGATGATATTTCGGAATTACTCATAGTTGAAAATGGATAGAAGACTAAGATTGAACAAAGAGGAATGAAAAATGAAGTTATGGTTTTGAGTTTTTATAGAAAATGTGAAAGTTACCGTTATAATTAGCCGTTGGGAATTTTTGGAAAAAATAAAAAAAATAGCCGTTGCAAGAAGTATAACATAATGGGTTTGAATTATACCTTATCAATTATGCCTTATGGCGGCAGCATGTATCAAACATTCTCTAGAATGATTACATGGCATAAGCCATATATGGCTTTATGGCCTATCAATTTAAGGGTACCGTGGCAGATGCTCTAAAACCCATGAAAGTGATGAAACCGTCAGAAGAAAAGAAGAGAAGAGAACGTACCCGAAGCGTGTCTAACTGAAGCTGCAAGCTCCAAGCGGATAGAAGAAGAGGAGAAGTTTGATTGATCTTAGTTGCAACTTGCGAAGACGAGGATAAGAGAAGAGAACGACCGAAGCGGAAGAGAACCAGGAACTAAACGAAGCGGAAGAGAACGGCGCTGAGAGTAGGTCGCGATGTTTTGTGTTTTTTTTTTAATGGTAAAAAGTCAATATTACCCCCGCGTATCCAAGTTGTTTACATCATTACGTATCTGCATAGAATACGCACGTATCCAAACCGTATCCAAATTCGGATCCACGTATCCGCTCGTATCCGACCGTATCGTACCCATTTTCCGACTCGATACGGGATACGAGGCCAAAATCAGGTATCCATGCTTTGCAACATCCCATCCAGTGTAACAAAAAATACATATCAGAGAAAGAAAAGGAAATTGTTTTGATAACTGGGAAAAGATAACTAGAAATTAAAAGTTAAAAACTTTGATATTGTGAATGCAGGTAATTGGTCTTCAAACAAAAAACAAAAAAAAAACAGTCAAAAAGGCCATGGAAAGGTCCCTGTTTGTTCAAGACATCAGAACTCTGACACTAACAAAACAAGAAATGATATTCATTCCTTCCGTTGCATTCTTTCTAGACTATAACGACACAACTTTTTATCCAACAAAGGTGGGTCCGAAACTGTACCCTCGGCTGATGAATGAATATAGCTAATAACTTGCACAGCCTTGTTGAAAATTCAAAATTTGAAAAAAAACAAACAAACAAACAGAAAAATGTGCTAATCAATGATTTAGCTAGAACTCTTCAATAGAGCCATAATTGAAATAGTGTAATAGACATGCGAAGAATATGCCTCTTTCATTTCCTTTTGCACTCTAGATTATAGTCTTGCAGCTATAGATAATGAATCCTGCTCCTGCTGAAGTTAGAAGTTACACAAACTCACAAGACGACGGGGTTCTGAAAAGCTGTAACTTAAACAAGTGGCAGCCAGTTCATCTTAACTCCTTTTGATTCCAATACCACCTTGTACAAACACCATATATTTCAACACCAGAATCAAATAAAGCTACCAAGAAACCAAAAGTACTACAAATTCATCAATTAAGTGTCAGTAGCTACCTAAACAGGCAATCCAGGGGGTTTATTGAAGACGACAATAGTTGGATCCTGAAATCAAAATAGAGCATGTTATATACATAGTGATAAGAGGAAATCAATTTAGCTTGGTACAAGTAAGTTATATGTATGAGCATGATGTTTGGTTCGCTGGTTTTTGATCTGGATGGTATAATGGTATGTTTCTCATATCGAATGTTTTTTTTCCAAAGGATGGGAAGTACAGCGAAGCATTGGGCAAACGGGAGTCTGCTCTTATGTTGATGCCCAAAAGTGCAGTTTTACACGAGCAGAAGGCACAAGTTTTGATAGAAATTGGGGATGCGTGGAATGCGAAAAAGGCAGCAACTCGTGAGTTCTCCTACTTGGCTCCTTTTGGTCCTCATTTCACTTTCGAGCTCTCTTTCAGTTTTAGTTTCTGTTGTATGCCAATGACTGTTGTCTGTGGCAATTTCTCTGGTTCAAATGCAAGTGTTTTGTTATACTTATTTGTGGATAAAATTTGGCAGGAGCTACAGAGTTGGAGCCTTCTGTTAACAGGTGAACGTCAACATGAAGGTAATGCTTGCGTCTGCAATTAACGAATAAGGTGGTGTCCAGCTGTAATGCATGTAGTGGTAGCTCGGTGATGTATTGCTTACGTATATTTACAGGCTGTAATAACCAGGGTTTCTTTCTTCTTGTTTCCTGCTACTATAAATACTAGTGTGTTGTAATAATTTGAACTATAACTTCATTAATCGAAAATACTCTCAGATATTTTGTCTGAAGCTCTCTCTCTCTTTCTCTGTAAGTACATCTTCTCCTTCAAGCTTTACATCCATGGCAGTCATGTTATCATGGTATCAGAGCTTCGGCTCTTGATCCTGTATGCCTTTTCATGCTAGTAGATGTACTCGATCCTCTTCTCGCTTCCGCATTTAAGTTCGTGTTTGCTTCATCAGGTGAAACCCTAGATCTGTTATTTCAGCTTCGTTTCTGCAATTCAAGCTTTCTTACTTCATCGAGTGCTTGTTCTAAGTGATGGCACCTACTGGTGAGCTCAATATTCTCCTTGGATCTGTGATTCTCAACGTGTTCATACTAGGCTGAGATCTACATCTGATTTTATTGTTTTAACACACTCTATACCTTGATTTGTGGAGGTTGTTGATAAAGTGTGCATGATTTGTTGCGAAGTTTGATAATCATGGTTTGTGAAAATTGATGATGAAGTACTTCATAATTTGTTGAAGATTTGTGATAACATAATAGATCTATAACATAACTGTGTTTATTGTGAGCAAAATCTTTGATAAAAGTTGTATAACTTGTTGATTTGTGATAATCACTGAAGCTATGGCTATGTCACAATCTGAGATCAACTCTTTGCTAAGCACAATAACTGTTCGGTTGAGTGAAAACAATTTTGTGAAGTGGAGCTTTCAGTTTCAAGCTGTTCTTGAAGGCAATGATCTTTTTGGATATTTTGATGGCTCATATCCCTGTCCTCCTCGGTTTGTTCTCACTGAGGAAGGTCAAGTCACTAGTGAGATTACTATGGCCTATAAACTGTGGAAGAAAACAGATAAAGCCTTGCTTGGTCTTCTAATGGCCACTCTTGATGATGACATTATGGAGATTATAGTGGGAAGTAAATCTTCTCATGAGGCCTGGCTTGCATTACTTGAAAGGTTCTCAACAGTCTCTCGAGCTAATATCATTCAGCTTAAAACTGATTTACAAACTATCAAGAAGGGAGCAGATACCATTGAAAAGTATCTTCAATGCATCAAGCATGCTAGAGATCAATTAAGCTCTGTAGGAGTAACTCTTGTTGATGAGGATATTGTGTGGGACAAGCAACAACTATTTCTAGTCTAGAAAGCCTATTTGTGAGGGCATGTTGGCAAGGCCGGGAAGGTGGCTTCCCGGCAACGGATTAGCCATTTCCGGATACCGTAGCGTAGCTTGAACATAGGGCTACAAGATGCAAGTAGCGGTTGGGCTTCACCATGGCTTGTGGGTGTCTCAAAGAGGGTGTTACTTATGCTTGGTGAGATAGCAAACTAGTCATGCTAGTAGAGGTATCTACAAGTCCCCGAAGTCCCCAAGTAAGATGAGCTTCTTGGTTGGGGAGTTATAATCATGAAGTCATCAAGCATAAGTAACCAGGAGGCACGGAGCCCCTAAAAGTCCCCGAACTTCGTAAGCAAGAAGGGACTCGTTAACCTGCACAACAAAGACAAAAAACAGGCATACGTAGAATGCTCGTTGCATTGGGCAACAAATGTGAGTTACATTGATATGCGTTGGCATATATGAACGTATGGGGTGCGTGATACATGTTGATGCTTACACGCGAATGGTGCCGAGTACGATCGATTTATGACTTACAAACTCGAGAACGTGTATGGTCGTGTGAGCATATGGATTGCATATGATAAATGTAAGTTGCATGAGCGGTGCGAAGGTAAGCGTTTGTAATTCGTGAATGATGAATACGTGAACGCTTGTGTTTGTTTGGTTGTCGCTCGTTTTAATGGAACTCGAAAAGAATTCAATTTGTCGCAAGTGACAAATGGTAGAAGAATTCAATGTTCCATTAACGTGTGGTGTGTAGAGTAGACATGAGTGTAAAGCTCGAGGACTGCCAGGAAGGCATGAGCGGAAAGCTTGTGAGTGGGAAACTCGGGGTTGCCGGGAAGGCATGAGCGGGAAGCTCGTGGGTTGCCGGGAAGGCATGAGCGGAAGCTCGTGGGTTGGTTGGGAAGGCATGAGCGGGAAGCTCAAGGGTTGCCGGGAATGCATGAGCGGGAACTCAAGGGTTGCAGGGAAGGCATGAGCGGAAAGCTCAAGGGTTGCAGGGAAGGCATGAGCGGAAGCTCGTGGGTTGCCGGGAAGGCATGAGCGGAAGCTCCAGGGTTGCCTGGGAAGGCATGAGCAGAAGCTCGTGGGTTGCCTGGGAAGGCATGAGCGGGAAGCTCAAGGGTTGCCGGGAAGGCATGAGCGGGAACTCATGGGTTGCCGGGAAGGCATGAGCGGAAGCTCAAGGGTTGCCGGGAAGGCATGAGCGGTAAGCTCGGGGGTGCCGGGAAGGCATGAGCGGGAGCTCGTGAGCGTGAAGCTCAAGGGTTGCCGGGAAGGCATGAGCGTAAGCTCGTGGGTTGCCTGGGAAGGCATGAGCGGGAACTCATGGGTTGCCGGGAAGGCATGAGCGGAAGCTCAAGGGTTGCCGGGAAGGCATGAGCGAGAGCTCGTGAGCGGAAGCTCGTGGTGTCGGGAAGGCATGAGAGGTAGCTCGTGAGCGGAAGCTCGTGGTGCCGGAAGGCATGAGCAAGAGCTCGTGAGCGTGAAGCTCAAGGGTGCCGCGAAGGCGTGAGCGGTAGCTCTTGAGCAGAAGCTCATGGTGCTGGAAGGCATGAGCGGGAGCTCGTGAGCGTGAAGCTCAAGGGTACAGCGAAGGCGTGAGCATGACAGCTCGGCGGTGCCGCTGCGGCGAGAGCGTGAGAGATCGAGGATGCCGCTGAGCCGAGAGCACGACAGCTCGGCGGTACCGCTGCAGCGAGAGCGTGAGAGCTCGAGGATGCCGCTGAGCAGAGAGCATGACAGCTCGGCGGTGCCGCTGAGGCGAGAGCGTGAGAGCTCATGGATGCCGCTGAGCCGAGAGCATGACAGTTCGGCGGTACCGCTGCTGCGAGAGCGTGATAGCTCGAGGATGCCGCTGATTTTAGAGCACGACAGCTCGGTGGTACAGCTGCGGCTAGAGCGTGAGAGCTCGAGGATGACGCTGAGGCGAGAGAGTGAGAGCTCGAGGATGCCGCTGATTTTAGAGCACGACAGCTCGGTGGTACAGCTGCGGCTAGAGCGTGAGAGCTCGAGGATGACGCTGAGGCGAGAGAGTGAGAGCTCGAGGATGCCGCTGAGGCGAGAGCACGACAGCTCGGCGGTACCGCTACGACGAGAGCGTGAGAGCTCGAGGATGCCGCTGAGCCGAGAGCACGACAGCTCAGCGGTACCGCTGCGGCGAGAGCGTGAGAGCTCGTGGATGCCGCTGAGGCTTTAACGGGTAGCTTGAAGGTGATGCCCTGAGGCATGAGCGTGACCGTTGCTAATTATGCTGGGCTGTATGTACAAGTCCCCGAAGTCCCCAGTCAAGGAGGGTGTTCTTGCGGGTTGATACCAAAGCGTTGCTTTGTGCCGTATATCAAGCATAATTAGTGCGAGTGCGTCGTCCATCTAGAATTGGTCGGAGCGAACGCTTTTGCCCTTTCGGGTGGGCCCCTGCTAAGCCCTGTGAGGAGTCCCCCACTCCTGGCTGTAGACCTCCGGATGGTCGGAAAATTATTTGATGAGGGGAGCTGCGTTGAAGCAGTGGGTGTTAGGTAGCGAACCTAATCTTTGGTACCCAAGCGTCGGGGTTAACTGCCGGATCAATGGCTGCCGTGGGCTGTGTTAACTAGTCCCTTTACTATTTCTCGGAGGAGAAACTTGACTGCAATGCCGCGTAGCGGTCATTGTCATTATGAGGCGTTGCCTTACCGCTTCGCGGTGACCATAGACTCGTAAAGTTTGTACTTGTATGAAACATGACAAACAAATAGAGCGAGCAATAATATTTTGTTTGAGTGTCCCATACTTATTCAATTGGGTTGCAATTAAATAGGAGCATGGCATATGTGTATAGCATGTACTAGTAATGTGGATGCTTGATAAGCTCATAAATGTACGTGATTTTGTATTGATTTCTTCATGTTTTCTTAGCTAGTTTTCCATCTATTTGAGTCATTTACTTTATTTTTATGTTTTGTAGGTGTTATGGAGCAAAGTAGAGGAAAGGAAGCTAAATCAGTAAATCTACGTGTGCAGATCAGTCAACTTCGACATGAAACTGAGAGCATTTCAGAATGAACTAGACAGTGAGCTTTATATGCTTGGAAAGCCTTGGATGTCTAGTTTCCAGAACTTTTAACGGTTCATTCATATCATTTTTCTACAAGAAGTTATGGCCGATTTAGTACAGCAAGGTCGGACAGTCCGAGAATCTGACACTTTGACGGAAATCCATGATTTGAGGCCCGAATTCCTTTTAGAAGCCCACCGACGAGTATTAACTTAATATCTCTATTCATTAGAGATATATGACATATTTTTATGGGTGAAAATTATTAGGAATCTTAGAGGAGAAGCTACTTGAATCCTAAAAGGAAAAGAAGTGAAAATCTCTTGGAGTTAAGCAAAAAAGAAGGGACGTCTACTGGGACGTACGTTTGGCCGCACAAGAGAAAAGAAGAACGGCATCCTTTCTGCCATCATCCAGCCGCCATCTCTTCCTCTTCCTTTCTTCTAGTTTTTGTTTTGTTCACGACTATGTCTATCTAAATACTTTTGTAGCTAGGGGCGATTTCAAAGCCCCAAACATGTTCAATTCATATTGATGATAATTCAGTTTTTGGTTTTCTATATTATCAATTGAGTGTTTGTTTCACCGTGTCTACAAGATGAATCTTTGCTTGTTTGTTTAGGTGCGCAACTAAATGAATAGGTTAGGGTTCTAATGCTAGGAGTAACACTAGATTCGTATATGTCGTGTGTTGATTCCAATTGAGTAGCAAAATGTCTTCTTGAATTACATGTGACTCAAACCCTAGGTTTAGCAAGACTACCAACGTACTTGTGACCCTAGATTTATCCAAACCTTTTTAGTGCTTAATGATTTTGATATGTTAAACTTAGCGAGCTTGTGTCTAGGTTGCATAATCGGAAATAGATTAAGTGGTGAGCTTGTATTCACTTAACGAGGAACTAAGAAAGGGTAATGGGTTAATTCGAGCTTGTGAGTTAACTTCGGGTAAATTCAATTGAGATTTAGGATTCCATAACTGAGCTTTGATATGATTGAGTGTGTTTGGTGGTGGAGAATGAGTCCTTAGCTATGTTTCTATCAATAGTTTAAAGCTATAAAATCCGTTTCTGCTTTGTTATCTTACTGTGTTCAGTTTTACGTGAATTATTTAATATATCAAATCAACTCCGATTGTTCTGAAATTTTGTATACATGTTATTCAATGTGTCTTTAGTTTCCTGTAAAATTTATAGAAAATTACATTGAGTCTAGGTTAGTTAATTAATTTATTTTCGTTAACTGTTCAGTAGCATAGTTTAGAGTAGTTTGTGACATTTGTTTAGCAGTTTAGGAACAATCTTCAGCGGGTAATGACCCTTGCTTGATCACTATATTACCAACGATGATATTTGAGTGCAAGGTTTAAGTTGTGCATGTTTTAGACGTATCAATGCTAATATCATTTTTTGCATTTTTGTAGATATGGTAAAGGATCATTGAGATCGGTATGTGAAGCATGACATATCTAGCATGTGAGACCTAGAAAGTGTTGCCAAATCTACGAAATGTTGTAGGCATGCTTAAAAGTTATAGAAGCATGTAAAGATATATCAAGTGTGATATATTGTAGGCATGCTTAGAAGTAGTTAAAGCATGGCATGTGTATGGCACTAGCTCTAATCGCAAGAGCGTAAAAGAGAAGGTATAATTGCTTATCTTGTGCCGATTTGGAGGCTAGCGGAGTTGTCCGAGCATGACTCTCCATTGGATTGGCGGAGAGCAATAGTAGAAGGTTAATGATGTCGTTGATTGCAACGGTGCATGTGCCTCGTTAACATAAGACAAGGTAAATGATTAGTGCCTTTGTCCATGTAATTGAATTGATTAAATGTGCAATGAAGATTTTAATGTACACATTTGAGAATGTCATAGTGGTGATCATAGTGATATGATCGCTTCACATATATGCATGGCGTTAATTTGCATATACACACATTCACGTTATAAACATATGTAGATGCAAAGACTTGCATTTTGATGAGCATCAGACGCAAGTTTGAATCAAATAGCCAAAAATGAGATGTGGCCAACACATCATGCATAAATAGCATGTGTAATTAAAAGAGTTGTGACAAGTGCCCTGGCAGACCATGTGTAAATAGACCAAGGATGCATTGTTCACAAACAATAACTCAGCCATGTGGTGTCCATATATACCTCAAGAAATAGATGATTTAAGAGGCAAGAGAAACTTAGCAGACAAGTATATTGTGCTGTGAATCATGCTCACTGACCATTATATTAATTGTAAGATAAAATATGGCTTTGTAATAAGGGTAGGCAGAGGGCATATATTGGTTGCAGGCCCATGAAACATGTTGTAGCCTTGACTTGAGAAAATAAATAAATAAAAAATGGTCATAGTGAGGAGATGACTGTGAGTGCTTAAGATTAGCATTGAAGAAGTGTCCACATGTATAATTGTGCATGCTTTTGAGGATAAGAAGCATATATTATATGGGTGGTTTCCAATAATGAGCGGTAGTAACAAGGTTATGTTACTATGGACAAATACTGGGCCACTGCATCAATGGACATGCGCTATACATGCATGATGCTTATAATAGAATGATTAATGATTAATGTACGGTCAAGAGCTATACACATGTGTGCCGACAGTTGAGTGTACTGAGATATTAACACGTAGCAGATAAGCTATGAAAAAGCATGTACATGGTGTTCGGTGTTCGTATCAATAGTGTAAGAAAGACTTAACTTGCCGGTCTTCCTGCAAGCAAGGTGAGTGTCCACAACCGGTGTTGGAATTATTAGCTGGAAGTTGGTTATGGCTCCAACGCGGGCATGAGCTTTGGGGGATGGTCTTGAGCTACCGTCATGGTCCAAATTCAATATTGTTGCTGGCGGTTAATGAGTTTTGGCAAGTGTTAACGAGCTGCTGCTGTGCGTTAACGAGGGTGCTGTACTGCTGCGTTATGAGCGAGCACTGTATTACCGCTGGAGTGATTTTTTGTAGTCCAGAGCCTTCTCGTGGAATTGATCACTAAGAGCCATGAGCAGAGATTGACGGGAGGTCGTGACCAAGCGATGAGGGGACTGATGTTAAAGCTTGCTGTTCTTTGGCGTTGACCAAGAGCCAAAGCCGAGGAAGAGGTGATGACCGCGATATGCTGTGTGCGGTCTGGCGGTGTACAGTCTGGCGGTGTGCGGTCTGGTAGAGGTCTTTATCCAGCAGTGGAGCTTTGGCTAGCGGAGGCAGCTTTAGCTAGCTGAGGTGACCATCGGAGGAAGGTTTGGCTAGCGGAGCGGAGCATTTGACCGGCGGAGCGGAGCCATGGCCAGCGGTGTGGAGCATTTGACCGGCGAAGCGGAGCATTGTCCACTTGTTGCAGGTTGGCGGAGCACTCTCCAGCGGTGAATCTCGGCGGAGCGGAGCTTTGCTCAGTGGAGATTCTCAGTTATGCTGCCCAGCGGTGATGTGGTCCAACGGAGGATGCCAGCAAGCATGGCCAGTGGTGCGGTGCCGCTGATGGATGGCCCACAGTTTTGCTTTCTCTTTCATTCAGCAACCTGTTGTGCCGAGATGGAGAAATGGACGCTTGATGACCGGTTTGGCGTAGCGGAAGGCGCTTAGCTTGCTGTGCTTAGCGGTGGGTGTGATGGGTTTGTGCTATGGGTGCCCAGAATAGATTTATGGGTTTGTGCTTAGCGGAGGATTTCGCCGCTGATGATTGATTAAAGATGGAATGGGTGTCCAGAGCAATTTGGCACCTGCAAAATTTTTTTTTTTTTTTTTTTTGTGTAGGTCAGCGTTGACCTCTGAGTTGGGCGTTGACTTGCCCTTGACTGGGGTTGACCGGAGTTGACTAGCCCTTTAAGTTGGCGGGGGGCCTCATCATGGCCTGGCATTAAGCAAAGAGCCTAAGTTGCACTTGATGCAAAATTTTGCCTTTTGTTTTACCACTAAGATGGGTAGTGGTAGTGGCGGCTGTAAGGCTTGGTTGAGAATACAAGGCAAGGAAGGTCGAGTGCTTCTAGCGCCAATGTTAACGTTAGTGATCCGTGGGATCTCTAGTTAGCTTTAGAGAGAAAGAGAGAGAGTGACACGAGATGTATAGTGGTTCATCTCCCGCCTTAGCGGGAAACTACATCCACTTGAATGTTACACTAGTGTGTTGAGCCTTGCGGCCCAAGGGGATTACAAAAAGATGTAATGGGATGGTGTTTAAGTGGGAGGAGGCATTCCTTTTATAGGTGAAGGAAGCCATTTCCTTTACATGGTTTTCGATGTGGGACAAGCAACAACTATTTCTAGTCTAGAAAGCCTATTTGTGAGGGCATGTTGGCAAGGCCAGGAAGGTAGCTTCCCGGCGACGGATTAGCCATTTCCGGATACCGTAGCGTAGCTTGAACATAGGGCTACAAGATGTAAGTAGCGGTTGGTCCTCACCATGGCTTGTGGGTGTCCCAAAGAGGGTGTTACTTATGCTTGGTGAGATAGCAAACTAGTCATGCTAGTAGAGGTATCTACAGCTAGCAAGTGCTTTCAGAATCCTGCTAATAATCAAGGGGCTGAATATAGAAACAATATTGGTGCTTCTCCTGAGTGCCAAATCTGTAGCAAGAAGGGCCACACAACTATTAATTGTTTCTATAGAGGTGACATACCCCCTGATCATCCTTCTAGGTCAGTGGTGGTCTGTCAAATTTGTGGATTGAAAGGCCATGTTGCACTTAACTGCCATCATAGAAGCAACTATGCCTATCAGGGTTCTAATCCTCCAAACTCACTCACTGCTATGACTGCTCACACCAATTGTTCTGGTGCAAGTTCTTCAAGTTCTTCTAATAGCAACAACACTGAAATGTGGATTGGTGATACTGGAGCCACTCACCATATGACATCTGATCTCAGAAATCTTTCCATTGCTCATCCTTTTGACTCCAACAACACCATTACAATTGGTAATGGAGAAGGTTTGCGTGTTAAACATATTGGTGTTGGACAAATTACTCCTGCAAAGCATACCTTTAAACTGAATAATGTTCTTCATGTTCCTAGTTTAGCAGTTAATCTGCTTTCCTTCAATAAGCTTTGCAAAGATAATCACTGCTTCATCACAATGGATGATATTGATATCTGTGTGCAGGACAAGGCATCAAAAGCTCTTCTTTACAAAGGAAAGAGTAATGGGGAAGGGCTCTTCCTCTTCAAAACTCCAAAAATCATTCCTCCATTTCATCATGCTCATACTGCTTTTGTTGGAGCTGCTGTCAAATGCTCTCTCTGGCACCAAAGGCTTAGCCATCCCTCCTCAGATATAGTGTCTAGAATGTTGTCTTTATCACAGGTCAAGTTTAATAATGATCAAACATTTCATTCTTGTTCTCACTGTCTTAGTGGCAAGATGCATAGATTGCCATTTTCTGAGTCTATCTCAAAATTTGTACTTCCATTTCAAAACGTAAATTCTGACCTTTGGGGTCCTGCACCTTGTTTGTCTATTGAAGGTTTCAAATACTATGTAACCTTCATAGATGATTGTACCAAATTTGTGTGGGTTTATCCACTTATCAATAAATCTGATACTTTTCCCACATTTGTCAAGTTTCACAACTTTGTTTCCACTCAATTCAAGCATAATGTTCTCTCTCTTCAAACTGATGGTGGTGGTGAATATAATAGCAAAGCCTTTAGAAATTATCTTGATCACAAAGGCATTTTTCATTTTATTACTTGTCCTCATACTCCCCAACAAAATAGAGTAGCAGAAAGAAAGAATCGACATATTGTTGAAACTTGCATCACTCTCATGTCTGCTGCTAAGATGCCTAAACCTTTCTGTTTTCATGCTGTTGCTCATTCTGCATATCTCATAAATCGGATGCCTTGCAAATCATTGAATATGTCATCACTTTATATCCAGCTTTTTGGTTCTGCACCTGCTCTTAGTCATCTTAAAATCTTTGGTTCAGCATGCTATCCCTTTCTTCTACCTTACTGTCATGATAAACTTGATCCAAGGACTACTAAGTGTGTCTTTCTGGGATATGCTCTAGGGTACAAGGGTGTGTTTTGCTATAGCATTGAGAAAAACAAGCTTTGGATGTGCAGACATGTGATTCATGATGAGTCAGTTTTTCCTTTTCACTCTTCTCGCAGTGACCACTCACCCCAGCCTACACATGTGTCTTCTTCTGCTCCTGCATCCTCTTCCCAGTTCTTTCCACATATGATGCATGTTCTCTCTTCTGATCAGTTGCATGTGGTGCTTCCTTTTGTTGATAATCTTCAGCCTGTTGCTAGTCTCCCTGCATTGGCTGAGGGGGGGGGGGGGGGGGGGGGGCTGATGGTTCTATGACTATAAATGATGCAAATGATGCAAATAATAATGAGTCTGCAAATTCAGGAAATTCTGAAAATCCTGAAAATACTGTTGGTAATGCAAGTGGGAATGATAGCGATACCAGTTTTGGTAGTGTTAGTCCTGAAGGTCAAGTCTTGTCACAGGAGTTACAATTTCTTGATGATCCTGCCCTTGCATATAATAATCACTCCATGTTAACTAGAGCTAAGAATGGAATAATCAAGAAGAAGTCATTTGATGAGTTTTGTGCTTATTCCTGTGTTGTTCAGAACAATCTACTTGATGAACTCTCTTGTTTTAGTGGTCTTACTGCTGTTATTGATATTCATGATCCTGTTGAGCCAAAGAGTTTTAAAGCTGCAGTTGGTATACCAGAGTGGGATATTGCTATGAATGAAGAAATTGATGCATTGAAGAGGCAAGGTACATGGGAATTAGTTCCCTTTCCAGAAGGTAAGAATATTGTTGGAAGCAAATAGGTGTATAAAATTAAGAAAAATCCTGATGGAAGTGTTTCAAGATTTAAAGCAAGGTTAGTTGCTCAAGGATATAGTCAAGAGAAAGGTTTGGACTATGATGAAACTTTCAGCCCTGTAGTGAGACATAGCACAGTGAGAATTATTCTTTCTCTGGCTGCAATGAACAATTGGGAATTAAGGCAACTTGATGTTAAGAATGCTTTTCTACATGGTGACCTTAAAGAAGAAGTATATATGCATCAGCCTCATGGATTTGTTGATTCTGTGCATCCCAATTATGTCTGTTTACTCAGGAAATCTCTGTATGGGTTAAAGCAAGCACCTAGAGCTTGGAATGAAAAGTTCACTAATTTTCTTCCTGCCTTGGGGTTTAAATTCTCTCATTTTGACCCAAGTTTTTTTGTTAAGGCTATGAGTGATGGGATAATTGCATTGTTGTTTTATGTTGATGACATAGTGATTACTGGATCAGATAAAAAGGGTGTGTCATCTGTAATATCTGAACTCAGTGATGTTTTTGATATGAAAGATCTTGGGCCTCTATCTTATTTTATGGGAATAAATGTTCAATATAAAGACACAGGCCTCTTCTTGTCACAAGAGATATATGCCAAGGACTTGATTGCCAAGGCTGGGTTAGATACTTGTAGAGAGTGTAATACTCCATGTTTGCCTCATACTCAACTGCTCAAAAATGAAGGTACACCTCTGACAAATCCCTCTCTCTACAGAAGCATTGTTGGTGCTTTACAGTACCTGACATTTACTAGGCAAGACATTGCTTATGCTGTAAACACAGTGTGTCAATTTATGTCTCTACCAACTGATGTGCATTATGCTTCTGTTAAGAGAATTTTGAGATATCTGCAAGGTACCATATCAAAAGGACTGTTTTATAAATATGGTAGTAGTGTTGCTTACATTAATGCCTTTTGTGATGCGGATTGGGCCGGTGATATCAATCAAAGAAGATCAACTACAGGTTTTATTGTCTATCTTGGACATTGTCCTGTGTCATGGCAGTCTAAGAAACAAGGTTCAGTTTCTAGGAGCTCAACTGAAGCTGTGTATAGAGAACTTGCAAATACTGCTGCAGAGATTTCATGGATGAGGCACATTCTCTGTGACTTGCAGATCAGGATTCCAGCTCCACCCTTGTTGAAATGTGATAATCTTTCTGCTCTTGCATTGTGCTCAAATCCTGTCTTTCACTCAAGGATTAAACACCTCGATAATGACTTTCATTTTGTGAGAAAAAGAGTCCAAAGACATGATCTTCTGTTGCAGTATGTGCCTACAGAGAATCAAACTGCTGATGTCTTCACTAAGGGTTTACACAGTCCCATTTTTAAGCAGCATTGTATCAATCTCAGTGTGCTAACCCCCACTGAGATTGAGGGGAGGTGTTAACAGGTGAACGTCAACATGAAGGTAATGCTTGCGTCTGTAATCAACGAATAAGGTGGTGTCTAGTTGTAATGTTTGTAGTGGTAGCTCGTTGATGTATTGCTTACGTATATTTACAGGCTGTAATAACCATGGTTTCTTTCTTCTTGTTTCCTGCTACTATAAGCACTAGTGTGTTGTAATAATTTGAACTATAACTTCATTAATCGGAAATACTCTCAGATATTTTGTATGAAGCTCTCTCTCTTTTTCTCTGTAACGAGTCAATGTTGTGCCTCTGGTCAAAGTTTGCTGGAGAATACATCGAGCAGATGTGGCAGAGTTGGTTAATTGCTTTTACCTAGCTGGAGTTACTTTCTGTAATGGTTAATTACCAAAGTTTGTTAAGGCTTAATCTAGAGAGTACTATAAATAGGGGTTCTGTAATAATTTTCTGTAAGCTGGTATTATTGAAAAAAAAACTCAGATAGATACTCTCTCTCTTTTCTCTCTAGCTCATCTTCATCTTCTACCTTGAGATTAAGCTTCCATGGCTGCAATGTTATCATGGTATCAGAGCTATGGCTCTTGATCCTGTGGACTATTTCTTACTGTAGAAGTGTTCGTCTACTTCTAGCTTCCGCATTTGAGCTTCGTTGTTCTTCATCAGGTGAAAAACCTTAGATCTGCAATTTCTGCTTTGTTTCTGTGAATCAGGCTCATTGATTTCATCCTAAGCTTCATTTTAGTCATGTCTCCTACTGGTGAGCTTAATTCTCACTACAGATCGCCTATTTTCACTTTGATATTCTGGATCTGAGTACTGTAGCTATTCCTTGCTGTTCATGCATCATCTGGATCTTTAATCTGTGAAGTGTGATGATATATTAGCTCATAAGCTGTGGAATTTGTGATAACATAATAGATTGATAACAAGTGGTTCTGTTGTACATATTTGAGTTTGGATATGGATTCTAGAGGCTCGATTGTCTGAGTTTTCATGTTGAAGGGACTGTTATTCTATCAGGCTTATCATCAACCATCTTGCAGTATATTTCAGTCATTCTCTTCTTGTGGCTTGCAAATTCATGGTATTATCTTTTCAATTCACCTAGCTTACTGGTATTTGGAATATCTACAATGCTATACATGTGTGGTGTTGCTGGATTCTTCCTACATATGATGGATGCTACTATGATTGAAAAACTTGCATTGTTCTATGAAGTGCTGAAGCTTTTGAAATAGTAAATAGAGTTATGATGATTGGTGATGTTACTGAGGGTTGGATGGTGATGCTTAAGGACAAAATCTTGAATTAAACAAAACAAAGTCATACTGCAAGCCATACGGTGGGTTTTCATAAAGTTTGGTGGTAGTTTAAAAACAAATTTGGTGAGTAGTGAATTTGGAATTCCTTTGATTCATTGTGGAGTTGGATTATTTGACATAGTTACTTGGTGTCAGCAAACTCTAGTTAGAGTATATATGGCCACTAGTCAAACTTCGTTTCAGATTTATATGTTGCTTGGCATGATGACGAGAAGATTGAAGTACGATAACTTCATTACTTAGAGCTATCAATTTCAAACTCTTTTAGAGGGACAGGACCTATTTGGTTATATTGATGGCAATACTCTTTGTCCTACAATGTATGTGATCTGTGATAGTGAGGGAGTAACAGGTGAGATCTTTGCAGCCTACAAAATGTGGAAGAAAATAGATAAGGCTTTGCTTAGTCTTCTTGTTGCAACTTTGGATGATGAAATAATGGACATTGTGGTTGGAAGCAAGTCTTCAAGGGAGGCATGGCTTAGTCTACAACAGAGATTCTCTAACACATCTAGAGCTAACATAATGCAGCTCAAGACTGACCTTCAAACAATCAAGAAAGGAAATGATTCTATTGAGAGGTACTTGATTCGTGTGAAGCGTGTAAGATATCAGTTAGCATCTGTTGGGGTTACTATTTCAGATGAAGACATAGTTGTTGTGACTCTAAATGGGCTACCTGCAGAATATGCAATGATTAAAACTATCATTCGTGCCCGAGATACTCTCATCTCTCTAGAAAATCTCAGGTCTCAATTGTTAGCTACCGAGAGAGACATTGAAGGCATTTTCCAAACTCATCCTCACATGTCAGCATTGGTAACAAGAAACAACTCTCAAAGAACTCATTTTTATGCGTCTGATGGAGGAGATAATAGAGAGAAATATAAGAAGAACTGGTCTGGCAGTGACAGATACAATGGCAGCAGCTTCAACAGTTGGCCTTACAATTCCACATTTCAAAACAATGGTAGCAACAAAGGCAAGTCATTTGCAGAATGTCAAATATGCAGAAAGAAAGGACACACAGCTGTGAACTGCTTTTATAGGAATGATATCCCACATAATCATCCAAGCTTGTCTGTTATGGTGTGCCAAATCTGTGGCCTGAAAGGACATATAGCCTCGGACTGTCATTACAGGTCTAACTTTGCTTTTCAAGGAGCCAAATCACCTTCTACTCTTACTGCAATGTTTGCATGTAATACCAATAGAGCTAATTCTTCTGGTGCGTCTACTGCTTCTGCTTCTGCACATGGTATTTCATCTGTTGGTATTGGTTCTTCCTGTCTTTCTTCTGCTGCTCTACACAGCATGATGCCTGTCCTTGGTCTGCATCAGTTACAAGTGGTTCTTCCAATCAGCTCTACTTTGAATAACTCTCTTGACACCCACATTGGAGTCTCTCCTGCTGTGGTTGAGGGGGGCGAACAGAATGTGATAAATAATGATCACAGTGATGTGCACTTGCAATTGCCTCGCTCTTTTTCACAAGCTTCAAAAAAGAATGGTCCAATAGCTATAGTTGCTCATAATAGCATCAATAATTTTTCATCTCATCTTGGTTTTGTTGCACCAATTGATGAAAGTGGTAAGGATCCTGTGCATTATGTTGGTAGCCGAATTGCCATTGTCCCTTCCAAAGATGATATCCTTTATGCACAAGAAGACTCAGATCATAAGGACCCTATGGTGTTGTCTCGTGTTGGTCATGTGCATATTCACTCCACCATGCTAGAATCATCTTTGCAACCCAAGACAAATGCTGCAACAAGAAATGGATTCTCTGAAATTGAAAATGACAAAGACAGAAAACTGGAGGTGCTTTCAAGGGTTGAACTTTCTCCAAGCACAATTGGTAAAGGTGGCTCCAAGAAGCAAAAGTTTGATTCACCAGGAGTAGCTGAAAACTTCTCTGATCGCATGGCTACAAGAACTGAGCAAGTCCAGACACAACCTCAATTGGATTATGGTCAGGAAACTATGGATCAAGCATATATTCAACATTTCATGCTTACCAGGGCCAAAATGAAACTGCCAAGAAGCTGATATTTCAAGATTTGTGTGCTTATGATGAGTCTGCATACTTCAATGGCTTTAGGTGCTACAGAACCAAAGACCTTTAAAGCTGTTGTTAGAAAATCAGAGTGGGATTCTACTATGAATAAAGAACTTGGCCTCAGAAAGCAAGGGATAAGTTACAGGAGTAATGAGATGTTCTTCTGTAAAAAAAAATATGCAAAGGATTTGCTTCACAATATTGGTATGGCTACATCAAGAGCTGGTATGCAATGCATTTTCATGTTGTTAGAGAAAGAGTGCAAAGGTATGACCTGCTGCTACTTCAATTTGTTTCTACTACTGAGCATACTGAAGATGTTTCTACTACTGGGCATACTGAAGATATTCTTGCCAAAGATTTACACAAGCCTTGTATTCAGTATACATTGCTCCAATCTCAGTGTGTTCACCCCCACTGAGATTGAGGGAAGGTGTTAACGAGTCAATGTTGTGCCTCTGGTCAAAGTTTGCTGGAGAATGCATCGAGCAGATGTGGCATAGTTGGTTAATTGCTTTTACCTAGCTGGAGTTACTTTCTGTAATGGTTAATTACCAAAGTTTGTTAAGGCTTAATCTAGAGAGTAGTATAAATAGGGGTTCTGTAATAATTACAGCTGGACACCACCTTATTCGTTGATTGCAGACGCAAGCATTACCTTCATGTTGGCGTTCACCTGTTAACACCTCCCCTCAATCTCAGTGGGGGTTACCACACTGAGATTGATACAATGCTGCTTAAAAATGGGACTGTGTAAACCCTTAGTGAAGACATCAGCAGTTTGATTCTCTGTAGGCACATACTGCAACAGAAGATCATGTCTTTGGACTCTTTCTCTCACAAAATGAAAGCCATTATCGAGGTGTTTAATCCTTGAGTGAAAGACAGGATTTGAGCACAATGCAAGAGCAGAAAGATTATCACATTTCAACAAGGGTGGAGCTGGAATCCTGATCTGCAAGTCACAGAGAATGTGCCTCATCCATGAAATCTCTGCAGCAGTATTTGCAAGTGCTCTATACTCAGCTTCAGTTGAGCTCCTAGAAACTGAACCTTGTTTCTTAGACTGCCATGACACAGGACAATGTCCAAGATAGACAATAAAACCTGTAGTTGATCTTCTTTGATTGATATCACCGGCCCAATCCGCATCACAAAAGGCATTAATGTAAGCAACACTACTACCATATTTATAAAACAGTCCTTTTGATATGGTACCTTGCAGATATCTCAAAATTCTCTTAACAGAAGCATAATGCACATCAGTTGGTAGAGACATAAATTGACACACTGTGTTTACAGCATAAGCAATGTCTTGCCTAGTAAATGTCAGGTACTGTAAAGCACCAACAATGCTTCTGTAGAGAGAGGGATTTGTCAGAGGTGTACCTTCATTTTTGAGCAGTTGAGTATGAGGCAAACATGGAGTATTACACTCTCTACAAGTATCTAACCCAGCCTTGGCAATCAAGTCCTTGGCATATATCTCTTGTGACAAGAAGAGGCCTGTGTCTTTATATTGAACATTTATTCCCATAAAATAAGATAGAGGCCCAAGATCTTTCATATCAAAAACATCACTGAGTTCAGATATTACAGATGACACACCCTTTTTATCTGATCCAGTAATCACTATGTCATCAACATAAAACAACAATGCAATTATCCCATCACTCATAGCCTTAACAAAAAAACTTGGGTCAAAATGAGAGAATTTAAACCCCAAGGCAGGAAGAAAATTAGTGAACTTTTCATTCCAAGCTCTAGGTGCTTGCTTTAACCCATACAGAGATTTCCTGAGTAAACAGACATAATTGGGATGCACAGAATCAACAAATCCATGAGGCTGATGCATATATACTTCTTCTTTAAGGTCACCATGTAGAAAAGCATTCTTAACATCAAGTTGCCTTAATTCCCAATTGTTCATTGCAGCCAGAGAAAGAATAATTCTCACTGTGCTATGTCTCACTACAGGGCTGAAAGTTTCATCATAGTCCAAACCTTTCTCTTGACTATATCCTTGAGCAACTAACCTTGCTTTAAATCTTGAAACACTTCCATCAGGATTTTTCTTAATTTTATACACCTATTTGCTTCCAACAATATTCTTACCTTCTGGAAAGGGAACTAATTCCCATGTACCTTGCCTCTTCAATGCATCAATTTCTTCATTCATAGCAATATCCCACTCTGGTATACCAACTGCAGCTTTAAAACTCTTTGGCTCAACAGGATCATGAATATCAATAACAGCAGTAAGACCACTAAAACAAGAGAGTTCATCAAGTAGATTGTTCTGAACAACACAGGAATAAGCACAAAACTCATCAAATGACTTCTTCTTGATTATTCCATTCTTAGCTCTAGTTAACATGGAGTGATTATTATATGCAAGGGCAGGATCATCAAGAAATTGTAACTCCTGTGACAAGACTTGACCTTCAGGACTAACACTACCAAAACTGGTATCGTTATCATTCCCACTTGCATTACCAACAGTATTTTCAGGATTTTCAGAATTTCCTGAATTTGCAGACTCATTATTATTTGCATCATTTATAGTCATAGAACCATCAGCCCCCCCCCCCCCCCCCAGCCAATGCAGGGAGACTAGCAACAGGCTGAAGATTATCAACAAAAGGAAGCACCACATGCAACTGATCAGAAGAGAGAACATGCATCATATGTGGAAAGGACTGGGAAGAGGATGCAGGAGCAGAAGAAGACACATGTGTAGGCTGGGGTGAGTGGTCACTGCGAGAAGAGTGAAAAGGAAAAACTGACTCATCATGAATCACATGTCTGCACATCCAAAGCTTGTTTTTCTCAATGCTATAGCAAAACACACCCTTGTACCCTAGAGCATATCCCAGAAAGACACACTTAGTAGTCCTTGGATCAAGTTTATCATGACAGTAAGGTAGAAGAAAGGGATAGCATGCTGAACCAAAGATTTTAAGATGACTAAGAGCAGGTGCAGAACCAAAAAGCTGGATATAAAGTGATGACATATTCAATGATTTGCAAGGCATCCGATTTATGAGATATGCAGAATGAGCAACAGCATGAAAACAGAAAGGTTTAGGCATCTTAGCAGCAGACATGAGAGTGATGCAAGTTTCAACAATATGTCGATTCTTTCTTTCTGCTACTCTATTTTGTTGGGGAGTATGAGGACAAGTAATAAAATGAAAAATGCCTTTGTGATCAAGATAATTTCTAAAGGCTTTGCTATTATATTCACCACCACCATCAGTTTGAAGAGAGAGAACATTATGCTTGAATTGAGTGGAAACAAAGTTGTGAAACTTGACAAATGTGGGAAAAGTATCAGATTTATTGATAAGTGGATAAACCCACACAAATTTGGTACAATCATCTATGAAGGTTACATATGGTGTCCAGCTGTAATGCATGTAGTGGTAGCTCGGTGATGTATTGCTTACGTATATTTACAGGCTGTAATAACCAGGGTTTCTTTCTTCTTGTTTCCTGCTACTATAAATACTAGTGTGTTGTAATAATTTGAACTATAACTTCATTAATCGGAAATACTCTCAGATATTTTGTCTGAAGCTCTCTCTCTTTTTCTCTGTAAATACATCTTCTCCTTCAAGCTTTACATCCATGGCAGTCATGTTATCACCTTCATGGGCTGAGGTATGTCAAAATACTCAAAATCTCTATACTTCTGACATGATTGTCACCTTTTCTTTTGTTCATGTGGTAGTGCCAAGTTATGATGATGCTCTTTCTTTTAGGAAAAATTTGAACATGAGAGACTTCTCATTCATATGCTGTTTATGATTCTTTTGCTGTGTATTTATTTTTGTTAATTAGTGATATTTGGGGAGGGGAAATTGAGCTTTGGTGAGGGGCAATTTCTCTCGACTACTAGTGTAACAAGTCCCCACAGAGAAATTAAGATACTTAGTAACTGTTTAAAACCTTTAGCATTATGAAATGGGAGCTATGAACCTTGTGATCTATTTGGTTTAACTTCATAATTTGCTTTCAATGACTTTTGCATGAACATGCTGCAGTTAGCATTTCTAGTAGCCTGAATTGTGCTTCCCCCTTGCCCATGATTCTTATTCTTCCTAATATTATTACATGCAGTATATTGTCTTGCTGAGAAAATAAAGTATTGACATTGCCCTTAATGTTGTCCATATAAACATATACCTATATATACTGGCTGATATTTAGTAATTAATAACCTTTATTGTGATTTCACTTGACATTCTGGAGAAAAGTATAATAGATAATTCACATGCAAGCATCCAAGTGATCTTTTCTTTCTTCACATCTGTTCAGGCATGGGTTACCCTTGGCAGAGCTCAGTTAAACTTTGGGGAACCTGATAGTGCCGTTCAAAGCTTTGACAAAGCATTAGCCATCAAGGTACTGATTCTGGAAGATTATAGTTTGCAGAGCTTTTTCCACTCTTCTGTGATGGTACTGATGTAGGATTGAAGTGGATGATTATTGTTTATGTGTTAAGTGGTGCTTGCGAATACAATGTATTTTTTTTCCTTCCTTTTCTTTCGTAAGTCATAGTTGCCCTATTATGTTGCTGAAATGGAAAATTATAAATTTATGGTATAAATCTCAGCACAGTGATACAAATTTTTACCTGTATGCACAGCCTGATTCAGAGGAGGCTCGAGATGACAGACATACTGCAATGAATCTCATGAAAAGACGAAAGCAGCTCCATTCATCAGGCTTAAGTCCTAAAAGAAACCGTTATGCAGTTGGTGATCGCACTGATAGGACATGAAAACTCTTGTATGTGTACATAAGACTCGAAGGGTTAAACTTTAGCGTAGTGCTGGTTCATGTATGGGAGAAAACGATTAGGGTCAGATTGTCTTCTCAACATTTCTGTAAGTTGTATCTGATGAAGTTAAATATAATAATACCTATACATGAAGCGATTACAAAAGATTAAAATACTTTCGTATTGTCATTTATTTTAGAATTTGAACACTAGTTGCAACTTTCACCAGAAAAGTTCCAGCTACAGACTTGGCAATTTCTCTCAATATATACTTTTGTATTTTCCCGCTGGATGTCTTGGGAAACTCCTCCTTAAACACCACCGTCTGAGGGCCATGTATATCAGTTTAATATTGTCTTTTTTATTTACAAATTGTCTTGTAAATAAACCATTCAATACGGGGCCAGACCCACATGTAGTGTGGATCACCATTCTCTCAAGTTGTGGTAAAGCGGGAAGGGTTGATGGTGCCTCATCCTCATCATCTGCAATAAGGACGAGCGTAGGTGTTTTGACTTTTGAGTATTAGGCGGGAGCAAGGAAACGGCTTCAAGAATGAGAGAGCTGAATTGTTGATCGACGAATACGAGATTCTCTGTGGAGGAGGACCGTGGAAAATCTACCGGCGTCGAGGCGCGTGTTAATGTTGTTCAGGATGCATGGCACTGGACATTAGTACGGCGAACTGAAGCTCGCGCTCCTACTCTCCAAGAAGCTTAATGCCGTGAGTGGGGACTGGGGAGGAGTGAGTATGCAGTACTTGGTTAGTTGGTTTTAATAGGTCCATAAACTCGTTCTTTAATTTCAGGAAGACATGGAATGACATTGACCCAATAAAGAAATTGCACGACAGTAATAAAAGAATTTCGCCAAAAAAAGAAAAGCGTATGTACTACTATCGTACTGTTGGACAGTTGGACTGGGCAACAAAGACTCAAAGAATCATTTATCACATGTATTACTGCTACTCTTTTCCATCCATTTATCTATATGTCACAAGAACGGGGTGGAGCTAGGATTTTACGTGCGGCAGGGCCGAAATATAAATGCAATTTTCTCATATACAAAATAAATATTATGTCTTATTTTCCTAGACTCATGGTAACAAAAAACTATGTAAATGCGAACATTACTCCATTGATCTCTTAGAAGGCATCTCCGAGCTTCTCGGAGCGACCTTGGTTTCTAAACCTAGGTTTCGACTGGCGGAGGCATTTCTTCCTTTGGGTAAGGTGGCGATCGTGGACGGCAGCGACGTAGGGAGTGATCTCCGGCGAGGGATTTTTCTCAGACCGTGGTGGAGGGTTTCGGTCCAGGTGGTGAGTGAAGAGGTTGCCTTCGCGTTTTATCGTCTGGGCTGCAGAGGAGGAGCGGGCGAGTTAGATCCAGCGGTGGCTGTTTGGTCTCGAGGTCGCAAGGCTTTGAGTCAGGATTAGCGCCGCAGATCGTCTCTTGGGCTACAGCTGCGGTTCTACTGGTGCAGTGGTGGTTTGGAGGCGGTTTTAGCGGCTGTTTGCGGTTGCTCAGAGGCCGGTTTCATCTGGGTGATTAGAGCCTGATGGGGTGGTGGAAAGGACGGCCACCGGAGGGACGGTCTGAGGCGGAGGCCAATGGGCATCCGAGCGTTGAGGTAGCTGCTCCTTTTACTCAGGTTTGGGCTTGGGTTTTCAGACCTAGGCTCAACTTTGGGCTGATGGGCTCTATTTTAAGGGCCAGTAGGGAGGATTCTTTGCCATCCTCATTGATCAATTAGTGATGGGAGTGGCCCGGCTTAAGAGGTGGACATTCTTAGGCATGTTGGGCCGGCATATAGTCCATGACCAATCATTTTCGGATCAAGACTGCTACAGGAGTTGGTAATTATCTGGAATACGATTGGCATTTTTTCACGCGGCTTATGGATAAGGAATTGCTCCTATTTGTTTGCTAGGAAATGGCTCTCTATTGGTACCGCAATTGCGCGTCTGGCTAATGGGGATGCTAGTAAATGATTTTGCCCTAGAAGACACGGAGTTGTTATTTGTTTTGAGTTCGCTTACAAAGCGAGCTCAAAATTGATTTGTAATGAGTTTACATTACTTATATAGGAGCGTGGTCGTTACCCCGCCATTTTTCTATCTTTAAGTGTATGTTAGACTCTGGCTTTTTGGTTGGTCATCTAATGCAATGAACCCTTGTTTCAAAAAAAAAAAAAACTATGTAAATGCATATGCTAAACAAATTAACCTTCAACTATGGAAATCCCTACAACCCAATTATGCTCTTTTGTCACCGATTTTCTACTCCTCTAGTCCAGATCTACCTTCGAAATTGTCCATGTCCTTTTTGGATGGAATTGGTTGCTAGTGCTTCGGGATTTGCTTCGTTCTCCACCACCGCTAAACGAACTTACGCCCGTTGGCGAATTTTCGTTCCTCAACAGCTAGTGGCTCAATTTTCGCAATCACACTCTGCTAGGTTACTTGGTGTTTCTTGGGCATCTTTGAGCCCTGTGTGTACTGTCCCAACCGGTGTAGAAGGAAGCAAGATGGTGCTTTGGTGGCTGATACTCTTCAAGGAGCGACATGGAGGTGGCGGCGGTAGTATTCTAGGGATGGAGCTGCTATTCTGTTGGTGGCTGCTAGCATTAGTTCTAGCTAGGGTTTTCCATTTTCAGTTATGGGCTTTCAAATTGTATTTGGGCCAAGCCTGTTAGGGGCTTTAATTCTCTTTTGCTGGGCCTTCGTGCCTTATTTGCTGGGCCTACGTGCCTCTATTTGCTGGGGTCTTCTGTACCTCTTGTATTGTGTTGTATCATTTGAAACATCTAATACAAACTTTATTTTCTTCGACAAAAAAAAAAATGGAAATGCCATGTAATATCTCTTTGCCAAACTAGAAAATTCATATATATATATATATATATTTTTTTTTTTTTTTGAAACGAGAAAATTCATATTCATAAATTTATTGAATTTGTAAATATCAATCAAGAAGCAGGAAAAAATGAGATGATATCTTAAATTCCTCATTAATTGGTAATTAAGCATCATAACTAACCAAAAAAAAAATCATATTAGTTGTTTAGTGCCATATTTGAATGACCAATATATATTAGGGGCGCCAAATAAGGATAATTAGTAATCCACTTATATAAGATATTAATTGCAGCTTATTTTAGCTTTCTTTTGAAATTCATGAGGGTGTCCAGGCCACTGTAGGCCATAAGGTAGCCACGCCCCTGACAAACCAAATAGAAAATTACACTGGACATGAAAACAAACCATGCTTTTACAATAGTCATATTAACCCATTTTGATCAACGAGTACTTCAAATAGCAGTGGGAGCACTGCGGAGCACAACAGTCTCCACAGTGAGTCCTGGCCCGATCCCAATTAACACACCCCATTCCAAACCTTCACCAGTTGTGGCTTTTGCTTCCTCCATTGACTTCTTCCTTATCTCATCCAAAATAAAAAGCACAGATGGAGCTCCCATATTCCCAAACTCACTCAGCACATGCCTTGTTGCCTTCAGCTTCCCCTCCTTCAAACCCAGCTCTTCTTCAACCTTGTCCAGAATTGCAGGACCCCCAGGATGAACGCTAAAGAACAACGAGTTCCAATCACCATTAACCCCAATGCCCTCAAACCCTTTATTCAAACACTCTTCGATTTTCCCACCAACCAACTTTGGAACTTCTGATGATAGGTAATACTCAAACCCCATCTCACGCAAATGTGCCACAACTCCATGCTCCGAGTTTGGGATAATAGTCAATCTAACAGACATGATATTGAACAGTTGACGTTCACTTTTGGGGTCCGGATTGGCCCCAACAATCAAAGCCGCCGCACCGTCCGAAAACAGAGCCTGTCCGACCAAAACATCCAAGTGGCTGTCACAAGGTTACTGAAAAAACATGGTGGTGATCTCACAGCACACGATCAGAACACGAGCTCCGGCATTGTTCTCGGCCACGTCTTTAGCAATCCGTAGCACCGTCCCACCAGCAAAGCAGCCTTGCTGGTAGATCATGAACCGGTTGATAGATGGATTTAGGCCGAGGAGCTTGATGAGCTGAAAGTCGGCACCGGGCATGTCGACGCAGGAAGCTGTGCAGAAGATGAGGTGGGTGAGGCTTGAAATGGGTTGGCCCCATTCTCTGATGGCCTTTAACGCCGCTTCTTTACCGAGTTTGGGGACCTCGTGAATTAGTAAGTCTTGACGTGCGTCGAGTGAGGGAGCCTTGTAGCTGCATATATTAGGGTTGGCTTTTAGACTCTCTTCTGTGACGCCCAGATATCGCTTCTTTACCATCGACTTTTCACCTGTTAAATACAAAGTCATGCATGTTATGACTTACACAGTTACATCCGTATAATTTTCGACAAAAACAACGAATAGATCTAACCTTATCTTATTTGTATAAAGGATATGAAGACATAATAAGTGAAAGATCATGATGTTGTCCATGTCATGCAGATCTCTCAGTATATAATTATAAATTTATAACACGCGGGCGCGCACAGAATATATATATATATATATATATATATATATATGCCTGAGCGGACGTCGATGCTTCTACAGCAATCAGGCCGCGACGGCGGGGCGAATCATGCCGGACGGAAGTCAGAGGCATCCCAGACCTCTTCTGGACAGCGATCGAGGTCAAAGGAGATCGAGGTTGAAGGTTCTGGGCAGCGACTTCACCTGCAACTTCAAGGTTCTGGACAGCGACTGCAAACTGGTTGTCGGCGACTCCACCCAACTGCAGACTAGTCCGGAATGCCCCTGACCTCCGTCCGACAAGAGGTGCAGAGCCTCCGTGTATGTGTGTATATATATATATTTGTATATGTAGATATATATTTCTTGCATGCAATAATTAAAGCTTACATATGCGTTTGAACTTGTCTTTTAATTCGGTCTTGTGCTCGCTTTTGGTGACTTTGAACAAGAAATCGGGATAGTCTTCTTGGTAATAACAGCTTATTGGATTTGCAGTCCCAATGGCTAGTATTGTGGCTGGAACCTTTGCCTGTTTAGCCAGAGACTCCATTGATAACTAGATTTCCTAAGAGATTAACTGAATTTGCAGTGCTTCAAGGTCGCAATGAAATGAATGGAGCTATCCCATTGTTTATATAAGCTCAAGGGGAATCTTTCCTCTCTTGAGGATGTGGAAGATATGCACATAGGTGGATAATGAGATTTAAATGAAGTTAGGTTTCGTCTCAATCTAGGTATAGTTATTGGATCGGCCGTAACACGTAAATCGGTCGGTGAGCTCCATTTAGGGGCTTAGGGCTGGATCTGACACATTTTATAGTATAGTGTAATTGAGTAATTCTATATATGGGCCAGTAACTGGTACAATTTCACTGTCTAGATGATCCATTGTTTTTGGACAAACCAAATCAAGCATATATTTTGATGAGACCCGAATATAGAGGAACAAATTGTAAGGAAACACTTGGGTATTGCATAGCATTATATCTAGAGAAATTCTTAATCTATGTTATGTTAGTATCCAATTCAGGATCACTTACCCAAAAAGTAGATCTCAACTCCACAACCATATAGCTTTTTTATCATTCACACTTACTATAAAAAAATTAAAAAAATTGTAGGCACCTTCGTTATTCTTACCACTCACCGAGAGAGACCAATAAACTAGTGATCAACGTTTGAGAAAGGAGCTCTGGCAGGAAGTAAGTTTGTTCATCCGTGATCCATGGCTCTTAATATAGCTCAAAAAGCCTCCTCTTCCAGAATGTCCCTTTCTTCATCTAAATATCATGTTTTCTTGAGTTTTAGAGGGGAACACACTTGCAAGAATTTTTACTGATTCCCTCCATGCAGCCCTTGTCCAGTGCCTTCATTTTTCCTCAATAATTTAATTTTGATGTTTGAATGCTATTAAAATTTCTCATCAATGTGCTTTGTTTCTTCAAATAGACAATGTGGAATGTGGATACTAATGTTCCTAATAATTCATGTAGATATTGTAGAAAAAGTAATAATAAAAACACGTATCCACAGAAAATGTATTCAATCAAATTGGCAATTGTATAACACTATAACTTGTCTAAGTTACTTAGAAAATTCTATCTATCTAACAGTCTATCTTGTCCAAGTTGCGCAGAAAATTCAGGTGTAGTTACCTCTTAAGAGAAATTCTTGTGGAAACTTTGTAACATATATCACTATAAACGAATATTATCTTTAACTTTCAAACATTTACTATACTGTTGGAAAAGAGAAAACTTAATTAAGCTAGCCAATGAATATACATATCGGTTTTCTTCAATCTTCACTATAGATGAGAAACCCCCAGACTCATGGATGTTAAAAAGAGATCAATTGAGAGTTATGTGTATTCCTCTTGGTAGTTTGAGATAATGGTGTTGCTTTAATGACAGATTTTTTTACTGTCCGAGGTCCATATATATATATATATATATATATATATATATATATCAGTTTAATATTGTTTCTTTTTTATTTACAAACTGTCTTTGCTCAATGCAGTACAAAAAAAAATTGCAATAGCCACGACGCCAAGCTGTCGCAAAAGCCTCTTTTGCCGTCGCAAAAGAGCATTGGCGACGGCAATGCTTCTGACGCAATTGGTGGCGTCGCCAATGCCTTTGGCGACGGCAATTGCGCCATCGCAAGAGCATTAGTGACGGCAAATCATTTGCTGTCGTAAGAATTTTGCAACGGTAATTTGCCGTCGCCAAAGCTACTGGGTCTCCACCAATCACTACGAAACCTTTTTGCCGTCTCTAAAAGTCCCTTGCGACGGCAAAAATGCCGTCGCAAAAGTGTTAATTGTAAATTTAAAAAAAATTGCATGCCAATTTTTATTTATTTTTGGATAAAAGTTTTACAAAAAGAGAATGTTACACTAATTTCATACATCTCAGCAGTGTTCAAAATTCACAAAATTAAAATACAAAAAGCTCATGTCTGATAGGCAAAATTTATATACTGATCGAAGTGCAAACTCTGAAATACTTGGTGATTGGAAAGCGTCTTTTCTCCATCTTCACTAGATTCTGGAAACTTCGGCAAACCTTGCAAACTCCAGCAAACAGAATTAAAACCAAAAATAGTTTCAGACACCTACCTGTTTGTACCCACATTTGCATGACCACTCGGACGTAGCTAATGTGCATAGTTATTGAATGATTTCTAGTTACAGTTTGCCGCTCAACAAGTAATTGGGCCGATTGCCAGAAATGTTGGCCGATGAACAATTGGACAATTCATCTGGTCCAAGACAAGTCACATAAAAACTAGGCCGATAGAGGGTTTCGAAAGTTAGGCCATTGGTTATCGGCCGGCCCGTAGTCATTGGTTTATATTCTAAAAGCCCATTGGCCAATACTCTAATTGGTTTCCAATCCGAACTCAACTTAGAAAGATAATGGCCGATTGTCAGAGAGGCCGATAAGCGATAAAGATGAAATTTGATCAAGTAGTATTTCAATCGACTTGAAGTTCATGTCAGCCGATGAGGAGAGTTCAATCCAAGATAGCCTACTTCAAGATTAATTGCAGCCGTTGATGACGTCCATCAAAGCCAATCCAGATAGAGTCCAGCGTCAAGTCAGCCGACGATAAGTATTGAAGCCGAATCAAGATAGAGTCACTGAGCCAAGAGGAGGCCGAATTCCACTCAACTTCAAAGAGTCAAGAGATCAGTTCAAGTCACAAAGCAGCCGATATAAATAGAAGCATCGACAAAAGACGACACACAACTCCAGAAACTCAAGCCATCAAGCTTTTCTTATTTCGTCTTACCTTTTGCTTGGGTAAAATTTCCGTCTGTTTCCTTAGTTTATTTGCTCTGCTAGTTACAATCTCAGTTACTTTACCTTTCTTGTAGCCTAGTATCAATTTTGAATTGTTTTCTTTGTTTTCTTTCAAACAATAGTTAATAATTTGCAGCCATTCCAGTTTTTAGTTTCGTTGTTATTATCTTTTATTTGCTCCTTATTGTCTTTATGCTTTACTTGTTTGATCGTGTTATTTACTGTTCGTAGTTGCATAGTAGCTATTAATCTTATATTTACTCATACTCTCACGACCGCACCTAACTCACCTGACCTTCAACCACCAAGTCCTTAATCTATAGGCATCGAACCGCAGCCGAGAATAAGTTCCTTCCTCGACTAACAATTGCTTGATAATTCAGATCTACATCCACTACACCTACAGTTGCACACTTGGCCTTCTGGCCGTGTGCTGGCACGCTCCGCATCTATTCATCGAGAAGGACATTTGTTCCTTGATCCCTCGGCTGTATAGGCCGAGGTGATTTTCAGAGGCAACATCTTTTGGCACGCCCGGTGGGACACAAGATTACTATTTTCTTAGTAAGGTTGAATGCAAGGGAAGGAGGTTAGTCAACAAAAACAAGACAACCCATACAGTGTAAACAGGGGAAAGAAGTGTCTTCGGTGTGGAGAGTCAGGACATAATTCAACTTTTTGTCCATTACGGCCGAAGCTCGATCTTACTCCAATCAGAATGTCACTTGAGTCAAGTGGGAATGGGACTTCAGACGCTTCGTCGGCAGAGCAATCAGCCGATGAACGTAGAGCTCAAGAAGCAGCAAAGACTGGAGCAGCCGAACTAGCCGCAAGACAGGAGGCTACACAAGCAGCGGCAGCTGACGCCGCTACAAGGCAAGAAGACATGAGACGAGCTGCCGCTGACGCAGCCTTGGCCAGGCAATCTACTGAAAGTTCGTCTAAAGGCTCACCACTTAATGCTTTTCAGAGTGCCTCGAATAGTGCAACCACTCCCGGTGCTATCATCTATGCAGCACGAGATGGTAGAGTTAGAGATACTGTGGAAGCTGATTATTTAGGACCGGCCGGAGTGTCAGCCGAGTATATGTACAAAGCATTGAATGAGGTTTTTAAATTGCAGACGAATGAACTCGCTGCCCGAGGAGAAATCAACAATAGAACGTTGGTAGATCAGTTAGCTACTGTTTTGGGAGAGAATACTAACCGATCAATCGGAGGATTGCAAACGTCTCTTGAGCAACAGAACCAAACAATGGCGGCTATGGTGAATGGTCAAAACACTTTGCAAACCTTGCTGATACAAAATCAACAAGGCCAACTCAACCAAGCACTTCAACCTCCATGGCAGCAAGCTCATGCTTATGTTCCACAGCCACAGGCTCAGTTTCCTATTGGTGGACAGCCGTTTCAAGCTCAACCCCAATTTGGAATGGCCAATAATTATGTGCAACAGCCGATAAATAACAACAACTGTTTAGGAGGACAAAATCCACCTAGGAACGGGTTGACAGTCGAAGAAATAAGGAGAATCTGTGAAGAAACTGTAGGGCCGGCTCCTAGAAGAATGGCCAGGCCGAGATACACCAAACCATATCCGGAAAGGGTTGAAAACAGAGACTATCCGAGGGGATTCAAATTTCCCGACTTTCCTTTATTCAGTGGAGATGATTACCAATCAACTATAGCACATATTTCCCGGTTCACAGCGTGATGTGATGAGCATTCTAGAGATGACGACTTGAAGTTGAAGTGGTTTGAGAACTCACTGACCGGCCCTGCTCATGCTTGGTATGTCAACTTGGCTCTTAATTCTATTCAAAATTGGGCCAACATGGAAAGAGCTTTCCATGAGCAATTCTACAGAGCCGAACCAGAAGTCACAATCGCTGATTTAGCAAAAATGTATCAAGAAGCACATGAGTCGGCCCAAGATTTCTTGGATAGATTTAAGGCCGCAAGAAACAAGTGCAGAGTTAATTTGGGGGAGCTAGAGTTTGTCCGGATAGCTCAACAAGGTCTAAATTATGAGTTGCGCAAGAAATATGAAGGAGTTGATATTAGGGACATCTTTGAATTAACCACTAGCGTGGCTAGATACGAGGCAATCATCAGAGAAGAAACTCAAGCTAGATCAGCCTCAAAGGGAACTTATTATAAGAATCCTACTGTTCATGTTATAGAGGCCAATTTCGAAGGTTTGAAGGTCGAGGAAGAAGATTCGGCCGATATCAATGCTGCCAAATTGTTTATAAACAAACCATTGGTTTGTAAAGCCCTTGCAAAGCCAACAAACCCAATCAAGGATAAACCTCAGCCGATAACCTACCATACCAAAGATGGCACACCTTTAAGATTGACACCTACCCGCACTTACACTTTTGATATCACAAAGGCTTACATAATTTTTGATCAACTTCTTGTTGAGAAAGTAATTAAATTGCCAAACGGCCATGTTATACCTAAGGCCGATGAAACTAAAAATAAGTCTTAGTGTAAATTTCACAATTCATGGAAGCATTCTACTAACAATTGTGTGGTTTACAGTGATGCTTTGCAGGATCTCATCGAAAAAGGAAAGCTGAAGTTTCCAGAGACGAGCAAACCAGCTCAGCTTGTCGATACCGACCCTTTTCCAGTCAACATGGTGTACGTCAACTTCCCAAGAGGTCACAGGAGGAATTGGCCAAATATGAACTTGTCTGATCCTAGGGCCCGAAGGAGGTATATGTTCCGTGACCAGAGAATGGAGCCAGTTTATGACAGTCAGGATGAGGATGCATACGATATGACAATGCCACCGGCTTTGAAGGCCTCATCGTCATCTACTTCAAAAGTACCGCCTGCCAGTGCTGTGATTCTGTGCAGCCGTTGCAACTGTGAGGTAACCCTCAATAATCTTCTGCAAATCAAGAACCAAGAGTTAGCTACTGATCAACAGGTAAAGCCTGGGTTAAAAGCCTCAACTAATTGTGAAGAAAGTAAGAAGAGAGACTCAGGAGGGAAACATGCTGGCAATGAATTGGGGACTCCCACGGCCAATTTGGCCGAGGATGAAGTACTTAAGCTCTTTGGCCCTCACAATCCCAAGGGATGTTATCAGGGACAACAAACTTCCCAAAGTGTGTTTAAGAGGATAAAGGAATCTGAAAACGCCGAAAGCAGACGACTTTCGGTGAGGAGAAGGTTGACTTTTGAGGATGATGATCTTGAAGGAAATTTTGCTGACTGTTTCAATGGCCGACGACGATAAGGTTTTGACCAAGATGATCGATTTTATGACCAAGATTATTTTGCTAGAAATAGAGGCCGTAGACCTTATAGGACATATCGGCCACCAGTTACTCATGATAATAGGTGGTATGGCCGAGCGGCCAGAGATCAGCCATTTTCCCCTTTAACAAAAACTCAAAAGAGACGTATGCAAAGGGAAGTGGCGGCCGCAAGGCAGCAAGGGTCAGAAGGGCAGGAAGTCAGACGCTCAACTGAAGCAGATAACAAAGAAGCCCCTATAATAAGAGAGGACTTTCATAAGGATTCAGGAGAACCTATGGAACTTGAGACCATCGGTGACCATTTTGAAAATGTCCTTAGCTTCCCAAAGCTACCCCATCTGCGGTTTACTGAAGGAGGGGTTAAGGTCTTCAAACATCTCAACCCTCCATTTAAGTTGGCTGAATTAGAAACAATGAGAAAGTTTCACCAGAAACATTCAGCCCTTGCAATTTATGGGCTTCCAAGGAGTCAAGACTATATTCTCAATACAATAGTAGCAAATTCTGATGCCGATCATGCTCTAATTTGGCAGGGTTTCCATAGCCGATTCATTACACCTGGTTTAAAAGCTTTGTATCAAGCACATCACAGAAGGAATCCAAAAGAAGGATATAGTCGCTCAAATTCCAGTTTCAGAAGCCGACTTTCATTTCCTTAGATGTTTTCATAGAAGTCACTCGGCTGAGGAAACCTATGGCATAACGCCAGAAGAGGTCCAGTTCATAACGCCAGAAGAGGTCCAGCTCGTAAGGGAACTTGATGATTATTTAGAAAAGAAAGACTTCGCAACTGAAGAGCAAGCGAAAGCCGATGCCAAAGCTAAGGATATTGAACAACAGAAGGAAGTACAGAAGGCGGCTATGGATGAGACGCCAAATGGAAAAGTCCCTACCATAAGAGTACTGAGAGGACAGGATCCGCCGTTCTCAAATCAAGATCTCGGGATGATGAAAAAATATCATAGGATGTATTCAGCATTGGCTACTTATAGCCTAACTGAGGAGGAAAGCGCGGTGATGAAAATGTTGGAAAAGGATCTGTCTTCAGAGTCATACCTTATCACTGAGGATTCCAGCATCTGCTTAAAAATCAGTTATCAGGCAATGATGGAGAATTGTAAGCTGGAAGCGAATACTGATAACTTGCCTATTTCTGATGCTGACCTAACTTACCTTCGCACCTACCATAAACAACATCCAGCTGTTGAGATTTATGGATTCACGTCCGCCGAGAGCAAATTACTAGATAATTTGTCCAAATACCTGCGGGCTTGTGCAATCGAGTGGCAAGCAGAGACAGAGAAGGCATCCACCAAGCTGGCAACAGGGGCCATTGAAGAATTAAAGAAAGAGCAAGCTAGTCTCAATCAACAGTTGAAAGATGAGGAAATGGTAGAAGGTGCTGCCACGAACAATGGTAAGCAAGACGATTTTGGAGACGAGGGTGATGAGGAAGTCGATTATGGGGAAGAAGAGGAACAAGGTGACTATGATAATGAAGCTGGAATCGACTACGACATAGAAGATGACACAGCTTTTGACATGGAAACCTTATCCCCGTTTTACAAGGGCGAGGCCACCTTTGGAAAAGGAGAAGGTAATACAATGGACATCAACATGGTTTATGTCCTACCTTCAGAACTCAAAGCTCAACCAGGTCAGTCAAATGAACTGATCGGCGACTTTGTTGCCGATCAACAACCTCGATTTGAGATTGATGAAGTCGTTGCCCAGTTGAAGGATGAAGACGGCTGTGTGGTACTCACAAAACCAACGGCCAAAATGGCTCAACATTTGAAGCCCTTATACATCACGGCTTACATAAAGGGATATCCAATAACGAAAGTTTTGGTGGACAATGGTGCGGCGGTTAATGTATTACCTACAGCCGTTATGAAGAAATTACGCAGAACTGAATCCGATTTGCTACCTTCAGACATCACAGTGAACAACTTCTCTGGCGAGAAGAGCAGCCCAAGAGATATCCTCCCACTCGATGTCACAGTGGGGGAAAAGACAAACATGACAGCTTTCTTCGTGGTCGATTCATCTGCTCATTACAATGCGTTGCTTGGCCGCGATTGGATTCACCAGAACTTATGTGTACCTTCTTCCCTGCATCAAGTTTTGATCTTCTGGCATGGAGATAGAATTGAGGTCATTCCAGCAGACAATAATCCATTTCAAGCATCCACCAATGTAGTAGAAGCAAGGTTTTATGAGGACGATATTGGTTATTTCACTTTCAGTGGACGAGATAGCAAGGGCCGACTTACCCAAGTTACGGCCCAGAAAATTGTCAACCTAGGGAGTGAGGATGTTTTGCAAGATGCAGAGCGTCCAACCCTGGTTGACCTCTTCAAGGACAATATCAATGTCTAGAGACCCAAGGTCTCTAGAAAGAAAGGCCGCAGTCTGATCTATTTTAGGACGTTTGCTGGCCTATTAGGCCGACAGGACTACCAAGTCTAACTCGGCCATCAACTTGATGGAATATATTACAGAACAACAGGAAGAAGAACTGCAGTTGGAAGATATCAACCCAGCCCCAGCCGAATTAGAAGATACTGAAGCCTAAACTCAAGATCTTGTAGACCAAACCAACTTGGGAGATGAAGATAACCCTCGGCTGATCTCTATCAGTAGACTTCTCGATCTAGAACTGCGAGCAGCGATGGAGGCTTTATTACGAGAATATAAGGATTGTTTTGCATGGGAGTACCATGAGATGCCCGGGCTCGATAGAAGCTTAGTAGAACATGTATTACCTCTTAGAGATGATTGTAAACCTTACAAACAAGCTCCTCGGCGATGTTCCGCCTAGGTACAAATTGAAATGAAAGAGGAAATTGAACGATTACTACATGCTAAATTTATTAGACCGGCTAGATATGTGGAATGGGTTTCCAACGCTGTACCTGTAAGAAAGAAAAATGGCAAGATGAGAGTATGCGTTGACTTCAGAAACTTAAATTTAGCAACTCCAAAAGATGAGTATCCTATGCCAATGGCCGATGTCTTAATTGATGGAGCGGCCAAACATGAAATATTATCTTTCATGGATGGTCATGCCGGCTATAATCAAATATTTGTAGCCGAAGAGGATGTCCATAAAACCGCCTTCAGGTGCCCAGGCTTTGTTGGAACCTTTGAATGGGTAGTGATGCCTTTCGGCTTAAAGAATGCCGGAGCAACTTACCAAAGGGCCATGAATGCCATTTTTCACGATTTAATTGGCAAAACCGTAGAGGTATACATAGATGACGTGGTTGTTAAATCAAAAACCCGATCAGGACATCTAGCCGATCTTGAGCAAACATTCAAACGTATGCGAAAACACAAACTTAAAATGAACCCCAAGAAGTGTGTTTTCGGAGTATCAGCGGGGAATTTTCTAGGTTTTCTCATTCACCAACGAGGAATTGAAGTTGACAAAAATAAGGCTAAAGCTATTATCGACGCACCCGCTCCTTCTAACAAAAAACAGCTACAATCATTCCTTGGTCAGGTTAATTTTCTTAGACGATTCATCTCTAACTTGGCCGGTAAACTTCGGCCTTTCTCTTCGCTACTTAAATTGAAAATTGGAGATGAATACAAGTGGGAGCCAGAACACCAAAAAGCTTTTGACGAACTCAAGAAGTATTTAACACAACCCCCAGTTAGTACCTCCACAGAAAGGAAAGCCGCTGAAGCTCTACATAGCGGCCACAGCTGAATCAATTGAAAGCATGTTGGCTCAAGACAATGATCAAGGAAAAGAGCAAGCCATCCATTATTTGAGCAGAATCCTCACACCTGTTGAGATAAGATATTTGCCGATTGAAAAACTATGCCTCGTGCTCTACTTTTCGGTGATTAAATTACGACATTATATGTTACCATCAGTTGTTCATATAATTTCACAAGCGGATTTAATTAAATATATGTTGACTCGGCCGATCATCAAAGGCCGAATTGGAAAATGGACAATGGCGCTTTCTGAATTTACTTTCAAATACGTGGCTCAGAAGTCAGTCAAAGGCCAGGGGTTGGCTCAATTTCTTGTTGAAATTGAAGATATGGAGAACGTTGAAATAGATACTGCACAAGTTGGCCAGTTATATCACGAGCCTTGGCTACTATATTTTGATGGCTCAAGCACCAGTGACTCCGCCGGGGCAGGAATAGTGATTAAATCTCCAACCGGCCAAAAGCATCAATATGCCTTCAAACTGGACTTTAACTGCACAAACAACCAGGCTGAATATGAAGCCTTAATAATTGGCCTGGAAGTATTGGAAGAGCTTGGAGCAACAAGAGTTAAGGTGTTTGGGGACTCACTATTAGTCATCAATCAAATGCTCCGGGTTTTTAGATGTTCAAATCTCTCGTTGGCCACTTATTATGCCGCCGCACAACAACTTCTTAGTTGTTTTCATGATGTGGAATTTCACCATCTTCCGCGAGAACTCAATCGTGAAGCGAATGAAATGGCTCAAATTGCTTCCGGCGTCAGCATTCCAGCAGGCCAGACTAACAAAATCATCACAATTGAGAGAAAATCGTTGCCATCTTTGGCCGAGAGGGGTATGCCGGCCGATGTCTTTGAGCTTGACGTGCCACTTGGTGATTGGAGATTTTACATAATCCAACACCTTTTGATGAAAACTGATGGCGGTGGGAGCCGAAAAATTAGAATGTTGTCTAGCAAGTTCATAATTAAAAATGGTGAACTGCTAAGGAAAAGTCCTGATGATGACCTTCTTCTTCGTTGCCTCGGCTCCGAAGATGCCCAGCTAGTAATGGATGAAGTTCATGAGGGTATTTGCGGAGCACACCAGGCTGGGATAAAAATGAGATGGTTAATTAGGAGACATGGCTACTACTGGCCAACTATTCTTAAAGACTGTATTGAGTATGCTCGAGGATGTGCTCCATGCCAACTTCACGGGTCCATTCAGAGAGTTCCTGCTTTCCCCATGAATCCAATAGTGAAGCCATGGCCTTTTCGGGGCTGGGCAATGGATATAATTGGCCAAATCTCTCCCCCATCTTCCAAACAGCACAGATGGATACTGGTAGCCACAGACTACTTTACAAAATGGGTTGAGGCCGTTCCATTCACCTCCATAAGTAGTGCCGAGGTGATCAAATTCATTGAGCAAAACATCATTCACCGCTTCGGTATTCCAGAAACTATAACAACTGACCGAGGATCGGTATTCATAGCTGAAGCCGTCATCAAACGGATGGCCGAGTATAAGATGACAATGCAGCAATCGACACCCTATTATGCTCAGGCTAATGGACAGGCTGAGGCCACAAACAAGGTCCCCATCCAAATTATGGATAAGATGATTCAGGAAAATCCGCGTGATTGGCACAATCTTCTATCAGAAACTTTATGGGCTTATCGGACCTCCAAACGCTCGGCTACAGGGACAACTCCCTTTGCTCTGACTTATGGACATGCTACAATTTTACCGATGGAAATGACAGTCAGATCATTGAGAGTCGCAATGCAAAATAATCTCACAGCCGACGAATATAGTCAGGCAATGTTGCAAGAACTAGAAGATCTTGACCAGGCGCGGTTGGATGCATATGATCGGCTTCAAGCTCAAAAGAAGGCTGTCGCTCGTGCTTACAATAAAAAGACCAGATACAAGAGTTTTGGGGAAGGCGAGCTGGTATGGAAAGCAGTGTTACCCATCGGCACGAAGGATCCTAGATTTGGAAAATGGTCACCAAATTGGGAGGGTCCGTTTATTATTGACAAAGTTCTCGGCAAAGGAGCATATCATTTACGAGATAAAGATGGCGAACGACACGCAATGCCCATTAATGGCCAATACCTAAAGAAATATTATCCCACAATGTGGGAAGCGCGAGCTGCTGAATAATGGTGTAACCAAAAGATGGCCACTAGTTTATAATGTATATATGTTTAGGCCATTTTGATTCTGGCCGATGCAATTAAGCCGAAAAGATTATTTTTATCAGATTTCCAGTTTGTTTGCTTACTTCACTTGTATTTACTACTACAAGATATTATCTATCCATGACCCAACGATGTTTATGATAATCTACCGGCAAGCAAATAATTAATTAAGTTTTTCGTCGGCCCATAACTTTCAAATGTTTACAAAAACCGGCCAATGGCCGACAAAAGAGCCACATACATCAATCATCATTACTCGGCTAATAAAACTTTCAGACCTCCCAAGGTACAACCAGTGTCCTGAGGGTCACTCTCAAGTTGCAAATGAGCGTCTGGTAATACTTTTTTGTTTGCCTTCATAATTGTCTTCTCCGGTCCCTTTCGGCCATTGCTTGGCCAACCCAATCCTACAAGATATAGAGCATCATTGGTTAGCACATCATGTTTCTCGGTGTACATCAAGTTTCTCGTTATTCAGTGCTATTCGCCGAAAACCAATAAACTTGGGGGGGGGGGGGGGGGGGGGGGGGGGGGGTGGTGGGGGGCAAAGGCATATTACATGCATATGAGCCAAGATATTGTCGTTTAAAAAAAAAAAAAGGATCAAAGAGGAAAACTGGTAGTTGGCTGACCAACTTTCACTTTGAGTTGGCTGCCAGCTTTCACTTTGAGTTGGCTGCCAGCTTTCAGTTTGTGTTGGCTGCCAGCTTTCATTTTGTGTTGGCTGCCAGCTTTCATTTTGTGTTGGCTGCCAGCTTTCACTTTGTGTTGGCTGCCAGCTTTCACTTTGAGTTGGCTGCCAGCTTTCACTTTGAGTTGGCTGCCAGCTTTCACTTTGAGTTGGCTGCCAGCTTTCACTTTTGTGTTGGCTGCCAACTTTCTTTTTTGAGTTGGCTACCACTTTCTTTTAATTAAGTTGGCTGCCAACTTCCACTTTGAGTTGGCTGCCACTTTCTTTTAATTAAGTTGGCTGCCAACTTTCACTTTGAGTTGGCTGCCAACTTTCATTCTTTTGTTGGCTGCCAACTTTCATTTTGAGTTGGCTCCCTTTCTTTTAAGTTGGCTGACTTGAATTTCCTCATGCATTTGGCCAACTTAAAAATTTGAACTCCCTTGTTGGCTTACTCCTCCTTACTTTGGCCAACTTGGAAAACTGGTAACCAACTTGAAACTTTTCATGAGTTGGTTTATCCTAAATAGCTTTGTTGGCTTCCTTGAGATTTTTCATGTGTTGGCTTCAACTAGCCACTTATTTAATGGTCAACTTAAGGTTTTTCATGTGTTGGCCAACAAGAGCAACAAATTGGCTTTCTTGTGATATTTTTTTCATTTGTTGGCTTACTCTCCCTCAGTTGGCCAAAATAGTCTCCCTTGATGGCTTACTCTCTTTTGTTGGCCAACTTGGATTTTCTCACTTATTGGCCAACTTGAACTTTTTCATTTGTTGGCTTACTCGAAATAGCTTTATTAGCCAATTTGAAAATTTCCATGTGTTGGCCAACATGAGCTACAACTTGGCTTTCTTGTAATGTCTTCACTTGAGTTGGCCAATCCTTGGCATTTTTTCACGTGTTGGCTCTCTCATTTAATGGCCAACTCAAGTTTTATTATCAGCTACTCAAATAAGCTCTTTATGGGGTTCTTTATTGGCCTTTGCTAGCCACTTTGCTTACTCTCTCTTACTTAGGGCTGCACACGGATTGGGTTGGATCGATTTTGACTCTAAACCATTTCTATACTAAAGTGAGCGGTTTAAGCATTTTGGACAACCGATCATTAAAAAAAATAAGCTTAACCCGATCCAATCCAATCCAATTAAAGATGGTTTGGTTCGGTCGATTAGGCGGTTTTAACCTATATTATATTAACATACTATTTATGAAAAAAAATTATAGTAAAATTTAATCTAAATAATAAAAATTATATTAAATAATCATAATCTAAATTTAAAATACAATAATCAAATCCAAAACCAATATTCAAAAACTAAAATCCAAAATAGATTCAAAGTAATTGAATTATTTGATGGCTTAGCTATAAATACTAGCTTAATATGGTAGTATTAAAGGTTAGAGAATTTTTTTTTTCTTCTTTAAATAAAGAGGATCAAAGGATTAAAGGTTAGAGAATGAGAGATTGAGATATGTGATATGAGAGGATCAAATTAATCGTAGCGATTATATATTAGACTTCTAGGCCTTTGGGCATTGGATTTGATATGGTAGTATATCATTTGAGAATAAAGTTATAATAGGATATTTAGATTACTTAGAACAACTGGACAAATGAATATATAAATATATGTGTATATATATAAGACTTTTTCTTATTATATTTCAAGCATACCGGTCGGTTCGGGTTCCGCGGTTTAAGCAAAAAAGAAACCAAACCAACCAAATTCATAAATGGTTTGGTTCGGTATTGAACCGGCTTTCAATTTTTAAAGTTAAAAAACCTTAACCAAACCATATTTACCGGTCGGTTTTGACCGGTTTGGCCTGTTTGTACCGTGTTTTGCACACCCCTACTCTTACTTAGCCAATTTGAAAATTTCCATGTGTTGGCCAACATGAGCTGCAAATTGGATTTCTTGCGATATTTTTCGTTTGTTGGCTAATACTTCGCATTTTTCACTTGTTGGCTTCCATGAGCCATTCTTACGTGTTGGCCAACTCTAGTTCTATCAATCGGCCACACTCTAGTAAATTAATTGTTGGCCTTCGTTAGCTGATATGCCTATTCGCTCTTCTGTTGGCCGATTTGAAATTAATAGTCATTGGCTTCCATGTATCTATTAAATTGTTGGCCACCAAAAGTTATATTCCCGTGTTGTCCTACTTAACTTGGTTTGGCTTACTAACGAACAACTCCCTTCCCTACTCAAATATCATTTTCTCAAGTTGTCTGGTTACTTACTTACTAGAGCATAGGTATAGCGGCCAACTTATCAACTTGGATTTCAGCCATTAAATTTGGTTGGCCAATTTAGCCGATTTTCCGAAATCTCATTCGGCCAATACATTTGGTTCGTTAAATTATTGAGAGAGGGCGTAACGCTCAAGTTGATGTCCTGAAACCTCATTTGACAAAGGAAGTATGTTCCAGCCGTCAGGGAGGTCATGGAGAATGTATATACCTGCGTTTTTCGGAAGTCGATCGGGGGGCCAAGATGACTCAAATTTCTCAACCACTCAGCGACATTCGCTGATGCTTAAGAAACTTGGGGGGGGCAATGTTTGTACCCACATTTGCATGACCACTCGGACGTAGCTAATGTGCATAGTTATTGAATGATTTCTAGTTACAGTTTGCCGCTCAACAAGTAATTGGGCCGATTGCCAGAAATGTTGGCCGATGAACAATTGGACAATTCATCTGGTCCAAGACAAGTCACATAAAAACTAGGCCGATAGAGGGTTTCGAAAGTTAGGCCATTGGTTATCGGCCGGCCCGTAGTCATTGGTTTATATTCTAAAAGCCCATTGGCCAATACTCTAATTGGTTTCCAATCCGAACTCAACTTAGAAAGATAATGGCCGATTGTCAGAGAGGCCGATAAGCGATAAAGATGAAATTTGATCAAGTAGTATTTCAATCGACTTGAAGTTCATGTCAGCCGATGAGGAGAGTTCAATCCAAGATAGCCTACTTCAAGATTAATTGCAGCCGTTGATGACGTCCATCAAAGCCAATCCAGATAGAGTCCAGCATCAAGTCAGCCGACGATAAGTATTGAAGCCGAATCAAGATAGAGTCACTGAGCCAAGAGGAGGCCGAATTCCACTCAACTTCAAAGAGTCAAGAGATCAGTTCAAGTCACAAAGCAGCCGATATAAATAGAAGCATCGACAAAAGACGACACACAACTCCAAAAACTCAAGCCATCAAGCTTTTCTTATTTCGTCTTACCTTTTGCTTAGGTAGAATTTCCGTCTGTTTCCTTAGTTTATTTGCTCTGCTAGTTGCAATCTCAGTTACTTTACCTTTCTTGTAGCCTAGTATCGATTTTGAATTGTTTTCTTTGTTTTCTTTCAAACAATAGTTAATAATTTGCAGCCATTCCAGTTTTTAGTTTCGTTGTTGTTATCTTTTATTTGCTCCTTATTGTCTTTATGCTTTACTTGTTTGATCGTGCTATTTACTGTTCGTAGTCGCATAGTAGCTATTAATCTTATATTTACTCATACTTTCACGACCACACCTAACTCACCCGACCTTCAGCCTCCAAGTCCTTAATCTATAGGCATCGAACCGCAGCCGAGAATAAGTTCCTTTCTCGACTAACAATTGCTTGATAATTCAGATCTACATCCACTACACCTACAGTTGCACACTTGGCCTTCTAGCCGTGTGCTGCACGCTCCGCATCTATTCATCGAGAAGGACATTTGTTCCTTGATCCCTCGGCTGTATAGGCCGAGGTGATTTTCAGAGGCAACACTACCAATATCTTAGACGATCCTACAATCAAAACATCATCTAATAAACATGACCTGCAATTCTGTGCCGTGGCCCTTATGCTGTAGCCATTGCAATAAAGATGAAAACCAATATAAAATAATGATTGTGTACTATGGTTACATGCAGCTCTGAAAAATTTTCAGACATTTTAGTCCAAAACAATCCTAAAGCTTATACCAATCACTCGACATCAAGACACTTACTGTAAAGAAAGAATATAAACAATACCTTTGAAGATTCTAATGCCATTGACATTTCCATCCATGCATCTCCTAAACCATCATCATCTTCAGTGCTTCCGTCCTCTTTTACACCAACATAAACACCTGCAGTAAGGAAAACAAGAATTCAATTGAACAGGCATAAACCGCTGTTAACGTTAAAGATTGAGCGGGATCTCTAGTTAGCTTTAGAGAAAGAGAGAGAGAGAAAGAGAGAGAGAGAGAGAGAACGACACAAGCGAAGTATAGTGGTTCACCTCCCGCCTTAGCGGGAGACTACGTCCACTTGAAAGCTTATACTAGTGTGTCGAGCCTTGCGGCCCAAGTGCATTACAAAGTGTGTAATGGAGTGTGTTGAATGGTGTTTAAGTGGGAGGAGGCATTCCTTTTATAGGTGAAGGAATGCTCCTCCTTTACATTTTCTTAGATGTGGGACAAGAACCCACTATTCTAGTCTAGAAAGCCTATTTGTGGGGGCATGTTGGCAAGGCCGGGAAGGTGGCTTCCCGGCGACGGATTTGCCTCTTCCGGATACCGTGGCGTAGCTTGAACATAGGGCTACAAGATGCATGTCTCGGTTGGTCCTCACCATGGCTTGTGGGTGTCTCAAAGAGGGTGTTACTTATGCTTGGTGATGTAGTAAATACTCCATATTGTTGGAGGTATGTACAAGTCCCCGAAGTCCCCAAGTAAGAGGAGCTTCTTGGTTGGGGAGTTATAATCACGATGTCATCAAGCATAAGTAACCGAGCGGCACGGAGCCCCTACAAGTCCCCGAACTCCGTAAGCAAGAAGGGACTCGTGAATCTGCAAAACAAAGACAAAAAACAAGCATATGTAGGATTCTCGTTGCATTGGGCAACGAATGTGAGTTGCATTTATATGCGTTGGCATATACGAACGTACGGGGTGCATGATACATGTTGATGTATACACTCGAATGGCGCGGAGTACGATCGCCTATGACGTACAAACTCGAGAACGCGTATGGTCGTGTGAGCATATGGATTGCATACGATAAATGTAAGTTGTATGAGTGTTGCGGAGGTAAGCGTTTGTAATTCGTGAGTGTTGAATGCTTGAACGCTTGTGTTTGTTTGGTTGTCGCTCGTATTAATGGAACGTGAAAAGAATTCGATTTGTCACAAGCGACAAATGGTAGAAGAATTCAATGTTCCATTAAAGTGTGGTGTGTCGAGTAGACATGAGTGTAAAGTTCGAGGATTGCTGGGCAGGCATGAGCGAAACACTCGGGGTTGCCGGGAAGGCATGAGCGGGAAGCTCGTGGGTTGCCGGGAAGGCATGAGCGGAAGCTCGGGGTACCGCGAAGGCATGAGCGGAAGCTCGGGGGTGCCGGGAAGGCATGAGCGGGAGCTCGGGGGTGCCGGGAAGGCAAGAGCGGGAAGCTCGTGGGGTGCCGGGAAGGCATGAGCGGAAGCTCAAGGGTTGCCGGGAAGGCATGAGCGGAAGCTCGGGGTGCCGCGAAGGCATGAGCAGAAGCTCGTGGTGCCGGGAAGGCATGAGCGGGGAGCTCGTGAGCGGAAGCTCGTGGGTGCCGGGAAGGCATGAGCGGAAGCTCAAGGGTTGCCGGGAAGGCATGAGCGGAAGCTCGGGGTGCCGCGAAGGCATGAGCGGAAGCTCGTGGTGCCGGGAAGGCATGAGCGGAAGCTCGTGGTGCCGGGAAGGCATGAGCGGAAGCTCGTGGTGCCGGGAAGGCATGAGCGGAAGCTCGGGGTGCCGCGAAGGCTTGAGCGGAAGCTCGTGGTGCCGGGAAGGCATGAGCGGAAGCTCGGGGTGCCGCGAAGGCATGAGCGGAAGCTCGGCGGTGCCGCTGAAGCACGAGCGCGAAAGGCGCGGCGGTGCTGCGAATGCATGACCGCAAAAGCCCGGCGGTGCCAGTGAGGCACATGAGCGGACGCGGAAGCCTGGCGGGGCCGCTGGGGCACGTGCGCGGAAGCCTGGCGGGGCCGCTGGGGCACGTGCGCGGAAGCCTGGCGGGGCCGTTGAGGCATGTGTGCGGACGCGGAAGCCTGTCGTTGCAAATGAGGCATTAACGGGTAGCTCGATGGTGATGCCCTGGGGCATGAGCGTGGCCGTTGCTAATTATGCTGGGCTGTATGTACAAGTCCCCGAAGTCCCCAGTCAAGGAGGGTGTTCTTGCGGGTTGATACCAAAGCGTAGCTTTGTGCCGTATATCAAGCATAATTAGTGCGAGTGCGTCGTCCATCTAGAATTGGTTGGAGCGAACGCTTTTGCCCTTTCGGGTGGGCCCCTGCTAGGCCCTGAGAGGAGTCCCCCACTCCTGGCTATAGACCTCCGGATGGTCGAAAAATTGTTTGATGAGGGGAGCTGCGCGGAGCAGAGGGTGTTGGGTAGCGAGCCCAATCTTAGATACCCAAGCGTCGGGGTTAACTGCCGGATCAATGGCTGCCGTGGGCTGTGTTAACTAGTCCCTTGCTGTTTTCTCGAAGGAGAAAAGCTTGACTGCAATGCCGCGTAGCGGTCATTGTCATTATGAGGCGTTGCCTTACCGCTTGGCGGTGACCATAGACTCATACAGTGTGTACTTGTATGAAACATGGCAAACAAAATAGAGCAAGTGATAAAATTTTGTTTGAGTGTCCCACATTTATTTAATTGGGTTGCAATTAAATAGGAGCATGGCATATGTGTCTAGCATATATTTGTAATGTGGATGCTAATAATATTTTATATTTTTGTAGGCATGCTTAGAGATCGTTTGAGATCGATATAAGAAGCATGGCATAGCTAGCATGGCATATGTGTATAGCATGTTCTTGTAGTAAAGTTGCTAATAACATTTTGTAGGCATGCTTAAGGGTCATAGAAGCATGTAAATGCATATCAAGTGTGATATTCTATAAGCATGCTTTAGAAGAAGTAAAAGTATGTAACGGCTGTAATTGCGAGAGCGTAAGAGATAAGACATAGTTACTTATCTTATGCCGATTTGGAGCGAGTTGGAGTTGGAAATGATGTAAGTACCCAAATCATGTTGGAGTTGTCCAAGCATGACGCTCCAATATTGCTTTGGCGAAGTTCCTTAGTAGAAGGATGATGATTTCACTAATTGGAGAGAGGTAATCGGTGATTATGTCTCCCTGTTTATTGTGGTTGGGTGCTTGCGCGTTACTCCTATGTGCTCAGATTAGCTTTCTTCTGCAGAAGTAATTGTTAAGAACAACGAGCAGAGGTTGACTGGGGGCTGTCAATGAGCAGTGGATGAAGAGGGGACTCGCGTTGAGGCTCCGTGTTTTCCAGCATAGACCGAGAGTCGTCAAAGAGATGACGATCAGCAGTGGCCGACGCTGATCGAAGACGATGGGAGATGAGGTTGGGTTTCTGGTCAGTTGAGAGCTCTCCTGATGTTGGTGTTGCCCAAACAGATACTTGGGTGTTGATAGAAGATGTTAGATATGGAGTACTCGGTGGAAGTCCAGAGAAGGGGTGGTTGGGTGTCCTGATCAATGATCCAGGTACCCATAGTAAATTCAATAGATTTGGAGCTCAGCGGAGACTTGATGCTCGACGGAGAGTTGATGCTCGGGGGAGAACTGGTGTTCAGCGGTGGTACCCAGCGGTGAAATTCAGCGGTGATGCCTAGCGGAGGCTATCCAGCGGTGAAGCTATCCTGCAGTGAAGCTCAGTGGAGCATGTGCTCGCTTGGAGCTCGGCGGAGACAGCTGTGATTCGACACTTGAGCTCAGCGGAGGCTCGGAGGTTGGCGGAGGCTCAGCTCGGCGGAGGCTCGGAGGTTGGCGGACACTCAGCTCGGCGGAGGCTCGGAGGTTGGCGGACACTCAGCTCGGCGGAGGCTCGGAGGTTGGCGACGTTGTTTGCTAGCGGTTTGCAATAGCGAGGCCATGGGTGATATTCGGCGGTGCTTGGCCAGTGGTGAATGCCAGGGGAGGCCGCTGCCTATTGCAGAGTAGAGCTTTGATGGTCAGCGGAGAAACCTTGGCTAGCGGTGATGGTTACGGGAGGACGCCAGCGGTGGTTGGCTTTCGCATCCATTGGAGCATGACCGGCGGAGGAGTATAGTGGTGATGCCCAGTGGACGATATCGGCGGAGGTTTTGCCGCTGGTGTGTCCTGGCGGTGTTTGTAGCTAGCTGTGCAGTGTGCAGTGGAGAGTCGGCGGAGGACCGGACTGGAATTTTGCAGCTGCTCAGCGGTGATTGGACAGCGGTAATGCTCGGCGGAGCGGAGCCAGGAGGAAAAGAGGTGAAGCTCAGCGGAGGTTTTCCGTAGCGGAGCGGAGCTGTGTCTGCAGCGGACCGAGTTCGAAGTCCGGCGGAGCGGCACTTTGATTTCGGTGGAGCGAAGCCAAGTCGGGCGCGCATCTGCAGGCGGAGTGGAGCCAAGTCAGGCGGAGCGGAGTTTTAGGTGACCGGAGCGGTGGAGCGGAACTTTTGCAGTTTGCGTTGGGGCTGGAGGGAGCCAGCGGCAGAAGAAACGCAGCAGAGGAAGGCCGGTGCTGAGGTGCCGAGGTGACCGGTGCGTGCAGCTGTAGTCACTGGCGGAGCGGAGCTGAGGTTGGCGGAAGTTGCCCGGAGTTTCCAAGCGGTGATGGCCGGCGAAAGCTCTCGTTCAGCGGAGCGGAGTCCGCTGCTAGATTCCGGCGGAGATGCAACCTGCGACAGGGAGCTCGCAGCGGGGACTGCACACCGGCGCTGCAGCCTGTAGCTGAGACCGGAGCGATGCTGTGCGAGCAGCGGAGCAGGGGAGAGCCGGGCGGTGCAGCACTGGGCGGAGCAAGGCGCTGGGGATGCTGAGAAGGAGGGTTGGGCGGAGTCTGTCCGCTGATAAAGTACAGCGGAACAAGTCCGGCGGAGCTTTTTGCGGAGCGGATGTTCGAGCTCGCTAGTGGAGACCGGTCCGATGGACGCTGACCCAGCAGGTGGATGAAGCAACTTGGCCATGGCTGCTGATATATCGAGGAAGGAGGAGCTCAGCGGAGTTTGGAGGCTCAGCGGGGGATCTGCAGCAGAGATGGAAGTTGGGCGGAGCGGAGGAGTTGTAGCTGGCGGAGCTGCAAGTTGAAGTTCAGCGGAGATGAAGTCTGGCGGGAAATTTGAAAATTGGAGGGGTGCCCAGAGAAGTTTTCTGGGTGTCCTGAGATTTTTTTTTTTTTTTTTTTTTGTTTTTTTTGGAGGTTCAGCGTTGACCTGCTCCGCCGAGCGTTGACCGACCCAGCCGGGCGTTGACCGACTCCGATTTGATGTTGAATGAGTGTTGACTCGACACTTTCGGGTCAAAGTTCGTGGTAGCTGACGAAGCCTTTGTGTTGGCTTCCCACAGACGGCGCCAATGTTAACGTTAAAGATTGAGCGGGATCTCTAGTTAGCTTTAGAGAAAGAGAGAGAGAGAAAGAGAGAGAGAGAGAGAGAGAACGACACAAGCGAAGTATAGTGGTTCACCTCCCGCCTTAGCGGGAGACTACGTCCACTTGAAAGCTTATACTAGTGTGTCGAGCCTTGCGGCCCAAGTGCATTACAAAGTGTGTAATGGAGTGTGTTGAATGGTGTTTAAGTGGGAGGAGGCATTCCTTTTATAGGTGAAGGAATGCTCCTCCTTTACATTTTCTTAGATGTGGGACAAGAACCCACTATTCTAGTCTAGAAAGCCTATTTGTGGGGGCATGTTGGCAAGGCCGGGAAGGTGGCTTCCCGGCGACGGATTTGCCTCTTCCGGATACCGTGGCGTAGCTTGAACATAGGGCTACAAGATGCATGTCTCGGTTGGTCCTCACCATGGCTTGTGGGTGTCTCAAAGAGGGTGTTACTTATGCTTGGTGATGTAGTAAATACTCCATATTGTTGGAGGTATGTACAACCGCCAATTAATTTGGAAGATAAAATATATTATTAACAGCGGTGTATTGTTTTCACTCATGATAATTAGACAACAATCAAACAAAGATCTAATATTCAGACATGTAAACATAAGACACTAAACCCAACTGCTCAGCAAGCAAGAAAGTCAATAGAAAATGATGGGGACTGCCCACATGAAAGGAGAAATAATTGAAACTAAAGCAGAAAACAAATAATTCAGTGACTTCAATTTTCTTCCAGTGAATAAACATATCAAAGGTTGATGGGTTGCTGAAGCAATGAATATGGTCTAGAAGTGAAAGTTTCAATTAATTAGTTCACCATCAAAGCCAGTAACAAGAAGTTGTCCAAAAGAAAAACATTAGCATGGGGAGATTCTTTAATACTTAACAAGGTATTAATATGGAGAATGTAAAGCCCTTAAGCTCAAATGATGATGGAATGTGCACAAAGTGGATTAGGATAATGAAGGATTTCATCCCATCTAAGAAGCACCGGTATGGGTACGAGTATCCGGATACGATACGGTCGGATCCGTGGATACGGCAAATCTTAAATGTAATTGGATACGGGTACGAGAAGGATCCGTCAAATATATATATATATATATATATATAATATAATATAATTAGAAGAAAAAAATTATGCAACATAAACAAAGTACTAGTTTATCACAATCAAACATTATCAATCTAAAGGTTCAAACAAAAGGTTAACACAACAATCAAACACTATCAACTTCATTCAACTTGGACAACATCCTCAGGGTCTTCATCTTCATCATCAACATCCTCCATCACTGATGGTTCCTGAAAAATACACAATTTATCACAATTCACAAATTAGCATAATGCAAGGAATTGTAAATGTTGCAATCTTGTTTACTTAAATGTTATGGCATTTAGAGGCAGCAAGTAACATGTTTACTGACCATTGCAACTATCATTTTGTACTTATCATCTTCCTAACATGTTAGTCATGTTACAGAATGAGTGGCAAGTGGCAACAATTAATGAATCAACAGCATTGAAAAGTCTAAATTAATTGAATCATTGAATGTATATAGGCAAGGGGTTCCATGCTTTTGTTCACTTTCCCATATCCTTCTATCATCAAACCCATGAAACCCATATCATTATCCTTCTATCATCAAACAATCAAACCATAAGACTATCTGCCACCGTATGGTATAAACTATAAAGGCATAAATAGCCTATTACTCTCTCCCATGGTAAGGCATTCTACAATTCCCAAGAAAATTTTTTGCCGTATGGTTTATAGTCCAAGTCATATATGGCTTGCAATCAGGTAAGCCATCTCTATATAATATTTTATTGTTTAATTCTTTTATTCCTCTTTTACCCCTCTTCATTCAACTTACAGAATTTTTATTCCATTTGTGTCCTTTTTCGGTTTTAATCACAATTTCCTTTTCTCGTGAAATTTTATTTCTAAAAATTTTTCAATAATAAAAACTATACCATTGTGAAGTTCACATTTAGATCTTTCATTTGAGCGTAATATTGAATATATTTGGGCTAAATTATTTTAATACATAATCATGAATTATGTTTTTATAAGAGATAATATATTATAAAATTTTGAAAATTACAATATTAAATAATGGCCTCTTCAAAATCTTCTCGGAGACTAGCTCTGAGCTCCGAAAAAGTACCACACACACTTACATAAAACAAAATAACAAAATGATAATATAAATATAAATAAAACTATTAATCACCACAGTTAGTATTCCAGTAGACTATCATTACTTCCTCCATGTTCTGCATTCCTCCATATCCACCATGTGTATTGGATCCACTGCTACCACAGAATTGCTGCACTCCTGCATGTGCACCACTTGTTCCAGATCCACCACTTCCTCCATAATGAGGAATTTCACCATATCCAGCTGTTCCTCCATAATGCTGTCCATATCCACCACTTCCTCCTCCATAGTGTTGTCCATATCCAAAATTACCATAGCCAAATGTTGTAGGTGATTGTTGTAGTTGGGACTCACGAGCTCTTCTCTCTATTATTTCAGTTTTTTTTCATTCGTAAGTAATCACGTCCTTCTGGATATGTAATTGAATCCAAACTAGTAAGCATGATCTTGCTCTCCTCATGTTGACGTTGAATAGCTAATTTTTGAGATGCACATTCCTCATGCTTAGAGGAAAAAGCATTTCTCTCCAACAAGCTTTTTTCAAGTAACTTCTTCAGTTCTTGGTTGGATTCTTTCACTTGTTGAGCAATCTTAGTCTTCTCATTCAACTCTTTCCTTTTCAGCTTTGCTTTCTTTACACCAATAGGCCGATGAGGTGAGGCAAGTTCATCACTAAACAGCTCTTGTTCGTCTTCATCTGCATTCAAATCGACATCAAATGGTAATGTACCTGACGATTGTGATGTGCGAGACGTTGATTCATATCCTTCACTTGAGTAATTTTTTTGTCGTGGTTTAGTTGAACTTCTACCATTATCGGTCCATTTTTCAGCATCCTTGAGAATAGGCCACACATGATCAAATTGAAGCTTCTTCTTTGTATAGTTAGGATCATCTAGTAGATGCTGTTTTGCTGAAGCAATCAGTGTCCGTTATACTAATGTCCTCAATTCATGTAGTACTATATATTCCCAAAAAAAAAAAAAAAAAATGTAGTACCATACTGTAGAAATAATAATAATAATACACGTATCCACAGAAAATGTATTCAATCAAATTGGCAATTATATAAAATTGATTATCTTCAAATCATAATATCTGCCATCCTTTGCTGAACAGAAACAAGATTCAAGCATGTAAAATGATGATAACAGAAGACAGGAAATATATGATTAAGAATCAGAATTCATTGTCAAGTGTCTATCACTTTGAAGAACTGTTTCACAACACAAGTAAGAACTACTTTCAGATACCCCTTCTAAAGTAACTACTTACACAGTACAACGTTACAAACCACCAGTGTGTTCAATGGTGGTTCTGAAAATGGTCATTCTACCCAATTGCTATGTCCTTTTCTCAAATCGTGCACTTTAGCAAGGAGCAAGCAACATATACAGCCTTTAGAATCATGTCTTTCGCTGTGTTATGTATCCAAAGTCAGCAGAATCTAACAAAGTTCACAATCTACAAAAATATCCCCCAAAACAAGGCAGCAAAAAAGAAAATTCTTAGTCTAGAGTAATATAACTACAATATCAAAATCGTTACTCACAGAAAAAGTAGTCAGTCCTGGAAATTTCATGTTGTTAACACTTCATCTCCTTTCATGATCTAGAGTCTTGACTGCAACTAGAAAAGCATCCATGCCAGGCAGTTGTCGCAGATACCTTGCTTTAAAAGCCTCTCTACATTTTTCTCATTCCCCGTCATCAAATCTTTCACTTGGAATATCCCCCTCAAACAACAGACCAAAACAGAAATTCTTAGCCTTCCAGTGTATCAAAATCAAAGTCTAAATCGCTACAAATTCTGTCTGTCCTGAAAGTTTCTCATTATCTCAGTAGCAGCCATTTTCTTTTCATGATCTAGAGTCTTGACTGCATGCAGAAGCACATCCATTCCCCCCCTACCTTGTTCTGATTCTCCATCATCAACTTTTTCATTCCACTTAATTGATCCTTCACTTTTCTTATCCTGTTGCTTTTCATTTTTTTGATAAGCCCTTTTTGCTCTGCGTATCATCTGAATTGTTGCATCACATTTTCTGCAAAACCATTTTCCTTTTGGAATGGAACAGAGTGGTGGGTTCAAGCAATAGATATGGTACGCATGGTCGCAGCCATCACAAAGAACAATCTTATCATCATCTTTATCGGTGAGACAAGCTCTGCATAGACAAGAAGGGCAGTACCAACGTGGACCATACAGCTTCAACTGCCCTGCCGTCAGACACCTCACATGGTAGTACTTGTTCATGCAGTATGGATGACCACATATTTTCACTGTCTCACCCTTTACTACCACAACTCCACAAACTTTGCAAAGGTTCAAGTCGCCGTTATCTTCAGATAGTTGAATTCCATCATCTGTACTATAATTTGAGTTATCTCCCAACTCGACTGTTTCCTCATTTGTAGGAACATTTTCACCGCCAACTCCATCAACTAGACTTTTGCTGGCAATCAGCCTTTCACACACTTCACAATTCTCATGCGGTGATGCAATACCACAAGCAGTGCAACTTGCACAATACCAACTTTTTGTAGGAATGCCTTTGACAGCAGGCTGAATGCAAGATACATGGTACATCTCCTCACATGAATCACATACTAGACAATCACTCCCATTTGCCTTGTCTCCACAGTGCCTGCAAGTGTATACTGTGTATACACCACAATCCTCTGTCTGCTCCAGTTTAGGATAAGAGTCAGATTCCAAGGTGTGGAACTGTTTTAAAGTGACAAAGTTTAGAATATTCCTAACAACCAGCACGATCAATCCTAAATTAGAATCTTAAGCATGTAACTAAGATGCACTTAATAGGTATTCTGTTATCCAGAAATTTATTAGAATACTGACACAAACCACCAAAAATGATTTTAGAATTCTTTGATTGTCAGGCAACTTCATATCATTACCATAATCCAGACAAGTCAAATCAACATTTTCACATACCCAAAATTAAACTGAATTTTTCAGAAGTGAGAAGAATGTGCGAAAGATAGATAGGCATACAGAAAAAAAAAAAAAAAAAAAAAAAAAAAAGAAGTTTTATCAATCGGTTTTGTGCATGTACTGCAAAGACTTAGAATTTTCTGGAAATCTTTTCTATATGCATTCCAAGGTACCAAGTGCTCCATACAATCAGGAGTTTAGATATCTGAGATTTAGTTACACTCAATTCAAGGTTGAAAGTAGAAACTCTTTTACCTCATTTTTCCCAACTTCAAACGTGCTGTAGCCTGAACCTCCGACCTGGGATGACAGATATAAGAATTTGTTCAGAGAACAGGTAGAGTGAAGATAACTGCTTATTGAAGTAAATCTTCAGATACTTGGAAGTTGGAATGGATACCAATACCAACATGTACAACTGAATCATCTAACCTGGTCCTTGCAACTCCTTGACATGTCCGAGAGGCTTTTTGCAAGGGAAATCAATTCCGTACCAACCCCTTGAAGCTTTCTCCATACCTAAAAAAATACTGAGGTTCAGAATATATAAAACGACAGAAATTAAAATTCATTTCAGGGACTTTTACATGAACAGACTGGTAGCACAGTCTAGAGCTCCATGTAAATTTGTAACATGCATGCCCATTAACCAATTCCTAGTAAGAAATTCAGAAGCAAAAATGTTTTAGCTACAAAACTTAAATCACACATATTCTTGCCAGTATATCTAACACAAAGGCAGAATATCACAAGGCAACTCAGACTTTCAAAAATAAGGAGTACAACAGTGGGACTGTGATACAGGAGTATGCCACTCACATGCACTAACATGTCAAAAAGAAAAGAATAGACCCAATGAGGACCATAAATGACGATACAAGCATGGGAGAAGAGAAAAATGCAGTCTGCTAAAAGGAAAGCCACTAAAAGCTTCAAACATATTCACCTGTGTTGAGGTAAATATACCAGGCCTCAACCTCACATATTGCGCATACATCCACAAATAAACTTTGCAACACCACAAATATGTTTCCCCATGAAATTTAAAGCAGGAATGTAAAGTCCAAGAACCTTCAAGCTTACAGAATATTGGGGAATATGTAAGTGTTGAGACTTCCCAAGGAAACATTTTCCTTGACTAAAGAAAACCTTTCATACCTCCACATCTTTTCATTATCCAATGTCACCTTTTGACCAAAGTATAGTACACAAGTGCTTTCCCAAAAGGACTTTAAAAACGTACAACTGTAGTGCTGAAAAATTCACTCCATCAGCGTGATATGCCTTGAAGAGCAGGTTAATGAACCGACTGTTTTTACAAAATGCATATTAACGGAATTCAGAGAACCATTATGTTTAAAAGAAAAGTAAGAATCAATACCTTCACCTACAGCTAGATAATCAAGTGCATTCTCACAATTGACACCACCGTTCATGATCATTACCAAAACGATATTCCATGTGCAATAATATATCTTTCAAAAAATGTTCAATGTTCACAGTAACACTACTTAAAACATCAAAAATCTTGACATTACATCTATATCAGATCCGCATCATATACTAGCCACAATTACAATCTATTGGTTGAATGATAAACATCATGATTACTACAATTTAGCATAAAAGTATCTAACTTGCCTGTTGCATATCCTTTGAGAAGAGCAACGGTGAATCTTCATAAACTCCACTTTTCATCCTTGAGTTTATGTGTTTAAGGTCAAAAATGCTGTCAGCCTTGATTCCTTGAAAATTTTGTAACAGCAGCTTGCACAATAAAGCAAACTTCTCTGAGACTAAGATATTGAAAAAAGCATGTTGGCACGTCGAAGTGACTGTATGATGCTTTGATTTACTTGAAGAGCCATTAGATATAACATCCTCCTGCCCACTGGCTACATTATGAGGTCCATTCCAGACTGACCGTACTGGCAGAAAACACTTGTGCCGATCCTCATTATCTTCACCAAATTCCTGCAAATCAATGACCAAATGGAAACATTTACAATTAACTTAATGATTTGATTGTATTGGAAGTTGAATAAAAATGTCAAATTTCCACAGAATCTGCTAAAAATCAATTATCTAAACATGGATTCTTGGTGCAGCACAAACCTTAGGCACTGTATGATCAATCTGTCGAAGATGGCCCAGGGCTTCTCTGATGCACACCTGTACACCACCTTCATCATCACTTATTGACTGACACATGTGCTCCAGTACGGCATTTCTCCACTGTCTCCCTGAGCAATCATCAGAACTATTTATTCGAAGATGGACTTGCTCAGAAGAGGTGTTGTGTATAACCGGGCCCACCGGTTGCTTTAGACGCTTCAAGAAATCAAGCACAGGTTGATGAGAAAAACTAAGATAAAAGGTTATCATCCAAAAGAAATATGAGGATTGAAGGGATGGAGATAGAATATGTTTATCTTTTATCATTCAATGAAGCACAATGAGGTACGTTATGTAAGACTCTCATCACCTAAATTAGAGCTCATCCTCATTTCGATAATCAGTATTAACTAGTTTAGCTATTGGCCCACAAAGTACCAAGAGTATCAACTCCATCATTAGAGGTTATAATAAAAGCCATCCTAAAACTAGTGTGATGAACTCTCAGATGCACTTATGAATAAATGATGGTTAAGCTATTTTGTTCATAATTCTGGCTTGAAAAATCTTCATTCTTTTGGATTAGGACCCAAAATTGATTGTGCAAATTATGTGAGTGGTGTTTCAATTTTCCTTAGTTTTGTATAAGTGGTTATTTATAAGCTGGTTCTTCAGTCTAAATAATAACATCGCTCAGATGTATTTATATCAAAATTCAATCAACTGTTAACCTAATATCATTATCAGGGACGTGAGCCAATAGCGTAACATTGCGGAATACCTTACATGCATACATATTTAGGCAGAGAGGAAGAGAACCAGAGAGGGTACCTGGTCCACCATTTGACTCCAAGATTCCCCATTAGCTCTCCCATCTTCCTGTGATTTGCTGTCCCAACTCCACCTCTCACGCCTCCGCCTCTTGTAAGTCCGAATACCCTCACTTGCCCCTGAGGAGCTGCTCTTGGCAACATCATTACATATCGCAAATTCAAAACCATTGGCTTCATTCTTGGAACATTGAGCCGCCCTAGTGAACTCCATGCTATCACCATTGCTTTTTCCTTCTTCAAATTCCATCACAAAAAGAAAAAAGAAAAGAAAAAAACCCCAATTCTCCCCCAAACTTCACAGCAGCCAAAATTAGGGTTTCAGAGCCACCACCTGAAGTTCCAATCTTTTTAGCACCCAACAACTTTTAAACAAAACCCACCAAAACAAACACACCATATAACAATCACATTCAAATCCCCATAGCAAAACCATTACAGTTTGGCAGCCAAGAAAATTGAATTAACCACAAAAAACAAAGAAAAGCCAAAATCTTTTGGCATGTTTGCTCGAGGTGACCTCGGGAAACGTGAAATTCAACTAAAGCCAACACTGTAACAAAGTCTTTAACTCCATTCTGAGACGCAATAGGTTAGCCCTAGGTCAAATTCAAGATTCAATATTTGGTTTTTGTTTCAAGTTGGTACAAGTTCTTGGAATCCAAACAGACGCAGAGAGTAAACAAATTAGGGAAGAATTGAAGAGGAGAGAGAGGAAGAGAGGAAATCTGACCTGAGAGACAAGAGTGCAGAGGCCGCGAAGAATGGAGACTTTGGAATCTGAGAAGGGAGTTGCGGTTGCGGTTGTGGTTGTGGTTGTGGAGCGGACCTTGTTCTGTTCAGTAAAAAATACTTCCTGGGATTTTTTTTTAAATTGGACAAACACAGAGGCGCTACTACGACTCGCAACTCGCAAGTCAGACTTTTTTCTTTTTCGTTTTCTCGGTAGAAACCGTTTTTTTTTTTTCTTTTTCTTTTTTTATTAACAGATTTTTTTTGTTTTTGTGAAATGAAAGTCACGCCTCCAAATTTGTTATCTATTTATGTGAATTAATTTAAATTTTTTATTAGTTTTAGTCGTCATACTCACCTTTTCTTACATGACATATGCTCTCAAAATTGGACAATACTTGGCTGACCACATTTCTAATCCAATGAAAACTAAATACTTGTCCTTTATTTTAGGGGGGTGAAATTTGCACACCCCTAATTACAAATGGCACACCCTTTCATTTTTTTAATATTATTCCATCTCACAATTTTTTACACTTCCTAAAATACCCTAAAGTTAGATTTTTTTTTTTTGGTCCTCTCTCTCTCTTCTCCAAAACCACGACAATCCTCTGTGAATCTTCTGGCAGAGATCGGACATCACTGCATATTGCACCCCCACCCTCCACTCTCCAAGACACGCCAAACCAAACTTTCAAAGCTCTCAAAGCCCTCCTCCCTTTCACCTCCCCTAGGTTTCATCATGGGGTTGGTCACCCAGTTCATGAGAGATTGTCGTCTCGTGGAGGTAATTTTCGATTCTGGGTTGGTTTATGCTCCGCCGTGATTTTCGACACCGGCGGTTGTTCTAGATCTTCTGGGTTCATTTTCCGTCTTGCCTGCACCTGTAGACGTGTCAACCTCGACTAGAGCTGAGTTTTCGAAGCTGCTGGGTTGGTGTACATCTGCTCCTCCGTTTTTCACCGTCGAAATTCCGGGAAGTACCGTGTTTTGAAATTGAGCCTAGGTGAGTTACGTTATCCTTAGTCTTGGTGAATTGTGGTTGCTGTTGCATGATGGGCTGTTGATGTTGAGTTGGTTGGACACTTGGACTGCAGAAACGATGAAGTGAATGGTACCCAAAGTTTGGAATTCCCTCTGCTCGTTGTGCACAGAGCAACTTGTAAATGGGTACTTTGCTTTTAGTCAAATGGATGAAATTGGATTATGATTGGGTTCTGTCATTTGATCGTTGAAGGTAAAATTTGGAATTCTAAAACATAAATGTTCTTTGGTCAATTCTTGGTTGTGAATTGGTTGTTTGCCCAAAATATATTGAATGGTGGAATTATGTGAACGGGTTGTTTTGGGTGGTGAATTTGATGTTCGATTATTTCCTGTGAGTTTGATGGTTGGAATGAATATATGGGAATTGAATTGTGATGTGATTTATGGACCAGGTGCATACCTTGATGTTAAAGTTCAGCTCCTCAATGGCTGCTTTATGCTCCAAACCCCCAATACCCTCTAGCACTACTTGCCTACCTCTCCAATCTTCCCTCCATTGTATCACTAAATTCCCATTTCTCAACCAAATCCCACCCCCAGATTCCACTCCCATTTTCATCTCATAGCCCTCCTCTGATCTGCACTCCCCCCACATGAAAAGAATCTCACTTTCTTAACCAAATCCCACAAACCCATATGCAAATCTCCTGACCCATCTCACAAATCCATCTTCAAGACTTAAAACCTCACTTCCTAGAAATGACGAAATCTACAGTAACCCAAAATGGTCCCAATCCACAGACCTTCAAGATCTGCATGCTCTATTTCTGGCCACATTTAGCAACACCCACAAACCCTCTCAACGATTTCTTCATCCTTCCAATGAAGCTCTCTGTACGCTCACTCTTCAGCCTCGTACATGGAGAAGAAAGAGAGAAGATTGTCATGGTTTTGGAGATGAGAGAGAGAGAGAGGACCCAAAAAAAAAACTGATTTTAGGGTATTTTAGGAAGTGTAAAAAGTTGTAAGATGAAATAGTATTAAAAAAATGAAAGGGTGTGTCATTTGCAATTAAGGGTGTGCAAATTTCATCCCCTTATTTTATTTTATTATATCCTAATTCAGGTCCCTTCTCTTCTTCCTCTAAATCACAGCTCTTCTTTAACTCTTGATTATGGGTTTTTCCACCGATCAACTTTGTCGGAACTTCTCAAAACATAAGGTTAGACATGGTTTGTATAGTCTCTATTGTCTATTATTGGGAAATGAGAGATGCAGCTTCTCCTTCACCCGTTCTCCATCTCTGTCGTTTATATAATAAAAAGGACAGGCATTTAATTCTCATTGGCGTTGGTTAGGAATATGGTTAGCCAAATATTGTCCTTCAAAATTTGTTGAACATTTAGTCTTTATGTATTTACTTGGAGTTTGGATGTAGGGCACAATTTTGTTTACTTTTTTGACAATGGGTTTATTTTGCCAAACGAGCTAAATTCGAGCTAAATTAAACCAATTGTTTTTGTCTGTTTCTCATGTTACATGAGTACATATACTTCCAACATTTGCTGAACTTTGATACGTTTTTCATTTTTGTGGAATTTGACCTCCTTTGTCTAAGGATTGTGTATCAATATCCATCTTACATGTATCATCTTAATTTGTAAAACTCGTGTTCAAAATTAGAATTGAATAATTGTTAGTATCCATTAAAACAAGGGCGGTAATGGCTTAACTTCAAAAAGAATTACAACAAATCGAATAAGAGGATAAGAGAAACACCCACTATACGAGGCAGTGAAAACATTGGCATCATCCCTAAGTGTTTAGCGACAAAAGAAATAGCACAACTCATGAACTCCAAACCACAGTGAAAACCAATTTCCACCGTACAAGGAAGGAGAGCATCATCATCATCATAGTGGGTGTTCAGCAACCAAATCCCGAGCTGGTAATTTCATGATTGGACGCTCCTCATTAAATATATCGAGATTAAAGAAAGAATTGTTCATGTTGGGCATACTCTTAAGTCTTAAGTTTGAGACGATACCATTTTGAGAACTCACCTAATGACATGAAGAGAAATCTCGAAGAGATTAAAAAATACACAAATCAAATATTAATGACGAGTTATAAAAAGCTGCAAGACTAACATATTTAATTATTTTAAAATAATTAACACCATTAAGGTTTATAGCTTCAAATCTCACGAATAAATTTTGATGCTCATCAAAGAGTAAAGTGAAAACTGTTGAAAGAAAATAGAATTATAGTAGTGTAGAATTAATTGTAAATACATAAACACGTTGAAGCAAGCAACGACAAAGGTATAAGCAGGTCGCCAGTTTAGGGGAGAGCTGCCTGCCGATGACGACAAGACAGGCGGCATCATCATCAGTGGGGAAGATGAAGTGCATATCTTGCCTGGAGAACTACGACGCACGTGACGCCGGCACGTGCAAGGAGTGCTACGAGGAGGCCAACGAGACCGAGGAGGAGCTCAAGCGCGAGATCGACGACCTCAAGGCCAAGGTCGCCTTCCTCAAGTTCTCCACTCGCTCCCAACCCATCTCCTTCTCGGACGTCGTTTTGGTTGCCTCCCAGGATCCCTCCGCCGCAGGGCTCTCCGTCCCCGTTCCGGCCCATAAGGCCGTTTTGGTCAGTACCCATTTCGCCTATTTCTTCATTCATCAGTCCCCTTTGTGGGTTGAGCTGTTTTCTTGGGTTTTTTGCACTCACATTGTGTTCCATCTTTTGTCTTGATGAAAGAGTTGTCGAAGATAATCATTGTTGTTTGTTAGGAATGTAGATTCAAGAACCCATAATCAATTCCCGGTTTTTCCATGAATCCGAAATTTTTTAGTTTCATTAGGCATTAGGCAAAACTTGTTTGATTATATAGAGTGCTGTGATTCTATGAACAAATTTCTGTTTGAGTAGGTCACATGATCCTGTTTTGTTCATGTGTTTTGGACTTCCTATGAACATGTTGATGCTTAATAATCAGGCGAGTCGTTCCCCGGTGTTCAGAGCTATGCTTGAGAATCAGATGGAGGAAAGCCTGAGTGGCACAATCAAGATCGGTGATGTGTCCTATGATGCCCTTCGTGCCTTTGTCAACTACCTGTACACAGCTGAGATATGCCTCGATGAGGAAATGGCCTGCGACCTCCTAATATTGGCCGAAAAGTACCAGGTGCAGCATCTCAAGGACTACTGCGAGAAGTTCTTGGTGTCCAAGCTGAACTGGGACAACTCAATATTGAGCTACACCTTTGCACACCAGCACAATGCCAAGCATATAGTTGATGCAGCCTTGACTTTGATCACAGACAACATGGACAAGCTTACTACGCGGGAGGAGTACATGGAGCTGGTGGAGAAAGATCCACGACTCGTGGTGGAAGTCTACGAGGCTTATCTGTCGAAACAGATCAATACTGCAGCCCAAAAGGATTCTTCTGCACGAGTAGGTCCTGCAGTTAAGCCCCCCCTCCGTGATGCCTTTAGTGATCTAGATTATGTCTAAATTTGATCCGGCTTAACTCTTAAATCTTAATATAAATTAGGTGTGAAGATTGTACTGTGAGGCATGTCTTGTGTTGTGATATAAGACTTACAATATCATCGTCTGAGTGTTAATTTATGCACATCTGAGTCTTTGACCACCTATTATGTGCATTTGGATTCTTCCTTTCAAAAACAACAAAAGTGATTGTGCAAGCTAATGCTCAGATTATACAACATAAAATGTGCAATAAGTCAGTTGCGCTGGCTTCTTTCTTGCGGTGAGAGACTTCGATTCCTTTTTTGCAGAAAAAGACCTCAGTTTCTTTGCACTCAATCATATTGTCACAAACGCTTGTCACCCATTAAGATCTTCCAGCTTGCATGGGGTCCTTCTCCTGTATCGTGTAGTGCAGGCACCCATCCAACTGCATTTGCAAGTTCGTGAAGCTCACCGATTACAGACACAGAGTCACGTATATAAACGCGTCCCCCAGGCCTTAACATTCGGTCCATTTCAAGAATGATGGTTGAGATATTACACCTGTGATTAAGAAGTTCAGATTAGTACAAAACCAGTGTACTCTGCAATCTGCATTATATGAAGGTCCACCTATAAATTAATCAAATGGGAAATATGTATACCTCTTTTGCTCGATAGAGAAGAGACCCGCTGCGTGCAGTAAGTCATATGTTCTTGGATAAGTGTCAAATGGCTCACACCTGGAAAACATAAATTTGACCATCATGACAGGGAAAATAAGCAGTTTTTTATTGCAGTTTTCATAACTTCCTTTTCTATTAGCCTTAAAAATGTTACTCAACAAAGATGCAAAACCAACTTATGTTAACATATGCTCCGAGCTATGCTAAAAGAAAACTGCAAGTCAAGATCAGAAAGCAGAAGGTGCATTGCCCGTACCAGTCATGCATTACTCCGATAAGTCCACGGTCATAAATAACTGGTAAGGTGTTGAACCCAGAAACAGGAACAACATTCATTACCCAACAATCTAGCCCGTGGTCATGCAATGCTGCTGCAAACCTGCCAAGGTCAAAACCTCAAAATGATTTCAACATATATTTTTGTAGTTGAAAGAACAATCAAATTAGCAACAGCCTTTATGGCCGTTTTAATGGTGAAGAGCATACCCTCCATATCCAGCCCTCATGTCCATTATGTTTCTAAAGTTTAACTCTTTCCAATGGTAAGCACCAACATAACCTGTTAATATTTCATTCCAGTACTTTGCCTCAGCCGTGAAGATTTCTTTTCTAGATATATAGGCATCTAATCGTATGCTCTGGAGTCTGTCTGGTGGATCCTGAAGCCTTGCAGGCCACAAAGAAACATTTGCTCCATAACCATTTTCAGGTAACCGAGTGATGCATGCCTTCAAACCAACATACCTGCAAAAAGTATAACCAAGGGTTATGATGGTTAAAAACCACCATAGCAAGGCTTAATGAATCGTGATCTTCTTTTTGAGATTTCAGATTTTGAAAGAGCATATAGAATTGCCAACTAAAAAAATCATTATTACAAGATTATTGTTAAATTTGTTAGCTTTGTGTGTGAGTGTGGGTGGGTGCACATAGTATCAAAACTGTAAAATTTCTGATGAAATGCAAAATCAAGTTCCCAGCAAATCAACTATCTCCTAATTACCCAACAACTTCACCAAATCTGCAGGCCAAGGTCCTACTCAACAGCATAGACAATCCATCAAAATGAGTACAAAGAACTTGACTTTCAGTTGTATAATGACATGCAATTAAATGCATGTCATTTGAAGAGTGCTAGTCAACCAAGAACTTTAAACTTTGAAGTATGACATACCAAACATTGTCTGGATCATCATTGGAATCACATAATGGAGGCTGCACTTCGACATCACGACTAAGATAGCAGCTGTTGTTCAAAGGTTTCCTCCATATGGCAATCATCCCTTCCTTCTTTATAAGTTCCCAGCAAATGCGTGTAGTCAGGTCCTCCATTTCTGTTAATAGATAAACAAACCCTGATCTTAGTCCTCCAATAGTAAGAATATAATCATATTAGTTTCTTGTTAAATTATAAAGAATATTAGATTCGAGCACTTCAATGAGTACAGAAAGATACAGTTGGTAGCTACGAAAAGAATAAAACATTACACGATGAGCTACCTTTCCATTGTACTTGTAGGGCTTCTTCATGTTTATAAACAGGCTGCGCTGCCCAAACAAAATATCCTCCTGCTCTCAGCAACCTGTCAACCTCGAGAAGCCAAATTCCGTCTACATCACATAATCATAAGAAAAAGGATTCTTAGATTCAACGAGCTTTTATCAACAATTAACAAAAGAAGTTACAAAAAACCGTATTAGATAGAAACTCAGAGAATCAGTTCTATGAATGATACGCACTTCAGATACACCATTAAATTAATATGAGATCTTTAAAGCTATAAAATAAACAAGAATTTTCTATAGGATGTACAATAGAGAGAGATTACCATCACGAGTCCAATTAATTCTACATCTTGAACAGTGGATCAAGTCAAAAGCCTGGCTTGGATACAACAAGCGGTGAGTTGCAAACACTGCCACCATAGCAGGCACACCACGCTCTAGTGCAAACTGGATCTGGTTCTCATGGACATCTTTTGGCGCTACTGACAGAGTGGTCACATTCCGTTGCATCAAAAAGGCACCAAAACTCGCTACTCCACAACCAACATCTAACGCTACTCGGGTCTTGCGGCCAAATGCAATTTCAGGAATCATCTGCTCACTCAATCCGAGAGATGGTAAATCAATATCATGTAAAGAACATATTCAAACACTCAAACGAGAATCGTTGAAGTGGCTAACCTGAGAAATCTGATCCAAGTACTCATTTGCCCCATGAATAAACTGTGTTCCACCTCCAGGAAACACAAATTTATCTTTCTTAATCGCTATCCAATTTTGACCACCTTTGTCTTCGACAAGTCTTGTATGGGGTACATTACTGAACCACACCTATTATTTCATCTCATGTTAGCCAAAAAGAACACTCATTCTTTCTCAAACCAAGTAAACACAGTAGCATAATGTACATGTAGAACTAGCACACTACAGCAAATCAAGTAGTTCCAGTGCCACAATTTACTTACCTAATTAAGCTGTAAACAAACTTACAAGCAAAACGCAAACCAATTCAACAAAGCAAAACTTCAACGAAAACCCGAAAATCAAAATTTCACAAGTTTTGCAATCCGAATTACCTCATCTCTGCTCTGAGGCCAAGGAATTCGAATCTGATACCCTTTCGGCCTCGGCACCAAGCAATTCAGCCTCTTGCCTTCTCCAGGACAATGCCTTTCAAACTTTTCACCTCTCTCAGTCGAGTTCAGCTTCTTAATCTCATCCACATTGTCCAAACACGGTATATAATCAGTGAATTTCTGATCACACACCCCAAACTTGTCAATCTTAACCCTAACACCACCGCCATTGCCGTCACCGCCACTCCCATCCTTCACTCCTCCGCTCGCATTCTTCAGCTCCTCGGCCAGGGTCGCGTCGAACTCGCCGACCTTGAACTCCTCCGACATCGCGCCGTTCTCGTCCACTATCCCCATCCTCTCCACCTCCGGGGGTGGAGGCGGAGGCGGTGAAGGCGGCGGCGGCGGTGGAGGAGAGGCGGGAGGTGTCGGTGGAGAGGATTCCGGCGCCGGAGATGCGAGAGAGGTTGTGGCGGTGGCGGTGGAGGTGGAGGAGGAGAAGGGAGAGTAGGAAGCGGAGTAGTGGTTGGCGAGGACGAAGAGGGTGAAGGAGGCGATGGCAATAGCTGTAATTTTGATGAACGTCGGGTTCTTCACGATCTCCGCCGCGGTGGCCGCGAGGGCCTTCATCATTCCGATTCCGATTTTCAGGTGGCGAAGATTTTGACTTTCGGGTTTTCGGATTTTTAACTGTGTGAGTATTAGTGAAGAGAGAGAGGTTTGGCTCCGTGGACGCCAAAGGTGTGATGTAATAAATCGTTGGGGGCTTTGTTTCTAATTGTGGAAACTTTGGATAAAACGTGATTGGTTGTCAAGTTGAGTTCTTGAGGGGTGGTTTTGTTAGGGTACAGCGGCAACTGCATTGAGGTTGGTAGAGGTTTTTTTCTTGGTTCTTTGTCTTTCTCTTTTACTTTTGAGTCTTTCCGGGGCATCTTATTGGGAGTTTGGGACAATGTGTCTCTATCTTTTGCTCTGTTTTGGTCTGGTGGTTGGGTTTATGGTGGGGTTTACGGCCAAACTCCCTTGTTTAGTTGTGAATGCCCTTTTAATTTTCATGAATGGAAATTTGTTTAGAAAATTACTGCTTGAAAATTAACCTACATTGGGTAGGTAATTATCGTGGAAAGTCACTAGTAGTAGAGCCTAAAGGCATTATTGTAATTACTCCCTCTGGTGCTTATATTCGGATCCACGATTCAGACTGTGTTTGAGTTCGGTCTTTTGTTTTCTTTGAAGCTAAGAGTTGAAATCCAATCAAATTATGAGTCAGTCCTTGCGGGAATGTATAGTACCAATCTAAACTCTAGTTGGGGTTGAACTCACCAAAAGTTAGAGTTAAAAAAGATTAAAGAAAAGAAAAGAAAAAAATATTGTATATAAATTCATCATATTATATATTGCTGTTGCGACAATAGGGAAAAGAGAGTTCAAAGACAAATATAACAAGTTAGGATAAGACCCAAACTTTGCTTTACTTTAGCCCAGACTCATAAATTCCATGGTCTTACACTCGCAATATCAAAATGTCATAAATCTTGTGACAGCCCATTAGAACCATCGATACATGCGTACGGAAGAAGAAAAGGTAGAAAGACTGTGACTTTGATTAGTCTAGAGTCTCAAACTATGGTGAGTTGGTCCGTACAAATCGAACCATATAATAACTTCTGAGCACAGTGTTCTTTTGAGACTTGTACCACTTGTTACAATATCGATCAACTTTTGAATTAAAATTAGAAACAAATCAGTATAATGGCATTATGAATGCAGCAAAATTGACAAAGAATGCAGTCCTTGAAATTAGATAAAGTGATGAGGGAAGGTTACAGACTCGATAAGGATAAGATAAGTCAGGGATTCGCTTTTCTCCAATATAATCAAAAAATCATAAGCTAAGGGCACCCATTTATGTTTCTTTAGTTAGAGTTATTCATAGATTGTCCTTTAATTTGTTTTGCTTTTTTCGAAGAGGTTTTGGTTGTTGTCTACGTTTTCATTTCTTGTATTTTCATTAAAATGGAGGGATGGGCAGTAGATTTCCGGATATAGTGATCTTCTTCATCTGTACTTCTTTAGAGGGTAGGTGCCTTACACGAAGACTACTATGGGAGTGATTGATATTTCAAGCCTTAAACAGGGCAATTAAAGAGAAGTGGTGGTGGCGGTAAATGCAGTTGTTATTACAACCGTAAATGCATGAGTCAATGCAACATTCAAACACGACAATCATTGCCGCCAAAAAATGGTGGTTATTGCAGGTGTGAATACGGCCTTAATGGTGGCTTGCTACTCAAGTCAGCAGCCCACGCCAAAATGCACCTATAAATAGGCGGCTCAACATCGAGGTAATCCATCAAATTTCAATTCTCTCTACTCCACTACTAAAAAACGTACTGACTTAAGCATCGGAGGGTTTTCTGTAGGTACCCCCCCCCCCCCTTTTTTCTCGAGCCGACTGTCAAACTCTAGATCAACGCTCGAATGAAGCTTCTAAATCATTCTCGGTCAGCTCCAGCTACAGTTCGCATTCATTGGTGAGTCAAACTCCTCTACATAATTTTTCGTCACCAACAACTACTAACGATGGACTAATATCGCCTAACCCAATGTTAAAGAAGGAGAGAAGTCAACCACGATCCATGGCCCAATCTTGAAGAGCAACATTGTAGGCACCCATTGCTAAGGTGTTCTTGATGAGTACTAAAAACACAATAAAAAATTCCGTTCATGTAAGCTACATCATCACCTAGCCGATGTTCATATCCTCAGTTTTACAACTTCTCCGCCTTCTATCTTTGAGAAATGAGAATATAGGAAAAGTATACACATGACCACGTTCTCTTTCGTTGTGTCTACCATAGGAAACAAATATATTACAACTAGTAATAGGAGGATTAGAAGTTGGAATTGCCGTGAACCTTGATCACAGTTCAATTATAAGCATAAAGTTCAACCTTCGGTACACTGGATCCTCCCCCCATTTATATAAATTTAAAGTTTGGATTGGACATTTTCAAGCATAAAGTTCTCCTACTAGTACGAGCCAAATTAAAAAAAGAAAGAAAACAAAAAAAGACTTTTCCTGTTTTCTAAGCAATTACATTTTGTCAAACCATGAAACCCTTTACAAAAAGAAGCATAAACAAACTTCGAAAATATTATATGGGCGCCCACATAATTATGTGGGAATTTCATAGGACTTCCCTCCGAGGTCCAACCGTACAAGTCTTACCATGTAGAGTCAATGGAATAATCTTACGAGGAATCAAGTTAATTCTAAACTTGTGATGGAGATAGATATATAGCCTTGGTGGAATTGTTAAAGTAAAATCTTTTCACAACCCTGAATGTTCTCAAAATTCATATTGCAGTAGGTGAAGAAAAATAAGAACAACAATTCAAAATCTTATAGGTTTTCAAGAAAAATCAACCCGAAAAAGTGCAAGTGAACATGAAGCTAATCACATAAACGAGGCCATAGAATTTATAAACTCAAACGCAAAACTTTGAAAAACAAATTTCTTTCCCATTCATCTACTTATATATCATCAGAATTGAATCAAACTAATAATCAGGATTCATTTTCCTATTCCTTCACTTCACCACTAAGGCACTAATCGAACAGAGCCCCAACCACAATCAAATCCCTCAAAACAGATTGAAGACATAGGCGTAGCAAATGAAAACTACAGCCAAACACGTGAAACAATATGAGAAAGGGAGGCAGCAATTGTGTTTGGAGCCCCTTAAAATGATGAGGGAAGGTTAAGTGAAATTAGCTTTAATTCCTTAGTGGACCTATGCCCAGAGCCGCCCTGAAATTAACTTAAGTGATGAGGGAAGGTTAAATCTCGGTTAGGATAGGATAAGTTAGGACTTAGGGATTCGCTTCTCTCCAATGTAACCACAAAATCTTAAACTAAGTGCAACCATTTACGTTTCTCTAGCTAGAGTTCTTCATAGATTGTACTTTAATTTGTTTTGCTTTTCTTTGAGAGGTTTTGATAATTGTCCACCTCTCTCTATGTCTTGTATCTTCATTTTTATTTCTTAATAAAATATTAAAATGGAGGGACGGGTAGTGATCCTCTTCCTTTGTGGAGAGTAGTCACCTTGCGCGAAAACTACAACTAGAGACTAATATTGCCTAATCCAGTTTAAAGAATAGGAGAAGTCAACCATGGTCCATGGCCCAATCTTAAAGAGCAACATTGTAGGCACCGATCGCTAAGGGTGTTCTTTGATGAGAACTAAAAAGTAAAAACACAATAAAAAGTTCCGACCATATAAGCTACATCATCGCCTAGTCCATGTTCATATCCTTGGTTTTACAATTTCTCCACCTCGATCCTTGAGAATATAGGAAAAGTATACACGTGCATTACCACGTTCTCTTTCCTTGGTCTACCACACGAGACAAATATATTACAATTTACTACTAGCTATAGGAGGACTAGAATAAGTTGGATTTGCCGTGAACTTTGATGGCAGTTCAGGCATTATTTCTATCTTTAAACTTAGACGAGCATTTATATAAGTTTAATATTTGGACGATTTCAAGCATAACGTTCTCCTACTCATATCAGCCAATTTAAAAGAAAAGGGAAAAAAAATCCCAAGCAATTCCATTTTGTCAAGCCATGAAACCCTTTACAAAAAGAAGCACCATGCAGACTCCAAATACAGTCAAACGCCCATATAATTACGTGGGAATTTCGTATTTTCGTAGGACTTTCCTCTGAGGTCCAACCGTACAAGTCTTACCATGTAGAGTCAATGGTATAATTAATCTTATAAGGAATTAAGTTACTCCAAGCCAAAGACTCTTAATTTTAAACTTGATATGGAGATAGATAGTTAGTCTTGGTATAATTGTCAAAGTCAAATTATTTCACAACGACGAATGTTCTCAAAATTCATTTTGAATTCTAGTATAAAATTGATAACAAAAAAAAAAGTAAATTGGGATACTCTTTTTTTTTTTGACGAAATTTATGTTGTATGTGCCCTAAATAGCACAGCCAAATGCATTGACTAGTTTTTTTTTATTGTTTTCTTTTTAAATGTGGGTAAAATTCTTTAGAGCTAAAATAACGCATTCTAAGAGTCGGAAACAGGTTCACTTTTTTTGTTTACTCTAAAATTGAAGCCAAAATAATTAGGAAAACTCTTTACGTGACGAAATATTCATCACACTGTCTTTTATTATAATTCTTTTTAACTTCTTCAAAAAATTAAAACATAATTACCTTCGCTTCTCGGTGGAAATAGCACGTCCTAACATGGTAACTAGCCAGAGTTCTTTTAAGAGCCCTAGGAAATGGTGGGAAAAAGAACGGGATACTAACTATCTATCAACATATAGTTTGACACTATAGTAAGTGTTCAGGAGAGTAATGAGGACCTTATAATTAATAAAGTGCAAGTGATAATTTTGAATGAACGGTTAGATAGTTGATATTTTAACATTTTAACATGCATGTCATCCAACCGTTCATTCAAAAGTCATCACTTGGTCCTTAATTATTATAAGGTCCTCATTATAAGCTATCCCACAAGTGTTCTTTTAATTTTCTTTTAAGATTTTACTTTGTTACCTTATAATTTTATAAAGAAATCATACGTTAATTACCTTCGCTTCTTGTAGAAATGTCATGGCCTAGTGGGGAAACTAGAATTCTTTAAAAAAACCCGAGAACGCATTTTAAGATTCGAGAATAGGTGAATTTCTCTATTTAATCTTGAAAAATTAGATACTTTTTTTCTAATGAAGTCGTTACATGTGACTCATCAATCTTTTATTTCTTAATTTTATAAAGACATCAATACCTCATTTCCTTTATTTCTTGTTTCAATCATGACTACTTGTGGATTACTTTAAATATTCAAATTACAAGCTGATAGACACAATCCAACAACCAAAATAATTTTTAAACTCGTAGAGCCTTCCAAGTAAAAACAATTGTAAGTAAGCGCTACCTGCACAAGTTACTCAAGGCACAATATATATTTTAAACCAAAAAATGGCTCTAGTAATACATATATTGAAAAATATATGTGTTTGAATTCCTGGAAATCAAAGTAAATGTTAACTAAGAAATGGTATTATGCAACATCATGTGTTTGAATTCCTCGAAATCAAGTAGCCCGTCCAAATTGGTGTCGTACACGTGAATCATGGATCTGCAGTCACGGCTACTATTCTCTTCCATTACTCCTAATCTCCTCAGAACGCTCTCAAGCTCCTCACAAGAAATGAAGCCGTCGCCGTTTATGTCGAACACATCGAACGCCTTCACAAGATCACTCTCATCGTCATGATCATTGGCGCTACCATCTCCATGGCCATTGTCGCCGTCATTACTATCCGGCGTAGATATGGACCTGTAGAAGAACAAGAAGTCATTCCAGTCGAGGCTCGGTTTGCCCACCAGGGACTCGATCTCCTGCAGGCTGAACTCGACCCCAATTCTCTCGAGGAGCCAGTTGAGCTCCTCGACACTCACTTGGCCATCTCCGTTCTTGTCAAGCTTCTCGAAAATTCGCTCTAAATCATTGCTGCTCAGGGGAGACATACTAGGCTCAGTTTGAAGTTAAAGAGACTAGCTGAACAACATGCACATAAAATAGAGAGTTGGGAAAGTACGTTAGGTGTAGGATGGTTTGATTAGGTTATCTGGTTATATATATGGTTTTAGAGGGGTTGCGGTATATATGTATATATATTATATATGCACACGAGTGGAGGTGGTCGCAGGGTCATGTTTTTAAGTTTCTTGTACGGATGTGCGTGTTCGTACCAGGTAAAGACTGAATAATGTGGCCAAGAATGGTCAGGGGAACTGGCGCGAAGCTTCCTGGTGATTATGATACAGAAAGCAACCCAGAGATATTATTATTCCTTTGCTTATGACATTAGATGATTCATGTCTTGCCTTGGCTATAATCTTCAAAATGGGGCGTCCAGAAGATGGGACTATTCCAGCGAAATCTGGAAATTACTAGTGATTTTGCGTATTGTTATGAGTGATCATGCATAAAAGATAAGGATTTCCATGGGTCCCGTAGAAAGATCTATAATGGTATTGCTTGTTTTTTGGTGTTGAACTTTGGAATTAATTGACCCAATTGTTTTCTTTCTATGTGAACAACAGGGACCGACGAATCTATAATTGAGCCAATAAAAAAAAAAATTAGTTGTGGCTGTACTCGTGTATCATGCTTTCGGTTGGCGTCATTGCGGGACACATGGGCTAGTATTAGATTAAGAGTTGGTTACTGAATGATTGCTCGACCATTAATTTAATTCTCCGGTTTTGCCTTCCCATTTGGAACGAATCCAATATGCTTCTCCATCAGTCCAGATTATAACCGGTGAAAAATGAGGAATTATAGAATATCATGCTCCGAAACATCGCAGAAGCTCTAATCCGGTGATATATGGAGGCCTGGCTTTGAAATCTATGGCATAGGGTGTGTTTGGTATGGCTGTGCTTTTCAGAAAAGCTAGCTTCTGCTTATTTATGAGAAAAGGTAGCTGAAAAGCAAAGCAGCTGAGTGTTTGGTAAACTAGCTTTTTTTAAGTGCAGTCAATGGCAAAGTGTTTGGTAAACTCAAATTGACTTGTGCTTTGACTTGTGCTTTTTGTTTGTGGAATGACCAAATTGGACATGACAGATTATTTTTCCTTGATTGTTTGGTAATACAATGTTTTTTTTTTTAGATGATTGGGGGCCAAAAAGCCTACAAACTTTGGTAATACAATGTTGATCAAATGCTTTTGTTATTATTTTTAATCTTTATTATGTCCTTATTCATTTTTGTCAACTTTCAATTTTTATAAATTATGGTGACCATATGATTAATATTGAACAATTTTAAAAATAACTTATACAAATATATTAGTAACATTAATAACAATTGGTTTCTAGTTCGCATCAAGTAAACACAAAAAATATCATAACATATTCAAATGTTCACGTTATTACGCGTACTCATCAAACTTTGAGTAATGCTATTTCTTATTATTTCCATTTCTTGTGCACCATGACCATGATATTTGTCTTCTACATCATCATCCATCTCTATCCCACGACTTGACCCATCACCTTCTCTTACCTTAGAATGACACCTATTTCAGTTATGCGAGAAGCTTCTTGGTTGATCAGCAAAATGGAACTATCTTCGCAATCAAAAGTAGCCCAAGCTTTAGTACCTATGGAAGAAAAATAAATGCAAACATATCATGAAACTGGTAAACAATGAGAATATGGAATATGTTGACACTTGTTTGCTGTGACAAACTGAATGCAGAAGATTGAACAAGAAGCCCCCGGTTAACACATTACCAAGGAAACTAGATTATATCTTAGGGCAACATTTTATTGAAGAATCTTATCTTCCATCTTGCAACTTCCTACAGTAACTGTTGAAATTTATTACCTGGTGTATCTGTGTCCCAAGAAAGTAGAACACAGATACATTTTACGATACCATGCAGTTTCAACAAATTCCAAGGCTGAATATTTCTATATATCTTAAAATTCCAACTTCCAGCAAAACCCAATTATTCTAAAGAAGCATAACTCTAGAGGGGCTCTATGTAACCCCATCATGTTTATGTACATCTGAAACTCATGTTTCAAAAAGAAAAACTCTCACCAACATGTTTGTGAATGAGAGAATCTGAAGTTCTGCTAAGATTTCATTCAGCAAGTGTTTTACTCAATTGAATCAGTCTTTTTTAAATAATATTCAAACCATTGTATTGGAGAAGACAGGAGTTTGGTTTCCATTACATTGACAAGGCATGATGTCTTGCAAAGTTTATTAGGCCAATGTGCAGAAATGATCAAGACCAAACGTGAAGCGGTCAATTTATAGACTCTGCCCTCTGGACTATATATCAGCAACCCTCTGGACTATATATGAGCAATACTAACATGGAGTTGTCTATCATATATAACCTAATGGCAAAACTTACACTCTTGAACACATAGATACACAATATATTACAAGGCAATGCCGCAGGCACAAATTTAGTATCTGTTCTAAAGGCTAATGCGTTGGTCATTTAGAACCCTGAACAACCTATGTTCAACCAATTCGCTTAGTCCATCCATCAATCAAGAAAGAATTATATCCGTAAAAACACAATATTCCATAAAATTTCTTTATAACTGCAAACAAATTTCACAGAATTCACAAATTTCACAAAACTCTATCTGTTTGTCCATAAAACTTCAGATTAAGGGGGAAAAGAAGGAAAAGAATCTAGTTTATGTCAAGATGGACCCATCTGTTGGATAGAGAAAAGGAATCAATATTCCTTTGGTAAAAGAAAGGGGGATATTGTCCAGCCTAGAACATTGATATAAAGTAAAGCAAAAATGAATGGCTACAGAAACTTAACAATTAAGTATATGCAATAATGATGAGAGTTGTGCTGTTCTAGTTGGAGATCTCTAAAGCATGCAAATTAGTCAGGGACATACATATATTCCCATGAAAATACAATTTTGAAAGAAAAGGGGGTCTGTGAGTGAGGTGAGAGAGCACCTTTTTCTTTCTTTAAACTTTCAGAATGGTGGGATCAAAGCGGCTTAAGCAGCGCGTATTTTGTCTGCAGAAGTGGCTAAAAGAGAAGCTTAATCCGTGTTTAGTCACGGATTAAAACGCTTTAAAATTTACCAACACATAATTCATAGCATAAAGTTGAGAAAAATAGAGATCGATTAGCGATTATAGCCTAAGCAAGAAAGGTAAAAGGTACTTTAGCTTTCGGGCTTTTCATGTAATGAAGTTGATGGGTGGGGAACTGGATTGGTATGAACAAACTTGTTAGTCTTAGTAGTTGGTATCAGATTAAAGAACAAAACCTAAGTCTTGTAATCAGTTAAAGAATAAACCTCAAGGATATTCTTCCTTATAGTTCTACATACTCTTTTCTGCAATAAAAAACAATTTACATGAAAGAAAATAGTCACTTGCTTTGACTGCTATTGCTTTCAGGTCATAGTCCTACATACCCTGAAAGTCATTGGGGTTAACAGAGACATACATTACTGCAACCAATGCATTACTTTTAATCCAAGTAAATTAGTAACACCAAGTCTGTTCTTTCTCCATGACAGGAAACAGTAAAGATTCAAACTTGTGTCTACCCAAGATTACAAACACAGAAAGACAATCGTAAAAAGCAGAGAAAGGGCTTTTGGATTCATATGCTTGGTGTCACATTCATATGATCTAGTGTCCAAATATAGTAGTACACTTTTCAATCAATAGAGCAATTCTGAAATGGTGATCAAATTTCACTAGCAGACAACAAACAGAAATGAATGGGGGGAATTACTTGCGTAAATACCTGAAGCTCTGGCTGAGTTATTATAGGGCTCTTCTTCTATGATTGAACTAATAGGAATCTGAATCCCATTCCCATCAAAACTCTATCTCCAAACTCCAACAGTCTCCTTCTCATTCACTTCTCTTTCAGTCACTGCTTTACCCCAATACCACAACAGACCTGATCCTAAGTGATTTTAGCAACCCAACAATTTCAGCTTATCCTAAACACTACAATGACATAAACCAGATTCACAAATTTCACAAATTTCTTTAAAATCCTATAATCCCCAATCCCACAATTAACCAACAGAAGCTGAGCAACTAATGATGTAATTTGATAGAGATTTGTAGCATAATCCAAGTAAATACAGATTGAGATCTGAAAACCCAGATAATTGAAAATGAACTAATAACCAGACACTCAAAGAGAGCAAACCAACCTTAATATCTGCAAACAGATATGGAAGAAAAACTGAAAAAGAAAGCGGTTGAGTTGTTAGTTCTAAGATGGACACAAGCAGAACAGTTTAAAGATCAATTACATTTTCAGCAGCTCACTAATGAGTTCAAATTCCAGAAACTCTCCTAAAGCAATTCAAAATTCTACTGTTGTATGCTTCTCAAAGAAGAAACTCATTTCTTCCAACATTAGAAAACCAAGCAATCTGTAGCTAGCAAAATTTGAAAAAAAAACAACCAAAATCCCAGATCAAACATGCACTTCTTCTAAGCCCAGAAACCCAATGTCACATAGCAATACAGAATAAAAGTAGCAGCTAGATAATTCGTAATTGAAAAGACAAACAAAGGAAACAAGAGGCGAGCACCTCTTGCCAAACAAGATTCTAGTAATCAGCTTCTTGGTTGTAACCGTGAACTTATAAACCATTAAGCTTACTCAATAACAATTGCAAACAAGGATTTGAATATAGAAGCATGACCCGGATAAGCATTAAGCGAATCAAAGAAGAACCCAGATAGGGAATCATAGATTGAGAAATGAAAGATGAAATAGGAACTGAAATGGAAAAGGGAGGAGTTATTAATACCTGGAAAGCTTTCGATTTTCAGAGCCTGGTACGAAAATCTAGGGATTGGATTGAGGCTTCGAACACGAATGAGAGGAGCAGTCAGCTAGATGTCTTGTGCGTGTTCACTAATCGGGGCTGGAGGCTTCCACTTTTGAACACGGAAGAGAATGGTTTGATGGCATTGTGGTGTAATTGCTGAAAGGAAGAGATGACACATCCCGGTATTTCGAAAATTTCATTCAACTACACTAACTACCGCTACAGTGACAAAAGCCATTGCCTGCTTCTAAAAGCAAGGGGTTGCTGGCTTCGGCTTTTCGACCAATACAAGCAGTGGCTTCTGCACCCATAGAAGGAGATGAAGCTCATATTCTCCCAAGAAATGGGAAGTCATGCAACTATTTGTGCGACCTTTCTAGAATTCCACGAGACGACCCAAATGAGAAGAAAGAATAGACTTGTTTAATTGAAGAACCGTTGAGAATGACCTTCGGGTGGCGAAGATTTTGACTGTGTGAGTATTAGTGGAGAGAGAGAGTGAGCTTTGGCTCCATGGACGTACGCCAAGGTGTGATGTAATAAAATAATAAATCGTTGGGAGTTTTTGAGGGAATATTTTATTGGAAAAAAAAATGCAAACAGTACCCGATCTTTGACCAATTAGTAACTTTAGTACCTGACAAAAAAAAAATCACTTTAGTACCTGAAATTCAGACCCCGACTCAACATTAGTACCTAAAACACTGTTAGCCGTTACAGCGTTAGCCAAGTAGCAAAATTTGAGGGGTATTCTCGTCCCTTCACTCAATCTCTTCTTCCTCTCGCTTTCTTCATCTTCTTCTTCCTCCCAACTCGGAATCTGGGATCAATCCCAAATCTTCATCTTCTTGAATTGGGTATGAATCCACCCTAAATATCACATAGCGGTGAACATTCTTCCTCTGCAGTTCCATGAACACTTCTTGCTGTGCTCAACCGCAGCCATGACACAAGAAGCATTCGGCTGCAAATAAAACTCAATTCTGTCATATAAACACAGCACCATCTAAACTCTTTTCACCAAACACCAATCAAACAACAATCTGGGTCATGCAAATATACCCAGAAAATAATAGATCATAAAGTTTTAAGCTTTTATGTTAGCTCAAAGAACAAAAACGAAAAAGCTTTAAGATTTATTCTACAGTAACCAGAGAAATATTGAAAAACTCAGCTGGGTACTTAGAGAAATATGGGTTTCGACACAAAATCTTGAACACTTCACCAAACCAACAAAGATCAAACAACCAAAAAAAGAGAAAAGCAAATAAGATCACGTCTAGGATCAATCCCAGATCTTCATCCTCTCAAATTACCAGCACAACATCTCCATTCCTTCCTCCTTTCTCTTCCACCTTCTCTTCTCCCCTCATACTCTTCTTCCAACCTCCAAATTCCACCTCTCCTTGAAAACCAAAAACAGATAGAGAGAAGAGCCATGTCTTTCTCTACTGCCACCACCCACGCCCTCCACCTCCACACCACCATCGTTGCCGCCGCCAGATCCAATGAATTAAAACACGAATGAACGTGGAGTCCAACACCCAGCTGCTCTACCCGATGATGCTCGAGACCCCAAAGCTCTGCTGGTCCTTCATCCGCAAATTTTGAAAGGCAATTCCATCTGGGGCACGAGGGATTGCACCATTGGAGCCCGTTTCTAAAGCTCTGCAACTTGTCAATTGGTTCGCTCTTTTGGGTTGTGATCTCAGAGCTAGAGGAGGAGACAGTTTGTTTTGAAGCTTTGACTTCAAATTATGGTGAAGTTTGAGCGGAGTTTACGGCGAGATTTGATTGGTATGGTGTGGGTGGCTAGATTGATCTGGTGATGAGCTTTTGGTTTAAATTGGGGGAAATAGAAGACAGAGAGGGTATGGATTGGAGACCAATTGCAGATTGAGAAATTGGTGATTGTCTCCGAGTTTGGACATTGATTTTTTATTTTTCAATTTTGGTGATCAGCCATAGATGTAGAACAAAAATAAAGAAAATTTGGTGATCACCCATAACAACTTTGATTCCTTTTGTTTTGGTTTTGTTTATAGGTGCCTTTCATTTTTGGGATAGTTTCGTTTCCCGCAATTAATCTTTTGGAAATCACTGTTGTAGATGAGGGTTTAGCATCGATGGATTGGAAATCTAAGCTTGAGGAAGAAGAAGAGATGAGAGAAACAAGGAGAGTTGAGAGGAAGAAGAAGACGAAGAAAGCGAGAGGAAGAAGAGATTGAGTGAAGAACGAGAATACCCTTCAAATTTTGCTACTTGGCTAACGCCGTAACGACCAACAGTATTTTAGGTACTAATGTTGGGTCGGGGTCTGAACTTCAGGTACCAAAGTGATTTTTTTTTTGGTCAGGTACTAAAGTTACTAATGGGCCAAAGATCGGGTACTGTTTGCATTTTTTCCCCTATTTTATTTGTTTCTAATTGTGCAAACTTCGGTAAAACGTGATTGGTTGTCAAGTTGGGTTCTAGGGGGGTTTGGTTAGGGTGCAGTGGCACCGGCATTGAGGTTGATAGAGGTTAAAGGGGAGGACTAGTCTTCCTACGTACTCATGAACTTTTGAGCCTTTTTGGGCATCGAGTTGGGAGTTTGGGACAATGTGTCCGTATCTTTTGCTCTGTCTTGGAGTGGTGGTTGGGTTGATGATGGGGTTTTGGGCTGAAATCCCTTGTTTAGTTCTGTCTGGGTGATTTTCAGTTTTCATGAATGAAAATTTGTATGGAGAGCAACTGCTTGAAAATTTAGCTATATTGAGTTGGGAATTAACTAATTATCGTTGAAAGTCACTAGTAGTAGAGCCTATGATTTAGGGGAATGCCGTTTTTGTCAAAGGCATTGTAGTATTGCTCTCTCTGGTACTTATCTTTGGATCCACGATTCTGGTTGTGTTTGAATTTGGCCTTTTGTTTTCTTTGAAACCAAGGGTTGCAATCCAATCAAATTACGGGTTAACCAATCTAAACTCTAGTTCTGAGTTTGGGTTGAACTCACAAGAATTTACAGTTAAAAAGATTAAAAGAAAGAAAATAATAAGATGTTGTATAGAAATTCATCGTACTGTATACATAGGTTCACCCAGGTTGCACTGACATAGTGAAAAGAGAGTTCAAAGATAAATAGAACAAGCTAGAATGAGACCCAAATGTTAGACTGAATGAGCAAAACCAAATCCATGATCAATTCACAATAGCATAAACACACTGAATATTAATCAAGACCACATGAACCAAAATACAAGTTTATATACTAACCTTCTTCAGTATTAGGAGCCATTGCAGTAGCACTAAACGAACTTGACAACGAACTCGGATTGATCTTCTCCTCAGCTCTGGATTCAAGCTCCTTTCTATGGGGCAGGACTTAACGCTTTGTAACAGAGAGAGCAGGGACCAACACTTCTATATATATCGGCTATGTTCCTAAGAATCCTCCCATAAAGATGTTTCTTAGAAACCAAGTCACCAACAATTAGAAGACCTAATGCAACACTAAATCGGATTACAATGTAATCCGACTAATGGATTCCTAACCAATGAGTTGATATAATTATCTCAATAAGTTTCTAGGTATTGTATTTAGCTTACAACTCCTATTAATGAATCAAGTTATAATCCAATTTACATTCTGCATAATAGATGATGATAGGTCCATTTAGTTCTAACACCAAACTTTTCTTCATTTTTAGCCCACACTCATAACTTCATAGTCATGACTATATGGCAAATGTCATGACTTTGTGACAACCCATTAGAACGATGCATGCGTACGAAAGGAGAAAAGGTATACAAAGACTATGACTTTGATTAGTCTAGAGTCTCTTCCAAGAAACTATGGAGAGTTGGTACGTACAGATCGAACCATATAATAAGTTCAGATCGAACCAGTATTCTTTTGAGACTTGTACTACTTGTTATAATATCGATCTACTTGAATTAAAATTAGTAACAAATCAGTATAATGCATTATGCATGCAGGAAAACTAACAAAGAATGGAGTCCTTGAAATTAGCCAGAGCCGGCGTTGAGATCTTCGGGGCTCTAGGCGAGAAATAAAGTTGGGGCTCCCAATCTTGATATTCACAAATGGTTTGTGTTATGACTGTTCAACCTGAACAAGAACACAAACGATCAATATAGCACAATAACACCGATTTAACATAAAAGATCATGGAAAAAAGGATTATATTGTTCTCTATATAGCTTAACAAAGAAATGGACAAAAAAAATTCTCGGGTATAGCCTAAGAAGCATTGATGAGATACTCGGATATGAAAACAATACGACAATTTGATAATTTTGTTTCAAGTTTGATCCCTAAACCCTAGAGAGATTCAAACAATTTGATAATTTTTTTTTTAATTTGAGTTTATGAACACTGATTTTCCAAACTTCCTGCTTCTAATTCTTTAATTTGGTTAATCTTTTAGTGAAATTGTTCTAAATCTTTAAATGTGTTGTTCTAGATACTTTCCATTCATTTCAAACAATTTTGATCGCTTTGTTTCTAGTTTGTACCCTATTTTCCCAATCCTGGTGAGATTCTAAGCCCCAGACGATTTTTATTCATTTCAAACAATTTGATCACTTTGTTTTGAGTTTGAACCCTAAACCCTAGTGAGATTCAAACAATTTGATCATTTTGTTTTTAATTTGAGTTTATGAACAGTGATTTTCCAAACTTCCTGCTTCTAATTCTTTAATTTGGTTAACCTTCTTGTGAAATAGTTCTAAATCTTTAAATACGTTATTTGAGATGCTTTCCATTCATTTCAAACAATTTAATCACTTTATTTTGAGTTTGAACCCTAAACCCTAGTGAGATTCAAACAATTTGACCATTTTGTTGTTAATTTGAGTTTATGAATAGTAGGCGACTGTACTGATATTTCCTGAAAGTGAAACCCTACATGTGGAGCTTGATGTAGCATTTCACATGCTTTGGATTTTTAAGTTTTCTGAAGCCAAAATCTTAATGAAGTGATATCTACTGCTGATGTGATTGTTGCTTTATTTGAGCAACGTTATTAAACAAAAATTGGTACAGAAAAGGTTAGACATGTTCCTAATTTAAGACTCGGTCCTCCAACAGTCACCTTAATGGCGGAATAACTCGGATATATACATGGGAATTTTAGCAAGAAACGTAGAAGTAAATCAGCTTCTCATTCATGTAGGATTTGGAACATGAAATGGAACAAATTCGTTACAAATGAAAGTAATTGCCCCCAGTTTGTCATCATCTTAATCTCTAAGGACATACAAAAAACAAGGCGCACTCTAACAACATATGGGGGAAAATGTGTTGATTCCAATACGAGAAAATTAGAAAAAAATCCAAAAAATCAAGCTCCTCTTAAGGGAAACCCAATCATATGTTTTCTTTTAATGTACACCCATTCACATAATTAAACCTACCGTATAGGTTTTAAGTCTATAATTAAGTTTTTTTTCTTTTTTTTTAGTTTGACTATTTTACCATTCTCGTCGAAGAAGGAAAAAATTCCTCAAATATAGGTGTTTTTTTTTAATTTAAATATGGCATCAGTTATAAACACAAATTAGAATTTAATACCATCAATTTATTTTTCCTGATTTAAAAACGATTACTTGCCTTAATTATTGCATATCTCTTCCTTTTTTATTTGACCTATATATTTGCCATTTTTTAGTAGATATGTTTGTGTAGATAATCCTATTATTAAATATGTCAACTTGATCAATTGCCTTAATTATTGTATGTAACTGATGCCATATTTTAGGAGATATGTTTGTGTAGATATTCCTTATTTAAAAAGATTAATTGTCTTAATTATTGTATATCTCTTCCTTTCAGATTTGATCTTTATATTTGCTATTTTTAAGTAGATGTGGTTGTGTAGATATTGCTATTAGATTTCGTAGATTTCTCAATCTGATTAAACATACTTTTGTGGAGGTATTCCTATCATGTAGTGATTAAACATCCTCTCATCAAGGTATGTCATTTTGCTTTTCTTTTTTTTCCCTTTTTTTGAATGAAATTTGATTCCCCATTCCAATAGGCGTAGGTATAGAATCAATATTCCATGTTCATTAATTTTCCATAATAGGGTCCATGTTATTGTAGATGATGGAGGGTGCAATCAGATCAAGCTTCACTTCAGTAATTTCAGCCCTTAACTCGTCGGTCATAACACGTCCAAACTTGAGAAGGTCGCACCTAAATTCCAGGTGGGTGTACTCTTTAGCCATCAAAATTAACTTGTAGTATCTATTGAGAAATAAGAAGATGAAACAAAAACCTGCAATCAAGAACTTGTATAGTCTATCATACCTACTCAATATCAAAAACCTAGAATGATCACAAAACAAATACCTCTTCGTCAGGAGCACATACACCTTTTGAATAGATAGCAATCACAATACTCATCAACCGTACCAATCGGATATGCTGTCGAACACAGACAACCCACCAATCTCTGATTGTGCAATCCATTTATATCACAAGCTTGTAGAGATATTGACACCAACTTTGAATGTGCAGATTACACTTTTCAATGTCAAGTTACGTAACCTCCAACCCAGAGGAGAATTATAAATTGCTGAAATCAAGGGTTAAGTAATTCTGGGCGACGTCTATGGGCAACCGTTTCATGATCGACTTCCATCAGCAACATTATTGGATTTTATTATCAATCCTATTTAATAGGTGAATGGGAATTTGAAAGTGGCAGATTCAGTAATTCTTAACAACATTGGGTTTTATTATTTAGTCTATTTAATAGGTTTTTTTATTTTGCATAAATCTAATTAATTGGTTTGGGTATATATTAAAACACTCTTATGGATGGGTTTATTCTAAAAGAGGTGTGTCAATTTGGGTGTAGAATCAAATTCCCCGTCTAATACTACTCATCCAATGCGGTATACCTAACCCTATCTCGCAAACAGCATACAACCTAAAAATGGCAATCATCAGCCAGTTAACAAGTTTATCATGAGTTCACGACCAACTATGACTGTATATTCTAAACAAATCTTCAGGACAGAATTCTGTCTTAGGTCGTAGTCTTGCTAACTTTCTTTGCAAATGTCTCAGCGACCAGAAAAGGGAAAGCAATTGTTGCATCACAGTGCACCTGGTTCAACCAAGAGAAAGGATGGAAAATAAATCAGAATAGAAGATGATAAGACCCAAGCATATATGCAAGGTATAGGATAAAAAGAATTGAAGGATTCAAGTTTTGGCGGGTAAATATGTATTAGTATGATGCAAGCAACCAAAGCTAAAAGGCAATGTGCAAAGCTAAGAGATGGCTAAAACTAAAAGCACCTTGACAGTGTTAGCAGAAACCCCGTATTTTCCCCATGACACAGCCTCATCAGGACGTGCTCCAAAATCACTACCATCATACTCTTGTGAAGTATTAATGAACACAGCATAATCCGCACCATTGCGCATCATATTAGCATTGCAAATATGATGTTAGGGCAGGACTTTCTAGGATGATCATTCCAGTCTCAATGAACAGTTTCACCATTCATGGCCCTAATATATCTAAAGAAAAGATGAGGAACTGCAGCGCGCGTTGGAAGGTTTCATGGAAAGCTATAGTAGATGAGGATGAAATCATCACTGCGCGTTAATTCTTGCATCTATAGTCTGACTAACGACGTATTAGAACTCCACTTTCGAAACTCCAAATTTTGAACACAGCCTAATACTGCTAGTACTACCATAACACAGCTGCTTGCATTTGCTACCATGTCACAATGTCCTTCACGTACTACTATGAGATTCAAAGCGCGAACTTTCTTCTCTGTATTATAGGCAAAATACATTAAAAGAACACTGATCAATCCCTAAGCCGCCTCTGTATATTTTAAACAATCAACTATAAGTTGAGTCACAAAAAACAAGTTCGATATCATAAATTAATTACGCATAATCCACATGTAATGACACATTGTCATCCGGATAAAAATGAACAATCAGTCAACATGACTCCAACAATCTCACAAGTTATACCAAATCATATTCACAAGTTAACAAGACATAATAAACCATGCATACAGCTTGGGGCAACTCAGGCACCCATATATAGTCTTATCAAAAAAAAAAAAAAAAAAGGCACCCATATATAGATGCATTCTCTAAAATGTTCTAATTACTAATTCCTTCATTTCAGTCCGAGCGGTTGCACGGTGTAGGCTGTCCAGATTCCCAATTTTCTGTAGGACAATTCCAAGACAGGTGGGTACGAGATTCATTACAGTCGACACAATCCATCATAACATATCTGTGCGGACCCCTGCTACAATTTTCAGACAGACACCTCCAACAAATCTTTACAAATCCCTCCTGCAGAGATGCATCATCTTTATCCAAGTTAAAGCCTCCATCATACCCTTTCGGCAGCTTGTTCTTGTAAGCTTCAAGATCTATATCTGGTACTGTAGGGCCATCCATTGACAAGTACTCACTGTGCATCAAAGCATGTTTTTGCAACCAAGGATTATCCTGCAAGCTAGGATAATCCTTGGTGGTATATACATCCTTCTTACAGACCTTACAAATCACTGCATACCATACCACTACAGGCTCCTCACTAGGAGGAGCCGCAGACCTCCTATGTCCAGTAGTGTATGAATCCACCAAGTAGATCCGAAGGAGCTCCGCCTCTGAGTGATATGATGGTCTTGGTGCCATACTCATGGTGTCTTCATGACATTGATTAATACCTGTAGGAAGTTTAAGCAAAAAATCGCGGTGGCATGATGCATGTACATGGGTGGCACGACAATCCTGCAAGCTAGAACCCTCCTGGAGGCCACCCACAACATAACCACACACCTTACAAACCACCTCAAACCATTTTATAGGTTCCTTATCTTCTAACATGTCATCAGGACCTGGTCATTGTTCCATTTTTGAATACAAGACAAAAAATCAGTGATGATGATGAGAAACCACCTCAAAAGAAACAAATTTAAAAAAAATAAATAAATAAAAAATGAATCTTAGATGAAACATATACAGAGACAGAGCTAGCTATAGATAAAGCAAAGACATTCATGAACTCATGAGTTGATCCAAAAGTAAAATTTTGGCACAAGATGAGGTATAATTACTAGGCTGAATTTTGAATCAATGTATATATAGCAAGCTAAGTAGACAAATTCAACAAAATGGTAATGAAGAAGGAGCCTAAGAGCACAGGGAACTAGGGAAGCATACCAGGTGCCGGATCCAAGTCGAAGAGCTGACGCAGCTGGTGCTCTGAGAAATCTGAAGATGATCTTGGTACCATACTCGTGTCTTCATAACCTGGCAGCTCAGAAAAATTTGCTTTGACGCTGTCTTCATCATACTTATCCTCTTCCATTTTGGTCTGATCCCTCTCGTTTTTACCCATTAGGAAACCTTAAAACCATTTTTTATTCTTGTTAAGAGGACCTGGTCATGGTTCCATTTTTGAATACAAGAAAATCAGCCCAAAATATTAACGATACCTCATAAGAATCAAATACAAAAACAAAAATGAATCTTGGGTGAAACCTATAAGAGGCATTCATGAACTCATAAGTTAATCCACGAGTAAAATATAATTACTAGGCTGAACTTGGAACCGATGTCTACATACCAAGCCAAGTAGACAAACTTGAAGGAACCTAAGAGCACAGGGAACCATACCCGCGTCCGGAACCAATGTGTATATCTGACGGAGCTCGTCCTCCGATAAATCATATGGGCTTTGTTTTCCCTTTTTTACCTTTGGGAGCAGTGGGAGCTGGGTATAACTCGCAGTCCGACGCCGACTCATTGCGGCGAGAGTTGAGGGGATCTCAGTTATCACTAATGACATACTTTCCAGGTCGACACTTATATATATGTCGTTTTGGAATCAATCGGTCCATCCGGGCTTCGTGTTCTCTAAGCCCAAATATTAAATAAAAAGAACGTTCAAATGTGCTGAACTTTTTCAGACTATTAACTTTCATATTTATGTTTTGAAAAGAACCCTCTATCGGTAAGTAAAATAGAACATGAAACCGTAAGCTCCCAAGCTCCTAGGTGATAAAAGAAAGAAGATTGAAAAATATTTAAGTCCGACCCAATATTCATACCTAGTAACCCCATTAACTTTTCAATTGTATTTTCATCCCAATACTACACGACAAGTTTGGTTAGATATCAACCTGGGTTCGACTCCCAGCAGCGGAGCTATTTTTATTTTTATTTTTTATTTTTTCCTTCCCTTCTTTCCTGTCCTGGACCAATCCTCCAAAGTCCAAACCCATTAATAAATACCAGCAGCAACATAAGATCCCCAATTTCCTTACGAAAGAGGATAGTGATGACTTCTTAGACGAAGATGAGGAGGAGGATGAAGAAGATGAGTTGAGGTTTCTGAGGCAAAAAGTGAACCAGCTGAGGGAACAAGCGATTGAAGCAAACAACCATGCAAATAAAGGTATTGCGGCCGCAGTTAATCCCAACAGTAGTGTCAAGATGACAAACAATCACAACGCTAGGAAGAAGGGAGTGCATCACCCAAATCAGAATGGGCAGGGCATGAAGGCGATTATTAATCCAGGTGGGATTGATCCCAAAACCATGGCAGCAATGAACATGAGCAACATTGCTCAATTGGGTGGTGGCCGGAAACATCAATTTGGGTAGGGAAGTCAGAGGGGGAATGGTAATCTATTAATTGAAAGATCACTTACTGAATACAATCACATATATAAACACATTAACTTTAAGGCATGCCAGAACAATGTCGAAAGACAAAAGACATACCTGAAGCTGAGAATGAATTGAGTGCCATGATGAACTGGTCCGGTCTTCTGCAACTGCTCTAAATTCAAGTCTTCTCTTTATGGGGCTGAGATCTTAATACTTGTGTGTAGAGAGTGCATGGACCTGAACCTATATATAGAGGGACTGATATCAGGAACTTCCCCTAACAGTAATCCTAAATCAAATAGGTCCTCCATATAAAAATATATATATATTCTGTATCAATATATTACTTGATTTACAAGCACATAAAATTTCCCAATACAATATGGATTACAGATACAAATTCCTTATTATTGCAGGGATAGAATCATCTATGCGATCCCGGCTATTTCATTTTGATAGTAATTAACTAATTATACACAATTGTGTGTGTCATAATGTGAATAATCAATAATGTAAGTCCAACTCTTACAGAAATAACCATGACCTCAGCGTCATGGTGAATTTGGCTGGCTTTCATGGCAATGGGGCCGCAAATGATGCTACTTCTGCTGCCGGCTTAGGTGGCAATCCCAATTAATGTTAGTCTAGCAGCATTGCAATAGGCGATTCAATCTCAACAAGCTCAAGCAGCAGGCAGTGGATATCAGGCTCAAGAAGATTCTGGAGGGTTCCCTAGTGGTGATTATTAGACGGGCCAAGAATTAAGTTGACGAATTACTTTTGTTTTTGTATATTAAGAAAGAAGAATCACTGTATTTGAAAACAACAAAATTTTGGGTCCCTATATAAGACAAAACAATTGCAAACCCAGTAATCCAAAGTAACAGTAATCAAATCCCAGACTTGATTAAGACGAAAGGATGACAACTAACTTGATTAAAATAGAGAGGTTTTGGTAATGGTTTCAATGGAGGAGAAGGAGAAGACGGAGACGAGTGATGGTTTCAGTCGCATCGATTTTCGAATGAGGAGCTGAGTGAGGCTACTGATGGCTTTTTAAAAGATTGGCTTTTAGGATCTGGTGGATTTGCTCGAACAAGACGGAGATAGCAGTGAAATGTGTGAACCATGATTCGAATTGAAGCAGGGGTTGAGAGAATTCATGGCTGAGATTTTGAGGATGGGAGGCTGCAGCATAAGAATTTGGTCCAAATGCAAGGGTGGTGTAGAGAAGGAATTTTGGAGAAGATGAATACTGAAAAGACTAAAATATCCTTATAAAGTTAACGGGGTTAACATTTTTACTGTTGTTAGAGCATCTCCAACAGCAGGAATTATTTTGTACTTAAATATAGCTAAAATTTTGAAATATAGCTATTAATTTAACAATGTTGCTCCAGCAGTAGTACCTATTTATAAATAATATGCTATATTTTATCCAATCATAAACTGACATGTGGACAAAAGAAGAGAGGGGAATATAATTTTTGCTTTAACTATGCATGATTCTCTAGCTAAATATAGCTAGCCAATTTAGCTAAAGCTAAATTTAACTTAGCAATAGCTAGTCTGTTGGAGTTGAATTTTGCTTTAAAAATAGTTATATATAGCTAAAATTTGAATTTAACTAGTCTGTTAGAGATGTCCTTAGGTATAAATATTGGGTCAGGCTTATCAAGTACTATTTTGATATTTCCCAAAACATAGGTATGAAAGTTAATAGTCTGAAAACACTTTTGACACTGTTTTGACGATTTTTCTGAACAAAAATAATATTAAAAGATAGGCTTTCTCCTTCTAAAATAATTAATTTAAAAAATAATTTTTTACAACAACAGTATTTGAAGACTTTAGTAACTGACAATATGATATCCGAACTTACAAACTTGAATTTGGATTTACAGCTAGCTATAGGAGGACTAGAAGTTGAATTTGCCGTGAAGGCGTGAACCTTCATGACAGTTCAAGCATTCTATCTCTGAACTTATACAAACATTTATATAAGTTTAAAGTTTGGACGTTTTCAAGCATATCTCCTACTAGCATGAGCCAAATTAAAAAGAAGAAAGAAGAAGAGACTTTTCCTATTTTCTAAGCAATTACATTTTGTCTAGTCATGAAACCCTTTACAAAAAGAAGCACAAACAGACTTCGAAAATATTCAAACGCCCATATAATATGGGAATTTCGTAGGACTTCCCTCTAAGGTCCAACCGTACAAGTCTTCCCATGTAGAGTCAATGGAATAATCTTATAATTAAGGAATCAAGTTAATTCTAAACTTGTGATGGAGATAGATAGATAGTCTTGGTGGAATTGTCAAAAGTGAAATCTTTTGACAACCCTGAATATGCCTAAAATTCATTTTGAATTCTAGTATAAAACTTATAAATGTTTAAGGAAAACTGAAATTGGGAGAGAATTGAGTCGTATTTTCATTGATAATAGGGGCCTATTTATATAGAGAATTACAAGGCATAGAATCAGAGTTCTACAAGAAAACGTAATATTACAATTGATTTGATATCTCCAAGATTCTCCGATATTATATCTAATTCTAACTCTATTACCACTAGGTCAAGTAACCTAGAGAATTATATAGAGAATTACAAGGCATAGAATCAGAGTTCTACAAGAAAACGTAATATTACAATTGATTTGATATCTCCAAGATTCTCCGATATTATATCTAATTCTAACTCTATTACCACTAGGTCAAGTAACCTAGAGTTTGAGCCAAACACATATTCTGAATTTACTTGAACAATAAAAATAAGTAAATTGGGATACTTTTTGTTTTGATGAAATTCATATCATATGTGTCCAAAATAGTACAGCCTACTGCATTGCCTAATTTATTTATTTTTTGTTTTCTATTTCAAACCTACCCATGTTTAATTAAAATTTTTAAATGAAATACTCAAAACACCCCTGCATAGAGGAAACTATTGTGTGAGTATGCTAGAAGCTTCTGGTTTGGGAGTCCACTTCAGTTGGATGTTGCAAAGGTGGCTGGGGATGACTTTGTCTCTTGTTGGCGGTGCTTGTGTAAGATGTTGAAGAGAAGAAATGATGATGGAGATGAGGCTTTAGCTTGGGCAGCATTTGGAGTGTGGAGGTTGTGGAAATGTCGGAACCATGCACGGTATGGGGGAGAAATTATTGAACCCTAACAAGCATTGGAGGTACTCTGGAAACAGAGATTGGAATACTTGGCTGCTAAACAATGTAACTTGAATCGAATATAGGGGTGGTGAGTAGTGGACCGAGCTCAGAAGTGGGGTGGAGCAGATGTGACCTGGGATGGATCAAATGTAATTCTGATGGTGCTTGGAGGAGTAAAACTAGGTGGAGCGGTGCAGGTTGGGTGGTTCGAGATCATGAAGGTCATTTCCTCCGTGGTGGCTGCAGTGGGAGGCAGTGGCTGTGCGTGATGGTTTGGACTTTAATTTGGAGGGGTGCCTTGAGGGTGGTTGGAAGAAAGTGGTGATTGAAACTGAGTGCTTGATTACTTGAACAACATAATAGAACCTGACGCCTCTATAGAGGCTATTCTATTTGACATAATGGCTTTGGCATCTGAGTTTGAAGTGGTACGGTTCTCTTATATCCCTCGTAGGAATAATGAAGTAGCCCGTCTACTAGCTACTCCTGCAGTCGGTTGTAATAGGGCATGTCGCTGGGTTGATAATCCCCCTGATGGGGTTGCTATTGCCTTAGCTATGGATGTAACAAATTCTAGCTTTTAATTGAATTTTCCTTTCGACTTAAAAAAAAACACCCTCTGCATAGGCACTTATTGGTTGGGTGTACCGCCACGTGACACGTTTGCGCTATCTAAAAATTTATCATAGTTTGATACTTCAAGTGTCCCATTAATTTTCCTTTGAGATTTTACTTTGTTACCTTATAATTTTATTACCTTCTTTTCTCGTCAAAATGGCATGGCCTGATGGGGTAACTAGGATTCTTTAAGAAACAAGAGAACACGTGTTAAAATTCGAGAGTATGTGAATTTCTCTATTTAATCTAGAAAATTTAAATATTTTTTTCATCACATGTGTCTATCAATCTTTTATTTCTTAATTTTATAAAGACATCAATATCTAATTTCCTTTATTTCTTGTTTCAATCATGACTGCTTGTGGATTACTTTAAATTAATATTCGAATTAAAAGCTGACAGACACAATTCAACAACCAAGATAATTTTTAAACTCATAGTGAGAACTAGTGTAAGTAAGCGCTACCTGCACCAGTTACTTATTTTAAGCCAAAAAATTGCTCTAACAATACATAAATTGAAAAATATATGTTTGAATTCCTGGAAATCAAACTAAATATTAACTAAGAAATGGTATTATGCAACATCATGTGTTTGAATTCCTGGAAATCAAGTAGGCCGTCCAAATTGGTGTCGTACACGTGAATCATGGATCTGCAGTTACGGCAACTATTCTCTTCCATTACTCCTAATCTCCTCAGAACGTTCTCAAGCTCCTCACAAGAAATGAAGCCGTCGCCGTTTATGTCGAACACATTGAACGCCTTCACAAGATCACTCTCATCGTCATGATCATTGGCACTACCATCTCCATGGCCATCGTCGCCGTCATTACTATCCGGCGTAGATATGGACTTGTAGAAGAACAAGAACTCATTCCAGTCGAGGCTCGGTTTGCCCACCAGGGACTCGAGCTCCTGCAGGCTGAACTCGACCCCAATTCTCTCGAGGAGCCAGTTGAGCTCCTCGAGACTCACTTGGCCATCTCCGTTCTTGTCAAGCTTCTCGAAAATTCGCTCTAGATCATTGCTGCTCAGGGGAGACATACTAGGCTCAGTTTGAAGTTAAAGAGACTAGTTGAACAACATGGACATAAAATAGAGTTGGGAAAGCACGTTAGGTGTAGGCTGGTTTGATTAGGTTATGGTTATATATGATGTCGAGGGGTTGTGTGGTACTGTGGTATACATAATATATATATATATATACTCGAGGGGAGTGGGTCGCAGGTCCAGTTTCTTGTACGGATGTACGTGTTCGTATTAGGTACGAACTGAATAATGTGGCTGAGAATGGTCAGGGGAACTGGGCGCGAAGCTTCGTGGTGATTATTTGAAACAGAGAGCAACCAGAGATTCCTTTGCTTGTGATATTATGTCCTGCCGTAGCTTCCAGAAGATGGGACTATTCCAGCAAAATCTGGAAATTACTAGTCATTTTGTGTACTGTTATGAGTGATCATGCATGGAAGATGAGGATTTCCATGGGTCCCGTAGAAAGACCTATAATGAAATTGCTTGGTTTTTGGTGTTGAACTTTGGAATTGACCCAATTGTTTTCTATGTGAACAAAAGGGACCGACGAATCTATAATTGATCCAATAAAACAAATTTCAGTTGTGGCTGTACTCGTGTATCATGCTTTCGGTGGGCGTCATCGCGGGACACGCGGGCGAGTCTTACTCAACCAATAATTATAGAATCCAATATGCTTACAGGTTTTGCCTTACCATTTGGAACGAATCCAATATGCTTCTCCATCAGTGAATCATGAGCAATTATAGAATGTCGTACTCCAAAACATCGTAAAAGCTCCAGTTTGGTGATATATGGAGGCCTGACTTTGAAATCTATGGCATAGAAGGAGGTGAGTTCATATTCTGTTTATATTGTCCCAAGAAATGGGAAGATTCCCGGTCATGTAACTATTTGCGCGTCTTATCAAAGTGGGCGACCGACTTTTCTAGAATTCCACAAGACGACCCGAATGTAAAGAAAGAAAAAGACTTAAACAATTGAAGAGTCGTTGAGAATGAGTGGAGACAATTTCTAGATCGGCAGGAGGGAAGCATGCCAATAGTTTTAAAAAGCCAACGTCATGTATCAGGTAGCTCTATATTTTTGTCTTTTGGTATACCATGGAATCGCCAACGATGCGTGAGACAATTGCCAATTGGCAAAGGTTTACAGTCCAAAACACGGCACAACCAGCAGTCTTCACAGGATCAAAGATATTTATTGTTTCACACGAACAAAAACCAAAATTTAACTTTTGCATGTTCTCTGGACCGACACAGATTAAAAGAACTTAAATTGATTTGATAAGCTTTACTTCAAAGCCTAAAGCACACAGTGCCATTATTATATATATTTCTTTTCCTAAATGAGACGAGACAAATATGAGATGGCTAACAGCTCAAACTTATTATTTCCAAAAAGAAAATATATATTTACCAAACAACTTACAAAGGGGAAGAAAAGGCCAAAGAAATCTATCTGACTTGAGAAATCTTTTTTTTTTTAATAAACAATATGGAAGAGGTTTCACCTTCAAGACTCCAAGCAGAACTCAAGGCTCAGACTTTACCAATTGTTCAATCTTGTTGATTCTGAAACCCCTTATCCTCAGTTCCTCAGGTACTGAAGTATCATTGTAATCGACATTTTCAAGGATCCAGCCTTTATTCTGTACCGAACCTTCCACTTTTACCTGTTAAAATGTCAGATCATTAAAACATATTCTTTAACATCATTTATCGATTAGAATTTAACACAAAAATTGTTCATGTTTATCTATAGTTAAAAGAGTAGTATTCATTCTAAAATGAAAAACTTAAGATTTCCATATTAACCAGCCTTTATCTGTTAGCTGTCTTATAATCCAAATTTGCCATGTCTTCAATACCTCTTTATCATCAGCAACATCGATAACAAGTGCCCCATCCAAGCAGAGATCCTTGACAAATATATTACGGCCCTTAATAACCAATGTAGACCTCTGAGAAATTGAGCTACTTCCACTGACTTTATTTTTTACTTCCTTAAAAGTGACCGCCCATTTTGGTTTCCATGTGACACGAGGCCACACTTCAATTTCTTGACCGTTGAAAACCTGTTGTACTGGATCAGCTACTTGGACTCCAGCCTGGAATGCATGAAAGTAAAAACCTGAATTTAAACAACTTGGAGAGAGAAGTAGAGAGAATCAACCGGATCTAAAGCAGTCTAGATCTGTGGTTTAGATTTATTGAGGCAATAATTGTCCTTTACCCGCAATATACTAGAATAAATTAGTGAATATACCATCTTCCAACTACAGTGAACTGTAGAATACTAATATTTCAGATATGTGAGGGTATTTAAGTCATTTGCATAATAATACCTTTCTGAGAATGAGACTGTTTGCACGATAAACCAACATTTCTCCAGAAGTTGCACTATGATATGGATTTCCCTTTGGTACCTTCACAATTAGATTCAAGGATAAAGTTACAGACAAGACCAATCTACCTCCCCCATATACCAACTGGCTATCAGGAAAAGAAAATAAAGGACAATTTTATTCAGCCAGAGTTCTAACTTTTTTTAATAAAAGATCTTGAGAAATTTGGCTGGATCTGGTCTAACAGAATAAAATGTGCCACTGCAAACAACTACTCGATATCCATACCTTAGCAGCATCCTCAGGGTTGTTCTTAACAGGTGCATAAGCAAGCCATGGCTCCATTACCTAATCAGTGATAACATCTTGTTAACAAAAATAGAAATTGAAGATGCAGTTGTAGTACTACAGGAAGAAGTTTTTCCTAGTTTTCTTTGACAGGGGAGAAGATATTATAAATGATTGCATCCATCTTGCACCACAGAAAGGACCACATCCATAATAACACCTTACTGCACAATCTCAGGTCAGGAAGAAAATTACCGTGAATCCCACCCTAGCAGATGGAGGTAGAGTTTTTGGATAGTCTTGCATCATACACTCCAACCGAGTTGAGGACTTAAATGAAGTCTTACTAGCATCTTTGTATCTGCAGTAAGATGGGAAATACTAGATCAGGTGATGTATACTGACAAGCAAAGGATTTCCCAAGCCCATTATCTCATCTACCACCAGTCTAGCATGCACTTAAAGAATACGAGAATGAAGATTAGATAGCACATGTACTCTGAGTCAACATTTTACACTAAAATGACTAAATGATTTGGAGAAGAAAACGTGAACAAACTGAAATAAGGAATTTTGAAAGTTATATGGAATCTCTAATCTCTTGAAAACTTGATTCATGCACTGAATTTAATAAACTAGAATACATTCCCCAACAGCTGAAAATATTCAAGGTTTTAATAAAGAGAAGATTTACTTTGGGTTAACAAACTCCTGTATGGCACCTCCTGTTTTTGTGAGCTCCTCAATGTACGGACCAAGTTCCAAGATTAACTGCATATGGAAAGTTCAATGGTGATGATATCTAAAATATGTCCAGGAACTCCAGGAAAATTGCATTAGAATATGAGATGTGGTGTCGTCAAACATGAATTATCTCTAAGAACCCATATCTTTAAGCTCCATTGACATTTCTATCATTTATCAACGTACTCTGTAGCATCTAGTCCCTCCATATACAACTACATATGATCCTTGATTCCTTCAGAGAGAAATATATAAAGAAATCCAACATGATCTGAATTGATAATAAGCCTCAGTCTAAGCTAATGGCAGGACATTTCATAAATCCATTGATAATTACATTAAAAGGCCTTTCCAAAGAAAAACAAAACAAAATAAAAAGGGGCAGAGGTGAGAGGTGAGAAGAGAATGAAAATCTGTGGCAGAAGATTACTTGGTTGATATTCCCAGGGAAAGGAGAATAGCCAGTCTCACAGTTGACATCACCGTCAGGAAATCCAGTTGCTCTAAGCAGTGGATCAAGCTGGTTGTACTCCACATTGATCACCATTGATCTCCCTGAAGTTTTGCAGTTGATGAAGACATAAATGTTAGCTACAAACGAATTTTATATGGTTCTTACTTTTTAGACAAAGGATACTGGCCTAATATATAAGATAAACAGAAATTCGAGAAATTATGACACCAGAGAAGGGCAACTGAATGACAATCAACAAAACCTAAATCTTTAAAGATATAGTATCTCTTTATCTTCCTGAGTATTGAATCTTCCTGAGTATTGAAGGCAGCTGTGAAATCAAGTTCAGATTTCACCATAGGCAGGAATATACTAAACAATGGAAAATAAAAGTTCAAGAGATGCAATTGCTATTGATTTCACAGCCAGACTTTTGGCTGATCAACTTAGAAAAGATCAAAGGCAAAAAAAAAAAAAAAAAGTGGAAAGAACAGGCTATTTGAGATAAAAACGACTTTCACAACCACTTAACGTTACCCAGCAAACATATGAGTAGATTCGTGTCATACCATCAGCATGAGTAAGTCGGGTAATTCCTCCAATTGCTTCTTTTGCTTTGCGTGGAACAGCTAGGGAGTTAACATGGTACTGTCTTGTAGCACTAACACCCAATGATGCTGGAATTCCCTATAAAACAAAGAGGTATAAGAACATAGATTTTTTTAATGTGCATTCAACCACAAATCCTCAAATAAGTAGGAAAATGTCCACGAAGTGATAAAAGAAACTAACATTGAACAGAAGTCCATTTGTATCTTGGAAGAACAGAACCCATCTCAAACCAGTGTCACGCCTGTAAAGAATTAAAAAACAATCACATTTCATGCTACTTAAAATTTCCAAGCCTTATGTCACATTAGTTTCATGCATTCAGCCTGTAGAATTTCAGAATAAAATTTAAAAATAGTGTTACAGCAATGTCACTGCTCTGGACCAACATTTTATTAATTATTTGTAAGATTTGAAGCATATAAAAGAGAGTTAATATTTTAGAAGACAAGAATAATCACCACCTCGTCAGGAAGTCATAATTCACAGAACATATGCAACTTTATATGTGCTAAAGATCAGAATGTCTGTAAGAGTTTCAAGTTTTAACCACTCCTGCCATGCATGTTAGTACAAACTTGATTATCACACGTATTTATTAAATTTCATAACGTAGGATGTCAATATGGTTGACAGTAGATATTAAGTTAAAGGCATAGAGATGATTTCCTATACTAATGAACAGATTTCATACAATGCATTTTTGACTCATGACATACCATTCAGTGAGGAGGCCACTAGAGTAGAGTAGTGAATGCACATCACCGTGTCCATGAGGTTTGGTCTGACACAGAGAAGGGAAATAGAATATAACCAAATGACTATTTATGGAGAGCGAATACACAATTTCTCAAATCTATCAAAACTAAAAATATAATGATTGATTACAAATATGAGTAATTGTACCTGAATCCTGTACTTGTTACGTGGGTCTACTGCAAGCCTTGCATCATTATCATCTAAGCATGCAACTTTTTCCTGTAAGGAAGGGAAACATTTTCACATTCTAAAGAATTCATATAACATCTACCAAGAACTCTCTAAACAAGGACATGATGATCATTATGTACCTGCTTTAAAAGCTTTACTTGATTAGGTTCCATTCCAAAATAAGAATTTGACTTTAAAAGCTCTACTGTATGAGAATGTGTGTCATCTGATGTCATTATAACCAGAGGAATTTTTGTTTGGCATTCACCTACAAATTTGAAAAGAAATATTGATACGTCAATTCAAGCAATATAAAACCACAGTCACCCTTTATGGTGAATAATTCTTTAGAGTGGCTGACACTAATCAACTGCATCTCCTAAAGAAAACTCAATCACTTTAAAAAACATCATGTATTTGACATTTTCTTAATGCTATGTCTGTCCAGTGCAAAGAGTCAGGTCATCGTAGCAAAGAGAGATGCATTGAGAACTATGAACCATCTTGAGCAAAAAATAAAGATAAAAAATTTCAAGCAAGGAGAAAAATTGGCTCCATAACAGAAGTTACCGTTCTACTGTTGGATATCCAAATACATGCCAAAAGAAAGGCAGAAAGGTAGAAAATTAGAGGATTAGCTTTTTCTCATTCCTTACATCATATCAGGAAAAAGAAAACAAACAGCACCATGTTTGCTTCTCTGCCTTTCTAACATATAATCCTTTTCTTTTTCTGAGATTATCTAGTATTTAGGAGTCATTATCAAATGTAGTAAAATTCCCAATATATTAAGAGAACAGAAATGAGCTTTTTAATAGTCAAAACCAGAGCTACCACCTGACCCAGAACGCTGCTCCATACCAGTTCTGGGTGGACATTGGCTTTTAACTAACTTGTATTTCAGATTCATGATGTGCTATAAAGTAGAAATGGGGAAATGTTTCTAAGGTAGATCCTACAATCTCTAGTCACAGAATTATGATACTGAGCTAGTCACAAACCTTCTGCAAGTTTACAGCTAGCGTCTTGAAGAGCCAATATTGTCTCGATATAATGTTGTAAAAAACACGCTCCTGTGGTCGTCTCTCTGGGAAGAGCAACCTGCAAAAAATAAAATGATAGGTAAAATATGTTGGGACCACTTTTAATCCATATCAGCCCAACTGATATGTAAAAGTTTTCACATAAAGCCACTGACATCTATTTCACCCCAGGAATAGACCCATTGCAAGCTACTTATTAGACTGATACCTGATATAATCATGGAAATTGTGTACAAGTTTGACCAAGACCAACAGTCTTCAGGGAATATATGATCAACAAATATGTCCATATGAGAACATAGCACATCTCAAAAAAAAGAAATTGATGACAGAAAAAAAAAAGCATCATCAAACAGCTTAATCCAGCCCCAACAAGCAACTGATTCAGAAACCTAATCTGACCATGTTCAATGAAACCAGGGGTTCAGTCTTCTTGACTAACAAGACATTTGGTTCAGAAGGAAGATGCTAGATGGAAAAGAATCAAAACATGCAAGTCAAGAAGAAAAAATTTGGAGCTACAGAAAGGAGATGAGAATGACGTAAGCCAATTAGGATAGGACAGATAAAGCCGTCACTCCCATCAGATATAATTAGCATAACGAGTATATCAAGTTCTCTTGATTGATGACATGCAGAAGAAAACACGGACATTCATGGGGGAAACTAAGTATTGAAATAGTCAGTAGATTATATACCTTAATTCCGTTGTATCCCAGACGTTCCCCAAGTCCTCCAGCAACGAGAACAAATGCAGCTTTCCGAACTTCTTTGACACCAGTCTCCTCAAAACTCATAAAGCTATCATCACCAAAATTCAAGGTTTCACCTGTTGGAACCTGAAAAGTGATTGCTAAACTATCAAGTTTCATTCTCAGGGAACATGAAACAGAAATGTTGCATTGTTGTCCTCCATTACCGCTTTGATTGAATAGTGGATAAGTCAGCCTATGGTAAGTTATTGAATAAATGAAATCATGGGTACGGATGATTTTATCCCAAAAATATCAACTTGATACAATGCGAACACATACATAAGGTGTTAAGCTAGCTTTAAAGCACATATAATTGATATAATATTACATATGAGGCCTTTATCGACTTACGGAAGGTGTAAAGCCATCAAATGGATTCTTTCCGGCTTTTGAATCCGCTAACAGTTCTCTAGCAGTTTTGATATATGATGCCAAACCCCCTGGATAGCTTGAATTGAGCCGAATCACCTGCAATGAATTTTCAATCAGAAGAAGATTGCATACAAAAAAAAAACAATGCCTAACAAACCCAATGTGTGAAAATATTTTCTAGAAACACGCCCCTTTAAAGACAGTGCTGTTATCTAGCATGGATGTCGTTTATGAGTGCATTAAGAGAGATGTTTTACAGAACCAAAATGAACTCGCACTTACTAGGTTTCAAGACACTATGGTCAAAAAAGTAAAAAAGGGAAAAAAAATGGTGCCACCAACATGGTTTTGAATTATGAACAAATGTATGGCTCTTTGACTTGTTACTTTCTTTCATACAAGAAAAGAAAACTGCCTCGAAATAACCAGTAAATGCCAAAACTTAATATTCAACCAAATTGGGTCTAAAGGTGACTGTTAGTATCTTTGTGTTCTACCAATCATAACTGCAATAAATCCACAACAATAGAGTACTAGTCAAAGTTGCTGTTTACTTTGACAGATGCATTGTTTTATGTGGATTCCTATTCAACTAAAATGAAAGTCCAACTCCATCAAAACAAACACCAAAAAAACTATCAGGTTAGATCCAAAGCCTCCACTTGTTGGCACCAAAATCCAATCTCAGATCCCAACCACCAAAAAAGCAAAATCTAGAGGCGAAAAAAGAAAAACCAAACCTGATCAAAAAAGGCTTTCTTTTCGTCATCCTCGACGGCCGGCTCGGCCCAATGCTCGAACAGATGAGCCTGCCCCATCTCCACCAGCACCTTCGCCAGCTCCACCTGACACTCACACCGCACATCCAATCAAAACCATAATTTTCACAAACACAAATCGAAATTCAAGCGCAAAAATCCACATCATCATCAGTGTGTACCTGTTCGGCGGAGAGGAGGTGGAGGTTTCTCTGGAGATTAGGCTCGGCGGAAGCCATTGTTGGTGGATTTGAAAACAAGTGAAGGCGGAGATGAGCTAGCGGTTTTGTGATTGAAATGAGAATTCTAAGGTTGGCGAGTGAGGCAAAGGGGTGGTTTTTATATGCAAAAATCTAAACACACCCGCTTTTTATCCATAAATTTCCAAGTCTACCCCTATATGAAAAGTTCAAAAGACAGTAGTTTACTTTGTCCTCAGGCGAGGCCCGTACTTCAAAAGCATCTGTAGCGAGGAGGGTCTTAGTAGTGAACTGATTCAAAGCTCAACCTCTGCTTGATGATCATTTTCTTCCTCTTAATCTGAACAACAGCCCTCTTGGGAATTTAATGAATCCCTAACTCATGATTATGCCTTGCTACCAACCATGGGCATGGCTTTGCTCCTCGATCATATCCCTCAGATTTCGTATCGCTACTGTTCAAGATTGCAAACGGGGTGAAAGAAGAGCTAAAAGTGGGTTTATTCGATTCTCTCTTTTCTTTTTCGGCAGAAAAGAAAAATTAAAGGTAACAGTGTAATTAGTACTTGGTAAGCTGAAAGGCGTAGGCAAGGTAAAATTCCCAAAAAGGACATGCTGGTGATCCCCCAGGTATAAATTCGTCCTTCCCAGTCAACGCCTCAGCTGCTAACTTTACCCGTGGTGTGTTTTTTCTAGGGTTTAATGTGTCCGTCCTCCTTTGGATTTTACTGAGCTCCTGCGCTTCTGGTGAGGTAAGAAAGTACAAACCCTAAACTTCTTCTTGGTTTCTGAAAAAGACCCCAACTTTATGATTTCTCTACTGTAATGTCGATATTTTATTGCTCGATTTAGGCTCACTAATGCAAGATTTCTGATCCTGTAAAATCTTTGTTGCCATTTAGACTATTGTTAGATCATCATGCATGTTCTGATTTTTGTGTGCTTCTTTTGTTTATAAAAACAGAGGTTTGGCAAAGATAGTTCTGAATTTTAGTTCACTGAGTCACAAAACAAGTATTGTGTGAGAGAGAGAAAACAAGGGTCGATTTTTATTTTTGGGTGAGTGTTTGGCTAAATGGGGCCGGGTTCGGGGAGAAAGATGAATTTAGAGGGAGGTGATGGTGAATTCGATGAGAGGACTGAGAGGCGTTTGAGGAGAAGGGGTATAGCTAATGGAATTTACAACCCCAATTTGCGTCGCAGTACCCCGAAGAAAAGCAGAAAGTGTAATGCACAAGTGGAGAACCTAATGTTGGATAAGGATTATGAGAAATACCTGAGTTTGATTCAGCGGGGTCGGGACTTGAATGAACATTCTAGTGATCACGGTATTAATGGGGATTGTGAGAATGAACATAATGATGATGGGAATGAACATCGTACTGGTGAAAATAATGATATTAGGTCTGTGGACGGTGATGGAAACAAGCATTCTGTTGATGACAATAATGATGCCAGGGTTGTGGATGGTAGTGGGAGCGAACATTGTGTTGATGATACTGTCAACTTGAAGTCTGTGGATCACGGTGGTGGTAGGAATGGACGATGTGGCGTGGATGATGGTGATGGTGGGAGTGCTCATTTTGGTGATGGCAACATTCATGTTAATTCTTTGAATCATGCCGTTGATGATGATGATATTGATCCTCAGTATAAGATATTCTGGGACAATTTGAAGGAAGATGGAAATTCATACGTTCTGGAGATGGTTCAAGAGGATGGACGTGTGAAACAGATAAGGTATCACCAAGGTGATGGTTTACCTGATGAGCTTGATCTAGATGCCACGCATTCTCAGGGGAAACAGAAGACTGAATTTAAAAACAGGGAGACTATGGAAAATTTAGAGGATGCCCCAGAGAAAAGGTTTTCAGTGAAGAAGAAGAATGTAAAATTGGAAGTTCTGGAACCTGTTTCAGATGGAACAAATGTGTGTTCTAGTAAACGACCTCGTTTAGAGGTTCCAAACACTCCAAAAAGTTTAGGAAGTTCTCTGCAGAAAGACAAGACTGAAACTAGAAAAAATTCAAGGAGTGTCATTAAGAAGAGAAATTTAGAGGATCGTCCAGAGAAAAAGAATGGTCTTGAGAAAAAGAGTTCAATGTTGAAGAAGAATGTGAAGGAAGCAGGTGCAGATCCTCTTTCTGGTAGAACAAATGGGCGTTCTCATAAACAGGCTGGTTCAAAATATCTTCGGTTCTCAGAGGGTGGGTGCAATAGTGAAGCTGAATCTGATTCTAATCTAACAGATGACAGCTATCAAGAGTTCTTAAGTTGTACTAAGGATGATGGGAAAGTTATGGTATTTACATCCAGAATTTTTGGACCATTAATATATGATTCAGATGAAGAAAGTTCATCGGATTCAGATGTGATCGTGCTCGACAGGGATCCACATGAGGGATACCATACACCAATTGTATGCATCTTGTCCCCTTTCAGCTTTGTTTTATTTTTTCCATCACACCCCCACCCATATGTGCATGCATGTATAAATACATGTGAGAGAATTTCATTTTGGTTGTTGCTTCTGAAATTTGTTCATTTGTCGTTGTGTGTACTTTTATGTCTTGCAAACAGAAGATTGATGTAGACAGTCGGCGGTCCACTGAAAGTCATTCCCAGTTTAGGCAAGGGATTATGCAGGATCTTAAAAGGCCTTACCACCTAGAAGAGTATATCAATCTCTTGGAAGACTGGTCTCGCCAAAGGCCAGCCACAGGTCATGATAGAAATCTACGAAATGGAAATGTAAAATCATATGCACTGCCGGGGGAATTTGGGAAATCATATCAAGAGACGTACAAAGGTTACTGCTCTTCTTTTTCTATCTGTTATTGTCTTTTCTTTTCAAGTTGTAAGTTTATTTTTGTTCTCGTTTTTCATGCTTGCAACTATTAGTTATCTTTACATATCAAGTATGCTGTACAGATCTGTATTTTGGTTACAGTCGATGGTATGAAACTTTTATTCTTCATAGTGCAAATAAGAATTCCAAGTATCAAAAATATCACTATTTTATCACTAATTTGTTGCCTAATCTTGCAGATCTGGCAGGAAAGATTGATGCAGTGACAGGCGATGATCGCCCTAGAAAGTTAAATCTTTTGCGTGGATTTTTCTACTGGTTGAAGGTAAGTAATTGATTTATTAATTATTGGATGTGGCTGGAAGAAGGGTTTCTTGTTAGCTTATCTAATTGTTATTGTAACTGGCCATTCAGAAAAGTGTTTGTTTTAATTGGTAGTTAAAGTTCAATCTAGTAATTTGTTGAGTACATGATTTTGTTGGGGTTCATTGCGCTTTTTGTGCAATGTTCACATGTTCAGTACTTGTCTTTTTAAGGATTGATGTCACATAATACATGTGCCTTTACATTGTGGCTTTCATAGTAGTTGATGATTTTAAACATTTGGATGTGTTATTCACAGGGATGATTATTGCATACCCATGTTATGGTTTCTTCTGACATGTATAATTGCTGTAAATTTTTCAGAATATTTCCCAGGAAGGAAGCTTTAAACCTTGGAATGACAAAGCATGTTTGAAGGTGGTGCCGCAGACATTAAATAGGAGGACTTCTTGAGCATTATGTTCTAATTAAAATGGAAGTATTATGAAAATTATGTTCCTCCCTCCCATTGTTTCTCCTCACGGCCACTTTGTTTTGTATATTTTGGTTATATTACATCGTGGTATACCCACTAGATGCGGCCGTTACAGAAACAAAATGAGATGTAGATATTTATGTACACAGTTAGAAACCTTCGTGTAACAGAAGCATTTATCATAAATATCAGCTTCTCTATTTGTATCTTATGAGTTATGACTGCACATCTAAATATAATCTCATGGCTTTCCATGCTCAAGTTAGGGCCCTTGCATAAAAGAGGTCAAGAGTTGTAACACTCTACCCCCTACCGAATCACACTGGGTGCAATGTACATACTGGCCTAGTGCTTTTACCAACCAGGGGTTAGCAGGAATGGTTGTGCCCATGCTTTGCTCCCATGTGGTCTACGCTTGAACCCCTCAAGGTACTTCCATAGCTATTTGCTAGTCATTTCCCTTCCTATAGATTGTACGGTTTGACAGGAGGCCCTATATTCAAGCCTATGGTCCAAGAAATGGTTTGGGGATTTCTCGTATGAAAAAGAAGAGAAAAAAAATACCCACACAATGCTTTAATTTTAGAACCAAGAAACCATGCGCACGTAACAGCACAAAAATATTAGTACAAGATCCTTAATTTGTACTAGTAAAAATCATAAATAGTGGTTAACTCCTTCATTTTCTTTTCAATTATTTTTATTTTTACTTGTTTTGGGTCAGAAAAGTGGGTGTAGTGAGTAAAGTATATCATCAATGCTTCAGCCTCAGTTGGGAAAAAGAAAAGACGAGAGCTTTGAGACCAAAGGAAGCCACTTTCTTCTTTGGCCCGCTCCGCTTTCATCTTCAGACTTCACTTTCTTCTCCACATCCGTACACCACAAGGTACCATCTGGGTTCTCACCCAAATTCAAACATTGATATTTTACATCCAGGTAAGAACGAAAACTGTAAATCTTGCTGAGAAAGCCCAGAAATTTCCATGTTTTTGTTGTTCTAATTTAACGTCATTGCCCATATTGTACATGCTCTAATTTTTCTTTGTTTGGCCTTTTTGTTTTTGGTTTTGTTTCCATGTTTTAGAAAGACAGTAAAGACTGCACCTTGCAAAAGTGTCCGAGTCAGTCACTGATAGAGATAAGGGGTTTGTGTTTTGTGTTTGATTTGTTGCAAAATGGGGTCCACTCTGGAGAGGAAAAGGGTCAGGCTGATTGAGGATGATTCGAGAGTGGATAACAAGTGTGATGAGTTGGTGAGTTTAGTTCAGCATGGTGAGGATTCTGGTCATGATAATAATGTTGATGTTAGGTGTCTGGATTATGGTCTTCATGATGATGTGGACCCTCGGTCTAAGTTGCTCTTGGAACATTTGAGGGGAGATGGTTTGCCGAGGCGGATCAAGAGAAGATGCATTTCTAGTGAAGTTGAGGATCCTCAGTATAAGTTGTTCTTGGAAAACTTGAGGGAAGATGGAAACTCATATGCATTTGAAGTTGTTCAAGAGAATGGGGTTTCGGAATTGATAAGGTATCACCAAGAGGGTGGATATGCGAGGCGGATCATGAGAAGATGCATTTCTAAAGAAGACGTGGATCCTCAGTATAAGTTATTCTTGGAAAATTTGAGGGAAGATGGAAACTCATATGCATTTGAAGTTGTTCAAGAGAATGGGGTTTCGGAACTGATAAGGTATCACCAAGAGGGTGGATATGCGAGGCGGATCATGAGAAGGTGCATTTCTAAAGAAGATGTGGATCCTCAATATGCGTTGTTCTTGGAAAGTTTGAGGGAAGATGGAAATTCATATGCACTGGAAGTTGTTCGTGAGGGTGGGATTTCAGAATTGATAAGCTATCACCAACACAATGGCTTGGGGAGGCGGGTGAAGAGAACATCTGTTTGTAATAAAAAGTTGGAAAACCTAATGTTGGTTGATAATTGTGAGAATACCTTGAGTTCAGTTAAGCATGGCAATGATGAGGATGAACACTCTGGTGATGACAATAGTGTTATCAGGTCTGTGGATGATAGTTATAATGGGCATAGATTTACGGGTGATGATTGTGATGACAGGTCTGTAGATGATGGTGATAATGGGACTGATCACTCTAGTGATGATGATATTGATTTTAAGTCTGTGCATGATGGTGATAATTGGAATGAACAGTCTAATGATGACAATGTTCATGTCAAGTCCTTGGGTGATGATGTTATGGAACCCAAGTCCAAGTTATTTTTGGAAAATTTGAGGGAGGATGAAAATATGAATGCACAGGAGATTGTTCAAGAAACTGGGATTTTGGAACACATAAAGCATCACCAAAACAATGGATTACCAGATGAGCCTAGTTTAGCAGCCACTGAACCTATGAAGAATTCTTTGATGAAAGATAAGACTCAAATTGAAAACAGGTTCACTCTGGAAAGTTTAAAGGATCGCCCAAAGAGAAAGAGTTCAGTGTTGAAGGAGAATGCAGAATTGGCAGCTCTAGATCCTGCTTTCGGTATGGCAAACGGGGTTTCCACACTTGCCAGTAAAAGACCTTGTCTGGAGGTTCCCAACAATCCAGAAGAGCTCAATTCAGATACTCCAGAAACTATGAAAAGTCCTCGGGTCACAGAGAAGCCTGTAATAGAAAACAGGGATATTCTGAAACTTATTGAGAAATTCCGAGAGAAAAGGAGTTCAGTGGTGAAGAAAAATGCAAAATTGGAAATTCTGAATCCTGTTTCTAGAAGGACAAGAGGGCATTCAAGTAAAAGGCCTCATTTAGAGGCTCATAATGCTCCAGAAAGCTTCATAAGTTTGCCGTTGAGAGAGAAAATGGAAACTAAAAGAACTTTGAGGCTTATGAAAAAGGAAAAGGTAAAGATAAATAGACCTAAGAAGTCTGCTCATCTTTTAAATGAAGAAGAGACCAAGGGACCAAAGACTTTAAGAAATAAAAGAAGTGAATCTCTGCAGAGTTTAGAGGATCTTCAAGAGAAAAAAAGTTCTAGGGTGAAGAAGAATGTGAAGGGGGAAGCTAAATATCCTTATTCCTATAGGAAGAACGAACTTCCTAACAAAAGACCTGGTTCAGAGGTTCTTCATTTTGCAAATTGTGGGGGCAATGATTTTGCCAAGTGTGACCGCAATGGTGATGATGAGACTGAATCTTATCAAACAGATGAGAGCTATCAAGCCTTTCTAAGTTTGCTTGAGATAAACGATGAAAACATGACATGTGCACCACAAAATGGTAGACCAGAGATATATGATGTGGACATAAAAGATGAGCATGCGGAGAGTTCATCAGATTCAGATTTAATTGTACTCGAGAGGGATCCAGTTGATACATGTCGTACCCCAATTGTATGTATCTTCTTCAATTCCCTTTCATCTTTGGTTTGTTTGTCCTATTTTAAGCTGTCACACCCATGTGCAGACATGCACACATACATTTGCATGCATAAATATGTACATCTTGGTGTTTGTGTGATTTCATTGGTTTGTGGCTTCTAGAATTTGATCATTTCTGGTTGTAGCTGATGTTAATTTGTTGTAAACAGAAGAAGGATTCAGACAATGATCTGGAAAGTCACACCAAATTTAAGGAGGGGCTTATGAAGGATCTTAAACGTCCTTATGACCCACAAGAGCATCTCAAGCTCTTAGAAGACTGGAGTTGCCAGAGGCCTGCAACAGGTCATGCTAAAAATCTTCGTAGTGGAGTAATAAAAACATATGCACTGAAAGGGGAATATGGAAAACCATATCTGGAGGTGTACAAAGGTATGTTTTCTTTATATGTTCAGTCAAGTTGTAAGTTATTTGCATGCTTTGGTTTTCCATGCTTGCAGCTATCATTTACTTCTGCATAAGATTTTAATAATTTATTTCCTGATCTTGCAGATCTGGCTGAAATGATCAAAGCGAGCGATCGCCCTGGAAGTTTGAATCTCTTGCGGGGATTCTTCTACTGGTTGAAGGTAAATTTCTTTTATGGATTATTTTTAGTGCAAGTGGTATGTGATTGTTATATCGTATGTTTATCCAGGCACTAGGAAAGTGCGATTTTTGTCCAATTTTCACGTCTTCACTACCCACTTTGAAATAAACTAAAGTTCAAAAGATTGTCATCGGTGCATTCATGCACATGGAGGTGTAATAGCAGCTTCGTTTTCGTTCTTTTTTTTGGCAATAGTGTAATAGCAGCTTCTGATTTGTTTAATCCTTGTCAATTGTATCAGAATGTGGCCCAGGAAGGAAGCTTTGAGCCTTGGAGTGATGTAGAATGTTTGAATGTAGTGCAGCAACTGTAAACATGAGGAGTTTCTTGCATAATCTTCATTTGGCAATGAAAGAATCTGATCACTGCATCTCCGCAAAATCGGGTGTCAAGCTGTATGGGGTCAAATGTGAAATTTGGTAGTAATTCCTAGTTGTGCATATGCTGCTTAATCACACACTTTAAGTGGTTTTGGAAGTTTGGGGAAGATGTAGCCTTTTGATCTCAGTAGCTAGGTAATGAGAACCATGACTGCAGTCTTTTCTTGTTGGCTTGAGAAATCAATGGAGCAGTGACTGTAGTTTTTCAGTATCACTGACCAAGTAATCATATCATATTGGTTTTATCGTGAGGTTAACGGTATCTTTTTAAGTGAGATTAAACACATCGAAAGATGTCATATGTTTTTTCAACTTCATGAAAAGCATCCCCGGAACTTTCTCCCAAAAAATAAAAAATCCATTCGAGACCATGAATTTTCACAAAAATTGTGGACTACACGATTTTTGCTTGTTTTTATTTTTCACCAAAATCGTCTCACTACTAAATCATGAGTTTTAAGCAACTTTAGAACATAAGAAACTCACAAAATTTGACCCTTGTTTTTTTTTTTTTTTTTTTTTTTTTACAATTTGCAAAAGTCGGAAAATTAGGAAAATCGTAAAAATAAAAAGTAATTGTTGAATTCTGTCGCTTGGACCGTGTTCTAAAATTATGTTTTATTGATGGTGAGTTTTTTTTTTTTTTTTTTTTTGTGAAAGAGGGCCAATTCGGTCGATGGTGAGGTTATCGCAAAGGAAATTTTAAGAAATAAAGAATATGCCATGACTTGGCACGGCACGTCACATGCCATGAAATTGAAGTTAGGCTAATCATTCTCTTCCATTTTTAAATTTTTGTCTTTTAGCCGAGTGAAAATGAGAGCCATCTAAACTGTGAAAATAGGATTGTGGGAGAGCACTGCAAGCATTGTGCTGTTAAGCGAAGCGTTGTGAGTTTGTGACCTACATGGCAAGAATTCGTCATTTTATTTTAATTGTTTATGGGAGATTATTAATTACGAAAATTTTGTCTACAAGCGTGCATTTTGTTCTTTTTTTCTTTTAATGGGAGATTTCACCAACAAATGATTTGATGGCTAAGGTGTGATTGAAAATATTTACTAATGAACAATTCATCGGCAAATTTGTGTTCCTTTTATTTTTCGAAGACAAAACAAAATATGTGCTTGCCTAGACTACTTTTTTTTTTTTTTTTTTTTTTATAGATAGAACTTTTCTCCTATCTTCTCATAAATGTACGAACAGTTATAATAAACTTGCAAATTACAATAAACTCAACCGTAACATTGACTTCTGCATCTTTTGGCTCATGTTACACATGTTATATTGTACAAAGGAAAAGGTATCCTTCTTAATTGTTGGCTCGAAAAATTTAAAAATTTGAATTTTATTGAATTGCAGATTTTCCACAAAATTACCTTGTCAAATGTCAACTATACATTCTTTGCATAAGTTCTTACGGTCACACTCCTAAGTGGTTAAATTAGTTGTGCTGTTTTTTTTTTTTTTCCGACAAAGACTGTTTTTTCTTCTGTTGGTTTTGTTGATGGTTTAACGTTGTTGTTCTTCAAAAATTTACTTTAAAAAAAAAATAATAATAATAATGTTTACGGCCATTTTCGTTTTAGTACACAGATACAAGTAGGTCTAATAAATGCAACTTTTCTTTCTTCACCAATTTCTTTTCAGTTTCAGACTCTATAGTAAATGAAGCTCTTTTTGAATTAAGAAATTGGGTCCAAAGCTCAGATCAGTGTGATCAGAAGAAGAAAGTGAACCCTATTTCTTCTTCTTTTACTTGTTCCAGCTCTTCAAACCAGGTAAGAAGCCTAAGTCTCCCTTTTGGTTTCAGAGAAAGTGCAGTAAATTTATGTTTTTGGACCGCAATGTCGTGTCTTAAGGCTTGTTTTCGTTTAACTCATGGTGGGTTTTTGCTATTTTGTTCAAAGAAGTGTAAAGATTGAGTCTTTATTTAAGACCACAGTGCATGCTCTGATTTTTTGCTTTGTTTTTGTTGGGTTTTGTTTTTTGTTCCCTTTGATCTGTAAAGACAGAAGCTAGGAACAGCGGGGTTTACCGTGAAGTGTGGGAGAAAAACATAACAGGGTTTGTTTCAGTTTCATTGTTGCCGAATGGGGACCTTTTCTGTGAGAAAGAGGGTCAGGCTTGCTGAGGAATATTCACATTTTGAGGATCAATTGTTGTTGGATACGAATTATGAGAAGTTCTTGGGGTTAGTTCAGGTTGGTGATGAAAATTTGGACAATTTTTCTGTGGATCAAGCTACTTCTTTGCATTATGAGCCCAATTTAGATGTTCCAGAAACTTCGAAAAAATCTCAGGTGACTGAGAAGAATTTGAGGAAGGGTATGATTAGGGGAGAGATGAATGGCCTTGAGAAATCTGCTGTTCTTCTGACCACAGAAGTTAATGAGGGCCCAAGTAATGTTAGGTATGCTCTGAAGGAAAACAGGGCCACTGTGGAAAAAGAGGATCTCCGAGTGAACAAGAGTTTATTTGTGATGGAGAATGTAAAATTGGAACCTCTAGATTTTGATTCTGGTGGGATGAATCAGTGTTCCAATAAAAGAACTCACTTAGAAGCTTTTAACACTCAAAAATCTTTGAAAAGTGCAGTGGAGAATGTAAAAGTGGAAGCTCCGGATTCTGATTCTGGTTGGAACCGTGGGATAAATGAGCGTTGCAGTAAAAGACCTTGTTTAGAGGCTTCTGACACTCCAAAGACGCTGAAAAGTTCTCGGGTGAAAAAGAAAAACAAAATTAACAGAACTTCAAGGAGATTTTTGAAGAAAGGAAAGATGAAGATAAATATTCCTAACAAGTCTGCTAGTCTTTTGCCTGAAAAAAAGACTGGGGTGAAGAAAAAGGTTAATGTGGAAGCTGCACATGCTGTTTCTGGTAGGTCAAATGTGCTCTCTAGCAAACAAAAAGGTTCCCGGATCCTACAATCTGCTCCGCGTAGGTGTAACCATAGAGCTTTATCTATTCATATTGATGAGACCTATGAAAATTTTCTCAACCTTGCTGTGATGTCTGGTGACATAATGATATATACACCCAGAAATGGTACAAGAAATATTTATGAGGAGGATATGGAGAGTTCATCAGATTCAGAAGAAACTGTACTAGACAACAATCGACATGATGCATATCATCCCTCATATGTATTTATCTTCTCTCCTTTAAGATTTTGTTTATCTTTACTAGTTTCTGCTAGCACTCACACACATATTTTCATGCAAGCGTAAATACATGTGTATCTGTTTAGATGTATCAGATTTCATTGTAAGCCCTTGAGAATTTTTCAGGTGAAAACCAAGGCCGCAACTGACAGAACTTTGAGGAGGGGTGTGATGAAGAAAAAGATGAGCTGCCCTAAGAACTACGAAGATACTTCCTCAGATTCGGATCTAAATGAACAGGACAGTCATCAAAATGATGGATGTCGTGCCTCATTTGTATGTTCTCTCCTGTTTAAGCTTTGATTTACATTTTATATGCTATGTTATCACACACCTATGAGCGCATTTCATGATCTGTAAATACGTACGTTTGTGTTTAAGCGTGTGCTAAGGCTTTGAAAAATTCTCAGGTGAAAAATAATACTGCAATTAATAGAACTATGAGAAAAACTGTGAGCCCAAGAGCTCGTAGGAGTACTCTGCAGAGTAAAAACAGGAAGACTCCCACCGGAAATTTAGAGGTCCTCCGAGCAAAAAAGAGTTCAGTGGCAAAGAAGAAGAATATAAAAGAAACTCTGAATACTGTTAGTGGTAAGTCAAATGGTTGCCCCCCTAAAACACCTTGCTTAGAGGCTATTCAATTTTCTGAGCGTGGGTGCCACTGTGCAGCTGAATGTGATTTAGTAGATGAGAGTTATGAAGAATTCATAAGTGTCGTTGAGGTGGATGGTAAAAATTTGGTGTATACACCAAGCAATGGTGGACGAAAGATATATGAGGAGCAGGAGGCTACATCAGATGCAATGCACAGGGATTCACTTGATAGTTTTCATATAGTATGCCCCTTCTTCATTTTATCCTTTTTTTTTTTTTTGCTTTCTGCCTTGGTGCTATCACAGGACACACACAGAGACATGTGCATGCAGACATAACATACATTGGTTTGGGGCTTCTAAATTTGTTAATATCTGGTTGTGTCTACTGTTAATGTTGTGCAAATAAAAGATGGACACAAACGGTGGGCACAGCATTGAGAGTCATAACCAGTTTAGGGAGGGGCTTATGAAGGATCTTGGAAGGCCGTACGACCAAGAAGAGCATCTCAAGCTCTTGGTAGATGCATGTAGCAAAGGGCCAAGTGACCATGAGACAGATCTGTTTAATAGCATTGAATCAGGTCAAACGCCAAGAGAATATGGAAAAACATACCTACAGGTGTACAAAGGTTAGTTTTCTTCAAGTGCTCTCTATTACTGGTTTTGTTCAAGTCTAAATTTATTTTTTTAATTACAGATTTGCTTCTATCTTGGTAGGTCTAGGATTTAGTATGTTCCTCTGCCTGTCTTTATGTTAATGAACTGAACTGGAGCTGGTGAATCTAATTCTGTCTGATCCATTCCTTTTAAATCATAGATTCTAATATTATTTCCTTGTTTATCCAGAATTACCATGACCTGAATGCTTCTTACACTATAATTCAGTTTCAGATTATATGAAACTCAGATTTGTTGTCTCTAGTAAAATTTTATATGCCTCTGCTTGCAACCTATTAAGGGGATGCTTAGCCAGGAACTTTGGAAATGGTGAAAGGAAGCCCTATTGGATTTAGGTCAGAGAGTGGACTACGCTCATTGTGGGTTACTCCTGATCCATTTCATCTCTTAACTTATTCTTCCAATGCATTGCCTGTGCTTAGAAACAAAATATAATGTATATTCAGAAAATGTGCAAGGTTGATTTGCTATAAAATTGATTTGTGGTGTAAGGCCTTGTTGTCTGTATAATGCCATTGCCTGCATGCAAATCTCTGCTTCTTTGTTTTCGCATTTCACGGGGACTGCCGACTTAGGAGGCGGCTCCTTTGGAGTCGAAGTAATTTCTGCTTTTAATTATACTGGCTAGCTGGTTCTGTAGCCATGGTTTCTTTAGAACTTAATGTATTACTTGGTTTGTACAAATTACCGGCTTTGCATCCTTGAAATTTTGTTTAAAATTTTCTTGGTTTTAGTTTGTCAGTATGTTTTCTAATCTTGCAGATCTGGGTGAAAAGATTTATGCAGCCAATGGCGATCGCTCTAGAACTATAAATCTCTACCGGGGATTGTTTTACTGGCTGAAAGTAAGTTTTCTTTGACTTTTTTTTGGTTTCATGTGATTGGTATAACGGGTTATCTTGTTAGCTTGTCTGTTTGTAGAACATACCAGCCATTTATGAAAATGATTGGTGTAACTTGGCAGTTGCTAGTTAAAGTTCAATCTGGTGATAAGTAGGCTATGTTCTGTTTTTAGATTATTGTTGATTATTATAGGTGCATGATTTTCTCTGTGATTCTTTGCATAGGGTCTGTGTATGTGTATGTGTGTGTACATTTGCAATTGCGTTACCGAATTGATGAGTATTGATGTTATAGCACCTTCTGATAGTATAATTATTGTAAAATTTGGTCAGAACAAGTCCCAGGAAGGAAGCTTTATTCCATGGAAGGACAAAAGATGCTTGAAGACGATGCTGCAGCCTGAGAAAAAATAGGGGTCACCCCAGCTACAAATGGGAGTCCTTGCATCAACTCCAAAATGCAATGGAGCATGTCTTTTGAGTGCAGCTGTAGTAATTAGGTGTAGCGTATTAGCTACCACTGAGAAGATTAATAGTAATTCGAAGTTGCGTATTTTGAAGGCTATATGTATCATACATTGCAAGTAGGCTGTGGCTTGGTACCTTTTTATGCATGATGTAGCTTTTGATCTCTGAATGCAGACAACAGCGGTTCTGTTATGGAGTATGTGTAATATATGCAACGGATTGTTAGAGAAATGACATGTGATATTTCTTACTAAAACTGTGGTTTTGTTTTAGAGAATGGAAGATTAGTAGGGTGTATAAGAAAGAGCTGATCTATTGGTATCCTCATTTCCTCGATCAGCCTTTAATCCCATCAATTGAATCAAATTTCTTGATAATCTTTTCGCTCTTCATTTCGGAGCAGTTTACTTCTAGAGAAACAAATTCAGATGTATATCTCTCTCTACATAATCACATATTGACCTTCAATGAGTAGGAATAGATGGAAGGGAAGACATTACTCCTTCATCAAACCTAATATGTTCATCTTCTTTCTCCAGCTTTTCTGTTTGATGACTCTCAATCTTATCATCATACATCCTGAGGTTGAAATTCGTTGTTATTGAACATAACGCGAGGCTTACCCATGCTGAAGTTAAGGACTCTTGCATCCATGTTGTATTTGATTTCTCCGTCATAGAGAAGCTTCCTTATGTAGTGCTCTATGTCTGAACCAATCAGACGCAGAGTGTATTCTGTCAAATCTGCACCCTGATTTTCACACCAAATGTAGATGTCTCAGTAAGGAACTACATCTCAACTACAGAAAATTTCAGAGAAATATATATTTAGTGTAATAGATCAGAAGGCAAGGCCAAGAGGGATATAATTCACTTATATTTCATTGGATCCCCATGGTGTCTCCACGAAGACCTCTTAAATGGAGGCATTAGAGTTCTGCTTGCATCTTAGTTTAGATTTTAGAATCTAATCCTCACAGTGACCTCACTTTCACTTAATTATTGATCTGCAAGCTGCAAGGTGATGCCTTTTTTAATACCGTATTGAGAGAAGCGTTAACTTGATATACATTATTGTACAATTCTCTAACCGTGGAAGTTTTTACGTCTAATGATTGTCTAACAAACTAAATATGAAACGGTGAGCAAAAACATCAATACCTTCGTGCATGTGAACTTAGCCAAAATATAGGAACACTAACATACATCACAAAGAATGTAAAGTCCGCAATTATGATCATAAACAAGATTACCTCATAGTGATCCACAAGCTCTTGGAAGTAGGAGTAGACCTTGTTGGTAGTCTCTGGAGTCCACACAAACTCATTGGTTGGATCAAGTATAATGGTGAGCTTATCCATCTGTGTCTGATCAAATGCACAGGTTTCTGGGTCTATATAAGCAGCATAAATCCTCACATGCCTTGTGGCACAGCTAAGCCAATCCCCACCATATTCTCTCGCCATGTTCCTACTCTTCACATTCAATTGTGTCTCCACTGGCCTTGGCACTGTTCCTTTTGGCTCTCCTTTTTCTCTCTGTACTTGTGGTTCTTGTATTTTCAGTTCTTGTGGTTCTTGGACTTCACCAGGTTGCTGCTGAGCTCTTATAAAGAAGTCTCTTCTGCTTCTCAGTTGGATTCTTCTTCCAGCATAACCCAACATAGAGAATTTTGCACAAGCCATATAAGAAGAAGTCGCTGCCATGGCTGAATGTAGTAGCATTATAGTTTATGGACCAAACTTATCAATCTTTTTATGCAGTTCAGTGAATAATATTGCTCTCTCTTTTTTTTTGGGTCGAAATAATATTGCTCTTAGGTACCAAAATTTTTGGGAAATTTGTGGAAGGCCTATAGAAATTGGTCCACATATATATGAGGATAAGATTTCTTGTATTATACTGGGAGACTTGTGTGGTGATTTCTCCTCTCTCTCCCCTTGTGAAGAAGCCCTTTGTTTTTATCTTTTTCTTCCCATTTTACATATTTACAAAAAAATCATGCCCTCAAGGTAAATAGCCTTGTTTAATCTGATAATATAGTCCATGTCATCAAAATTCAAAGCAAAACACAGGCTCAGAGGGAGAGCTCAAGAAAAAAAGTAGACGCAACATTCTGATTATTCAAGCGCATTTCATGCTTTATTATTCATTTCAACTATCTTGATCTTGTACAACATGTATAAGGGAAACAAAAGAATTGAGAAAAAGGAAAACAAACAAAACAAAAAGAAAGAAATCACTATTCCTAGCAAGAGAAAAAACTATGGTTAGTGTTGACTTGGTGCCAGCTAAGCAAATCTGGCTGCCGACGCTCTCAGATGGGGCACAGGAGTGGTATTAGCTGCCAGGTCTTCCATAAACTTCTCTGACTTGGTGCATGCTAAGCAAATCTGGCTGCCGACTCTCTCAGATGGGACATAGGAGTGGTATTAGCTGCCAGGTCTTCCATAAACTTCTCTTTGTGACCCTCTCCGACGCTGATAGTCTGGGTTTACTCAGCTTGATGATCAAATAAATCTTTATGCCCGGTCCACTTGTTCCCGCTTGCTTTTGCACCTCGCTTATGCATCCACTTAGCATTCCAAATCAGTGAACTCCTGCTTCAGCTGGTACACAAGCTTATACCTGTTCCTGGTTAGGGTCCTCCCTTGGCCTTAGGACCTCCACCTCACCAAAAAAAGAGGGGGGCCTATACTCCCAAATCATTTTGCACAAGCATACGATCGGAGAGTAGTTTGCAGAAATTACTCCATGGTATAGATCACATGTATCTCTTTGGCTGCCACTGTCAATAAATGTTTGTCTTCATCTTATTCAACAAACGAACCGGTTTAATTAGTTCATCAAGATCATCCAAGTCTAATTCAGAGGGATCACTGTCATAAAATGTGGTTTGCTCAGGTGGATTGTTACTTTCTCCAGCCTCCTCGTCACTAACATTGATGCTAACGAAATCATTACCAAATATGTCATCACCATTTTGTGCACAGTGCTTTGCAGACGCTGTTACGGGCTCAGAAACACCAACATCCTTGGAAACAAAGTAACGTCCCCAACCATTTCTATGTTCTCTTGATCGTTTCTTTATCTTTCCCTTCATACGCTTTTTGGGGTGGTGAAGCTTGCATTTGGGCCCTTGAGGACACGTTCCTGTTTCTTCAAAAGTCTGGCAGACATAGCTGTGCTTCTTCCGGCACTGTGAGGAAGATATATACATTCGAATTTACTTGCTCCAACATTAGTGTATGTTGTTTGTTGACAAGCAGGAGATTATCAAGTGTTAAACAGAAATCTAAAATGTACACCAAGAAAAATAGAAAACTAAAACAATAATGAGAATCTATACTCTATGCACCCTAGCATATTCCCAAAACATCGCAAAATTATCTCTTAAATTGTTGAGAGTTATTATGGTAGGGGTCAAGGGTTTCGGATTTTTTTTTTGATAATGAGTCCTTAAAGGTGTCATGCTTAGTTTCCTGATAATAATCTATACGATTAGAAAAATAAATCATCTATGAAATGCCCAATTACCCACCAGATAATAAAATTATCAGATGCTACTTCCGGTACTTTTGTTAAAGCCCAATAGGATTTCTCTCATCTTTCATCTGTCAACCACCCCACTATCTTCCCATACACCCAAGCCTCTGTAATCTCACCCTAACTAGTACCACATAGCTCACCTGGCAGGTCAGCCCTCCCCATGTATGGTACGTCCAAATGAATGTTTGAAAACCCCTTTCCTTCAAAATCCAAATGCATGCGCATACATAATATAAACTAACATATTGGCTTCAGTATGTAGCAAGACGAACAAGAAATGAATGAAGTAAAAAATGAAAAAAGAAAAGCGGGGAAAGAAGACTTGGTTCTATATGAGAAGACAGTACCTCATTTCCGTCCGCACAATAACCTTTAAGAAATCCTTCACAAGTAGATGCCTTCGGATTTACATTTACATGTCTGTAAGAACAATTTTTATTGGTGCATAAACCTGCAGGAAACGTGTCAGAGTTCTATATATTCACTAATACCTTGAATTAGAAATATATTAGCAGAAAGTACCTTGCAGAAAGAAAGAACAGTCTGGCATTCTTTCTGGAATGACCTGCATGACAAAAAAAGTTTGATAAAGGAAGAGACAAGAAAGGAAAGAATGTCTGGAAACGAGTACAAAGTTCTGTTGTAGATCACGTGAAGTTCCATCACATGGTAAACCTTGTGGGTTAATCTGCAGTTGGGGTTGGAACATAAACCGTTCAGATACTTTGTGCAGACTGCAATTTTGGAGGAGTCATGAATATAGGGACATTTTCCATCATCCTTGTTACACTTCCCAAATCGTGTGAAAAACTGGCAGTATTTCCGTTTTTTTGCCAACCGCTGTCTGGCAGTGTGCAAACTCCATCTAACTCTTTCACTTGCCAATATGCGAGTTCGTTTCTTTGGATCTCTAATAAGCTGATTACCATTTCCAATCCGCACATATCTGCCAATATGGGAATGCATTTATATCTAACAACTTATAAAGTTGAGAATAAACTATAACTTGGAGATCTACTTTGTTATCACCCTCAATGGACAACATTAATGTTTGGGGTTTTAAGGCATAACATAAAGAATCTTACTCGTCATTCCCAATCACCAACCTCCTTGGAACATATGATCTCTTGGCATTCGTTTCTGGATTCAGCACAACAGACTTTGAGGATTCGTCATCTACACAAAACAAGATGGGAAAATTATATTCACTGAGATTGAGTAAATATTTATTACCAAGTAAACAAAATAAATCAGAATACGCCAAACTAGGGGGAGGCTCAAAAGAGAAACACTTAAAGGTCATCAATCACATTGGACACATTTCTCCAAAACAAACATACAAGGAGAAACACAATTCCAACAAGAATAAGAAATACTGCATAGAGTGTAAGAACATGTTCAGAAATTGTGAAAAGAAAAAAAAATCAATGAGAAAGCAGTGGTACATTCTGAAACTATATCTGACCCATCTGCTCCTATGTAGAAAAAAAAAAAAAATATATATATATATATATATATATATATAAATGTAGAATATACTAGAGCTCATTGACAAGAATACATCAAATATGCAGAAAAATTGAAAAGAGCAGACCACCTGAAATCCTCTTAAGTGTCCGCCTTGAAGGATCCATTTTGTAACGAACAGAGCCAATGCGGAATATTCGTTTTCCTGCCATAAAAGTAAAAGATCACACAGGATATTCATTTTCCTGCCATTTTGTAACACCACATGTTCAAGGTGCACTCTATGCAATACATGCAAGCAAAAACTGCTCATGCATCGGAGACACCAGAACTATTATATGGGTCTACATGTTCTCAACAGTACTATGAATTGACTTACCCGGTGAGTTTCTGATTTTAGAACCAGAACTAGTGCAGGCAGCACCATTGTGTTCTCTTTTCTTCTTCTCTACTTCAGCAACAGCCCGTGTAGCTTCCTGCACGAAGTGTATAAAAAAGATAAGGTGGACAAAGAAATGGCTAATCTTGACTTGAAAATCATTACTTCACTTAGATAACATGAATGATTTTCAAGGGAAAAATAATGGCCTGCCTGTATGCTACAGCCAACTAACCTCATTAACTTTCTTTGAGCGACTTTCAATGGATTTTGACCATTTTAAACTAGATCCACCAACACTTAATACCTTGTACTTTCTAAGTGAAAATCCATGGGTTGACCTAGTGTATACAGTATCCCTCATCCTTGAGAGCAGCAACTTTTTACTGAAAGATGAGATGAACATTGATTTGTTTAGGCAACAACCAAAACTGACTTGTTAAATATAATTCCAGAAGCAAGAAAATCAGTTACCTGATTGTTGATGAGGAACTATAATTGAAATTGGAAGCCTGACTTTGCATGACAGTTCTCCAGTATCTTGCTCTTTTCCACGGAAACAGCTGAGGCAGAACCTTCTGATGGTCATATGAACTACCATTATTATTTGATGACTGTGAACCACTTGGTGTCCAGACCAAGGAATTCTTTTTACTCATCCTCGCAACAGCTGCAAATAGAAATATTACTTAATTTTGTCATGCCAAAGAAAGACGAAGAAATACCAGTACATCAACAATTACAGACTCCAAAAAATAATAACACATTCTGGCACAGAGGACTGCCCCATAAGAGGTTATAAACTTGTAAAACTCCACCATCCCTCCTTAAACATGAAATATGAAATGAACATGATGAACTTCTCCAAGAACAAAATTCAGTTGGAAAAGTTGCAGATAGGAGCTACATACATTTAACAATGGCAGAAATGACAATAAAGAAGAAAGAGAAACACTCTGATGCTTAACATTTTAGCAGAAATCAACAAATGAAATTGATTCAAGAAACTTATTCCCTGATGCAGCAAATGCATGTCAGAACTTTTGTTGATTGCATCTTTCATCTATATAAAAGATAATATTGCTTACCAACGACTAATTGGACAAGTTCAAATAGCATACCCTTAAGTGATCGCTTCTTGTTAAATGTTCTACTGGGGATAACCTTACGAGCCTTTTGCTCCCCTGAGTTTATATTGTCAGTGGGCAGGAGAACAGTATCTTTGCCATTACATTCCAAAGAAGACCTAATTAGCTGATGTTTGCGCCTCTTGTAGTAGCCATCTGAGGGTTGGTTCTTATCAGCATTGTGGACAGAAAGGTCTGACGGATTTGAAGATGATGCAACCAACTGATTTAATTTTCGCTTTACATATATAACCTTCTTCATATTTGAAGATGCCAGATTCCCATCATGTAGATTGTTGACTGGACCACTATGGTATTCCTGAGTATCAGAAGTTGCCAGCGAGTCCTTGACTGATCCTTCTGCATCTTTCGTCTCCGAACAATTCATAGGATCTGATTTAGTTCCAGAGATATCACTAAGAAGAGGCTCAGCTAGTGGGGATGATGTAGGAATCCCGGAAGAGACGGCAGCAGATGCAGACATTTTGACTCCACTGGGTAGTGGGGCTGGGGGCCTATCTGAAGAAGCATTGAGTCCTCCTGTTCTTGGAGGGTTTTTAATGTCAACCCTACTGTCGGATCCTGCATTCTTCTTCAATCCATCTATACCTGAAAAGTTCAACTGATGAACAGATGAACTGAGACCTTGAGAGATTTGTGGTACAGCAGCAATTGTAGCACGTCTTCTAACAAGGGTGTTACCTTTACGAACATAAGAATTACTTTCAAGTTTTCCATTTCTTTGTGGCAACTGCCTTTGAGGTGGAAGAGTACTCACAGGAAGAGGAGATACAGATGAATTAGCATTTCGATGCCAAGTCCGAGGCTTTGATATATGTGTTGAAGAGGTAGCCTTCTGTGAGGTAGTAAAGGCAGAAAATGGACGACCTGGAACAATCCTATGAGTAGCTTGACCCAGCTGGTTCTTCAATGCAGATTCAGCACTTATGAGATGCAGACCATGAGATGTCTTTTTGGAATCCTGCAATTTCAAAGGTACTGCCTTCTCTGTGACTGATTGGTGACCTTCAGTTGCATTATCTAATGTTAAATTAGTTTTGGTCTCTGAGAATAAATTCCCAGCGGATGCAACCTCAGACTTCACCTCAAATTTCTGGTCATCCGCACAAACTTTTTCGTCAAAACTTTTAATAACCGAAGGATTACAAATCAGCATATGCACGTCAGTGATACTAGTTGAAGTTTCTGGAGTACCTGTATCTGACAGCGTATCAGACACAGACTTCATGCCTTCATCAATAGAGTTGGTAGAAGTTACTTCATTGCCATTAGCAATTGAAAGCAGACAACTTGGCACAAAAGGCAGTTTATCCTTAACACAGAGGTAATCTGATTGTATATTTGTACTGAAAGAATTAATACCCAAATCAGCAGGCTGAAGCTCTGAATGAATTGTACATGGAGCAGTCTCACCTTGAACCATAATGTGCTCATTTGTTGCACAAACATCAAAGTCTTTTTCATGACTACCATCTATATCCAAAATGTCAAGGTGATGATTATTTACAACCATAACTTCAGTACCATCCTCTTTATCCTCATTCTGTGATTGTAAAGGACAAAGGATTTGCATATGTGGAATACCTGACCCTTCAGAAACTGAAGAAGAGTCAATACCTTGGTGCTTAATCTTCATATCATCATTAGTAAAGGAGTCCCTAGCTGCAGCTACAGTATCAGATGATACTGCAGCCATAATGTCCTCAAGATAGACATTGATTTCCTCAGGAGATGGAATTAAATTAGAAGTAGCACACTGAGAACCTATGCTAGAAGAAGCACCTTTGTCCGCTTGATATGTTGGAACATCATTATGAGTTGAAGATTCCTGTATATAAGATGTAGATTTATTTGCAGGTCCTCCATTGGTTTGAGCTGAAGTCAATACCAGATGAGTGCCAGACACTTTTCTCCTCTTTAAATACTCGGGTGAAGTCTCATTTGTATCATAGTTAGCATCAATTGTAGCTGAAAGCTTAGTGTCAGAAAACCCATTTACTGAACTTTTCCCATTCAGAACGCTGACCCAATCATTACCAGGCTGTGATCCCATATCTAACTTTTGAACACCAGAAACAGAAACTTCTGCATGACTAGGATCCTTCAGGAAAGAACTTACTGTTGTATCCGGTGCATCTTTGCGGGGAGAAACATTTACAGGGTCTACACAAGTGTCGGATATCCTTGAGAAGTCTAACTGCGTTTTAACTTTTCTCTTCTTTTGAATCATAGGTGTAACACTATGAGTATCTCCACCTGATTTTGGTATATTTGGAGATCTTTCTGTGGCACAAATTTCAAAAGATCTAGAGTCACAATCAGGTGATGACTGCTTGCCAAAAGAATTAGTATTCCCACCATTGGAAACTGTAATGCTCTTATCTTTCTTAACATAAACTTCATCAGAATCCCACCTTGTACGTCTACCAATCTTGGAGCGGACAGCTTTGGTCTCCCCTGAACTCGATAAACCAACCGCCATATTATTTTCTGCTGAAGATATAGCCTTAGGAAGTTCTTCCACAACACCACCATTTTGAAGTGATGTGGGGAGCTGATATCTACAAGGTTGTTCGCTAACTGCATCCACAGTGCCAACATCAGGAACAATGATTTCCTGATGTGACAGTTTCTCCAAGGTTTCAGCCCCATGTTCAGAACCCTTTACATTCGTGAGTTCATGCATCTTATCTGAATTTAAAAAACCAGAGCTCAAATTGCCTTCTACAGCCAACATGGCCTGTGATGATTCTTTTTGTACAACTTTATCAACCAATAAAATGTTTCCACTCTGACAGATCGATTTGCTGACATCCACAACACCGCCAGTTTCAGGACAAGAAGCCACCTTGATTGAGTCAGTTGCATTGCTGTTAAAATTTGAAATGGTAAGCAAGCCCTTGACCGGAGTATCTACATTCAGAGGGTGCTTCTGATCAGTATTAATCTCTGCAGGACTCAAAGAGCCCAAATTTGCACTTGAGTTGTTCCCAATATTCTTACTACAAGAGTTGAGAACAGTGCCATATTCATCTGATAGAACATTTGGCTGAGAACCTTCTACTTCCTTATCTACAGGCAACACATGCAAATCATTTGGACAAGGATCAGAAATGGAAGAGGTTTCACCTTTGCCAGTGCCTGCAAATAGACTGTGAACAGTACTCGTCCCCGGCTCATCAATCTTACTTTCTGGCTGTGAAGTGGGGGGGTTTGTGACCTTTTTCACTGTCTTCTTGGCCACTATTTTCTTCACTACTTTTGTCTTCTTAGAAACGTTGGGAGAAGACTTCTGACTGGAACCAACATCCTTGCCATCTTTATGTAAAATCTTGCCCTTGGGTGCTGTTTCCACTTCACTCTTTACAAACGCATCATCAGTCACAACAGAACAAGGCTGTGAATTCATGCCAGAAGTAGTAACTTGTCCTTTCAACTTCATGGCCTCCTTGCCAGGACTCGATGTCTTATTCGAAACAAGTGCCAAACTATCCAAATTTACAACATCCGCACAAAAAGGCTTAGCAGGTGGTGACTCTGAACAATCCATATCCGAAACTGAACCTCTCTTCTCATCCCTAGTTCTAACCGGCTTGGCTACCAGCGAATTCGACTTAAACGAAACATCAAGGTCCAGAGGACTACTCCCACCTCTCTGTTGTTGGCCTCTCTCTTCTCCTCCACCACCACGCCTCTCTTCTTCTACTGCATCCTTCCTCCCATGACCTGAATACTCATACTCATACTGTTCTTTCCCTCTGAAAGATCCACCGGAGCCGGAACTATCATAATAAGCAGAGTAATTCCGGTCCCGGGCCTTCGGCGTTTGAAGCCTAAGCAAAGCACTCTTCTTTTGTATCTGCTTCCATCTACTAGTACTACTATTTCTTCCTGATTCGGAACCATAATAATCCCTCTTGTCCGAAACAATCCGATCCTCCTCATCGTGCTCATCCAATTCGAAAGGATCGTACAAATCCTCCTCCGATTGGGCCCTCTCAAGACCCCACCTTTGAATCTCATACGCCTCATATCTCCTCCCACTCTTCAACAGCTCCTCATACGCGCTCTCGTCGTAGCAACCCGAACCCGAATCCTGGAGCTCTACTTCGCGAAACGTCGTCGTTTCGTGATTGCTCGAGCGACGCCGATAACCGTCATCAACTCGACGATCCCGTTGTTCTTCGTACTCCGATCTAAACCTAGCGCCGCCGCCGTCCGGATCGCGCCTATAGGGTTTATGCAATTCGCGGTCGTAATCGCGCGGCGAATAGTTCCTGGACCGGTCCCGGTAATCCGGACCGGACTCGAGGTAGAGGCGATGACGTGGCCGGTCGGAATCGAGAGGCAGCGGGCGGTGAGTGGTGCGAGGGAGAAGGTTCTGGAATGATCGGAATCGATGGGGTGGGGGAGAAGGTGGTCCTTTGGGGATGTGGTGGCGGCGGAGGAGGGGGTAGGGATTTGAAGGAGGAGGGGGATTGTGGGCGGAGCTGTGGGGGCTGGGTTGGGGGAGGAGGAGGCGGAGTGTGGCGGTGGTGGTAGTGGTTGGTGGTGCGGTGAGGGTAGTTTGGGAAATTAGGGTCAGAGGAGGAGGAGGAAGGAGCGTACCTTGGATGGTGGTGAAGGTACTGAGGGAGGTCCATGAAGAGAGAGAGAGATCTGGAATCTCTGGTTGGTTGGGCTCTCTGCTCTTCTTCGTCTTCTTCCTTCTTCTTCTTCTTCTAATCTTCTTCTTCGTTTTTGTGCGAAGCTTGCGAAGTTTGGTTTTATCTTGGCCGGCAGTTTCACTTTCCCAGCGGAGACCCTAGTTTGGTTTACGGTGTCCGACAAGAGACGACATGCCGTTCTATTTGGCGTAAAAAAAAAAGTAACCGTGGTGTACAGGGTAGACTGTCAATTTTTCATGATCAAGAAAGGAAAGGTCAATTTCAACCACCATTTATTATTTGTTTTGGTAACGTTTAATAATTCAGAGAATAAAACCTTAACGAAATCAGTGATTATTCTATGGTCTCGGAAAATTAGACAATGATTTGGGTTAATAATATTTACTGAAATTTGGTGGAATCCTTGCAATCACGGATAAATACATGTTATATACTCGGACCATCACGTGTAATTTTCCTAATGAAACAATATCTCAGGCTTCTTTTTTTCCAGTAAAAAAAAATTTGTTTATTCGCTTTTTGAATACCTTTGAACAATGATGATCACTTAGGCCATGTTTGTTTCCCGGAAAGTGAGCATTGGGAAAGAAAATACTTTCCTTTCCTGTGTTTGGGACAGCCAAGGAAGGGAAACACTTTCCCAAAAGAAAGGAAAATGTGGAGGAAATTGGTTCCCTCCCCCCTCCCTCCGGAAACACTTTCCCCAAGTTTCCACCAACCAAACATGGCCTTACTTTTAGATTTATTTCCCCTAATCTGAGGACTCTACCTCGTAAACTTACGAATCTGGCCGAATTGCCTCAATTAAAAATGATTCGGTTTGGTTCAATTCGATCCAGTTCGTCAGGGAAGAGGAGAAGACTTGTTTTTATTTTGAGAGTGAAATTAGAAACGGGCCAAATGACCTCTGTCCTTAAATGAACAACCTTGGGGCAAGTCTACATTAATTTCAGTCACAAAATCTCAAAGAGGTCCACGAGATCTGAATATCTGACGTAGTTGGCCTGTGACTCTCTGAGCCTCCTGTGAGCATGGGAGACATGGCTGTGATATTTTTGAGATGGCAATGAAAATGACCAAAGTGGGTGTTTAGTGTCGGTGAATTAGACCGGCTGAGTAATGACTTGCAATTAATATTGACCACTATTTTTTGAGTCTTTGTAGATGGTGGTGGCCGCTGGGCGGTACCTTAGCTTTTGAGGTGGTCCACCGGTACCCTCATGACTTTAGACTTTTAGAGACACAAAGGTACTTAGCACCATGTGAGTAGTCCGTTCAAAGATGTTGATGGCCATTCAGGAAAAGAATCTAACCAAACAAAAGATTTGGGGGATAAACCAAACTTATAAAGCAAATTTCCACGGGATTTGTTTATTAGCTAGTTGAATGGCCAATATTTTAGAGTTCTTGAGTTGTTGGGTAGTGAAAATTATGTAGAGTTTCAGAACTGTTAAACGAGTCGTTGTTTTCAGTGCGCCACATACATTAAGCTAATCCAATAGCTCAGCTCCGGAACATTATAGAACAACCCATTGGATGGAGAATAATGACTTTGCATTGTGAATTGACATGTTCTTGCAAAACCATTTCAGCCACCGGTAGAATTATGTCGTCAAACTTTGAATCCAAAACAATTGAACGACTGGAGTTTCTCTTATTAGTTTTATAATTAAACTTGTGCTCACTCTGGTAAAACCATCAAGAATCACTCTGGTAAAACCGTCAAGAATTACAACACATTCTTCTTTTCAACATTACAATCGAGCTCTTGGTCTAATTGAGACCAAGAAGAAAACTGACACCAATTAGACAGAACAAAAAGAGGGGTGGAAGAAAACCAGCCCAATAAGTAAGGACCAGTTTATGACTGAGAGAAGGAGGAGGGCACACACAAAACAACCTCTCATCCTAAACCCTTCTATACGCCAACCTCTAATGCGATATGTGAAAGAAAGCCACTGTTTTTCTTTTTTTCTTTTTCTTGGAGGGGTTTACTATACAGATTAATCACACAACAAGGAAGTGCCATCGCTAGCATAATAGCATTATGCGGGTGAAATTGTTAGTCAAAGCTTGATGAGCGGCTCCACCGGCCTTTGAGGTAGTCCTCTAAGGAGACGGTTTGCTCAATGCTGCTCACGGAGAGCGAGTCATCCTCCACATCAAGCAGTGCAAGGTTAAGGTGAGACTGCAGATTCGAACGTGGACAAGGCTCATCGTCATGGATATCAGATTCCTCCCAAGCATGGACTTGTAGCCTTGCCCACTTAATCATTTCTGCATCACCTTGAAGGAGCTTCACAACCTGTGTTCAATAGAATGACAAACAGTTTTGTTCAAGTTAGTTACAGATGTGGGATTTTATGCTATCAAGAATTGGAAGTTGTATGCTATATACTGAGGGAAGCTACTTAAAAGATAACATCCAACTTACAGAACTCATTTGGGGCCTTGCTCTTGGGGCATGTCTGATACAAAGAGTAGCTGCTAAAACCATTCTCTCCACTTGGACTTGATCGTACTTTCCCAAGCTCGGATCTAATAGTTGGGCCACCTTCCCACCATTTAAAATTGGCTTAGCCTGGACAAGATGCAAGTTCCAATTATTCAATTAATCTTCCTTCATGAGACGACATGAAGAGGTAAATGAAGTAAAACCTTAGGGAAAAAGAAGACATACCCACATGACTAGGCTCTCATGGCCCTTCAGATAGTCACTGCTTATAGGTTTTCTTCCTGAAAGAAGTTCAAGGAGTACAACACCAAATGCATACACGTCAATCTTCTCGTTTACTTTGCCATACATAAAGTACTCAGGAGCCAAGTATCTGCAGCAACAAGCAATGCTATTAGTTATCAGTATATCATAATCACTGTTCACTTTGTTAAAAACCAACAAGCTATGGATATGAGATGATAAAAGCTACAGCTTTGAAAGGTACAAACCCAAATGTGCCTGCAACATCAGTGCATGTTATATGTGATGAGGAGGTTGGTGCCCACTTAGCCAGTCCAAAATCAGAGAGCTGAAAAAGCCATGTAGAATTAGCATGAACACTGACAACTTCAAAGTAAAAAAACAAAGCTACTTCAAAACAACAAAAGTTAATTAGCATGCTACCTGTGGCTCAAAATCATCAGATAACAGTATATTGGATGATTTAACATCCCTGTGGATTACTGGTTGAGCACTGCCACTGTGCAGATAATCCAAGGCCTCAGCTACACCCACAGCCACCTTATATCTCTCATTCCAACCAAATGCATTTGGATCTTTCTTACTTCCTAAAAAGGTGTTAAAAAAAAATCAAAATTAGGCTAGAGTTCAGACATAAACACAACTCCTCAACCAGAAAAAGATATAGTTACGTACCATGGAGATTCTCCTCGAGGCTTCCTCTTGATAAGAAATCATAAACCAAGAGAAGATTGTTATCCTCAAAACAGAACCCCAGAAGGGAAATAATGTTCTTGTGATTTAAGGTAGCGATAATCTCTATTTCCAGAACAAACTCCTTCAATACATCTTCAGATGGTTTTAAGATTTTAACAGCAAGTTCCTTGGCATCAGGAAGGCAGCCTTTATAAACTTGACTACTGCCGCCTCTCCCAATCAGATTTTCTGGTATTGAAGAAGAAAATATTTTTTCAGTAAACAAAACATGAAGAAAAAAAAATAGGACGTTTGACTTTAGAGATATAAAATTGTGTGGACAACATACCAGCCAAGAAATATGATGTTGCTGACTGAAGTTCCTGGTAATTGAACAATCTGCAAGTAGATGAGTACTTCTCATGCAGACCCTCCAATTCTCTAGGCAAGCCTTTCGAATAGTGATCAGGTGAAGATGGGGCAGTCATTGCCTCACTATCCACTGGAACAATTGCACCAGTTTCTCCATCCAAACTAGAAGGTTGATCTTCCCCTGGATCACAACTATTTTGTCTATGACGCCGACTAGGCAATTGCATTGCCCACTGAACCACCGAGATCTTCCGAACCATAGACCTCTCCGAATGGTCTGGTAACACAGCACGACGAAGCAGTGGCCAACCAGGTCTTGCTTCAGGTAATTCTTTGATCAACATAGTAAGTGAACCTGCTTTTTTTGCCTCTTCTCTTTGTACAGGCACTATAGCCATGGATTTATCTTCACCATCCTCAGCAGAAGAGTCTTCAGCAGATTGGTGACTAGAATTATCCACAGAGGGCCGTGAACAAGCCGAGCATTTCTGTTTCTCAACCGTGTCTGTACATTCGAAAAAGATTTTAGCTAATGTCTGCTCCATTTTCTTACAATTGACCTGATCATTTGCATTCTTTGAGGCCAGATTGTCACTGCCTTCATTTAGTACTTTCGAAGACTTATGCAGTGATCTGTGAAATGCACTGAGCATACTATTTCGGTGATGCTCTCCACTTCCTGCAAACAAATACTACATTAAGATCACACCATAACTAAAAATCAAGAAGAATTAAAGAAAGCACCAAAAATCCGTTTCAAAAAAAAAAAAAAAAAAACCAAAAATCAATTGGAGAAATTAAATTACCTTGAGAGTCACAACTTGATTGAGAGCCCTCCCTGTTAAACACAACTTTCCCATTATTTACAGCAAGTATCCCACAATCCTTTGACAGTTTCTTAGCACAGTACTTGGCCACGGTGGTGGATGACCGGATTTTATGGTGGCTCTGAGCAGTTCCCACTATAAATTTGCATGCATTATAAGATTTCGCTTCCCGGACTAGAATCTTCTTTATTGATGTTCCTCTGCAAATTTTAAGCTTGAGATCCACCTGTATAACATGAACATAACTTAGGAAAGACTAGAAACAAAACTTAGGAAAGACTAAAACTTTTGAAACAATTAAGCTTGACCATCAAACTCTCCAATGCAATGAGACCAATACTAAATGTCAAGAACAGGCCTTAAAAGGTCTCAACTTATCAATTTGTGAAAAAAAACAAAATAAGTTTTAAAAAAAAAAAAAAAAAAAAAAACTTAGCTCTGGTTGAACCGTTCATTTTTTCAGCAAAGAACCAGAGAATATGACAAAACACCATAAAATGACAGCTAAATCCCAAATTTCCACAACAAGAATCTGATGGAAAACGAACCTGCTTCAAATTACAGAAGCCTTCATACACAGCAAGAACAGAGTCAAAAGCTTTGACGAGTGATAGAAGCGACGACTTCCCATCTCGATCCACAATTTCTACACACAAAACCCATCTCACCAAAACCAGTCAGTTCCTACTTAAACCCAGAAAAAAAAAAACACAAATGTAAACAAAAGGCCAAAACTTCACTCACCATTTTTACCAAGAACGTGAATAGCAATAACAGAGTCACCGGGCTCAGCCACCTTGACGAGAGCCCACGTCAGCAGCTCTCTGCTCTTGGAGTCCAGCTTGACTCCCACGACAACAGAACGTCCCTTATCCATCTCAGCTTCTCCCCCACCACACCCAACTTGAAGCATTGTGCTTTTTACAGGCCGGGTCTAATGGCTTCTCCGCGTCGGTTTCAAATTTCCCATGTAAGGAAAGCTTACAAGGGACACTCCGGTATTTATCTGGGTTCGTTTTGTTGGGTTTGCTTTGGTTTGCAGAGAGTTGATCGCACACCAGTAATACCAGTGCAAGAAAGGGAAAGCGTAGCAATTTAAGTTAAAGACTCGCAGAGAGTTGGTCCTACTTTTAACCGCAATACAAGTATACAACTCAAGCTCCGCACATTTATTTTACCTCACTTTTTGGTGATCGAGCTGTTTCAACTGGCAGCCAAAGTAGTAGTTATAAGTGGCTTTTTAAACAAGTGATTCAGGATTTAAGGTGAGGTTTGGAGATTGGAGAGTTGGCCCACCCTGCAACGCACATGGATGGGAATGGGATCGATGAGTTTTACGTATGCAGACTAGTATTCGTATCTTAAGATTCTTTACTCTTTCCATACGGCATTTGATAAATTAGTAATTGCATGAACACAAATTTCTTTTTCTCTGTCTGAGTCCCACTATACCTAACTTAATCCTATGAACGCACATGTATTGTATGCGTGATATAAAGTTATAGTTTTTTTTTTTTTTTTTTTTTTAGAAGAAGTTATAGTTTCATATAGGTAGAAGAACTTCATTCATGAGTCTCACCGAAATAATTGGGATTTAATCTTAATGAGAGATTTAATTTGCTATGTAATTAATAAGTTTGGTACATACAATATTCTTCTTTAATATATGGGTTTTTATCCATTTATCCAATTTCTAGGGATTTTTTTCTCACTTACTCCATTTGGTTTTTTTAATTATCCCTTACCCAAAACAGACTTCCTAATACCCCATTAAGAATTTTACCCTCACCCCTTTGTTATTTAGAGAGAGAGAGAGAGAGAGAAACCAGAGGAGACTTCGCCGGAGCTCTGTCACCTGCCGCCGGATTCTGATCATCGATCGTCGGATTCCGACCAACTTTCGCCCGAATCCAGTCATCTGCCGCAAGATTCCAGTCATCGGCCGCCGCCCACGGACTTTTCTGAAAACCTCACCGGAGGTCCCCAAAGAAGTTTTCGGAGATCTTATAGGTCGCCGGAAATGTTTATTGCCCCCCAATAGAACTTTCGGTCACAGGAATAGGAACTAATCTTCCTAAAATTAGACAAAAAAAAATTTGATTAAAGAAAGAAAAAAAAATTACATCAATTCAAAACGTCTATTGCCCCCCAATAGAACAAATTTTTTTTATTTTTTCTTTCTTTCTAGCCTTCTGCCCTCATTTTCTTTTCTTCTTCTTTTTGTTACAAAAAGATAAATTTGTAAGTTGTAACAGCATTCAACCAAAATGTTGACTAAAGCCCCATTTTCTCTATGTCGGTAGTCCAAAATGTCCAAATCAATATCCAACCAAAAGCTAATGTTTGCCATCGGAAAAAAAAAAAAAAAAAAAAAAAAAAAAAAAAAAACCCAAAAGCAGAGGTTTGCGTTTCATCTTTGTTTGCATGTAAATTCCAATAATCCTACCATTGCCCTCAAAATTGCAGCCAAGCAGAACCAACCTGAAATAGTCAGCAGACCCTAAAATTTCAGTTCTTCAATCTTGACTAAAACTCGAATTCATGTATATCATCATATGCAACTCAACAAATAGAGCAACTATTATACGATTGAAACTAAACGTAGCCGGAAATTACCCAGAAATTGTCGGAAAACCATTGCAGCGTTCGAGCTTCATTCCTACGTCGTCGGTCGTTGTTTGAACAAAAGAAGAGCACAGGGAGGTCCACGACGTCAAAAGGAAGCTTCGGCTACCGGTGAAATGCCGGGAAACGGCATGAATCGGAAAAGCCGAAGAGTCGTCACCTTCTCTCCTTCGATTCTCCATCACCGTAGCTTTTCATGGAAAACCAACACCACAGAGACGTCGATGACGTCGAGCCGGTTCCAACGCCGGTGGTCAATCGCCACTCCGCATCCAAATATGGGAGATTGGTCGAGTCTTTCGTCACTCCAAAACAGGTCTCGGCCTTCCCCTCACAGTGAGAAAGCAACATACCCCGACCTCCTCCACTCCGGCTTCTCGAGGACGACGACAATAGAGGGATCGATCTGCCAGAGGGATGAGAGAGAGAGAGAGAGAGAGAGAGAGAGAGAGAGAGAGAGAGAGAGAGAGAGAGAGAGAGAGAGAGAGAGAGAGAGAGAGAGAGTGTGTGTGGCATGATTTAATTTCTTGATTAAGTTAAGGGCAAAATGGTCATTTACTATTAAATTGGGTAGGTGGGAACAAAAATCTGTTACTGGGGTGAGTGGGATAATTTTGGCTTATTTTGGTGCTTTGGGTCAAGAACCCTTAATATATTGAGACGTCGAACATTATGCTAATGAAAGACTTCAGGATAGAAATAATATTTAAGGCTTCAGGTATAATATATTGTTCTTTGATATTTAATATATTGTTCTAATCTTTAACATCATGTTTTGTGTGATATAATAACATCGAAGCCCTAGCTGCGAGAGCGTAGACAGAACAATTGTGAGAGAGGAAAATTCTAGCTTACAAAACTCTAATTTTTCTTGTGAGTATGATAGAGATGGAATATGTAGATGAGATGGTAATGCGTCTGGCCGCATCACTTGGACTGGCAGATGCAGGGAAGCTAGTGGATCTTCAACCATCGGAGGATAAGGGGCTATGAAGGTCATATACGTATTTGGTAGGAAAGTTGTTGACTGCTCGAGCTTTTAACAAGCACTCGTTCATGGTAATGTTTCGGTAGGCCTGGTGACTCAATGGTCGCTATACTGTGCAGGAACATGATGATCGGCTTTTGTTTACCTTGTAAGACCCATCAAATAGTAACCGGATCCTTCGAATCGTGCCCCTGTAGTGCTCGCACCCTATGATGGAGTCGGACCTATCAATGGTGTTCCCCTATCTTCTTTAGCTTTCTGGATCAAGGTACGTGGACTTCCACCTGATTCCCACACTAGATCAGTGCATACGGCGAGTGAGGAGTGCGATGGGACATTACATTCAAAAGGATAAGATGGAGTTCGACGCAGGTCGAATCTGAATCCGGGTTGAAGTGGATTTGATGCAACCGGTGATATTTCACCAAAGCTTCACGATGGAAGACAGTAGTGATGTGGACCTGGACTTGTTCTTTGAAAATCTCTATGGAAGGTGTAGGGATTATGGCCTCCTAACCCATGTCGGTATGCCGTGCTTTAGGCCACAATTGTCAGAAGTTCTGAGAGTTGAGATGATCCATGTGTGAAGGAATTTGGAGCGTGTTTTGACCAGGGTAGATGCGACACCAACTGCATGTGCATCCCTGGTTTTTGGGGAACAGTCGTCTTCATCAGTGGCGACTGGTTTGGATAGGGTTTTGCCTACTGCAAAACCTAAACACCAGATGGAGATAAATCTCCAACCGACAACGACGGTGAGGAATGAGGCAGGACGTAAGGCCAGTGGGAATGGACCAATGGCGATGGAGGTTAAGGATGGAAATGAGCCAGTTGAGAAAGATGGAGACTACAACTGGTCTAATCGTGGTGGATGAGGCTGGTGGACAAGTGGAGAAGGCAGTGGCGGCCCCGACAGTTATGCAGAGCTGTGAGGTACGCAGGAACATAACAGAGGAGGATGGGGTGTCACCGAATAAGCTGAGGCTTAGCCTTGCTGTTGGTATGACCAATCTTTATGATGTGTCTATGGGTTTGTTTGCTGTGAAGCTAGTATATGAGGATCCCAGAAAGAGGGTAGGCCAAAAGGCGCAAAGAATAAGAGTAAGACAGAGGTTAAAGCTATTCAAACATCGCCAATGAAGTGCTTACCGGGGAAGCAAGTCAAAGCTCCAAGAAAAATGGAAAAGCTGATTTATGGGTTACCGGAATTTACTTTATCTGCTGTTGTGGATAGCTCTAACCCTTCTAAGGGAAAAGAGCTCATAGTTGCCTCTTTTTTTTTTTTTTGGATTAATTTCAGTTTACCCCCCTGAAGTTTGGGGGTGAAATTTCACCCCCTCTACTTTCAATTTTGAATTTTTACCCCCTAAACTTTTCAATTTCAATCAGTCTTGTGCAATTTTTACTGTTCCGTCCAAATTGGACGTTAAGTTTGACTTTTGAGGGCTAAAATGGTCATTTCAACATAAAAAATTAAAAAATTAAAATTAAAAAAAAAAAATTCTGTTTTTTATTTTAATTTTAATTTTAATTTTTTTCTGTTTCTTTGTTTTTTTTTTTTGTTCCGTTTCTTCATTTTTTTTTTAATTTTTTTTTTTGTCTCCAACCTATACACCACAAGTTATAATAGGTTTATAAAAACAAAAAAATACTCTAGGTAGTTGAAAGACGCTCGCTGGTCTACGATATTTGTGACATATCTCCGATAAAGTGAAGAATTTAGGATATATCCCAAATATTTGTAAAAAATAATTTTATACTTTATCTGTAAATAAATATCTGTATATCCCCAATAAAGTAAAGAAATATCTGTGTAAAATTATTTTTGGTCTACGATATTTGTGATATATATCCAATAAATTGAAGAATTTTAGGATATATCCCCAATAAAGTGAAGAAATATCTGTAAAAAATGATTTTACACTTTATCCAGTAAATATCTGTATATCCCCAATAAAGTGAAGAAATATCTGTGTAAAATCATTTTTTATAGATAAATATTGTGTCACGCCCCTGATTTTACACACATGAAAATCGATATATATAACCCCATAATTATATATGCGTGAACGTCCAGTCATCAATACAAAATACCTGAAATCTTTTTCCCTTAAACTTACACACTTATTGATGCCCTGAACCCTCAAAGTTAATATACACTCACTCCAAAGAGTTATATATTACACAAGCTTACGAATTAAATTGTCAACAACAAGATAAACGTAATGCTCCTCAGAGCTCACTACAACGGAAGTCCAAATAACGGTAAAGTCACAAAATTGGCTTCCTACCGTAAAGCTGCTAGCTTGCTGCCTCAACCTCGATTATCCTAACCTGCAGGATTAACCCCTACACCGTTGGAATGGTGCACTGGGTTGCCACACAACACCCCGGTAAGCTTTTGCAAGCCCGTATGAGTAACTCAAACCACACACAACTCACGCCAAAAATAAGGAAAACAACTCACGCTTTGATTCCTTAAAACACGAAATAAAGGAGAATAACTCACACTTTAATTTCCTTTCAAATCGAAATAAAAGAAAGCAACTCACACCTTGTTTCCTTTTAAATCGAAACATAGAAAACAACCCACACTTGAATTCTATCAATAAAACATAGAAAGCAACTCACTCCTTGATTTCTATCAGTAAAACATAGAAAGCAACTCACCCCTTGATTTCTATCAGTAAAACATAGAAAGCAACTCACTCCTTGATTTCTATCAGTAAAACATAGAAAACAACTCACTCCTTGATTTCTATCAGTAAAACATAGAAAACAACTCACACCTTGTTTCCTATCAAATGTACCATAATCGTACCATAGAAAGCAACTCACACCTTGATTTCTATCAGTAAAACATAGAAAACAACTCACACCTTGTTTCTTATCAAATGTACCATAATCGTACCATAGAAAGCAACTCACACCTTGATTTCTATCAAAACGTTAATAAGGAAAACAACTCACACTTTGTCCCCTTAAAAACCATTAATAAGGAAGCAACTCACACCTTGTTCCCTAAAAATACGTAATGTCATGAGTTGTAAATAACCAATTCCCGTTACCCCATGAATTACCTATATGGCAGACAGATTAGAGCTCTAACTGAAAAACGTAACCACTCGTCCGGCCAAAGACGTGGTCACCTGAGATTCTGCCCAAGGTCTTAGACCTTCGATCCTCGGGCCGCAATGTCCCTTGGAGCAAAACATTAAAGGAGTCGCATCTGACCCAAAATGTTACACAAATCGCAACGCTTTTGAAAACAATCGAAATCAACATTTCCATAATCATTGTTTTCCGAAAAAGCCATAACACAAAACAATAAAAAGCATCAATTCATGCCCATTGTTTTCATACCCAAATCTCAACACTTTTCTCAAATCTCAACGCTTTTCAAAACAAATCGAAATCAATCATTTCCACAAATCATTTGTTTTCCAAAAGCCACACCCCAAAACAATAAAAAGCATCATTTCATGCGTATTGTTTTCACAAATCCACAAACCACCCAAAACATATATATTTCACGTAAACATATATCTACTAATACATGAATACGTATGTATATATATACATCCCATAATATACATATATACACACGTAATCATCTACTCAGAAAAGCCACTAATACCATCTATAGTTTGCAGTTAACTAAATAACTCTCAAAACAGTATGGTGAACCCGTTCGTGATATGAACTTCGTGAGATTACTCACCTCAGAATCCCGCTGCGTCTTCTATACAGAACCGAACTAGTACACTATCACCAACAACTCGTCCAATTCACCTTCTAGAAGCACCTATTCACCAATGATCTCAAATCAGTAACGATTCATAACCAATTTTAAGTCCGAAACCCCTGTTTTGAACTAAAATCCCCCAAAGTGGCGCCAATCGAGGCAAAACCACATCCGAGACCTCCCGAAGTCTCTGGAATACGTCCACGATCGATGTGACCAAACCACAAGTCGATCGGACGCTCAAATCCTCACGGATAGAATAATCGATCGGTATGAAATTGCAAAAATCATAACAATTCCATACGAACTCCAAAATTTGCATATTATATATCGAAACGCTCGTATCAACGAGTAGAACATATATAATACCAAAAACAGTTCCTTAAGTGGCCGGAACACCGCCGGAACGCCACCACAGACGGTGGTGCACCGCCGCCGGCCAAAACACATTATTTCACAAAACTCCCAACATCAAAGTTCTTCATCTAAGCATGCTTGTGAATTCTCATAACTAGCTCGAAGTCAGAAAACAAGCTTAAGGGATCGAAAACTACCTCACAAGCCGTGAACAGTAATCCCAACTGAGTTGAACCGATTTCCACGTCAACCAATCAAAACAAACACCATGGATCGATCAGCGAGCTTGTTCTGAACTCAACCCTAGAAGCCTGAAGTCATGAGGTCGCCGGAGTTGTGTTTTCCGGCCGGGTCCGAAAACACAAGGCTGCACCGCCTTGAACTGCCACCGAGACGGAGAATCGCCGTAAGAGAACACCAGAGGGACGACCAGACGGAGGAGACGACCCTGCTGGCCAAGTTTCACGGCCGGAGACCGCCGCAGTTGGCCGGAAAAGCCGGGTCGGATCGGCCGGGTTCGGGTCGGGTCAGGCGGTTTTCTTCGATACTGAGGGAGCGGACGAGAGAGAAGAGAGAGAGGGAATGCGGTTTCTGGAAAAGGAAATGAGGAATAATGAAAAAAAATCTGATTTTTCCTTTATATACTAAAACGGAAACTTTTTCCAATAGCCATAACTTCCTCATACGAACTCCGATTCTCGCGTTCCACATATCCACGAACTCGTATCGACACGCTCTACAACTTTCGTGAAGGAAGTTTTCGGAGAATCCCTACGAATAAAAAGTCAACCTTTGGCAACCCCCTAAAACCATATTCTTCAATTAATTATTCGCCCGAAACACTTCCGCTCCATCCACGAGCCACGAAACTGTCCAATAGTTATAAAATTAATTCCGGAAAATCCTCGGAAAATAATTGTGAATTTCCGGGGCATCACATATTGGATATATATCACAAATATCGCAGACCAAAAATGATTTTACACAGATATTTCTTCACTTTATTGGGGATATACAGATATTTATTTACAGATAAGTGTAAAATTATTTTTTACAGATATTTCTTCACTTTATTGGGGATATATTCTAAAATTCTTCACTTTATCGGAGATATATTACAAATATCGTAGACCAGTTAGCGGCTTTCAACCACCTAGAATATTTTTTTGTTTTTATAAACCTATTATAATTTGTGGTGTATAGGTTGAAGACAAAAAAAAAATAAATAAAATAAAATAAAAATCTAAAAAACTTAAAAACAGAAAAGAAAAAAAAAAATTATTTTTTTTAATTTTTTATGTTGAAATGACCATTTTAGCCCTCAAAAGTCAAACTTAACGTCCAATTTGGACGGAACAGTAAAAATTGGACAAGACTGATTGAAATTGAAAAGTTTAGGGGGTAAAAATTCAAAATTGAAAGTAGAGGGGGTGAAATGATGACACCCCCAAACCTCAGGGGGGTAAACTGAAATTAATCCTTTTTTTTTTTTGCTTTATTTAGAATTGAATAAATGTCTATGCTAGTAAGGGTGTCTGTATGAGCCTTTGCACGTAGAACTGTTTGGCTTTATCATATCATAATTGCGTGCTTGGCGTATGAAGTTAAGTAGTCTAAATTGCCTACGAGGCAAGGTATTTTTGTTAGCATAGACTACTCTGAGCTACGATTGTTGAAACAAAATAGTCATATTTGTACTATTCTTATCTATAAAACAGGGGCATACAAATGGTATGTACTCTTTAATTCAAAAATCATGTTCTGTGTGCTCGTATTTGTCTTCAGGATCAAGACTTCATTCCAAAGTCGCATTTTTTGTGATCAGTATATGGTTAGGAACTAATGAATTGTACTTTTCATAAGCATTGATTCGTATAAACTTGCTGCTATGAAATAACATATAATTGGTTGTTGATATTGTTATCACATACAATTATCAATGTTATGGCATTATGTTTATGAAGTTATTTTGTGTTTTTTTTTTTCAAATTTTCGTGAATATTTAAGATACAAAAGTTGTCAATCGTTAGCCGCGAAAGTTGAAACTGGGACACATTGGAATGGGGCGGCACCTCTTCCTTCATTTGAGAATGCAAATTTTCATGATTTTGAGCTTTGGATGTTCATGGGAAAGGCAATATATACCTTCCAGTGCAGGGAAAGGAAATAAAATATAAAATAAAATCTATACATGTTTCCAAAACTTATAAGCACACTACCTTACAAAGATAATTTATGGGTTTGTTAATGAACATGGGATGCAAATGTGAGTGACATGGGCAAGCGTGAGAAAAATAAATATATCGTATGGGGCAGCATCTCTAATATTGGTAGGGCCGTAAGCATAAGGTAATTGACTTATTGTAGAGTGAAATCAGTGAATGTGATGGTATTGGAGGGTACTAAATCACTTTTTAATATTCCTTTTGGCCTTTGGTTGGATTGTATATATAATCATCTGTTTGCTCTCTGTTTTTCGTTTTGGGTCGCGTATGATGAAGCTATGCTAATTTAACTATTTCATCTTTTCGAACAGTTCAAGTAATTAACATGTAAACTTTCACGGCTCATTTTCTTGTGGAGTACAGTAAGTCTGAGCCAATTTCTAAATACGTGTAAAAGTAGCAAACAGTTTCTCCAGTATTTAAATAGTATAACTGTATAAAAAGGTTGATCATATTCATGAACATGTTTCAAATGGCCGAGAAATTTGTTTATCGAGGGCTGCTGTTTGTGTTTCTTTATAAGATGATACTGATGGCGTACGTATTCTAAGAATAGGAAATAGTATTTTATTGCATGTGACGAATACTGTCTGATCATTGGCCTAAGGGAACCATCACCCGATGAGACTGATTGATCATTTTCTTTGTAAACAAAAAACGTGTGCAAGCTTTTTAGTCAAAAAAACAGCTCAATTACTATCTACTTTACGTTGGAATTGGTCTCTTTCTTAATAACGATATGATTGATAAACCATGAATTTGCTGAAAATCATGATTTAAGGCCCCGGATTAAGTTAATATTTAATCCTCAGTTTTCCTTCTAAACAACATAAAAAACAGAGGATTGTCGATTGCCTGAAATCAAAGTTTTGAATCTCCCTTCCCACTCAATTCATAAACTTCAATATTTGTGAAACTCCAAGAAGTATTTTGTTGACATAAAAAAAAAAGTTTATTAATTAAATTATAGCACAATAGCGTCATTTCGATAACGTCCTGAAAATTTGAAGTACATAACTAAAATATCAACATAAACATTTTATACGACAAATTGATTATATACAATGATATACTAGTTATGTATATGGTCGTTTAATACTGTGTAATTTTGTTTGAATTGTCACTTGCTACACAATTAGTGTATGGAAGTGATATTACTACATAAATGATATGAATTTTTTCTGCGAGTGCGGGATTCACAAGTCTCGATCATAACAATACGTAGTACTACTACATTTGTAAACCAAATCAAACAGAATTGCAGGTACTACTATTTAGATTTAGGCCTAAGAACATGGATTATGTAACCCCCCCCCCCCCAACTCATTCTCACCTTTCAGACAAATCACATGCATTTATAGTTCCTCCAAGTCCATGTTTTAGATGCACAATATATACGCATATAAACTAAAGTCCCACTAAAGGATCTTATCTCAATGTCTTCCTTTTTTCATGTTACATCAATAATTTATACCCAAAATTTCGTTGTCTACACCAAAATATCCAGGGTTTAGGTAAAAAAGAAACCTCCCCCCACTTTTATATTCAACTGGGGTCGGTCGTCGGAAATTAACTATACTCGTGACAGACTCAGAAAACAACCTTTTACGGTGCCGCTCCTCCTACTCATTTCTAAAAACCCAAAATACAATCACGCGATGCCCAATCAGAACCCTCACACGTGGCATCATTCTTCAATGCAAAACCGGAGTGAGCCCTAAGGCTGGACATGACCTAACACGTGGGATAAAGCATGTGGCCACGTGAGCCCTAAATCTGTTTTCTACCGCAGAACAAGAGAAAAATGAATAAAGAAAGAAAATTAGGTGAGGAAGAAGGGGAAGTAACAGTGTTAGAGAAGGAAAAGGACTATTCTGGGGAAGAAACTATAGGAGTTTAGGTCGAAGAATTACAAAACAGGAAGAACGGACATGAGGGCAGGTCTGTTATTAGATTTAGATCGCTCTCATGGTGACCTCCATTAAAATTTTGGGTCTTAATCACGAGGGGGTCCACATTTTTTATATGCAGCTTCCTCATACAGTAAACTGGCGGTGGAACTGTGCTTGTTTTTGTGCTTCAGTGTTTTGTAATGTACTGTTTGGAGGTATAATGTATTGCTAATAATGGTGGCGACTGCGTGACCTAAGAGCAAGAGGAAATATTAAAGGGCAAATCGATCTGTCGGTGGGTTAGTGTATGGTTTCTTTCACGTGATGAAATGACAAGCATCCCAGCGAGTAGTGGTACTTGTCTAAGTGATGATGTATTGAAAAGAACTATTTATTGTTTTTTTCTTTTTTTGGGCCAAGACGGACTATTGCACGGATGCTACGTATATGCCCTCTAATAGTAAGGAGTAGTTCTCTGTTAATATAGGAAAAACAATTTTCAGAAAATTATATTAATCTTAAGATTCAAAAGAATACGATCATAACACTAATGTTGAGACATTTTTGATGAATTCTGAGAAGTTACATTTATTAACAGGATAGATAACTAGAAATGTACGTACATGCATATGCATAAATCTTTTTTGGGAGATTCTAGAGGTGCATTGTCGAACTCATTTAATTAAGAAACTAGCTATATAGCAATATTCAATCTAAAAAATGGAGTGATAAATGGTATATTATTTCAGAAATTGAATTGCACTATTCTCCCGTCCTTTTCTTTTGTGATTAGTGATTATATGCTTATGTTAAGAACAACATTGTTTAAAAGTTTAACAGTTAAATCATATTTCTAAAACAACTTATAGGATATAATCCTTTTTGTTGGGTGGTTTCTTCTACGTCTATCCATAATAAGTTAGCAATAAGCCAATAATGGTATCCTGGCTCTGTACGTACGCTCCTATAGCTAGTTTATTTTCGGCATCAATAAAATGAAAAAGAATTGAAAAGAAAGTAGCTAGAAACCCTACCCCATAATTCACACGCACACAATCTTAAATAATGGCCATTATTATTGTCAAAACCCAAATTTTAGCGACAAAACTAACGGTATCCCAACTAATTAATATTAGTGATCGAGCTAGAACGAATTGAATAAAAGGGAAGGAACCAAATAATGGTATTGAATAATCATATATTAACCAAAAAAATCGTATATAAGATCGATCATGATGACTGGTACTGTTTATTAATGTATACTTATCGATTGATAATCAATAACAATAAAAGAAAGACCAATGAGCCTCTGATTCCCATAATTACGCAAGCCAGGATGCATTAATCTATCCATGGTCTTTTAATTATTTAAGCTTCACTATATAAACATGCTAGTGGGATATATATGTACGGATCAAAGGTCCATCAAAAAATCACTATCTATTGCAACAACCATCTCAATATCTTATTAGGATTGAATACTGTTTACTCACTATACTTATAGGGTTTCATCGTTTGAGTCCCTGACCTTCGAATTTCATCTAAAAAGTCCCTGAACTCTCAATTTCCTCCCAATTGGTCCCTGCAGTCAAAATTTTATGTTTAAGTTGTCGAAAATGTCTATTATGCCCTCACTTACTTTTTTTTTTTTTTCTCTGTTTTATTTATTTTTTTCATTTCACCTCTTGAAGGTCTGTAGATTGGAACCATCTTGATGAAGAGATTAACAAAAGGAGGCGAAAGAGCTGGAAGAAAAAGAGGTAAAAAGAAAAAAAAAATAAAAAAAGAGAGGAAGAGAAATATATATATTTTAAAAGTAAATGAGGGTTTTTGACCGATGCTTGACGGTAGAGACCAATTGGAAGGAAATTGGGAGTTCAGAGATTTTTTAGATGAAATTCAAATGTCAGAAACTGAAACGATAAAACTCTATAAATATAGGGAGTAAGCAGTATTTAATCTACCTTATTAATTAGTTATTCTTTTATATAATGGCATCATATATACACTCTCGTTGCATGTGTGCTTTTTACAGAACAAATATATTTGTAATAAAATGGCAAATTGGATAGTTTTGTGGTAGGGTTGACTCGCACCATGCGTGCCAATTAATGAACCATCTTGATCATATATATAGAAGATTGGTAATAGAAATATTTTTGTGTTGGATTAGTTAAGTATCCTTTTCATGAATCACGGTACTATAGCTAGTCCAGCCAAAATGAAGTGTTGCTGTGGCATTGTTTCAGGAGGCTAGATGCATGCTTCTTTTCTTCTTGACCTGATGTAAGATATCTCTCTAAACACGTACACTAATAACACAATAGTTTCCGAGTTCTATGTATAGTTAACAGTGTTGGAAATAATATTTGTGTTACATAACATGATGTGAGTGCGTATATTTACTTATTATTATTTAGCTAATTTTAAGTTAAATACATGTCTTATGTACGATTTAATGATATTAGATTGTAATTTAAAGATGAGAACAAGTGAATGTCAAACCCAAAAGATCAAAACTAGCCAAGGGAGCTTTAAAGTGTAAGAGTTAGCAAAGTAGCTAGCTAAGGGTACTCACTTAAAAATGAATCTCAGTTTAATTGATCTCTCTCATAATCCCAATCGCTGTCCTACTAAACCAAAGGCAATGATGCCTCCTAAACCTAGCTACCGCGAACCGCTAGCTACCACATATCACCAGCTACCCATGCGTTGCCATTAATTAAATTAAACAGGTAGCTTTTGATCAAAAATAAAAATTAAGCAAGTAGCTTTTTTCTTCTTGCTACACGTACACCCCTCACGAAATAACCCATTAGCTTCAGTTTCACCATCTATGAACCTTCTTCCCACACTGTCATTACTCTGTTAGTCTGTTTTCAGTCTCACGCTATCGATCACTACTTTACCACCTCATTGCTATATATATATTGACCCATGTATACAAGTCTACGAGACTGACTTTACATGCATGCATTGCATTGCGTGAAGCATAAATCCTGCACCTTTTAACCCACTTTTGTCCTTATCTCATACACATTTCATGCCGCAAGTCAATCTTGGAGGTGGGAGTTTTAAATATTTTGGGTAACTAGAATGAAATATTAATCAATACTAAGCTTTACTTGGATTATGCATTAAAACAAGGTTATTGGTTTGCTCTAGACATTTTTGTTTGTGAGATACTTTTCGCACATTTCCCGTAGAAACAATTGGGTCTAAAATAATCTGCATGCTTGCTTAATTAGTAGACTAAAGTAAGATTAGGGTTGCTACATGCTTCATTGAGAGTAAAAAAAGAAAAAGCATGAAGAGCTCGACTTTGACTAAGATAAGATACGAATAGTTCAGCGGTTACGTGTAATGATAATAGCTTAGACTAGTAATTGTGAGTTCCCAATGAATTACGTAAGAGGGGGCGTTGAGTTTAACCAAAAACGACGCATTAACCAAAGAAAGACAAGGCATTGCAGTAGCGGCAATGTTACTAAAACCCAGCAAGCTTTGTTAATCTCCCGCCCTTAATTGCTAGGTGTTGCAACTAATTAGCAGAACATTTTTAACTGCCTGAAAACGAAACGAAACTTGTCAGTTGGTGGCCTTAATTACTCATACTTTAAAGATTTTAAAGATATATATATATATATATATATATATATTATTCTAGTAATTTACACTTGTGAGGATTGATAATGATAACCTTTTAACCTTTTGCTTCCATAATTGGATCAATAACTAGTTAGATTAATTAGTGATCAGTAAAAGAACTGGGACCACTCTCCAAACTCACCAGAGAGTCCGGACAATCAGTTCATCATATATCTATATGGGTCATATTAGACCATGAACATGATCATAATCACGTTCATTACTTTGTTGGCGCCTGTTTCATGTTACACAAAAGAATTGGAAACAATAACAAACTTTTCCAAGAATGAGTGAATGAGCTGTTAATTAATTAGATAACCATAATATAACAGCTAGCTAGGAATAGGGGAAAAAAAGTACCCACAAGTCTAATGGACGTTTGTTCATTCATAATGTTGGATGAAATTACAAGTTTAAAACTCTCTTCATTATAAGAAGGGTGGGAATCGAACTTGGAATCTCATCCAACATTGTGGAGAGAAATACCACTAGATCAATAGTTATTTAATATCCAAATCTCCAAACTCTAAAATAAAAAAAAGAAACTTTAATCCATCTACGTTATTTTATATTTATTTAATTCACCCGTAAGTTACTAAGGGTGTACAATCTTAATGTTATACTTGGTGAAGTAAATTGAACTAGTTGAGAGGGAGAGGTTCCTACTTCCTAGTGTGCTCGCATAAAACAAGTCATGCATGTTAGTTTGTCCCCTACAGAGTACGATTGGATGAGATCGAGTTGCATTGATTTGATGAAATTGATCAGAGTTTAATCATTTATTGTCCAAAAGAAAACCGCTGGTCTTCACCGCCTATTCAATCAATCCCCTATGTAGTTCATTTCTGAGTGGGACGTTTTAGTCGTATGGCCGCATTCTGATGCTTCTGGTTGCGGAACTAAAAGGGCATACACATGCAAGGTCGATTTGGTTGGGTTATGGATGCAGGTGTTTTCGTTATCAAACCATAAATTTAGACATGGATTATTTGGAAGGTGATGGATGGTGAATGCGACCGCATATTGTTTCGTTAATTAGTTCAAGGGCCATGTTCGTTTATATCCTCAAATTAATTGCTGGGCACCCACGACTTCAAGGTATATCTTCCGCATTTCAGTTTGGAATTTCGTTCAAAGGCCAGATACTAGAAACGGAAAGAAGAAAAAGGCCCAGCCTGAATATCAGATTTTAAAAAGAGGTTTGGGCTTTAGGAGTGAGGGGATGTTAATTCGAGCCCAAAGCAATGAAGCCATCTTCACCAAGTGAAGGGGTGGAAAGAACAATAAAAGCTAGTAGAAAATAGGTCCTTTTTTTTTTTTTTTTTTTAAGCACACTGTTTTATCAGTTGTGACCGAAAAAAGACTTTACTAGTGGAGTAGCCGTCTAAATTGGTGGATTTGTTTCCTATTGTATTTTGAGACTTTACACCGATTATTGTCTAAACATCAGTAAACATTTATATAAAGTTAGTCTATTTTATATAGAAAGAGTTTACTATTATTAGTATGTTACTATTATTAGAATTAACATACTAATACAAAAATGGATTAGAGCTTAAAAAAAAATTGCTACAACTAGCCAAGTTATTAATATGACCAATTATATTACTATTAATCTATTATACATGAACCACTTATGTTATCATAATGTGAAAAAACACTAAAATTATTCCTTACTTATACTGTGATTACTGTCATGTCAATTAATAGTGTGATTGCTGTTATGTCATTTAGTGTATCTAACGTGACACATGTCACACAAAAGTTTTAAAGCTTATGAATTTACCCTAAGGATTTGGACAGATTCACACATAAAATACAAGTCTTGTTTACCAAAAATAAAACAAGAGGAAGGAAAAGACGAAAAAGGCAAGAATTCACTCTCTTTCTTCGGTCCAATTATTAGTAGATTTGCTTCACAGATCGAAATCTAGTCGAAGCTGAAGTATTGGACCGCGTGGCTAAAGTGGCAAGGGAAACCGGAAAAAGTACAGGAGGACACGTGCCCGACAATAGGCAGCGAGTACAATAAGCAGAGCAAGCTAAGCGAGTAGGGGTGTCAACTTTTAGTGATGCACTTACCAATTTGGAACTTTGGGAAAGCATAGATGACACAGAGTCCCAGTTGTGAACTTGTGATTGTTCCCCTTTCTCAGCAATTATTAATGAGACCCTTTCTACCTTTTTCCAGTTCAGGTCAATGTTCGTCTTGTGCCTAGAGACTTCTCAAATCCCTAGACACAGAAAGTCCTCTTCTTTATATAGTTTTTGCTGTGTTCTTTTCAACCATCTTCTCAGTAAGTTCTGAATATCAGTATCTTCAAGTTCCTGTTAATTTTACTGTGTTCTTGAAGCATGTTATGAATTTGTTGTATTTTTTTTTAAGAAGCTTTGGGAAGTTCAACTATGAATTTGGGAAGTTTGAGTGAACTGTAAGTATTGGATTGTCATGTTCATGGTCTGATTGTAGTCTGAAATCTGAGTTTGGTTTTTGTGAGCACTGATCGATGAAACTATTTGAATTTGTTTCCTCCAGTATGAAGCTCTTGTATAATTTTACACGCACAGTCATCATGGGCAAGGTTCTTACATATTGTTTTCTTAATGGGTTTTGAAAGCAAATTTTTGCTATGTGAAAATTGAGGGCTTGGTCTGTTTTTAGATGACAGAAAGAAAGTTGCAGTCTTTTCACACCTGTGTTGTTGGAAAGCTGCTGTTATCATCTCTTTAGTCGAAAATAGGTTGAAAAGTTTTGCCTTTTAAGTTTTAACGCATCATCTGCCTCAACTTTTCTGCGGGAATAGTCATAGACGTTATTTTGTTGGATTAGTCTGAGTCATAATGCTATTAATGATCTAAACCATTTCCATGTGGAGGTATAAAAGAGGGACCTTGTGATTATGGCCCGTTTTTCACTTTTGCTACTGATCTGATGTTGAATACATAATGAAACTCTTGAAACATGTTAAATTGACACTTTCTTACGATTTGCAGACTTGAACGATCAGTAACGAGATAGGGCCTGTTTCTTCACACTGCTTAATACCATGCAGTTATACCACCACCCGTATTCAATAGATAGCCAAAGGGTGAGACTCGCTTTGGAAGAAAAAGGCATTGATTACACATCATTCCATCTCAATCCTGTAACGGGCAAGAATATGAATGCCTCATTCTTCAGAATGAATCCAAGTGCAACACTCCCGGTTTTCCAGAACGGCGACCACAAGATTTACAATACAATTGAAATTATTCAGTATGTCACTCCACTAACACTCCCTATCACTGTGTATATTGAACATATGAGATTGAGTTTCAATTTCGGAAGCTATTTTTGATTAGCATGAATCATAATCTGAGCAGTGTTTTGTTGGTTTTTAAAACATGTTAATTAGAAACAAAGAAAGATTTTAAACTGCTACCGGTTCTTCCAGGTATGTAGAAAGAATTGCAAGTGTCTCTACAGGCGTGGAGAACATGACCTTCAGTGGCAGAGAAGTCACTGAATGGATGCACCGAATACAACAATGGAACCCCAAGTTTTTCACACTTGCCCACATCCCGGACAAGTACTTTCGTTCTGTCTCCAAATTCTTGAGGCGGGTGGTGATGGCTCGAATGGAGGAATCTCCTGATTTAGCAGGTGCTTATCACAGAAAGTTGCAAGAAGTATATGACACAGAAGACAAGTTGAAAAACTCAAGTGTTTTGATACAGGACAAAGAACATCTAATAAGACTCCTTGATGAAGTTGAAAAACAGCTAAATGAAACAACATATTTAGCAGGGGAAGAGTTTACAATGGCAGATGTCATGCTCATTCCGGTGCTAGCACGGTTGGTGCTCTTGAATCTGGAGGACGAGTATATAGGTAGCCGGCCAAACACTGCTAAATACTGGATTATGGTGCAGCAGAGGCCTAGTTATAAGAAAGTGATTGCGAGTCATTTCAATGGCTGGAGGAAGTATAGAACTTTGTGGAAAACCTGGTGCTCTATCCACATCAGAAGCATTCTAAGGAGATTTTGATAAATTTTATTTGATATTCTTCGTCCATTATCTGATCAAGATACATTAGATGAGGAAAGTGTGTAAAATTGTATGCATTTCTTTTTTACATGTTCAAATTTTGAGAAAAAGGGCTAGAGGGGGTTGGGGAAAATTGAAATTGTTTATCCGTGTGTCTTAACTTTCCGAGCACTGCTAGTTTTTCTTTGCAGGGAAACTCTCATTGAACCACAATATACAGATACTTACATTTGATTATTGTGTTGGAAATCCACTGTTTGTTCAAGTTTGGGGGGTCTCGGATCGCCTTTATTGTACCCGGAAATATTTATTGTGCTCTGGATATTGCTCAGTATTATTTCTGTCCCTTTTGGTGAGACTCTGAAGCTTTCAGATGCAATTGAATAAGATGATGGAGGCTGCTAGTCTGTCAGCATTTTTTTCACTCCCATCATAGGAAAAAGAGGCAAACTTGTATGGCCTTCTCATTATAATGATAATCCTAATCCTCTGTTATCTTTTTTCTTTTCTTCTTCACAAGAGGGGAAAATGGAGTAGCCTTATAATTTAACAGGTCCAACTGATTTTGTGCTCAACATTTGAATTACACCATGGCGCTGATGATGAGTTCATCAGGCTACATCCAGTACACAGTAACATTGCCTTAATCACAATAAAATGTCACAGGGTGATACCCGGCAAAACTTTAAACCAATCCTTCTTTTTCACTCGTAGCACTTTTTCTACGGTTTTCCATGGCTGCAACAGTAGAAATTAGAAGGAGCTTCAAATTGGCATTCAGAATTTACACAGGTCCCTAAACAGCTGAACCATGAATTATTTTCTAACCAGTTTTATACGAAAGTGCTATCACAAGAACAACAGGTAAACTTTTGCTAGTTTGTATCCACATTTAATAATAACTCCAAAAGTTTTCTAAAAAAAATAACTCCAAATGTTCACATTCATTTGTGAAGGAGCAATCTGTTCTTCACATTCCAGAAAGTCATTATACTCCTAGGAATTAGGAGTAAAGATTATCAGATAATTTCTTGTTCACAGTGCGTATGTGAGGGTGAATAGTAATTACCTTCAGCAAATAGAGAGAAGGATCAACTAAGTCATGTTACTCATGTACCATTAGTCTTTAGTTTCTGCGCTGGGTAGCCTGTATTTGCATGATTCAAGCCTCGAACATGGTGGATTTGTAAGTGCGGAACCACGTTTATGCAGTAGATCTTGCACAGTTATTCTAATTGGCAATTGAACATTTAGAAAGTTGCAGAAATACTCTTAGTACTCCAGGAAATAATCATAAGATTTTTCGAGAGTTTATCAAGAGACGAAGAAAACTCGCAACAACAAAACAAAATGAACCAATTTCAATACTATAACAAGGATATTGCAAAAGCACCTGAATGTAAACCATCTTCTATTCATTTTTGTATGTCCATACAAATCTCATCTTAATCAAGAACAGATAATTCATGAAAGCCCTATAACACCATCAAAATGATATATAAAAACTACTAACCTCTCTGAGGTATTCACCAATGGATCAACATTTATGGAGCATACCACCTGATAGGAGCATCTTTTTCACTGAGGTCTTGGTATTAGAACTTCAATTCGAAGACTTGAATATTGAATAAAATTCATTAAAATAAACCCGGAGACAAAAGAATCGGGAGCACAGTGAAGTATAACGAAAATGAATAGCTCATCCTATAAATGAATGTGGATTAATGGTGATGTGAATGCTGATTGACATTATTGCCAGCTTTCTCCACCCTATAGCTGATGTCCTCTGAACAATATGGAGTTCTAAGCTCATTTCCTACAGTTCCTACGCCTATGCTGTTTGTCCCACCTCTGAAGTTGTTCCCATTACATCCCCAACCATTCCTATCCCTAACCCATGGGAGCCTCGGTTTTGGATGATTCCACTTCTGCTGCTTGAAGTATCTCCTCCCCAAGGGGGCCTCATATGAGGACTCCCTCTGTCGTTTAGTACCCAATTGATTATTTGCAGATGGTGTGCCAAAGTCTGCTTGAGCGGCACCAGTTGTGCTTGGACTGCTTTCTTCAGAGTGACAATTCGTAGCAACGCAGCTGGCTTGTTGTCCTTCTGAAGCTTGGTTAACTGACAAATGATTGACATCATGAGAAGGGTCTTTCTTACGACGGGGACATGGGGGCAATGGTGGAAAAGGATGGAAAGGCATGCCAGGAGCAACAACCCAAGTATCAACACTTTCAGCATGGGGTGTCCCATATTGCTGCATGATAGACAGTGGAATACCATACGAGACAGGTAAGCGAGAAACAAACTTGGCCTGCGGATGCCCTATAACTGAAGACGTTGACGAAACCACAGGGGTATTAATGCAAGATGAAAATCCAGGAGGAACATCCTCAGGAATGTTTTGCTTTCCATCATTAACCACATCAGCACCAACTTGCTGACATAAATCATGCACAGTGCTGGTGCAATTTCCGCCCTCTCTGCTCCCCTTTTCAGGGTGCGATGTCACATCACCTATCCGAGGTAATGGACTAGATTCTAGCTGTTTAGACTCTATCTTCTGTTCCTTGTTTGGAAGTGAACTTGGATCAGGGACTGCCACTGCTGGCTGATCCCATCGGCTTTTACGCTTGCGAACTTTTGTCTCACTGGTTGCACAACCACCTGTAGAAGGTGTAGAAGAGCCATCCTGGATAACCGTACTCGCAGAAGTTGGTGTTTTAACCACTGATTGCTTCACATTATCTGCAACTTCAGTAGATCTTCCACTTTGATCACGCCAATTATCATGTGTTGTGGAAAACCTATTGTAGTTTGAACTCCTGTTAAATTCCATCTTTCCATCATCCCTGTCTACAAAACTATGTCTTCTGAAAGCTTTTGGAATCCACCTATTTCGGAAGTTGCGTGCTATGTCATGGACCTGTATACGATTTGACCAACTTAAACTCGGAGGATATATCCATTCATTGATGCATCATGACACATAACAGAAAAATAACGAAAGGATTAAGGAATCTAAACAGATGTACAGAACAATACCCTTTTGTCACCATGCTCCGTCAGTGATAGTATCGACTCTGTAAAGCTGTAGAGAAACACAATTCTCAGAAGACATATCCAGAAAATACGGAACCAAAATATTTGGCAGAGACCCAAGTAAAATGCACTCAAAACCTATGGCCTGTTTGGTAACACTTAAAATTGAGTTTATGGAAAAATAAAAAACCTTGTTTAGCAATAGTTTCTTTTTTCATTTTTCTTTCCATTAAAAGAAAGAAAAGAACTTTTTGTAACTGTTAATGAAAAAAAAAAACTGAACGATTCACAGTTCTTGGGTTCCCGGGTGTTGTTGTGACGAGGCCGGGTCAGGGAGTTGCGAGAAAATAAGAACTTTAATTGTTTTTAGTGATCACCCTAATTTTGAGAACGAACAAGAACAGTGACATCTTACAACAAAAGATAACACTTGCACAAAAGTTCAACTGTGGCAAATTAGTAAGATAATTCAATGAAGAAACAAATAATAACCTCTCCATTCCCGGGCAGGGAGGACCTCCAGTAATATGTTCCTGTGTAAGAATCTGCGGCTTTTCGGCCAAATATTCTAGGACCTGCAAAGCCAAAATATTGATCAAGAAAGAATTGTTCTCATCAGATATCCCAGAAAAATAGTCACAAAACTTTACAGATGAAATCACCAAAATTATTTTTATAAACATATAATTTCCTATTCCTTATGCAATATGAGAGAGAGAGAGAGAGAGAGAGAGAGAGCCGATAGTTGAAATAATTTTGAGTAACAAACCAGCATAAAACTAAATATAGTTTTGAGTCAAGCACCTTCAAAAGCTTCCGGAGGATCGGAATCTTGTTAAAGTCTCTCCTGCACATCTTCATAATGTTGTGTAGCATTCTCAACCCTAAGATAAAGAAAAATATTCATCAATTTCTGCAAATGGGGGTTCAACATGAAAGGGAAACAAAAAATAAGATATCCAAGGGAGAGGTATGCACCATTTTTGTTAATAATATCAATCAAAACCGTACGCGACTTTGTCTTCAAAAGGGCATCAAGAATAATAGAAAGATCTCGATTGCTGAAAGAAAAAACAGGACTTTTAATAGACAAATATTACCAAAAAATAACCAAACTTGTTAAGTGTAATAATTCTATATTACATCATCAGAAACAAAATGAAGTAAAATGATGTAATTACCTTTTAATTGCTTCCCCACTGCCACTATCACCTGATTGTGCGGTAAGGAACAGAAGCTTTAAGTAGCCTTTAGTGGAATCCTGTAAGAAGCACACATAAGCTACCAATTCACAACACCATACAGATCCAAGACAAGACGGTATAAAAACTAAATGAGGGGAAGTAGTTGTAAGGTCAAAGGTTCAATCCAGCCTTCCCAGGATTTATTTTATTTTACTTTTATCTCACTATATCTAACGCAAATGAACATAACCTGCCAGCCTGTGAGAACCAAACAGAACATTAACAGAACCAAGCTGGATATACAGTAACTACTTACTTTGCGTTTACTTATCCCTCCATCAACATCCAACAGCTCGTTAAGCTTTTCTTCAACTGCAAGCATTAAAGAGCATCAACGATCCATTACTTACCTAATGCATTAATCCTTGCTCCTTCAAAAAGATAAGTACAAAAAGAATCCCAACCTGATCCTTCGATTGATCTTTTCGGTTTAAAAGGTAGCACATGAGATTTATTGGCTACCACCTGAATTTTGTTTGTGTTTAGAGGAGTACTCCTAACTTTGCCTTTCTTCACAGAACTGGATGAACGAGAAGTTTTCACATTCCGATGCACTTTAGAGGAAAGCTGCTCATCTTCAATAGTGTTAAACTTGGAGCTTTTGTTAGCATCAATATCATCAGATAAAGGTTTGCTAATCACTTTTGTTGGAGAAGTAATCTCTGGTCTTTCAAAGGAGTCTGAGGATTTTTCTGTAGTCTCCTTTTCCCTGAAAACCTCCTGCTGAACAACAGGCGTGGATCTACTAGTTACATCTTCTGTTTGTTGGAACACTTCAACTGGTTGGACAAAAGATGGCAACAAGTGCTGCAATTCCACGGACTCCTCTCTCTGTGTGGTAATCTCCAATTTATCAATGTCTTTATTTGCAGATGCACTCTCCTCACGTTGGATTATCGCACCATCTAAGGAATCGAGTCTGGCCACCGCATTGCCTCTACTATCTTCCGCTACACCATCTTCTGGGATCATCACAGGCTCCACATATTCTTCATCTGAATCATCTTGAACAATGATTTCAGTATTAAGAGGATCACCACCTATGTAACCCTGACACTGAGGTGAACCACAATAACATTTCTTTGCAGCAGCTCCAATCACCCTTACGAAGTTGTAGTCAAATGTCACCTCTTCACCCTGAAATAATTTTAATTACACAGAATGGTGAATGTGAAAACACCGAAATGAAAATGAAAGGTAAATTTAAAATTAAAAGAAAAATATGTGTGTGTAAATGTATAGATACATCTAAAAACAATGGCTTCAAAGGAAATGCAGCAAACAGGATGTTAGGCCCTACAAGACTAACATTCTTAACTCGAGGTTTTAAATGCTTGAGGTTTTCTATTCTCTTCTAGTATACATTCCATCCTTTCACAATTTCAAAACTTTTTTTTAACCCAAACTGTATCCACGAAAAACTAATAACACACTGGAACTTGCATGTCCATAAAAAAGTACAAGTCTCCAAGATTAAAAGGGTGACATAAATTATTTAATAGATTAGTCACCATATAATATATTTCCTCCAAAAGAAAATTAGAATAAACAAATTCAGGATAACAATAATACAATCTTCCTGGAAAAATAGCTGAACAGTTGGGATAAATAGGAGACTGTAACCCAAGAATTGTATGCAACAGATTTTATAATTTTGCAAACTGTTATATGATTTCTTCAATTGCATGCTTATAAGCGAAAAACAGAAAAGACAAAAAGGAAATGTGTGCCATCAGGTTGGGGAACTTGAATATGCTGACCTAGGTTCAGCCTTACAGCACACATCAGCAATCCAAAACAGAAAGAACAAAGTATCTATGTTTCATATGTGAATAAAATGCAGCTATATGAAACGCCTTAATCACAAAGTCAGTAATCCCACTTAAAAACATATTATCTATCTTATAAATCATAAGCCACAAAGTAAAGCCCCAAGTCATGTTCAGAGATAACTCAAAACTGATTCTTCATGAAGAGTAGGAGTACAAGTGATCTACAGTCATCATGCAGTTCAACCATTCGAAACATTATAGCGGCCATGCCTCCAACAAAAATTAAAGCATAAAAAAATTAGAGAAGGCACAAGCATACCTTCTTTATATCTCTTAGTGCAAATAGTCCTATACAGACCTCTCCATTCACCATCCACTGTTCAGGACCAAAAAAGAAAAGTGAGCTTTCCAAAAGTTTGAACTTCAGGAAATAACAATACATGGAATGTATTCTGGAAACAGGAAAAGAAAAATGATAATACATCCTAGATATATGTGCCATGGTAACACAGTAACCAAATGAGTACTTTTTAATCTCATAGCCAAATGATTAAGTCATCACACCAAACAGATCACCTAGTAAGGTTTAGTCTATTTTGTACAAGTACAATATAAATGTAATTTTTTTTGTTTTTTTTTTCCGATTGACACAATATGAATGTAGTTGCAGAACAGTGAGTTTACTGTTATTCCACTGTATAGGGCCAGTGAACCAAAGTTGCATTTATCAGTGTACTAGTTTAAAAGGAAAAGAGCCAATATTATAACCAACCAACCAAATCTAGTAGAAAATAGTTTCAGTTCGAGATAATCAAGACTTAAAACATTCATAGGAATTTCATTCACTATTAAAGAAGATGGACAATGTGCGAATGTGCCAATAATTTTTTAACATAAGAAGGGATTCAAAAAATTATTGTGTGAATGAAGAAAAAAAATATATGTGACCAAAAACAGGAATAATAAAAGAGCGAAGAGAGTAGGAAACTACTTGGCGGCAATAGAAACTAGTCAAACAAGATCTGTTCAAGAAATATGAACTACCCTTTGTGGGGATAATTCATATCCAAACTGGGAATCTCAAGCCCTTCATAACCAAGAGACACACTCCCTGGTAAGGCAGGGACGTGGAAATGGGCACCAACAAGCCCTATATTTACGTCTAAAAACTTCACTCAGACCACATATACAATAAGACAATCTAACAAATCTCTATAAGAATAATGTGCTCATAAGTATATTCACCTTCTCGGTGCGACAGTTCGGATCACAACTATGGTTGATGAATCGCCCCAAATTTCCCTTTGCACATGCATCTATTACCTAAAAAAAAAAGTAAACTTGTCAATAGAATATATTCATCGAGTTGAGCAAGATAATTAAACAAAGAAAAAGAGAATGAAATTCTATTTTGATTGCTACTGTGCAAAGCTAGGATCAATAAAAGAAAAATATCTACTGCCTACCACTGTATAATTGAGAATCTATTAGCACAAAACATGTGATGCAGTCATAAAATAGACAGATTACAGATGTGAGATAATATATATCATACAAACAAGCCTATAATGCACACTTAGCATAATTATTTTAGACATATCTGCAAGTAAGCCACATTAAAACAATCAGCACACATACACAGCCCATATAGACATGGAATGACAGAGGACCAAAGATATAGGAAGTAACGAGCTAAGGATGTTGAAAGATGAATGACCAGAACTGTCAACACTACTCGCAGGTTTGCCTAGAAAATGTTAGAAGCAGAACGTCTATATGAGTTTATGTCAGGAGAATACAAACCTCACTGGTATTCAATGTCATGAAGTAGAAATGTCTGTGACCCTTTACAGCATACTCTTTTTGTCGTGCCTCATAAGCATGTGTATCAAGCACCTGGTTGGACATATATGAAAAAAAAAAAAAAATCTTAGAATGTATCTGAATGCATTAAATGAAAAAAGGTAATAGCTCGGTGTGTGCATATACATACTGCGTGGCCAACACAAACTGCTTGACTCAATCCAAACACGAAACCAACAATTGGATGAGAAATTAAAACCACTCTGGAATATGTTAACTGAAAATCACTTTCCTTTTCTATTTTCTGAATTCTAATAACTTTAAAAGAAAAGAAATGTGCATTAAAAGTGACCCTCGCCCAGACTTCCTTTTTCTACAAAACTAATAAAAACTAGTTAGGCTTGTCGTTGCTTTAATTTGTTTTTATTGCCCTGTTACTTTTGTTTTGACGGTATTGTCCCTGGTGAATGTTTTGTTATTCAAAAGTTCTTTAAACTGACTTCATTTTTTCAGTTATAGTTGATAAAAGCTGTTCTCTTTATAATTGTACTAGATAGTTGTATTAGATATAGATAAAAAAAAAATATATATATATATATATATATATATATATGCATAGAAGGCTGCATTGTCAAACTTCCTAAAAACTCCGTGATCACGTTTTCTTATTCTTATATAGTAGCTACACAAGCAATGAGTCTGGAAATTATACCCAAGAACAAAGAAACATCAATAGAAATGAAAGATGCTAGAAGAAAAATAATGCGTGAGAACAAATTGGGATATTATTTGATTAAGAGAGAATAGGAACGAGTGAATTTCAGCCATCCCCTGAAAATATGACATGGACTTGCTTCTTCTTGGTTCAAAACTTATTACCAAGTCAGCCTTGAATTGGCTCATCATGGGGTCAGGTGTTGGCTTTATATTATTAACATACATGAGTAGAACAGAGAACTTTTAGCTTTCATTGTACCCAAAACTGGAAAATCTTAATACCTCCTCCACACTGAATTAAACAACCAAAATTTTGAAAGAAAATGAAAAGACATTGCTCATTACCTCTCCAACATATTCAATAAGAAACTGCCCTTTACATATATGCTCAAGCGATCTGAGACCAAATCCCTTCTTCCCACTTCGAAACTTCTCTAGTTTGGAATATCGGCGTTTTTGGAACTGTCAAAACAAATATATTAGGTAAAGGAATGCCCTTTAAACAAAAATACGATATACGCTTGGTAAGGAATAGCAATAATATACCTGTTGATTTGAACAAAGATCTCCACATGGACAGGTTCCTCGAACACATTCGATGTTAAGCATTCGATTCAGGCAATCTTCTCCACAACCCAACTGGCCATCTTTAGGTAGTTTGCAATGGCAAACCATTATCTGATTTACATTAAATAGATCATTAGAAAAAAAAATTATATATATATATATATATATATATATATCCTGGTCTTAAAAGCCATACAAAAAATGCATCAATCAGAGTGATACAGGCAAATTTCTGACTACGCCTGGCAAAAAGTCATCTAGTTCTACAACAGATGAGATAAGCTCTCAAGATGGGTAGGGACCGCCAAAGGAATTCAGCAATTTAAAGGGTCCACACCACAACATATGTGACCAAAAACACAACTTGTGCAGATCCACTGGAATTAGTTTGTTTTTTTTTTCCTTAGGTAAATGCACACAAACTATACATTCAGCTTTACTATGCCACTAGAAGTATACTGTTTCAACACGAATAATATGTTTCAGCACATCTTCATGCTCGCCCATGCCATTCTACTCAATAATTTAAACACAGTCCAAGCCATGTATGTGATAAATGTCCAAGTCTAGCCATGCCCCCAGTGAAACATGTTCACCCCTCTTGATACCGATCAAGAGCAATCAAATGATTCCACTTCTTGACTTTACTTGCAATTTGCATGCAGATGAACATGGAATACAAAAATAAGTTCAAGAAAATCAAGTCAAGTATAAACCTCATCAATACTCTGATTTTTACGATTACGGTGAAGGAACTGATTGGTTTTAATAGATGCAACATTCTGTTGGGAAACTGCAATTCATTGAGACCAAAACAAGTGTTAGAACTAACAAAATCCACATTATGTAAATGCAAATGCATTTGTGCATTTAAGTGTGTGTGTGTGAGAGAGAGAGAGAGAGAGAGTATAAGTTGAACAAATCCTACTTCTATGACAAAGAGATGATACATACCTGATGGACGACGGCATTCCAATGTTTTATAATGTAATCGGGTGCCAGAAGCATCTTCTTCGCCTGAAGCATCAGATATTTCCAACTCTGCATTAATCTCTGCATTTGACTTCTCTTGAGGAATTGAGCAATCAGCAAAGTTTCTGTCCATATTCTCTCTACAGGTCCTTCAAAATTGAATCAAACATAAAAAAATGGATAGTATTAAATTAAAAGCTCCAAAAAATAATCTTAACAGCCGCAATATTTTGATGTATGCAATAAAACTGAGATTACAATTATAATCTATAATACTTGCATACATTTCTCTACAATGCTAGTAGATTGACATTAATGATAAAGCACAGAGTGCAATCAATAAATTTGTCAAGAAAGACAACAATATGAAAAAATTACAATATAAAAAGTTAGCTGCTCGGATTGTTGGCTGTTTTCTTTTTCAAAACCTGCTCCACTTGAAGCACAGATATAAGGGAACAATCAGCTGACCAACCTAAGCTAATATTGTTATCAGTTTGATGTTGATTCATTTCTGAGCCAGTTCAAAATCAAACTGACCAAACGTATAAATCCAAAATCAAATATTGTCAGATAAAAAATGTGTTCCAAAATTTCTTATTGCTTCTAAGGCTTGGAGTAATGAGAATTTAGTGGTGATAGAAGTGGGTTGCTCGGGGAACTTAGGGTCGACCTATCAAAGATATTCTTGAATCTCAACCCTAAACAGATTTATTATACCAAAGACAACTACCCTTTTTGAATAAGCAGAGTTAATGCTCCTGATCCTAGCATATTAAACCATAGCTATGAACACTACCGCATAGGCTTAAGTCTAATCCTACACAACCATCAGAAACAACAGAACACATGTTTAAATTGTCTAACTCGTGTCGTCTATGTAATTAAGTGAGGAATAGATGGTTTACCATGTGCACTTCGTTTCATCTATAAAATCTGCAAGTTCAGCTGGTATACGCCTCCATTTATTACAAGCATCACAGAGCACCCACGCATTCCGAGGGGGTACATACTGCTTATCTAAGTCAACAGGTACCACATCCAAGTTAGGAACACCTATGCACTCAGCAACATGGGAAGTGTTGGCATCTGCTAAGGGATCTCCTACAACATAATTCATGTAAAATCAGCTAAAATATGTATGTAACAAACAACGAGACTGAAAATAGGAAACAGATTATTAAGGATTATAGGATGAGGACTGATACACAATAGCACATACATGCATAAACAATCTGTTAACAACTGAGTACCTGATTCAGGGAGACTTTCCACCTTGCAGGCAAGCTGTTTGTCCTCCTTGACTTTTTTCTTATTAACAGACTTCTGCTCTTTTTCCCTTGGTTTACGAGTATTACTTCTCTTACTCGCTGAGTCAGAACCTCTCAATTTTCCCTTGGGAGGCTTCTGCCCCTTGGTGTTAGAGGAAGGAAGCATATTATGGGAATTATGCAAACCTAAGCCCACATCTAGAATGCAATCCGTCTCAGCTTCTGCACCCCTCTCCACTCCGTGGTCACTTCCTCCTGACAAGCACAGGGGTTCCACAGACAAGTCCCTGTCACTTGATGAGTTAGTTGAAGCCTTTGCACCTGGGGATGAAGTAAAAGTCTCGCCAGAGCAAATATCTTGACTACCATTCTGTCTACATCCATCACGTGTTGATGGTTTTGCTCTCATTGTGCTAGCTGGGCATGGACACGGTGAACCATCTTCCGGAACACAATTTCCCGCATAAGGGAGTTTATGTTTCTTCTTTCCTCTCTTACCGCTAATAAAGTCTCCAAAAGCAGATAAAACTTTGTCTGAAGTCAAATCAGTACCATGAGAATCTTCTTGTGGCCTTGCCTCCACATGTGCTTCTGGAATTAAATTGATAACTTCAGAATCAGGTGAAGTTCCAGGGTCTCTATAGCTACTCCCAACTGATCCTCCTGATGATATAGCAATTGCATGAGAGGGAACCACAAGACAATTCTGTATCTCATCTTCAGCTGAAATCTCTGTAACAGAAACAGTCTCCAAGTCCTTATTAGCCAGTTCTCCATCCTGGCAAGTTTCATCCTTCTCTAGTTTCTTGTTTGTATGCTGACACTTCCTAACAGTTGCTTCTTGTCTCCAATTACCTTCAACAGCATTCAGTATTTGAATAGAATTTGCACATGCTGAGGTATCAACAAACTCAGCTGCTTTGTTATACAGTAAATTTTTATCGACTTCTTTCCCAAATTTAACTTTCAAACGAACATGATTAGTTAAAGTTCCCCTAGACCCTTGAAAATTTCCACTAGCCACACTTTGCTTCTGTTTTCCACTTCTTCGACCACCCCTTCGTTTCTGTGATCCTTCATTCTGACCTTGACAAACCTGATGGACCTGAAGCCCATTACTCTCCTCAAAGGATTGAATGACACTTCCCAATAATCCCCAGGTAGAAGAACGAGGTGGTTTGGAAAGGCAGCTTCTCTTCCTTCCAGCACCTTTGAAGACACTTTCAACACTTCCAAGAGGTTGTAACACTTTAGATGCATTCCTGCGTTTCCTTGGAGCCTTTTTTGTCGGAGTCTTGCGGCTTCGGCCACTCCTTTGAGCAGGCAATGCAATAATTTCAGAAAAATTAATTTTAGGAAAAAACTCAACTCTGAAATTATCATTTCCTTCATGATCCATCAGTCCAGAATGGTCAAATGAAGTACTAGATTCAACATGACCAGGAGAATCATTGATATCTGGAACATCGACCGTCTTAGAAGAGTCATTACTGACAATATCAAAAGGTTGATGCAGTTGCAGAGGAACAGAATTCTCAATAGTACTGTTGGGAAATAATCCAGCAGAATCTTTGGTGAGATTGGAGGCCTTTTCCTCTTTTAGTAACATCTGAGTGCCAGTTTCAACCCTCATATCAGTCGTACCGTCAACTTTCTGTTCCACACATTCTTTAACCTTATCACTACTCTGATCATTCTCTTGGGTGCAAACACTCAGTAAATCTGGAGGCAATGTTTGATTGCATGCATCAACAATATTGCTTTTCATGTCAACAACCTCTGTAACACTATCAGCATAATGTCCATTGACACCATTATTAGCAATACTGAAGGCATCGCATGACTGAGGAGGAACAGAATTCTCAATAATGCAGTTGGGAGCTACATTGGAGGAATTTTCCTTCAAACAGGAGACATTAACTTTTACAGGTGATATCTGGGTGTGAATTTCAGCCTCCTTGTCTGTCATAACATTACTTTTCTCCTCCATAAATTCTGTAACCCTGTCAGCCAAGGAACCATCAACTGCATTATTACCCCTTGGATCACTCTGCTGGGCAAAATTACTCAGTGAATTAGGCATGTGCAAATCTTCCAAAGACCCTTGAAAACTCAGTGACGGCAACATTTGGTTGCATGCCTCAGAAACCTCTGTGGACTTTTCAGTAGAGAGCCCGCTTACACCACTGACACCATTATCGTCAATATGTTCTTTCTTCCAGTTACAGTTAGTCACTAGATCACCTGTGTTTGATACTTCTGAAGACATTCCACCATCCTGTGCAGGTGATGTCCCGTTGCACAAACCACCAGCTTCTATCCCAGTCAAAGCAACACTTTTTTCATTAGCAGCTTCCAATGAATTACCAGAAAAGATGTAATCCCTACAAACATCAATGTCTACAAATTCCAAGGGCAATTCACCTTGCTCTTCCATAACTTCCATCATCCCTTCAGAAGACAGACGATTAGCACCTTTATCATCCCTGTGCTCATCCAGTTGAATACCATTTCCTGGTGACCCTGTGGAAGGTATGACTTTCGAGGGCACTTCACAATCGTCAAATGAACCGGCAAAGCCATCCTCACGACACCAGCCTTCCTTCAACTGCATCCCGCCACTTCCAATATTAGAACAACCATCCACATCATTCTGATTCTCATCCAAGCCACACCTATTGATCCCATACTCACTGTTCAAAAAATCTTCCGGCTCCATAACACTCGTACTTTCACCACCACCCGCCAAACCATCTCTATCGCCAGTACCCAACTCCGTCACCTCACTGCAGCTCACACAACCAGCATTGTCATTCCTACAAAACCCCGGAGACACGTCCGCCTCACTGGTAAGGTCCACATTACGACCAAGTAAAGGCTGAGCCACCAAGATCTCCGAGCCCATCTGCTGCTCGGTACCAAACGACTCGCACCGAGGCTCGTCCACAAACATCAAGTTTCCATACGATGCCATGTCAAATCAGAAAAATCCTACCCATAGCACACTGTATCTGATCAAAACCAGTAAAAAAATACAAAAGAAAACTCCAAATTAAACCGCAACCCAACACAATGCACAACCCGAATCACCTCAAAACGAAACCCTAGCTCTACTCTCTAATCGCGACGAAACAGTACCTGAACCAAATCAGTCCGCGCACAGAGCCACAAACCCTAGAATCGCAGACTCCTTCCCTCTGCAATTTCAAGCAAAACCCCCAAAATCTATTAAACTAGTGCACGTACAAAACCATACGGCATCAAAATCCAGATACACAAACAAACACACATTGAAAATAAAATAAAAAATCGAACGGCGAAGCCATTAGAGCAAAGCATAAACGTACCTGTGCAGAGAAGACGAGACTGAGAAGAAGAAGAAGATGAGGTCAAGTCCTATTCCATCACAAATTTGCTTTAATTAATTTTTTTTTTATATTTTCTGGTAATTAATTTTGCTGCGTAATCTGGCTCTGAAATTTGAGAGAGAGAGAGAGAGAGAGCGTCGGTTGGTGGAGGTGGGCTTTTATTTCAAGGAAACGGTTTATAGGGGAAGATAAAACTGCAGGAGGCTCCGACCGGGAGAGGATGACTCGATAGCGTTTCCATTATTTCGACCTATACGATTATGCCCCCCTGAGTTTTGTGGGGTGGGGGGGACTTACGGGCGTAGGACAATTGTCCCGGGGAGGGTATTATGGGAATTTCAAAAAGAGCTAACGTTTATCAGTTAGAGGGGGAATCTTTTTTACCTTTTGTGTGATGGAAAGGATTTTCATTTCTTTTTCTGATGATAGGAATTTCATTTGTTTACTTGGAGAAAAAGTCTGTAACTCTGTGGATTTTTAATTTTTACAGCCACCAACCAAAAGGGTACTGGGTTTGGCCTTGATGGAATAAGGACACTTTTTTCACCAGAAAGGACAATGTATGTCAGTTAAGGACATGTGTCTTGTGATGTGAGTCCTAAGGGGCAACCATATGATTTGATGGTTTATGACGGTACAATGTTAGCGATTTTGTATTAATGATTAAAATCCTATATTTAGAAAAAAGATATCTTAAGTTTGAAATCTCTATTTCTTTAATCGAACATAAGATCGAAAACAAATGTAATTGTCTGTGTGTAACAGTCAGTTATATAAGTTTTCAACTTTTTATTCATCAATGATGAAAGATTTTGAAAAACAATTCTCTCACATTAACATTTTTAGAAGTGTTATTTTAGCGAACTTTTTTGTGAGTAATTATCGATGTGGTAACTATTAAGATACATTAATAATTGTTTAAATGAACAATTTCTTATTTAACATGAGGTGTATATAGTTTTTTAAAACGTTATTTATTGATAATTTATGTCATACTTGGTGTACGTATGAGTTATGACAAATCCCACACTTTCTCGTGATTAAATCAAAACACAAATAATGATGTGAAGTGATTGTCTTGAAATTTATATATATGGTATATACAAACATCAATAATTGATAAGATTCGTTCTAATGAAATTAAACATCAATATTTCATCAAAGTGATAAGCTTTCTTATAACAATAGAAATTCTAAATTAGTCACTACAAATAGCATTACAACATAATACCAACTTCTCTTAATATAGAGTTTGACTATGCATTAGACACAAATGGAAACTACCGAATCAATGTATTATGTATGTCATTAAGACGTCCATTGCATGAGATTTAGATAGATCTTATCATCATTGGTGGCCTCCCACTCACCATTAACTCCTAATACGTAACAAGTGGTTCATGCTTCGTCTCCAAATTGAAAAACGTCCAATAACATTGTCTCGTATCTTAAATCTTCAACGACATTCACTCCATTAATTTTCTTTCCTTGTTATCGCAACAAAATCATTAAAATTATCTGCACCACCAAATCTATGAAAATTTACATTTTCACTGACAATTAAGTATTTAAATATATTTCATGTTAAACACACCATAATTAAAGTAAAAAAAAAACAAAACAAAACAATAAGGACACATCCTATTCAAATAAGAGCTAGTAGAAGTGCTCGAATTTAATGATGTGTGGGTAGGGTAGTTTTACTGTATTTCAACAAAAGAGAAAATTATGGTAATTTTCGATATATCGGGAAGCACACAAGAATATTCCTTGTCTTCATTTTAAGGGAACTTTGACCAACGTAAATTACAGAAATACCCATACTATGATTCCACGATGAGGATGTGGCTATGGTTTTCTTCCAACTACAAACGGCGTTAGACGTTTTTGTTGACTGGGGGTTATACCAGTCCAGGTACACGATTTGTTGACTTGGGGGCAATACTTCTAGAAGTACGTGATCATTACAGTCAGGTGTACTTCAGTTTCATATACATCTGTTCCACTGATTATTCAACTGTAGCTAATTTCCAAAAAAGTCGCAGAGGTTTTTTTTTTTTTTTTTTTTTTTTGGAAAGAAAAGTCGCAGCGGTTTTGACACATTTGTTTCATCATATTGACCTAGCGAAAAAAAACATCCTCATTTTAATTTAATGCTGGTCTATTCAAAAGTTCATAAATTCAGCTCGATTTCAATTATGCAACTTCATTAGAAAGATTGACTTTAACACTATTGCATCACAAGTCTCAAATAATGAGGGAGGGTTGAGAATTATATTATGATTAGCCTAAGTCATAAATTTTATCACATCAATACCTAAACCAATCCTTGAGTTACCTCATAGGAAGCTTATGTTTTGGACTTTTGGGGGTGCGTTGATGAAGTTTGATTCTCGATGTTCTTGGTGGCGTTTGTTGGTTGGTGTTGACTTCAAGCAAGTTTGGGCCTTCTGGGCTGGTTTGCTTCTGTTGGATATTTAGGCATCATGTTGGGTCTCAATTGAAGTGTGTCACCTCAGTTGGGATGGACCTCAAAAGAGGGTGTGTATTGTCACCTTCGGTTATTACTTAATACTTTCTTTTTGGGTCAAGGTATTCTACAAAAATTAATTGGCCGCGGAAGTTACAACTTCCAATTATGTGCTTAGAGTTTTTGTTTTTGTAGGATCACTTTGAATAAATGAACGACAATGTAATAACAATGTACTAATGACGGGGTGAAACTACTCTGTGACGGGGTGAAACTACTCTGAGCAGAGATTTTGAATGCAAAATTGCAAATATAAGAGATTTTATTTACCATTTTAACTCTTTTTTTTTTTTTTGAGAAAATTTACCATTCTAACTTTAAAATTAATAAAATCTTTTTTCTTTTTATAAATACTATGCTATCCATGCACCAGCATATATACAAGATCTGAATTAATGGCTTCAGTACGTATTATTACACACTTGCACAAATAACAGTCATTAAGATGTCCATGAATCCGTTCAGGCACACCTTATTAGTTATTACAAGTTCCACAAATATTATTGGTTAGTCATAAGCAGACTTATTAAGTACTATAATATTACAAACCATGGAAGCATCAATTAATTTCTGGCCAGAAGGACGAGAGATCGAGCTCACATTAATACCAACAGAGAGATGTATATGCATCAATATTACATTCTGTCGTGGAGATTTGGCTGATTAGGCTGGACACGTAAGGCAAAAGGTATCTGGTTGTTGTTGTTGTAGTTCATGTCCCTCAAATTCTCTTCATATTTCATCATTTTGTGCTGCAAATTAGGGCAAAAACAAAAACAATACCAGATTAGAAGAATAAATTTCCGAGCATATTAATGACCAGGCTAGGTTTCTTTGCGATGATGTGCGGTGTTTAATTAGTATCCAATATCCAATGGTACAGCACTAGAACTAGGGATGGCAGAATGGCCACTGCCCATTGGGATTTTTCAACTATTTATCAATCTCGATCCTCTGTCCTTCCTCCCTATACGGAGGAGGAAAGTAAGAGACTGACGGTGACTGCTAGCTAGTGAGCATTTTGGGTGACCGCTATGTAAATTTTACATCTTTAACTAAATATACAACCACACCGAAGGATGCATGCATGCTGATCTTGACATTAAGATCCAACTCGATCAATCTCAATAAAATTAGTGTTCTTTCATGAGATTGAGATCAATACTTCTTAGATACAAATAATAATATATATGTCGTATATATAAATATATTTATACACCATACACCGTATTTAATATTATTCTCATTGCACGCTAAAATTAGATCACTTGATAATCAAGAGATCGATTGATACATAGGTACATATATAACTACATTATTATATACAATCGGTAAAAGTTTGGATTTTATTTTTTATTTTCCACAATATATACAACTAATTAAAAGCATGTAAAACCATTTCTTTAGGCACTCCCTCTCGGCCGTTCCTAGAAATTGAATTGCTCTCGTTTTGGACAATCTAAATCTTTGATTAGCTCACAATCTAGGCCATGTTACACGTATTCCATCTTATTTAGGGTTTGACATGTGTATTAGAAATCAACTACGTACTGAAGAAAGATGGACTTACAACTTACCATCTGGTATGCGAGGCGCTTATTCTCGTCCTCCAGAGCTCTATTCTGAGTAGTTGAATTAATGTGATTGTTAATTAGACAATCGTATGATAGATGTTTATTGGAACATGAAAATTCTAAAACTAAACTCAAATCAATAAAGCTATTAACAATTCATCATACATTTTCTCTAACCGCGTCCATGTACTTCGACTGTGACAACGAAAAGACAACAAGATCATTAGAGCTCAATGCCAAGCAGAATAGTTAATCAATCACATCAAGTAGCTGGTTATTAACTAATCTATCAAAGTAATGAATAATAAGAAAATAAAACTAATTAAAGTGCCTATAATACCCTTCAACAATATAATTATCAAATTAAATTAATAAATTATAAATAGATAAAAATGTACATTGAAAAAATAGTCAAACCACCACTTTTTTATGTCCAAAAAATAAATAACCACTATTCTTTTAATCGATATATTTTTCATTAATATCGCAATATCACCCGCGAGAAACGCGGGCACATTGCTAGTATATATATATAGCATGCATGATCGATCAATTACTTGCCATTCTGTCTCTGATACTTGCAAGGCCATTTTCAATTGCTTCCTCTAAGGCCATCAGGTCCACATGGTTCAGAGATGTTATGTCTTCCCCCTTCAAATGCCTACATGGTTCAACATATATGCATAATTAATCTATGCTAATTATATATATTAGTAATCACATAATAATTATGAGAGAACAAATTAATCTAGCTATACATATGTAAATATACCGAAGCTCAATTTGCATGCCATCATTGTCTTTCTTGACTCTATCCACTTCATTGCAGAGGTTCTGTGAGATTTTGTATATATTTCTTTCAGTATTAGTTCATGTATAATAATTTATCAGAAACTAAAAAGAAAGAAAACTAATTAACCAAAATCGTGATACGATCGATAGTATATTAATAGGATTACTATTAATCGAAATACAGATTAATAACCCAATAAGGGTCTATATGCACACGCAGATCGATCCGTTAATAGAAAAATGTATAGACCGATAATATCAATGCCTGAAGTAGCTAGCAGTCAAGGAACCAACAAGAAAAGACGTTCATTAATTATTATATATTTGGGGTGCTTATAAAGATCTATCAACGAAAATTCTATCAATTTTGTAGCATAGAAAAGCAAGGGAGAGAAACAACCAGATCAGTTCATAGATCGATGTTACATTTCATCTGTCTACAGTTCCATTTTTTTTTTTCTCCATAGACATACAAAACTATCAGAGAGCTTAACAAGAAAGAGATCAAACCAAGGAGCAGTACTGCAGATATCCTATTTGTAGATCTGTTCACACAAATCCCACTTCATGTTTCTTATCATAAATTTAGTATAAAATGAAAAATAAAATAAAGAAATAAAGAGAAAGAACCAAAACCTCATGCTTGGCATCCCATAACCTCTTTCCAGACTGTGAGTGGTATTTGTCCAAGATTTTCATCCGCCTTTATCATATCAACAAGAAACAACAATTAATCTCCCTATAGTTTTTTTTTTTTTTAATAAGAAAACCCAACAATGAAATTAAAAAAAAACCCAAGAAACCTATATAAAAACATGCAAGAATGAAAAAAGAAGAAGAAGAAGATGAAAATTAAATTAGTATATACGTTTCCTGAGGGCCGCTGCAGTATTCAACCATTTTTCCAGAGCTAGCAATGATAATAAGAGAAACCTTAGCATCACAAAGAACAGTGATTTCCTTAGCCTTCTTGATGATCCCATTCTTTCTCTTAGAATAGGTCACCTGCCTGTTGCTTGAGTTTTCAATCCTCTTAATCTCAATCTTACCCCTCCCCATCTTTCACCACAGTATCTTTCTTATTCTTCTCTCTGTATCTGAACTCTTTCTTCTTGCTCTATTCTGTGAAGAAAGAGAAGATAGTTCTCTTAGAGATCAGGAGAGATAATGTAAAAAGCAGAAGGCTCAAAGTAATTAAGACATATGTTGGACCATTTTCTATTCTGGGTTTGGAGATAAACAACTTTCATAGTGTAGGTTCGTTTATGGGACTGGTGACCAGGCCAAGCCAACTGCTTTTATTTCGTGTTTGCTATCTTTTGTTGCATATTATTAACCAGTAGTCTCTTTTCTCTTTGTCTCGGTATGACCGATTGACTTGCAGGTTTTTAGGATTTCCTTAAATACCGTTAATTAAGGGATGCGTGATTTTGGGGCTTGGAGTTTGTGAGGGTCTTGTCTAGGGTTTGTAGACATGGAGCTAGAATGTGGATAGTAATCAAATCAAGCTAGCTTTAGATCTAACCCGGACGTGAAAGCAAAATCAGATTATGGTTTTCCTCAACATATAATGATGGGTTTCTGGGTGGTAAAGGGGAGGGAACAAAGAAGGAGACAAGGTAAGTTTTGTGTGACCTGAAGGAATACAAAGAAACTAATACGATACCGTGAAGAGTCAAACAGTCAAGGTCATCGATCACATGAAGGACGAGTACTACTAAGATTTGGTCTATAGTCCCTAGCTAGCTATGGAGGTAAAGTTTTGTGAATTGGGATATGTAAAAGTGTTAGTATTTGAACTCAAGCAGAAAATGATAGAAATGCGTACATTTTGAAATTTATTTAATTATTTGAACGCCTTGATATGCTTAAGTGCTAGACTGCACACTAGAGATAAGAGATTAATTAAAGAACTTTTCTCTCTTGGATTTCGTTCCAGCCACTCGGATTAGGACTTCTGGCAGATATCATCCCGTATTTGCTTGCCGGCCGGTAGTTTCAGGCTTTCAGGATCTTGATCAATATATAGTACGTACTACTGTTTCTACTTGCTTTAAAAAGAAAAATGAAACCAAATACTCGATCAGCTATTAACACACATATAGCCACACGATTCATTAAGGTGCAATTGCAGTAGCTAGCTAGCACACGTACATGACAAGGGTTATTAGTATGTCTATTGTAGCTCAGACACACACCTCAATATTATATATTACAAGTTCCTCGATCATTACTTAGTCATAATAAGATTAGCTCAACTACTATCTGCGCGCGATAATATTACAAACCATGAAATTTAACTGAACTGATAGAAAGCATTAGTTTCTTGATCGAAAAGAAGACAGGCAGGAGCTAGGGCAGCATCACTAGCATTACATATAGGCAAGATATATGTTATTAATTAATTTTCATTCTCTATCGTGGTCGTCGTGGAGATTAGGCTGAATAGGCTGGACTCGGAAGAAAGACATCTGGGACATCCTCTGATGATATTCCATGTCCCTCAAGTTCTCTTCAGATTTTACGGTCTGTTTGTGCTGCAAATCCATCAGGACAAATTTAATAAGAACATATAATTACAATAACATGTACAAACTAGGATATAAATTTCTATTGCAAAATTACCAATATTTTCTGTAGCTTAGCTATAATATATGAAATCAAGTTTCCTTAAGTAATTTTTCTTTGATTCAAGTTTACTTAACCTAATGCCTAAACATCAACAAGTATCCACAAACCCTGAGTGCCCTCAGACAACACCACCCCAAAAGATGCATGCATGTATCATCCTATATATATACAATATCAATATATCACAATTCACAACCTACTTTCAACTTCAGTTAAAATATTGATAATGTCCATTTCATTTACACATTAAAAATTTCTTAAACACGTACAGTGAGTTGTTTATATAACTATGTGCTGAATATTCACATTAATTATGTGATGTTAGCACTTGATTTTTCATGGTTCACTTGGTCACCTTGAATCCGGAACTTGGTATGTTATATGCAACGGTTATTGTTTTGTACATATATATAGTTCATAACTCTTTTTACGTATTGTTGATTCACTTACTCGTTACTTATTCCTTTTTGCAACGCTTGGTATCTAAACGTACTACATTTTATATTAGAAACTAAAGGAATTAGGAGCAAGTTAATTATTTAGGTTGCAATAATAGAAGTTAAAAACACATGTACACTAGTTTTTTTTTTTTTTTTTTTAAAGATGAAAAAACACACATTAGCTAGAAGTCTAGAACCTTGAAATCTCTATAATAAAACTATACGGACATACACTTAATTGGTATGAACAGTGAACTTACCAGCTCATAATTGAGGCGATCATACTCTTCCTCCGCAGCTTTGTGCTGAGTAGTCGTACGTGTTCCATCCAAAAATATATAGGAAAGTTATTAACCAATGGAGCAAATTAACTACATGATAGCATATGCATTACATATACATTTGGAACATTGAAAATTTAAAGTAAATCAAATAAGTCAATTAATTAAGGATTCCAATAACTTAATTTGATACGTACACTGTCTCTTTGCATCTGGACGACATCTGACTGTGACAAACAAACAGAAAACAAGATTAACTTCATTAGCAGATCGAACTATTAATCTCTCAAAACAACCATGTAAGTTCATTTCAACAGGATCGAGAGCATCGATTGCTTGCCTTCTTGCCTCTGACACTAGTAAGGCCATTCTCAAGTGCTTCCTCCAAGTCCCCCAGCTCGCTGTGGTTCAAAGATGTTATGTCCTCCCCCTTCAAATGCCTACATGCACGAGCATATATCAATTCATATGCTAGCCTATGTAATAATGTAAAACTGATGTTTATCCCCTAAAAGAGAGACAGAGATCTTTTTTAGTCTACCTGAGCTGGACTTGCATGCCGTCATTTTCTTTCTTGATTCTATCCAGTTCATTGGAGAGGTTCTGCGCCATTGATCATATAATGTTTCAAAACCTCACAATATGTATTAGTTTGACATTAAAACCAAATTTTTTTTTTGAGAAGAATATTATTAAAACCAAATTAACCAAAACAAAAACAATTTATAATTATTCATTTATTATTAATTATTACTATTTGAAGAAATACAGATGAACCCAGATCTGTTAGCAGATCGAAAAGTGTGAAGCAGTCAAGGAACCACCAGGTACATAAAAGAGATGAGAGAGACATAGAGTTTATTAAGAAAAAGAGGCTTGTTAATTAATCATAATATTTGGGTTCTTTTCAAGTAATTATAAATTATAACCTAACATAGAGATCTATCAGTTATTCCAAATTTTTTGCAAAGAAAAGGGAGGGAAGGAAACCTCATTTTATTACCAGATCTGTTTAAAGATGTTACATTTCATATACTTCCGGTCAATAAATTAACAACAAATAATAAACAAACAAAACTATCAGAGAGTTTAGCAAGAAAGAAGCAAACCCAGTAGTACTAGATCCTATTTGTAGATCTGTTCATACAAATCCCACTTCATGTTTCTTATCATACTTTTAGCAAAATATAAATAATGTAATAACAGAATATTTAGAATATAGAGAGAGAAAGAATGAAACCTCATGCTTGGCATCCCACAACTTCTTCCCAGTCTGTGAATGGTATCTATCTAAGATTTCCAGCAACCTTCATCACACCAAGAAAAGAAAAGAAAAAATTAATTTCTGAGGAAACCCATTGGTAAAACTCAAAAACTCAAAAGAAACCCTAAAAGAAGAAAAAGAAAATTAGGAATTATTATAAACATGCAGCTAGCTCCATACGTTTCTGGAGAGCCGCTGTTGTACTCGACCATTTTCCCAGAGCTAGCATTAATAATAAGAGAAACCTTGGCATCACAAAGAACAGTGATTTCCTTAGCCTTCTTGATGATTCCATTCTTTCTCTTAGCAAAGGTCACCTGCCTGTTGGTTGAGTTCTCAATCCTCTTAATCTCAATCTTACCCCTCCCCATCTTTAGTTCTCCAGAAATATGTATCTTTTCTACTCTATGAACACTATCTCTCTCCCCCTCTCTTTTTCCTCTTTCTTGCTTTAGTTTTTAATATGAAGAAGAGTCTTGAGAGGAGAGATGACATAAAAGCAGAAGGTTCAAAATCAATATTTTTGACAATTTCCTATTCTGGGTTTGTGGTAAAACCACTTTCAAAAGTGCACAGAAGTGAAGGGCTTGTTTATGGTTTGGTGACAACCCCAAGCCAACTGCCTTTATTTATTTATTTATTTATTCTTCTTCATTGCAGCTTGTAATTAACCGCTGGTCTCTTTTTCTCTCTGTCCCGGTGGGACCGATTAACTACAATGCTTTTAGGGTTTCCTTAGCATAGGCTTAATTAGAGGCTAGGGTTGCATATTGATGGATCTAAATATGGACCATAATCAAATCCTAGATCTTTACCATCAAATCAAAATCAATGCGTGTTGTACGTTAATGATGGGTTTTTATGTGGGAGATAGAGGAAAGGGAACAAAGAAGGAGACAGAGTAAGTTTTGTGTGATCTGAATACAAAGAAAGGAATCTGATGCGTACCTACCTACAAGAGTCAAACAGTCATCAAGGTTCATCAATCACATGGAGGACGAGTACTAGTGGGATATGGTCTATGTTTTTCGATCTTCTAAGCTAGCTATATGACTATGAAGTGAGACTTGTGAATTGAGATGTGTAAGAGTACGTATACATTTGTGGCTTGAGTAAATAGTACGAAAGTGATAACCTCCAGCAGACTAACAAATTAAATTAATTTGGTCATTTAATTGATTTCTGAGGACACTTTTTCCCAATGTGATCTGATTTTGACAACAATATTTCTTTTTTTGATCAAAAGAGGTCAGCTCATTATATAGATTTAGCAAGCAGTACAAAAACGAAACACCCTTATGGGATCGACAGAAAGCATCGCTTCTCAGAGTACCCTAAGACTCCTATTTTAAAACAAGAACAAGAACACAATATATACTCAGTACACCCACTTTTTAGACAAATTACGCACCATTATTCCAAACAAAGATCAGTAACCTCCGAAGCAAGAATAAAAAAACTCTTAGAGATTATGATCTTTGCGACCTATAAAATTTAAATACTTTTCGGAAGAGGAGTAGTAGACTCCCCTTCCATTCCTACTTCCTTCTCCATGTCTTCCACCTCAGCGATCTTAGCATCCTTAGACATGCTTGGAATTCCAATTTCACTAGAAGAAGCGATGTGACTCTTGCATTTCAGACAAGCCCAGCCATCCCACCAATGAATACCAACCCACAGAGCTCCAGCCTACATGGCCATTACTATGGGCACCGCAACAATTCATAAGGGCACCCCACTGCAACCCAAAGACTGCAGCTTGTCGAAACCACCGACACTTGCCGCCTTTGATGAGATCTGGCACCACATGGAGCTAAAAACACCCCGGCCAAGAATCCCTCGATCCTCTTCCATCACCAGTTTCCGGCCATCGCCGCAGTACGCATCCCCACCACCACAAGCAGCGTCGGCTCCATCCCTAATACCCTGACCTCGAGCCCAGATCAAGACAGCGCCACCAGCAGCAACAAGAGGAGAATCCCAGCGGAAATCCTTTGAGTGCCGACGTGACTCGTCCTTGACGCCACCAAGGGCTCTAACCGCACCCCAAGTCCTCCCATAGCCTACGCTGGCTGGGGATTCAGGCTTCTGATCCGGTAGAAGCGGATCCAGAATCCACCACCCCAAACCACGCATTCCATAAGGAGCCCCAATAGCACTCCCCGCACCTATAGCCACCAGAGAGGCCATGCCGTCATTTGAGCCCGAATGACCTAGTCCGCCGTCACCACTTATCGATCCGTAAACACACAAGATGAACAAGCCTAAGCCTGCTATGGCCACAATTGACAAATCAATGGAGAAGGTACAAGAGAAAGCAACCCAAATGAGAGACTCTCTCAAAATCCTAGCAGAGCGCTAGGTCAATTGTGAGATGACAGAGATGAGGTATCAGTACCATGACAAAAATATAAGTTCCATGAAAACCTCGAGACGAATGCCGGAGCTGTTCGGAATCCGGCTTGGCACCGTTGTGGTCACCGGGTTCATCCTCGCCACCATGTTATGGAACAAGGCGTCCAAAATTCTGTTTGCCCCAAAAGTGTACCCATATGAGAATCTTCGAGTAGAGCTCAGCGGAGAACCATAGAGGGGTATTGGGTTTCTTCTAATTGTGTGCTAATTCTTGTTTCAGATGTATTTTTCTGCATTTCCCATGTTTAATATGGCTCCAAATAATGTTCTGTACCCCAAAATTGTGAGCATTGTATGTTTTGGATGATACCATCTTGGTTGTTTGATAATATGCTTGGGTGAAAAAAGCTGGAGTCTTTAAAGGTGATATTAGTGGTTTTCTGATGAGATTTGAAGGCAAAGATGAAATCTTTGAGTAGTGTAGGACTTGGTTTGAGTGTGGTTTTTGGTTGCTTATTCTTGGCTCTAATTGCTGAGCTTTACTACTTACTGTGGTGGAAGAAGAGGCTGACCAACAGAGAGATAGAAGATGACTACAGTAGCCTATCAAAGGAGGTGTTCTAAATGTTCTGCTGGAGAAGGACTTCTAAGTCTTTGAGCCACATGGCTCAAAGCCCCCAACAGCTTTGTTCTTCATTCAGAATCACAAATACACACTTGTCCATGAACCAAATGCTCAGCTTCAGCTTCATATGAGAAAGAGATAGAAAAGAATTCGAAAGCAGCTGGAAGGGGGTCAACTCCAAAAAATAAAAATCAGAAGTACCAATTTTACCTAACGGAGTTGACAGCTTTACTGTTGCTAGGTATGGAAATTGGGTCGGGCTTAAATCGTCAAGTACCATTTTGATATTTTTTGAAGTATAGGTATGAAAATTAATAGTCTGGAAAAGTTCAGACACTATTTGGACGATTTTCCCATTAGCAAATAATATGAGTTTTTTTAATGATATGCTGGCAAATATGGTAAGCTAGAAATTCATGGTTTATATTTTCCAAAACATAACTCCAAACTTTGCTAAAGTTATTTATATATATATAGCAAAAATGCTCTCGTCTTTGACTCCTGCAAGGGAGGTTCCTCAACGGTGTACTTTCAGGTGGTGGCGGTCTTGTGCTGTTGACTGCGTTGGGTGTCATTTCACCTTTCTCTAGTCTCTTTCGTGGTGGTGCAGGAGGGGCTACTCGACGGGGCTCCTTGCTCCTAGGCTGTTGCCTAATTCTCCTCGCCGTCGGTGCTAGCTGCGGTGATGGTGGGTCTAGGGTTGATCTGAGTTTGGATCGGAGCACTAGTGAATAGTGATGTGGATTCTCTAGGGAGGATAGATGAGAGGATGGGTATTGGTGTACGACTTGTGGCTTGTGGTGGTGATCGCATCTTTGGTGATCGCTGCTTTGATTCTTCAGGTTGGCACTACTGGGATCACATGGCTCTGAGGGGGTGATGGCGGATCAGTCTTGCTTGTCGAGACTGGGTTACTATGGATCGGATCAGATTATGTGGTCTGTCCATGATCGTGATTATGCAGACTGTGGTCAAGGTTCCTGTCAGTGCGACGGTGTTCGTTATGGTGGCAGTGGTGGTCTAGTTGGGGGTGTTAGTATCTATGGTGAGGGCGGCGGCTTCCACGAGGAGGGAGACTGCGGAATCATACTGGAGGCTAGGGTTTCTTCTCAATGGGCTTGTTGGGCTCTAGTTAGGGATTGGGCTCTAGGGTTATGGTCAATTTTGGTTGGGTTCTGGGTCTTTGGGCGTATGTTTTCGTTGTTTAAATTAGTGGGCCTTTCTCTTTTTATTCAAAGAGAGGATGGGTCTATTTTTTTCTTGGGTTGAGTGGGAAAGATCGCAAAGGTAGTGTTGGGCTTCATTGTCTTTTTTGTTTTTTCTTCGGAGCTCTGCTTATCTTTGTTTGCGCTTAATTAAAAAAGGTGGGTGTGCTAGGAGTGTACTGAGTATGCTTGTGTGAGGAGTGTACTAGTATAGTGTGCTCTATGTAATAGCTTCTTCTGACGGCCCTATGGGCAAGCCGTTATTGCATTGCTTGCTGAAATTTATACAAGGATTGACCTTTTCAACTAAAAAAAAAGTTATTTATATTGCTGCTGCTATCGGCTTCATTATTGTCAGCATTGCAAAAGCGATAGTTTGATTTAAGATAAGAACATCTTAACTCATATTCAAGTGGAATGAGACTCAAAAAAAGGTTATTTACTGATTAATAGTTCATGTAGTATTTCGTAGAGACTTAAATAAATGAACAAAGACACACACACACACATGGCCCTTCTATTAAGAGATTTTTTTCTTCTTTTTTTGCCATTTTAAGAGATCGATCATTAGACTTACTTTTTGATCACATATCCACATCTCAACTATTCAGTTTGTAGGTCTATATAAATAGATCATCTCTGCAAATTTTCAGCCAAATTGATAATCATTAATGCATGCATAACTGCAATTTACAATTATAAACATAAACGGTTCAGGTTGGACAGATTCGGTTCGTCTATTGATTTAATCTAGTTCAATACCTTAATGATCATCAATTTGGCTGAAAATTCGCAGAAGCAATCTATATTAGGACCTAAAAACTGAATGGTAGAGATGTGTGAGGGCAAGTTTGTATATTGAGATTTCTAGCAGCAATAGCCCTCTTGATAGAGTGAAGACCATACCCAAAATCGATCGAAGGTGTGACCCAAGAACGATTTTCACCCAAGAATAATTTTGTTGTGACTAGCTGGATGGTAATAGCAGCAAATAAGACTGATTTCAGAAAATGGACCTTATAAATGGATATGGTGTGGGAGCTAGATACCTGTGAGTTTAGTAAGGAGGAAGTTCCAGTAGTGGCACGATCTTGGGTTGCAGGATAAAACTATTTGGGTATTGATGACAAGGTTTTTAAAGATGAAGCCTGATCTCTTGCTTGAAGTTTTTGGGTTGTTCTGGCCTGTCCTTCCAACGACAGTGAACCCGCCTTTTATAGCGAAGGTAGGCAAAGAAGATTGGTGATAAGAACCAAGATTTCTAAGGGAGTATTCTCAGTTTTGGGAAGATGATTCAATTCCCAAGCTTTCAAGTTTTGTTTTCTCCATGGAACTAAATGGATGAAAGTTTGTTCAAGCTATGAGAGTGAAGGATGATGGTATAGGTATAGGACGGTGGTAATCCCATATTCTACGCTGCTATGATCTTTAGGGGATTCTAATCCCCTAATTTCTGCTGTTGTGAATCGTGATCACAAAGTCTAAGGGTTATTGAAAATTGAAGCAGGATTACTGAGGATATGATTTGGGAGGCTTCTCCATAGATTCTGGACTCTTACCAGAAATGGTGAAACACCAATCCCAGCAGCAGTTTTGATAGAATGATGTTTCTAGTTCGAGGAAGAAGATGACTCCAATGGGCTTTGGGTTAGAGGCTAATCTAACAGACTTTGGGTCAGGAAATGACTCTAGTGGGCTTTACATTTTGTTGGGCTTGCCTTGCATCCCTCTCACTAGCCCATATTAAGATTTTGGTCCATCAAGCATGAATTTTGGTTCCCAAGTCCAAAATTATTGACAAACTTTATTTTAATGATAGGCCTCACAAGATCCATTACCTTCCACACCACATCCCTTTGTATAAGCCCCAAGTGTAAAAACGTAGCTTGGGTCTACGTGTATTGCATGGTAATTTGGCTTGACTAATTCTTGAAGATGCATGTTAATTGATTGAGCATTTGGGCTTGCATTATTTAACTATAAATAAAGTGTTTCTTTTAGACTGCAATAGGCTTGTTTGAAGGCCCAATGAGATTGCGGGTTTAATGACTCGTCTCTTCATGTGTCGCTCATAAAATTGACTTGTGGAATTTTGAGTGTCAACAAGATGTTGATAGGTAATCAAAAATTAGGTGTAATAATCAATCCCTCAAATTAGCTAAAAAAAGGGATATATATATGTGTGTGTATATATATATATATCCTATCTTGAGTGAGATCTCGCTCTGAAATTAAAGTGCGAGGTTGGAGTTTAGGGTCACTTTTCAGTCTCATATCCACATCTCGACCGTTCAGTTTTTAGGCATTAATGTATAGATCATCTCTGCAGATTTTATGCCAATTTGATGATCTTTAAGGTATCTAACTCACTTAAACCAATTAACGGACTGAATCTGTCCATCCTGAACCGTACTAGATTTAAGGCAGTGATGATCTATACAGTAGTAGCTAAAAACTAAACGGTCGAGATGTGGATATGAGACCGAAAAGTGACCATAAACTCTAACCTCACACGTTAATTTCAAAGTGAGGCCTTACTCTGGACATGATATATATATATATATATATATATATATATATATATATATAAAAGATCAAGAGAGGACATCCTTCAACTCTTAAAGTGAGGATGTTTTTAGTTTTATGATGTATTTTAATAATCACAACCACTCATTCTTTAGTTACCTACACACATTAATCCTACAAAAAATTAGCAAAATCGGAAAATGTTTAACCATTTGATTTGCACAATGTTCATTTTAATTTTATCTAATGGATTACATTTGTTTACACAATTTTGAATGATTATGGATTTGATTGATTTTTTTATCCAACATTCTTGTATACGAATATGAAGAATCAATGGTTGAGATCACTGAATTAGGTCATATACTTGTGTAAAATAACAAAAATTATCAAATTCTTAAAGTAAGGACATCCTCTCTAGAACGAGCTTATATATATATATATAATTAGTCATTTGTAGTGAATAAATTTTTTTAAGCCATTTTCAGAGATCACTTATTAGATCAATTTTTTAATCACATATTGGCATCTCGACTATTTAGTTTTTAGTAGTAGATTACTTTTGCAAATTGATAATCGTTAAGGCATTCATAATTGTGATTTACAATTATAGATATGAACGGTTCAGGTTGAACAAATTTGATTCGTCTATTAATTTAATCTAGTTCCATATATTAACGATCATCAATTTGATTAAAAATTGAAGTGATATATTCATGTAGTCATACAAATTGAGTGATCGAGATGTTGATGTGTGATCGAAAAGTAGATCACACAAAAGATCTATTAAAATGATCAAAAACATAAATCTCTTAGGCCTCGTTTTGTTTATGGAAGTGAATGTAATTCCTTTGTCTTTTTTTATAAAAACTTTTAACTCTGATGTTTGGTAACATAATGAAAGTTATTAGGAAAGTTGTTAAATTTTTTGTAAATAATGCAATAAAATAAGGGAAACTCTACACTGTGTTAACGTACGTATGACATGAATACAATTGCCTTAAAGTGGTAAAATGAGTCATCAAAATAGTAATATTAGTCCTTAAAGTGGTAACACGAGTCCTTAAAGGAGTAAATTTTCTTAGTTACCACATGAGTCCTCGAGTGGTAAAATGAGTCCTTAAAGTGGTAAATAAGTCCTTAAAGTGGTAAAAATAGTTGATGTATGATCAACATTAAGAGCATCTCCAACAACTTCCCTATAATTTCTTTATTATAGGGAAACAAAAATTAAAATCTCCAAAAAAATTTCTGCTCAAACTCCAACAAATTCTCTATTTTACAGATTCCATATTCTTCCCTAAATCATTTCCTAAAATTTTATAGATTGCTGTAAATATAGAGAATTTTGTTTTCTCTCTCATCACTAGGGCTGTCAATTCCGACATGACCCGATAACACGACTCGAAACCCGCACGAAATAAAGCGGGTTGAACCCGCACGATTAAAAAGCGGGTCAGCCATGGGTCAACCCGCCATGACCCATTTAATAAATGGGTCGGCCACAGGTCAACCCGCCAACACGAAGTGAACCCGTATAACCCGATTATGCTATATTTTATCCTGAAATTTTAGACGTTGGGAGTATTTGATCATAGGATTAGACAATTTGAAATATTTTTCTTTATAATTATTGGATTTAATTATTTATGAATTATATATAATTATTTATATTCTTTGTCTTGTGGAGTTTTTAGCAAATTTAATCAATTTATGCATTTTTTTAGTTAAATTGGTCGCATTGTTAACCCTTAAATGAGTCATTTTGTCAAACACAACACAACCTATTTATTAAATGGGTTAAGCGGGTTGGAAACGGGTAACCCGTTTAATAAATGGGTTGGGTTTGGGTTTAAATTTTTGACACGATTATTAAATGGGTTGGGTTTGGGTTTGTATCTTGCAACACGATAAATACCTTGACCCGACACGACCCATTGACAGCCCTACTCATCACTATCTCTATTTTAGGGATAATTATAAGGAATCTGTTTGAGCAAAACAAAACATATTTTTCCCTAAAATGAAAAAAAATCAAGATATAGGGAATCTGTTAGAGTTTACTCTAAGAGCAACTCCAACAGATTCCCTATATTTTGATTTTTCTCTACTTTAGGGAAAAATAAGCCTCTTTTGCTCCAACAGATTCCCTATAACTATCTCTATTTCAGGGAAAGTGAGGAGAGAGAAAACCAAATTCCCTATATTTATAGCAAACTCTAAAATTTTAAAGAAGAATATGGATATTTTATAGATTACTGTAAACTCGGGAATCTGTTGGAATTGGAGAAGAAAAATAGGCTAAAAGTTTGACTTTTGCTTCTCTATAATACAAAAATTATAGGGAAGCGGTTGGAGTTGCTCTAACATACCATAACCTTACCCATAAAATAATATGCTGTGAGTAATAAATATAAGGAAAGAGTGAGGGAAAATGATTCATTTTGAAGAATGAGGGAAAATGATTCATTTTGGAGTTTGGAAAGAACTACTTTTCCCTTTATTTTCTCTTCATTCAAGAAATTATTTCATTTCCTTTTGTATCTCAAACGCATAAAATGAACAAATTTCATTTCCTGATGCTTACTTTCCGCGAACCTAACGTGACCTAAAGACCCTCACTTTCTCACTCACACACACATCTTTACGGTCAGAATCTTTCAACTCATCATCATTTTGACAACTTTTGGAGCGACCAATTTCATGGAAGATACGAAAGCTAATCATGGTCACAAGATCCAAAACTTAAATTGTATACTCTTCAAGCTTTCAATTTTGATCTCTTTGGCTTTGGTTGCCTGAGAGGATTTTGTATTCGAACTCTACTTTGTAGTATTTTCTCATAAAAAAGAAGACGGGGTCAATACTCCTCCCCATACTTAAATTTTTTAATACAGCTCCAAACTCTTATAAAAATCTTATAATCCAGCCCCTTAAGAATAGGCCAAGCGGTATTTGTCCGTTTAGTCTTTCCAGATAATCCTACCCTGTTGTTTTCCTGTTACCATGTTTAAGCATGCGATTAAAGGTTACCAAGTTATGACTTCAGCCCTTTATACTATTACCCATCCTTGCTGCAATGGTTCTCTTCTCCATTAAGCTAGTCACTAATCAGGAGAGTTCATTTAACCATGTCTTTAGGTTTTTGTCTGATTTAACACACATCTGGCAAATTGAATAAAATTGCTTACCAAAACTCAGCACAAAGGAACTTGGATTTCAGAGCCAGCTGATTAATTCTACATACTTTACAAGAATGTAAGCACATCAAGTGCTTCCCAACATATCAGCCACAAGGACAATTTGATATTGAGCTTAACCAATCTCAACATCACTAGATTTGCAGATTCTGTAATCTTCACGTTCTAATCTTTAAACTCGGCCGATTAACTAGATTAACTAGAACCAATTTGAAACGGGGAAATCTCGTAGCTTGCTAAGATGTCTCTCCATGTCCTTTCTGGTCTTATTCCACTCTTCCCTCTCTATCACTGTGGTGGGATCATCTTTTTCACTCTGAAAGGATACAAAACGGCGAATCAGATAATCCATAAATGAAGTTTATTTAAAGAAATAGAGTTGGATCAGAGTGGGTTACCGCATGAACTATTCTGAAGGAGTTGCCATTGTCACGTATTACAAGCAGATCATGTCTTCTATCTCTGGTTCTTCCCCCCGGAACACTGACCTATAGAAGCCATAACAACCATTCATCCAGCATAAGAAGGCTAACTTCTGAGTAGACATATATCTTTAACCATCGGTGTAATACTTCTAATGGTATTCAGTGCAATTCTAACTTATAACGACATCCAAGTGTTAACCAAGTAAAAAAATATCCTGCCACAATTCTCCATTGCCTAATTGGAAGTTTTCCTTACCGGTTGGTCAAAATATAGGGAAGAATAGTCGCATGGCAAGTTGGCAACTATGAAGTTTTAATTGAACATAGTTACATGAAGTAATTCCATAAGGCAAATAGAACAAAGTAATGAACACTACATGAAGTGTACGAATCACCATTCTTGAAATCAGATTCTAAGATGATATTCTTACTGAATCGTACAACACAGAGTGTAGTGGCAACTATTACACAGTAATAGCTATTTACATAATTATTTTTTTGACCTTGACTATAAACCCACTCGGTGTAGTCAATCTGAAGACACAGGGTGATTAAGTATGGACCTAAAATATCCACGTTTTCACAATATACCAACTTGTACTGATCTAAACGAAAATCCCCAACAAGAAGGTCGACTCTTAACTCACACAAGCATCATAGGCAATGCTGTTATGTTTTTTCACAAACTCACCGTCCCAAAAACTATGTCTCATGACTTTCATCTAAGCTGATAAGGCTCCCTAAAAGTATTAAATTTAGAAGGGCATGATTTAGGATATAACCTGTCAAATTTCAATTTTGAAAGCAAAACATAAAACATAGAGCTCTCACCAGGACTTTTACTCTGCTAATAGACTTTGTCTTGGAATCAATCACGTAAATCTCTTCAAAATCCAGTACAAAATCAGGGTCTCCCAAGCGCCGGTTCCTGTAGTGCTTTGTCAAATAAACCTGAAACAGAAAAGCAGCCTAGTGAGTGATGCAATTGCTGGAAAAAGACACCCATTTACAAAGAAAGAAGAAAAATAAGAACACCAATCCACTTGGACACTCAAAATTATCAATCTTGAAAAAGACCAACTGTGTCTGCTTTAAATTCTACATCCAGAACAATTCTCACGGAATCAAAATGCAGTTGCATCAATCCTTCCCATTGATAGCTGTACAAAACAGTACCAAACACACACAGGTCACTCATACCTTAAAAACGTCCCTCTCGGTCTTGTACAATGGGTCTCTAGGAGCATCAATGGGCGGTTCCGTCACATTGTAGCAGCTAAATTCACTCTGGGCGCATCGAATGTACTGACATGTGCAGCAACCAAAGAATAAACAAATTAAGCATCACTAATGCAGTAATGAACCATACTAAATTGACCCTAAATCTTAATAATTTGATTTAAATTATAAATTTTAGAGTAGTACCTTGTCAGGCATTGGAGCTAAAACCCTAGGAATGGCATAAACATCTGTATCCGGAGGAGTAACATACATCTACATTCAAACAAAAAATATATCGATCATAAACTTGAAAATTTAAGAAATTTTTTCCGTCAAAATTTGAATATGAAAATTAAAATGCAGACCTCTCTGAAATCGAAGACGTCGTTATCGGGGCCCGGCGGTTTCCGTATAAAGAAATCGCAATCGAGCAAACTAATCTTGTGAAACTCGTCCTCGTTGATCCGATAATCCACCACCATCTCGGAGTCCCAGCCCTGCGTGAACACGAAGCTCTTGCTCGGCACCATGGCGATGTCGACATCACCGTTGGCGGCGTCGACTGCGGCGGAGGCGCCGGCGAGGGGGTCGTACTCGATGTCGAAGTCCTTCTTGTTGTCGACCTCCTCCAGCTCCTCAACGTCCATGTCGTAGTCGTCGGGGCCGCCTCCGTCGGCGTCGCCGTCGTCGGCGCGGACGAGGAAGGAGGGGCGGTTGAGGGCGGGTTTGGGTTTGAGGGAGCGGAAAGGGAGGGGGTGGGAAGAGTGGAGGAGGAGAGGTGTGGTGGGTGTGAAGAGAGGTTTGTGGGTGAAGAATGGCGGCGGCGGCGGCGGCGGCGGCGGAGAGAGGAAGAAAGCGGTGGCTCTCATGGCGCTTCGGGGTCTGTTTTTTGGATGAGAGCAAATGAGGACTGAAGGAGTGAGCTCAACACTTGTCAGCGCGCCATATCCATTATAAACGTAAAAATATTAAAAATTACTGAATTATTTTTGGAATAAAATTCAAAGCGTTGAGATTATTAATTTTTATGAGTTGACTGAATTTAAAACTTATTTTTTTTACCTCAGTGATCACGGAGATTTGAATTTGAAAATCACGTCGCAAGTTGATTATGGATGAAAAAATTCAGCGTAAATTGAATTAGAAGTGAAATTTATTCTCGTAAACTACAGTTTATGTTATAGTGGGTTGCTATATCAGACATATTTATGTCAACAAAACGTGGATCAATCGATCATAAAGAGTTGAGAGGTGTTGAAGAGATGGTAGGAGGAGGAGAAGAAGAAGGATTGTTGATGAGAATTTCAACGTCAGTGGCTAAATGGCACACTGAATTGCAACTTAAAATATGGTCCATATAATTCTTAGATGCCAAATGACTATTGGAAATCAGGACACTTAAAAATTAGACAAAATACAAATGTACTTCAAATAAACTAATACAGAATGACTAGACATTAAAACGTGACATTATCTTTAGGAGTCTCAATTCCACGCTCTTGTTGCAACATTATCTAGTCTACACCTATGATCCACTTTGAAGCAAAGGTATGTGTTAAATTCCAAAGGAAGCTTTAACCTAGAGCCAAGTCGGGCCCGGACTCGGGCCAGAACAAACCCGGCCGATCCTCTTCCCTCTGAGTTCGTTTTTTTTTTATCGGGAAAACAAAGAAGGAAGACGAAAAGTTTCAAAGCACACAGAGCGTCTCAAAATTTTTCAGTTAAAAGACTTCCACAAAAAGATTCCCCCTGCTATCCCGCCCAATCGAATTCCCCTATCTTAAATCCCCCCCCTCTCTCTCTCTCACTTTCTCTAATCTAGAGAGAGAGAAGTTCATCTAATTAGGGCTTACGTGGTCCCCCAAATGCCCTCTCCCCCAATCTTAATTCTCCAATCTCCGATCCCGATTATACCCTAGAATTCTCCGACTCTTCGCCAATGGACGACCAGAAGGCCGGCCCCGAATCCTCGAGGCCCTCCACCTCGTTTCTCAAAGCCGGCGACCGGCAAATGTTCACGGTGGAGCTCCGACCCGGCGAGACCACCATAGTCTCCTGGAAGAAGCTCGTCAGGGACACTAACAAGGTCAATGGCCTGCCTCCGCCCACTGCCACTGCCACTGCCCCTGACCCTCCCCCAACGCTCACCCTAACCTCGAGTCTCGTATAGCTCCGGTGAGACCCTTGCATTCGAAAAGTTTGGTGATTCCGTACATTATTCATTGTAATTAAATTGCTGAGTTTGTGTTTTTTTTTTTTTTTTTTTTTTGGGGTCTTATGGTGAACTTGTTAATGGCTTGCTCTGTCTAGTTATGGACTTTGCTGGTGTAGCTTATGGCTTGTCTTCAGACTATGAGTTATTCTAAGTTGGGAATGCGTTTGTTAAATTAGGATTTTCATCTAAAATGTGTTCGTATATTGAGGGAATCAAGTTCATGTCATGGCTATATATCAGATTTGGTGCATGATCTGCATTTTTAGTCTTAAGATGGCAATTCTTCGATAAGGTCAACTGTTTATACAATGCACTGTGATGATAGTTTTATCTTTTTTTATTAATTGAGCATCACATTTTCTAGGTACAACCTTCTGGAGAGGGAGAGGGAGAGGGAGAGGAAGGGAAAGATGAAGCTGCGCCGAATCGTTTTAGTGCTGTGATTGAGAAGATTGAGCGCCTATATATGGTATTTTAATTCTAGCATTAGTAATGCTGCTTATTTGGCTCTTAGTTTCATCGGCTTTTGTGTAACTTGGTGTTATATAATCATTATGAATACAGGGTAAAGATAGTAGCGACGATGAAGATCAAAATATTCCTGATGACGATCAGTATGATACTGAGGACTCTTTTATTGATGATGCTGAGTTGGTGGGTATCTCTATCTATTGATTTTTCATGTATATAGTGGCCTGGCAACTGTGCTAATATGTTTCTATTGTTCCTTCACTATGTGTTATGCAGGATGAATATTTTGAAGTTGATAATTCAGCTATAAAACATGACGGATTCTTTGTTAACAGGGGCCAACTAGAACGGATGTAGGTTTCCTTAGTCTTTTTTTCTCATTCTGTATATAATTTTCTGATATATTGTTTTTGATATTGTAGAATTTTATCTGATTAAGTTCTGATGTTTTCTTCCCTGTCCCTAGAAACACAACTGCTGCATTACCTAACCAGCAACCAAAGAAAAGGAGAAGAAAAGAGGCAAAGAGCCCCGGTGAAACTGATGACAGTCACGTGCCAAATAAACAAGCAAAGTTAGGTAAGACAGCCGCAGCAAAGATTACATCGGGACTTGCAAAGAACTCATCTGCTCTCACTACTGTTGCTGTAACCACGGAACACCGTGAAGATGTGAAATTTCAGAATCCATTGAATTCTTCCGGTTATTCATCCACTAAAAAGTCTGCTGATTCTAAAACAGTTATGAATCCTTCTCCTTTGAAAGCATTGGATGGAGATGCTTCTGCACTGCAAGCAGAGGTGAAGGATATTGATAAGTCTAAGTCAGGAATCCTGCTTCCTAAGGACTCGAGTAATAGATTTAAAGATGCCGGTGGGTCCTCTGATGCATCGTATCATAAGTATCATGATAAAAATGCTTATTCGCAAACTAAAACCCAGTCGGGTAGACTATCTGGCAACGCTGATGAGCTGGAATCATCAGTTCGGGCGAAAGTGAAAAATGGGATCCGTCAACTGCCTGACCTTAACCTCTCGGACGGGAAGTACTCTGTTCCAACTACAGTGAGTACTTTTGATATATATCTATTTGTCAATGTGATTGTTTCTCTTTAAGTAATGTGCTGTGTGGGCCAAGTAAACAATAGGTGTGATAAGATTGAAGCAGCCCAACTTTGTTCCTTTGATGCATGTGCATATTCCCTTCTTGTACTTTTCTCAGCGAGGGTAATTTCAATTGTGAAAATTGGCATTGCGCAGAAAACTTCACATTTGCATCGAAAGGAGGGTTCTAGTGTAAGGCCCAAGGGTTCGATGCTTGAAAAGGCTATTAGGGAGTTGGAGCGGATGGTTGCAGAATGTAAGAAATATTCCTTTGATTTTCCATCCTATTTTTTGTCTCAAGTGATAATTTTGCATTTGTTTCAGTTGCTTCTTCAGACTATAGATACTGATTTAAGGAAGCTACTTGCTAATAATTTTGTATTCTGTGTACAATGACAATCTCAGCAAGGCCACCTGCTATGGAGAATGCAGAGGGAGATAATTCATCCCAAGCAATTAAAAGGAGATTGCCTAGAGAAATAAAGATGAAGCTTGCTAAAGTTGCTAGACTAGCGGTACGTTCAGTAGCTATTTTGATTAGAACTCTTGCTGCTGTGATTTATTACAGCTTTGTACTCACAAGTTTCAGCACATACTCTCTTTTTTGCAGCAGGCTAGCCATGGAAAAATATCAAAAGAGTTACTTAACCGGCTTATGAGTATTCTTGGCCACTTAATACAGCTCAGGACGTTAAAGGTATCACACTATTTATTTTTTTTGTGTTCGCTTCTTAATGAAAAAGCTTGGACTCTCTGAATTGATTAATTTTTTACAGTGTTAATTATATACGACTTAAATATGCTTATTGGTCTGGAACTGGTACTGCAATTTGACAAATATGGAGCATCCATATTGGCCTTCACTTTGGTTATATTTAGGAAGCCAGCCTAAGAGCTCCTGGGTCATTTAGATACTGCTATGGGGTCATATTTGTAACCATAAATTTGCAAGAAGACTTGGGATTCTGAGTTCAATTCCAAGTATTGTTTACTTAGACATTAATAATATTAGATCGACCCTTTAGGTGGTGGATGTATCTCTTCTTATTTAGAGGATATTCTTAGGTATGTTCTGTAGGGAGAAACAAATCTTCGTGTTACAATGACAGAGATATGACACACATAGTAAAGCCATTCATGATATGGTTATACAATAGTTTTTATGTCTGGTTGTTATGTATCTAGACTTCTTGTTTCTGTCTAAGATGCCATTATATGTGCTTTTTTCTTTTGCTGCAGAGAAATTTAAAGGTTATGATTAGTATGGGTCTATCAGCCAAAAAGGAGAAAGATGACAGGTTTCAACAGATCAAGAAGGAAGTTATAGATATGGTTAAGATAAATGTATCCTCTTTGGAGTCTAAGGTATGTGTAGCACAGCCTTGCTGGTTGTGTTTGGTTTGTGATGCCTTTTTGGTGGGGTGAATGGTGCTCAATGATTGATGGAACTGGAATAATCGTATGTAGACTATTATTCAAGTTATATAATGTTATCTGGATTATATGAAGTCATGATATGGTATCCTTTTTATTCTATTGCATATCACATTTCTCCTTGAGCTCTAAGGCCAATGTGTTTTTGGCTCTGGACATTTGTCTGATCTAGTGTTCCCTTTGCCTTCATGGAAAATTCAGTTTGCTTTCCTTTGAGAGCTCTGATACCATGTTAGATTATGGCAAACCAAAAGCTAAGAGAGAAGAAAGTGGTGGCTTGCTTAATCATGGCAGAGGCCAGAGAGATATTATATATACAGAGAGGAAACCCTCCAGCATAAGAAACCTTATACCTTAGGAAAAGACTACACTAAACCTTAACTAAGAAACACAGTAAAAGCTTTAAATAACTGAAACCAAAGATGAAACTACATAAAATTATACTACATTCACAGCTCTCTACTGCCGTCTTCCATCTACATCGAGCATTGACTTTGTCATTCAAAGGTCATTCTGTTTTCTGGGGCTCAGGCATCAATTTTGTACAGTTCTTGGTCAGTCTGTATCACCCAGCTTTTTTTCTCTTGCTAGTTGCCACTTGTCTTTGTTACTTCCTTCTACTCTATTTACTCACACTTCATTTTTACCATATCTTTGCTGCAATTAGAATTGTGAAACTTTCCGGAAATCCTGTCCTTTGTTTGTTGATCAGTACATCCTACTGCCTTTGCAGTAATATTTGGTCCTCTGCTATAATATGTTTCTTTACTTTTATTCGTTCCCTTCTGATAATTCTGAAATCCAATATTAGAATAACTTCTGCATGTGAGACAAATGTAAAATGAATGATTATCTTCTCAGGCATTGGAACAAACTGGAGCCTCCGATGATTTTCAAGAAATAGCCTCTGGAGCAAAAGAAGTCTCTAAAAGAAAGTTGAGCATGGATCCTGTATTAGAGGACAAGATTTGTGACCTCTATGACCTTTATGTTGATGTACTGATTCAAACTCACAATTTCCGTTCGTGAAAGTTTTGTTTCTTCTTTTTGGCTTGTTTTAATTCTGTGCACCTTATTTCTTGTTCTAGGGGCTGGATGAAGATATAGGTCCACAAATAAGAAAGCTCTATGCTGAGGTATCTTTCAGGGTGTTTTTCCTTGTTTTAGGGTTTGCAGTTCAGATTTTGCTTTTTCACTCCCTTAAATATAAAATTCTATGACCTATCTGGTTGGTCTTTGTTAGGCCTGTCATTTTGTAATGTAATATTTGTTACTCACTGTTTGGTAATGCTCTTGAAGCTTTCCTGATGTTAATCTTATGTGAAACAGCTAGCGGGATTGTGGCCTAGTGGTTTCATGGACAATCATGGCATCAAAAGTGCAATTTGTCGGGCAAAAGATAGACGGAGGGAGCGATACAGCCAAAATAAAGTATGTAAAGCTTAGATCCTGAATCCAAAACCCCCAGTTATTTTCATGCATTTAATTGTAATTTTTGACGTCTCCAATTTTTGCTTGGATGAAGTTGTTCATATAATCATTTGGTCTAGATATGAGATGAACAAATATTAGATCAGCACATTCATTGCTGGATATATGGGTACAGGAAGGAATGTAACTTTTGTGTGGACATTTACCTCTACTGTTTCTATTTTTCTTGTTCCCACTCCTCTCTCATTGTGGGTATCATCTAATGCTCTGAAAGTAGTTATGTTGATTGATATGTGGACAATTTCTTTCTCAAACTTTTCTTCAGGATCAGGAGAAAATGAGGAGGAAAAAGATGTTGACTCCAAAATTAGAGGAGTCTGTTAGAGTTGACGCAAGTTCAATTCCCCAGCAACAGTATATACGAGAGAGAGTGGCAACTGAACCTAGCAGTCATGGTTCAGGGAACAAGACTGTATCAGGTACAACAGCAGCTGTGAGGATACCCAGTCCAATAAACGGTCCTAGCTTTGACAGGCTTAAACAAGAGAAGCTCAAGGGAAGTGCAAGTAATTCCCCTGATGACACGAGGGTCGCAGATGGTGCATTGGTAAAGAAAAAGGTGAAGAGGAAGCCAGATCAAGAGTTGGATGAAACTCGGATACGGCCAGAAAAATTACCTTCCCAACAAGGTGAGGAAAGACAAAAGTCATTCAAGCAGGCGGCTGGTGTACCCCAGAAGTCAAACCATCAATCCACCGGCCTTCCTAGCGCTGAGCAGTCTAGCTGACATAATATAGCCTAATTAGGAAGTTTACAACATAAGAATGTTTGTGTAACAGAGCCTTCATTATTTTTTCTTTTTTCTTCTTTGGTTTGGCTTCATTCATTGTGACTTACTGACTGTTGCCATTTTTGTAATTATTAATGTTACTACATGGTGCTTATGGATTAGGGATTCAGATTTAAATAGAGATAGCAAAAAGCTGTAATTTTCTTGTGCAATGTAGTTAATCGTCTTTTTCAGCGTGTCATTGTGTTCTTAATAAACAACGATATTCAGTATTCACTGCACCATTTTTCTTACTGCATAACAATGACTCGCCAATACAATAAAATTAACCAATGCAGACTAGTTTCATACAAGTTTTTGGAAGTGGGCATTTTAACCCATATGGTTTGGAATCGGAGAGAGAAGTCCGAGACAAAATCAATAAGGAAGAGGAAGTTACATTCAAGTTATCATCTCTTTTGCCAATCGGATATGGTTCGTGGTATACAGTAGTAGAAGGTAAACGCTTGAAGTCTCAACACCTAAAAATAAGAACTTAGTTTCGATCTCTAACCGAAAAGCTTGAAAATTCAATTGATAATTTGCAAACTAGATCTCAAGCATTCGACTGTCAACTCTCACCAGTTAGCGATCAATAGGTTTGAGGGGCTTTCGGATTTGCGCCTCTGCAGTGTGGGATTAGTTCATCTTTGTTGGGATACCCTCATATCCTCGTAAACCTCAGTCTGAATTAGCTAGTGTGTTACTAGCTTGCTAACGTAACCGATATGTCCTACTACCTCACCCCCCCAATTGAAAAAAAAAAAAAAAAAATGCTAATCAGACAAGTTGTAACAAAAACATTTCGCAGTGTAATAAAATTAGGGTAAAAAATACAAACAGTACCCAAACTATGGTCGACTCCGAATTTCTGTACCCAAGTTTCCAAAACTATCACTTTGGTACCTGAAGTTCGGACCCCGACCCAACTTTAGTACCTAGAACACTGTTGGCCGTTACGGAGTTAGTCAACTGTCAAACTTTGAGGGGTATTCTCGTCCTTTCACCAGATTTCTTCTTCTTCCTCAAACTCTCTTCATTTTCTTCTTCCTCCCAACTCTCCCATCATCTTGGGCACGGGTGGGCTGCGCAGGCGCGGGGCGCTGGGTGGGCTGCACAAGCGTGGGACGCAGGTACATATGTTGGGTCGGGCTAGATAACCTGGGTACCATTGTGATAGTTTTTGAAAATTTGGGTATAGAAATTCAGAGTCGGTCATAGGTTGGGTACTATTTGTGACAGGACCCGCCCCGGATTTCACCTTGAAATCCGAAGTGACCCTGCGGGCCCACCTTAGAAGAAATTCTACCAAAAATTTGGCGGAACTTCCCCTAAAATGGGCTACCCAAACCTGTAGAAAACATTTACACTCCTCAATCAATTCATCCTTATGCTCCTGGAGCCACCCTGCTCCCCAAATCAACATCAGTCTCCAATTCACAAAACACTCATCTCAACTCGAATAGCATAAATCTCATAGGAAATCAGAGCAATTCTAACAGAAAGGTATAAGAGGAAAGCCTAATTCAACAACAGATGCGGAAGCCATGCTGTTGACTATGCCTCAACTCCGTGTACGCCCGACCTCAACCAATTCGCCTGCAAACTGGGCATTTGAAACCGAAGGGCCCAGGGGAAAGTACATAAAATACGTTAGCGTGAGTGGACAAAATAAACAATTTTAAAACCAAGTGGATTTTATACTTTCCCACATTTATTTCCTTAAAAACCCTCGATGCATGTAACGATTTAGAAAACAAATCACGAGAAGCTCCGCTCAAGAAAAACTGACTAGACCGAGAGGAAAGATCGAAACTCCGATACTCAACAGGATAAGACCAGCCCCGCTGGTTACACGGAAATCAAACTAGGCCCCGCTAGTCGAGAAATGATAGGATATGGGGAAGAGACGGGCAATGGAGCCTCCAGGCTCTACCTACCCTCAACTGCCACTCACACATAGATTGTGCGAGGAGGAGAACTAATAACCTCAACTTCCACTCACACATAGATTGTGCGAGGAGGAGAATAAATCACCTCTACTGCCACTCACCAACACAAAGTAGGTGAGGAGGAGAACAAGCTACCTCAACTGCCACTCACCAACACAAAGTCAGTGAGGAGGAGACCTAATAACATAACCCGCGTATGGTGAGGAAAAATCATCGAAAACCAGTAAATCCATGTAGCTTTCCCACATTTCTCACGAGATAGAAACCATGTATTCAACGACGTGACCCCGCACGCCAAGATTACTTTCAATCTCAAAATGGATAAGTGAGAAATAGGAATAAATCGACGGACACGCCCAGATAATCTCAAATCCGTAACCAAAACCGGAAATTAGTTTAGGTAAATCCCATTTCCAAAAATCTCTCAAAATCTCCAAGAAGCCAACCAAATCCAAAATCCTTAATTAGGCATTCCCGATTCCAAAATTGAAAGTCAATAAAAAATTGAGAATATCCAACTCCATTGAAACTCATCTTAAAAATCTTCCAGGAGCTTAACTCGGTGATTAGGGATATGCTTAATTCCAGAAATTTACCTCGGAAATAAGGAATTCATCAAATAATATTATAAATCAAAACCAACCTTTGAAACTCATTATTGAAAGCAAATCCATGATATAATTCGAAATCAATTTCCGAAAATTAATTCATTTCCTCAAAAAGTAATATGAATAATCACTAGAGCATTATTTAAGAAAATAAATGCATGCATCGCTATTTAAAACAAAAGTCCACTCACAGTACTATTCCGACGATCACGCATTCGAGTTCCTTCATCGAGCAATAGCTCGGTACGTCGTCCTGTATACAATTATATTCCGTGAATAATTCTTCAATAATTTAATACGGTTCCTAAAATCAATTCCTCATAATTTCACCTCCCAATTCTCCTCGGATTTAGCCCAAATTATACCACTAATACCAATTCGTTAATTTAAAGGTTCCAAGGCAGAACCGAAAGATATCCGATGGTCGGATTCTCGTAATTCGATAATCGAAACCCTAAACTTCAAAATTCACAATTAATTCCAAGCTTCTCCAAAAATTACCAAACTTCACATACAAGCTCTACGCAATTTATAGGATTTAATGGGCTAAAAGCTGGAATTAAAACACTGCCCTACACGCCTCCACGCGCCACCCACAGTGGCGGCGCGCGGGGCTCACGCGCCGGTGGCCACCACCCCCAATGGTCACCAAATTTTGACCACAGCACCTACTCAACACACTGATCATTTTTCTCAACTACAACACATCCCAATTTTACCTTTAAACAGTCGAATCCGGCCGGTGAAGAAAAACCCAGAAAACTCCAAGAATCCTAGAAATCGCAAATCGTTAATTCGACCTCTACACTGTAAATTGAAATGAAAGACCTTAGGGGAAATGATCTATGTCAAAAACCGAACCTTCGATGCTAATTTGGTGGCCAGAGACGGCCGGAATCGTCTGAAATCGACTGAAATCCCGATCTGCTACAGTAACCTTCACAGCTCCAAATCGAGCTCTTTCGGCCAAATCGCTGTACAACACCACCACAGACGTGACAAGGGTGAAGAGGCGAGCCAGCTGATGCCCGGATTCCGTCGTGGGGTGGCCGGAGGAGGAAGAAATCGGAGGAGAAAGAATCGGGCCGAAGAGGAAGAAAAGGTCGGGGGAGAGGAGAGAGAAAAGGCTGGTAGGTTTCCAAAAATGGAAACTTACCACAGTAAATTGGCTATTTATAGAAACTTACTACATGAACAGCAATTTTAGTATTTCGCTTATAACTTTCGTATACAAACTCCGATTTTTACGTACCACATATCCACGCGCTCGGTTTAACGTCCTCTACAACTTTCATGAAGGAAGTTTTCTCAAATTTTGACCTGAACAAAAAGTCAATTTTTTTAGGGCCACTAAAAGTACTTAAACGACAGTAAAAGTGAAAATAACGGTCGTTTACCGTCCAACTAACTTGTAAACTGCTAATTTAAGATACGGGACTTTACAATTTGTATTTTTTTCCCTGGAGGTAAAGACAGAGGGTCGGTTTTACCCCTAAGAAAATGCCACGTGGCATGATAGTTAACGCCGTCCATGACGGCAGGTACGAATGTTGGGTCGGGTGGGATATTTGGGGTACCATTGTGATAATTTCGGAAGCTTGGGTATTGAAATTCGGAGTGGCCCATAAGTTAGATACTGTTTGTAATTTTTTCCCATAAAATTACTAGCCGAACGAAAAATAAAATATAATAAAATAAAAGGTTATCTAACGGCGGCAGCTCCATTAAGCATTCCCGCCTTTTTATTTTCCTCATCTCTCTTCTTTCCCTTTTGCTTCCCCAATTCAAAGCCTCACAGACCGCTCTCACTCGAATTACCCTAATTCACTCCAACTTCCATTACTCAATTTCCCCAATTCAATTTCTGCGTGCCGCCCACGATGCTCCAAACGCCGCCGTTTAAGGGCGCCAATGTCTTCATGTCGCGGAAGCTGGTCCCGCCGGAGATTTTCGATGCGCTTCACGACGCTCTCAAGCTCAACGGCGCCAATGTCGTCCTCTGCTCCGACCCCTCGCGCACCGGCCCCGACGACTACCACGTCATCGCTTCCTCCGATCACGTAATCAATTCCACCCCTCTCTCAATTTCTCGTATTTCGCTTCCACCTTCACTTGGTTTCTGATTTGTGTTTCTTTTCTTGGTTTTGCAGGAAAAGTTTGAGGATCTCAGAGCCAAGGGTTGCCAACTGCTAGGTATGGTTTTCCCAATTTCGCTGCTTTTTATGAGTTTGCTGTGCCAATTCGGAAATCCACTATTCAAATTAGGAATTAGGGTTTATGATTATTAGACCATTGCGTGATTGGGAAAGAAAGCTATAAGAAATGTTACTGTTGTCTGGGTTCTGAATAATCAAAGAGTCGATTTAGTCACACTTAAGCAGCATATAGATGGCCGAACTTGAAGTGAACAATTAAGTGGAAGCTCAGTTGGCTAGTAATTAAACCATGGAACTTGGGAACTTACTTTATAAGTTTCGATGTTAGTGGTATGAATGACTCGTGAGTTTAGTTTGGTCTTTGGGAAATAGTGCTGATACCTGGGCATGTGTGTGTTTCTGATGGTTGGACAGGTCCTCAATGCGTGTTTTCTTGTGCAAACGAGCATAGGTCGCTGCCTAAACAAAAGTTTACTTGTTGCTTAGCATTGGATGGTGTCAATGTACTTGCCTCTGGTTTTGAGGCAGATGAAAAGGTACTGCGCCGGCGGTATGTGCATGTATTTTTTCGTTTTTGGACTTGCCGAAAAATATAGTGGTATTAGGAGTAACACCTGTTACTTATCTTTGATGATCACTCATTTGAAATTTATCTTGATTGACTGAAATAAAGTTGTAGTTGTTAAATCCAATTTCAAATCATTCTATATCTGCTATTTCTCCTTCATAAAGTTTTTCAGTCTACTTTCATTTTTTTCTACTTTTACTATTTTGGAACGTGCTCTCTCTCTCTCTCTCTCTCTCTCTCTCTCTCTCTCTCTCTGTCTCTGTATATAGTTTTTCTTTTCTTTTGGTAGCTTCAGCCCTGTTTAATCAGGTTGATAGCATGATTTCAGCATGAGCAATTTTTAGGAGCGTTCTGGTTACTAGTTGAGAACTTTCTCTCTCTTTGGTTACTGATTTTGTTTATAATTGCGTTGCAGGTTAAGATAAAGAACTTAGTAACATCAATGGGGGGAGTTTTACATACTAAAACATCTTTGGATGTTAGCTTTGTCATTGCGAAGAATGTCTTGGCTGCAAAATACAAGGCAAGTAACTATACTGTTCTTTTTCACAATCTACCTTTTGATTTCTTTCTGCATCAATCTTGTTAAAATTTGAATTTTAGGTACATTTCAGCCAATAACAAAATGTTAGAACTGATGTACCAAGCCACACTATACCTAATCTCGTAAAATTTGGATATGCTTGTACTTGAGTCACTTCTAACTAGAATCCAAAGATGCAGAATTCTCTCAGTCACTTTAGAGGTGGTGTTTGAGTTATATATCATTGGTAAAAATTTATATATTTGGGTTCTGATGGATCACTTAGAGTTTAAGGAAAAAGGTAAATTTTGAAAAAGGTGTGAGTTATGGCAGGTTTCTTATCTCAAGGAGATATATGACTAGTATTTTCCCCCCTTCTTATGCAGTGGGCTGTAAATACATTGAAGAAGCCAGTTCTTACTATTAATTGGTTATATCAATGCTGCAATGAACATCGCATTGTTCCTCAAGAATCCTTTAGGGTTCTTCCTGTTTCTGGTTTGACGATCTGTGTTACCAGAATTCCATCAGGTTTATTTACTGTTCTTCTGTAAGAAGTGTGTTGTTATATTATATTATATATATATGTGTGTGTGTGTGTATTTTTTCTTGTAAATTTTTGTTGCTAATGTGCTTGTCTCTTTCAGATGAACGGAAGAAGATTGAAAATCTTATCACAGAAAATGGTGGACATTATTCTGCTGAACTTACAAGGAAGTGCACACATTTGATTTGTGATATATCCTTTTATGGTGCTTAATATAAAGGCACAAATCTGAATCATATTCCTAGTTTTCTAGGATAGACCTGCATTTTAAGCATCTTCATGAAGCAAAGCCTTTAATTATCTATAATAGTTAAAGTCTAAGATCATGTCTTCACTTTAATATAAACCAACACCACACTTTCGTTGCTAATGTGCTCGTCTAAGATCACGTCTTCATTTTTTTTTTTTCCAATTTTATTTATTTATTTTTTTTATCTAGGCCTGCAATTTCTGTAGTGAGGAATATCATTTACATCTGTTTTAGTTGTTCTGTTTCTGATGTTTCAGTTTTTGTCAGTTCTTCGTGCATGTTATTGTTATTGCAATTCCATTTAGGAACATGTTTCGATCTTGGTCTGCATCAGCATTGGCTTTCAAACTTAATGTGTTATTTGAGTCTTCCTGCATTGTTTTTCTTGACTGCTTGCACGCTCCAGAAGGTGATAAATACAAGGTTGCACGAATGTGGGGTCATATTTATATTGTAACTCGGAAATGGTTTGATCAATCGATTGCTAGAAGAGGTAATGCTTTACCATGGTTTTATAGCCTTTGAATTTATGGAGTTTTGCTTTCGATTTCGTTCATTTTTGTTGTGTAGTGCAACATTCTGACCTCGAAATCTCTGTACAACTCCTTTTTTTTTTTTGTTTTTGTTTTTGGGGATCAATAGCTTGTCTCAGTGAAGAGTCCTTTCCAGTTCAAGGTGGTTCTCTATCTTCAAAGAAGATTGTAAAGGGCTGCTTTGCTTCACAAAATAGCCAAAGCAACTGTAGTGGGAAGTTGCAAGCTGTACCACCATCGGTGGTTGCAGATTCAAATTTTACAGCTGCTACTTGTGGTGGGATTGTGGATTCTGATCTAGAAGCTACTGTCTCACAAACCATGCTTCCAACATTTTCTTGTGCCCCTTTATCTTGTAAAGAGGGCGATATCAAAGTCCCTCCCTTGGAATCAAAATGTGAGGTGACCCTTGAAGATTGTGTTGCTGATGATTCTCAGTCTGAAGACAATGACCTGTACTTGTCAGAATGTAAAATATCACTTGTTGGCTTCGAAGCTTCTGAAATGCGTAGATTGGTTAATATTATTCGCAGAGGTGGGGGCTCCCGTTATATGTCATTCAATGACAGGTTGACACACATAGTAGTTGGAACTCCTTCTGAAATGTAAGTATATTTCTCTTTGTGGTAGAACACTAAACACCTAGTGGTTTCAATCTCACATGCTTATATTATTCCACAGTGAAAAGAAGGAGGTAAGGGGATTTGCAGCTTTAGGCGTCATTCATGTGGTTAGAGCCACCTGGCTTGAAGATTGTGATCGTGATAAGAAAGAGATACCAGTTCTCCAGAGGCACAGTGCCTGTGATATACTTCTCCCTAAAGGTTTGCTAATTATTATCTCTAAAGTGCGCACTTAATTTTTTTTTATCTGTCATGTATTTGTTCAAGGCAGCATATGTTACAATTTATGTGATTAAATTTCAATAGTAGCTGTAGCTTTATGCTTTCAAATATATATATATATATATATATATATATATATTTTTTTTTCAAGCAGACATTCCTATTAAATTTGTTTCTCCATTCTCCTTCAGGAGCACTGACAGGTATGAGTGGTATGATTCAAGGGAAAATTTCTACTATTCCTCAGAGGGTGCCTTCTGATCAGTTATGTGGTAATAGGAGTATGGCAACTGGAATAGATTCATTGGAGAAAAATAGAGAGGAGGTATCAGAAATAAATAGGAACGATGACATGTCTGTGAAAGAAGCAGTTGGATCATTCGATAAGAATAAACTTCCTGTCATAAAGGATAAAAGTAAGATCCAGTTACATGACAACACAAGGGGTCAACAGAAGATACAACATGAATCAGGTGTTCAAAATGGCAAACCATCTTCTGTATTTAAGGGGAAATTTTTCCGCTTTTCAAATTCCTTTCCTGAAGACAGGGTAAATTCTTAAATACATACTGAACTAGAATGATCCTTGCAATTTCATAATATATATATGTATATAATTTTGTTTTTGTTCTCATTGAATTTCCAGAGAGGTGAAATTATTGAATGGGTAAATCAAGGGGGAGGATTGGTAATTGATGCTCATTTTAAACAGAAGGCTCACTTCACTATTGAGTGTCATGGTGTGATACCCAGATCTGTGGACGCTACTCGAACTACATATGTATCAAGTCACTGGATCCGGTCATGTTTGGAGGTATATATCCATTTTCCTTGCAATACTACTTGTTTTGTTCTTAGCTTTGTATGATCATATCTTGAGAAGTTCTTGGAATAACTATTACACAGTACATCACTAAATGCATGTTTGACACACATCATAGATCTGATCGTGTCTGCCACTTGATCGGGAAGACAAGACAAGAGAAACTGTTTCTAAATACTTTTTCTTTTTCTTCCATCTCTTAGATTAGAATGAGTAGTTTGAATTTTGGGTGGTAGGACAACAAATCTAGTTTGCTTTGAGGCTGAAAATGTTTCCTCTCACAAACAAGGTGGCTTCAGGAGAGGGAGCTTAAATTGGAATTATGCATGGGTCATCAATAGGAATTACAATTATATCACTAAAGGGTTGGTTTTGTTTTGGGTATCCTTGCTGCTCACTTTCTGTACAAAATAACTAAAGGAACAAGGAAGATTGGGACAATTCTTTCCCTTTCTGTATATCTTGATTTCCTGAACCCCTATATTATCGGTCACTATGAAGCTGATTTTATATTTTAGTTGTTAAGCCGATTTTAATCATTGGATCCATATAACTAAGACCTATGTCATTCACATCTGCATATTTACCACACAATCCAAGATGTAGACTCTAGAGGTATTGAATTACTTTTAACTGTTCCATATATCTGTTACTGCTGTTGTATACTATTGCCATTTTACATCTGTATTTAATCACTTTGATTAGCTGTTAGTTTTGTGAATCAGATTTTGTATTCTACTTGTAGAAAATGCTAACCGGATTAAATACTACTATTTAAGGATGGATGCTTGCTGGATGTTAGTAATCACATTCTCTATACTCCTCTTCCCTGCCGGACTCCGTTGCCTGGATTTGAAAGCTTTCGGTTTTCTGTTTCACAATATGAAGAGAAAGATAGACTGTTACTAAGAAATCTGTGTTTTACACTGGGAGCTAAATTTGTGGAGAAACTGAATAAGAAGGTTACCCATTTGTTATGCAAGTTTACCAGTGGAAGTAAGTATGAGGCTGCTTGTAAATGGGGAATACACCGAATTACCTGTGACTGGTTATATGAGTGCGTGAAGCAGGTATGCTTGCATTATCCTTGTCTGTACCAGTGTACAAGTATGCATGTGGGAATTAATTAAATCATTTCTCGCTAAGGTATCAAATTTTCTGCTTAAACTCTTCTTAATCTTTGACTGCTTGGCAGAATAAAGTCATTGCTCTTGACCAATTTTATCCTAAAGAAGTTACTGCTGAAGATCGAGAGGCAGGGTTATGCACTACAAGTCAGTATCCTACACAAGATTTTCGAATGATATCTGTAGGAAATCCATCTCAATGTCCAAGTCAATCACAAGATCGGAGCTTCTCACCACCTCAAGCCATTGGTCGTAGAAATGACAATATCAGGGAAGAAGCCAAAGCATTAAGTTGCAATAAAAAGGCAAGAGTTTTGGAAGATGTTGACCAAAGCGGTCTTCTTTCTTCAGGGATAAGTTCAAGTATTCCTTCCTATACAACTGGAGACAAGAAAGTGAACGCCTTTGGTGAAGTATCCCAGGTTGTTCCTGATGTAGCGTCTGCTATTGAGGACTTGTTGGAGCAGACAACTAAGGTAAAAATGTTCCTGATCAATCTTATGCGGCCTTTTAATTTAGTAGCTCTTCTCATTTATGTCTATTTTTCTATGTAGATTCATGATCAGAATTCACCAGAGAGTGTATCCTTTTACCCATAGGCACTAAGTTCCACTTTTGCACTTTTAACTTTTGCATTAGTTGCAATCCTTGATTGTTAAACAGATTTTTGCATCGGATTGTGAATTGCTTGGTCAAGACCTGCCGGGTTCTCACTCCGTGGGTGGACTATCGAGACACTGGTTAAAGAGGTGAAATTATCCATAATCCATATACATGTATTACTTATTTGTTTCCTTTCATTAGCATGTCTTGCATAAGGAAACATGGATTTTCAGTTTTTCACTAACAAAATCTTGGTTTTCTTTTAGCCAGTTGAAATTATTCTGGCAATTGTTCATATATAAATACTCATTAATCTTTCTAATAATTTGCAATTAGGCTTCTGTATAGAGAAGCTGATCTGTATTTGTGTCTTATCAAATCTGTGAAGGGGTTCTGATCCCAGGGACGGTTTAATTATTTTAGTGACAATTTCTTCCTTCAGAATATGACAAATCCCCCCAAATATCATGCTGCAGGGTGCATAAAATGGATTACAAACTTAGATTTTACATGAAAAATTGAGCGCCATGCATTTTGTTTTTGCTATTTTGACTCAGATATTGAACGTATTTTCAGTGCTGGGAAAAAAGATGACATCAACAATCCTCCTGGAAAACAAACTGCTGGCTTGTATGATCAGTTTAGTGAAACACAGACCGATTCTCAGGTTTCAGCTCCTACTCATCTCAACTGCATTTGTGGTTTTTTCTCTGGCTAAAGGATTGGTTGCTTATGCCATGCATTTCAAGGCATTATAATTCTGTTTTTGTACCATGAGGAAAGGGAGTTCTATAAACTTTGCCTAACCTGTGGCACTTCCGACACATTCCCTTCAACTCAAGCCTATTTCTTTACGTTTTGCATCCTCATGATACTGCTTAAATCACACCTGCAGGTTGTTGGATATGAGGAAGATTTGTCAGGCCGGCAAATGCTTATAGACAGAGTTCGAACGCGAAGTAGTAGGACTGCTTCAAGTTCCTAGTGCAGTTCCACTCTGCAGGCTTCAAGGTATCAAATCCAGTTCGCTGAGAACCTCACACTGGTAGCACAGCAGTTGCTTGTCTGATCTATGTGCTTTCCGCAAACACGCGAGAGCTACCAATTATGAAAGATGAGGCTTTTGATAGGAACTGTATTTTTGGTAGATGCATTCCATGCCTGTTGTAGATCCTGTGCATAAAGACTGAAGCAGCACCTCATGGAAATATGACTAACAGTCTTCCCAATCTGCCTGCTCAATACTAGGAGTCAGTCACCGGGAAAAATTTTCGAAAGACTCGGATATATTTCCCAGCATACAAGGAGATTAGTTGTTCATAATTTTTGTAATTTCTAGACAACGTTAATTCCTAAAGTGAATTTTCAGCTCTTTTTTTGTTTTTTTCCTCTTTAAATTGTGCAGATAAACAGCCAGTGTTTATTATGTGGGCATGATTGCGTTTCCTTGAACTTTAGTCCCCAGAAGGATCCAAAAAAAAAAAAGGTCCAAATTATCCACAAAAAATTAAAAAGAAATTAAATATGTCGATAATGTCATTAAGAAGAAATTTAAGTGCACCAATGAAAATTAAATTAGTCGATAATAACAAGAACAGATGCCCGCCATTTTGCTGCCATACATATGCCTTCATTTTCCTTTCACAATAATAAAAAAAGGAAAATAATAAAACAAAAATAAAAACTCCCAGAGAGCTGTGAAAACCAACATATTCCTGTATATGGTGGCATGTTGCCTCATGTGCCAGGTGGCCATCGCCGTCGATATGAGCCGCTGTGCCGCTTCACCTCCCAATCTGTGCCCCCTCCAGTTCTCAGGTAGCCCCGCCAAGCTATTCGGATTCGGGTTCGACATTCAGAAGAAGGACCGGCTCAAGAGGCGGCTCAAGTTCGTCGTCAGTGCGGAGCTGTCCAAGCCATTCTCTCTCAGCTTCGGCTTGGACTCTCAGGTCTCAACCTACTCACTATTTACTGGATTACTCAATTAGTTTCTGAATTTGTTGCTATTTACTGTTGAATCTGTAAATCGAGTTTTGTTCGTTTCAAGAGAGTATATAGAAAGTTGATGAATGAATCTGACTTGACACTGGTACTGAATTTGAAGGGCTATCAGCTTCATGATCCGTCGCAGTCGCGGAGGATTGGCCCTGTTCCTGGGGATATTGCAGAAATTGAAGCCTATTGTAGAATTTTTCGAAGTGCTGAACGACTACATACTGCATTGATGGAGACATTGTGCAATCCGGTGACCGGGGTGTGCAGTGTTTATTATGACTTCCCATCGGAGGAAAAGCCGCTCTTGGAGGATAAGATTGTGTCTGTGATTGGTTGCATGGTGTCACTGTTGAACAAAGCAAGGGAGGATGTGCTTTCGGGAAGATCAGCCATTATGAGCTCCTTTCGAGGAGTTGTGGATGTCGCTGAGGTGGAGGAGGACATGCTTCCTCCACTTGCTGTTTTCAGGAGTGAGCTGAAGAGGTGTTGCGAGAGCTTGCACGTTGCGCTTGAGGACTGGTTGATGCCTGGGGATGAGCAGAGCTTGGATGTGTGGAGGAAACTTCAGAGGCTGAAGAATGTGTGTTATGATTCCGGTTTTCCACGCGAGGAGGATTATCCGTGCAATACGCTTTTTGCTAATTGGACTCCTGTTTACTTATCCTCTTCTAAAGAGGATGTTAGGTCCGAAGATTCAGAGGTAGCGTTTTGGAGGGGTGGCCAGGTAACAGAAGAAGGTCTGGAGTGGTTACTGGAGAAGGGATTTAAAACTCTTGTTGATCTTAGGGCAGAGATTGTAAAAGACAATATTTATCAGGCAGCCGTAGATGATGCTATTGCATCAGGGAAGGTGGAATTGATCAGAATTCCAGTTGAAGTTGGGACTGCACCTTCAATGGAGCAGGTTGAGAAATTCGCAAGTTTGGTTTCAGATTGCAGCAAAAAGCCAATCTATCTTCATAGCAAGGAAGGTCTCTGGAGAACATCTGCCATGCTTTCCAGATGGAGGCAGCACTTGACTCGCCGTGCTGTTCAGTTTGTCTCCAAGCAGTCGGTTTCTCTTAATGGAGAAGTTGGAAAACCCTCAACTATGCAGAAAAGTTCCCTCCTTGAAAAGAAGAATGAGTCACTGGACACAATTCATGGTTCAAATGGGGTGCTACAAAAAAATGATTCTGTAGACAGGGATGAAGCAAATCTAAATGGGACCTGCAATAGCCTTATATCTATCCAAGGTTTGAGATCAGTTGAATCAGATGAAAGTGAACCTTTGGTGAACTTCTGCAGGGAAGTTGACCCCCTGAATGCTCAGGTTCCTCCTTGCAATATTTTCTCAAGAAAAGAAATGTCCAGGTTTCTTGAGAGAAAAAATATTGCACCACTCACTTATTTTAATTATCAGTTAAATAGGTTGAAGGTATTACCAATTTCCAGATATATGAATACTAAGATAATGTGGAGAGGTGAGATTGTTGATACTGATTCAGTGCGGGAGGTTGTCGAGGCAGAAAATTCCAATGGGATACCTGATGCAGAACATCTGCTTCCAGAGTTCCAGATCTCTGCTTCTGGCAATGGGAAGTATTTGACCGGTGCTGGTAATGGTTCTGTAACTGCAGTCGTAAATGGATTTGGTGAAGGGGAGAAAGGTTCCTTGTTAGCCGCTAATTTATCTACTAACACGAGCAACAATCATTCTGAGAGTGTCTTATCTAAAGCAGTGAAGTTGGAAAGGAAGAGTAATGGTAGAGCCCCTTTAGTTTCAAGTGATGATGAATTGGGATCAATTGAAGGAGATATGTGTGCTTCTGCAACTGGGGTTGTAAGGGTGCAGTCAAGAAAGAAAGCAGAGATGTTTTTAGTACGAACGGATGGATTCTCTTGTACCCGAGAAAAAGTGACAGAATCCTCCCTGGCCTTTACTCATCCAAGTACTCAGCAACAAATGCTTATGTGGAAATCTACACCAAAGACAGTATTAGTGTTAAAGAAGCTTGGGCATGAGCTTATGGAACAAGCTAAAGAGGTACCATATCACAAACAAGTATTTATTTGAAAACTATATTGTTAACATTTTCTAACCAATGATATGATCTGATAGTGGAATATGTATTAATTCCTGAGTCTGCCTGTGCCATGTTTAGAGTAAGCACTTCCATTTCAATATGAATTTATTTACACATAGAAATTGTTTCCTTCCCACCCTCTTCCCCACCCTTGAGGAGAAAGAGAAGAAGAAGAAGGCAACAAAACCCGAAATCTGGAGTGTATATCTCGCTTGAAGGAAAGATCATCACATAGCATATTTTACACAGCCAGTCCACCATAAGAATGTCTCTAACAACTTATGCAATGAAGTTGTTCACTCAGTAATAGAGGTTGCTTCGCTAGGTTATACTTGGAACTTAAAAAGAAAATTATGGGTAAACATGTTCTTTGTGAACGTTCTTTGCAAGATGGGATCTTTTGTCAAGCAATTTAACATTCAATAGCATCTATGCAGACAAGTGTGTGTGTATATATTCATTTGTATCTATATTGGTGAATATATTACTAGAATTTGTGTCAGTTTATTTGAATATCTATGGTTATTTGGTTTCTGAGTCCTTTTGCTTGAAATTCTCAATTTTACTGTTCCTACATGTAGGTTGTCTCCTTCTTGTATTACCAAGAGAAAATGAATGTTCTGGTGGAACCTGACGTGCATGATGTATTTGCTCGAATCCCAGGTTTTGGATTTGTTCAGACCTTCTACACCCAAGATACCGGGTAACAAACTTGTAACTAAATTCTAACAACGTCTAATTAGTTGTTTACACACCTCGACCTTATTAAAAATTGTTGTCTTTAGTGATCTGCATGAGAGGGTTGATTTTGTGGCATGTCTGGGAGGGGATGGGGTAATACTTCATGCTTCAAATCTATTCAAAGGTGCTGTTCCCCCCATCGTATCATTTAATCTTGGATCTCTTGGATTTTTGACTTCCCATACTGTAAGCTTCTTGGCCTCTATCTTTTAATTATATTATCTCTCACAGAGGGCTCTGCGTCTAACCCATCTTATACTTCTGATGTAGTTTGATGACTACAGGCAGGACTTAAGACAGGTTATCCATGGAAATAACACAAGTGATGGTGTTTATATAACTCTCAGAATGCGTCTCAGGTGTGAAATTTTTCGAAATGGTAAAGCGATGCCTGGAAAGGTATTTGATGTTTTGAATGAAATAGTTGTTGATCGAGGTTCGAATCCGTACCTTTCTAAGATTGAATGTTATGAACGTGACCAGCTTATAACCAAGGTAAGGTTACTGCACCAAGCAATTGAACATACTCTGCTCTCTACACATAGTTGTGTGTAAACAGTACACACATACATATGTATTTATGTTGTGATAGCAACTATTATACGGACTACTTCTGGCATGACATATATGGCGTTGGCATGCTATTTATTGACAAATACCATATATTTCAGGTCCAAGGTGATGGTGTCATTGTAGCCACACCTACAGGAAGTACTGCTTATTCTACAGCTGCAGGAGGTTCCATGGTAAGAAAATGCTTTTTAGTTTTATAGTCAGCATTTTATGATAATTGATACTTGGAAACATACAGATTGAATGAAACTGGATTCTTGTTTCCAATAGATGTTAGGTTAGAATCATGCATATTCATATCTTGCTGGTTGTTTATTTTGACCAGATCATTCTGTATCTCACCTAGACAACATGAAATGCAGGTGCATCCAAATGTTCCTTGCATGTTGTTTACGCCAATCTGCCCACACTCCCTCTCATTTAGACCAGTTATACTTCCAGATTCTGCAAGCCTTGAATTAAAGGTAAAATTCCTTCCCCCATTTTTCTGTCTAGCATTGATTATCAGTTAAATCATTTTCCTATGTGGAGTTGATGTTTCTAGTTTGACCTATCTCCCAATTTTTTGATAATGTTGGTAATTAGTCATGTTGTAGCAAGCAGTTTTTATTCATTTACAAGGTTAACATATTCATCATTTCGGACAGATTCCAGAGGATGCTCGAAGCAATGCCTGGGTTTCTTTTGATGGGAAGAGAAGGCAGCAGCTCTCAAGGGGAGACTCTGTTCGAATAGCTATGAGCCAACACCCACTTCCAACAGTCAACAAGCGTGACCAAACAGGGGACTGGTTTCGAAGCTTGATTCGTTGCCTAAATTGGAATGAGAGGCTAGATCAAAAGGCCCTTTGAAACCAAGGACTCTCTATCCTGTCGTACATATTGTAAATTAGAACAAATCAAACTTAGAGTAAATATATTCTTTCACAAATGCTCCCCACAAGAGAGTAGAATTTTACGTATACAGTATATACTGTTCTTCTCTCTTGTTAACGATGTATTTGTACACCATAATTAGAGAAATAAAATTATACTTTGCAAACTCAGTTTAGGACTTCAGGTACTCTGTTTGGTTCGAATCGATTATGGGCTTCCCGGCCAATACTTTTCTCGGGAATGGACCTGAATGTTCTTGGTAGTCTTTTTTTATTCTTTCTTTCACTAAACCTAAATTCACAGTTGGGGTTTTTAATTTGTCAAAGATCCGCGATGAACTTTGCATGTACTAAAAGTCTTAGCTTATACATTGTTGGTTGTTTTAGTTTGAACTCACTCTCTGCAGGATATCTTATATTTCAGCAGAAAATAAATAAATTACTAGGTTAGGTTTTTTTTAAAAAAAATTTCCCGTCAAGTTGGAATTAGGTTGTTGATGGAAAAAACAAAGCTTGAGGGGGGATTAAAAACCGACTTAAGAATGCAGCCGAATTGAATAAGGATCGAATTAGTGAGCTGCCAAACAAAATCACGATTACCTTTCTTAAGCAGTTGGATATTAGGGAAGCAGCAAGTACTAGTGTCCTCTCTAAGATTTTTTTTAGAGAATTGTCAACTCATTGCATTGATCAGCGAAATTACACATAATGACCCGTCCCTGTGGGACTATCAAAATAGTCACTACCTAAGTAATTCAACCTTTTTAAAGATCATGAAGCCCTGCCAAAATCTAACCTCGAACATCCTATAGAATCAAAAGGCCAAGACATCCTGGTTATTTTTGGTGACAAAACTCAGAGAGAAGCTATGAGTTCATTCTCCATAGAAGAATGAATTCTTACATAAAAGTAATTAATATTAAAATAAACTAGCCCAGCAGCCCAACTGCTCCATATGCCAGACAAAGGCCCAAAAGACAGGGAAACCCCTAGCACTAGGCCCAGAAGGGTTCAAAGCCCAACTGGACTTGCTAAGGCCACCCAAACCAGCCTCCACCTCCATTCGACGGCGCCGGCCGAGGAAGACTTCCACCACCGCCCACCGCCATCGTCGCCGCTCCCAACACTAGCCAACTTTACTCCGGCACAGATCGGTGGAGCCATTGCTAGCCCAGCGTCGCAATCATCATCTATGTCACCATTCGCCGACAGCACCCAGCCACTCAACATAGCAAGAACACATGAGGAAGATCTCCGCCCGGCTCTCCACTGCGCGACCTCGCGACCAACACCACTCACCGGATCCATTCCTGTCCAGCCATCCTCAATCCCGAATGACCGAGATCCCTCATATTTGCCGCGAGAAACTCCTCGCAACACAGACTCACCACCACCCCTAAATTTGAAATGTCGACTACGAGGAACCCCGCAGCACTCAATCTCCCAGCGACCAGACAAGAGGGAAATTCCACCTCCCCCAGCCCAATTTGCATAGCCGCCGCCATAAGACCATGACCTCCACCTACCTCTCAGAGAGAGTAACCTAAGCATTGTTTTTTTTCCCAAGACTGTTTGTGTCCTCTCTAGGATGGACACACTATCAAGTTAATTAGATCAGCCAAAATTTAAATTAGATCCACAAAAATATGAAAAGAGAATATATTGAAATCGTAATTTTAACCCATGAAATATGATAATTGAAGTAATATTAAACTCTCTTAATAAATGATGTAAAAACATGGTAAGAAAGAGTTAAGAGTGGATATAATAATAATTATTATTAGTCACATAAGTAAATTCATTAATTCATTCCCTAAAATCTAAAAGAAAATATAAAATGGTAAAATTGGTGTTGCAAAATTATGATTTGGCAAGATATATTATGTGGAATTGAAAATAAACATGGCATGACACTTAGAATTGATGCAAAAAATCTTAGGCCGACCTCATTGAGGCCCCTATCATTGTATTTACTTCCCTTAATTCTTTTTGCAACATAAGTACAGTACTTGGAGCTTTGTTTAAGGCTCTAAACCAGGCGCCAGTGGCTCTAATAATGAGCTTTTATTTCGTTAATTTTTGAACTCTTAATATTGTAGGGGGTAATTGATCGATATGAATCGATCTACTTGCTGTTTGAGAAGCAACTGGAACTAAGAAAAACTAATATTTCATCAGGGCAGTATCTTTGAATGAATTGGTACCTCATTGAAAATAAAGATATGATGACAATGCTTTCTAGGATGGTCGTATTTAGTTTTCTTTTTTCCTTTTAATCTGAAGACATGCCTACATTGCATTTATCACCAATTTGGTTACAAGGATTTGATGTTATCTTTAGTTTGATACTTGTACCAGCTGCCTTTCATTAGCACCTTTCATTTGCATTAATAAACATTGAGGGTTTATGCTACGTTGTAATCGGGTTACATATCGAGTTATCTTTTCGTTATGTCAAAGTAAATAGAGCAGTCAGTAGTGCGTTCTTTGCTAGTTGGTGCCTAGTTGAATACAATTTTTTGGTAGAGACGCATGATACTATTTCAGGACGTTCTCTAGATGCTTATTGTAATAAGGGGTTTAGGCTTAATGCCCCCTCCTTGTATTCGACAGTTTCATTAATTAAGGCTTGAGGGCAGCCGCACCAACCCTTTATTAAAAAAAAATAAACATTGAGGGTTTTACTTGAGGGAAAATTGATTATCGCATACAGTTACGTAAGGAAGAGTATGTTGTGTCCGTATATATATAACGTATATATACAACTAATAATATTAATTAAAAATGCAATTCATATAATACCACTGTACAAAGCAAATCCAAAGCTGGAGCATATTAATTAAGCATCTTTATTCCTTAGCATAACATAACAAGCAAGAGCAAGCAAAATACAAAGCACACAGACTTACACAGTTACACCCACTTCAGCTTTCTCCTCCCATACAAGTTTATAGTAACTGAGAGAGAGACGAGCGAGTACTTAATTGTAATGAGCCACACACAGAGAAAAAAAAAAAGAAAAAAAGACTGAAAGTAATTGTTCCTTAATATTTTTATAATAACAATCTTAATTATTGTGATGGATCAGATGGCTCTCACAGCTTGGAACCTTGGTTCCTTGGGGAGGAACTTCTGCTCAGCATAAACAGACAGGTAGTCACCAAACACAAACTTGGGATAAGTCTCATGATCCACTTCTTGGTTTGCTTTCTCCACCAGTTCTGGTGCAGGAGCAATGGTGGCCTTCAGTGATGGGTTGTAAAATGAAGCAATTGATCTTCTGTTCCCAGTCCGGGTGGCCAAAACCCGGTGCCAAACACTCTTGTAGAGGCCATTGCTCAAGACTTCAATCTGGTCTCCAGTGTTGATGACAATCGAATTGGCCAGTGGCTGCACATCTATCCATTCCCCATCTTTGAGGATTTGTAGGCCTCCCACCTGGTCATCTTGGAAGAGCAAGATGACACCCCCGGCATCTGTGTGAGCTCGGAGACCTGTCACCAAGTCGGGTTGAGGACAGGGCGGGTAGTGGCTCACCTTGGTACCGAAAAAGGCATTGTCACTTTCTCCGCCATTGAAGGTTTTCTTCATGTATCCCTCTGGTAATCCCAAGTTCTCATCCATCACTTCCATGACCCTCTCGGCTAGTTTCTTGAGTTCGGCTCTGTACTCTGCCATAGTTTCCCTGTCAATAAGAAGAGTGAACATTAGATTCTATATTAGGGCGCATAGATCGATCATTCTGATAGTATCAAGCTATCCCTCAGGCTGTTAAATAATCTCCATTTGTTTGAACCAACCACGTAACATGCTATCTAGAAAGAGATAAGTATCATTACTCACTAATTATATATTTACTTACTTGAATCCAGGGGTTTTCGAGGGCCATTCATTGTCATCAAGAAGGGTAAAGACATCTTCCCAGTCCACATTCCCTAGCTTTTGGTCCTCATTCAGCGACTGCACCAGTGTCGACTTCTTGAAGTTCTCTTCTCTTTCGTTCTTAAAGCAGTCGTCGCTCACCTTCTTCACCCTCTCGAGGAGGTCTTCTGATATTCCATGGTTCACCAGCTGTGACAAACACAAAAGGCACTATCAAGTAAGATTCTTGGTGGCCATAAAGTACACAGAATAATAAGTTTAAAAGAAAAAGATGGTACCTGGAAGAAGCCCCATTCCTCACATCCATTAGCAATCTGGGCCAATGTGGTGGCCCTTTCCTCACCATCGAGTTTTGAGAAATCAATCACTGGAATTGCCATGGATTTGATTGAATAGACAAGAAAAGTGAGTTTTACAGGTAGTATTTGAGAATGAGAGAGAGTTATGATGGGTTGGTAGCCAGTGTGTAAACAATGCTTGATTAGCTAATGTTGCACACTGAGGTGGTTTGGAAGAGAGGGGTGGTTGCCCTATTTATAGGAGAGTTTCCCGCCATCTGTTGGATGACAACTTTTATTTTCTTAATTTTCCATTTGTTTCTTCCAAAGCTTAGCCGTTAGGGTGAGATATGGGACGGTGACGCTTTACATTAAAAATTAGATGCAAGGTCAATGCTCAGTGAGGTACTACATGGTAACTCACTTACTCACAACATAAGCATACTCTTTCAGGTGATTCACCTCATCCGTTCCACTGTTTATCAATATTGGTTGAATTATTACATCAACCATACCATATTAGCTGCCATTTGGATCTTGATGTGTTAATTTACATCTATAATACAATTATTGGTACCAAATTTATTATCAATATAGTAATTATAACATCTCTCACTGGCCAGGTTTTTGTAAGCATTTATACAAATGATCAGGAAATGCTACACATAATAATTCTTCATGATCTAAGTTTTTGTATATCGTGTATAAATGTATATATACAAAATTTCTCAGGTAAGGATATCCTTACCTAAGCTTATGAAACAGATTTCCAGTTTTTGGCCACTTTTCGATTACATATTCACATCTTAACCATTCAGTTTTTAGGTCCTAATGTATAGATCATCTCTGCAAAATTTCAGTCAAATTGATGATCGTTAAGGCATTCAAAACTGCAATTTACACGAACGAACCGAATCTGTCGAACTTGAACCATTCGTGTACATTGTTGTAATTTGCAGTTTTGAATGCCTTAACGATCATTAATTTGGTTGAAATTTTGCAGAGATGATCTATACATTATGACCTAAAAACTGAACAGTTAAGATGTGACTATATAATTGAAAAGTGGCCAAAAACTGGAAATCCATACCTAAACTTAGGTAAGGGTGTCCTTAGCCAAGAAAGACTATATATATATATATATACATATACACACACATACATACATACAGATCCTATCCAGAGCGAGGTTAGGGTTTATGGTCACTTTTAAGTCGCATTTCCACATCTTGACAGTTCAGTTTTTAGCTACTAATGTATAGATCATCTCTGCAAAATTTCAACCAAATTGATAGTCGTTAAGGCATTAATAATTGCCTTAAAGCTAGTACGGTTTAGGTTAGACAGATTCAGTTCGTCTACTGGTTTAAGTGAATTAGATACCTTAAGGATCCTCAATTTGGCTAAAATTTTGCATAGATGATCTATACATTAGTAGCTAAAAACTGAACGGTCGAGATGTGGATATGAGACCAAAAAGTGACCCTAAACTCTAACCTCACTCTGAAATTTCAAAGCGAAGCCTTGCTCTGAATAAAAAAAAAAAAATATATATATATATTTATATATCTAGACACTCACACACACACACACACACATACACACACACACACACAAATATTTAATAGGCAGTTAGGCCATGTACTTATATTAGTGAAAACATTAAAAGTTTTTCTAACAGAAATAAAATTAAGATTAAATGATGCATTTGCAAAGTACCGCCTAATACTTATATCGAAGTCGAATGTTACCTTCATGGGCATATAGTACATATAACATGGCTCTTGAAGAAAATTAACTATTTTTTCAAATCAAATAGCTCTAGTTCATTCATCTGCCAGATAATAGATTCCAATCACATGATCCTATGGTGACAACATAGCATATCCTACATGTGCAATATTACCTCTTCCATTTCTTTAATTAATTCCTTCCCCATATATATTACCAATCATCTTATATTTTAGGCCTGTTTTACTTACAACATAAATCTCTGCCGACTAGGGTATATCATTTTGACCTTAAGGTCCCTTTGGCTTTCACGCATGGACGTGCTTTTGATAACGAGCGGTTACAATGATTAAACAAATACACTGTTTCGTAGGCATAGTTTGAGGGCTATGAAAGGCAAGGCGATGACTTTTATAAACAAAGCAATCATCGCCATTAAATTTAATACAATGTCAACTCCATTATTGATGTACCCACATATATGGGATTGACTAGTTTATAATGCTTCTTACTATGAAAAAATATTAAAGAAATAAACAAAATATTTAATCATGACAAATATAGATACACGAAGTTGGATTAGCATGTACACTGTGTTTATTTAGTCAGGTTAATGATCTGGATTTCAACCATATGTGCTGTATATTACACTTGTTGTATCAAAAACCTTCTGATTTGATTCTAATTGTCCGAATGTTAGGGTACAGTTTAGAGGCAACAGATGGATCTTGATCGTCGATCATGATCAGATGCTTTGAAAATGAATAAAGGCATTGCTGTACTTGTAGTACTTCCAAAAACCATTGTCAAATTTTGCATTATGGGCATGCATAATATCTTATATGAGCCCTAGCTAGCTAGCCAGGCATGTCCAGAGCTAGTTCCTAAACCCTTTATTCTTGAGCCACGTTGCATAGTTTAGTTCGGGTACCAACTTATAAAATACAATGTTTATATAATACTGAATTGAGGAAACATTTTTTATGTACCGACGATGTAAGTGAACCAGTAAATCCAGCAGATCGATCTCTTGAATTAAAAGGTTTGAATGTCGCAGATCGAGATTTAATTAAGAAAACATTGTGACATTTCATTGATTTTAGTTGACAACTTGATTAAACAGCTTATCTTCATTTTCATGCACTCAAATTCATGCATTACAAGTTAAATATTGCTAGATAGAAGCCTTGGGCCTTTCTATTTATAGAACTAAATACATTAATTGTTCAAAAAAAAGAAAAAGAACTAAATACATTAGGTAAAAAGAAAAGAACTAGATACACATTACAGATTTATTTATTTGAGGCTCTTATTTTTTGTTCTATACTTAAACTGCTTTGGGTACCAACGTAGTGAGGATGCTACATGCCCATGCATACGGCCGGCCAAACTACATCTGTTAAGTTTTGGACACCCCCAACTTATATATGTTAGTACTCAGTACCTAAAAGAACAATTTTTTTTTTTTAACATAGGACAATGTATTTGTTTGAAATATAAACAAACAATACACCATCAGATCACCTTTAATAATACTAAAAACTAGAGTATACTATAAATTAGGGAGTATAATTTTTAAATTAACTACTTGAACTATTGCAATTTGTATCATACAAATTAACAAATATATGCCCAAAAATAAATCAATTAGTATTGCCATTCAATTTTCTTTTGAGATAATGTGACAGTAGATTAAATATATATCATGATATCATCTGCCTATTTGAGAGAAGACCTACAACAATGTGCCAATTGTGTAACAACCCTTATGATGAGTTGATCAAGTGATCAAGAAGAAAAACGAACCGAGTGAAGACAGAACAACTTTGGAAACCCTAGAGTCTGAGTAGAGAGAGGCGGCAGTGGTTCCCATCGAATCTGGTAGAGGCGAGGCTTCTCGTCGTTTCACGGTGGGGCTACAGTCCTGCGTGGAGATTGTTTCAAGGGGGGCTCCAATCGTAGAGGACATGTTGCGCATTGGGGGCTGCAAAGAAGCGGATTGGAGGTGGTGCTCTGCCGGCTTGGACGAGGCTCGCTTCGCCGGTCTTGATTGTGGGAAGATTTTTGGCCAGCTGCACTGGGATCTGAAGCAAGAGGTTCGCAGCTTGGATCGCCGGCGGTCTCTGCTCGGATTGTTTCTACCGGATCTGATGGTGTGGTGGACCAGGCCGCCACCGGAGGGACGGAAAGCGACAGCAACAGTCTGGCCAGTACGTGCTAGGGCTATTGTCCTCTTTGCTCAGGTTTGGGCCTAGGCTTTTAAACCTGGGTCTAACCTTAGGCTGATGGGTTTCATGTTGTGGGCGAGTAGGGAGGGTATCTTGCCACCCTCTTTGGTCACTTAGTGATGAAGGTGGGTTTGGTCTAAGAGGTGGACATTCTTGGACTTTTAGGTCGATATATGGTGCATGATCAATCGTTTCGGATCATGACTGCTTTGGAAGTTGGTAATTATATATCTAGGATAAGATTGGTTGTCAAGCGGCTTATGGACAAAGAGTTGGCTCCTATTTGTTTGCTAGGAAGTAGAGTTCCGTTGGTACCACAATTGCGTGATTGGCTAATGGGAGGCTAGAATATGAGTTTGCCCCAGCTATGAGACACAGAGTTTGCATTTGCTTGGTAGAGTTCAGGATTTGTCCGTTTCCTATTCAAGTGCATGTTAGACTCTAGCCCATAATTATGGCTATTGAATATGATGAAATCAATATCATTTTCAAAAAAAAAAAAGAAGTGCCGATTGTGTAATTTACCCGCATGTAAACGTAATTATTTTGGAACAAACATACTTGATTGCTACAAAAATGTTAATTTCCATGTAGTATACACAATACTATTTGTTCTTTCAGGACCAAACTGTGGGCAAACTAAATATGATATTAGCCAACATATTTGGGTTGAGGAAGAGGCACCATTTTGGTTATCATGATCATTCTTATTGTGGTATCATCTCCTCTGATCTGCTTCTCAATTAATATATTATATCTATCAATCATAAAATTAGAATAAAAGTAAAAAAATCTGTGGGTGAACCTGAATTCAGTTGGTTTTCCTCTTTTTTTTTTTTAACCTGCCATCATTTTGCAGCAATGGAATTTTTTTATCTTTCCCGTCCTGCTAGAAAGAGATCTTGCATTTAGATATATATATATATATATATACACACGAAAATGTTTACCTGGTCAATTATTGATCAAGAAAATAATGCTCAACCATCCTTGAATGTAAATCCAATGGCAGAGAGAATTATTATTAAGTTGAGGAGTTTTGTTTTTCACCCTTTGATGTAAATCTAAGGGTTATTGAGCATAAATTCTTTGGTCAGCAACTGACTAGGTGAACACTACTGTATATATATATATATATATATATATATATATATATATATATATATATAAATGTGTTATTACTATATTTCTTTATTTTTCCTTCTTCAGTTTTGCTTCAAAAATCGGATTGATGTAACTACTAACTATGGTTCATGACCCGGATTAAGAATTTCGATCTGTGTTTCCACAGTTGTGGTATTGAAGAGGCTAGGCGATATCAGGCAAGTGATTAAAATCATTTATATTTTTATTTCTCAAGTAAAATATTGCTATCTTTGTTGAACAGAACATGGGTACGAAGGTCAAACGTCAACTCAACTTGAAATTGAGTTATAATTAAATGTAGAAGGGTTGTATGCAAAGAAATATATGTGAAGGTTGTTACAAAAAATAATAGACTAAAAAAGATATATCCCCATCCATGCTGATTTTGTAGAGTTGACAAACGAAATGGAAAATTTTATGAAACTAGATCCAACAATTGAACATCTTTTGTTGGCACTATCCACTTATAGCATATTTATATAACCCTATGATAAGAATGGAAGCTATATATTCTGAAATTTTTTAGCGTTTGTTAATAATAGTTATTATGGAATGTTAAGTTATTTGTATCGTCGGTATATAGAATAATTTTCAGATCGTCTAGTTGTTTGGAAGGAGGTGACTCTGATCCCCGCAAAAATTTGTGTTCGATTCATTTATATTTATTTGACAGTGACTGACTTTATGGTTTGATTTAATATATAGAAGCATGTGTGTGTTCTGCCTCAAACCACTATATAAACAACTATCAAGAATGTACTAAATTTGTGCTAATAAAGATCTAAACTTTACTCAATTTATGTTAGGGTCTTGTTAACTTCTCAAACTTCCAGGCGGCTTTACCAACATACACATGCCAAATGCAACTAGCTAGTTTTTTCTTTCTGATCTGAAAAGATTTCCCATTCTTTCCTCCCATCTGTATATTTAGTTAGCTAACATTATCAATGCCGAAAGGTTAATAGATTGAAATTTGTGCATTGTAATTGATCTTAACTAACCTAGCTACGTTCCTTAAACTTCTCCCACCGGGTGAAACCCTAGATTATCTAGCTAGCCGTTCAGGTGGGCCTAAATACTCTAGGTGATCTTATGATTCCTAATATATTACATCCTTCAATCTATCCCTAATTACAATACTAATTCACTCGTCAAACAATCTGACTTATTGTAACTTATTAATTTATCACAAATCTCGAATTACATATGAAATGGTCTCACTTAATAGTTGATCGATAAAATAAGCAGCAAATTAATACAAATTACTAATTGATAATATATATAGCTGTTAGCGTGCGAGAATGAGTGGTCTTAATATGTAATTTTCACTACGTAACTCACATATAATCGAAAGTAAAGTTCTCCCTATGTTAAGTTATTAACTGACAAGCCGTCAAATTTAAACCTTCAATATAATTGACACATACTTTGCATCAACACAAGAGAGGTGTCAGGTGCTCCAGAATTGCAGTGACTCCATACATTCCCCCAGGACATTGTCTACTGGGAAAGAGCTAGCTTACTTAGAGACACCTCGGGAGAAGTAAAACTCGAGTAAATAATATTCACGGCTTCTGTGTTTTAATGGTGCGATTCCCTTCCCTTCCAGTTGAAGAAGTCTGCTGGATCGATCAGTAGTCTTCTCTGATCATCAGCTGGTGTCGACTCTCACATGGTGCTGAGTAATGGTGTCTCACGCAAGGATTAAAACTCAGTCTAGGTTGCCTGTACCGGCCTCTACTTAGATTTGGTAATTATTATAATTATCTTTGTCTTCCCTTGTTCTTTAATCAACCTCTGAGTCTCTGACCGAATCAGTCATCACAAAAATTATAAAACACTTTACTATAGTTAGATAATTATATATTAATTAGTAAATTATCTAATACAATTACTTTAGTAAGGCAATTAATTAACAAAGTCATGGCGTGGCCGGCAGTCAGCCATTTCCAGAAATTATAGGCTCAATGATCATTGGGACTAAGTCCGGGTTTGATTTTAAATACGGTATATTATTTTAGGTACTTCCTAAAATATTGTTTATTTTTAGTGACAATTTACAAAACCTAAATGGAAGAGTTTAGGAGTTCAAGAGCGTAGTTTGCGTCATCAATCACCCAGTTTTTTTTGTAGTTTCAAATTCTTTGATTATTTCGACGTTGGATTAAAAACTCCAAAGCATTCAGAAATGGTTATATATATAACTACCTACTTAACCGTATTAGGGTTGCGTAGCAGTTATGCAACTGTCTTAGCTGGTGTTTAATTCCTTATTGTATAATTAATTGTTAATCTCGAGACTGTAAGATTGTGAGCTAATTAAAGCCTTTTGCTTATTAAGTTTTAATTGTTCTTCCATTTGTGGTAATGATCTTTGATTGATATAATATATGTAGAAACACATACATATATAACATAAATTGGTAATGATTATTGAGTATCCGGCTTCTATCTCCTGATGCAAATCTCTTAATTTGTACAAAAAATTGAAAAAACACGTTAAAAAAAAAATTATCTGCAACTAAAATGTTTTATATGTATATATAAGCTTGCAGGCTTGCTCTGTTAAGGAGGTCCATTCCTTAGCTAAGGAACGGATTTTCATATTTTAACAACTTTTCGATCACATATTCACATCTTAACCGTTTAGTTTTTAGGTCCTAATGTATAGATCACTTCTGAAAATTTTCAGCCAAATTGATGATCGTTAAGGTATCAAACTTGATTAAATCAATGAACGGACCAAATTTGTCTTACCTAAACCGTTCGTGTTTATAATTGTAAATTACATTTTGGATGCCTTAACAATCATCAATTTGGTTGAAAATTTGTAAAGATAATCTGTACATTATGATCTAAAAATTAAACGGTTAAGATATGAATATGTGATCGAAAAATAGTCAAAATATGGAAATCCGTTCCTTAGCTAAGGAATGGACCTCCTTAGCAGAGCAAGCCTGTATAAGCCTGCAATATTATAGTCAACTCGTTACATTTAAATCTACAGTTGATCCTTAATTACAATATAATCCATCTATAATCTATATGAACCAATGAGGCCATCTCTTAGCTTAAGTTCAGCAAAACCAATTTCTGACGTTTCTTTTCCTTCTTCAAACAAGCTAGCCAGTAAGAAACTATATATCATAAGTCGCTGATGAGATTGAGCTTGATACACACACACACACACGCTAACACACACCCACAGACAGAGTCAAAGAAGCATTACCTATTTTCAGTTCAATTAATTTGCTTTCTAATTCCTAGAAAGTAGAAATTAAGAGAAGATAGTGACATAAAGTATTATTCGACATTTATTTTTTATATTTTTTTATCATAGGTCTTAGTTTTTTTTTTTTTTTTTTGACTTTGTCAAGGGGAAGGTCTTAGTTGATTAAGCTCTTTTCAATTAGGCAATTACTTAAGTTTTTGAATTAATTAATTGCATGCAAGACTATTTCTACACTTCAAGTCGCCCATTGTTATACTAGATCAGCATGCTACGTACTAATAAACCCAAAACCCAACAAGGCTTTAGTGCTTGAAGCTTAAGCAGGCCTATTCCGTTTCATTCTTGGGTCGACCTGGCCATTTATACCTTTACGGTCCCTTTGTGTAAGAAAAAAAAATCAATCATGTTTAAGGAAAACAGAATTGGGAGAGAATTGAGTCGTACTTTCATTGATAATAGGGGCCTCTTTATATAGAGGATTACAAGCATAGAGATAGAGTTGTACATGGAAACATAATCGTACATTGATTAGATATGTCCTAAGATTCTCCGAGAATATCTCTAATATAAACCCTATTTCAATTAGAGCAAGTAAACTCAAGTTTGGGCCAGACACATATTCTGGATTTACTTGAACACTCCCCCTTTTGTCGCCCAGACGTGGTGCTCCTCTCGTTGCCTCATTGATAACCTTGCCGAGTAACAAAAACCCTGTGGGACAAAAATAACCTCGGTTGAAGAGGAAAAAGAGCATAACACACCATTCACGTTTCGAGACCATACATGTAGACATCTCCCCTGATGTCTGCATCTCCCCCTGATGACTACGGTCATGGGAGTTCGGCTAACTTTCGCAAAAGATGCTACCAACATGTTTCTCGAAAGTGGAATTTAGGCAATGAATTAGTGAGCAAGTCTGCCACACTGTCCTCAGATCGAACTTAGTTCACTTTGATCTTGAGGAGAGTTTGTTGTTGCTGATTATGCTTGGTGTTGTCGCTTTTGATGTAGCCTTTGCTTCTTTATTCAAAACAAGCAGCATTATCTTAAATGCTCGTAGGCTCATCTGTGGTAGACTTCAAACCACAATTGTTCGAACATGCGTAATTATGGATCCAATCCATATACATTCACGAACCACTTTGTGAAGAGCAATAATCTCTGCATTGTTTAAAGATACAGTGACTAGGGTCTATTTCTGTAGACCTCCAAGATATCATGGTCTTTACCCATGGTGAACACTTAACCATTTTGGGAATGATCTTTGTATGGGTTAGAGAGATACCCAACATCAGCAAAACCTTCCAAAACACATGTCGTTTTGGAATGGGGATAGTGGACGCAGGCCAGTGTTGGCGGCGTTCCTGGTGTGTGATGGGTCCGAATCCATCATCTCTTTGTAGGGATAGAACAAACCCATATCAATCATACATCTCAAGTATCAAAAGATATCTTTTACACAAATCCAATGGTGTCGCATGGGTGCAGAGCTATATCTAGCTAACAAGTTCATGACAAATGAGATGTCCGGTCTTGTGCATTGAGCTAAGTACAATAATGCGCCTATTGTACTCAAGTAAGACACTCCTGCCTCTAGCACATTTTCATTATCATCCTTTCAATGAAGAAGATCATTTTCAAGATCAAGACTATGGACGATCATGGGGGTGCTTGAAAGCTTGACCTTGTAAAAATGCTTAAGCATCTATCGACACAATGCTCAAGTTTCAAACCGAGACATAATCGTGTTCTCCCATAATCCGGCCTTCATCTCAAAATCGGATTTCAAGTGTTCAGCAGTTTCCCTTAACTCTTTAAAGGCTTCTAATGAAGATCATGTCCAACATGAACCGCAATTGAATATGAAACTTGTTATGGAAACGCGTGGGCATATCCTTTCCCAATCAAGTAGTCACTTTAGTGAGCATTCCAACCTTATTGTAAATGCGCTCCGTGGTCTAGAGCCACTTGACTTGGGTAAATGAAGTTCACCATAAACCTTCATGTATATTCTGTATCTAGATCCCCATATAGATATGTAGTGAAGTCATTTGTAAGCTGCATGTTTAGTTATTCAGAAACTACCAAACTGACAAGGTAGTGCAGTGCAATGACATCCATTACGAGAGAATATGTCTCATCGTAGTCGATTCTAGGGCGTTTTGTGAGAAACCTTGCGCCATAAGGCGAGATTGCCATTTCTTTTTCTCATCACGCTTTCTAACGAAGACCCATTAGTCAATAGATTTTATGTTAGGTGGTGTTGGCATCACTGGCTCGAAAACCTTCATCTTCGTTAGAGAATCCAACTTAACCTTGATCGCATCTTTCCATTTAGGCCAAATCTCTCTACATTGGCATTCATTCATTAAAAGAGTGTGGTTCGATATCATCAGACTCAACAAACTCATGTGCAACGAAGTGCGTGACTACATCATCAATTATGATGGAGTTTCTATCCCACGTTTCATGTACACTAATGTAATTTTCATAGAGCTCTATATTCTCATGAATATGTTCTAACGTTGAGGCGTCCCCCAACGATTACCCTAACCTAGAAGATTCTCATGAGATGGATTTTGAGTCTTGATGATCAAAGGATTGGGATATGCCAAAGTGTCCTTCGAACCCACAGGCCTCCCACGCATCCTAGTTAGGGCCATGACCTATAACGCCAGAGTGCCACTCTCTTTGGCGTTAGCGTCATGCCTACCTCCGTGTAGGGTGGCGCTACGTCCTCTCATAGGGACGTACTTCCTTGCAGGCATGTTTGCAGCATATTTGTGTGATCTCGTCACTTTAACAGGGATCGAGATGAGACATAGTGGGGACAGGCCACGACAATTCCTGTCGTTCCTGCTGAACATCCGTGTTCTTATCTCCCCCTAACGACGGGAAGACTATCTCGTCAAAGTGACAACCCGCAAATCTAGCGGTAATGAGATCACCTTGCAAGGGCATTAAGTGGCGGACGATTGTTGGAGTCTCAAATCCAACGTAGTTGCCCATTCGTCTGTAAGGACCCATCATAGAGCGCTGTGGCGGCGCAATTGGCACATAAATGGCTCACTTAAATATGCGTAAGGACGATACTTGTACCCAATCACTAGCTGTAACGCAGAGGTACATTGAGTGGCGGTGGGTCGTAGACGAATTAGCATAGTTGCATGCGATATTGCATCACCCCAAACGGATATAAGGAGATTGGTGTGCATTACCAATGTCCGGACTACCATCGTAGTCGTTTCCGCAAGACCATTTGGGTGTGTACATGGAAATATGATGTCCAACATTAGTCCCATTGCAATATCTATCGAAAGTCTTTCGATGTAAACTCTCTAGCATAGTCAAATCTAATTGACTGAATAGGATGATCTGGGGAGTGAACCCGTTGTCATATGATATGTGCTAGGAGTGGAGCATAAGCAGCATTTATAAGTGGACAATGGCACAACACGTGACCAGCGTGTTTGTGTGTCAACCAACATCATGAGATATTTAAGCGTCTGCAAGTTGGTTGAACTAGTCCACAGAATCCCCACAGATTCTATGTAAGAACATAATGAGTATTTTCATATCCTTTGCACAGGACGGTCTCAATCCTAATTTCCCTAAGGAACGGGCTTTGTAAAACGAGCGAACGGCTTTAGAAGCAACCAATGAGAATTTTGGTTAGGCTTGAGCGTCTTAAACTCTATTTTGAAGCAAGCTGGTGATTGCAGCATCACCTGGGGTGCCATCACCATGATGGATGCCATCCATGGCGTTATGGATAGGGACTGCACCAGCCCTAGGCTGGTGGTGGACGGAGGCGGTGCCCTAGGCAGCAGCATTGGTCACACTTAGTCCAGGAATTAACTTTTGATTCATGCTTCATGTTGCTCGAGAGAAAGGATGTCTATGTGAAGTCTTTAGTAGATGGATCATCATATCATAACTAGGATGACCTATCCTGTTGTGACAAAGCCAATATGTGTCTAAATCCAAGAGATATTCTCTCATAACTTTATTGAATTTAATAGCTCAAATAGTGACATAGAGTCCACTAGAGAGACACATAAACTTCTCTAAGATGCGCCTTTGTTCGCAATCATTAGAGGTATTGCAAAGGAACTCATTTTCGTTCTCTACATGCGTTTTCGCATGGAATCCGTTGACTATTCATATGGTATGATTTGCCCTTAGATCGTAGAGAGTTTCTGTGACAGTAATCAAGGTGCCATTTGGCAGGGGGAACTTGGGCTATTCCATGTCCTTGAATTAATATTAATGACCCAGCCATCGTAGTCACAAAAGTAATATGCTCAGAATCAAAATTGAGTCATAATAAAAAGAACTCGAAATTTTATTCATAAGCCAACAGAGTTACATCATTGTCTCTTTAACCAAAGAAAATCTAATCCAAAATGCTAGCTAATGTAAAACAATGGTAATCGTCTAACTTATTTCGGCAATTCCAAAATAAATGTGACCAAGTGAGTAAAGAGATGTCGGTGAAGCAAGGCTCGCTTAAGTACCACTAATCTCAGAACCTTCCTAGATATCACACTTACTTTAGGTGAGCCTACTTTGAAGAAAGACTAAGCCATTGACATTTACTACAAAGTATATGGCAATTGCCTATTACATCTCTTGGAAAAATAAAGACTTAAACAGAATTGGCGATTAATTGATCTAAGCCAGATTTATAGTCTTCAACCCTTCACTCTAGATCATCTTCTTGATCTTCTTGTTCCACATAGTGAGCTTCTCTTGCTTCATAATATGCTTTGTAGGGGGTGACTAGTTCTTCATGAGCTCTACAAATGTGTGTCCAATGATCAGACACTCCACATCGAGAACATATATCTCTTTGCTCAAACTCCATTGATTGAGGCGCTTTGAAAGCGTCATTTAGATGGCTCTTAGTGTTGGTGGAGCCACCAACATGGCCAGAGGGGTTGCCTCTCTCTCTCTTTCCACGTTTACCTCTTTGGTTCTGTGTTCGCCTATTTTGGCGGTTACCTTCCCAAGTAGAGCGATTATATGGACCAGAACGTCCAAAAGTATCCATAAGATTAGGGTTTCGCTCTTGGCGCCTTCTCTTAGGGGCGCGACTATAATTGGATTCCGGAATATGCTCTATTTGCACGGATCTCGAATTATAGTTCTTCACAAGGATGTTGTCATGCTTTTCAGCGACATTCATAGCTCCAATGAGCTCATGAAACTTTGTGATCCGTCCTGCAACAACATCGATTCGATAGTTCTTAGCAACCATCAATGTAGAGACGGGGAAGGTAGAGAGAGTCTTCTTAATCAACATCGCATCTGTGATCTCTTTACCACAAAATTCCATTAAGGATTTAATACGAAGTGCTTCCGAGTTGTAGTCAAGAACTGACTTGAAATCACAGAAGCGGAGGCTATGCCATCTCACTTCTAGGTCAGGAAGCAAGGAGTCACGAACATTGCCAAATCTTTCTTCGAGTGAGACCCATAGCCTTCTGGGGTCTTATTCATTCATACACTCGTACTGGAGTGAATCATCCATATGACGAGTCATTAGGATGATGACTTTAGCCTTATTTGCCTCTAAGGCTGCTATATTTGCTTCCAAAGCTTGAGCTTGCTCAACAGTTAACACGTCCTGGCTAGGCTCGAGAATCGTATCCAGGATTTCATAAGCCTTGAGATGTTGGCGGACATCACGAACCCACCTGTGATATTCAGAGCCAGTTGTTCTCAATGGAGCAAAGTCCAATTTGTTCAGGTTACTCATCCTGAAAGAGAACAAGAAATTAGGGTTAGTTTCGGAGCGAAAAAGGCTACCACTAAAACAAATAAAATTTCTAAGTGTAGTCGCTTCTAAGAAATTAGGAATTTCCGAGCGTAGTTGCTTCTAAAAAATTCGATTTCAAGAGGGGTTGGATTAGATCAAAACAATGATGTTTGCGGTCGATCGTTTTATCTCAACAAACTCTAAGTTTGGAGGACTCTACAAGCTCCAAGCTTGGAGTGAGCACGAACCCCCACAGTTCTGCTTAATTTGGTCTCCCCTATGATGAAGAAAGGGGGGTAGAAGAAGGGATGTTACAAGTCGCTGAGAAAAAGAAGAGAAATTGAATAAAAACTCAAAAAACGGGAACTTTTAGTAAAAAATACCTTGAAATAGGTGGCCGGAAAATGTTGCTGGAAAAATTGACCGGAAAAGTTGTCAGAAAAGTCGCCAGAAAGTTGACAGGTCACTGACATGGCTTTGGGTCCGCTGCTGATTTGGCAGTGGGGTCCTGACGCTGACGCGGCAGTGGGTCCCTGGGTGCTGATATGGCAGTGGGGTCTGATGCTGATGTGGCAGTGGGTCTGGAAGCTGACGTGGCGGTGGGCCTTATCAGTGGGCCTGCGTCAATGGGCCTCTGGGCTTCAGGGCTTTTGGGCTTCCTTCTTTTCCTCTTTTTTTTTTTCCTTTTCTTCTCTTTTCTGCCGGTTTTCTGTAGAAGATTTAGTCGGCCGGTTCACCAACTTTTAGGCCTATTTTTGTGCTTTTTCTTCCGGTTCCTGAATCTTTAGCTTAAGAGACTTCTGCTACCAAAATTTGGTGGAAATTGGAGGTCCGGAAGATGGTAAACCGGTGGAATATTTGCTGCGAGTTGTATGGAGCTTCCGGTGGCCGGTTCGGTAGGTTTCCGGCCAATTCCTGTGGTGGGGCCACCAGTTCTGGACTCCTGGGATCGAGTTATTCAAGGTGTGAGGTGGAGGCAGAAAAGGCTTCAAGATTTTGTATTCGGATTCAAGGTTTTTAGCTTCTTGAATCAGGGTTTGGCTATTTGTTTCAGGGTTAGGGCTTCGTGCTGATAACATATTTAAGGAAAACAGAATTGGGAGAGAATTGAGTTGTACTTTCATTGATAATAAGGGCCTCTTTATATAGATGATTACAAGCATAGAGATAGAGTTGTACATGGAAACATAATCGTACATTGATTGGATATCTCCTAAGATTCTCCGAGAATATCTCTAATATAAACCTTATTTCAACTAGAGCAAGTAACCTCGAGTTTGGGCCAGACACATATTCTGGATTTACTTGAACAAATCCCCCATTTCAGCAAAGAAAGAGGAAAGGAAAAAAAATGCGCTATTTTTTGTTTTGGTACGGGGGACACAAGGTCCAAAAAGAAAGAAAAAATAAAAAGGGTTATTATCACAAATGGTACTTGAACTTATCCTCTATTTTATCGATGATACCTGAATTTCAATTTTAATCACAACCAGTACCTGAACTTTTCGATTTCATTTTAAATGGTACCTAGAGCCACTTTCGGTCACTATTCCGGCCAAAAAAGCCAAATCCAAAAAAAAATAAAAAATAAAAAAAAAAGTTCAAGGAAAGTCTATTACCCAAAAAATCATCGCTATGATCGCAACCATTGAAATCACCAAAGATCATCATTATGATCGCCTCACATATCCTTTTTAGTCGGAATAGTGACCGAATGTGGCTCTAGGTACCATTTAAAATGAAATCAAAAAGTTCGGGTATTAGTTGTGATCAAAATTGAAGTTCAGGTACCATTGATAAAATTGAAGTATAGTTCAAGTACTATTTATGATTTTTACCCAAATAAAAAACTAACTGTAGCAGCAGCTCTTGGCCTCATAAAGCCCATAGCATCATCAAGCACAGCTTGTGCAATGAAGTGAAGCCAAGTCTGCACATGCCTAATTCTTGGTCAGTGCTTCTCTTTGCAAGCCCATCAGCCACTATGTTCTTCTCCCGATGAATGTGACGAATCACACAGTAATCAAATGCACGCATAAGAGTCTTACAATTCGCCAATAGAGTATCTAAGGTCCTAAAGGATGATATACATCACTACTATGACTAAGCCAATAAGGTGAATGAGCACAGCAGAATCAGATTTTCTTTGGTAGTACTTTCAAAATAACTTTCAGATAATAGAAAACATTTAAAAATATGTAAATGAACAAAAGCTCTTCCGACAAAAGCCTTAGTGAGCAAAAGTGCTTCCTTGAAGAATTTGATGCATGTTCCCTTGACAATAAGAAGAGCATGCTCCATATAAGACTATCAAATACAAGAAAAAGGGTTTGAAAGAAAAACCAAAACCGGCGAGGAATAAGTGACAAAAACTGAACATATGCCAAGGGTGAAATACAAGAGCAAAAGTCATGACTCATGAGCAAGCTAAATACATGAGAGAATCAAATAAGTCCGAGATTCAGATTCTTCAGTGTAATCTGTTAACTTTACTGTAAACTCTTTTGATTATCTAATACACCCGTATAAATCAATATCTACGTTATATGCAGATTTCATTCCCATTGCAGCATAATTAGTTGCTTCATTATTGTGATTTTCAGGACAAATTCACTGGAAAATAGTTTCTTTTCTTTCCATTGATAATTAGCATTGCAAGATATTGATACAGGTCTAATTTAGAGGAGTCCTTCAGAATGGATCAACAGGTTTTAGAAATGGATTCAGGAGAAAAGCGACTCAATGAGCTTGGATACAAGCAAGAATTGAGAAGGGAAATGGTAATCCAAGATTTTGGTTGAGAGAGTATAGAATTAATTCCACACTGGAAGTTTTAGTAGATGCATCATATACATCATACTAGATTACTAGGGAGTTTTTCATCGTTGGAAAACCGTCTGAACTTTCTTTTTCGTAAGTATCTCAACTTTGACACAGTAACGCAATAGATCGACCCAACGGTTAGGTGTGCAGACCTCACCGATATTGCCATATTGAGAACTCCATGATTTCCATTTTAGTATCAAATAACTAATCTTTCCACTTGGTTTTCTACAAACACTGTTCAAGACACTTGCAATAACATTTTCATGCATGTCAGTGTTCACTGGTACACCTCTCTATGGCCAAAGCTTGGGTTATGCAGGTCCTGCAACATTGATATGGGGTTGGTTAGTTGTTACATTTTTCACATGGTTTGTCGGAATCGCCATGGCTGAGATTTTCTCTTCTTTCCCGGTATGCATATGCATTGCATCACCATCTTTGCTTTTCCCTTGTACAGTTACCATCTGAAAATTTGGAATGTGAATTCAACTTCATTTTTCAATTCTGAAAGTTTGGGTCTATAAGCTGACCTTGGTCGTTGCTTTGAACATTGACCAGACTACAGGTTCCCTTTATTTCTGGGCTGCTCATTTGGCTGGACCCAGGTGGGGTCCATTTGCTTCATGGTGCTGTGCTTGGCTCGAAGCCATCGGTTTGATATCTGCAATAGGTGCTCAGGTACTAGCACTATAGTCTATATAAGTATAAATAGTTATAGTTCCTTCCTGTTTGGCATGAATATTACAGCAATGAGTTTTAGGTAATTGATGATCAACATATGATGGTAATTTAATATCTGTTACGATTTTCATTTTCTTTTCTTCGATTCAGGCATTTTCCGGATCACAAACATTACAGATGATCATTCTTATAGCCACAGGGAACAACAAGGGTGGAGGCTATTTTGCATCAAAGGGTGTGTTTTTGTGCATGTATTTGGGTCTAATCATCATTTGGGCAATACTAAACTCCTTTGCATTACAAGTGATAGCAATTCTCAACATAATCTCCATATGGTGGCAGGTCTGCTAGGAATTCTCAACATAATCTCTATTCTGCATTTTAACATTTGCATCATGTAAACGAAAGGATTAGTGTTCTCTTCACATATATCCGGTATGTGATGTCACCAGACTGATTTTAACAGTCTAGCAACGTAACATGTCAAATTATCTGCTAAGAGAGCATTTCTCAAGACTATTGATTCAAGTATATCAAGTAGGCTTAAAACTGACCTCTCTCCCTCAAATACGGGTACTCGGTGGTATGGTTGTGATTATAATGCTTCCTTTGGTGGCTACTTCAACATAAATAGCTTCTTATGTCTTCACTCACTTCGAAACATCTCCTGAGTCAACTGGAATATCTAGTATACCGTATGCAGTTATTTTATCAGTGCTTCTGAGCAACTACTGTCTATACGGCTGTGATGCTGCAGCTCATCTCAGAGAGGAGACCAAAGGCGCAGATAGAACAGGTCCGATAGCTATTTTATCTAGTATTGGGATTGTATCAGTGGTTAGTTGGGCTTATTACTTAGCTCTCACTTTCAGCATAAGGGTAATGCAACTTCTTTGCTTTTTCATCAAGTTAAATGGACATAACTAGTTTATCTCATTAGAGCATAATTCTTAATGCAGGATTTGGACTATTTATATAGTACAAACAATGAGACTATTTTCACAGATTATATACGATGCATTCCATGGAAGGTATCAGAATTCAACTGGAGCTGTGGTATTTCTATGCATTATATGGGGTTCCTTTTTCTTTTGTGGGCTGTCTGTTGTCACTAGTGCTGCTTGAGTAGTAAGAAAATCTGAAACTTTTGACCCTTTTACCATTCCTCTATTATTTTCTGAAACTAAACATTAACACTATTTGTTGACACCTAGGTTTATGCCATATCAAGAGATAAATGTATCCCATTTTCACCAATCTGGAGGAAAGTAAACCCGAGGAACAAGGTTCCAACAAATGCTGTGTGGCTTTGTGCTACCATTGGTATGCTGCTTGGATTACCTATCTTGAAAATTGAAGCAGTAATCACAGCCATTGTTTCCATTAGTACAATCGGCTGGGTGGGCGGCTATGCTGTACCGATATTTGCTAGGCTGGTGATGGCTGAAGAGAACTTCAAACCAGGACCCTTCTACTTGGGTAGAGCAAGCAGGCCGGTTTGCTTGGTGGCCTTCTTGTGGATATGCTATACCTGTTCAGTGTTCCTATTGCCGGTTAATTACCTACCCTCTTAGGTGGAAAAATTTCAACTATGCACCAGTTGCTGTCGGTGTTGCTTTGGCACTAGTAATGTTTTGGTGGGCTGTGGATGCAAGGAAATGGTTCAAAGGACCTATATAAGAAACATTGATGAACAAAATGGAAACAAGTAGAAACAGGAAATTAGTTCAACTTTCATGAATGAAACACCTTCTTCATTTATTATAGCTTTGTAATATTTAGCCATGCATTGGAGTAATATTCTCAACCAAACTTCATAGTTTGTAACAGTACTCATCACAAAAGAAAACATGATATCTCCGATTGACCAGGTTTGAGTACATGGGAAATTTCACAAGGAAAAGGTAGTCTAAAGCTGATTGCTACTTCAGAATGTCTCGGTTAATGCACGATGGTCTTTTGATTATGAAAATATACAAGAAAGAGCACACTCATATGTGGTGAAAGCATATGGAAAAAGCATAAAAATGTTGGTTTGGTGGGAGCTTTATTCTTACAGATTTGGAGCGCTTTAACAAGACAACCTTTTCGGCTAATCCTTATACTCATCAAGTTTATCCATGTAATTTAGAGATGACAAATTGGTTGGCTGCAATACTAGTTATGGCTTACACATTTACACTATTGCAGTTGTTCCTCTTTTCATCCCCAACAACATGCAGTCTTCTTCAATTGAATGTACAATGCACTTATCCAGTTCAAGCCTAAAGAAAATCAAACAACATGATGAGCTAGAGTAGAACCTCTTTCTTCGCTACTTCTGGTCATTTGTCTGAATGAGAGGATTCTTATAGTTTCTCTCTGGTAAATCAATGTTTCTCACAGGTCCTTTGAACCATTTCCTTGCATCCAAAACCCACCAAAGCATTATCAGTGTCAAAACAACACTAAGAGCAATTGGTGCATAATTGAAAGTTTTCCATCTAAGAGGATAGAAAGTTGGCAATAAGAAGGTAGAACATGCATAACATATCCACACAAAAGCCACAAAGCAAACTGGCCTGCTTCCTCTGCCCAAATAGAAGGGTCCTGCTTTGAATTTCTCTTCAACCATCACCAGCCTAGCAAAAATAGGTACTGCATAACCACCCACCCAACCAATTGTACTAACTGAAATGATGGCTGTGAATACCAAGTCAAGTTTCAAGATGGGTAATCCTAGCAGGATACCGATGGCTGCGCAGAGCCACACTGCATTTGTTGGGACCTTGCTTCTTGGATGCACTTTCCTCCAAATTGGTGAAAAGGGGATGCCATTATCCCTTGATAGAGCCTAAACCTAGGAGCAAAATAAATATAAAATTTAGAGTAATGCTACCATCCCAAGTGATGTGACAATGCTTCATTTGTTCCTAGCTAGGAAAATCTTAGAAATTGAACTCAAACAGTAATTGGCATTTTCATGACAACTTAGAGCTAAGATTGAGTTTTGGTGTTTCTTACTACTCGGGCAGCTGTGGTGATAACTGACAACCCACAAAAGAAGTAGGAACCCCAGATGATACAGAGGAAAGCCACAGCTCCGTTTGAATTATGAAACCTCCCATAGAATGCTTCGTATATTATCTGTGCTGGTACAAGTGCACCAGCAGTCTCATTGTCTACATTGTACAAATAGTCTACATCCTGCATTAATAATCAACTTTTTTTAAGAGTTTAACAAACCAGTTCCTTTAGTGATCAGGAAACAAATATTTCAAGAGCATACGCGAATGCTGAATGTGAGAGCTATGTAATAAGCCCAACCAAGCACTGATATAATCCCAAAACTAGATAGAATGGCTATAGGACCAGTTCTATCTGCGCCTTTCGTCTCCTCAGTAAGATGAGCTGCAGCATCAAAACCGTATAGAGAGTAGATGCTCAGAAGAACTGATAAAATCACTGCATAAGGTATGCTAGATATCCCAGTCAACTCAGGAGAAGTTTCAAAATGTGTGAAGACATAAGAAGCTGACTGTGTCGTCTGTGCCACCAGAGGAAGCATTATAATCACAAGCAAACCACCAAGTACCTGCATAGTAATTGACTGAAAGCAGTAAAATTTTATAGCAATTATTAATGTAGCAAGAAATTAAACAGAATAGTTGAAGAGAGCTAGCATATATACCTGCCACCATATGGAAATTATGTTGAGAAATGCTATCACTTGTAGGGCAAATGTGTTTAGTACTGCCCATATGAGGATTAGACCTACATACATGCACAAAAAAACTTCCTTTGATGCAAAATAGCCTCCACCCTTGTTTGTTCCTGTGGCTATAAGGATGATCATCTGCAATGCTTGTGATGCAGAATACGCCTAAAAGGGCAGAAACAAAAATCATACAAGAAATTATTCAAACTACTGAAACTAGTATCACTCCTTTCAAGTGCTGCATCCATGCATTCGATCAAGACAAAAATGGTTTCAGTACCTGAGCACCTATTGCAGATATCACGCCAATAGTCTCAAGCCAAGCACAGCACCACGAAGCAAACGGACCCCACCTGGGTCCAGCCAAATGGGAAGCCCAGAAGTAAAGAGAACCAGTGGTCTGTACGTGGTAAAGATGTTCAGAAATTAAAATACCAAATCATAATATTAAGGAATAAGTGTTGAAGAATATTCGATTTATGTGTGCCTTACCAAATTATGATTACTTTCCATTGTTGTAATAAGAGAAGATTACTCTAGATTCCTAGTCTTAATTAGAATAGGATTTCTTGTACTCAAAGAAATTGTACTTGTATCCTCTATATATAGAGGCTCCTATTGTAGGGAGCTGATCTACTTTTGCAAAGAATTGGTCTACCATCTACCATTGATATAACAAATTAACAATACATTATGTACTGCAAATTTTTCAATATTGTTCAGATAAGAATTAACTACTTAATTTGCAAGACGAGCAAACAACGTAATCCATACAGGGAAAGAGGAGCAAATCTCAGCCATGGCGATTGCAACAAACCATGTGAAGAATGTGACAGCTACCCAACCCCATATTAAGGTCGCAGGACCTGCATAGCGCAAGCTTTGGCCATAGAGAGGTGTACCAGAAAATACTGATATGCATGAAAAGGTTATTGCCAGTGTCTTGAACAGCGTCTACATATAAAAAAGAAATAAACCAAAGTGAAAAAGGATCAGACTCTAGCTAGTACTTCAAACCCAAATTGGAAAGAAGGATAAACAATGAGAAAAGTATACCATCTCCCTCCTCAGTTCTTGCTTATAACCAAGCTCATTCAGACGCTTTTCTCCAGAATCCATTTTGCAGTACAGATTTCAGTCGTATGTATGTGTATCAAATTCTTGAGTTGGATACTTGAGTATAGTTAAGGCTTATGGTTTTGGATCTTTTGATAGTGTGTTGAATCTCCAGCTTAGTTAGAGGCTAGGACTGCATTGTTTACTGGAAAATTGGAATCTAATCATAATTAACAAGTGGAAGACGTCAAGGACTCTTTCGAGTGGTGCACATGCTCTACTAGTTAGTCACGCATATAGTAAGATTTTCATCATCCAAAAATTGGTAGTTGTGCCTTGTAGAATTGAATGTTGACTAAAGTATCATGTTTAAGGGTTTATGTCAAAAACATTGTTGCAACATGAGGTGATATCCCTAGCTATATAATGATCTGTCTATATACAACCACTTGCTCAATGCGAGATGGTTGTTTTACGGTTTTGATCCCCACGATTCCTAATTGAAAGAAGCAAGTGCAGAAAATCTCTAGTGTTACTTGGTCAAGATTTATCACTAAAGTTTACAACAGATTCTAACAGAATCTGTGACTTTTCTCTGTCTCTGATGACATCTTCTGGCACCTCTTGCTCTTGTTTGTGTCCTAGAAATAGACTAGAAGAGAAACGAGTTTGCATTTCAGTTGGTCCAAATACTAATAAATAATAACCAAAGTTTGAATTTTCTCTGTTTATATATATAATTATATATCAGCAAAAAAGGCCTATGTTGTATGAAACTAGAATTCAAGCTTTTCAACTGCACACACTAGTTTTGGAGCAGAAACTGAGTTTACATTTCCTTGATAATAAGAACATGCTGCATAATACAAAATGACCGGTATCACTGGAGTACGTATTATTAATTTTGTCTGTCTATTTCAGCCTTGAATCTGCAAATATACACACAGAAAAGTCAAACTTAGTTTTTCTATTAGAATTTGGACCAACAGAAGAAGTTCAAACTTTCTAGCTGCTTTTGCTTATCTGCATTCATTACTTGGACTGAAGCAAGTAAAAACAATGACTAAGTGATGCTAGGCCTTGTCATGAGTGATGTGAGAAGCAAATAAGTCTCGGATTCAATGTTAATCTATTGTAACTTTAGTGTTAAATGTTGACCATATTTTCTGCTTGATTTGGTCATATCAATATAGAAACCAAAAATATTATTCAATTGCAAACCATGGTAGGTAGTAGAATTACTACAGCTCACCACTAAGAGCTTTCGTCTTCCACATTCATACTCCAGATTCAAAGAAGTCATTGATTTGGGTTTCAAGACTAGTTCAAAACCACCAGTCTTATACCAACCATCCAATCTATTTATATTTTCTTTCTATCCATGCATGACTATATAACATAGCAAGATACTGATAGAAGTCTTTGAGAGGAGGATATCAGAATGACTCAATATGTTTTGGAAATGGATTCCGGAGAAAAGCGTCTCAATGAGCTTGGTTACAAGCAAGAACTCAGAAGGGAAATGGTAATCTCTCACTTAGTTTACCTCAATTTGGATTTGGATTTGTAAGTGTCAAATCTTTTGTTTTCGAACTTTTTTCACAAGGGGGTTTTCTGCAGACGTTGTTCAAGACACTTGCAATAACATTTTCATGCATGTCAGTGTTCACTGGTACACCTCTCTATGGCCAAAGCTTGCGTTATGCAGGTCCTGCAACTTTAATATGGGGATGGTTAGTTGTCACCTTCTTCACATGGTTTGTCGGAATAGCCATGGCTGAAATTTGTTCTTCTTTCCCGGTATGCATTGCCCATATGCTATTCTTACTCTGAACAAGAACATTTAGCTTTGACAGCTGAAATAAAAAGGTCTTACATATTATTTGAACTTTTAAGATCTCAACTGATGTGACAATATTTTATGTGTTCGTAGGTTGTATGCAATAAGAAACAAAAATTATTTCATGTTGAAAAAAGGAGCTCCTTGGTCAAAAACACATCCATATCTTTCCTTCTACTCTGCATAAGATTCAACATGCCTCATAGAAATTTAACAGTAGTATTAGACAATTAGTAGTTTCTGAGATGACTTGGTTGCTATAAACATTGACCAGACCACAGGTTCTCTTTATTTCTGGGCTGCCCATTTGGCTGGACCCAGTTGGGGCCCATTTGCATCATGGTGCTGTGCTTGGCTTGAGATAATTGGTCTGACAACTGCAATAGGAGCTCAGGTATTATCAGAATTAAATTTTCAGGCACTTGATAATGAACTAATGAATATGATATCGGAAATAAATATTCAGGCACTAGATTAATCAGTTATGAGATTTTGTTTTTCCCCTTTAGGCATATTCAGCAACACAAGCATTTCAGATGTTCATTCTTATAGCCACTGGGACAAACAAGGGTGGAGGCTATTTTGCTTCAAGGAGTGTCTTTGTGTGCATGTATATGGGCATAACCCTCATTTGGGCAGTACTAAACACTTTTGCTCTGCAATTCATAGCATTGCTTAACATAATCTCCATATGGTGGCAGGTCTGTTCTTCAACTTTCAATTTCTTGCTAATTTCGCGAGTCACACATTGTTTCGGCACATTTATATAGAACTTTCCTTAGTCTCGACAGAAAATTTGAATCTTTTTAAGTAGGTTAATACTGATCCCTAGCTGCCTCTGACATACAGGTGATTGGTGGTTTGCTTGTGATTATAATGCTACCTCTGGTGGCACCGTCAACACAAACAGCTTCTTCTGTCTTCACTCATTTTGAAACATCTCCCGAGTCGACTGGGATATCTAGCGTACCTTATGCAGTGGTTTTGTCAGTGCTTCTGAGCAATTACTGTCTGTATGGATATGATGCTGCAGCTCATCTTACGGAAGAGACAAAAGGTGCAGATAAAACTGGACCTGTAGCTATTCTCTCCAGTATTGGGATAATATCAGTGTTTGGTTGGGCTTATTACTTAGCTCTCACTTTCAGCATCCAGGTAATGATCTAGAGAAAGGTAAAGCTAAAGGCAACGACGAATTAGATCCTTATTCTACCATTATTCTTGATGCAGGATCTGGACTATTTATACAGTGCAGACAATGAGACTGCTGGTGTACTTGTACCAGCACAGATAATATATGATGCATTTCATGGAAGGTATCATAATTCCACTGGAGCTGTGATTTTCCTGTTTATTATCTGGGGTTCCTTCTTCTTTTGTGGGCTGTCTGTCACCACTACTGCTGCCCGAGTAGTAAGAAAAACCGAAACTCTAAACCCTAAAGCATTTTTCTCTTTTGTGAATCTAAAAGTTAACATTAATGTGTTCTACTCCTAGGTTTATGCTGTATCAAGGGATGGATGTATGCCTTTTTCACCAGTGTGGAGAAAAGTAAACCCGAGGAACAAGGTTCCAACAAATGCTGTGTGGCTCTGCGCTGCCATCACTATGCTTCTCGGATTACCCATCTTGAAAATGGACATAGTATTCATAGCCATCCTTTCAATTAGCACCATTGGCTGGGTGGGAGGTTATGCTGTACCAATCTTTGCTAGGCTGGTGATGGCTGAAGAGAACTTCAAACCAGGACCCTATTATTTGGGTAGAGCAAGGCGGCCAGTTTGCTTGGTGGCTTTCCTCTGGATATGTTATACCTGTTCAGTCTTCCTATTGCCGACTTCTTACCCTATTCGATGGAAAACTTTCAATTATGCACCAGTGGCCCTGGGTGTTGTTTTGACACTAGTGATGGTCTGGTGGGCGTTGGATGCTAGGAAATGGTACAAAGGACCTGTAAGAAACATTGATGTACAAAATGGAAACAATCAGCATCCGCAGTCACACCACTAAGTAGAAAAGAAAGCTATACCCTATCATGTTCCAAATTCCAAATTTATTATGACACTGATCAAATCCAAAAGAATACATGATCTCTTTTCCTTTGACATCAGGTTAAGCTTAGCACATGAGATAGTTTATACCAAAAGTCTGAAGATGATTGCTATTTCAAAATGGCTTTAATGCCTGTTCATACTTCATAGTATGCTCTTTTCACTTCCAAAAATAATTGAATACACAATTGCATAGAGGCGGGGAAGGATTAACAATCTGGCACACAATCGAGTGCTCTACAGAGGAAACATGGTCTGACAGTAATATATGTACAGCAAGGGAAAAGGCATGAGAAGGTTGGGAATGGATGGCCTTTGATAATTACAGATGACACCCAATTGCAAAAAGAGTTGAAGTGTATTCCATAAAATGCGATGACACCCAATTGCAAAAAGAGTTGAAGTGTATTCCATAAAATGCGATGACAATTAGTTTGCTCCACTCCAATCAAGGTGTTCATTGCAGTTCCAATTCCTCTGTTCCTCAGCAAAAACCTGCTGCCTTCTTCAATGAAACGCTGAAACAGTGCACTTGTCGGGTCCAATCCTGGAAAATACAACATCATCAGCAATTGGTCTTGATATCCACCCAAAACTACTTCTTTACAAAACAATGTATGTGAAACTATTATAAATATATTTGTTAGCAAGGGAAAACATAAATATCAATCTACCTATGGAAAAGGTTACAAGTTCAATACTCTTCATATAATGAAGATGAGGGATAAGAGCAACACACTTCATACCAGGCAAGATCAGTTTGGTTGACATACCAGACCACCAAGATACAAACCATGGTTCCTTCAAGCAACCATCCAAACAATCACCATGACTATACAACCACAGTATGAATTCTTTATAGCCATAGCTGTTGAAAAATTAAAGAAAAAGTTATTTAATTTTGGTGAGGGCAAGACAAAAATAAATTGCGGCCATGGTATAGACTATGGCTGGAGTTGTGTGAATAGATAGTACAGTGCAGGCAAGAGAAATGCAAATCAGAGTACTTACATTTAAATGTGTGATTAACTAATACTTCATGATACAAAAATTTCTTGAGACTCCATTGGGGAGGACCAATATTGCAAAAGTGACTCTACAGTCAACCTTCGTGTTGCACTAAGCATAGATATGAAAAAACGACAACCATCAATCTTGTATTCTTCAAGAGGATTCCTGTGCCCAAAACTCCTTACATTCACCTGCCAAACAATCATGTAAGTCTTTAACTATGGATGATGAAATTGAAACCTAATGAACCAAAGATTATAGAATACCGCTGAACTTAGCCTGTTCATGTTTACAAGGTGATCCCTCCAGAAACAATCAAGGGTTTTCACAATAACTGCCCTCTGTTTTCAAAAGAAAAAAAGTGTCTAAGAAAATTTCTATGAAAACAAGGATACAGTCTTAGCTGACATGAAACATTCTTACTTCAACTTCCTTCACATATGTATCATCATAACCAGAGTCTTGAACAACATCCAAATATGAAGCAATCAAATAGTCTCCAAGGTACTTGCGGAGGAGGTTAGTAGTAGCATGGTACTTTGCATTCCTTCATTGGAAGATCACAAAACTCATAAGCTTGCATGAATGAAAAGAAAGAAAGAAACAAAACAGAAACAACACGTAATTAAACAAAAAAAGGGGGGAACCATACACACAAGAATTAGAGTTCACTCACTTGGTCAAATCATCCGAGCATATAGCAAGCCAACGTTTCAATGAAGAGTTCTTCTTGCGGATACCTCTGAAGGCATTTGGAGGTTTTGGCAAGTTTGGAAGGTGAATGTCATCAATATCTTTAAAGTTCAGTTCATGTGACTGCGCAAGAGATTCTAACAAAGCTTCCTCAGTAATTCCTGCAAATGAATCTGGAAAAGTTCTTCCATGAGAATTTATGTTAAACAAACCAAGAAATGCAAACACAAACATTAATAATCTATCAGCTCACCATCCAATAGTTTCCCAGCAATTGCCATAAACTCCTTCAAAAGCTTATTTAAACTCCATTTTCTTGGATGCTATTAAGCAGTTGGGATTAGTAATATAAATTAGTGGACTTGATCATACAACAGTTCCCACAAAAAAAAAGTATATACATCATATATATAAAATCTCAAACTACCTTGAGGGCGTGAACATTTTTAAAGACAATTTCATCTACCACTGCTTGCATGTACCTATTACCAAGTTTCATCAAGTCAAATTATAATAAAGGTGCTGCAATAAATTTAATAGATGCAAAATGCATATTAAGTAGGCGAGTTTAGTTAAAGGAAGAAAATGTAGCTAAGCTACAGTTATTAATCATTCATTTTTCTCCATGATTAGTCTATGTCTATAACTTTGCATTATATCTTTGCACTTTGTCAATATAACACAGGTCTACTGATGATACTAAAGTATGTATAACCACTAAAACATGCAGCTTCAAAAGCTATTTTATAGAGATTGCCTTGAAAGTTATAGATGAAAGTAGAGCTATATATTTTAATTGCTCTCCACTGTTTAGATTAACTCACTTTCAAGAACAGGCAATCTATCATACAAAGTGCTATAAGAATTGGTTGATATATCAGGGTATGCAGCAAGAATAAATCCACTGACATCTAGATACTTACTGGAATACATGCTGGGAACAACTTTCATTATCACCAGTTAAAATTGACTGCCGAAGTTCATAAACATGCTTTCTCTGCACCTGAAAAAAGGAACAGAACAACTTCATGAGCAGGAAAGCAAGACTCATAAACCTGTTGATCCAATTTATAGATTTTCCATCTTTTTTTCATTTTCAATTTGTGCACGCATTAGCATACAAGATGCCTTATTTATAGATTGCTAACTAATAATACAGATCTCCCTGATTTAGTAATTGATAAAGTAATCTGGGGTTTACATCCAAAACCAATTGGCAATGGATGGAGTGGCCCAAACCCTTATAAACTCATAGGTAAGGTCCTATTTTTCCCATGTGGGATGAATATATTCTCAACACACCCCCGCACGTGTGGCGAATTTTCAAGCCATACACGTGGACAACTTTGGGTGGCGTGGAGCTCGTGTGGCCGTGAGGCATGCACACGTGGGTAACCCGCTCTGATACCATGATAAAGTAATCTGGGGTTCACATCCAAAACCAATTGGCAATGGATGGAGTGGCCCAAACCCTTACAAACTCATAGGCAAGGTCCCATTTTTCCCATGTGGGATGAATATATATTCTCAACAGTAGTTTATTCACTTGGTCAACACAACTGATGGTTTATCCTCAGGGAAGTAAAAGAATCACAAAGTCTATACTGCTGGCCAATGAAGAAATTTCAAACCTAAAAAACTGTGATTATAGTAAGCACTTGGTACTTCAAATAAAGACATTATTTCTAATCATACCTCTAATACTTCATCAAACTCAACCAGGCTCTTTCTTATGCCAAAAAAGTACTTTTCAGCATTAATTTGCAGGGACAGGAGCTGCAATAGTACAAGTTGGTTAGCAACAGAGTGTGTAGTAATTCATCATTGACATGCCATAGGAAATTACCTGTCTCACAATGGCATCACCTTCAATTGGTACATCCTCATCATCAGTAATTTTTGAAATAAGTCTCACAGCCCACTCAGTATCAAAATTAAACTTTTGAAACATCTCATCCTGCAAGCTGTTACATAAAAAGCACAAATAATAAGGTGTGGCACCTTTCAAAAACTTCATCATGGGCATGAGTGTTAAGCTACAGTGCTGAAAATAGAACAATAAGTGTCGATATCCCTCTCATTTGAGAAGCACTATTTTTCTTAGTCAAAACTCCACCAGTCACTCTGACAGTTTGGTTTTGCTAATGATAAAGATAAAGGAAGGTTAAGTCAGAAGAACAGAGATGGCATAACTTAACCACATTTATCTTTTTATTTATTTTCAGTAAGCATTAATAGACTATAGATGCTTTCCACCCACTAATCAAACCTTCGTGCAAGCATATATATGCACGTCTGAATGGGTCTCAATCAGGAGGTTGACTTACCTCACCATAAATCGAGTTGATCCTGGATCACCTTGCCTTCCTGCTCTGCCACGAAGCTATAACAGGGCATGACCATAATAATAAAAGTCACATTAAATATGGAAGCAAGACAGAAAAACAATAATATATATATATATAATGTAATTGTCCAGGTTAAAGATATCAATTGTATGCATGGAAGCAGATATCTTTAGCTAATGAGAGAACAAGCAATCATGAAAATTTTCAAAGGAAAGAGAGGAGAACTCCGGGCAACTCCCAAGCTGAAATTGGATGGTTGCATATCAAATCCAAATTCACCCCAAAACTCATATTTCATAAGTAAATGCTTGATACATGTATAAAATAAAATTGAAAGATGAATGCCAATAGCCCACCTGGTTATCTATTCTACGAGACTCGTGCAAAGATGTTCCAATCACATGAAGTCCCCCAAGTCTTTTCACTTCAGACCCTTCTTTGAAACAGTGTACCTCGCAATCCTTCAAAACTGACAGATAAGCAAGTGCTATTGTAGGGCCAAGAGGGTATATCTCAGACTGCTCATCAACAAGCCTCTCTAGCTCTTTCAAATCTCTTGATTGACTCATTTCCACAGACTCTGATATCATGGATTTTGCCTCCTTATATGTCCAGCTCTTCCCTTCATTTTTGCCAACATATTTAGCTGCACAATTCATAAATAATACATAAATTACTAATATGCAATCACAATATATCTAATACAAGCACAAAATATTTATTAGTAAGAGAATAGCCACAAACCCATTAACGCTGTCTTAGCCAGCAAAGCTAATGATGATGGACCGACCTTAATCTTTGACAATACCTACAATAAATGATTGATTAGAAACAGGATCATTTTCGTCTGCAACTTACAGTGAGTAGAATTGATCACCTTTTGTGAAATTGCCTCTCCATCTATGTCAATGTTAGGAGCTTCTCGTGTCAGGAATGAAATCAAACTGTCTTCTATGATTTCTTTTGCAAGCATCTTCAATCATTACAAGAATGCAAGGCATTAAATTCATAAAATTCCTTTTTAAGTTTTTAGTTTCTACTTATCTACACAGGCTCTAGACAAGGATACTTTAGATACAAGGATCAAGGATGTGCATGCATGAAACCAGTATGTGTTCCATATTTAATAGAACCTGGAAATAATGTAATGATGCTTGTACTAAAACGCACTTTGAATAAATTAACAATTAATATAGCCACCTACTTTAGGATTCCCCCCTAGGATTATGTCAGTGCCTCTGCCAGCCATATTAGTAGAAAGAGTAATGGCATGTTTTCGTCCAGCTTGGGCAACAATTTCAGCCTCCCTTGCAGCATACTGATGAGAACAGTAAATAAACACAACTTTAATGAGATACAATTATAATAACAACCTGACAAAACTAGGGCAGGTTCAATTAAATATTAATAAACCTTGGGCCGTGCATTTAGAACATTGTGTGGGATGTTATGTTCCCTCAACAGATCAGACAGGTGTTCAGAATACTCAACACTGCATTAAGAAGATGAGAGATCATAGTAACGAAATCTGCTGAACTCTTACAAACTCAAAACATGAAGATGACCAATATACTTATGAAAGAGATACAACTGTGCCTCTGCATGTTATAGCAGGTATCATAATCAGGTATCATAATGCTTTGTTGCACATCAAATACACAACCTATATGCTTCCATATTCCATTAGAGTTTATGATTTCTGAAACATAAAAAAGATATAACACAACAGCAGATTATCTTAAAATCACATGAAACCATATGCAACAATTTAAACATATTACATTATACTTACCTGGTGGTGCCAACCAAAACAGGACGCCCCTGCCTGAACATGTATTCCACTTCTTGACGAACATATTCCCATTTCCCCTGAGCAGTCTAAAATAATACAGATCCCGAACTTTATGTTAAGTTAATGAAAATACTTTCAGTGCAGGTATGGAAATCAGACAAACTTGAGGAATATTACCGCAAAAGCTTGAATAGGTAAATCATTACGAATGTTTGGCAAATTTGTTGGTACTTCAATAACTGGTGTTTGGAACATTTTCAAGAACTCTTTCTCCTGAAATGATTAAATGGAAACTTTAAATAACATATGCATTATACATATAAGTTAGCAGAAAATTCCGCACAAATATAAAATGTCAGAATGCATATAAATATACATACTTCAGTTTTTGCAGTGCCAGTCATCCCTGATAGCTTTGGGTAGAGCTTGAACAGAGATTGATATGTGATTTGTGCGATAACAACCGAATCAGCCTAAGAAGTAAACTGAAATTACAACTTGAACCAGGATGGTATATTACAGAAAAAAAAAAAAAAAACACACACACACACACACACAGAGGCATCAACTGTCACACTTTAAGACATACCTGAATCTTCAAACCTTCTTTTCCCTCCACAGCTTGATGAATACCCTCAGACCACCTTCTCTTATCTTCGACTCTGCCAGTGAGCTGCAAATATTATAAGACTTTTAGTTTTCTAATTCAATGATACTTAAATCTGTACTTGTCTATAAAATGCATCATTAATGAAATAACAATATTTTGATCTCAGAAATACTCATGATTCATAAGAATGGCAATATGTATAATTTACAGGTCTACAATTTAAGGTACCTATAATTATGATGCATTATATACTTTTTTTTTTATGCTATAATACTTTCTAAAAATCTTAATTATACCTCATTGATTATGAGAGCCTTCCCATTTCTGACAATATATTGCACATCCTTCCGATAGAACTCTTTAGCTTTCAACGCATTCATCACAAATCTACAGATTTCCGGAGTCAAAGCTAAATAAAAAGGTCAAAATGAAAACTCATGACCATATATAGAATGGCCAGAAATTAGAGTTTATTCAGTCCTCAATATTCCTCTTTACCTGGCCCAGGGATCATTTTCATCCCATAAGTCATTTGTTTCAAGAGCCATCTCAGCAAGAGCTATTCCTTCTTCAGTCAACTCAACTGAGTAATCTTTAAGTTCTACATTGTAATGCTGTGAAGACCATTGTGAAACATTAAAAATCACTCTTCCCAACATAATTATTTAGAAAAAAGAAAGAACATTGGTGGTGGACCACAAATAGCAACATAAAGTCATAGTTCATCTGAAAATAAAATGAATGAGAATGGACTCACAATTCCTCGCACAAGCAACTCAGCCACTTTAGCAGCAACAGGATAGCGAGCAGCATCTTTACTAGCCTGAGATAGAGAAAAGTATCCAACGAAACAATGAGCACTTTCTGAACATAAAATTAAGCTACTAAAAAATATGTACTCAACTAGCAAAATGAAATGCAAATTAATTTGAAAGAATTACCTCGCCACTAATTAGCAATGGATTTCTTCCTTCATCAATAAGAACTGAGTCAACTTCGTCAACTATTGCAAAATGAAATGGCTTTGGCCTGATTGACACAGAAACAGCTAATTATTCCAAAAATAAATAAATAAATAAATAAATGAACGAATACAAATATAAACACCATGACACACTATATGAACCAGAATTATTTGACACTTACGATCTCATAACAAGTTCTCCACTGTTTCCAGCAAGATTGTCTCGTAGATAGTCAAACCCAAGTTCCTGATAATTTCATTATGAAGGAATATCAGAAACAAGGCGATTATTTTCTTCTTTTTCTTTGGAGGGGGTGCAATAACTACTAATCAGCTTCCCCAAGAGAAAAGAGCTTTGCATGCAACCACTGAAAAACCTTAAGCAAGACTATCAACAAGCAGTATAAAGGACTTACTGAATTATTGGTGTATGTTATGTCACATCTATAGTTCGACCTCCTCTTGTCAGCTGTCATCCCTCTCTAAGTTGCAAATAGGAATGGATGGAAAAGAAACATGTCAATAAAACATATATCAGCAATTTGCAGAATATATACACTTTGAGACTCTGTTCTCTGGGTACTGGAGTTATATACACTTTGACTCTCAACTATAATGAGTCATAACAATTAGCTTGTAGAAGGTAAAAGTCAGTCTTAAAGTAAGGATGTCATGTGCCTACAGCAATGACATTAGGAATCATGCCCATTGGAGTACACCCCTCAAAAACATATATACAAACAGGAGATTACCTGAATAAGACCCACTGAAAGACCTAGGAAGCGATGAACACGACCCATCCACTCAGCATCCCTTTGAGCAAGGTAATCATTTACGGTTACCACTGTATCAAGAGAGAGGCATAAATAAAATTTTGATAATTTCCAACATGAAAAGAGGACCTAAGGATCTGCTTAAGCTTGTAACATGATGCATATAGCATTTCGGGCAAGTACAATTTGTTCATCACAGCAACTTCTTACAAGCCGGAGCACAAAAGAGTAAAACGAAAAATATACCATGAACACCTTCGCCAGTCAGGGCATTAAGATATGCTGCTAATGTGGAAACCAACGTTTTCCCTTCTCCGGTCTTCATTTCTGCAATGGACCCATCATGAAGCACCGCCCCACCAATAATCTGGCATAACATTACCACCACAAACAAACACGAAAGTCACAAAATCAAGTCAACTGAAAACACAAAAAGTTTCATATGTAGATAAAACCCATGTTTAACCACAAATGTGACTGCCAGCACAATGAGTGCAAGAGAGAGAGATGGGATACCTGAACATCAAAATGACGCATACCAAGCTTCCGTTTCGCAGCTTCACGAACAACAGCAAAAGCCTCTACAAAAACTCACCACTTAGAATCCAACCACAATAAGTGCACAATCTTTCTAACAAGTAAACTCTAGACAGAAAGCAACCGGCTTGAATATCCGCAAGTGTCTCTCCTTGTCCCAATCTTCGCCGAAACTCGGCAGTTTTAGCAGTAAGCTACAACAAACAAACACAACCCATCATTCGAAATCACCAAAACAATCTCTTACAACAACAACCAACAAGTAGAGTCGATTAAAGCCAGCAAACCTGGTCATCAGTGAGCCTCTGTAGCTGTGGCTCAAAAGAGTTGACAGAATTGACAAGGCGGTAGTAGTCTCGAACAACCCAGCTGTTCAAGCTAGTCACGTCGCTCCAAGTCTTTCCAATCCGGCCCAGATTTTCCTGAAACAAACAGAGAGGCGAGTGAGGCATATCATCGAACGGGTGGCGGGCAGAGAAGTGAGAGAGTGGGGAGGGTAAAAAAGGGGAGTAATTTACCTTGAGAGAGGCGGCAATGGGGGCGGGAGAGAGAGTGAGACGACGGCGTGGAGGGCGGGAGGAGGACGAGGTGGAGAAGGAAGAGAAGGAGGTGGGGTGGTTGGAGAAGGCGAAGGAGGGGCGTTGAGGGAGTGGTTTGAGGGAGAGGAAAGTGGGGATTTGGAGACTAGTAGTAGTAGTAGAGGCCATGGCGGGAACTGTAACTGTAGCTGGGTGGAGATTATGACATGGAGTACGATTTGTATGGAACAATAAGTCGGAGAAGAGAAGAACGAGAACTCGATCAGTACGGAAAGAACCAAAAACTCTTTTCCTTTTTCCTTTTAATTCAACGAGTTTAAATAATTTAAAAAAACAAAAAAAAAAATTTGAATGGCCCATACAGGTCTCGAACCTGTGACCTTCGCGTTATTAGCACGACGCTCTAACCAGCTGAGCTAATAGGCCATTTGTTCTTATCTCCTCAGTTTTCATATAAATAGTATAGTTAACCTTCAGATCTTCTAACTTGTGGATACCATATGCCTTGAAGAATGGCTTCCCTTATTCCAGACATAAAATGTCTCGTCTCAACTTTCGCCGTGGAGATTGGAGGAGAACATGTTTTAGGGTTGCTGATACAGGTCATACAACAATTGAACAATAACATATATAGCTTATGAGTTATGATCATTTTAGGGTGAATATGAACACGAACAATACTAAAGCTGAAGAAGCAAGAAAAATAGGTGATGGCATGGGAAACACGATAAGCCCTATATATGTTTACTGTGGAAAAAGTTCAGTACAATCATAAGCTTTAGGAACTCCTCCCCTCCCACTGACTCGGCTTTTCTTCATCAATGTCTCCCCCTGTCCTCACAGTAGTTTATCAAAAGCAACAAAAGTCTGGGCCTTTGAGAACCTTTTGTGAAGATGACTCTCATGTTAGCCAAAACTGTATGAAGGTATTTCTCTACAGGCATGTCATTTCCTTTTCTCCAAAGAGATACGAACCCTGATGCCATTTCAGAAGAGCTCAACAGGTGCATTGTTTCCCTTGTATTCATTGTGATGATTACCCATTCTAGAAAGGTCACACAGTCAACATTAAATCTACTCCATGTGCACTATTTTCTGAGCTTTCCTCTTCTCTTCTCTGGCTTTTTTCCGCTCTTTTCTACCAGATCATTTGCCCTGATTCGGAATGAGGAACTCCTCCCTTCTATACTGGTTCTTTAAAACAGTTGCATCGTCTAAGTATGTCTTCAACCTAAATAAAAACATCAAGGGAGAAACAGAACGAACAAAGTTCCTAGTATCAATTTATTAATACTCTAGGATTGGAACGTGATATCGATCCTAATTTAGGATTGAAAACTGATTGCAAGCCTAACACAAGACTGGAAGTAACTCAGGATCGAAACACTCCTGCAATCCTATCAGTGGCGGAACTTGAAAGTTATCTTTGGAAGGGCCGAAAAAAATATAATTATTATTTTTAAATAAAAAATATTTTTACTATTTTTCTATAAATGTACATATTAAAATCTGTTTAAAAGTTTTCTTTTAAAAAATTTCTTTCTCCAAAACACCAATAACTAGGTTAGAAGTAATTACACTCAACATTAAAGAATTAATTAATAGTTTCTACACAACACTTTAGGAAAATAGAGGGCCATAACTTAATTATATTATATTTTCTGAAATAATTTTCAGCCAATCACATATGGCCACATCATATTTTAAATGAGTTTGGGGGGCTAGGGCCACCTCTGGCCCCAATAACGTTCCGCCATTGAATCCTATCAGACAAGCATGGCAGAGGATAACTAGACAAAGGAATCACTCTTAACCAAGTCACATGTCAAGACTGAAGCTTTGCTGCACCCAGCTCACAAGCCATACAAGAGATAAACCTTCACTACATAATGCCTCATGATCTCTCAGGATTTGTACTAGAGTTTCAATCACCATACACCTGTATAGCCTAGCTTCAAACCAGTGTATAAATACCATTGTAAAGATGAACACTTCGGTTGAGAATGAATGTACAAAGTTTTTGATATTCTTTCTATATTTCAATATGAATTCTAGCTTTTCTATCAAAATTAAGACCTACAAGATGATCAACTTGGAACATCATTGTTCCTGATTATGCAGTCGAACTGAAGCGTAGATGAAGAAATTGATAATGAAAGATTGACTAATAAGCCATAGAGATGCAACAACTACAAACTAATGTATTTTGATCCAGCTTTTTCACATTTTCGACAGACCACAGAACCAGTAAGAGCGGTAACACAAAACACAATCAACATCAGATATCTCCTTGTTCATGATAATTCTAATGTAACCAAGCATTACAGATCAGAAACCGTGGCCTCTTTTCAAGGTCCAGACTCCAGACTAGGACTACAATTAATTGGAAGTTATCAACTTTTTCTAGTACTCAAAAAAGAAAATGCAAGGCTGAGCCGACTGAGAAACCTCTTTCTAATCCAGACTTCCAGGGTTCATGTAACCGTGAGTGCTCGAATAAGCTTCATCAAAGTTAAAAGCACAGGCCTTTGATGTCCTGAAGCTTCGCTTCGTAGATTCTGGCTACGCGTTTTGCCTGCGCGAGGGAGTGGGGGTCCATGGCCATGACGTCGTGGCGGAGCTCCGGCTTCAGGCCACCGCAGAAAATGGGTATGAGCTGGGTGTCCGTCCATCCCGGAGCGCGGCAAGAAAGCGTTGTGAACTCTGTGATGTACTCATCGACTGTGTTGTGGTGTTGCAGATGAGAAAGCTGAGTCATCAAGTCCAGTGTGGTGTTGCAAGAACCCCCAAAGCGGTCTAGGAAGGCAGATACAAAACAATCCCAGGTTGGTGCTGGGTGGCGTGACTCGAAGGCGTTCATCCACAAGGAGGCGTCGGGACCGAGGTGAGCACCAACTATGAGTACGCGCTCGTGGAGAGGTACCTTGTGGACTCGAAGATACCTCTCCGCCATCGCAAGCCAACCGACGGCGTCTTCGCCGTTGAACCGCGGGAGGTTAAGGTTGGGAGGCTGAAATGAGCCCAGGTCAGTTTGGTGTTGATTGGGAGAATGGAAATGGTTCAATGAGAAGGGTGTTGAGTGGTAGTGCGGTGGTGGAGGGGAAGGGTAGTAATTTGGGTGTGGTGATGAAATGGGTGGGTGTGGAGATGGGGGGTTTGACATTCCCAGACCTGTCCAGGCTAGGACGGTGCTGTGAAGGGCTCCCAGTTGAGCAGTGATGTGGTTTTGGAAGGAGATTTGGTTTTGGATTAGTGTTTGAATGGAGCGGTGAAGCACTTCATTTTGGGCTTGGAGCAAATCAAGAGACTGTTGAAGGCTGGAGATTTGATTTTGGAGTGATGAGGTTGTGGGTGGTTGAGCAGAGGCGTTAGGTGGTGGTGGATAGAGTTGCCCGGAGGGCTGAGATTGCGGCAGAACGCGCATCTCTGAGAGCAGATGTTGGGAGCACATGGAAAGGAAATTGAAAGCAAAGCAAAATCAAAACTTTTTCATTTCAAGAACTGGCCTTTGGTTACGAAAAATAAACTGGGAGAGGTCAGAGGTGTAGTACTCTTACAAATCAGCAAGACAACACGTGGCAAGGACCACTAGATTATGGGCTTGGGTGCAATCCAATTGCATACCACTGCTACTTGGGCTAAGGTGCAGAATAAAAGGGCCTAATGGTTCCAAAATGAGGTAATGTAGATTTGAGGTGATCCCAACATCGGCCACCAGAAATTGCGCGCGGGTTTTCACGACATTTGAAATCTGGGTTTGGGAAATTTCATAGCTTCTCAGAAGGAGTCTGGTTTGTCTAAAGATTTAAGCTTTACCTTGTGGGGTGCTTTACCCGATTACACATGGGCTTGAACGCTGTATAATTATCATAAAGTTTGAGTGAGAATAATAATATTGAAGGTACAATACTTTGGGCTAAATGCACTCTGTTGTGACTGGTAACTTGCATTTTGGTTAAATGTACATCATGATTTGTTCTTGTGAGAGTAATCTACAACATAATTTGCATATTATTGCCTCATGTTTTCTTACCCAGGCGGGGGGAATTTGTATTTGCATAAACATTTTGACAGAAGAACATCTGTTGTATATTGTGTATTTGCCAAACTGCTAAGCTGCTGCAACAAACTGTAGCATAGTGCAGTCTATAGCATTCTACCAGTGGGATTCAAACTTCAAACTTGGCCATATCAGATCTCCCACCATAACTATCATTTGGTCCATTGGCTGAGCAGCCTGAGTTTAATCGAGAGCAACATATCCAGCATAATAGTAGCAAACTTAATCAGTGGTCATTTACCATAGTAAAACACCTGTTGTAATCAAATTAAGGTAATCAGAATCTAAATCCTGTGACAAACTGGTTATTTATGCAAAGCATCTAAAGCTTGCCAACAGTAAAGTCAAGAGTCAATATAGAAAGGAAGATCTACATGGTCTCTATAAATGTGATAAGTATGAGAAATGACAGAAGATGGCCAATAATGAAGATTGTGGATGTGTGTGAGAAAAATCATTAGCTTCCTTTCATATAAATGCAATAGGATCATAATCCTCAAAAAAAAAATAGTTGAAGGGAATATATTGCGTATATCATCACAAATGGGGAAAAAAAGACATACCATGATATTCCAATTAGCATATCCAACGAAAAGCTTTCCTTGCCAGCACAACAAAGTTGTAATGACAGAATCACAGGGGATGGATCCAATAGGTCTGAAATCTGTTTGAAACTCATCACCAGACCATTCCTGTGACATGAACACGAGTTTGTATGAGATCGTAAGTGGGAATGTGTGATGATAGCAAACTGCTAGCTTCATCTCATCAAGAGACCAGAAACAGAAACAAAACCATATTTTACCTGGACATTGACAGTTTTATCCAACCCGCCTGTGAAAAGCCATTTTCCATCCAGGCCAGTAGCAAAAACTGCACCATTGTGCATTTTAATGGATTTCATAAACACATCATTTTTCCAGACCTGAAGAAAGACAAAAAGAGTTTAATTACAATAAAAGTTAATCATAAAACAATGGTGGTGATTATGAGATGAAAAAGAAGAAGCAGTAGCACCAAACTGATATTAACTTTCCACTTTTCTTACAAGTTATGCAACGCAATCTTGGATCTAGAGTTTATTTATTATTTGATTTGATTTTTTTGTTTTGTTTTTTTTTTTCTGGTACTCTATTCTACAAGGCCAACTTGATACTGTAAATGCATGGCAATCAAAACAACGGGAAAATAAATAATCTCAGGATCTCCTATATGCCCAATTTAGTTATCACGACTTAAACTTAGGTATTTTTGGTGGGCTATCAAAAGACTAACTTGAGAGTTAATCTCCTAATGCGCAGATGGACATAAAAAGTTCTGATCTAGATCAAATAAGGATAAGGAAAAGAATACCTTTAGACATCCGTTTTCATGGGTTGCAATGAGCACATGTCTGTCAGCAGCAAGAGATAAGACAGAAGCCACAGTTCCAGATGTGTCTTCCCCTAGTACTGCCAAAGGACTGTGATCGCTGAGACTCCATAATCGTATGGTTCCATCCCAACTGCCGCTATACAGAACACTATCACAAACTGTAAGTGTTGAAACTACTGATTTATGACCAGACATAGTGCATGATATGGTGCCGTCCTGAAATTTTATAAAAGAGAAGTTTTCTACAGAGATCAGAAATTATGCACATAAGTAGACAATAACAAACAATACGATAGATGTAAGACCCTCACCTGCATAGACCATGCTTTTACTGTTCTGTCTCCACTGCCGGTATAAATATATCCATCTCTAAAGGCCAAGGCATGAATACCACTAAAGCGCCAATCTTTCTGCTCATACAGTATCTTCAATGGTTCTTGCCCTAGAGGGGAACTTGTGCTCCAGACAAATATACCACCTCCACTGTCACCACTTATGCACAAGGGTTTCTCTTCATCTACATAAATTAGAGCCTTAATGGTATGCTCATGGCCTTTAAATGTATGTACATGACAGAAGTCCTGCATGGAATTTGCATGGACAGAACTAAATGAAAGGGAAAACATAAGAGAGTCTACCATTAAATAAACAAAAAAACAGACAGTTTAAATGCCATAAGTCACCAAAATGAACTATAACGAGTTCACATATATTCTGGGGAGCCCAGCCTCCAAGTGTTGTGTGACTATCCACAAATTTGCAAGCATACAAACACCATAATCAACAGTGCCCCCCCCTCATCAAATCATTTAAAATATCAAGCCTTCACCAAGGAGATTAACTGAGACATCTGCATCTCATGTGTTTAAGACATCACAAGAAATAATTTGATAGATGTTGCAACACTAACAAGCTGACTACTCATGATTAGTAACTCTGAGGAGATAAGTAGAAATTATATAAAGACAAGTTCGTGTTATCACCAAACAAGAAAAAGACAAACAGACACAACTTCAAGACTTACATCCATTTTATACCTGCAAAGACCACACATGGATGGTTTTGTCAAATGAGGAGCTGAATAGAAATTCTCCTGCAGCAAGAAGTAGAAAGTGCATAAAAAATTGTCAGATTCTCAAATATTAGCCAAAAGTATGCAAGCATCGTGATTGACTTCTAAGTTCAGATATTATTCTCTTGGCAGCAAAAGAAGTTGTGTCAAACTTGAAAGGAAAGCCAATTTTGGGGGAATTTTTTTTTTTTTTTCAGGACATATCTTAATATAAGTTATAAGATGTTGTAGGCTTGTTTAATTCAACTTGATCATCTTAAGATGTTTTTCTTTAAAATTATAACAAAAGGAAAAGAGAAAAAAGGAACGCTATCTTTCGGCTTTTCTCTGAAACAATTATGTGGTAGGTCTGTTATACATTTTAGTGTCAAAACACCCCTTCCATAGTTCTTTAATGTACCCATATCCATGGTTCCTCTCTCATTTTCCTCCCTCCCTCCACAGCATCATACACATGGTTTAACTGATGCTATCAGATATGCAACCTTAAAGTATGATATAATTATACCTCCAACAGCTAATGCTGTAATAGAGTCACGATGGCCCTGCAGAACTTTAGATTTGACCTTTCCCTCTGCGAGTCCATCAACAAAACCATTCTCAGACCTCCCCTCATCAACCTGATCAAAGTCTGCTCCTCCACCAACTTCTTTTCCCTGCAACCCATGTTCTTTCTGTGTTTCTGACATTTTCTTGGGCATCTGACAGAGCTCCCCAGAATCAAGCAACAACTTGTGCTGTTCTCCTTAACCGGTCTCTCCAAACCGGCCATGATATCATATTGAGGTTTAATAATCAGTTCCCTAATGCAAATCATAACATCAATCACTAGTGGACGACTTGCTGGATCATAATTCAAACATTTACAGAGAGTCACCCTCAGTGATGCATATTCAGAACCCAATCTACTGTCCAGCAAATCACCAACTCTTTCAATCCAACTTGCATACGTTGAATGATCGCAAATATGATTCATATTTCCAATCTCTTCACTGAACTCTTTCCCAAGAAGCAGACTGAGCAAAACACAAGCTAATGACCAAACATCCGAGTCATACCCAACCATATATTTCGAGCTCTCACATTCCACTGCAATGCCCTCTTTCTTCAACACCTCAAACAACACCTCCATGCTAACAAAAGCCTCATCTTTCAATAAACTGCCAAACATCACTCCCATTTCTTCAGCACCAATTCCCTTTCTACCACCAACACTTGTCCAAACCTTCCTTCCCATCACCAACACCTCATTCAAATCCACAAAAACATGACCAAAATCATCGAAACCAAAACACGAAACACCAAAACCACCACCAACAAACCCCTCCGAATGCAACCCCATCACCGCCTCACACACCTCCATACCAATCACACCAAAACCACCCAACCCATCTCTCCCAAACCCATCCCCATTTCTCAAACCCCTCAACTTCTCCTCAAACCTCCCACTCTGGCTCTCACACACTAAATACAAAACCCCATCTTCCACATTTCCCCAAAACCCATAAACCTTCCCTATCCTCCTACACTGCCTCCCAGAACCTCTCAGCAACAAACCCAATTCTCTCCTCTCCTCTTCTCTCATTCCACTCAAACACTTCATAACCCTCACATTGTAGCTAAACTCAAATTTAGAATCACCCAATCTCTCCAAAAACCCAACTTGAACTAACCCCACAGCAGCACCAGAATCACAAAGCCGAGCCCTTTCTTCCGTTTCGACCAAAACGGCGTCGTACCCAACAACCCAGTCCTTCCAAGCACTATAAAACTCGTCGGACCATAGCCGCGGCAGGAAATTAAACACTTCTAAATCATCCGCGGATTGCTGACGTGGCTTCCGGGGATCGTCGGAATTGGGGTTAGGGTTTTGCGGCGGAGAGAGGGAGAGAGCGAGCGAGAGAAGGTCGATGTTCTTGGGCAGCGCGGCGGCGCCGTTCTGAGGGTACTTGACGAGCTGAGTACACGCCGGGCAGCGAATCGTCTCCGGGTAGCGGTGGGGCAGCTTCGCCAGGCAGACCTCGCACGCCGAGTGGCCGCAACCCAGCACGCGCGGAATCGTCGACGCGCCGTCGTAGTTCTGCAGACACACCGGGCACTCCGGTAGCTCCATTTTGCATTGTCCAAAAGTCCAAAACGACGACGTGTTGGTTTAATATCTTTTGGGCTTTTGTTTTCTCTTGGACGGTTTTGTCCCCGGAGTTTTTGTTGAATTAACGAAATTGCCCTTCAGATTAGTACTGGGTTAAGTATAACAGGGTTTAGAGCTCGGTTCGAGTATTGACTGAAGAGGGATCTAAGTGAGAGGTCAGCGGTAGCTATTTGGATTTCGAGGTATGCTCTCTGTTTTGGGTTTCTGATTAAATGTGATGCTGAGCTGAATTTGATTTGGGTATTGATCATGATCAGCTGATTTTCAATTTTGGTATGCTCAATTTATAGTCTTGGGCATGAAAGATTGTTCTTTTTTGTTTAATTTGTGAGTAAGACAACAGATCTGGTGCGTTGTTAGTCCTATTTCGTTAAAGATAGTATCTTTACAGTAAAAATTGATGAACCCAGAAAAACCCTTTTTGACGATCTTGTAATTTCAGTATGGAGGATTTATGGGGTTATTTCTAGTTTTTGTTGCTGACATTGTTTTCTATGGTTTGAAATGCAAGTAGAGGAAGATCATGGCGGGGCCGGGGAGTTCGATGTTGTATTCCTTCCTTCTGTTCATTGTGATTCTGTCACTTCAAGAGATGTATAGAGGGAAGTTAGCATCAACTGAGTTGTTTACGATTCTCGGGGGTTTCATCAGTTCCCTATTGTTCCTTGTGCTGCTCACTGTAAGCCCTAAAGCTCATTTTGGAGAAACTTGCACCGTTTATAGTTCCATATAGCGAGCTTATATCCTATGGCATTGGTTTTTGTTCTTGCAGTTCATTGGCAATTATCAGGAAACATGTGGCGTAAGGACTGGCTGGGGTGCTGGTGAGTGTGTGTGTTCATTTGTTTTTGTTGCGTTCTAAGAGGGTTAGTGTGAATTAGGGTCTTTAAAATGGCAAAAAAAATTCCATCCTATCTGTTGTGGTCAAGTGAGCACCTTTTGTAGAATTGCACTCACCAAGGAAGATTCATCCTTGCCAATTTGTTGGATATGACAACACGACTATCCTCTAACTAGTTCTGCCCTTTTAATTATTCAATCCAAAGCAATTATTGATAATGTGCAAGCCTCAGTAACATGCCACTGTTGTGAGCCTACACTATCTGCATAGTGAATTTTCTGCATGACCTAGGTTTCCCTTGACCATGCAAGTTATATTTGGACTCTCATGAATGGCATGTCTAGGTTTCTTGGACTGTGACCAGCCCAATCCTAAGTCTCTGTTACATGTTTCTTTGAAGTTGGGAAGATAAAAATAAAATAAAATAAAAACAGAGAGTGGAGAAAAGAATGCAACTCTTAAATTCTAGCAACCTAGTAGACCAATTTTGTTGTTTGATTTTTCTTTGTGGGGAAGAGAAAGATGGGTGAAACATTCAGCTAAGTAAAAGTTTCTAGCAAAATTCAACATGCTTCCTTACCATTTTTGTATGAACAACATTTTTCCAGTGTCGTTCATAAATGATCTAACCTTGTTTTGATATTCAGCAAGTACCTTGCTTGTAAGACTTTTCACGTGTTCATAAATTGTCTGACCTTGCTTTTGATATTCAATAGTAAGGAAAGGAAGAATCAGTTGTTCAGATCTTAGTAATCACCTGAGATTTGGGGGGGGGGGGGGGGGGGGGGACAGTGAGTATGGACTTTTCTTTTATAGATTAGTTTGGTGGCGGCTTGAGGGTTCTTTTTCATCTATACATGAATCACTTTCTCAGTTCAGACTGTTAATTCGTTGATGTGTTACTTATAACAAAATGTAGTGATCAAATTTATTTAATTTTTCTTTTGCAGTTATTATAGCAGAAGCAGTTGCTCTTATTGCTGCTAGCACTGTCCATCGAGTTTGTATCACGACATGGTAATGCTAGCTCTTGATTTACTAGTTATGGTATTGTATATTCTCAGACATGCATGTTTTGGGTCTAGTCCCCTTATTGATAAGGAGCCTGACGTTTTCATGAGGTTGAGATTAGGCTACTAACCAAGTCTCAATATTTTGGTATTTTGTTACCAAAATACCTTTGTATGAAATAGTCTGCTTTAAAATAGACAATAGATAGATTAGAGGGATCATCATTTTTTGCTTTTTTCATCTCCTTTTAAGTTACATGCTTATTTTTCAAACTGTCCTTCGGAAAAGGAGAGATTTAGATTCAGTGATTGATACATATGAATTCCATTTCATAACATAAGGACTTCAAAACCTTTTGAGTATCTGAAACTCTTGCAACTGCTGTCAATAGTCTTGAGATGTTGTTAATGATCTAATTTTTACGTGCAGTTTCTTGTTCTCTGCCGGATTACTGTATGAGGTCAACAAGCTTTCAGGGATAATGCTTTCCAAAAGTGAATCTAAAACAAAAAGGCACTGAGCGGTGATATTTATTTTAATTCACATGTTTTGAAATGTTTTTGTTCCCTTTTCTTCCGAGTACAATTTAGCCATAGTAGAAAAGAGAAGTATCAGTTTTAATGTATCAGATATTTGTCAAACATGGAACTTGAAAGATTTGATTCAATCAATAGCATTTCTGGGATCTTGTTTACGTCTGGTACACCTGGAGATTAACTCACCAGAGCTATATATGAGATTGTTTACTTCATATTTCTTCTCTCTCTTTATAGTTTCTTATATCCAAAGGCTCCCCTTGTGTACTGTGAAATTTTGCCACCCTGAGAAATGAACCAGAGACCAAAAATAGACGCCTCCACAAAGTCTCTTTCTCCTTAATTTGCATGCAAGTTCCATAGATTGGATTTGGTTTTTTGCTGCTAATTTATCCAAGGTTCGAAAGTGAAAGAAAGAAGAGCAGACAATGCTTAGCAATATTTATTTGTTTTTGGTTTGAGGGATAGTTTACAAATCTAGATGATGAAGACCAGCAGATTTTTGGGGAAGAACCAATTGCATTTTACTGGTATTAGTTGGTCTTATTTTGAGTACACGTTTTCAGAGTCTTTACTCTTTAGGTAAGGAAGGCCAAGGAGGTTGAAAATATAACACTTTAAGTTGGTACTTGTGTACACCAAACATAGCCCAAAACATTGTCTACATTGTACTGGTTAACATTCTTTATTTGTACCATATCCTTGAACATTATACGGGTTAATCCCACAAAATATAGTCGAGAGCTTTTTCAAAATCGATGGGGTCTTCCTCCTTTTCAAATTTAGCATTTCTCCGATATTCTGATCAGGGTCCATCGTTCATTGGAAAAAAGATTCACCAGCATTGGTAAGTACAGAGCCTCTTCATTTTCTTCCTGGGGTTGTTCCTGAAGACAGTTGGATGTATGCTATCAATATTTGAAAAATGAAAGATCAAAAGTTTCAACTACTTGGAAATTGGATAATCTCCTCCTCCTAGTTCCTGTATGCAATTTCAAATCAATTAATTCCATCAATATTAGGTAATGAAGAATAAGAATAGATTCCTGAGAACCATAAGAGTCATGAGTTCTCACCACCTCTTGCAAAGGCACATCTGCTTTAACTCTCATCAACAGTCGGATCAGCAAGACCGCTTGACGAGCCACCTGTGTTTACATATCTCTATAAACCCTGCTAGTGCCCCGACCAGAATCATGGGCACACAACATGCGGATCCCACATGCCTTCAATTTCCGGTCTCCATGCACGAGTTCGAAGTGAAAAGACGCTTTAGCGACCTTGGTGAAGGGAATGGGGCTGGCTCCTGCACTTGAATGTTTTCCCTTGCTAATTAAAGGACCACAACACATGATCTGGATCATTACTTAGCCCGTGTGGGAACAAAGTATTTGGGGATTGGAATTTGTATCCATAGCCTTCACTAGTGTCGGTTTCGTAATAGCAGTAACAAATGAAATCATAGCTGGGCATGCCAGCAGCAACAACATATACAGCGATACCCAAGAAGTCTCTCATATGAAACCAATCTGGAGAAAAGTCGATTTCCGCTGAACATCGCTCCGCACAATAGCTGAACCATTCCGGAATTTCATTTCCCGGGTAAATGACTCTAAACTGAATCCTCCATTGAATAGCGATCTCAAACAGGACACGTCATATAAGAACTTAAAGTAGACAAAAAGCGTGTGTGCAGAGACGTACATGTTTTGTTTTATGAATTTTCGAATTCGATGATGCCATTTGCATAATTCTAATCCGTGCATTATCCATTATGTTGCTCCTTGAACCCTCATTAAAATTTACGCAATCCATAAACACAAGACGTTCTTCGCGGTAATAAGGATCTTCATATTGATGTACAGTCGTCCTTGAACTTGCCACCCTAGCTCTGCAATGACGTGCAGCCATCTGCGTCCAAAATTTCTAGCAGCGGTGGGAGCTCTCTGGGAAAGATTGAAGCTTCTTACAATTGCTTAACTTCAGAGTACGAAGGCCAGAAACATTTTTGATGCTTCCAGGTATGCTCTCAACCTTGAATTGGGTGTAACACCTTTGTAATTCATATCATTTAAGACCCTGTACACATTCTTGAACAGAAAGCACTAATCAAAGCATAATAGAGGTCGCATCTATCATGATTCCACTGAATAAATCCATCAACAGCATCTTCCATCCTATTTATAGACCCCATATGTATGCACTAAAATGCTATAAATAAAAGATGCAAGCAATGCAACCATTAGCTTCCATTCCGTGAACAATCTCAATGGCTTCCTCCAGCCTCCCCGCCTTGCAAAGACCATGCATCAATCATTCAATCATGATGCCCTATGTCACTGTATCAGGATTACAACCAGCATCAATCACTTTGGTCAAGGGCCGTAACAACCACAAAACGCAATTTTTCCAGTGTCATAATAGGGATGATTAACGCAATTTGTAGTATTGAACACTAAAATTAATGTCAGGAAATATGTATATACACAAACATGAAGCTAATGATCCTTGTTTAAAGTTTCATTCTTGAGTTAGCTAATGATCCCTCTTTAGCTTATGAACTATAAGTATGTGAGCAATTCAATTACTTGAATTACATGTCTCAATCACCCATCTAACTATCTGTTCCGAGTTTCGAGTTCCAACATACATACAATTGTAGATAGCAAGGGAAATAAAGTGGCGAAGCAAACTTACTGTAGACGGCGTCGTCTTGGGTTGAGAGCTCGACGCATGGTGCAGTTTGTAAAACCATAATTACATGCTCACAATATATGCACACAATCATAAAAGGGATTAAGGCTTACCTTCAGCAATCACTGGCATAGATTCCATCTTATGCAGCTGCAAACACGAACACTGAATATGGCCTTCTGTTACTTACCAACTTGCTTCTCAATGGACAGAACTTATGCAATAGTCGTGGTAGTAATCAGGGACCAATTCATCTGTATATATATAGGTGACTTAACCCTCAAGAAGCTTCCCATTAAAGCATTACTCATCGGATTAGGTTTCCTAGTTAGATTCTTAATGTATCACAACTTGTAGCCTTCCTTGTAGACTAAGCAATGGATTACTATCCTTAATGAATTGATACACTATTCATTAAGTCACTAGTATTGATTTACTGTTTGTATCCATGTTAAACTAGGATTGATATTAAGCTAATCATCAATTACTTTATGATGATATGTGTTATGTCCATATTTGATCTTACAATCTCCCCCTTGGACTCACACATATCATGCTCGATGATTTGCACCAGAGAACATCAAAACCTACTTAACTTACTGAAGTGCGCGCCAGATAACAAACTCAAATCGAAAATCCATTCCAACATGGTCAGATCACAGTTACTTATGTAGAGCAAGAAACAGTATACATTTTAACAAAAATGCAGAGTTTCAAAACCACTAACAGAAGCTCCTGCAATCCACATATGTCAAACCAGAAGTGATACAATATATGTTAATGTGTATCAACAAGTAAACATATATTAGGTCCTACTTTATGTTTCTTAAACCAGAAACTCAAGCAAATTTACTGAACACTGATGGCTTAAAATTATTGCTTGAACCTCAACATCATGCTATACATGATTTAAGCCATCTGATAGCAAGTATGATATTCAAAACAAGATGATAATTTCCAAAACAAAACAATAAAGCTGCAGCAAAATCATAACTGGAAATACCTCAAATTTTATTGATAATCAAAACTGTCATTACAAATAAGTTGTGATAAACAAAAATAAAAGATCACAACTAAAACACAAGAACTCAAAAAACCTTAGAATTTTAAATGCTCCAATTGGACTAACTCTCTACTGAACCTAAGCATCTAAATTAGCTAAAATTCCAATGCTTGCTGTATGCTTCTGGAATGCAGCCACTGACAATGCCTTGGTGAAAGGATCTGCTAGCTGTGAATTTGTGTCAATACTCAAAACAGCTATTTCACCATGCTTTACTCTTTCTCTAACACTGTAATACTTTAGATCAATATGCTTGGAATTATTTGACCTTTTACTGTTCTTGCTAAAGAAAACTGCAGCCTCATTGTCACAATAAATCACAAGTGTTCCAGCCACAATGTGACTCAATACTTTGGTCTGCATGAGAAAATTCCTAATCCAAAGTCCTTCACACACAGTTTCATATACTGCAATAAATTCAGATTGCATAGTAGAAGTTGAAACAAGTGTTTGTTTCATGGTTTTCCAAGCAATAGCACCTCCTGCAAGCATGAACACATATCCACAAGTCGATTTCTTGGAGTCCGGATAATTCCCTGCAAAATCTGAGTCTGAGAATCCAATGAGTTTCAGATCCTCCACTTGTCTATAAACTAGCATATAACCCTTAGTTCTCTGCAGGTACCTCAACACTTTCTTCCCAGCTACCCAATGTTCATGGCCTGGATTAGATTGAAATCTTGACAAAATCCCTACTGCAAAAGACAAGTCAGGCCTAGTGCAGACTTGTGCATACATGAGACTTCCTACAAGTCTGGCATAAGGCTTTGACTCCATATTTTCCTTTTCAACATCACTATTGGGACTTTGCTTCTTGGTTAGTTTATCTCCTTTGGACATGGGGACTTCTCCAGTTGCACACTTCTCCATACCAAATCTCTTTAGAATTTTGGTAACATAATTCTGTTGAGACAAACCAAGTAGTCTCTGTGCCCTATCTCTTTTAATCTCAATACCTAGTACATAGGATGCTTCTCCTAAGTCTTTCATGTCAAAATTCTTTGACAGAAAACTCTTGGTATCTTTAAGCAATTTAATGTTACTGCTAGCCAAAAGTATATCATCCACATAGAGTACCAGAAAAATAAAATTGTTCCCAACTGTCTTCAAATAAACACACTCATCAACAAGATTTTCTGTAAATCCAAAAGTAGAAATCACAGAATCAAATTCCTTGTACCACTGTCTAGAAGCTTGTTTTAGGCCATAAATTGATTTTCTTAATTTGCACACTAAGTTTTCACTTCCAGCTCGCACAAAACCTTCTGGTTGCCTCATATAAATCACTTCATCTAGTTCACCATTCAAGAAAGCTGTTTTAACATCCATCTGGTGCAGATCCATATCAAAATGAGCCACCAAAGCCATGATTATCCTAAACGAGTCTTTTGTAGAAACTGGAGAAAAAGTCTCAGTAAAATCAATGCCCTCCTTCTGTGTAAAACCTTTGGCAACTAATCTTGCTTTATGTCTCTCTACATTGCCATTTGCATCTCTTTTGGTTTTGAAAACCCATTTACAACCCATTTACAACCTATAGGCTTCTGGTTTGGGTCAGGTTCAACTAATTCCCAAACTGTATTTTGACTCATGGAATTAATTTCTGCTTCCATTGCTTGCTGCCATTGATGAGATTCATTACTTTCAATGGCTTGATTAAATGTAGTTGGATTATTGTCCTCTGTACAGTCCATTTCAATTTCTGCTTCTTGCAGATAACAATGTAGTCACTCTCTTCCCCCCCATAAGTTGGTTTTCTTGCTCTCTGTGATCTTCTAGGTTGAGCCACTGGATGATTTTGAGGTTCAGTTACTTGACCAGTTACGTGGTCAGTTACTTGGTCAGTGACATGGGCAGTGACATGGTCAGTGACATGGGCAGTGACATGGGCAGTGACTTGACCAGGTACAGTTACTTGGTCAGTGACATGGTCAGTTACGTGACCAGTGACATGATCAGTTACATCTTGTTCTAAAGGCAATGCTACACTTATATTCTCATCTGACACAATTTCCTCAAAATCTGAGGTTAAATCCTCAAGGTTTGTATTGTGAACTTTTTCACTTAGAAACTTTACTTGATGTGTTTCAAAAATTCTAGGTGAATGATGAGCAGAATATAATTTATAGCCTTTAGATTTATCTGGATAACCTATAAAATAGCAACTAACAGTTTTGGGGTCAAGTTTATTCAAGCTTGGATTATAAATCCTAGCTTCTGCATGACATCCCCAAACATGACAGTGATGAAGACTAGGTTTCCTGCCACACCAAAGCTCAAAAGCAGTATTTTCTATGGCTTTGCTAGGTGTCCTGTTGCAAATATAATTTGCAGTTTTTAAAGCCTCACCCCACAGAAATTTAGGCAAACCAGTCGTACACATCATGCATCTAACCATGTTCAAAAGAGTCCTATTCTTTCTCTCTGCAACACCATTCTGTTGTGGATTATAGGGTGTTGTGTATTGAGCTTTAATTCCATTGTCTTGCAAAAACAAGGCAAATGGACCATTTTGTTGGCCGGATTTAGTGTACTTTCCATAGAACTCTCCCCCTCTATCTGACCTTACTGTTTTGATTTTCTTTTCTAGTTGATTTTCTACCTCAGACTTAAATATTTGAAAGGCTTTCAATGCTTGTGCCTTTTCTGAAAGTAGATAAATATAACTGTATCTAGAAAAGTCATCAATGAATGTGATAAAATACACATTCCCACAGATAGTTTGATGCCTAAATGGTCCACATATATCAGTGTGTATGAGTTCTAATAAATTTTGGCTTCTATATGCAGTCTTCTTTCTAGTATTAGTTATTTTTCCCTTAAAGCATTCAACACAGTCTGTTAGATCAGAAAAATCAAGTTCATTTAGGATGTTGTTTTTCACCAAAATTTTCAGTCTCTCTTTTGAAACATGGCCGAGTCTTCTATGCCATAAAAATGCAGACTTTTCATTTAGTTTGGTTCTTTTAACACCTGTTAAAGTGTTAGTACTGTTTGTGTTATTTTCAACAAGTAAAATTTCTTGTTGAGCCATTGAACAATTTAACTGTAAATAATCATTCATAATAACACCAGAACCAATTTGAACAGAATTTTTAGAAATAAGAATTCCATTACTATCCATAACAAGTCTACAACCAGATTTTACTAAAAGAGAAACCGAAACCAAATTCCTTCTCATGGAAGGTACATAAAAAACATTGTCCAAAACTAACAATTTTCCTAATCCTAAATCGAGCTTTAAGGTTCCAATAGCCTTGACTGCCACTCTCATGCCATTACCTACACACAGGTTCACTTCATCACTTTTTGGGATTCTCCTCCTTATGAATCCCTGCAAAGAATTAGTAATATGAATAGGTGAGCCTGAATCTATCCACCAAGACTGAGGTTCAACATTTATAAGATTAATTTCTAAAGAAAAAACTGTATTAGAAAAAATCTTACCCTTTTTGGCTAACCAATTTTTATAGCCAGTGCAGTCCTTTTTCATGTGTCCTACTCTTTTGCAAAAGTAGCACTTGAACCTAAATGGCCTGTTTTCCTTGGCCACTGCAGCTGTTGAACTCTTAGTTATGGCTTTGATAGACTTGAGCTTATTCTGGGGCTTTTTCCTTTTAGGCTTCTCAATGAGGTTAATGGTTGTAGCAGGTTGCTTTTCTTCCTTGATCCTAGATTCTTCATCCACACAGATGGATATAAGTTCATCTAGAGTCCAGTTTCCCTTTTGAGAGTTGTAACTGGTCCTAAGATGACTAAAACTGTTAGGCAAGGAATGTAGTGCATAATGCACTACCTGCTCATCCCTAACCCCCATCAAGAGCTCCCTGAGTCTGCCATTTATATTGATCATCTTCATAATATGCTCTCTAACTCCCCCTGAACCCATGTACTTCAAATCATGAAACTCCTTGGTTAGCCTAGCAGCTTCTGCTTTTTCACTTTCTTTAAACTTAGCACCTATGAGTTCCAGAAAATCTGATGCTAGCTCAGGTTCTTCTATACTTCCCCTGACAGTCTTGGACATAGAGGTACGAATGAGGTTCTTAGCCATTCTATTGGACCTATGCCACTTCTTGTAAAGATCAGTTTCCTTCTTAGTGCTCTTTTCAGTTAACTCTTCAGGTTTGTCCTCAGTGAAGCAATAGTCTATGTTCTCATGCATTCCCATATAGTTCTCTACAGAATCTAGCCAAGCTCTATAGTTGGTTCCAGTTAGCATCAAGACACTGTTCAAGTTCATGTAAGAGTTACCTAAGGAGCAAAACAAAAATTCGTGTGAGTTCTCAATTTGTAAAGAAAATAACTTTAAGTTTTCTGTGTTTTATTTAGCTTTAAGCAACCAAAACAAGAACATACAGAAAACCTAAACAATCCATACTTGTATTCATATCAGTCCATAACCAAAAATAATGTTAAGCAACACTTTTGAGCAGAAGCATAACATCCTGGAGTTCTTTATCAATATACCATGTTCAATGAAAACAAGTTATCCAAAGAAATTTATCCACATCTTTAGACAGAAGAAAAATTTCTAAGTATCCGTATTTATTTTCATCAAGCACGCATATTGCTGTTTTGTATTCTAAAACCATACTTGACCACTTCTTTGGAAGATAAAACTGAAGCATAGTTTTAAAACACAAAACACAATTTCAGTTTTGTTACTCGATCAGATACTTGATTAGTTACTTGACCAGTTACATGGTCAGTGACCTGACCAGTTACATGGTCAGTGACCTGACCAGTTACATGGTCAGTGACCTGACCAGTTACTTGGTCAGTGACCTGACCAGTTACATGGTCAGTGACCTGATCATTGTTTTCTGCCAACATCAATGACGAATGCTTTGTGCATCATAATCACTTATGCCAACAGAAAACCACAAAACCCATGAGCTTTTAACTTTATATTCTACCCAGATTCATCCTTGTAAGAAAATTAAGCTCTCATATCTGTCAATTTTAATAATGTGTAAAAAATTCTGGGAGATTTTTGTTCTTCATGCAATTTTTACACAATCACAGATACAATACCATATCATCAATCAATTCATCATGCATATTCAAGCACAATCAAAATTGTTTCGATTCCAAGAAACCACAGAACAATCAAGAAATTGTAAATTTCATCCGGTCACCATCTACTCTAACCTAACGCACGCCGGGAATGCAACTAGGGTTCTTGAGCACAATCAAAAACTCAATTATCATGCTATGAATCGAAATCAATTTCACAGAAAAACCTGTTTTTGCTTTTTCCCCAATTTGCTGCTAAAAATCACAGCGGAAGCATGAATTTGATATTTAACCAGATGCAGCAATCGACTTAAGTAACTTACCTTGATCAGTTACATGACCAGTTACATGGTCAGTTACCTGATCAGTGACTTGGTCAGTTACCTGACCAGTTACTTGATCCGTAAAGCAAAAACCTTTTTTTTTTTTTTTTTTTTTTTTTTTTTTTTTTTTTTTGTGTTTGTTTTGCAAAACCCTAAAACGATTTTGATACTTGTGAGCCTATGCTCTGATACCAATTGTAAAACCATAATTACATGCTCACAATATATGCACACAATCATAAAAGGGATTAAGGCTTACCTTCAGCAATCACTGGCATAGATTCCATCTTATGCAGCTGCAAACACGAACACTGAATATGGCCTTCTGTTACTTACCAACTTGCTTCTCAATGGACAGAACTTATGCAATAGTCGTGGTAGTAATCAGGGACCAATTCATCTGTATATATATAGGTGACTTAACCCTCAAGAAGCTTCCCATTAAAGCATTACTCATCGGATTAGGTTTCCTAGTTAGATTCTTAATGTATCACAACTTGTAGCCTTCCTTGTAGACTAAGCAATGGATTACTATCCTTAATGAATTGATACACTATTCATTAAGTCACTAGTATTGATTTACTGTTTGTATCCATGTTAAACTAGGATTGATATTAAGCTAATCATCAATTACTTTATGATGATATGTGTTATGTCCATATTTGATCTTACACAGTTGTCTCCTCTCTCTCTATTAAGGAAGCGTTTGTGTTATCGTCTCCTTTGCATCTCAAAAGAGTGAAAACACACGACGTCATTTTTGGCGTTGTTTAACAAAAACACACGTGCAACTGCAAGTATTAAATATGATCCGCCAACATTTTGAACATTTTGACCGAGGGTTGGTAGAAATCAAAAGAAAGAATGAGACCTTGACAGTTTGAAACTATATGTTGCGGCAAAAAGAATATGTAATTTCATCAATTTCTTGTTTTAGTCACTGTACATTGATGCCGTAGCAAAGATAACAGAAGATTGAAATGATACAAGCACATATACCAAACTACCAAGCGTCCTAGTTAGTTCACTTCACATCTTCAATCTATGTTTGGGGACTTGGAGTTACAATGCTTGAACTAAAGCTGGGTCTTGATCTTTCACTTTCCAGAATGGTAGAAAACCCAAAAGAAGATCTATAAGACTCATTCCCAAGTGGCATTGGCCTATCTGGTAGTTTAGGAATATCAATATCACCCTCCAACATCCTCAGTGCTTCTGAAATGGTAGGCCTAAAAGCCACCATAACATGAGCACAAAGAATCCCAACATTCACAAACCTCTCCATAACACTCTTTGGTCCTTCCTCCCTCAATGTCTCATCAAAAACCTCCTCCACACTCCCTGCTTTCGCATGCATCCACGCCCAATCCGTGATCAAAACAACCGAATTCAAATTCATGCTGGAATTCGATGTGTCCAGCACTTTCCTCCCACTCATGATCTCAAGAATCACAATGCCGAAGCTGTAAACATCGCTCTTCTCTGTAAGCTGTCCATAGAGAGCATATTCAGGTGCCAAATAACCATAAGTGCCAGCAACTCTTGTTGTCAAGTGAGTATGCCCCTCTGAACTTTGCTTGGCCAAACCAAAGTCTGCAACTTTCGCCTTCATTTCCGAGTCCAAGAGTATGTTAGTCCCTTTTATGTCCCTGTGATAAATAGCAGGCTTGATCCCATTGTGCAAGTAAACAAGCCCCTTTGCAACATCAAGTATTATACTCTTTCTCTGAGGCCAACTCAATCTCCTATTACTATTGCTCAAGTGGTCACTCAGATTCCCATTTGACATGAAATCATAAACCAAGAACCTCCTTTTCCCTTTAAAATCATCACTAGTAACACAACACCCTCTAAGCGAGAGCAGATTCCTATGCCGGATTTTGCTTATAATCTCTACCTCATTTGAAAACTCCTCGTCCCCTTTCGAATCCAAAGACTCCATATCAAGAATTTGCTTCACTGCAACAAGAGTCCCATCAGCAAGTGTGCCCTTGTACACAACCCCATACCCACCTTGGCCTATCATGTTCTTCTGAGAGAACCCATCAGTGGCTCTCTCAAGCTCCGAAATCCCAAACCACTTTGCACCAGAATTAGGCAACAAACTAGCTCTAAAGCTACTCACATACTCATCATGCCTAGCATTTTGCCTCCCTTTCAAGTCATACCTCCTGTACATGACTATAACCCCAACAGCAAGCAAAATCCCAAGAATAGCCCCCAAAACCCCAAACACCCATTTCAGCAGAGTCTTCCTGCTCACCTGACTTGAACTCTTCTTGGCAGCTGAGGTGGACAGAGGCAAGCCCAGAATGCAAGCCCCAGTTCTTGGATCATCTGGGCCCAACTGGTTCACAATCCCTGCAGCATATAACACAGTAAAGTAGAAACATTTGGTGTTGTTTGGGCCCAACCCGCTCAACAAGTTAGTCACACTCAACCCTGCATCAAGGCAAGAGCTGCACTTGGTGAGCCCCTCCAGATCTCCTTTGCACGATGTGTCTATAGCGCTGATGGCCCCCACCTTTTCCGTCCAGTCCTGGACGGTGAGGATTCCGGCACAGCTGGCGGGGCTGGAGACGAACTGGGTGGTGTTCGGGAAGCAGAGGGGGACTAGGGTGGGCTGGAGGGACAAAGATGAGAGCTTGGACTGGAAATCAGAGAGGCAAGCGGCGGAGGCGGTGGCGTTGGGGAGCTGGAACATGGAGGTTTGCTTGAGGTGTTGGGCCAGGCCTATGCCGAAGAGGCTGAGGAGGGTCTGGCAGCAGTGTGTGCCGTTCGGGGCGATGCAGAGGGAGGTGTCCCATGGGAAGGTTTCGACGTAGCTCAGATCTATGGGGCATGATGAAGCAGCAGCTGCAACAGTGTTGAGAGTGATGGAGATGAGGAAGACAAGAGAGCAGAATGTGAAGGTTTTGCTGCACATCTTGCTTGATGTGCTTGTTGATGTTGTCTTCACTTGAAGGCATAGCAGCCGAAAGAATTGAAGACTTTTTGGAGTGGGTAGCCACATGTTTTGCATCCCATGTTTGCATGTGCCAAGTCTAATAATACATATGTGGACAAGGCAATTATGGAGCAGCTGCATAAAGCCATGGAAAGAGAATATATGGCAGCTGGAAAGTAGAGAAAGAGTCAAAAAGCTTGTTGAATTTGGCAGCCTAGTGTTGGTATTCATGATGACTGCGTGTGCTAGACATAGCACATAATTATAGACAGAATTGGGGCATTGCAGCCGTATGGGAAAATAATGAGAGGAACGTGAAGCAGAGAGAAGCAGAAGGGAGAAACAAATTGATAGCCATCCTTGAATACTCATAAGCCTTCCTATTCTTGTTGGTGACTTAGCTACTCCATAGTTGAAGCTTCTTAAGCTTAGTTGTTGGTGTTGCTATGTATTGTATATGAGAAGTAAGAATTCTTCTTCTTCTCTATTTGAATCAAAGGAGAGTTAATAGGTTTGGGTGTATTGGGGATTTGGGTAGAGAGAGTTGTTCATAAACTCTAATTGTATGTTTCTCCAAATTGATCATAGTGGAATATCTTGCCGGCTCCGTAAGTGGATGTAGTTCAATCACACTGATTGAGTGAACCACTATAAATCTTGGTGTTTCTTTGTGGTTTGCAAATAAGTTGTTTTATTTTGCTTTGTTTGTTACTGTTGAATTCATATCAATACCTTGTTTGTTACGCTTCCGCACAACAAACTGGTATCAGAGCTCCGGTTCTGAATTTGGGAGTTGTGTATTGATTGGATTCAATGGTTGACACAAAGAAAAATTCGAGTTCGGGTTCATCGTCGTCGACTACTAGGCCATCAATTGGCAATGCCAAATTTGAAGTTGAGAAGTTTGATGGAACAAACAATTTTGGCATGTGGCAGTGTGAGATGATGGACGTCTTGTGTCAACAAGAATTGGATATAGCTCTTGAAGACAAACCAGAAGATATGAGTGAGAAGGAGTGGAAGCAGATTAATAAGTGGGCTTGTGGTTCTATCAGATTGTGCCTTGCAAAGGATATGAAGTTCTTTATCATGAAAGAAACTTCGGCAAAACAGCTGTGGAAGAAATTGGAAGACCAATACATGATCAAGAGTGCTGAAAACCGGTTTCACCTGAAGAGGCGGCTTTTCCGATTCAATTATCGGCAAGGTATTTCTATGTCTGAACACATCAGTGATTTCAATAAGATACTTGCAGATTTGGCTAATTTAGATGTGCAAATTAGTGATGAGGATAAGGCTTTGTGTTTGCTAAATTCTCTCCCTGACGAGTATGAGCATTTGATTACAACTTTGTTGCATGGAAAAGAATTTGTGAAATTTGATGATGTGTGTAATTCATTGATAAATAATGAGTGTCGAAAGAAGGAGAAGCAATTGCAGAAAGTGACAGGTGAAGCACTTGTAGTAAGAGGAAGATCTAGAGATAGAAATTTTGGTGGAAAAAGAGGTAATTCTCGTTCCAAGTCAAGAGGCAAATTTCCTGCAAAAGATGAGTGTGCTTTTTGTCACCAAAAGGGGCATTGGAAGAAAGATTGTCCCAAGTTGAAGACTAGAGACAAGAAGGGTTCTGAAGTGAATGTTGCAAAATCTGAAGATGATGATGATTTTGGTTTTGCATTGAGTTGTTCATCTACCTTTGATGATGTTAAAGAGGATGAGATTGATTTTGCTTTGGCAAGCTCATCTTCACTTGATTACTCTGAGAAATGGATTCTGGATTCGGGTTGTACACACCACATGTGTCCTAACAAGGAATGGTTCTCTACTTTAAGAGAACTAAATGGTGGAGTAGTTTTGATGGGAGATGATAGTCCTTGCAGAACTAGAGGGATTGGTACAATTCGTCTAAAAATGCATGATGGGGTTGTTAGAGAATTGACAGATGTTCGGTATGTTCCGAACTTGAAGAAAAATCTTATCTCTTTGGGAACTTTAGAATCAAAGGGTCTTACAATCACATTGAAGAATGGAGTTGCCAGAGTTGTGTCAGGTTCACTTGTGATGATGAGAGGTACTAGAGATAGAAACTTGTATTTTCTACAAGGGAGTACAGTGACAAGTGAAACAGCAATTTCTGAGACTACAGATGATGCAGATACTACCAGATTATGGCATATGCGTCTTGGACATGCTGGTGAGAAAGCAATGCAGGGATTAGTGAAGCAAGGTTTGTTGAAGGGTGCAAAGACTTGCAAATTGGAATTTTGTGAACATTGTGTATTGGGAAAGCAGACTAGAGTGAAGTTTGGTACTGCAGTTCATCAGACTAAAGGTGCTCTAGACTATGTTCACACAGATGTGTGGGGACCTACCAAAACTGCATCTTTGGGAGGTAAACACTACTATGTCTCTTTTGTTGATGACTTCTCTAGAAGAGTATGGGTGTATACCATGAAGCATAAAGATGAAGTCTTAGATATATTTGTGAAGTGGAAGAAGATGATTGAGACTCAGACAGGTCGGAAAATTAAGAGACTCAGATCAGATAATGGTGGTGAATACAAGTCTGATCCATTCTTGAAGTTATGTCAAGATGAGGGCATTGTGAGACACTTCACAGTTAGAGAGACACCGCAACAAAATGGGGTGGCAGAGCGCATGAATCGTACTTTACTAGAGAAAGTTCGATGTATGTTGTCTAATGCTGGATTAGGCAAAGAGTTTTGGGCTGAGGCAGTTACATATGCAGGCCATCTCATCAACAGGTTGCCTACTGCTGCAAATGAGGGTAAAACGCCCATGGAGGTATGGTCTGGAAAACCTGCTACTGATTATCATTACTTACATATTTTTGGTTGTCCTGCTTATTTTCATGTCAGGGAAAGCAAGCTTGATCCGAGAGCCAAGAAAGCTATTTTCTTGGGATTTAATGATGGTGTGAAGGGATTTAGGCTTTGGTGTCCAGATGTGAGGAAAGTTATTGTAAGCAGAGATGTGACATTCGATGAGGCTGTTATGGTTAATCAGAGTGAGCAGACTGATTCTCAAAAACAGAAGATGACCATAGAGAGTTTGAAGCAGGTGGAGTTTAAAGAAAAAGTTGATGAAACTCCAATTGATCCAGGTAGTCCTACAGTTGAGCTAGATGATTCTACAAATGAAGATTCAAGTATTGAAGTAGACGCTCAAGCTCAAGAGTCTCCACAGCAACATGGACCTATTGCACTTAGAAAAGGAAAAAGAAATGCTCCAAAGCCGGCTTGGCTAAATGATATGGTAACTTATGCACTTCCAATTATTGAAGAAGAAATTCCTTCTACCTATGAAGAAGCTGTGATACATGCAGATAGTGTAGAATGGGAAAAAGCAATGGATGAAGAGATGAAGTCTCTTCACAAGAACAAGACTTGGGAGTTGGTTCAGTTACCACATGGGAAGAGAGCAATTGGCTGCAAATGGGTATTTGCTAAAAAGGAAGGATCTCGATACAAGGCTAGATTGGTAGCTAAAGGCTATGCACAAAAAGAAGGAATAGACTACAATGAGGTATTTTCTCCTGTTGTGAAGCATTCTTCTATTCGTATTCTATTAGCCTTGGTTGCACATTTTGATCTTGAGTTAGCACAACTTGATGTCAAAACTGCATTTTTACATGGTGAATTGAAAGAAGAGATCTATATGACTCAGCCAGATGGTTTCAAAGTTGCTGGTAAGGAAAAATTGGTTTGCAAACTGCATAAATCATTGTATGGTTTGAAACAGTCTCCAAGACAGTGGTATAAGCGGTTTGATAAATTTATGTTTGGTCAGAAGTACACTAGGAGTCTTTATGATCCATGTGTTTACTTTCGCAAGCTACATGATGGGAGCTTCATTTATTTGCTCTTATATGTTGATGATATGCTAATTGCATCTAAGAGCAAGGTGGAAATTGAAAAATTAAAATCACAGTTGAGTGGTGAATTTGAAATGAAGGACTTGGGAGAAGCTAAGAAGATTTTGGGCATGGAAATTGAAAGAGATAGATCGAAAGGCAAGGTTTGTTTGTCACAAAAACAATATTTGAAGAAGATACTACAGCGGTTTGGCATGGTTGATAAATCTAAACCTATAAGTACACCACTTGCCTCTCATTTCAAGCTTAAATCTTCTATGTCTCCTAGCACTGATGATGATAGGAAATATATGGCTAAAGTTCCTTATGCTAGTGCTGTTGGTAGCTTGATGTATTGTATGGTGTGTACTAGACCTGACATTTCACAGGCTTTAAGTGTGGTGAGCAGATATATGCATAACCCAGGAAAAAGTCATTGGCAAGCAGTGAAATGGATTCTACGGTATATTCTTGGTACTGTGGATGTTGGAATTGTGTTTCAGCAGGATAAGATGAGTCAGTGTGTTGTTGGGTATGTGGACTCTGATTTCGCAGGTGATTTGGATAAGTGCCGATCTACTACAGCTTATGTGTTTACTCTTGCTAGTGGAGCGGTGAGTTGGAAGTCGAACTTGCAATCTACTATTGCTTTGTCGACTACAGAAGCTGAATACATGGCGGTAACAGAGGGTGCAAAAGAAGCAGTTTGGCTTCGTGGTTTGCTTGAGGACTTGGGAATAATTCAAGATTATGTGGATCTCTATTGTGATAGTCAGAGTGCTATTCATTTGGCAGAGAACCAGGTTACTCATGCTCGCACTAAACATATCAATGTCAAATTTCACAAGATTCGTCAACTGGTGGAGGATGGTGATATAGAGCTCCTGAAAGTTGGAACTGAAGACAACCCTGCTGATATGTTGACCAAACCAGTTCCATTGAGCAAGTTCAAGCATTGCTTGAACTTGATTGGTGTTCGTAAAATTTGATCTTCCCTACGGGGATGTTGGAGCGGCAAATTGGTATATGATATTCTACTTGTGATGTTATTGTATCAAGTGAAGCCAAGGTGGAGATTGTTGATGTTGTCTTCACTTGAAGGCATAGCAGCCGAAAGAATTGAAGACTTTTTGGAGTGGGTAGCCACATGTTTTGCATCCCATGTTTGCATGTGCCAAGTCTAATAATACATATGTGGACAAGGCAATTATGGAGCAGCTGCATAAAGCCATGGAAAGAGAATATATGGCAGCTGGAAAGTAGAGAAAGAGTCAAAAAGCTTGTTGAATTTGGCAGCCTAGTGTTGGTATTCATGATGACTGCGTGTGCTAGACATAGCACATAATTATAGACAGAATTGGGGCATTGCAGCCGTATGGGAAAATAATGAGAGGAACGTGAAGCAGAGAGAAGCAGAAGGGAGAAACAAATTGATAGCCATCCTTGAATACTCATAAGCCTTCCTATTCTTGTTGGTGACTTAGCTACTCCATAGTTGAAGCTTCTTAAGCTTAGTTGTTGGTGTTGCTATGTATTGTATATGAGAAGTAAGAATTCTTCTTCTTCTCTATTTGAATCAAAGGAGAGTTAATAGGTTTGGGTGTATTGGGGATTTGGGTAGAGAGAGTTGTTCATAAACTCTAATTGTATGTTTCTCCAAATTGATCATAGTGGAATATCTTGCCGGCTCCGTAAGTGGATGTAGTTCAATCACACTGATTGAGTGAACCACTATAAATCTTGGTGTTTCTTTGTGGTTTGCAAATAAGTTGTTTTATTTTGCTTTGTTTGTTACTGTTGAATTCATATCAATACCTTGTTTGTTACGCTTCCGCACAACAGTGCTTGTTGTCTGAAAATGGTGTTGGACATTTTGGATCAAGGAATATAGAGTTTTGAGTTTGAGCAGTGAAAGTGGTCAACGTTGGCTGCGGATTGGTCAAAAGAATCAAACATGCACGTTTTTGCTTTGGATTTTGTTATTTTGGTAAACCATCTATGGGGGTTATGATAATGAAGTTTGGTGGTTAAGCAACTACGAAAAGGTTTCAGTTCACACTTACGGAGAAGAATAAACTTGTGTTTCCGGCATGTGAAACTGAATAAACTAGTGTTTGACACTTCTAATGAGATTAGTATTTTACAAGTTGTGGATTAAACCAAGTCTTGTTCTTGTTCTTCCTAGGAAATTTAGTAAATTTTGTACGGGAAAAGTGAGTGTAACGGTAGAAAATTTGAGTACTACTATTCTGCGATTTGTTTATTACCATATATACTAAGGACATTTTTTATGGCTGGGATCTGGTAAGGTATAAAGTGGGAAATCATGGCATTTGACTAAAGGAAACAGTTTTCCTTTGTCAAGAAAATACTAATTCATTGTTTAGGCGTGGTGCCTTGTGTTAGATTTGTGCTTGTTGTTTTATTCTTGGTTGGGTGTTTTGATTCTTTTGATTTTAGTTAGGGTTGATTTTATCTAGATTGACGAAATATTTTGGTTTGATATGAGGATTGATTCTATCTATATCAACGAAATATTTTGATTTGATATAATTTTTTATTAACAAAAATAAATTTAGTCAATTTCGTATCAAACCACTACCAATTTAGTTTCATTCGATTTTTTAACAATATTAAAATTACGCACGTATTTTGAGTTTGAAATCAATAGATGAACCAAATCAGTATAATATCTAAAGAGGTTTGAAAAATGTTCAATTGTCAAACTAAACCCATATGGTCACTACAATTCCTGTTTGGACACAAAATCTAACCAACCAAACTAGCTATACTTTGCACCCGTTGGTAAAACTGTAAAAGCATCTTCATTAACTAAGAAAGTGAACGACCAAACCAAAATCAGGAGAGGCCTAAGAATGTGAACCACCAGAGAACAATCATTGCTGGAGATTTTCAAATTTTGGAGTTTCAAAGCTTGTGAGTAGTTATATTTCTAAGACCTGTGTCATTAAGGTAAAAGCATTATCGGATAATGAAATTAGAGGTCACAACAGGATCCAACTCCGATTAGAGATGACGAGACCGACTGTCGATAGACTCGTCCTCATTGATACCTTTCTCGATAGAGGGGGTGCCTGAAGAGTGAAGACGAAAGTTGGCATCAGCACTTCACCAGCCTGCTCAAAGGACACTCATACTCTGGGACAGTAAGTCACGAATTTGTGCAATTGGAACACCATGTAGTTTATATCACTATTCAATGATCGTTATAATGAAATGATTAATGTGACTAAGTTTGCACTCAGCTGTGACTGGACTGGAACAATGATCATGCTAGTTGTACAGAGCTGTATCAATGGAATTCCAAGTTGTCCTTATGAAATTTCCCTTTGTGCCTCTTTTCTTATTTCACCTCCATTATTGGAGGTTGGATACTTTAATGAAAATATGTAAATGACCTGTAACATATTCGTTAAAGAAAAATTATTCTATCATTTTGTGTTGATATAAGACTAACAAATAAATAATACATATCTCTTCAATAAAGACTTTACATTTGATTCTCCTCTCTTTTGATAATAAATAATACTTTTTTTTATCGTTTTTACTTAACTTTTTTCAGACAAAACTCAAAATCAAAGCCAAAATTCGTGGCTAGATTGACAGAAATAGCTCTCTTAATCAACACTTTCAATATATGGGTTAAGATTGAAAAATTGTAGAGCAACTACAGTTCGACCAAAATAAAAAACGCAATTGGGTTTTATTTTTCTGCTTATTTCTTTTTTATTGCAATTAATTCACTGATGGAATTTCACACCGACAAAGAATTAGAACAACACCTAATTATTGTGAAAAACCAAAAAAAAAAAAGACCAAGAATTTGATTGCTCTTCGTGGCATAGGTCGTGGTCCGCCACTTACAAATTTGCTCCAAAACAGAGATACCCAGATTCCCATCTTCATCCAAATCCCCCGAAAACGATCCAAGCTCGCATCTTTTTCTTCTTCCCTCAATACCCAATTCCCGCCAATTCGTCCCCAATCGCTCCCACTTTCAATCCCTTTCGAACATGGACGAATTCGGTGTTTTGACCGAGAGATTTGGCCTGAAACCGCAAGGCAAATCGGCGCCGATGGCCGCATCCAGAAGAGCAACACCCACCAACAACCCCCAAACGACGTCGTATGCATCCTCCTCCAGATCTTCCGCCTATTCCAATTCCAATTCCAATTCCGCCTACGCTTCTTTTCTCGACGATCAAACCGGCTTCTTCTCCCAATCGAGCTCTACCCAAAACACGGCCGGCTCCGGCGGATTCAACGATTACGTCGGCATCTTCAGCGGCGGAGTCACTAGACCCGCACAGCAGCAATCCCAAGGCTCCGACTTTAATTTGGATTCCATGTTTTCGGGTTCGAGTGCCAATACGTCGTCGTTTGACGACGGCTTTGGTGTGTTTGGGAACTCCGGTGGTTCGGTCAATAGTAATGTGAAGGATGATGACTTTTTCGGGTCGTTTGCTTCGGCTCCGAACCAGAGTGCAGCTCCGAGCAATGACCTGCTGGGTGATCTCGGTGGAGTAGCAAGGAAATTGCAGAGTACGAGCAATAGTAATAGAAATGGGAACACGACCGGAACGCCGGCCAACAATGCAGCTGATTCTGATGATTTGTTACCTGGCTTTGGTGTTAGCAATGCTTCCAATAGTGGGTATGTATTTTCTGAGCAAATGCCAGATGGGTTAATTAGCTCTGTTTTATGTTTATGCTATTTTGATTGAAGTTGCTTTGAAAAGTGATAGTTAAGCTGCTTCTTGTGACTAGTTTAATCATTGATGTTTAGGATTTAGGTTTTTAGCTTTGTTTCTATTCCAGTTTTAATTATTATGGATGTGCCGTTTTAGTCTGAAGTCTGTCTCAGCATAATGCATTTACTTTCTCTGATTGTTCATGAGCTACTTTTGGAAGAACAATGGAAATGTTGCTTGTTAAAATGCATGTAAGTATTGATTTGTTCTAAGACATGGGTATGTGTGATCAGGGTTGCTGCATTTTATATGAATATTTGTGTATAGGGATGTCATGATGTGGTTACAAGTTTCTATATTTGTTATTCACGTGGCTAATTGATGCCGAGTTTCTCATTTGAGTGCTTCTTTTTTGTTCAGAACTTACACACAGGAAAGTCGTACTCAGCAATCAACTGTTAATTCAACTAAGTCAAACTTCAGTTCACCAATGGATGACCCTTTTGTGGTCTTAGAATCAGTTTCAAGTTCAACACCAGCAGATTCCTTAGATTATCTTTCAGAACTGGAACAATTCAGTAAGATGAGTAATTCTGGAGGCGCGAACCACGGTGGTTCATCAAATAGTTCTACAAAACTGAAAGCGCCCCCAAAACCAGCTCAAGTTTCAAAGGGTGAGAAAGGTTCCTATGCTTCCTCGAGTTAGAAGGAAATTACTTTTATCCCATAATAATTTTATGAACTTGCAGAAAGGAGCTCTGGTGTGTCTTCTATAGATGATCTTGAGAAATTTGCCAGTGCTGGGGTGCCAAATAGTGCTCCCAGAGTTCCTTCTCGTAACAAAGGGGTAGAATCCTCAGCCACCAGACATGGTAAATCAAGTGGAGATGATCTAGATTTCATGTTGAGCACAGGTTTTCGATCTAGCAGTGTACCGAAGTCAAGGGTTAAAAATGCGGTGAGGAGCATAGTTTCGTAAATATGCTATTTTTCAACACCAGTGGATATGTTAGTTCCTTACTGATGCAATTTCCAGGACCCAATATTTGATGCACAGACAGTCAACAGAGGAGGGCCTAGGCCCCAAAGGACATCTTCTAGGACCTCAGGTAGCATGAAGAAGTCCCCTTCTGCAAGTGGTATCTTTGATGACCTCTTTTCAATGGAGGGAGGTAATTAATTATTTGGTTTGACTTCACATGCAGCAATTATGTATGTTATTTTCTTTCTTTATACTGATTTCTATGATGTTTTTTGTTTGCATCAGCTTCCCCAATGGTTGCAGAATTTGAGGAGGTTGAAGGTGAAAGTGAAGAAAGACGAAAAGCCAGATTGGGACGGCACCAGAGAACAAAGGAACGCGCGGTTCGTGTTTTTCCCTCTTTATCACGTTTTTGTTTTTCATTTTGCCTTTCCTATTATTTTCTCTCTCTCTCTCTGTTTGATGAGTGCCAGTGATTCATAATGTACTGGTTCTACCATATATCTAAGAGTCATCTTACCGTCCATGACTTCTTTTGTTCTTCTCTCCCTCAATCAAGCAGTCCAGGGTTGAACCCCTTCACCATTATTAGTTCCTGCACTGCTTATGCGACCTGAAAATGTTAGCAACTTAACATTATGTTTGCATCAATTACAGAGTCATAAGTTACTTGACAAGCAGTTGACTGCTTTTTAGCCTTCTGTCAGTTACTTTGATGCTAGATTTCTAGTACATAGAAAATGTTTCTGTGGAGAGGTGTTTGACCCTATCAATCTTGATGTAACTTCTGGATTAAATTCTATTTATGTTCACCTGGCACAATTTGATGGTTTGAATTGTCATTATTCAGTTGCAAGCAGTGGCAGATATGAACCAACGCGATTTGCGTACTCAGCAGGAGCAGGAAGAGAGGCGTGTGAGTAGTATTTCTTACATTTCCGTGGCTCTTGATGTGTTTTTAGGGATTATTTGTAGGATGATTCTTTATAAATTGGTTGATTTCTATCTCAAAACTTAAATTTTTTTTCTAAATAATCCCTGTATATGACTTTCTAATCTATTTGCGTTTCTTTATGTCATCATACCTTGTATACTTATTAACTTAATTATATCATCATTTCATTCTGCAGAGAATTGCTGAGGCTATGGATGCTAAAATAAAGGGATGGGCTGCAGGGAAAGAAGGGAATATGCGTGCACTATTGTCTTCATTGCAATCCGTATGTAATTTTACTCAATAGTATGCTATGAATGTTTTGCATTATAATTATTATTATTTTTTTTCCCCCGGGGGGGGGGGGGGGGGGGGGGGGGGGCTTATCTTGCATCTTTAAACATATACCTTTCAACTGACAACTACTTTTCTTTTCTTTTTTGTTTCTGGTATGATGTACAGGTTCTTTGGCCTGACTGTGGATGGGAGCCAGTTTCACTCACAGATTTGATTACTTCTGGTTCAGTTAAAAAGGTTTACAGAAAGGCCACATTGTGTGTCCATCCAGATAAGGTTCAACAGAAAGGAGCTAGTCTTCAACAAAAATATACTGCAGAGAAGGTTTTTGATATTCTTAAGGTAATCCTTATGATCCCACCAAATATTTCATAGCACTATTGTGTTTTATTTATTTAGGACCTCATCATTGGTGGCTTCTTCACGGACTTGTCTACTTGCAAGATTTTGACGATTGAATTCTCTTTAATATTCAAAATTACTATCCATAATATATAAATATCTTTGTTACTCTTTTTCATAGTTACTCTGCCATAATTCCTCGATAGTGAAAAGACTGAAAACAAATTGAAATCTGTCCTTCTTTCTAAAGTGATGCCTATGTTGAAGTAGTTATGTAATTGTTTTTATCTTTTATGAAAATGGTTTCATACTGAAACAGGAAGCTTGGACCAAGTTCAACAAGGAGGAACTTTCTTAGTATTTTTGATGATTTATTCTTTGAGCTTCCATTTAACATTAATGAGAGGCTCCCCCATTGGGAAGGAAGATGCATATGTTGTGCGAGTAGAAATGCTGGTCTGAAGCTGTAAAGCGTCACGGGATGAATTTTGCTTCTGTTTTCTTTTACAAATTTACAGGGACTTCATTTATTTATTTTTGTAAAATCATCAGTAAGGAATACTACTTTTCTTGGCTTTGTATATTAATAGTAGTTTTCACACGGAGGTTGTTATTAGAGTGGATACATATACGGAGGTCCCTTATAGTCATGATATCGAGCCCTGCTTCAGTTTTTCCTTCCCACCTTTGGCATTTGCCCCCTCTCCCACTCTTTCATTCTGGTGATCATCATGTTATGTGTGTCTTGTTTCTCTGCTGTACCTATGATGAAACTGGATCAAACTTGGGACCTATATATATATACACACATTTGTATGATTATTCTTTTGGAAGAGAAAAGGATATAGTTCATGTTCTTTGAATCTTTTTTGTGTTTGCAATTACAAGATAACCTTGATGTCCAGAGTACGTCAGTAAAAATTGTCGGGAGCGAAAGTACTATGGTATTGAGGACTATTGAGACTCCAAAGTTGGGAACAATTAGACTAGTTTGTTATTAGAGCAAGTCCACCGGAGGTCATAGTCATAGTCATAGTCAAGAAAAATCTGATGTGGTGACCTTGCTCTCAATTTCCCTACTTGCACCGTTGGTTTTTTGACCGGGCAAAACCCACCCCTTCTTGACTACAGCCAAGAAAATAGTCATACCCATGACATTTTCCTTGCCCAGCCAAGGCTTGTGCCAGCTCGACCCACACCCAAACGTGGGTGACAGGAGTAGGAGAGAGAAGAGGTCAGGCGACCTCAGAGGCAGCAGCAGCAGACACTGAAGCAGCAACAGCAAGCATACCCGCCTAGGGTTGCTTCGATCTCCACCTGGAGGCAGCGTCTGGGCGAGCTGAGGCGACGAAGCGGCCGGACGAGGTGAGGCGACCTCGGGGGGGGGGCGGGTCCTTGGCCGGAGGACGCCGGAGGACGGAGAAAAATCCGGGTCGGGTCGGACCTTCGTCTGGTGCAGCTGCGAGAGAGAGAACTGGAGGGGGGAAATGAAAAACTGAAAATTTAAGACCCTTTTAAACAAAATAGAATTTTTTTTTTTTTTGCTATTTATGGAAAATTTTCAGATTTCAAAAATTCATAATAAATTCATACGAACTCCGAATATTGCGTTCCACGTATGCACGAGATCGTATCAACGATCTCTATAACTTTCATGAAGGAAGTTTTCCCAAATTATGTATGTGTAAAAAGTCGATTTTCGAGACCCCCTAAAATTATATAATAATGAACAGTGTTGACCGGGCAAGAAAAACAACGGGTGTAAACCCATGTCCAGTGGCAGTGAATAGTAACTTGACTGGTCGAATTCTTGACTTCTCGACTTTGCCTTTTCTTGACTACGGGTGCACTTGCTCTTAGTGATGTGCTCCACCCAAATTGTTGACCTTCGTAGTACCTTACAGGTCCGCGCATTGGAGTTTGATCCACAATCACTATCTTACATGTGGTGGTCTAAGTCGATGGTGTTATATTTACGGGAAAAATAAAAAAATTATATTAAGGGACTAATACAATAGCATGTTGCTATTGTGTGGATTGATGCTATTAACCCAAACTAGCACTTTGGTCTGGAATTATAGAATAATTTTTCATAAATGGCTCATAAAAAGAAAATCACTTGTATTTTCATAAGCAGGTTGGAAGTTTAGTTGGGTTTAGGGGTCATCATGGGCCGGGCTAGAGCCGGTCCTACCCTAAATTTTAGGGCTTAGGGTCTGGCCGGGCCGGGCCTAGTCAAAGTCAACAAAATTTAGGGCCGGGGCTTAAATATGCTAACCCTTACCCGCCCTAAAAGCCCGATCTATTAGGGCCGAAAGGGCCGGGTCGGGCCGACCTTCCGAATAGGGCCGAAAAGGGCCTTATTTTGTTTAATAAAAAAAAAAAATTACATAATTTTTTTTTTCCTCAAAATGTGGCTCAATGGTTATATACATAATATAAGACATTGTTTTTAGTTGATCATATTTAATGTGTGTGTGTGTGTGTGTGTGGGAATTAACTTATAACATTTATTAATATTAGTTAAGGTGGTTATATTCAATTAACTATCTCTCTAAATCTCCTAATATTAATTGTTATGTAACAAAGAAAATAAAAACTAAAGAAAATAAAGCTTAAGAAATCAATTTCAAAGAAAGAGATAAATTGCATATTATAAAAGAAAGAGATAAATTGCATATTATAAAAGAAAGAGATAAATTGCATATTATAAAAGAAAGAGAAACATAATTAAAAAATAGAAAAAATAGAAAATTATTAGGGTTTATTCGGGCGGGCCTAAAGGGTCGGGCCAGGCTTGGCCCTAAAGGGCTCAAACAGGCCGGGCCGAAGGGCGGGGCCGGGTTTCATTCTCATGGCCCATACCCTACCCTATTTTAAAAAGGATCGGGCCGACCCGCCCTAATGCAAGGGCCGGGTAGGGCTTCGGCCCTACGGGCCGGGCGGGCTTAGGGCCTAAGGGCCAAATGATGACCCCTAGTTGGGTTCTTGGATTTTTTTGTGACTGGTTGTTTCTTATTACCATACTTTAGCTCTTTTTGTTTTTGGGTTTTAATATGTCTCTTTGCACTAAGAGGAAGTGGTTATGTATTTTGTTTCTGGCTGTCATAGTTACGGAGGAACTTTTCCCTTTGTGTAAGTCTGTAAGATGAATATATCGAGTAAGGGTTTCTGTCCTGTCTTCTATGGTTGTATATTCTTATTTTTTCCCCTCTGTTATACCTGAATTAAAAAGTACTACCCTTATTCATACATGCTCAGCATTACACATTTTTTTTTATTTAGAAAATTTAAAAAATAAATGAAATAAAATAGTCATTGCAGAGGGAAAATATATAGGAGAGAAAACTGAGGGCTGTGAGATAATTTTTTTAATAAAAATTCATTTTATAATTGTCATATTTATCCTTGTGATTTAATTTATTCTCAAAGTTTTTTAATCTTTCAGGGTTAAATATGTCAAATTTTTTTATTTTAGCTAACAAAGTCTTTTTTTTTTTTGAACCAAACATCAATTTCATTCATACTCAAGCCAGAATGTCACGGATACATACCTTCCCTTGCCATACCAAGGACAAGTTTAGGATGTGGTATGCTAGCACCACCCATTAGACAACCAGTGCTCACTTATTCAGCGAGCCTATGAACTCTGAACAGTCATAGTCAATGGGCACAAAAAAAAAAAAAAAAAAAGTGCATAGGTCCCTTAAAATACAAGAAATTTGTTGTAATTAGACGAACTAAAAACATAGGGATGGGCTTACAGCAAAACCCTAGCCCATTAAATTTCTGTCCCAACTCCCAAGGAGCTCCAATAGCATGCCTACGGAAGCCCAACAGGCCAAGATATATAAATATTTTTTTTTTTTTTTGGTTACAATATATAAATATCTTTTTTTTTTTTTTTTTGAATAAAGGGCTGGTGCGGCTGCCCTCAAGCCTTGATTAAAGAAACTGTCGAATACAAGGGGGGACATTGAGCCTAAACCCCTGATTACAATAAGCATCTAGAGTATTTTCCAAAATAATATCAGAAATCTCTACAGCATGCTTGTATTCTAACAAGCACCAACTAGCAAAGAGTGCACAAATAGCTACTCCATTTGCTTTAACATAGCAGTGACATAGCGGAAAGATACCTCGATATGTACCCCGAGTACAATATATAAATATCTTAGTTACACTTATAGTTACTCTGCCATAATTCCTCGATAGTGATAAGACTGAAAACAATTTGAAATCTGCCTTTCTTTCTAAAGTGATGCCTATGTTGAACAGTTGAGGTAGTTATGTAATTGTTTTCATCTTTTATGAAAATGGTTTCACACTGAAACAGGAAGCTTGGACCAAGTTCAACAAGGAGGAACTTTCTTAGTATTTGTGATGATTTTTTCTGTGAGAGGCTTCCCCATTGGAAGGAAGATGCATCTGTTGTGCGAGTAGAAATGTGCTGGTCTGAAGCTGTGAAGCGTCACCGGATGAATTTTGGGAATTTTGCTTCTTCTTTTTTTTTGGTTCTCAAAAACAGGGATAAGAAAAGCAAAAAAACCTCCTTACCATCCCATGTTGCTTCTGTTTTCTGTTACAAATCTACAAGGACTTCATTTTTTTTTTTTTTTGTAAAATTGTTAGTAAGGTGTACTACTTTTTTTATTTTTTTTTATGGCTTTGTATGTTAATAGTAGTTGTATTTTAATAGTAGTTTTCACACGGAGATTGTTATTAGAGTGGATGTGGATACATACACTGACAGGACCCGCCCCGGATTTCACCTTGAAATCCGAAGTGACCCTGCGGGGCCCACCTTAAAAGAAATTCTACCCAAAAATTTGGCGGAACTTCCCCTAAAATGGGCTACCCAAACCTGTAGAAAACATTTACACTCCTCAATCAATTCATCCTTATGCTCCTGGAGCCACCCTGCTCCCCAAATCAACATCAGTCTCCAATTCACAAAACACGCATCCCAACTCAAATATCATAAATCCCATAAGTAATCAGAGCAATTCTAACAGAAAGGTATAAGAGGAAAACCTAGTTCAACGACAGATGCGGAAGCCATCCTGTTGACTATGCCTCAACTCCGTGTACGCCCGACCTCAACCAATTCGCCTGCAAACTGGGCATTTGAAACCGAAGGGCCCAGGGGAAAGTACATAAAATACGTTAGCGTGAGTGGACAAAAATAAACAATTTTTAAACCAAGTGGATTTTATACTTTCCCATATATATATTTCCTTAAAAACTCTCGATGCATGAAACGATTCAGAAAACAATTCACGAGAAGCCTTGCTCAAGAAAAACCGATTAGCCCCGCTAGTCACAAACAACCGAGAGGAAAGATCGAAACTCCGATACTCGACAGGATAAAACCAGCCCCGCTGGTTACACGGAAATCAGACTAGGCCCCACTAGTCGAGAAATGGTAAGATATAAGGAAGAGATATCACCATACGGGAAATGGAGCCTCTCAGGCTCTACCTACCCTCAACTGCCACTCACACATAGATTGTGCGAGGAGGAGAACTAATAACCTCAACTTCCACTCACACATAGATTGTGCGAGGAGGAGACCAAATGACCTCGACTGCCACCCACGTGAGGAGGAGAATAAATCACCTCTACTGCCACTCACCAACACAAAGTAGGTGAGGAGGAGAATAAATCACCTCTACTGCCACTCACCAACACAAAGTAGGTGAGGAGGAGAACAAGCTACCTCAACTGCCACTCACCAACACAAAGTCAGTGAGGAGGAGACCTAATAACATAACCCGCGTATAGTGAGGAAAAATCATCGAAAACCAGTAAATCCATGTAGCTTCCCCATATTTCTCACGAGATAGAAACCATGTATCCAACGACGTGACCCCGCACGCCAAGATTACTCTAAATCTCAAAATGGATAAGTGAGAAATAGGAATAAATCGACGGCGTGTCCCACACGCCCAGATATTCTCAAATCCGTAACCAAAACCGGAAATTAGAATAGGTAAATCCCATTTCCAAAAATCTCACAAAGTCTCCAAGAAGCCAACCAAATCCAAAATCCTTAATTAGGCATTCCCGATGCCAAAACCGAAAGTCCATAAACAATTGAGAATATCCAATTCCATTGAAACTCATCTTAAAAAATCTTCCAGGAGCTTAACTCGGTGATTAGAAATATACTTAATTCCAGAAAATTACCTCGAAAATAAGCAATTTGTCAAATAATATTATAAATCATAATCAACCTTTGAAACTCATTATCGACAGCCAATCCACGAGATAAACCGAGATCGAATTTCCGAAAATCAAATCATTTGCTCAATAAGTAATATGATTAAAACTAGAGCATTATTTAAGAAAATAAATGCATGCATCAATATTTAAAAATAAAAGTCCACTCACAGTACTATTGGGCAACCACGCAAACGAGTTCCTTCATCTAACCGTAGCTCGTGACATTGCCCTGTACACAATTATATTTCCGTAAACGGCAATCCGATAAAATAATTACGACCTTAAACGAAATCCGAAAATCTCTATCTCCATTACTTCTCAAATTCACCCCAAACCTCTTCCACAACACCAATTCCTCAATTTATATATTCCACAACGAAAACGAGGGAGATCCAACGGCCGGATTTCCCACAATACAATCACAAAACTCCAAATTTCGGAAATTCACAAACAATTCCAAACTCCTCCAAAATTCACCAAACTTCACATACAAGCTCTATGATAATTATAGAATTTAACTAGCCAGAAATTGAAATTAAAAAGCTACCCTAGCCGCCGTTACAGCCGCCCACAGTGGCGGCGGCGCCGCCACTGCCACCAACTCCAATGGACACCAAAATTTGACAGCGGCACCTACTCAACACACTGATTCAACTTCTCAACTACAACATTCCCAAATAACAATTAAAAACGGCCGAAATCGATCAATGAACAAAACCCAGAAATCCTCAAGAACCCTAGAATTTCAATTCGTCGATTCGGCATCTACACAATAAATCGTGATACAAGGCCATAGGGGAAATGATCAGTGATGAAAACCGAACCTTCGACGGCGAGATGGGGACCGGAGGTGGCCGAAACCGCCGGAAATCGGCAAAAACCTCAAATTGCAGCCGGAGGGGATTTTGCTTCGATCCGTGCTTTTCCGGTCAAATCGTCGAAAACCAAGGTTACTAGGGTGATCGGAGGGAGGAGGCGCTCCTCTGATGACCGGTGACACGCCGGTTGGTGGCCGGAATCGCCGGAAATCGAAGGAAGAAGGAAAATGACCGAACCGGAGAAGAGAGAGCTCGGGGGGAAGGAGAGAGAAAGAGCTGGGGTGGGTTTCCGGAAATGGAAACCTACCCTAGGTAAATTTCTATTTTAATCAAAAATTACCATGAACAGTAACTTCACATTCTTGGCCATAACTCTCGCATACGAGCTCCGATTTTTACGTACTACATATGCACGCGCTCGGTTTAACGTCCTCTACAACTTCCATGAAGAACATTTTCTCAAATTTTGACCCGAACAAAAAGTCAACTTTTAGGGCCACTAAAAGTACTAAACCGAAAGTAAAAGTGAAAGTAAAGGTCGTTTACCGTCCCAATGACTAGTAAACCGGTGAATTTAGGTTCGGGATGTTACATACACGGAGGTCCCGTATAGTCATAGGGCTCGATATCGTTTCAGTTTTCCCTTCCCCACCTTTGGCATTTGTCCCCTCTCCCACTCTTTCATTTTAAAGGCGATCATCATGTTTTGTGTGTTTTGTTTCTCTGCTCACACATACACACACACACACACACACACACACACATATATATATATATATATATATATATGATAATTCTTTTGGAAGAGAAAAGCATATATAGTTCATGTTCTTTGAATCTTTTTTGTGTTCAGAAATCTCGAAGCAATCATAAAAGGTAACAATTAAGGCACTGGTTTTTGCAACCCAAATAGAAATTAAATTAAACTAGCAGTAGAAGGTGACAGACCACCTTCCACATTATCCTCTGCATCAGGAGACAATCCAAAATGGACCCATAGCCCTATCGAAATTAACCACATCCAAGGCCCAATTTGGGCAAACCGTAGAGCCCCGCAAGCTACTTTAGGAGAAACCCTAGCCTTCCCAACAATTCTGCCGTCGCTGTCGCCTTCTTGGAAACCACTGCCGTCTCTGCTGTCTCTATAGAAACTGCCACCCCCATAAAAACCACCACTGCCACCGTAGAGACCACTGCCACACAAGTTCCCATGGGAACACTGACCACTACCATCATAACCACCATCAAGGATAGATTACATAATCAGATTTGATGCCTAGCAACTCAAGTCCCCCGACGAGCAAGACAGATCCACCATCACCACCATCAGATCAATGCAATCCCAGGCAAACCAACCTGACCAAACATCGCCGCAAGCTGCATGCCGAACATCGGTACCCACCTTCGCATCCATCCTCCCTAGAGAACCCACTTAAGTAACAGACCGATCCAATCTTAGATCGGTAACAGAGCCACCGTCACCACAACCATAGCCGGCGACGAGAAGAATTAGGCAGCAACCTAGGAGCAAGGAGCCCCGTCGATTTGTCCCACTGGCACCACCAAGAGTTAGACTAGAGAAAGGTGAAAGGACCCTCCTTTCAGTCAAAAGCACAAGACCGCCACTTCTTGATAAAAGTCGCCGTCAAGAAACCTCCCGCAAGGGAGTTAGAGAAGAGAGCATCTCTTTTTCACTTTCACAAAAAAATACCCTTATTGATAATTTAACCTAAATCAAAAGTATTTCACATGCAAGTAAGAGAATTAGCAACCATATTACATTCTCAGTACACACGAATATTTAACTTGACAAGTTCAACTTCTCGAAACCAACGTTTTCACCGTTTTGCATAGATATCTGAGCTATCTGTGTAGTCCTCTCGAAATAAACTCACCGCAAGAGAGCCTCTGATTCAACAATATAACGACAATTATATTTAATTTTCTTTCTTTAAGTTTTTGGTACGATTAAGTTAGTACGCAAAAGAGGCATATAAGAAAAAGAAAAGGTTGAAAAGCTACTTGACCAAAATGAAATCCCACCAAAAAGGGTGAATACACTACATCAATTCCGTCTTAGAAGTTGGAATAAACCTATGGCCTATGGGAGATCGCCCTTTTAGAACTGCCTGAGTTTCTACGTCTTGAGTTTATAGGGTTGGAAGAGTGAAGTTGATGGAGAAGCTACAAGTTCCTTATTTGGGAGGGAGGCCCAAAAGGACAGTCTCAAAGCCAGAGCCAGAGCCCGAGCCAAAATCATATCAATCCACCGAGAGGCTCGAGTGTTCGCTTGGGGCTATAGGAATACAATATCCTTCGTCATAAGTTCTACTAGCAGCGGCTTCCGACTTCCGGCCTTGTCTTCCTAAATCCACATGGGTCTACGGAGCTCCCATTCCGTTTTTGGTTGGTGATCTTAGAATTCTTCATGACCAATTTCTCTGCTCGATCTGTATGGATTTCATGTTTTTCCTAGAACTCCCTTTATCTTTTCTAGTTTCTTTGGATCGTATTAAGTTGAATTTGAGATCTAATGGCTCAGTGGTTCTGTTTCATCCCGACGTTCGGTAAAATCTTCTTCTTTTTTTTCTCTTTTTTTCATTGATTAGGTTTTCCATTAACTCGTAGTCGATCAGCTGCAAGACGAGCTTTTGAGCAGGTACCCTATTGGCACTGACAAGGTTGTTCGTCGTCCAAAAACTGTTAGAAAACATAAACTGAAACATCTTGTAAACCAAGAAAGCTATCTCAAAAAATAAATCAAATGTTGATATGAACTGGATAGTTAACTTGGTCAACTAACTTGGTTGTCTGGTGTTGGAATCCATCTTGATCTTTCCTAGATTCACACTGTATCTTCTCAGCTTTGCTTGATGGGACAAATCAGTATGAGAACGGTGATGTGTTCTAGCAGGGATCAAAATCGGTAAAGGCCTCAGTTTTATAAACTGATATTTAGCAGTTACATGACAGTTCCTTCCATCAAGGAACTGTCAAAATAACTTCCTATCTAAATCCAATTTGTCTGAATCATCATTACTTTTGAATTTTAATTCTAAACAGATAATGTCATATATATATATATATATATATATATATATATATATGTTAACTGCAATATATTGAAATCAAGTCCAAAAGGTTTATCTGCTGTTACTCGATATACACAGTATATAAGTCTAGTTCATATATGCTGTTGAGCAGCATAATTCATATTACAATCTCCCACTGAACTAGAATTATATATGGTGTACCCTACAAACAGTCATTTTCTTCATTGTGCACTTGAACTCGATTTCACCATCTGTTTTCAAAACCCTGTCAATTAAGTTCCACTATATTGAATTATAAAAGAGTATAATGACTTAATAAATCATTTGTCTTTTATAATCACAATACAGTAAACTCAATTACATGGATTACCACATGTATGATTGTGATTGTTATGCAATGATCAATTCTACAAGCAAGAGTGATCCTGATGGAGTTCTTGAAACTGCATGTTTGCTGATATGAAACCAGCATTATATGGATATATATACATGATGAAATATGTAGTAACTCAACTTGAACAAAATTATTTCATTCAAAATTATATGAAGCATTTAATGAAGACTGAAATAACTAACAATTTGCAATACTAATTCACTGCATCACATAATAGTTTCATAGCAGATTGCATTGTTAATTATTAAAACTACTTAAAATTTCCATATTTCCTACATAGTCAGTAAACCCTGAGACTGGAAGTGCCTTTGTTAATGGATCTGCAAGTTGATCTCTTGTGCCAATCTTAGCCACTCTTATCTCATTGTTATTGTGTAAGCCCCCTTTAGGATCATTGTGTTTTACTAAAGCAAAATCAGAATAATAGATGAACTTAAAACAAAAACAACACAGCAGATTTTAAAGTGGTTCAGCCAAAACTTTAGCCTACGTCCACTTCATGATCTCTCTTGAGAGATTCACTAGCACTATGAAGAATTTAGGTGTTTACAAGTACTTATTGTAGATCCCTCAAACCCCTTAGACTAGGACTTATCTCTCCATCACCTTGACTCTCAGTTTTCTGCACTCTCTGTCTTCCCTTCTCAGAAAACCCTCTGCAGCTTCTATATATAGGACATAGAAGCTACTGATACAGTATACAATTAGGATTCCTAATCCTAATAGACTAAGCCTTTAATACAAATCATAATAGAACTTGAAAGACTAACTTCCCTAAAACTTATAGAAAAGCTGCGCGCAAACCTCTTTCCTTTCTAGACTTGGATTTGAATTCTGCATCTTAATTTTCCAGATTGTATCAATGAGCCAAAAACACAACAATCTCCACCTTGGTGAGTTGATACCAAAAATGATTGCTGCGACCTTCATGATGTCTTGAACTTCTTGAAGAAATCCCGAACAAACCTTTAAGAACCTTCACCTTGGCAAGACTCTTCTTTCCTCATCGCACCTCAAGAGAGGTGGTGCTCCACCACAACTCAACATGTGACACTGAGCAAGTTCAAGAAATGCTTGAACTTCTCTACAGCAACGGGCTTGGTAAGACAATCAGCAGCATTGTCATTTGTGTGAACCTTCTCCATAATGATTTTTCCAGATTCTACCCAATCTCTGATCCTGTGATAGCGAACATCAATGTGTTTCGTCCTTGCATGAAACACCTGATTCTTTGCCAAGTGAATGGCACTTTGACTGTCACACTTCACTACCACGCCTTCTTGGTGAATTCCAAATTCACTTGCCAGCCCATTCAACCAAATAGCTTCCTTTGAAGCTTCTGTTAATGCCATATATTCTGCCTCAGTAGTAGATAGAGCCGTGACTGCTTGAAGGGTTGCTTTCCAGCTCACAGGTCCTCCTCCACAAGTAAAAACATAACCTGTTGTGGACCTCCTTCTATCTAAGTCTCCTGCATAATCTGCGTCCACAAAACCAGCTACACATGCTACTTCTTGTTTTCTCTCAAACATGATTTCAAGCTGCCTAGTCCCTTTTAAATAGCTCAAAATCCATTTCACTGCTTCCCAGTGGGGCTTACCCGGATTTGACATGTACTTGGAGACAACACTCAATGCTTGGGCTAAATCTGGTCTTGTGCAGATCATTGCATACATGAGACACCCTACTGCACTTGCATATGGAACATCCTTCATCACGTCAATCTCTTTTTGACTTGATGGCCTTTGCTTTGCACATAACTGATAATGTGCAACTAATGGGATAGAAATAACCTTAACTCCATCCATGTTGAAGCGTTCAAGTTCCCTCAGAATGTACTTTTCTTGTGACAGCCAAATTTTACCAGCTTTTCTATCCCTCCTTATTTCAATTCCAAGGATCTTTTGTGCAGCTCCTAGATCCTTCATGTCGAATTCAGCTCCCAATTTCTTCTTAAGCTCTTGAATTTTCGACATATCCTTGCATGCAATTAGCATGTCATCTACATACAAAAGTAGTAGAATAATCTCCCCATCTTTAAATACATGGTAGTAAACGCAGCACTCATATAGGCACCTTGTGTAGTCTATTTTCAGCATGTATGTGTCGAAACGCTTATACCATTGCCTCGGTGATTGCTTAAGTCCATATAGAGACTTCTTTAACTGACAAACCAGATCCTCTTTTCCTGATTCAACAAAACCCTCCAGCTGCAACATATAAATGTCTTCTTCGAGGTCCCCATGAAGAAATGCAGTTTTCACATCCATCTGCTCAATCTCCATATCATACTGAGCTGCTATAGACAACAATAACTGAATTGAAATGTGTTTGAGGACCGGAGAGAAGATTTCGTCATAGTCCACTCCCTCTTTCTGCGAATACCCTTTTGCCACCAAACGTGCTTTATACTTTATGGCATCAGCATCATGTATTCCTTCTTTCTTCCTAAACACCCACTTGCAGCCAACGAGTTTTCTTTCTTTGGGTTTAGGAACCAACTCCCACACGGAATTCTTATGCAAAGATTCCATCTCTTCTGTCATAGCACCAATCCAACCTGCCCGTTCTTCACTTTCTATGGCATCTTGATAAGTAGTTGGATCTCCTTGACTTATACTCAGAGCATGACTCACATCTTCTTACTGTTCGAACCCGAACCTTTGTATTTTTCTTGGATTCCTCTTAGGTTTTTCAAGTGCTATGCTTCTTTTAAATGACTCATGTGCTTGTGGGATAGGGGAATTTCGACCCCTCTGTGGGGATTGCTCCACTTGAGCCGTAACTGGTGACTGTTGCTGCTGCTCTGTTTCTTCAATAGCTCCTTGATCATTCCCTACTTGCTCAATTTACTCGACCTGAACTTGGGAATCTTCATCCGATGGTTTAGCTAATGAAATCTTGATTGCTTCTTCTTCAACAACAACTATCTTCTCCTTCTTGCTATTAACCTCCTCATTCAATGGCATAGTATTCTCATTAAAGATTACATCCCTGCTGATCACTCTTTTGTTGTTGACTATATCCCACAACTTATAACCTTTCACCCCTTTCTCAAAGCCGATGAACAAGAACTCATGGGACTTAGGTTTCAGTTTGGTTCTTTCATCGCTGGGAATATGTGCATAAGCACTGCAACCAAACACTCTCAAGTTGGAATAATCAACTGGCTTTCCAAACCATACCTCCTCTGCACACTTGAAGTTAATAGTCCTCGAAGGTGATCGATTAATCAAATAAGATGCATGATTAACCGCTTCTGCCCAAAAAGTTTCAGGCAACCCCGCATGAAGTCTCATGATTCTTTCTCTCTCCATGAGAGTTCTGTTCATCCTTTCTGCAACACCGTTTTGTTGAGGAGTCTTCTTAACAGTAAAGTGTCTTGTGATGCCTGCATCCTTGCACAGCTGTAAGAATTGATTATCTCTATATTCACCTCCATTGTCGCTTCTCAAACACTTGATTTTTCTGCCTGTTTGGTTTTCAACTTCAGCTTTCCACTCCTTGAACTTAGTGAAAACTTGGTCTTTAGTTTTCATAAAGTATACCCAAACCTTCCTCGAAAAATCATCTATGAAAGAGACAAAGTATCTGGCTCCACCCTTTGATTTTGTTGGTGTATGCCCCCAAACATCTGTGTGAATGTAGTCCAATACTCCTTTGGATTTGTTCTCACTGCTGCCCATATTGAACGTCACCTTGGTCTGCTTTCCTAGTGTGCAATACTTGCAAAATTCAAGTTTGCAGCTCAGTACACCTTCCAGCTGATCCCTTTTGTATAATTCTTGCAACTCTCTCTGACTCATGTGCCCCAGATGTTTATGCCAAAGCTCAGTCTTGTCTTCCTCTGTACAAACTGCAGCTCCACCTACCACCGTAGAACCCGTAAGTTTATACATGTTATCTGGTTGCATCACACTCCTCATGTAGACCATTTGTCCCTTTCCTACCTTGAGCTGTCATTTTTCAGATTTATACCAAAATCCAACCCTATCCAAAGTGCTCAATGAAATCAGGTTTTTGCTCAATTTTGGGACATGTCTGACGTTTCCCAGCGTTCGGACAATTCCATCATGTGTCTTGATCTTTACTATTCCGATTCCCATAATCCTACAAGGTGAATCATCTCCCATCAACACTTCCCCGGTGTTCCTCTCTTCATATGTGTCGTACCAATCTCTATGTGCACACAAATGAAATGTGCAGGCTGTATCCAAGGTCCAATATTTAAGCATGCTAGAGCTGGTTGTTACTGCGAGAAGTTCTCCATCATCACTATAATTTCCAGCAACGACATTGGCTGACTTAGAGCTTTCTCCTAACATCTGCGCCTTTTTCTCCTTCCATTATTTGCAATTCCTTTTCCAGTGGTCAAGTGAACCACATTCGAAGCAACCATTCTTCTTTTCTTTGCCTTTTCCCTTGGATTTAGACTTGCCTCTTTCTTCAAATCCACCACCTCTATTCCTGGACCTTCCTCTCTCCTTGCCTCTGACATGAAGTCCCCGTGCTTGAGAACTTTCTTCTTCTTTGTCCATTTTGACATATGATTCCAAGTTCTCACACACTTTAGAAAGTGTGATAATATCTTTGAATATCATGGTGGTTTTGAAGTGCTTGAATGAAGGTGGAAGCGAATGTAGTAACATGACAGCCGCGTCTTCGTCATCCATCTTTGCTCCAACTTTCTCCAAGTTTGATATGCAATTCTGAAAATTGCATATGTGATCATTAAGATCACCCCTTCCTCCATCTTGAAGCCAAAGAGCTGCTCCTTCAAAAGCAACTTGCTGTTAATAGTTTTACCCTTGTAGACGCTTTCAAGCTTCTCCCATGCTTCCTTTGCAGTCATATTCTCACCAATATGAAGCAAGACATTATCAGCAAGATGCAGCTCAATGGAGCTCTTTGCTTTCTTATTCTTCTTCGTATAATCTACTTCAGTCATTGTTGCAGGCTTATCTCCAATTGCCTCATCAACCTCTTGCTGAACCAGAACGTTCTTCATCTTCCTTTGCCAAAGCGTGAAGTTGTCCTTGCCATTAAAGGGCTTAATGGACTGTTTCACATCTCCTGCTTCGACAATGACTTTGCCGTTCACCATCGCAAAACACCTTGAGCCTAAGCTCTGATACCGCTTATTGTGTAAGCCTCCTTTAGGATCGTTGTGTTTTATTAAAGCAAAATCAGAATAATAGATGAACTGAAAACAAAAACAACACAGCAGATTTTAGAGTGGTTCAGCCAAAACTTTAGCCTACGTCCACTTCGTGCTCTCTTGAGAGATTCACTAGCACTATGAAGAATTTAGGTGTTTACAAGTACTTATTGCAGATCCCTCAAACCCCTCAGACTAGTTCTTATCTCTCTATCACCTTGACTCTCAGTTTTCTGCACTCTCTGTTTTCCTTTCTCAGAAAACCCCCTGCTATATATAGAAGCTGCTGATACAATATACAATTAGGATTCCTAATCCAAATAGACTAAGCCTTTAATACAAATCCTAATAGAACTTGAAAGACTAACTTCCCTAGAACTTATAGAAAAGCTACGCGCAAACCTCTTTCCTTTCTAGACTTGGATTTGAATTCTGCATCCTAATTTTCCAGATTGTATCAATGAGCCAAAAACACAACAATTGTCTCTCACACTTTCCCTTAGGCCTAGGCTCCGTTCGGGCCGGGCCCAACATTTGGTGAGACCGAGACCGAACCCGAAACAATTGGGCCGGGTCTGTTCGGGCTTTTTCAAAATGAAAACCGACAGAAACCGACCTCAAACGGGCCGGTTCGGTCTTCGGGCTTTTCGGGCCCAAATCCAGTTTCCCAGCTTTATGCAAAATACACACAAAATTGGGTGAGAGGCGAGGTTTGAACCCCCGACCTCCTATACGAAAGCCTCGTTCCCAACCACTGGAGCACGAGACGCTCTCAGTATAACTTGTACAAACTTTATATTTATTTCATCATAGCCAGGAGAAATGAAACAAAACAAAACTTAAAACTCCAGAACCCTTTCTCACTTTCTGCTCTCTCTCTTTTCTAGCCGTCTTCTTCTTCTTCTTCTTCTTCTTCTTCTTCTTCTTCTTCTTCTTCTTCTTCTTCTTCTTCTTCTTCTTCTTCTTCTTCTTCTTCTTCTTCTTCTTCTTCTTCTTTTTTGCCCTTTTTTCTTCCTCCCCAATCCCCATTAATCCATTATGCAGTTCTCTCTTTCTCGCTGAGTGATGGTGTGTGCTACGTCCTTTTGATTGATTTTGGTGACTGGGGTGAGTCGGTGAGATAGGTGGGTTGTTTTGACCCATAGTGCTTCTGTCAATTCTGATTTGATGAGGAGGATCACAGGGTTAGGCAAGTGAGGTTTGGGAAATGGAGCGGTATGTTGTTCCAAGGATGGTGCTGCGGGCTATTGTTGCAGGGACTAGAACTTGTTCTCCGATGTGAATCGGTTGAAGTGTTGGCTATGGTTTGGTGATTGGTAAGCTACATATTTGAGTATGGAGAAGGAGGAGGAGGAGCTGGCTTGGGAGGAGAGTTTCAAGAGACTGAGATGGAGGGCAAATCGGTTCCGATCGGTCTTTCGGTCCCGGAAAATATCAAGCCCGACACCGACCCGATGAACAGTCATTCGGGTCGGGCTTTGCACCGAACCGAAATATTTCTTCTTAAAACCGACCCGATTCTGGCTTTCTGGGTCGGTCCGGGTCGGGTTCTCGGTCCTTCGGGTCCTAACGCCCAGCCCTACTTTCTCTTACTGAGAAATATTTCACATCGATGTTCCTTGAGCCAGAAGTCCTCCTATTGTTCTTGGAGAAAAATACAGCTGCTGCATTGTCACAGTATATCACCAATGGCCTTTCAATTGATTCTACTGCTTTCATTCTAGAGATGAAATTTCTTAACCACAAATCATGGGCAGTTGCTTCATATAAGGCAATATACCCTGCTTGAAAGGTTGAATAGTAGTTAGTGATTGCTTACTGGTTTTCCATGAAACTGCTCCTCCTGCAAACATGAAAATGTAGCCTGATGTTGATTTTAAATCATCCAAATCTTGTTTGTATGAGGCATCTATATAACACTCCACCTTTAATTCTTGATCTTCCATCCTTCTGTACACCATCATGTGATCTCTAGTATTTTTCAAGTACCTCAACACTTTCTTCCCTGTAACCTAGTGCTCATGACCAACATTTGATTGATATAAAGACAACATATTCACTGCAAAGCTTATATTTGGCCTAGTGCAAACCTGTGCATACATTAGGCTTCCAACTAATCTGGCATATGGTACCTTCTCCATACTTTTTCTTTCTAACACATTTTAAGGACACTGCCCTTTATGCAGTTTATCACCTTTAGAAATAGGTGCATTTCCTGACCTGCATTTCTCCATGCAAAATCTATGCATAATTTTATCTATGTAATTCTCTTGCGACAATCCCAGCATGCATTGATTTCTATTTCTGCTAATTTCTATTCCAAGCACATAGTGAGCTTCCCCTATATCTTTCATATCAAAGTTTTCCATCAGAAATTCTTTTGTTGCTTTAAGTAAACCAACATTGCTACTAGCTAACAGGATGTCATCTACATATAAAATTAAGAATATGAAATGACTCCCACTAACCTTGCAGTATTCACATTCATCTAACTTGTTTTCTTCAAAACCAAAATTTGAAATCACAGCATCAAATTTTAAATACCATTGCCTGGATGCTTGCTTCAATCCATAAATTGACTTGTTAAGCTTGCAGACTTTTTTCTCATCTTCTATAAAGCCTTCTGGTTGAAGCATGTAGATATCCTCTTGCAAATCTCCATTCAGAAAAGCAGTTTTAACGTCCATTTGATGCAATTCTAGGTCGAAATGTGCTACCAATGCCATTATCACTCTAAAGGCATCTTTGGTTGAGACTGGTGAAAAAGTCTCATTATAGTCAATCCCTTCTTTCTGATTGTACCCTTTTGCCACAAGTCTAGCCTTGTACCTCTCTATTCTGCCATTTGCATCTCTTTTGGTCTTGTAAACCCATTGCATCCAATTGGCTTTAAATCTACAGTTTTGTCGACTAGTGTCCAAACCCCATTTTGTGACATGCTTTTAAGTTCATCCTCCATAGCAAGCTTCCATTTGTGACTATTATCAGATTGCATAGCCTCTTTTAATGAGGTTGGATCATTTTCTTCCCCCAAATCAAAGTCAACTGCAGTAAAAAATAGATGATAATCACTTGGTATTGCAGACTTCCTTGCTCTTTCTGATCTCCTCAAGATTTGTTGTTCTTGAATAACTGGTTCTTGCACATCCATATTCTGTTGAGGCTGATTATCTTCAATGATTGCATCTGCAACATTGACTGCTTGAGTTTGATTTTCAATGATTGGCTCTTGAAACATAGCTGCTGCACTTGAATTATTTTCTGTTTGCATTATTTCTGGAAATACAAACCATTCTTCCATGTTATGATACTGCTGATCCTCATTTTCTATGCAACCATAGCTTCATTTCATCAAAGACTTTATCAAAGAATGTTGCTCTATGTGTTTCGAATATTCTATTGTGCCTTGAATGACAGTAAAACTTGAATCCCTTAGACTTTTCTGAATAACCAATAAAGTATGCACTTATTGATTTTGATTCAAGCTTGTCATTTTCTCCATTGTAAATTCTTGCTTCTGCCTTGCAGCCCCAAATATGAAAGTGATTGAGGCTCAGTTTGTATCCATACCAATTTTCAAATGGGGTATTGTTGACTACCTTGCTAGGTGTTCTATTGCAGATGTAGTTTGCTGTTTTCAAAGCCTCACCCCATAAGAACCTTGGTAATCCTGATCTGCAGAACATGCTTCTAACCATGTTCATTAGTGTTCTATTTCTTCTTTCATATACACCATTCTGGTGTGGTGTATATGGGGTGGTATATTGAGCAACAATGCTGCATTGTTCTAGATATGCAGCAAAAGGTCCTTTATGTTGCCCTTTTTCTAAATATTTTCCATAGTACTCACCTCCTTGATCTGACCTTATGACTTTAATAAGTCTTTATGTCGGTCTCTCTACTTCAGTTTTGAAGATTTTGAAAACATCAAGCACTTGTGATTTTTCAGAAATTAAATACACAAAGAAATATCTTGAAAAATCATCAATGAAGGTCACAGAATATGAATTTCCACAAATGGTATTGACAGGAAATGGACCACAAACATCTGTGTGGATTAGTTCAAGCAAGTTTGCAGACCTTTTGGAATTGAAATTTCTTTGACTTGTCATCTTTCCTTTCAAACAGTCCACACAAGTTTCAAAATCACTAAAGTCTAATACATGTACAATTTCTTGTTTCACTAAATCATGCAATCTTTGTTTTGAAATATGTCCTAGCCTCTTATGCCATAGGAATGAAGATACATGCTGTTTGTGCTTTCTTTTAACACCAACAGTTTTTGAAATATTGAAAACTTGATGATTTTCAAAAGCTACATTTATGCAATTGACATGCCAGTAACCATCTATCAAAGTAGCATCACCAAAACAAGATGATGAATTTTCATAGAAATACATAGCCCTATTACTACTTGAAAAGCTGAAAACATCATCCATTACAAATTGAGAATCTAGATATTAGGTTTCTCTTTATTGAGGGAATACAATACACATTATCTAATACCAGAACATACTTATTCCTAAATACTAATTTAACATTTCCTACAGCTTGAACTGCCACCCTTTGCCACTTGCAGTGCAGAACCTTGTTTCATTCTTCTTTGGGATTGTTTGACTTGATAATCCATGCAAAGAATTAACAATATGTATGGGTGAACCAATGTCAAACCACCATGAATTTTTACTAACAGATGCATGAGACTCCAAAGTGAAAATTGATTTTAACAAAAAAGTACCTTTCTTGTTCAGCCAATTTTTGAAACCCTCACAGTCCTTCTTGAAATGACTAGTTTTCTTGCAAAAGAAACATTTCATTGGACCATTTTTGTTGAGAGACTTATTTTTGTTCAGATCATTCTTCACACCAGATTTTGAAGAACTAGCCTTAAAGTTCTTGTTGCCAAAGTTTTTCTTATTCTTTGGCTTGGCAATGTAGTTGATGCTCACTGTCTTTCCCCTTTTGATCATTTCATCTTCTTCCTACACACAAATGGAAATCAGTTCATTAAGACTCCATTTTTCTTTCTGTGTGTTATAGAGGCTCTTCAGATGGCTATATTGATCAGGGAAAAAATTCAGCAACATATGCACTAGAAAATGATCATCAATATTCATGTTCAGGTCCTTCAGCTTTCCTGCAATGTCAATTCCTTTCATAATGTACTCTCTAATGCTTCCATGTCCATTGTATTTCATCCCAGTCAGTGCATTCATGAGTGTGCTGATTTCAGCCTTGTCAGAAACTCTATACTTTTCAGCAATTGAGTTGAAGTAGACTTTGGCAAATTTAGAATATGGTATGCCTCCCTTAACTGCATCAGTCATACTCTTCTTGATGCAAATCAGTGCCATCTTGTTGTGCTTGTGCCATTGTTGATACCTGTCTCTTGCTTCCTTGGTTGCTGTTGCAGGCAACTCAGCAGGTGGATCTTCCTTAAGCACATGGTAAAAGTCTAGAATGCGTAGATTGAGTTCTATGTCTCCCTTCCATTTCTTGAAGTTCAGTCCATTGTGCAACTCAATTTGATTGATGCTCATGGGAAAATGCATTGCTGGAATGAATTTTAACTTAAGTCAGTCATTCATATCTATATTTGGATATATATATATATATATACATACAATTCCAGTTTCACTTGATACTAGAAAATTTATATATATGCACATCCCAATGTTAATTCTCCTGAAAAAAACATTTAATGAATGTCATATAAGCAGATAAATGTGCATGTATCATTTTCAAGATGTTGGTATCATTTGTGATACACATATCTCTAATGAAATGCATGGAGATCTGTTATCTATCATATATGTTTAGCTAGAAAATTTAGTTTCAGGATGTCTAACTGCTTTGGAAGTTAGATCTTATTCTAAACTTTCAGGTTTTCTTCATAATTATATATATATATATATATATATATAGGATTAATTTTAGTTTTTAGGGCAATCTTCATGTTAGTCCATATTCTTTTAATTTCATCAAGATTACCCCTGTACTCTCAATTTTAATCAGTCGTGTCTAATTCATCACAATCTTCCGTCAAGTGATGATGTGGCATAAGATAGAGTTGCGAAATTCCTATAGTGTGCCTCGTCAAACTTAAATAAAAATAAAAAAATTCTCTTATTTTCTCAGTTCTTCAATCTGCTCTCTAGTGCTTCATTTCTTCAGTGTTTGACCAGGTCTCGTAGAGTCAATCCTAGTTTGTTTACAAGGCTGGGTTTCCCTTCTTTCTCTTTCGGTCGTTGAAAATGGAATTGAGAAACTGTGAGTTTTCCACCCAGTGAGATTGGCTGCTTCACCTTCTTCAAGTCGTTGTAAATCTTCAAAGCCTTGGGTTTCGTCTTCATGAACCTGTGTTCTTGCATCGGCTTCCGATGGGTTTCGGGTCAAGTTGATAAGACACTGGTCTGATGGGTTTGGGCCTTGGCATGCTGTAGCAAGAAGATGACGACCTCAATCTCGACTTGTACATGGAGTCTGACTCCGATGAAGAAAACTCACTTCCGAAGAGCTGGAGCTCGAATTCAAGAACCTTCTGTCGAAATCAACCGTTTAATTTCTTCAAACCATGAATTTCTCTGCAGACGTAGCTTTCTTCTCCATCCATCTCTATTAAGCAAGCTCGCCGGAGACTCATGATTTCCTCCTCTGCTTTGACGGGCATTAATAGAAACAATACTGCATTGTTTTGAGGGTTTGTTGTATAAGGAAATGTCTTCCTTTGCTTCTTCATCTACAATTTATTTCTGTGATTCAAATCACATTGCTCCTGGCTATGGGGGTTCACAAGTTCGATAAATCCTCCTGGGTTTTGTTCATTTTCAATTTTGTTTGTTTTCTTATTCTCAAGTTTCATGCTTTGTGGGTTTGACTGAGATTTTGGACATTGGGTTTTGTCTATGTTCAATCTATATGGGTTCAATGAAGCTTTTGGTATTTGATAATTGAGAGTTGGTTAGATTCATTATATTCTTGCTTCGTCTAAGTCAATTGGTCGGGGTTCGTGTTCCTGTTAGTTTCTACAAAAAGTTAGGATTTTGGGTTGATTGGTAATTGGGTATTGGGGAATGGGGAATGGGGACTAAGTTTTGTTAAAGTGAAATGGAGGGATTACCTCTGATCTTGTATAGATTGTTATGACTTATGGCTGTTTCTACAGATTCTCAAAAAGGTAATAGATGCAGATTGAAGAACTGAGATAATAAGAGAATTTTTTTTTTTAATTTAAGTTTGACGAGGGGCACTATAGGAATTTCGCAACTCTGTCTTTTGCCACGTCATCACTTGGCGAAAGATTGTGATGGATTGGATACGGCTGATTAAAATTGAGAGTACAGGGGTAATCTTGATGAAATTAAAAGAATAGGGACTAACATGAAGATTGCCCTAAAGTTCAAGTAGGTAAACTGAAATTAATCCATATATATATATATATATATATATATCAACTAATTTGTTAGTATTGTACATACATATATCAGAACATATGTGAAAGAATGCCAATTAATCTACTGCATATATCAATATAAACATGGCTACTGTGGTAGCATTATGTCTTGTACTGAAATATGCAGATTTATCTTGAATTCATATGTGTTATTATCAGAAGCACATACCTTATTCTAAACTTTCAAGTTTTCTTCATGATTCTTTCTGAAATGTATGTCTAAGTATATATGTGTGTGTGCATATATATATATATATATATATATATATATATATATATATCAACTAATTTGTTAGTATTGTACATACTGTTGATGCTCAAAGTCCGGCGGTAGTCAATCTTTCGTTTAATGCGGGTCCGCTGTGCGGACCGTTACTCTGAGGACTTGATGGCCTTCGCTAGCTGCCACACGAGAGACCGGGCGTCAGAGGGAGACCGCGTTGGGTAGTCTTCACTTCTCCGATGCCTAAGTCAGTCAACGTACACAGGCAGCATAACAGTAAAATGAGTAGTAAATGCGTAATTAATGAGGAGAGAGGAGAGAACCTTTTATAAGTGGGGAGAAGGTTGATCTTCTCCTTATTTTCGATGTGGGACTGATGTGCTTCGATTCCCAGCGTCTGGAGCTTCTGACGCTATCTTGGCGCGGCGCATGGAGGCGCGTCAGAGGTGATCTGGGGGCGATCCGGGGCTCAGGCGGTAGCCCGCTTGGCCGTGCCTTCACAGGTCACCCCTATGGTGAGAGTCAGTACCTCTGGCGGTACAATGAGCGTGGCTCATTATACCTAATTATGCTTGCAAACGCATATGTAGGTACAAGTCCCCCAAGTCCCCAATCAAGGAGGGCAATCTTGGTTGGGGAGTTGATCGGTGGTGTGAAGTGTTACCTCCGCTAGACTTGCAAAAGCATAATTAGCGTCAGTGTGTTGTCAACCATGGATTTACTGAGCGAACGCTTTATACCCTTTCGGGTGGGCCCCTGCTAGGCCCGCCAGGGAGTCCCCCACTCCCTAGCCAAGACGGACCTCCGGATGGTCGGAAAATTGTTTGTTGAAGGGGCTGCACGGAGCAGAGGGTGTTGGGTAGCGAGCCCAATCTTTAGTACCCAAATGACGGGGGTCAACGTACCTGATTAGGGCCGTCGTAGACTGTTGACAAGTCCCCGTATCCCGTAGGGACGATCTGACCGTAACACCGCGTGGCGGTCGTTGTCAGAGTGAGGCGTAGCGTCGGGATTCTCCGATGGCGGATATCCCCCCGCTGGTTGTAGCAGGAAGCAGCATCGCGTAGACGTGCCTGGCGGTATTTTATTGAGCGGTGTTGCACTCAGTAAAGTACGCAGTTTGCAAGATAGAGCTCGGCCGACTGTGTTGCGTGTAGCCGAGGCCGTCTTTCTTGGCAGTTGAAGAGCGAAAGTTCCGCTAGCGGGGTTTCGCTCAGCGGGGACTTCGCCGCCTGGAAGGTGAAGTGAGAAGTTCTGCTAGCGGGGTTTTCGCTCAGCGGGGACTTCGTCACTTGGAAGGTGACAAGTGAGAAGTTCCGCTAGCGGGGTTTCGCTCAGCGGGGACTTCTTCACTTGGAAGGTGACAAGTGAGAAGTTCCGCTAGCGGGGTTTCGCTCAGCGGGGACTTCTTCACTTGGCAGGTGAAGTGAGAAGTTTCGCTAGCGAGGTTTCGCTCAGCGGGGACTTCGACACTTGGAAAAGTGACAAGTGGGGAGTTCCGCTAGTGGGGTTTTGCTCAGCGGAACTCCCGACGATTGGTGTTTGCTTCCCAAGTGGTGACTTCCATTAGACGCTTCGTCTGATGGCGGTCGACACGTGGCTAACCCATAGAGGGTTAGCGTGTGGAGGCGTATCTCGTCCGCCTAGCCGTCTCCTTGCCATTAATGCTAAGTAATGATGGATTTTGTAACCGAGGCGACGCCTCGGTTAATCCGGAGAGTCAGTGGAGTCGTGGGACACGTGTACGGCTGGTATTTGATGTCGTTTTTCAGCGGACGGCCTAGGACTGTTTGACGTTGACATAAAAGGGGGGGGGGGAGTTAGCGAGATTTGACACTTTGCCAAAGCTTCAAACTCCATTCCTCGTCTTTAAGCTCTGTTCTTCTGAGAATCGGGAAGAAAACTGCGGCGATTTCGTGGAGTTATCATACCCGGAAGGACGATGACCCCCTGCCTCGAGGACAAGCGCTCACGATCTCACCAGAGACTCCATCTCTAAGGTTGGTATCCTGAACCTTATCCCTGTTTCATTGGATTTTTGATATTGCCAGTTTCTGGGTTTTGGGTATTTTTGTGATATGCTCTTCCTTGACGTGCTGTGAGGGTGCAAAGTGAGGGTATTGGGGTTGGGTTATGGTGTTTGACAAAGTTAGGGCTTAGGGATTTGCTAGATGGTCGAATCTGGGTTGAGTGTGTTTGTTCTCGTTTTGGCATTTTCTGGGTGAATGTTCTTGACGTTCTTGGGTATAACTGATAAAAGGGATAAGTTAGATCTTGTGTGATCTAACTGATTTGGGTTTTAGGGTTTTGGGATGGCCGACGTCATAGAGATTTCAAGCAGTGAGGATTCCAGGTCCGAAGTGTCGTTCAGCGCGGCGGATAGAATTTTTATTGACTCATTGCGTCTGTCTGCCCGTGCAGGAACCTCAGTACCAGAACCGCTAGAGGTTGAGCCGCTACAAACCATACCTTGGGACGTAGCCATGGGTTGTGCTTCGGGTCCAGAGAGTTCTAGGGCAGGGGAGGCTGCCGCTGCCCAAAATATGCGTGACGAGCGGTTGGCGAGTAATAGTGCTGCCAGTGGTTCCGCTAACGGGGGAGGATGCTGAGTCAGCGTGGGTCCTCCAGGACGGCACCCATGTTGACGAGGCGGGAGGTAGGATGACTGTTGTCGTCGTCAACCGGCTGAAGCGGATGTTTCGGTTGCCAGGCGTAGTGAAGCTGCGTCCGCCGACGGTGGAGGAGAAAGCCTCGATTCTTCCAGCGGGGTTTGCTGCCGTGCACGAGGCGATATTCCGCTAAGGAGTGACCTTTCCGCTGGTACCAAACCTCCAAATTTTGGTGTGCGAGTTTGGCGTTGCCTTTGGGCAAATCTGCCCCAACATGTGGAAGTTGATGCTGGCGCTGAACTCGCTATGGCGGTTGTCGGGGTACGAGGGACCGACTGTGGCGGAGGTGCTACACTTCTACGAACTGGTGTACGTGAAGCGCCAAGGTTGCAGAGGGCAGGTAAACCTGAGTCGCCGCTAGAGAGCGCCAAAGTTGATCGAGAACCTGAGAGATTCCATGTCCTACTGGCGGGGGACCTTCTGTGTGGCCACGACGGGGTGCGAATACCAGGCGGGGTCCAACGAGGGGGAGCCGACGTTTAGGATTAAGTCGGAGTTTCAGCCTATCCGAGGTTGTTTGTCGGTCTCCGCTAAACATGACTGGCGGGTTCTGTTTTTACACAGCCTTGTACTCTACTGACAATTACCCTTTTTTGTGCAGCGGGGTTGCGGTATAACCTGACTCGCTAAGAAGAATGCCGCGTGGCACACATCAGAGGTTGCTGGCGGAATCGCAATTTGCTAGACTTTCGTCTCCTCACTGGCTGGGAGTTGTTGGTCGATCAACAACTGACTCGTGCTGTTGGTAAGCAATCTCCGCCACTCCGCACCTTTGTTGAGACTGCCCCAGGCTGACTGGTTTGCTGTTTTTTTTTTGTAGAAACTCCGCTGGGTAACAAAGCGAGCTGTGACGCCTTTGCGAAAACCATGGACCGCACCGAGATCGACAACTTCCTGGAGACCATGTACGCTTCTGGGATGACGACTCAGCAGATGGTTGTGAACCCAGAAACGCTGGCGCTGAGCCCGTCCAAGGTTCCCGTGGTGCTATCCATGCCGCACCACTCCCATCTTGGTGGTGACGGGCTGCCTGCCGTTTAGGCGGGGACTGGAGCGGTAAGCGGGGCTGTGCCGCAGAAAGAGAGAGCGCTGGCCACCAGGCGCCGGGTGCACAGGAAAACAGTGCGCCCAGCGGAGGCTGTCACCGTTACGAGGTCGGAGCCGCTGATGAGGGGGTCGAGGGCTGCTCCTGCTGGAAGCACACGGGTGCTTCAACGAAAACGTCGTCAAAACGACTCTGGCGAGGAAGAGGAGGATGACGTGGAGATCACTGGGGCCCGCCAGCAGAAGAAGGCACGACAGGCCCCGCCCAAGGGTCCTGTGGACTCGGCGAAAGAGGTGCCCGCGAGCGACCTCGACTCTTTCGCCGCGTATGAGTTCCTAAATGATGGTGAGCGGGAGTTTCTTTATCACCTCTGTGAGAGGCTCGAGTTCGGCGGCCTGGAGGGGATTGTGCGCTCGACCGCCGTTGACCAATCACCCTTCAGCACGGCGTTTGGGCACATCTCTGTTGGACTGCACGAGATGTTTATGGCGGCGTCGAAACAGCCTCGGGTTGAGCGGGAGCTTAGGGAGGAGGTGACGGGTCTTCAGAGGGAGCTGGGGGAGGCCCAGGACAGGTTGGCGGACGTGGAAAGACGCCTAACAAAGGCCGACTGTGATGCAGCAGATGCCGGTGGCAAGTTGGCCGTCGCCATTGAGCGGGACCTGAAGCGGAATAATCAATTCTCCAAGCTGGAGCAAGATATGTCCCTGCTTCAAGATCGGGTGGCTGCCAAGTCAAGGCGTCCATGCCGGTCGTGCCGTCGGCAAAGGATGCTCCGCCGGAAAAGGGTATTGCCCCAGAGGTTGATGGTGCCCGCTCGGGTAGTGGGGAAAGTGGCGCGTGCCCAGCAGATGACTCCAAGCGGACTCCTGCCCAGTCGGAGGTGTCCCGTGCTGGATTCTTGGTGGCCCATACCCGGGCGGATGGTACAATAGAGACCCCAAGTCCCACTGCCCGCGGATCTGACCAGACAAGCCGCCAACATCCGCCGCCGAATGTCGAAGGTGGAGATGCCGAAGGAAGCCGAGCCAACCCCACCAACCCTTGAAAGATGGAAGTCACATTATTTTTGTAGTCGCTGAGGCGTAATTATCTGATGTAATGAACTTTTTTGGGTGGGGAGTCCTAGCCCTAAGTATATGAGATTTCAGAATTTGGTTTTTTTTTTTAATTATTTTTTTTATGATGTCTGTACCGCTAGAGTTTTGACAATTTTGCTTTTGTCAACGAATAAAACATTAAAGGAATTAAAATTGATCCAAGTGCACAATGTATCGGACGTGGTCCGCTGACTGGCGTTGCCAGTTGCCCCTAGTGCTAGACTTGGTAACAATGGTTTGAATAATTCCTTGTTTCATTGATAGCTGCCTGAACAGCGTTTACAAAAGCGGGGTCGTACCCGTTGGGTAGCTTCCCTTAGCTAAATATTGAACAAAAATTTAGCTAAGTCAAGATGCTCTTGGGTAGCGGCATGACTATTTGTAGTAATACCGAAGGTGTTCGGTATTCCAAGGGTGGGTTGTTGTGACGCCATCCTTGTCCATTAAGTGGAAGGTGCCTGGGCTAACGACTTCTACAATTTTGTAAGGACCTTCCCAAGTTGGGCGGAGTTTTGTTGGCGGTGGTATGACTTCCTTTATTACCCAGTCCCCCAGTTGGAGGTTGCGGGCTTTGACCCTGGCGTTGTAGAAAAGCGATACCCATTGCTTGTTTTGGAGGTTGTGCAGATGGGCTTTATGTCGGTTTTCATCTAGGAGATCCCTGTCAAGGTTGACGCCGTCGCTGTTGGTCTCGGGGCAGTAGCCTTCGACCCTAGCGGTTGGTTGAGTTACCTCCATAGGCAGGACGGCCTCAATTCCGAACATCATACAAAAGGGGGTTTCACCAGTGGCGGAAGTTGGGGTAGTTCTGATGGCCCATAGAACTTCCGGGAGTTTCTCCGCCCACAAACCCTTGGCCTCGTCGAGCTTCTTCCGTAACAGCTTCTTGATTATCTTGTTTGCCGCTTCGACCTGGCCGTTGATTTGGGGGTGAGCGACGGACGCAAAACTCATCTTGGTACCCAGGTTGGCGGTGAAAGAGATGAGTTCCTTGTTATTGAACTGTGTGCCGTTGTCTGTGTTGATTGTATGCGGGACACCGTAGCGACAGTAGATGTTCTTCCAGAGGAAGTGAATTACCTTGGCGGTAGTTATTGCAGTCAGGGGCTCCGCCTTTATCCATTTGCTATTGTAGTCGATAGCAACAATGATGTACTTGAACTGGCCCTTTGCGGTTTGAAATTTTCCCATCAAGTCCAGGCCCCACGTTGAGTGAATCCATGGACCGATGATGACCGACAGTGGTTCCGCCGGGGCATGTGGGAGATCGGCATATTGTTGGCATTTGTGACAAGATCTTGATATCTGCCGGGCGTCATCACCGAGTGTGGGCCAAAAGTAACCCTGTCGCATTGTGCGATTTGCCAAGGATCTGGCGCCCGAGTGGTTTCCACATTCTCCGCCGTGTATTGTTGCCAGCACGACCTTTCCCTCCTCTAGGGTTAGACAGCGGAGGTTGGGGTGGGTGAATCCCTGGCGGTAAAGTTTGCCGTTCTGAATGTTGTAGCGGGTTGCTCTCCGCTGAAACTGTCGCGCTTTGACCTTGTCCTCTGGCAATGTCCCGGTGCGCTTGTACTTAATAATCTCGTCCATCCAGCTAGGATTGACCTCAATGTTGAAGATCTCCGCCAGGGTTTTTGTGATACTTGGCTTGTCGAGACACTCTACCCTTGTGTCCGTTGGACTCTGGTGTGGCTGGGCGGTTGCCAGTCTCGCTAGTGAATCAGTCCTAGCGTTTTTTTCCCTGGGGATCTGTGTGATGGTGTGAAATTTGAATTTTTTAAGCAGTGTCCTGACGTACCCTAAGTATGCCGCCAACTGCTGGTCCTTGGCCTGAAAGCTGTCGTTGACCTGGTTAACGACTAACTGAGAGTCGCTGAAGATGTTGACACTGTCAGCCCCTAAATCTATGGCCAGGAGTAGGCCGGCAATAAGTGCTTCATATTCCGCCATGTTGTTGGAAGCTTTGAAATTGAATTTCAACGCGTACTCCGGGTTCAGCCCCCCAGGACCTGTTAAGATGATTCCGGCGCCGCTGGCCTTGGCACAGGAGGAGCCGTCCACATGCAGGTTCCAGTCTGATTGCCTGGGAGATTGTTCCTCAAATACCACCATCTCCGTTCCTGGTTGTGCTCCGAGTTTGAATTTGGGCTGATGCTCAGTGAGCTCAGCAATAAAGTCTGCCACCGCCTGGCCCTTCATGGCGGTTCTTGGTTTGTAATCAATGTCAAATTTGCTGAGCTCAATGGCCCACTTGCTGAGGCGCCCCGAATGTTCAGGGTTCTGCATTACTTGGCTCAGCGGTTGATTGGTTAACACATGGATTGTGTGGGCTTGGAAGTACTGGCGGAGGCGTCTGGCGGCAACGATCAGTGCGAGAGCAAGTTGCTCCAAGGGAGGGTACCTCGTTTCTGCTCCGTTCATGCCCCTGCCGGCTAGAGGTGGCAAACGGGCCGACCCGGGCCATTTTAAGCGGGCCTAGTCGTGCTTCGTGCCGGCCCATTTATTATCGTGTCGGGCTCGTGCCGGCCCATTTACTTAAACATTAAGCCCAGCCCGGCCCATGGCCCGAGCCCATATCGTAGCGGGCCGTGCTCGTGCCGGGTCAATAACGGGCCGTGCTCGTGCCTACCCACTGTAAAGCACTATTTTAAAATCTTAATTTAAACAAATAAAAATTAATTTTATTTAACTATTTAGAAAATTAAAATAAATTAAGTTCTACAACGTTTTTCTTAATCTTAGCTTTTTAAGATTAGATTTCTAATAATTTTTTATATTCCACTATAAGAAAAAAAGAAAAAAAAAACTCAAAATATATTGTTTTTAGTATATTATTGTGAGATTAATCTTTATTAATATAATGAAGATTTAGTATCTATTATTATTTCCTTCATTCTATAGTTGTATTATTATGAGATTAGTCTTTATTAACAAACATATATTTAATATTTAGAAAAAATACTTATGTCAAAACAAGGATAAAATGTTTTGTTTCATTATTTTGACAATATAAAAGAAAGCATTGGTGGAATTGTCATGAGATTTTAAATAAAAATGTCTCATATTCAAATCTCATCATTGTAGTTTTTTAATTTTTTTTTTTTAAAATGAAATTTTGTGTTTGTAACGGGCCGGCCCACAATATGTCGTGCTCGGGCCGTGCCAGGCCTATTACGGGCTCGGGCCGGGCCGGGCCAATGGGCCAATATTTTTAGGCCCAGCCCGACCCGTTATTCTAACGTGCTCGGGTCGTGCCGGGCCAATAACGGGCTTGGGCCGTGCCGGGCTGCTTTTAAGCGTGCCGGGCCCGTGCCGTGCTCGTGCTTAGTGGCCCGTTTGCCACCCCTACTGCCGGCATAAAACACTGGGAGCTCATCTTGACCTTCCCGCCGGACGATGGCGCAGCTCACCGCTGATTATGATACCGCTAAGTATATGTACAGTATTTCTCCTTGCACAGGAATAGAAAGGAGTGGGACCGCAGCCAGGTATTCCTTCAAGCCCTGGAACGCCGCCTGGAACTCCGGGTTCCAGTTGATGACTTTCTTGTGAGTCGTTTTAAGGACTTTGAAAAATGGGGCGCACCTGTCAGTGAGTCTGGAGATGAATCGAGACAGGGCAGTTAGCTTGCCCTGGAGGCATTAGACGTGTACCTTCCACTCCGGGTCCTTCAGGTTGAGGATGGCTTGCACCTTGTCGGGGTTAGCCTCGATGCCTCGTTCACTGACAATATACCCTAGAAATTTGCTAGCGGTGATGCCAAAGAAGCACTTTTCTGGGTTGAGGCGCATACCATAGGCCAAGAGGATTGTTACTATGATTTTGAGGTTTGCCACGTGTCCGCTGGCCTTTACGCTCTTGACCAACATGTCGTCGACGTAGACTTCGATTATCTTGCCCAGGTGTTCCGCGAACATGGCGTTCATCAATCGCTGATAGGTAGCGCCTGCGTTCTTCAAACAGAAAGGCATAACATTGTAGCAATATAAGCCCTTGTCGGTGGTGAAGGTGGTGCACTCCTGGTCGTCGGGATGCATTTTGATCTGATTATAGCTGGAGAAAGCGTCCATCATGCTGAGGAGTTCATGTCCGGCGGTTGCATTAACCAGTTGATCAATGCGAGGTAGCGAGAAACTGTCTTTTGGGCATGCCTTGTTAAGATTTTTGAAGTCGACACACATCCGCCACTTGCCGGTAGGCTTCTTAACCATAACCAGATTGGAAATCCACTGGGGATAGATGACCTGGCGGATGAACCCAATGCCCTGGAGTTTGGCCATCTCCTCTCCTATTGCGTGGTACTTCTCTTCGTCGAAGGCTCTCCACTTCTGTTTGATAGGATAGAAGGATGGTTTGATGCTCAATTTGTGCGTGATGATTTCAGGGGAGATACCCGGCTTGTCTGCGTATGACCAGGCGAAGACCACATCGTTGTCATGTGAGTTCCGTCGCCACCTCCGGGTCTAGTTGAGCGCCTATGCGGACTGTCCGTTCAGGGTGCTCGTCAGAAATGCTGACAACCCTCAATGACGTTTCAGGATTGACTGGCTCCTTTTTTACATACTTCTTCTCGTCATCCCTAGGATCCTCAAAGGTATTAGGTAGCGGTGCCCGACCGCCAACTGCTAGGATCTCACGGCTGCGGGTTGACAGTGCTATGGTAGATGAATAACATTCTCTTGCCAACTGCTGACTTCCCTTGACACAGCCTGTGCCGTTGGGTGTGGGGAACTTCATGAGAAGCATGTAACCGGCGATGATGCACTTGAGCTTGTTGAGTGCTGGCCGGCCAATGATGGCGTTATATGAGCTGAAACAATCGACAATTATGAACTTTGTATGTACCTCCGCCATACATGGACTAGCGCCGATAACTAGTAGCATATAGTCAGAACCCAGCGGCTGCGTGATGTCCCCGGAGAAGCTAAGCAGTGGCTCATGATCTTGGAGTAGTTTTCTGTTCCGTTTAAGGTTGTTGTAACAATTGCTGAAGATGACATTGACAGCGGACCCGCTGTCCACCAGGATTCTTCCCACTGACCATTTGTCGAGAATGGCATCGATCAAGAATGGGTCGTCATGGAGCAGATGTACTCCTCGTTCCTCCTCCTCTGAGAAGGTAATGGGCTCCCAACCAGATTTTGGGAGTTTGGTGGATCTTTCGTAGCGGATGTTACAGACTTCCTTTGGGTGATTTGCCCGTGCATAACGCTTACTTGCCTTGTGAGACATGTTGGTGATTGGAGCACCGCCGTCGATAGTGTTGATGCGGCCCAAGGGCTCGATGTTGGCGATCACAGGTGGCGGCTGGTGCACCTTGAATTGTTCCATCTTGCCCTCACGGTACAAGGTTTCAATGGCCGTTTTGAGAGCATTGCAACTGTTGATATTGTGACCGCTGTCCTCGTGGTATTTGCACCACCTGCCTGTGTTTCTTGGTTTGCCCGTTTTCGGGTACTTTCCCGGGGGTGGCCCTGGGATCTGATCCTTGCACTGATTGTATATTTCCTCATACGAGGCTGTGAGGCTGTAAATACAGCATACCGCTGAGAGGATTCCGTTGGTTTGTTGTGGTTGTCCCCATGGGATGGGCGGTTTCCCTTGTAATGTTGGTCCTTCTGCTGCTTATTCTGATAGTGGCCCTGTTACCACTCCCTCTTCTTGTCAGTTGGAGTTGTGGCGGGAGTTTTGTTACTGGTCTCCTGATGGCTGGAGGAGGGTTGTGTCGATTTTGTTGGTGTTGCTGGTGGCGGTGGTCGTACACCACATTTGGATGATTGTAGTTGATGTGATAGAGGAATGGCCCCCTGAGGAGTCCCTACTTGAAAGCCGCCGCAGCCATTGTTTTATCAAGATCACGGCATTGAGATGCTGCCGCCCGCCACCTTATGAATAATGCCTTTAGTGTTTCCTCCGTACCCTGTTTGACGTTGAATAGTTGGCTTGTATTGTGGTGTCCCGCGGATAGTAGGATGAACCGAGAAAGGAAAGCATGCGATAATGCCTGGAATGAGTCAATGGATCCCGGCGGGCACTCGAAGAACTAATTCATTGCCTCATTGTCCAGCGTTTCGCTGAACAAGTGGCACAGGGTGGCGTCATCGAATCCTTTGTTGTTGGTGACCTTCTTGAAGGTGTCCATATGGACGAAGGGATCAGTCTTACCGCTATAATGTGACATTTTTTGGGTCTTTGCGTAGGCCGGTCTGACAGCCTGCAGGATCGCAGCGGTGAATGGTCCTGGCCTGGACGCGAAAAGTGGATTTGAAATTGGCGCCGAGGAGCCTGATTCCGCCCGGGCTAACCTTTGTTCCAACTGCAGCATCCTCTCCAGTATTTGAGCGGTTGCGCCGCCAGCGGGGCCTGGCCGGGCACTCCGCTGGACTGACCCTCGCCTAGGGGCAAGCGGGTTTCCCTCGGTTCTTGCCCTAGCCCTCGAGCGGTGGGTGTGCAACGATGATTCTGCTTCCTGTTCCAACATTAACTGGGGCACGGGGGATGGCACCGCTCCCAATAACTCTGGTGGGTCCAGCGGGACCTGCAACTGCATGACTGGTGTCGGTACCAATGCGCCGGTACTAGGCCGGCTGTGCCTGGTGCTCCGTGATTGTTGGCTCGGTGCCGGGTTGGTGGTTGCCTCCAGCGTTCTTTTTAGTTCGTCGAAACGTGACACCAGCGTGGCCACCTGCCTTTGGGCCTCGGCCTTTTCTTTGCGTTCTTGTTCACGTTCTTTGTTTGCCTTATGAAGATCCGCCAGTGCCAGCTTATATAGAGAGGTGAGGTCTTGGCCTGGTGGGCGACTGCTACCTGGGTTTGTCTCAGCGCTGGGGTTTACCGGGGTGCTGAATAGTGCGCGATTGATGTTTACCGCCGGGTTGGTGGGTTGGGGAATGGCCGACTGGTCTGCCTGCTCTTCAGCGTTTCCCCCGCTACCATTAGTCATGGTGATTGTGGCGGGATGACCTTTTGTTCAAGGGTTCCCACAGACGGCGCCAATGTTGATGCTCAAAGTCCGGCGGTAGCCGATCTTTAGTTTAACGTGGGTCCGATGGGCGAACCGTTACTCTGAGGACTTGATGGCCTTCACTAGCTGCCACACGAGAGACCGGGCGTCAAAGGGAGACTGTATTGGGAGGTCTTCACTTCTCCGATGCCTAAGTCAGTCAACGTACACAGGCAACATAACAGTAAAATGAGTAGTAAATGCGTAATTAATGAGGAGAGAGGAGAGAACCTTTTATAGGTGGGGAGAAGGTTGATCTTCTCCTTATTTTCGATGTGGGACTGATGTGCTTCGATTCCCAACGTCTGGAGCTTCTGACGCTATCTTGGCGCGGCGCGTGGAGGCGAGTCAGCGGTGATCTGGGGGCGATCCAGGGCTCAGGCGGTAGCCCGCCTGGCCGTGCCTTCACAGGTCACCCCTATATATGGTGAGAGTCGGTACCTCTAGCGGTACAATGAACGTGGCTCATTATAGCTAATTATGCTTGCAAACGCATATGTAGGTACACATACATATATCAGAACATATGTGAAAGAATGCCAATTAATCTACTGCATATATCAATATAAAGATGGCTACTGTGGCAGCATTATGTCTTGTACTGAAATATGCAGATTTATCTTGAATTCATATGTGTTATTATCAGAAGCACATATATTTTGTTTATAAATCAAATAAATGAGTATTGAATTCAATGTAAATACGATACATAATTATCAACATGGTTTGATGAATTTCTACAGTGCTACTGATATGCATGTCAATATTTATGAACAGTATTTCAAAACAATGTCCCAGATCATTTAACTTATCATAACTTAAACAAACATTGATTTAAATCCGAGTATAGATGCTCTGATACCAATTGTTAGAAAACATAAACTGAAACATCTTGTAAACCAAGAAAGCTATCTCAGAAAATAAATCAAATGTTGATATGAACTGGATAGTTAACTTAGTAAACTAACTTGGTTGTCTGGTGTTGGAATCCATCTTGATCTTTCCTAGATTCACACTGTATCTTCTCAGCTTTGCTTGATGGGACAAATCAGTATGAGAATGGTGATGTGTTCTAGCAGGGATCAAAATCGGTAAAGGCCTCAATTTTATAAACTGATATTCAGTAGTTACATGACAGTTCCTTCCATCAAGGAACTGTCAAAATAACTTCCTATCTAAATCCAATTTGTCTGAATCATCATTACTTTTGAATTTTAATTCTAAACAGATAATGTCATATATATATGCTTAACTCGATCAATTAATATATATATATATATATATATATATATATGTTAACTGCAATACATTGAAATCAAGTCCAAAAGGTTTATCTGCTGCTACCCGATATACATAGTATATAAGTCTAGTTCATATATGCTGTTGAGCAGCATAATTCATATTACAAAAACAAATGCAGATGGGTCTGAAATAGATTTGCAGTTTTGTCCTCAGATTTGCGAGCAATGGATCGAGATAGTCTATAAGGTAAATTCATTTACGTATGTACTGCTCTGCATTGCTAATGTTGGTAGCTGGAGTCTGGAGATCGAGTCCATGCATGCATGATGCATGTTAATTTGCTATTGCTATTTTGAATTAATGGAAATCGATCCCTTTTGGTGCGGGCGGGAGATTCGAGTGAGACGGCGAGAGCAGCTCAACATAACCATGTTCTGCGGGTCCTTTGTGGTATTGATCGAGGTGCAGGCGTGCGGCTCCATGAGCAAGAGAATGATAATAGCTCTACTGGTGGTTTTATTTTCAATTATTCCCCTTGTTCTCTTCCTTTAAGTCCACTATAATAGTTGACCCCTCGATGGGATTTATTTCAAAATTCCCTCTGCCATTGATGGTTGTATTTGAAATCTATGTTTTTTCATTCTTAAGTGGTAGTTGCAATTTTTAGTCCTTGTCCTTGTGTTTTTCACTTTTTCATATATGCAGTAAAGAAGCACTTTGGCATAAGAAAAAACTTCACTAACCATCCCTAGTCAGCATGGGCTGCCCATGATTCTCTAATACCCTACCAAGACTTAACACGTAGGGGACCTTTGTCTAGCACCCTCTTTTGTCTCTTCCTTTATTCAAAATGTTTTATGATCTACTGCAGAACTACCTTATTTACATTTATTTGGGAAACGTAGTGGGCCTATATTGAGTTTGTTTATTATAGCATGGTTCAATTATAAATCTATCCTCTATACTCAAAAATACAAGTAAAGAATTAGCTGAAGAAAAGGAAAAGTTGAGAAAGTTGAAAGCCTACAAGTTTAGGCTCAAAAGAGAAACGCCAGACTATTGGAATATTCTTTATAGTCCAAAAAAGAATTTACAAAGTTGAAAATCAATCAGAGATCTGGAATATATTCTCCGAGAGGAACAAAAACCTCTTGATTATTTGAGCATTGGTTATTAGATCCAAAAATCACTTGTATCAGAGCTTGCAAAGAGTTCAAAAGGGGAATCCCTAATGGGGACAATGTCAGAATTGCTAATAGAGAAGTTGAATTCTCTACTAAAATCTTCTGATGAGAAATATCAGAAACTGATACAAGAAGTATCTAGATATCAAACTCATCTAGAAAAAATACCAGATATAATCGCCCAATTAGAAAAATTGAAGCACAAAATTGATTATATCAAAGAACTATTGTAAATGATAATGACTATTCATGCAATAAGTATTGCTTAATGTATGCGATTGACAGACTCGTAATGTATGCTATTGACATACTTGTAATGTGCGATTGATTAGTATAGCTATTATGTATTGCCTTTTGTATACATAATGTAACCCTATATAAACCTCATGGTGAGATGAATACAAGACAATACAATTTTTCCAATTCTCTAACACACGTTATCAGCACGATTCTCTAACCCAAGCCCTAGCCAGAGAAAGAAACCCTACACCTCCCTGCTGCAACTTCCCTGCAGCCTCCAGCCTTGCCGCAACTTCCCTACAGCTTCCTGCCGCAAGCCGCAAGCACTGCAGCTCCCTGCTGCAAGCCCCAGCACGCTGCTACTATCCCTCTGCACACTTGCGCGCTGCTGCAGCCCCCTGCACACCTGCACACCAGTCTAAGCACCAGCCCACGCACACTTACTCACCAGCCCGCGCGCACCTACTGCCCCTGCAGCCCTGCGTTCCAGCCCTCTGCCACGACCAGGATTGCAAACCGATTGCAATCCTAGCTTAGGGTTGAACAGCCACTACAATCCTAGCTTAGGATCGAACAGCCACTGCAATCCTAGCTTGGGATTGAAGCAACATCTGCAATCCTTTCATGGTCTCAAGCCTGGCTGCCCCCTGCACGCTGTCTGCACCTGCTGCTACTGCCAATCGCTGCTGCTACTGTCCTAACACGCCTGCATCAACACGCGCGTGTTCTCAAGCCCCAAATCATGTAAGTTTTGTAATTGAGGTTACTGCTTTCTTGTATTTTAAATTCCTTTTATTTTTTGCACAATTTTGGAATATATGAACATGATTTTAAGTATTTAATAAAGTGGAATTGTGGAGATTCACGCTTAACGAACTAAGAGTGCTCGTATGAACTAAGAGTGTTCGTAATGCTCGGACTAAGAGCGTCCGTAAGCATCAAATTGTGACCATATTAAAACATTATTGTTTGGTCTAATCCAAAAGAGATTCTTGGAAATTGTTTTCTTAGTAGCATAGCTCGGAAATCTTATTATTTTAGTTTTCGTGGAAGTTTAGCTCTGAAACTAATATATCTTCTCTTCTTATTTTCAGGATGTTGAATGAACCTAGACTCGACTTTCCCATGCTTGACTCAACAGGCTCGGATTACCACAGTTGGGTAACCGATGTTGAGAACCACCTCACTTCAAAGGGAATATTACCCATAATCCAGGCACCTAACCAGGATCGTGTGTTCGTGCAAACACCTACAAAGCATGCTCAAGCAGTTATCTTGATGCGACGTCATATGGACAAGGCACTCAGATTGGAGTATATGTCGATCAAGGATGTAAGAGAGCTATGGGTAGCGCTAGAAGAGCGCTTTGGCAATGTCCAAGATTCCCTCCTCCCTAACTTGAAGGTTCAATGGAACAATCTGCGCTTTGCTGATTTCAAGTCTGTTGCTTAATATAATTCAGAAGCTCTTCGCCTACAGTTAGAGGTGGCAAACGGGCCACTAAGCACGAGCACGGCACCGGCCCGGCACCCTTAAAAGCGGCCCGGCACGGCCCAAGCCCGTTATTGGCCCGGCACGACCCGAGCACGTTAGAATAACGGGTCGGGCAGGGCCTAAGAATATTGGCCCGGCTCGGCCCGGCCAGAGCCCGTAATGGGCCCGGCACTGCCCGAGCACGACATATTGTGGGCCGGCCCATTACAAACACAAAATTTCATTTTGTTTTTAAAAATATTAAAAAACTACAATGATGAGATTTGAATATGAGACATTTTTATTTAAAATCTCATGATAATTCCACCAATGCTTTCTTTTATATTGTCAAAATAATGAAACAAAACATTATATCCTTGTTTTGACATAAGTATTTTTTCTAAATATTAAATATATGTTTATTAATAAAGACTAATCTCATAATAATACAACTATAGAATGAAGGAAATAATAATAGATACTAAATCTTCATTATATTAATAAAGATTAATCTCACAATAATATACTAAAAACAATATATTTTGAGTTTTTTCTTTCTTTCTTTCTTATAGTGGAATATAAAAAATTATTAGAAATCTAATCTTAAAAAGCTAAGATTAAGAAAAAGGTTGTAGAACTTAATTTATTTTAATTTTCTAAATAGTTAAATAAAATTAATTTTTATTTGTTCAAATTAAGATTTTAAAATTGTGCTTTATAGTGGGTAGGCACGAGCACGGCCCGTTATTGACCCGGCACGAGCACAGCCCGGTAAGATATGGGCTCGGGCCACGGGCCGGGCCGGGCTTAATGTTTAAGTAAATGGGCCGGCACGATAATAAATGGGCCGGCCCAAGCACGGCACGAAGCACTACTAGGCCCGCTTAAAATGGGCCGGGCCGGGCCGGGCCGGCCCGTTTGCCACCTCTACCTACAGTCCATGTTGAGGTTTTGTGGACAACCTGTCACAGAGCAAGAGCTAATTGAGAAAACTCTCTCCACCTTCCCTGTTTCAGCCATTGTGGTATCAAAGCAATACCGCACTGAAGTCAATGCTGGACGGATCACGAGGTTTCATCAGCTTATCAATCTCATATATGTAGCTGAGAAACATGATAACATACTCGTGAGGAATTATAATTCAAGGCCCATTGGAACTAAGAGCGTTCATGAGGTGAATTATAATGCACCCAAAAGAGAGTGCAAGGAGCAGAACCCTAAGAATAAGGGATATGAGGGACGTATGGGTCCATATAACCGCCTTAACAAGGAAGGAAACCACAGGTTTGGTGCGGATACACGTGGTGGCAATGCCACACTTAGGAGAGGTGGTCGTGGTGGTGGCGCCATGGCTAGTGGTGGAGGCGCCATGGCTAGTGGTGGAGGCGTCATGGGTCGTGGTGGTGGCACCAACCCTCCTAGGGAACGACCACAACGTGCACCTCAATTAAAGAGAGGCAACCACAATGACATGTGTCATCGATGTGGATCAAGTGAGCATTGGTTCAAGCAATGCAAGGCAAGCGAGCAATTAGCTTCAAGATACAGGGCATACAAGGACCTGAGGGAGCAAGAAGTGTACCTTACAGAAGAAGAAGAAAATGGTCGAGACATCCATCTCACCATAGAGGACTTCAAAACTGACGATGAAGTGCATAAGGATGCCACAGACTTTGATTAGATTAGTCCTTTTATTTTCCAAGAATTTTTGTAATGGCAATATGCCTTAGTCAAAAAATGACAATTGTATTAAACTCTTTCTTGTGTGGTGCACCTAATGAAATATGATGTCTAGGAAAGTCATTGAGATTAATGGTACTTAAGAGAGCCTCGCTCCACCAACATCTCTCTCTACTTTCCTGGTCATATTTGATTGGAGTTACCAAACGGATAGAGTGACTACAATGTGTCTTAGTTTGATTTTATTTTGGATTAGACTTTTTGAGACCTTTAATGAAATCATTGGCTATCTTTATTAATAAAGTATCGTATTATTATTCGATGTCATGGACATGTTTTAATTCCGAACTTTATTTTTTCAATATGTTTCCTGGAGAGTTGGAATGCCTTGTTGATAGTGGCACCACACATACTATATTGCGACATAGGCAACTATTTCTATGGATGACGTCCAGTCGATCTTCTGTGACTACGATGGCTGGACCATCACAATTGATTCATGGTCGAGGACCAGCTCAATTTATGTTGCCAAATGGCACAAGTATTAATGTCACCGAAGCTCTATATGCTCCAAGGGCTGGAAGGACCCTATTGAGTTTTAAAGATATAAGAGCCAATGGTTTTCATGTGGAAACACATTATGAGAATGGACAAGAGTTCCTTTGCATCACCTCTAATGACTATGGACATAAACGAGTATTAGAGAAACTTATGTGTCAATCTAGTGGATTGTATGCAACCACTATTCGAGTTATTGAATCCAACCATATCATGAGAGATGACTTATGGGATTCTAACACATATAGGCTTTGGCATGACCGTTTGGGACACCCAGGTCTTGATCTGATGATCCATATATTAAAGACTTCACACGGACATCCATTTTTCAAAACGAAAAGAAGTCAGAACCAAAATTCGATCCAAGGTAGGGCTAGCGCCCCCTACCCCCTGCGGCCCAAAAGTGGTATTGACGCCACCAATACCTCCTTGGTTCCTTTTTCTACTTCTAAAGTCAATTGTGACTTCGTGGTTCAACCGGATACTTCCCTGGTTGCTTCTAAAGCCCATCTTTCGTTTTGCAAAGCCTGCTCTTTAGCAAAATTAGGATCTAGACCATCCTATGCAAAGGACACTAAAGAAAATATTTCATTCTTACAAAGAATCCAAGGTGATATTTATGGACCTATTCAACCAACTTGCAGACTATTTATATTTTATGGTGTTGGTTAATCCATCGACACGATGGTCACATGTCATGCTATTGTCCACAAATGCTGCATTTGCTAAACTCCTAGCACAAATCATTAAATTAAGGGCTCACCACCCTGATCATCCCATTAAGTCAATTCGTCTTGACAATGCTGGAAAGTTTACATCAAAAATGTTTGATGACTATTGCATGTCCATTGGGATTGAGGTTGAACACCCTGTTCCTCATGTCCACACCCAAAATGGTCTCGCAGAAGCTGCCATTAAAAGACTTCAAATGGTCGCTAGAGCATTGGTTATGCGCACCAATCTCCCTGTTTCTGCTTGGGGCTATGCAATATTGCATGCAGTTGTGCTCATTCGTCTAAGGCCTACTGCCACTCAACCCTTTTCTGCTTCTCAGATGGTTACTGGATATGAGCCTGATGTCTCACACTTACGCATATTTGGGTGTACAGTTTATGTGCCAATTGCGCCGCCACAGCGCACCAAAATGGGTCCTCAAAGACGATTAGGTATTTATGTTGGATATGACTCTCCAACCATTATTCGCTACTTAGAACCCTTGACAGGCGATCTATTTACCGCTAGATTTGAGGATTGTTACTTTGATGAGACAGTCTTCCCGTTGTTAGGAGGAGATAGGAACAATAATGTTCAACAGGAACAACAGGAATTGTCGTGGTCTGTCCCCATTTTGTCTCATCTTGATCCCCAAACCGCACAGTCTGAAATTGAAGTGCGGAGAATTCTCGATCTTCAGAACGTAGCAAACTCTATGCCTGATGCGTTTTCTGATATCGCTAAAGTGACAAGATCACATATACCTGCTGCAAACGTGCCTACAAGGATTGATGTCCCTAAAAATCATGGACATGGTGCCACCCCTAGGGGTATTGGGCATGGCGCCGCCACCACTAATAGTGATGGTAATGTGGCTCCCAGCAAGGAAACATGGGAGGCCCAAAAGTTCGATGGATTCTCGCCCGAGAAAGAAAGCAAGTTTGGCACAGAAAGATCAATTAATCATCGACATAAATAACCCGTCTCATGAAGATATTTCGAATTATGGTTATGTCCAAGAGACATCATTGGGGGACGCTCAAATGTTATAACCAATTTCAGGGAATAAGGAGATCTCCATGAATTACACTAGTGTACATGATACGTTGAATCGAGATTCCATTATCCTTGATGATGTATTTGCATATTCTATTGCTCAAGGAGTTATAGAACACGATGATATCGAACCTTGCTCCGTTGAAGAATGTCAAGGAAGAGCAGACTGGCCTAAATGGAAAGATGCGATCCAGGTTGAATTGGATTCACTAACAAAGAGACAGGTATTTGGGCCTATAACACTGACACCCCCAAGTATAAAGCCTGTTGGCCATAAATGGGTCTTTGTTAGAAAGCGTAATGAGAAAAATGAGGTTGTTAGATACAAAGCCCGCCTTGTGGCGCAAGGTTTCTCACAACGCCCCGGAATCAACTACGAGGAGACATATTCTCCCATAATGGACGTTATAACGTTCCGCTACCTTGTCAGTTTGGTAGTTTCCAAAAAACTTGACATGCAGCTTATGGATGTGGTTATAGCATATCTCTATGGGGATCTAGATTTAGAGATATATATCAAGGTTCCAGATGGACTCCAATTACCCAAGTCAAGTGGCTCTAAACTACGGAGCGCGTTTTCAATAAGATTGAGACGCTCACTATATGGATTGAAACAATCCAGACGGATGTGGTATAACCGTCTAAGTGACTACTTGATTGGGAAGGGACATGAGAATAATGAATTATGCCCATGCGTGTTTATAAAAAGGACAAGTTCCGGATTTGCAATTATAGCAGTTTATGTCGATGACATGAACCTAATTGGAACTGTAGATGAGTTAAAGGAAACTGCTAAGTACTTGAAATCCGAATTTGAGATGAAAGATCTTGGGAAAACACGGTTTTGCCTCGAACTAGAACTCGAGCACCGTAGTGATGGGATTATGATCCATCAGTCAGCGTATACTAAAAAATTATTAAGGCGCTTTAATGAAGATAAAGCAAAGCCTGTGAGTACTCCCATGATCGGTCGTTGTCTTGAGCCTGAAAAAAATCTGTTTCGTCCAAGGGATGAGGATGAAGACTTATTAGAGGCTGAAGTGCCCTATCTAAGTGCAATAGGCGCACTATTGTACTTAGCTCAATGCACAAGACCGGACATCTCATTCGCAGTGAACTTGTTAGCTCGACACAGTTCTGCGCCAACACGCCGCCATTGGATTGGCATAAAGACAATCTTTCGATACTTGAGAGGTACGATTAATACGGGCTTGTTCTATCCCTACAGAGAGAAAAGAAATAACGGAAGTGTGGGATCGAACTCCACAAGGCAAAACGCCACCTTCCGTGCTCCTCCTCCCCTCCATCAAAATGACAACGATGTCTTGATGGGTTTTGCTGATGTAGGGTATCTCTCTTACCCTCACAAAGGTCGCTCCCAAACGGGTCATGTCTTTACTATAGGAAGCACTGCGATATCTTGGAGGTCTACAAAGCAGACCCTTGTTGCTACTTCCTCAAATCATGCAGAGATTATCGCTCTACATGAAGCCGTGCGAGAATGCATATGGCTAAGGTCTGTAGTTGTCTATATTTGAGGAACTTGTGGTTTGTTAATGTTTAAAGTTCAGCAGTAGCTAAACCTTTGCTAACACTGGTCCGATGGGCGGACCGCTATCTATGATACTCTTTAGAGCTCCCGCTACCTGTCAAGTGAAATACAGACGGCGTTAAAGGGAGACCGCGCTGGGCGGTCTTCTCCTCTCCGATAAGTTAGTCGATGTATTTGTGTTGACAAAGTAACAGTAGGTAAGTATTAAATGCGTAATTAATGAAGAGAGAGGAGAGAACCTTTTATAGGTGAGGAGGGAGCTGATCTTCTCCATGTTTTTGATGTGGGACTAATGTGCTTTAGTCCCTAGCTTCTGGAGCTTCTGATGTTGTCTTGGCGCGGTGCGTGGCGGCGCGTCAGCGGTGATCTGGGGGCAAGCCGGGGCTCAGGCGGTAGCCTGCTTAGCTATGTTCCCGTAGGTCACTCCTTTGGCGAGAGTCGGTACCGCTGGGGGTAGCATGAGCGTGGCTCATTATAGCTAATTATGCTTGCAAATGCCTATGTAAGTACATGGTTTGAAGTCTACCACAAATGAACCTACATGCATTTATGAAGATAATGCAACATGTATTGAGCAAATAAAGTTAGGTTTCATCAAAGGCAATAACACCAAGCATATATCGCCTAAGTTCTTTTACAATCTGCAACAACAAACACTTCTAAATATTGAAGTGAATCAAATCCGTTCAGAGGATAATGTAGCGGACTTCTTTACCAAGTCGTTATCTAAATCCACCTTCGAGAAACATGTAAAGAGCATCAGATTAAGAAAGTTATCCGAACTCCCATAATTGTAGAAATCAGGGGGAGACCTTGACATCAGGGGGAGGTATAGTGTCTACATGTTCAATCTCGAAAAGTGAAGGACGTGTTGTGCTCTTTTTGCCCTTCGACCAGGGTTATTTTTGTTCCACATGGTTTTTGTTACCTAGCAAGATTTTTAGTGAGGCAACAATCAAAGCGTCATCATCGAGTTTGAGCGGGACAAGGGGGAGTGTGGAAGGATGTCGACTACTCCACATTCACGCGCATTGTGCTCTTTTTCTCCTTCGACCAAGGTTGTTTTTTCCCATAGGGTTTTTATTACTTGGCAAGGTTTTTGACGAGGCAACTTAGAAGCGCATAGCAGAGGCAACACTATTGACATGGAATATCTAAGGGGGAGTGTTGTAAATGATAATGACTATTCATGCAATAAGTATTGCTTAATGTATGCGATTGACAGACTCATAATGTATGCGATTGACAGACTCGTAATGTATGCGATTGACATACTTGTAATATGCGATTGATTAATATAGCTATTATGTATTGCCTTTTGTATTCATAATGTAACCCTATATAAACTTCATGGTGAGACGAATACAAGACAATACAATTTTTCTAATTCTCTACAACAAGAACTTCCAAAAACGGAAGAACAAAGGCTAACAACTGTTAGTAGAAAAATCAATGAACGAAAAAAAATGCTGGATTCTATGAAAAATATACTGAAGGACAAGAAAGTGCCTACAATAAAAACAAAGAAAGCTAATGGATTCAAACCATTAGAAAGACCAGAGAAGAATCTTGTTCCAAACATGATTTTTCTAGAACCATCTACTAGTCATACTAGTATTCGGTATGAAAACTCGAAAGAAGAGAAAAGAGATGTCAAAAAGATGAGCATCTTCGGAAAAAAGAAAGGAGTACAACTCCTAAATGCTGAAGAGTTTGAGTATAATGAAATCGAATATGAGGTAAAAAACTCCTCAATTCCAAAGTTAGATTTTAAACAAATCTACAAAAGGGGAAAGTTTGATCTGATGGACAGCCATCACTTCAAATTATTGGAATTCACAACCCCTTCTACAAAAGGAGAAACAGTTCTCTTGATGATCACTCATGCTGAAGTTGCCAGAGCAAGAACCAAAAATTATCAATTTATGCACATTGAAGCAGTCCAAGTAGGCATAAAACTTCTTGCCCGAGAAGGTATAAACTGTTCAGTTCTATATGTCCTACAAGACAATAGACTAACAGATTTTCAAGCTAGTCTGTTGGGAAACCTTGAAGTATCCCTATGCAATCAAGTGGCATATTTCAACTGTTTCCCAAACTTCTCAACTAGCTTGAAAGATGCAGCTCACTGTTTACGACTGAGAGTCAAGACAGATGGAATATCAATGAAAGAAGATATGCAAGAACTTGCAAAGTATACAGAATATACTATAAACTGATGAGTACCACAGTAGAACCCAAGACAAGGATATCAAATATCCCAGGTCTTACTACTGGGTTTCTCACCAGTCAGAAGAACCATTCTCAACAGATTCACAAGGTTACTTGGAATGAGGTAACTTTTCCTATTGAATGAAAATTATCTAGCCTGAAAAAGACACCAGAGAATGTGAAAGCAGAAAGACTGGAGAAATCAATCTAAATTTCGACAATCACAGAAAAAGTGATGACTGTCCTGAAAATATCAGGATAAACAAAAATCTTCTCAGAAGAAGCTACAGCACTAGAGAGGCTAGTGTTAGTGGTACCAAATACTCTGAAGAACCATCAGAGCCTATCACTGAAGAAGAACTAGAAGCTGATCTGAACAGACCAGTTAATATGCTCATTGTAGAAAAGCTCTATAAACTCTATGATGAAGCAGAATCTTGCGATAATCTTGAACGATTAGAAAAACTAATCGAAGAAATGAAAAAATTCAATACAAGAAAGGTAAGAAAAATCCTTCCTTATCAAGATATTGAAATGGAAGAAGGAGATAGCTCCAAAACTTTCATCATAGGAGAAAAGGGAAAACTAAAACTCCCTGTGCAGAAAGCCCCCACGGGCATAAAAGAAGAGAGAAACTCTCAAAGAAAATTTCTGTTATGGAATACTGAATATACCAACCAACTAGGGATGTCATGAATCCAAGTTCCACAGAAAAAGAAAAGAAAAATATTACTCAAAAAAATTCAAAAAGAGTAATAAGAAAAAAGATTGGAAATTCAAAAAAAGTTCCAATTTCAAAAAACAACAGGATGAAGATCCAAAAAAAAAATTCTTCAAGAAAAAGAAGAATCACAGAGCGAACCATCAGAATACTCAACTAGGCAAGAAAGCTTGTAGATGTTGGTTATCTAAAGCTGAAAGGCACTATGCCAATGAATGCCCAGAAAAAGGTAAAAGATCTACTAAAGCTCTATTTGAAGAATACGAGCCTATAGTAGAAACAGCTAACATGAAAGGCTACGAAATAACCCATTCTGATGAAGAAGATGATGACAGGTCAGTCTACTCTGCCTGGTCAGAAAAAGAAGAATCATCTGACTCTGAAACAGATTCTGGAGTAGATTACTTGGAGTCTAGACAGATGAATGTTCTACAAGTCAAAAACTGGGAAGAAAGTAAGACGGAAGCAATAACGTCTTCTTATCAGGTGAACCCTGGTACATTCTTTTGTGACTTCTGCTTATGTCACGAAAACAATGGACTTCCTATGTTCTGTGAAAAGTCAAAAAAGACTTATTACAAAGAATGCTTCATAGCTGAAACAAGAAGAAAGACCAAGGATGGCCTTGTCAGCCAATTAGTAGAACAAGAATATGAAAAATATTTATGTGAGAAAAAAGAGAAAGAATTAGAAACCCAGTTCCAAGAAATTATGGAACCATCTTCCTCAAAAATAAAGGAAGAAAAAATCGAGGAAGAAAACCTCGATACAACCATTGAACTGGTTGAAATACCAGAAAATGTTCCAGAAGAATGTAAACCATTCATACCCAAGGAACAAGCTCAAGAAAATGAGCCTGAACAAGCTCAGGAAAACGAGCTTCAACAATCGAAAGTCGTCTCTACTAGTAAATACAACAACTACATACAGATTTGACTCAAATTCCCTGATCACAAAAAATATCATCTACATGCATTTGTAGACAATGGATCAGGATTTACAGTTGCAAAGAGATTTGCAATTCCAGAAGAACTTTGGAAAGGAGATAAGAAAAGAATAGCTACTGGTGTCCAGTTTGATGGAAGCCACCTAACCATGAACAAGGTAGCTAGAAATGTTCATATCACCATTGGTGGAGGAACATTTATTATCAACACTCTTTGGCAATCAGAAGGCCAAGGATCTAATTTCTTGTTGGGAAATGATTTTATTCTCCAACAAAGATTCATTCAAGATGAAGAAGCGATAGGCTTCAGAAAAAGAGAACGGGTGTTCTGGGCAGATCGGCTTACTCAAGCCAAAAGTGTAGTAGGTCCAAACTTTACTACACAATATCAGAGATCGCAACAGAATAGTGGTGATCTTACCCCCTACAAACCCAAATTTGAAACCATCCTCCAAATTAAACAACAAGAAGAACTACTTGTTGAAAAATCATCTGAATCATCTTCTGAAGATGAAGAAAAATAAGAAACAACTAGCGCAGATGAAGAAGCTAGTTTCATTCATGAGCATAACCTTAAGCACTTTCAGAATAAGCTTGAGTCTCAGAAAATTCTCACTCTTGATAAAATCAAGAAACTACTCGAATAGAATATCGATGTAGACCCTCAGAAGTTTTGGGAAAAAGACTCAGTGGTCTGTGAATTAAGATTACATGATATGAATGTCATCTGTCATGTCAAACCTATTCCTCAATACAAAGAGGAAGACCATAAAGAATTCAGAAAAGATATTAAAGATCTCCTGAACAAGACATTAATTCAACCTTCCACTAGCCCTCATCATGCTCCAGCATTCCACGTAAGAAATCATGCAGAAAACCTCAGAGGCAAAGCTAGAATGGTGATTGACTTCAGAGATGTCAATAAGAAGACTGTCAAAGATGGTTATCAAATTGCTTAAGTTAGAGTACTGATCAACCAGCTCAGAGGAGCTAAAGTCTTTTCAAAATTCGATGCAAAGTCAGGTTTTTGGCAGGTCAAGATGCATCCTGAAAGTGTTCCTCTCACTGCATTCGGAACACCACAAGGCCATTACGAATGGCTAGTAATGCCTTTTGGTCTAAAACAAGCCCCCTCAATCTTCCAAAGAAAGATGGACAACATCTTCAAGCATGTGGCTGAGTTCTGCGTAGTCTATATTGATGGCATCCTTGTCTTCTCCAAAAACAGAGAAGAACACATGAAACACCTCTATGAGGTTGTAAAGCTGATAGTTCAGCATGGAATTATCCTAGGATAAAAGAAAATCTTCTTTATCCTCGATGAAGTTGATTTTCTACGAATAAATACCAAGAATGGAGTAATAAAACTCCAACCTCACATCCTTGAGAAAATCTGGAAGTTTCCAGATAGAATTCCTGATGCTAAGAGTCTAGAAAGATTCTTAGGAGTTATCAATTATGGGAGAGATTTCATTCCCAAAATCTCAGGACTAACAGCAATGTTATCGCCTAAAACAAGTTCCAAGAGAAAATGGAACTTCACAGAAGATGATGAAAAAATTGTGAAGCAGATAAAAAATCTCTGCAAAAACCTCCCTCCTCTACAATAACCAGAGGAAAATGATGAAATTATCCTCCAAACAGATGCGAGTGATAACTATTGGTCCTATGTAGTTCTGGCAAAAACGCCTGGAACTAACATTGAAAAGATCAGCAAATTTTGTAGCGGCAAGTTCAGCCCTACATAACTAAATTATCCTACAAGGAAAAAAGAAGGGAAAATGATCATTTACTCAATTTTAGGCTAAAAATTGCCCACTTGCTCCACCAACTGTTTTTTAACCCCATTTACCCAAAACACTCTAAGGGATTATTTCCCCTTTACCCAATTAATTCTTTTTCTTTTTCTTTTTGAGACTTTTTTGCCCTCTCCTTCTTTCTCACTTAGTGAGAGAAGTCACCCTCCACCTTGCTGTGCTCCGGCGACCGGTGACCGGACTCCGGCGACCGATGACCGGAATCCGGCTATTCGAAATCCCACGACCGATGACCGGAATCCGAAATCCGGCTATTATTGCCCCCCAGTAATCATATTACTGCCCCCCAATAATCATATTATTGCCGTCCAGTGAATTGTATGAACTCCCAAAACCAAATGAATACACTACAGGCACAATTGATCAATTTATAATCATATTATTGGCTCCCAGTAATCATATTACTGCCTCCCAATACAAAGTCCAATGTCTCTACTGCCTCCCAATAGACCACCAAAAATGCACATTTTTGTAGGATTCACAGATAATTTGACTTTAATACACAGAAAACAACATGTAACTTATCAAAACACCACACTATAGTGATCCCTGTCCCTCGTATCAAAGTCTACTGGGGGCCAATAATGTTTCTACTGCCCCCCAGTAGACCATCAAACAAACCCCACAGTTTTTTTACTGGGGGGCACCCATGCTTCTCCTGTGGACACCCATGCTTCTCCAGCCTGATTCCGGCACGATTCCGACCGGACTCTTCTCCAGTCTCTCACCTGCAGCCCTTCTCCGACCGGTCCCAGCCCCGACGCAGCCCATCTCCAGTCGCTCACCTGCAGCGCATCTCCGACCGGTCCCATCTCCGCCTTCGTCTTCCCCAGGCCCTCTTCTCCAGTCTCTCACCTGCAGCCCATCTCCGACCGGCCTCAGATCGGTGATCCGTGATTGAGGATGGTCGGCACCAGATCAGTGATCGGCACCAGAACGGTGTTCAGTGATTGGCAGAGGTTGACGAAGATGGGGTTTGGGATGTGCTAGCCGGCGCCGAGATCGAGGTCGACGAAGAAGGTGTTGAAGACGTGGTCGCCACTGCCGGCTAGAGAGAGAGAGAGAGAGAGGAGGTGGAGATCGGGGGGAGAGCGAGAGTTTGGGAAGGAGAGAGAGACTGAGAGGAGATGGATGGGTTTAAATTTAATTAATAGGGGCTAAAATGTCAATAGATGTTAGATTGGGTAAACGAGGTTAAAAAACTCTTGGTGGAGTAAGTGGGCAATTTTTTGCCCAAAATTGGGTAAGTGGTCACAGCCCCAAAAAAGAAATCTTGGCTGTTAAGAAAATAATTTTAAATTCTCCAGCTTTTCTTGGAAAACCTTTTACTGTACGCACTGATTGTGCTAGAGTAAAGAATTTTAAAAATTTTAAACTTGATAAAGCTGCTGATAGAGGAAGATTAGCAAACTGGCAATTATTTCTTAACCAATATGATTATAATGTTGAATTAATTGCAGGAAATAAGAACTATCTTCCAGACGCCTTAACCAGAGAAATGGCAATGTTCAACCGAAAAGATAAAGACGAAGTTCGCAATCCCAGGAGCAGAAGAACTGGGAAACTGCTGAGGATCCCAAAGAAAAAAAAATCCTCAAAAGGTTTCTGCTAAGTCCAAAAGGCTTAGCCACAACTGATCAATCCCAGGGTAAAGAAATGGCTAGCCAGTCTCAAATGGCAGACAGTAAAGGCTCATCAAGACCGTTGACGGCTGTTGCTTTGCCAAAAAGCAAACCAACTCCAACTGGAGTTATAAATGTTTTTAATTATGAATTAAGAACTTTTGCTAATCCTGTGTTCAGAACTGGCAGGAGGCTAGCTTACACCTAGAAGGCGATCATGGATAACCTCTTATTTGCCTTTCAAGAAAGAAACAGTGGTATTATGTTCCAAGCTCTGTTCGCATTAGTTGAAGAACTCCATGAAAATACTAGACCACAGCATGAAGAAGTTCATATACAGCAGAGTGTTGTTAGAAGGGAAAAAATTCACTATCTTGAAGATCTAGAAAGTGCTAGAGTTCCTATCATAGCACTAAAAGAATCAGATTGGTTTGAATTCCATAATCTGATTGGAAGCCATAATTCTGAAGACTGCATTCCTCCAACCCTCTTCATTGTTGCAGGACTTTATGTTGGAAGATACGGAGCTAATGTTCAGAGTGAACATCCTCAAGAACACAAGTTTTAGCTTGTTGAAAGTGGTTTTGTCCATAATTTATGGACCAAAACAAATGATGATATCAAAAGCCTACCCCCTATCATCGTTAACATAGTTAAAAATGTTAGAAAAAATGACTATACTCTAAGACTGAAGTTCAGATCTACTCCACCAGAATGGATTCATAAAACAAACGGTGAAGTTGAATACATTTATCCTTATCATTATGTAAGAATCATTCAAAAAATATATCTTTAGCCCGCCTGTGTTGGATACAATGGCCAGCCAAATTCAAGTATTCCATGGATGAGGGTCATGTCTCTCGAATATATCAAGAAGATCATCCAAGAAGATACAAGAAATACTTTCCTGGCAGTAGGAGAAAAAACAATAATCACTGCTTATGATCATCCTGAAGCAATCAGCAGTGACCTCTTTATATCTCTCACAAGAAAAGAGATAGACTCGACACTGGCATGCTTACACTGGGTTGAAAAGCTTGAAAATGACAACCACTACAAGATGTATGTAAATACAGATGTCGAGGAAAATGCAACTACCGCCAGAATGGCCAAGATGGACAGCAACTCCTTTGTCCTCGGCCACAACTCAGAAACAGACGAGAACATGTGAAGCAGCAAGTGTAGAAAGCATCGAAAGCAACTTTGGAATTTTCGCAAAAGCTGCTTTTGCTTTTCAAAAAGAAATAAGGTAAAAAACATTTCACCTAAAGGAATCTGCTTTTGCCAACCGACCTCCATCATCAGGAGCACTCACGAGAGCAGAAAATCACGAAGTTGTTCTGTACATTTTTATGTTTTGAATTCCAGTTTGAGGTCCGCTCCTTATCCTTATATAAGGAGCTTTAAGTTTCATTTGTAAGGCATTTGAAAATTGAGAAGGATCATATTCTCTCAAGAAGTAAGAAAGTCATAGTAGCAAGTGTGCTCTTTCCTTCCCGTGTAGTGTGAAGTGTGTTTTTTCTTCAAGTAAGTGTTTATGAAGCTTTACTATGAGTAGCTAAACAACTTTTTAGCTGTTTACTCAAGAGTGAGGCTCTAAGTTTTTAATCTGTATTCATGTTTACATAAATAAATTCTGTGTGAGCCTAGTATACTGTCTCAATAACTGTTTGTTTTTAGTCTCTGCAATTTATCTGTTTATCCTACCAAGCTAAAGATTATTAGTCTAAAGCCTAGAACAGCAGTGATTCTGCCCTGAAAGTAACCGTTTAGACAGGAAGTCGTTAGGTGAAAATGTGGCATGTTGAAGGCTAGATCTGTGCTTTAGATTTCTTTTTCTACAGGCTTGATGATAAAAAGATAAAAGTAGAAAGGGAATAAGGGACACGTGTACATTTCTTATAGGGACATCCCAAAACCTGGTCAGGAGGTGCTAACCACACCTAGTCAACCAAGTACTTATTGTGTAAGCCCCCTTTAGGATCTTTGTGTTTTACTTAAGCAAAATCAGAAAATAGATGAACTGAAAACAGAAACAACACAGCAGATTTTAGAGTGGTTCAGCCAAAACTTTAGCCTACGTCCACTTCGTGATCTCTCTTGAGAGATTCACTAGCACTATGAAGAATTTAGGTGTTTACAAGTACTTATTGCAGATCCCTCAAACCCCTCTGACTAGTTCTTATCTCTCTATCACCTTGACTCTCAGTTTTCTGCACTTTCTGTCTTCCTATTCCAGAAAACTGACTGCAGCTCCTATTTATAGGGCATAGAGGCTGCTGATACAATATACAATTAGGATTCCTAATCCTAATAGACTAAACCTTTAATACAAATCCTAATAGAACTTGAAAGACTAACTTTCCTAGAACTTATAGAAAAGCTGCGCGCAAACCTCTTTCCTTTCTAGACTTGGATTTGAATTCTGCATCCTAATTTTCAGATTGTATCAATGAGCCAAAAACACAACAATCTCCACCTTGGTGAGTTGATACCAAAACGATTGCTGCAACCTTCAGGATGTCTTGAACTTCTTGAAGTAATCCCGAACAAACCTTCAAGAACCTTCACCTTGGCAAGACTCTTCTTGCCTCAACGCACCTCAAGTGAGGAGGTGCTCCACCACAACTCAGCATGTTGTGACACTGAGCAAGTTCAAGCAATGCTTGAACTTCTCTACAGCAACGGGCTTGGTAAGACAATCTGCAGCATTGTCATTTGTGTGAACCTTCTCCACAATAATATTTCCAGATTCTACCCAATCTCTGATCCTGTGATAGCGAACATCAATGTGTTTCGTCCTTGCATGAAACACTTGATTCTTTGCCAAGTGAATGGCACTTTGACTGTCACACTTCACTACCACGCCTTCTTGGTGAATTCCAAATTCACTTGCTAGCCCATTCAACCAAATAGCTTCCTTTGAAGCTTCTGTTAATGCCATATATTCTGCCTCAGTAGTAGATAGAGCTGTGACTGCTTGAAGAGTTGATTTCCAGCTCACAGGTCCTCCTCCACAAGTAAAAACATAACCTGTTGTGGATCTCCTTCTATCTAAGTCTCCTGCATAATCAGCATCCACAAAACCAGCCACACATGCTACTTCTTGTTTCCTCTCAAACATGATTCCAAGCTGCCTAGTCCCTTTTAAATACCTCAAAATCCACTTCACTGCTTCCCAGTGGGGCTTACCCGGATTTGACATGTATTTAGAGACAACGCTCAATGCTTGAGCTAAATCTGGTCTTGTGCAAATCATCGCATACATGAGACACCCTACTGCACTTGCATATGGAACATCCTTCATCGCATCAATCTCTTTTTGACTTGATGGCCTTTGCTTTGCACTTAACTGATAATGTGCAGCCAATGGGATAGAAACAACCTTAGCTCCATCCATGTTGAAGCGTTCAAGTACCCTCAGAATGTACTTTTCTTGTGACAGCCAAATTTTACCAGCTTTTCTATCCTGCCTTATTTCAATTCCAAGGATCTTTTGTGCAGCTCCTAGATCCTTCATGTCGAATTCAGCTCCCAATTTCTTCTTAAGCTCTTGAATTTTCGACATATCCTTGCATGCAATTAGCATGTCATCTACATACAAAAGTAGTAGAATAATTTCCCCATCTTCGAATACATGGTAGTAAACGCAGCAGTCATATAGACACCTTGTGTAGCCTATTTTCAGCATGTATGTGTCGAAACGCTTGTACCACTGCCTTGGTGATTGCTTAAGTCCATATAGGGACTTCCTTAACCGACAAACCAGGTCCTCTTTTCCTGTTTCAACAAAACCCTCCGGCTGCGACATATAAATGTCTTCTTCGAGGTCCCCATGAAGAAACGCAGTTTTCACATCCATCTGCTCAATCTCCATATCATACTGAGCTGCTATAGACAACAATAACCGAATTGAAGTGTGTTTGACGACCGGAGAGAAAATCTCGTCATAATCCACTCCTTCTTTCTGCGAATACCCTTTTGCCACCAAACGTGCTTTATACTTTATGGCATCAGCATCATGTATTCCTTCTTTCTTCCTAAACACCCACTTGCAGCCAACAAGTTTTCTTTCTTTGGGTTTAGGAATCAACTCCCACACGGAATTCTTATGCGAAGATTCCATCTCTTCTATCATAGCACCAATCCAACCTGCCCGTTCTTCGCTTTCTATGGCATCTTGATAAGTAGTTGGATCTCCTTGACTTATACTCAGAGCATGACTCACATCTTCTTCCGGTTCGAACCCAAACCTTTGTATTTTTCTTGGATTCCTCTTAGGTTTGTCAAGTGCTATGCTTCTTTTAAATGACTCAGGTGCTTGTGAGATAGGGGAATTTCGACCCCTCTGTGGGGATTGCTCCACCTGAGCCCTAACTGGTGACTGTTGTTGCTGCTCTGTTTCTTCAATAGCTCCTTGATCATTCCCTACTTGCTCAATTTGCTCCACCTGAACTTGGGAATCTTCATCTGATGGTTTAGCTAATGAAATCTTGATTGCTTCTTCTTCAACAACAGCCATCTTCTCCTTCTTGCTATTAACCTCCTCATTTAATGGCATAGTCTTCTCATCAAAGATTACATCCCTGCTGATCACTCTTTTGTCGTTGACTATATCCCACAACTTATAACCTTTCACCCCTTTCTCAAAGCCGATGAACAAGCACTCATGGGACTTTGGTTTCAGTTTGGTTCTTTCATCGCTGGGAATATGTGCATAAGCACTGCAACCAAACACTCTCAAGTTGGAATAATCAACTAGCTTTCCAGACCATACCTCCTCTGCACACTTGAAGTTAATAGCCCTAGAAGGTGATCGATTAATCAAATAACATGCATGATTAACCGCTTCTGCCCAAAAAGTTTCAGGCAACCCTGCATGAAGTCTCATGCTTCTTTCTCTCTCCATGAGAGTTCTGTTCATCCTTTCTACAACACCGTTTTGTTGAGGAGTCTTCTTAACAGTAAAGTGTCTTGTGATGCCTGCATCCTTGCACATCTGTAAGAACAGATTATCTCTATATTCACCTCTATTGTCGCTTTTCAAACACTTGATTTTTCTGCCTGTTTGGTTTTCAACCTCAGCTTTCCACTCCTTGAACTTAGTGAAAACCTGGTCTTTAGTTTTCATAAAGTATACCCAAACCTTCCTTGAAAAATCATCTATGAAAGAGACAAAGTATCTGGCTCCACCCTTTGATTTTGTTGGTGTAGGCCCCCAAACATCTGTGTGAATATAGTCCAATACTCCTTTAGATTTGTTCTCACTGCTGCCCACATTGAACGTCACCTTGGTCTGCTTTCCGAGTGTGCAATACTTGCAAAATTCAAGTTTGCAGCTCATTACACCTTCCAGCTGATCCCTTTTGTGTAATTCCTGCAACCCTCTCTGACTCATGTGCCCTAGCCGTTTATGCCAAAGCTCAGTCTTGTCTTCCTCTATACAAACTGCAGCTCCACCAACCACCGTAGAACCCGTAAGTTTATACATGTTATCTGGTTGCATCACACTCCTCATGTAGACCATTTGTCCCTTTCCTACCTTGAGCTGTCCTTTTTCAGATTTATACCAAAATCCAGCCCTATCCAAAGTGCTCAATGAAATCAGATTTCTGCTCAATTTTGGGACATGTCGGACGTTTCCCAGCGTTCGGACAATTCCATCATGCATCTTGATCTTTACTGTTCCGATTCCCATAATCCTACAAGGTGAATCATCTCCCATCAACACTTCCCCAGTGTTCCTCTCTTCATATGTGTCGTACCAATCTCTGTGTGCACACATATGAAATGTGCAGGCTGTATCCAAGGTCCAATATTTAAGTGCGCTGGAGCTGGTTATTACTGCGAGAAGTTCTCCATCGTCACTATAATTTCCAGCAACGACATTGGCTGACTTGGAGCTTTCTCCTAACATCTGCGCCTTTTTCTCCTTCCATTGTTTGCAATTCCTTTTCCAGTGGTCGAGTGAACCACATTCGAAGCAACCATTCTTCTTTTCTTTGCCTTTCCCCTTGGATTTTGACCTGCCTCTTTCTTCAAATCCACCACCTCTATTCCTGGACCTTCCTCTCTCCTTGCCTCTGACATGAAGTCCCCGTGCTTGAGAACTTTCTTCATCTTGTCCATTTTGACATATGATTCCAAGTTCTCACACACTTTAGAAAGTGTGATAGTATCTTTGAATATCATGGTGGTTTTGAAGTGCTTGAATGAAGGTGGAAGCGAGTGAAGTAACATGACAGCCGTGCCTTCGTCATCCATCTTTGCTCCAACCTTCTCCAAGTTTGATATGCAATTCTGAAAATTACATATGTGATCGTTAAGATCATCCCCTTCCTCCATTTTGAGGCCAAAGAGCTGTTCCTTCAAGAGCAACTTGCTGCTAATAGTTTTACCCCTGTAGACGCTTTCAAGCTTCTCCCATGCTTCCTTTGCAGTCATATTCTCACCAATATGAAGCAAGACATTATCAGCAAGATGCAGATCAATGGAGCTCTTTGCTTTCTTATTCTTCTTTGTATAATCTGCTTCAATCATTGTTGCAGGCTTATCTCCAATTGCCTCATCAACCTCTTGCTGAACCAGAACGTTCTTCATCTTCCTTTGCCAAAGCGTGAAGTTGTCCTTGCCATTAAAGGGCTTAATGGACGGTTTCACATCTCCTGCTTCGACAATGACTTTGTCGTTCACCATCGCAAAACACCTTGAACCTGGCTCTGATACCACTTATTGTGTAAGCCCCCTTTAGGATCTTTGTGTTTTACTTAAGCAAAATCAGAAAATAGATGAACTGAAAACAGAAACAACACAGCAGATTTTAGAGTGGTTCAGCCAAAACTTTAGCCTACGTCCACTTCGTGATCTCTCTTGAGAGATTCACTAGCACTATGAAGAATTTAGGTGTTTACAAGTACTTATTGCAGATCCCTCAAACCCCTCTGACTAGTTCTTATCTCTCTATCACCTTGACTCTCAGTTTTCTGCACTTTCTGTCTTCCTATTCCAGAAAACTGACTGCAGCTCCTATTTATAGGGCATAGAGGCTGCTGATACAATATACAATTAGGATTCCTAATCCTAATAGACTAAACCTTTAATACAAATCCTAATAGAAATTGAAAGACTAACTTTCCTAGAACTTATAGAAAAGCTGCGCGCAAACCTCTTTCCTTTCTAGACTTGGATTTGAATTCTGCATCCTAATTTTCAGATTGTATCAATGAGCCAAAAACACAACAGTACTATCCTTGGCATAATGCATATAGTTTTGGAGCATGAGCAATTTGTAAAAGTCTATCTGTATCGATCCATTTTCCTATCCCGGTGACTAAAGTGGGAGAAGTATTGGTAAGTAGGTTTACTATAAGTTGATTAGACATTTTCCTGAATCTTAGAAATTATATTTTGGTTCCCCGTTGCTATTAAAGTACGTACAAACTCTCTTTTAGAAAACAAAGGGACACTTTAATTTGTTTCTTTAATCTTCGCCTACCAGCAAAGGCAACTCACCAAAGGTCTATTGTGTTACCAATGAAAAGTGAAAATCTATAAGTAATGCAAGGTTTCAAATTTCAGTTTCGATTTCGATTTCGATACTTCAAATTTAAGGAAATTTCGGAGAAAGTTTCGATTTTGGTGGAAATTTCAGTTAAAAATAAAGAAATCAAATTAATTGCATTTATAAAATGATATTTTTGAATGAAACTTTTACATAGACTAAACTAACTTATAATAAACCTATTTACAATGTAACATCTCTAAAATTATACATTTATAATAAAATTATGATATTTTATATGGACGAGTAATTAACTAGTACTATAGTAGGTTGCTAAACTAGTGTTTTTATCTATGTGTATTGATAATGTAAATATGATTTACTTTTTTTAATAATTAGAAAATTACAAGGGGGTGGGGCGGGGCACGTAAAACCAAAATCCCGTAAATGAAAATGAACAAGTACAACAAAAGGAATATAAAAGCTACTATGATGTGGTTCGATGTAGCTGGTTGAACTGCTTTCATTTAGTATCATACAATATTGCTCCCAAGTACATGAATTTTGGAAATGATTTTCGTACTTCATCACATGGTTATTGTATGTGTACGTGTTGTTCCATTTCCACATGCAATCCATATATCGGATATTGTGGAATTACCTAATATGATGTTACAGTGTATGAAGCATACAATATTTGAGACGAAGCAAAAAGGAAATAATGTTATAGTTGGAGCATTCAACTTTGTAGCAGATAAAAACAAAAAAGTTTTTTGTTGTATTCAACTTGATTGCCAAAAAAATCAAAATTTCATATTTTCTCTATAAAAGTATGAAGTAAAAATTCATTGTAGGTGACATAAAAATTTAACAGAAATTTTAGAGAAATTTCGGACAAAATTTCGGTGTGAATTTTTAAATATATATTGTGTGTGTAGATATTTCAGAAATTAAGAATTTCGTAGAAATGTACAGAAAATTTCAGAAAATTTCGGGACACTTTTGACGGAAATGATATAGCATATGAATTTCGTTTCAGTACTTTAAAATTACAGAAATTTCGGCAGTTTCGAGGAAATTTAAATCCTTGAAGTAATGTATAGCAGCATCCATGGTAAAGCAGAGGACCTAACACTTGCCGTCCACAGTCCTCAGCTGGCGGCCCGGAGCAGCCGACTTCCCACTAGCTTCGATCACATGGTATGTTCACTTGTTAATAATGATCTCTTCTTATGATATATTATATTGTCGAAGTATGAATAAGAAAAGATACATTATAATTTATATTTCCAACTCTTGACCCCAATGAAAGTTAATTTAGGCATTGACGATGTAGATGAATGGACAGCAGTACAGCACTAGTTCAGGCATCATCATCACCAAGAACTATGTTTCCTTACCCTTTTGAATTTTGATATTTTTAACTTCAAAGAGTCAGGATTTTCATGAGCACAGCCATTATCTAACTTCCACCCTTCTCATACCCTTTTGAATTTTCTAGAGAATCAATCTATATCCATCCAGAATCCAGATCGAACTTTTAGTTAAACTAATCCCCTTTTGCTGTTCAATAGAAACGTGCAATATCAAAGTTTAAAGGGAAACGTACACTTGTTTACTTTAATATAGCAATATGCGCGTAACTTGTGCCAAATCATTGCATTTCTAAAATCCATTAGGAAACAAGGCAGAAGTTCTTGCAGCACGGTGATTCTGTTCATGTGGGACTCTGAATTCAATTCTTTATTGTGATGATGCAACTTGATGTCAGTCTAGAGATATCAGGATCAAATTCCCGCATTTGTGGTCAGTTGAATCTTTTCTCTACCTACAAATTATAGTGATGGGGTTGGGAAATTAGCTTGACACACAAGTAATCAATCATTACTCTTTTAATGGGCATATCAACCTAGCTAGCTAGCTAAAGCCAGGTGACTTTGTTAGGTTTGGTTATTAGGTAAATGGGTTTCTTGACCACCCATTTTCATATTAAGTGGAAGTCAATGATCTTTGGTCTTTGGTGCTGTTATTAGTTGTAACACAAAACCGTCTATAATTCCATCCTCACAGAGAGGTCTTTCACAACTGTATCATTTAGGTCCTAGGGTCTCAAGCTGAGAAGAGTAACATCTGATAAGTTAACCATGCTATCTCATCTTATGGCCTATCACATTCTCTCAAATCTGCAGCACATGGAGATTGAAAATTGGACGGCTCACATTCACCCTGTTAATTCTTTCTTTTTTAGTGGAGGGTTTAAAATTTTGCACTCTCAGTGGTTCCTATGAAGATACAATTTATATATATATATATAAGCACTCTCAGTGGTTCCTATGAAGATACAATTTATATATATATATATATATATATAACGTCTGTACCGTGCAAACGGTACGGATTTCCCGTTTTTCCCCACTTTCCAATCACATTTTCACATCTTAACCGTTTAGTTTTTAGGTCCTAATGTATAGATCACCTATGCAAAATTTCAGCCAATTTGGTGATCGTTAAGGCATCCAAAACTGCAAATTACAACAATATACACGAACGGTTCCGGATCACCAAATTGGCTGAAATTTTGTAGAGATGATCTATACATTAGGACCTAAAAACTAAACGGTTAAGATCAAAATATGTGATCCGAAAGTGGGTGAAAATAGAAATTCCGAGATGTCCGTGAGAAAAATCCTATATATATATATATATATATTTTTTTTTTTTTTTTTTTTTATGGAAATTGAGGTGGTTGGGCAATCTAATTGATGAAATGGACTTCGTCTTGATCCAGAATTGTTAATTGTGTCAAGAAAATAGGGAAAATAACTTGAGAATACTCTTCATTGATTTCAGAGAAATACTTACATGGCCAAAGCCTTTCCTCCACTTGAAGACAGTAAAAAACAACACAGATACAGAACAACAAACACTAACATCAACATCACCAATTGAAGCTTTAGTTATATGAACATGAGGAGGAATTGTCCCTAATGACCAAGTCTCTTTCCTTGATTAAGGAACTGCTAATTAATGATGAAATTGGTTAACTCTTGATGAATCAATAGCTGGTCTTGAATGGCTTGTAGATCTTGAGGTCAGAAATCACCCCAGCAATTGAGCCAGCAGCAGCAGCTATGGTTATTATAAGGCAAGCAACACTTAGGATTTGGAGGCAAAGCCATCTTGTGCTCCACTTTGGTATCCTCTTCTGCACAATGTACATCTCAACTGGGAAGTAAACAGTCAATGGCCAGAATCCCAAAGCTCCAAGAAGTCCAACCACATCATTAAAGAATGGGAGGAGCATAGAGATTACAGTGGTCACAATCACAAAGGCAGTCCTCCACACCAATCTGAAGAGGTTAAGATTGCAATGGCCAAGACCGGGAATTGGGATTTTGATTTCTCTTGATATAAATTCGCTCTCCGGATACTTTTTCGCTGCTGCTTTCTCAACAAAGGCAAATAAGGGTTGGCAGTAAACTTGGTATGCACCAACAAGGTGGACTACTATAGCAGCGTTGGCAATGTCTAAGAGCCAATATGGGTTATAGAAGCCAAAACCAGTGAGCAAGTTTCCAGGGGATAAGTCTCCAAAAGCAGCATAGCCCATGCAGCCACATAGCATGTAGAAAAGGGTTGTCACTGCAACACTAATTATAGTGGCCTTCTTCATTGTCTTGGCTTCAGATGGTGGAGATCTAACTGTGTCCTGTTATGCACTATTTGGTTAGTTACATGCATAATTCACTATGAAATATAATAATTATGCTCTGGGTAAAGGAGATATATACCTGAATTTCAATCAAAATAAGAGAGTAAGAGTAGGCAAAAGCTATGTCACCAAGAGCTTGGAAGCTCCTCCACATCTTTTGGGTTTCAGTCACAGTGCCAATGCTTATTCCGGTCATACTTCCCATGATTGTTCCAGTTTCTAATAATTAACAACCACAAAAAAAACAAGTTTGAGTCAGTTTACAAGATCAATTTAATCATATGCAGGCAACTAATTTCAGATTTGAAAGTATGGTATAGCATAGAGCTAAATATTGTACCTGCAACTTTAGCAATTCCAAGGGCAAGTCCAATTGTGGAGTAAGTGAAGGACATGACTGCAGCAACAATGGAAAGCCACCACAACTGATCAAAGTCTGGAATCTGAGAGAATATAATTTCTGCTATGCCAAATGCAATCATGTAGGGGTTGCTGTTGACATGGCATGGATCTTTTCCACCACTTTTGTGGAAGCAGTTAGACCTCTTGATTGCCCTGTTTATTTGCCACCATTAGCCGAGCAAATTATTTCAAGTAAAACAGTAAATTCTTAATTTAGCCCAGATTACATCACCAAGTTCATGATTTAGTTCAAGGACTTACATCATGCTAATAGATGATGCTATAGTGTATCCAATGGCAACTCCAAAAAGGTTCAAGTACTGAACATATCCACAAATCTTGACCTTAGCTCCACCTGAGAAATGAGATTACCACGATAAAGATTTGAACTTTACAACTTTTGAGAAAAAGACTCGACCTTTTTCATAATTTATATGCCGGAAGATAAAAACTACTGTTTAAAATTTACCTAGGTTAGATTGAACAGCATCCATGTAAGTGTAGTTCCTTTTTCCAGTGTCAGGATCATTGGAGCGGTAGCAAGCAGAGAGCAGAGTTGAAGTGTAGTAAGTCACCAAAGAGAACAAGAACATGACAGCAGGGCCAGCCACCCATCCAAGCTGAGCTATGGCCCAAGCCAAGGATAGAACTCCAGACCCAATTACAGCAGTAATTATGTGAGCACTGGCAGTCCAAACAGTTCCTGTTTCATGGTTTATGAAAGAATTACCACCCAATCTGCCATAGAGGCTAATACTTTAGCATATTTACAGTGCTGGATAAGCAAAAGTTACCAGTTCTTTTGAGACGGCCATCATCATCAAAGCACTTGGAGCCTCCCTGTGGCGGCATATTGACTGAGACATCAAATACTTGGTTGTGTTGAAGCATCTGGTTCTTGTTATCACCCATCTTTTACAAAGAAAAACCAACACAGAACACGAGCGGTTTTAAATTATGTAATATGCAGAGCTAAACAAGTCCTACCGTTTAAGAAAGAAATGGATCTTGTTCCTCAATGGAACCGAGGCTAGTTATGAGCTTTGCTCAGTTCTCACCACACACAAAACAAGAATCACAGAATCACAAAGACCCCAAAATGAAGTCTCTGCTTCGAGCAAAATGGCAGTGGGAGAGTGAGTGAGTGTCTAATGCTTGCTTGCTTAGTGAATTGAATTAGATGTACAAAATAGGAATGGGAGTGGGGTGTATATAGCCGTTTGAGACACGAAGGTTCCCAGTACCATCCACGTGGCTTAATACACCAAATAAGCACCGATGTCCCAATTCTTTTGGTGGTGTACCAACTTGACTAGTCTCCTCCTCTGTTCTTAGATTTCCAAGATCTTTCCCAACCTTTGATTTTTATTGACCCACCACTCACCACCCGAACACTCTCACGCTCTCTGCCTCTCTCCTTTTCAACACCAACACGTAATTTCTATATTGTTCGGAAAGGCCAATCCCCAGATTAGTAGGAGAAGCCGCTGCCCTGTTTTGGTGATAAGTGATTAACTTGGTACTTGTAATGACACTTCAAAAGTGTCATGTTTACACGTCATGCCTTTGGTTTAGATGGTTGGGCATCGACCAAATGTTAGCCCATGAAAACTACATGCACAATGTGACATATCTACCGAAATATCTTCGTACCCGACTACCAGTACTTAATAATGATGTTCGATATAAAGAATTCGTGTTAGAATTCGTTTATGAATTATTGATGGGCGGTTTGATAACATGACATATCTATAATAGCTGAAATTAAAAAGACTTCTACGTATTGAAATACCAAAGCTTAATGAAGAGCCTTACCGTCATTATTTGGATATGATTTCCTGTGTGTAATGAAATTAAGCCACAGCAGCAACTGTATTAGAGAAAATATGGGAGATGGGTATTACTTTGTTGCTGTGCTTCTCTTGGATGAACCAACCTTCCTTATATAGTAGAGCTGAGAGCTACTAAAACCAGTAGTTTAGTTTAATCGATCTTTTTTAAAAGACCACCTTACAAATCAGAATAAAAGAACTCCCACGTGTGAGGCTTGGCATCCATCCCTTACTGCAAAAGAGAATAATGAATATGGTTCTCTCCCATAATTCATAAATAATAATTCCCAGAACACCAAAAGATGGAAGAAAGCCACTCAGAGCATATTGTTTACCAGTCAAGGTTTTCTTTCGAGTGATTGTGAATTTGTGATATTAAAATAAGGGATATATGCATACTCATAGTGTTGGAACCAAGACCCCACCAGGTGATCAACCACACTCGCTCGATTTTGGGGTGGAATTTCAACATCTTATTGGACAGATGAAAATATACCAGGGACTAAATTTTGGAATATTTGTATGAGTGATCTTGGTAAATATATTGAACTTCTTTGAGTCTTCAGGGAAAGCATGTTTCAGAATTGACTGGCTCAAAGAATGTAACTATCAGAAGTCAGTCTCAATGGTTTTTGGATATAAAGGCAAACCCAGTATGAATTTTCAAGGGTCTCAAGCAACCCAGAAAGCAATTTGATCATTATCAGCGCGCTATTCAGCTTTGTGAGCCTAGTTGTGTGTATGGACGTTTTTAAGAACTTAATTCCTTTCGATTGGTAGTTGTCTAACTTTCATAAAGGGAATAAGACAAAACAAAACCTCAATGAGATTAAAAAGAAAAAGAATAACATTTTTTTCATAATAAAAAAACTTATGCATTTCATTTAGCAAAAGAATAGGTTATAAGTAGGATTTTTTTTCTTTCAATAAAATCAAGAAGGGATTGAGAGCCTACTTCTAGCCAAACGTACTCTCTGCATACATTAAAGTATAACTGACATTAACATGTGCTACACAATCACATATGCACGGTTTGAAAAATCTTGATCATAAAATTTTTAATGTTAGATCAATTACTTTTTCAATGTGAGATTTTTTTTCAATTTCTGATCTTTTTGTACGGAGAATAAATATACATGAAAAACCAAAATCCCTCATACATCGAACAATATATGGAACAAAAGAGCAGTACTAGCTTCAACATGGATATTGTCAATCCATATTTCTCAACATCCTGATGTCACAAACTAACTAAACCATCTCCCGAGTCCCGCCACAAAATTCGTTTCATGAGGAACATGATTGAATTAGATAGTGTCAAAGGGAGGATTGTGGCTAGGAAGCAAATGTCTCTAATGGTGGAACGAATTAATTCACATGATTTTTAATGATAAAAATTTCGTGAGAGAAATAATTTGAGCGTTTGGGACTAGCATCATTTTCTGTTAGATCTGACGCACTCTAGGGCAATCATCGGATGGTGTAGAGTCTGTGTCTCTGTCAGTGGAGGTTTAACAATCTGCACTATCAATGGTTCGTAGTAACTAGTAAGGTACCATAACCAATCAATATGTTTGATGAAAAAACAACTCAGTTGGACCAAGAAACTATTTCAAAACATTAAACTTAATAGGGTTCTTTTGCCACCGTTCTTTTTTGCACTGGGAAATACTTAAAAGTTTTGATTTTGGTGAATAACATGCATAGCTGAAAAGTAAAACTCTGCAAAATCAAGAGCTGGTCTTGAATGGCTTGTAATCTTTGAGACTTTCAATCACACCGGCAATCGAGCCAACAGCTGCTAGTAAAGCTATAATTAGCACAGAAAGACTTAGAGTTTGGAGGCAAAGCCATCTTGTGCTCCACTTTGGTATCTTCTTTTGAGCAATGTACATCTCCACAGGGAAGTAAATTGTCATTGGCCAGTACCCCAAAGCCCCAAGAAATCCAACCACGCCGTTGAAGAACGGGAAGACCATCGATAACAAAGTGGTTGCCGTCACATAAAGTGTCCTCCAGACCAGTCTAAAAAGGTTAAGCTTGTAAGGCTTGAAACAAGGGATGGGGATTTGGATTTCTTTTGAAATGAAGTGGCTATCTGGGAAAAGCTGTGCTGCTTTTTTCTCAACGAATGCGTAAAGGGGCTGGCTGAAGACTTGGTATGCTCCAACAAGATGGACAACTATGGCAGCATTGGCCAAGTCAATGACCCAATATGGGGCTAAATCTCCGAGGCCTTTACCGGTGAGGAGGTTTCCGGGGGCTAAATCTCCGAAACCAGCATAACCGAAGCAACCACACAAAATGTAGAAAACGGATGTGACTGCTAAACTAATTTTACTGGCCGTCTTCATTGTCTTGGCTTCTGATGGTGGAGATTTAACTGTGTCCTGCAATAGTTACATGTATAATTTATATGTTTTAGTTAAATGTATAATTCACGGTTAAAAAGTAGTAACTATGGGAATCTCAAAGGAGATATAGACCTCAATTTCAATGAGGACGATAGCAAATGAGTAAGCAAAAGCTATGTCACCAAGTGCCTGGAAGATCCTCCATATCTTTTCGGTTTGAGTCACATGAATTCCAATGCGTACTCCAGTAAGAGTTCCCTTCATTGTTCCACTTTCTGGTAATTTTCGAGCAGAAAAATAAGGCTGGGTTAATTTTACTAATACCGTTCTAGTCCTAGAATGTCTGTGTTTGGTATATTTGTACCTGCAACTTTAGCAATTCCAAGGACAAGTCCAATCCCTGAGTATGTAAATGACATGACTGCAGCAACAGTAGATAGCCACCACAACTTATCGAAATTTGGAATTTGAGATAATATAATTTCTGTGATGCCAAAAGCAATCATATAGGGATTGCTGTTTACCGGGCATGGTTTTTCTCCACCACTCTTGTGCAAGCAGGAATTCCTTTGTATTGCACTGTTTAATCACATACCAAAAATCCTTTATTAACCAAAGAATATGTTTTAATCAATTACCAAGCTCTTATTTGGGTTTAAACAATGAGACTTACACCATGCTTATACATGCTGTTATGGTGTAGCCAATGGTGATTCCGAAAAGGTTCACGCGCTGAACTATTCCAAGAACTTTGTACTTAAGTCCACCTGAGAAATTAAAACAAGCACCATGCATGAAGAATGACACTATTTAGAACAGAAGTTCTAAAAAAGACCCAACATTTTCATATGGTCCAAAAGATCAAACTGTTGGCAGAATTTTACCAAGATGGTTTCGAACAGCAGCCGAGTAAGTAGAGTTTCTTTTTCCAGTGACCGGGTCACGATAGCAGGCAACGAGAAGACATGAAGTGTAGTAGGTCACTAAGGAAAACATGACCATCACAACAGGACCAACAACCCAGCCAAGCTGAGCAATGGCCCAAGCCAATGACAAAACCCCAGAACCAATCACTGCAGTAATTATGTGAGCGCTTGCAGTCATAACATTTCCTGGTCCATAAAGCAACACAAGTAATGAGGACAAATTTGAATATACAATCTAACATTGTGAATTATGAGCGTGTATCACAATCTAACAATTTCAGGCCTCCTCACTTATTGTCAATTGATTTTGAAATATACTCTAACTTTAACAGGCTACGCAAGATATATAAGTACAAAAAGAAAACTACCAGTCCTTTTGGGACGGCCATCATCATCAAAGAACTTGGAGCCTCCATCCATAACTGAGGCATCAAAAGCTGGGTTGGAATGAACATGGTTCCTTGAAGCAGTGTTGTCCACCATCTTTGTGATAAAGAGAACAACCACAACAACACATAATTAGCCTTTTGTACTTGGTCATACTCAACCAATTCTTGGAGTAATTTGTATGTAATCCCAAAGTTTGTGCAATCATGTAGGCAAAATCTATGAAAACTACAAGTGAAAAAGAAAGAGATGACCCTTGATTAAATGGATCTGAGCCTGGTAATGAGTCAATAACAGAAACCCACATTATAGTGAGGATGACTAGTGTAATCAGGTTGACTAACAACACTACATATAATTTGAGCCCCAAAAAAAAAAAACAGTAATATGTCAAATGGTTTTACTATTTCATTGACTCTAGGAAAATGAAAATCTTCAACCATCAGTAAAATAAAATCCAAAGTTGTCGAGATTTTCAAAATCTCTCCCAAATCCCTATTTTTGCTTCTGCCTAAGTGCCTCAAAGTTCCAAACTCAAGAGAGTCGGATTTGGATTTTCTGCTTGGATTTTATCTGCTAGGATTTCCTTGAATGAATCCTAGCCTTATACTACACATCCAAGGATTATGAATCCAAGGTAGAGATCTCATTAACTAATGAAATTGTCCCAAGCAGCTGAAATTGATAAACAGTAGCACTGAAAAACAAAATCTTGTGAAAGATCCTTACCTTTATTATTTGCTGCACTTCTTTCTCTTATGTTTCTGATTTGCTCTATATGGGATTCTCTCTGTTTGGGTCATGCAAACAGAACGGAGACTCTGATTAAGTAGTACCCTATTTTGCAATAACCCCCTGCATACATGGTAATATACAATGTGTCTCATATGTGACCAACTCAGTGTCCAAAATTACCACCTGTAATGTCTTCCATATGATTTCAATATAAATTCATTCCCATAAACAGAGAGAATGAGCATATATATACCAGATTCAATGATTCATGTCATATTACCATATTTACATAAATTACATCATTGACAGGTAAAATGTTGCACCGCAAAAATTGGTAAAGGACAGCAGGAATTTCTAAGAACATTAATTTGCATCCTCGAACAGCATATTCACAACATTCTTAATGCGCACGTCTAGTTAAAGGGATTGAGTAGACACATCGACCCGAAGTCGTGCCTAGTCAACCAAAACTATCAACTCTGGAAGTGAATAATGCAGCTCAATCTAAATTGGATTGTATCGACTTAATAAAAATGCTATCCTCACCAAGTTTGCTGTGCTCGATTAGAGGCTACTCTTGTTGCTTGATGAATTGCCTTCAAAAATGTTTGAATGTATTGTTGTGTGATCTTTCTGCAAAAGCACAGTTAGTAGTAGTACTGCTATAGCTTGTTTTATTTAAGCATTTTCAAAGCTATAAATAGAGCGCCTACCAATTGATGAAGTAACCGTCCAAGCTAAATATGCTGCCTATTCTTAGGGCATCGGCATATCATTGAATCAGTCTTGAGAGTGATATGTTCAAGCATTAACTAGAACTGTTTTGGTCTGAGCTTTATAAAAAAAAAAATTTGGTCTGAGCCAGAGTCTTAAATTTAAAAGATTATCATTGTGGATAATCATCTATGCTAATTTTTTTCTCTTTTCATAATTATCAATATGCGGGTGTAAATAGCACTAGAATTCACATGTTACTATGTATGTATAGAAAAATTCTTAGGTAGGGGCTTCCCCACCACGTGGATATAAGACAAGCCAATCAGACATCAGAATTTTTTTTCCTTGTTCCGAAACTGCCCATGCTTTTTAAAAGTACAATACCCAAAAACCCCTCTGCTGGGGGTTGATTGGTCTGCCCTATATCCACGTGGTGCGGCTGCCCCACGCAAGTCTCTCTCGTATATATATGAACTTATGTAATGGGCCTCTTTTGGACTTTTTTTTTCTATTTTTTTTTTTTTTAATAGGAATTGATTGCATTAATAATCAAACCATGAAAACAGGCCAGAGCTTACAAAGCTTACACAAGTAACTAGTCGATGACCAAGAGAACCTATCTAAGCCTAACAAAACTCATTAAGAACTAATTAAGGGACGCTCGCTGAACACAAGCCTAACTTAAGACTTTTTTTTTCTATTATTACGGATTGAGTTGTAAAAATTGCTACATAATAAATCATTCAAATAGCATTTTATTTGGAATAATCATCCGGGATCCCAAATACGAAACCCTAGAGCACCAGGCCATCAGGTGGATCCAAACGTGGGCAAAAAAACTCATATCCTTCCCAATTGTTTTGGACACCCAAAACACTCCAAACAGTGCGGACCGCCACCGCTCTCTTCAGATTGTCTGCAACCACCGTCGAGGCCTCACCAGTCGTGCCACCATCAGATCGGAATAATGGTATAACTATATACGAAACATAAGGTCATAGGGCCAGAGATCAAAACCTAAATATGCGAGGGTGGATGATGAAGGAATCTAAGCGATGATGTAGAATTAATTCCATTTTGTCTCTCATACCTCAACTGACCGACACTGCTCATCATGTAAAGTGCTGTAACTGAAAACCTCTTTGAAACATGAAACTGGTTGAGGTACTTGGAAATTACAGTACACACTTCGAATTGGTCAGATCCTTAGCTTAGCAAGATTGAAGTATTTTAACTACAATTTACTTGAAGAACTTGGCTTTGTATATAGTCTTGTCCTTTGGGTTTGAGCATCTTTTGGTTTTGGACGAATGAATTGGTTTGGATCATGAAGGAAATGAATCTCGTCATATATAGCAGAGAACTCATATACCTAATTTCCATACCATTTAGGTTAAAATAGTAGATTTTTTGTTCTTTATTGCGAAGGCTTTCATGATGTGTCTAGTTAGATTCTGTAGCATGTGATCCAAATTTTCGGTCTATTGGATTAGCTTTGACCAAAGTATCTGATCATTATGTATGAGTATATATTATTCTTTTTTGGGTATCCAAACTTTATTGCCGTATATATTGAAAATAAATACGTCAAATTATCAACACGATTCAACTACTACAACGTAAAGTATAAAACGTACATCTTGCGCACTTCTTCACCATTTCAACATGTATGTAGCTTCAGGGCCGGCCCTGAGGGCTGCTGCCTGAGGCAGCCGTCTCAGGCCACCACTCTCCCACGGCCCTCCACAAAGTTTTTTATTTTATTTTTTATTTTATTTTACATATATTCGTTTATGATTATATAATTTGTTTTCGCGTCCTTCTTACAATGCGTCCACGCTAGCGCAGTGGTAACATAGATGTGCTGTTGTTTGCAGCATCAAGGTTCGAAACACAGTGGCCTATTTTTTGTCTTTTTTTTTCTTTTTCTTAATTAGTTTAATTGCACTTTTTTGTCTTTTTTTTTTTGGTCTTAGTTTCTTTGCAATTAAACTTTTGTGTTCATTCTTTTTCCAGCTTCTATGGAAAGAATATTTTGAAATTGAATATTAATGTACTTGCCCTTTTTTCATTGGTTTCTTTTGTAGTTAAATATATTCTGTTTTTTTTTTTCAATTTCTAAGTGAAAAATTATTTTGGAATTGAACACTTTTTTTTTTTCCTTGCATTACCATTAATGTAGGGGTTTAATTTATATATATAAAAAAATTTGTTCGATTATATGATTTTTTTATGTGAGGCCACATTTAAATTATTTGCCTCAGGCCATCAAAATGTCAAGACCGGCCCTGTGTAGCTTACTATAGAACTTAGCACCCAGAACCAATAGAGTGACAATGCGTTTTCCATGCTAGAAGAATACTTCAAAATTAATATGATAAGAATGCTTTTATAGAGAGGCCAATATTTATTATCCAAAAAAAATAAAGAGGCGAAGATTTTAGTGTTTTTAGGTTAGTTTGGAATTATTGTAACTTAAAAAAAAGTATTATTAAAAAAAAATAAAAAAAATAAACTGTTTCTGCTGAATTGTGACTTTGATCCACAATAGATTATAGATTGACCCATAGTTTAGAGTTACTTCTAAAAGTCGTTGTCAAAGACCTATAATTTTTAATTAAAGCTGATTTTATTTTAATTTACCAAACATCTTAAACCTTGTTCAAGTCAATCCAGATTATGTGTCTGGCCCAAACTCGATGTTACTTGCTCTAGTTGAAATAAGGTTTATCTTAGAGATATTCTCAGAGAATCTTAGGAGATATCCAATCAATGTACGGTTATGTTTCCATGTACAACTCTATCTCTATGCTTGTAATCCTCTATATAAAGAGACCTCTATTATCAATGAAAGCACGACTCAATTCTCTCCCAATTTTGGTTTTCCTTAAACACGTTATCAGCACGAAGCCTTAACCCTGAAACAAATAGCCAAACCCTAATTCAAGAAGCTAAAACCCTAAATCCGAATACAGAACCTTGAAACCTTTTCTACCTCCATCACATAACTTGAAGATCTCGACTCCAGGAGTCCAGAACCTGCGGCAGAACCACCAGAACCGGCCGGAAACTTGCCGAACCGGCCACCGGAAGTTTCAAACCACATGCAGCAAATACTCAACCGGTTCACCAAGTTTCGGACCTCTAATTCTGACCAAAATTTGCCACCAGAAGCACTTCGATCCCAGCATTCAAGAACCAGAAGAAAAACCCTGCAAACCGGCCTAAAAATTACCAAACCGGCAGACTAAACATTAGGCAGAAAACCGGCAGAAGAAGAAAAAAAAAAAAAAAAGGTGGAGGCAGCCCAAGCCACAACTCAAGTCACAGCCCACTGACCGCCTGGCCTACTGACGTCAGACCATTGCCCACTGACGTCAGACTACTGCCCACTGACGTCAGCTTACCACCGACGCCACGTCAGCACGCCAGCTCACCCATGCCATATCAGCCCCGTAGCGCCACGTCACTCGGCACTGCCACATCAACTCCGACAAATTTTCCGGCGACCGGCGACTTTTCAGGGCACTTTTCAAGCAACCTATTTCGAGGTATTTTTTACTAAAAGTTCCCACTTTTGAAGTTTTTATTTCTTTTCTCTTCTTTTTCTCGGGGACTTTCAAACTCCCTTCTTCTACCCCCCCCCCTTTCTTCATCATAGGGGAGACCTAATTAAGCCGAACTATGGGAGTTCGTGCTCACTCCAAGCTTGGAGCTTGTTGAGATCTCCAAACTTAGAGTTTGTAGAGAATTTATGATCGACCACTTACGTCATTGTTTCGATCTAATCCAATACCTCTTGGAATTGAATTTTTGGAAGCAATTACGCTCATAAATTCCTAATTTCTTGGAAGTGATTATGCTCAGAAATTCATAATTTCTTGGGAGCAACTACGCTCAGAAATTTTATATGTTTTCATGGTAGCCTTTTAAGCTCCGAAACTAACCCTAATTTCTTGTTCTCTTTCAGGATGAGTAACCTAAACAAATTGGACTTTGCTCCATTGGGAACAACTGGCTCTGGATATCACAGGTGGGTTCGTGATGTTTGCCAGTATCTCAAGGCCTATGGAATCCTGGATATGATTCTCGAGCCTAGCCAGGACGTGCTAACTGTTGAGCAAGCTCAAGCTTTGGAAGCAAATAGAGCAGCCTTGAGGCAAATAGGGCGAAAGCCATCATCCTGATGCCTCGTCATATGGATGATTCGCTCCAGTACGACTGTATGAATGAAGAAGACCCCAGAAGGCTGTGGGTCTCACTCGAAGAAAGATTTGGCAACGTCCGTGACTCCCTGCTTCCTAACCTAGAAGTGAGATGGCATAGCCTTCGCTTTTGTGATTTCAAGTCAATTCTTGACTACAACTCGAAAGCACTTCGCATTAAATCCTTAATGGAATTCTGTGGTAAAGAGATCCCAGATGCAATGTTGATTGAGAAGACTCTCTCTACCTTCCCCGTCTTTGCATTAAAGGTTGCTAAGAACTATCAAATCGATGTTACTGCAGGACGGATCACAAGGTTTCATGAGCTCATTGGATCTATAAGTGTCGTTGAAATGCATGACAACATCCTTGTGAAGAACTATAATTCGAGATCCGTGGAAATAAAGCATATTCCTGAATCTAATTATAGTCGCGCCCCTAAGAGAGGGCGCCAAGAGCAAAACCCTAATCTTAGGGATACTTTTGGACATTTTGGTCTATATAATCGCTCTACTTGGGAAGGTAACCACCAAAATAGGAGAACACGGAACCGAAGAGGTCAACGTGGAAAGAGAGAGGGAGGCAACGCCTTTGGCCATGTTGGTGGCACCACCAACACTAAGAACCATCTAAATGACGCTTTCAAAGCGCCTTAATCAATGAAGTCTGAGCAAAAATATGTATGTTCTCGATGTGGAGTATCCGGTCATTGGGCACACATTTGTAGAGCTTGTGAAGAAATTTTCACCGCCTACAAAGCATATTGTGAAGTAAGAGAAGCTCACTATGTGGAACAAGAAGATCAAGAAGATGATCTAGAGTGAAGGGTTGAAGACTACAAATCTGGCTGGGATCAATAGATTGCCAATTCTGTTTAAAGTTTATTTTTCCAAGAGATGTAATAGGCAATTGCCATATACTTTGTAGTAAATGTCATTGATTTAGTTTTTCTTCACATAGGCTCATCCAAAATAGGTATGATGTCTAGGAAGGTTTTGAGATAAGTGGTACTTAAGCGAGCCTTGCTCCACCGACATCTCTCTACTCACCCGGTCACATTTATTTTGGAATTACCGAAAGAAGTTAGACGACTACCATTATTTTGCATTAGCTAGCATTTTGGATTAGATTTTCTTTGGTCAAAGAGACAATGATGTAACTCTGTTGGCTTATGAATAAAATTTCGAGTTCTTCTCATGATGACTCAATTTTGATTCTGAGCATATTACTTTTGTGACTACTATGGCTGGGTCATCAATATTAATTCAAGGACATGGAATAGCCCAAGTTCCCCTGCCAAATGGCACCTTGATTATTGTCACAGGAACTCTCTACGCTCCTAGGGCAAATCGCACACTATGCCAAAAAGGCCTTCAGACGACACGCATCAGACGACATAAGTTTTGTTTTATGTCGTCTGAGTTTTTCAGACGACATAATTTTTTTTTTCTGTCGTCTGAATATACACTAAAACCATACTGGTTTAATTTGGAAAAATGGTGAGCATTCAGACAACACATTTGTGTAGTTGTAGAAGGTGGTGATTTCCTCTCTCAAATTTGGATAAATGGTGAGCATTCAGACAACACATTTGTGTAGTTGTAGAAGGTGGTGATTTCCTATCTCAAATTTGGATAAATGGTTAGCATTCAGACAACATATTTGTGTAGTTGTAGAAGGTGGCGATTTCCTATCAAATTTGGAGGGATATCCAAAAATTGATTGAGTGTTTTCCCTCTCAAATAGCAACGCTCTAGTTGACTAGAATTTGTGACATTCAGACAACATTTAAATGTCGTCTGAGTGTAGAGCTTGTTTTAAAATTTTCCAAGTTATTTTGACTTGTGCTTTTGGACATAGATCCCTCGCAATTAAGTCATTTTCTGTCATTCTCACTCGATCAGCTCTCTCAACTTGACCTAGAACTCACAAAACTAAAAACCTCAAAAACCAGCCTCTCTCTTTCTCACTCAGCTTTCTCAGATCTCGATTCTCATTCTCTCATTCGTCTTCTCTCTCTCTCAATTCTTCTTCTTAGTCTCTCCCTCTTCTTCTTAGTTTTGATTTTAGGGTTTGATTTCAATTAGGTTTTCCTTCTATTTAGGGATGGGGTGAATGGATTTTACTTTTCCTCTTATCCTCGCCAAAATGACCAACACTGTTCGGTGTTCTAATTACTGAAAACCCAGACCTCTCTCTCTCTAACTCTCAACCTCCTTCAATGTCGACGGCAGCGAAACGACGGCATTCAGTGACTCTTGTCTTGGTCTCTCCAGGAATATGAAGTGAATCACTAAGTGACTCGTCGTCCCTCTCTCTCAATCTCTCCTGGACGGTCGTCGGCACTAGCCCTCTCCCTCTATCCTCAAAGGCCGACGGCACCGACTCTTTCTCCTTGATAATGATCAGGTGCAAGTTCTCGTTTAAGCTTTGTTTTTGAAAAAGGTGTTGGCTTTGGTGAATTTCTCCGGGATTTATGTGATTTGGGTTTTCGTTCGATTTGGTTTTTATTGTGTTTTTCATGCTTTTCTTGCTAGCTTTGGTTGCTGGGATATTGAAGACAAAATAAAAGAGAGAGAAAATGAAATGGGCTCTGTTTGATTGTTGGTTTGATCTTATTTGAGCTTCTGAATCTGTTTCTTTTGTTCAAATTTTGAAGACTATGAAGAGTTAATTGGGACGGGGCTTGGCAATTAGATCCATATAGATTCCAAACTATTTTTATTTTCCCTTCATCTTCTGTTTTGAGATTGGTCTTTGTTGTTTGGTTCTCAAAATGTTGGACGACCATTTTGATTGAGTTCTTGTTGTTAGATAGTTTCTTTTGATTCCTTGTGCAGTTCGCATTTGTTTTATTACTTTTTCTATAGCAATGAATTAAGTATGTGTGATTTTGTTTTCTACTAATTATGTGGGCATTGTGCTATTTGAATTTGAGTTTCTGGAATTCTATATGAGAATTGGGTGAAGTTTTTGAAGAGTTTCACAGAGGCTATGTGCTGCCGAGCTAGAGTGGAATATAGGGCAGCGGAGGAGGTGGGCTTGGGCAGTTTACGGAGGTGGCAGCCTCCTAGAAGTGGTCAGCTGAAGGTAAATTGTGATGGTGCAGCTAACGTTAATGATGGATGTTTTGATGGTGGGGCAATTATAAGGGATGAGTTTGGTTCTTTAATTGTGGCTAATAGGGAAAAGTTTCAACACCCAGTGTCTTCTTTTTTGTTTTGGGTACAAAGGAAGCCTAAGGCCTGGGAAGGGGAGGGGAGGGGCTAAGCTAGCCTGAGGTTTTGAATAAATGTTCTAAATGGGGTGCTTTAGTCCCAAAGTGAGTCGGCAATTTCCAGGACACTAGGATCAGTAATAAAGCAGTGAGATAGCAATAATGTTCTTTTTAGGACACCATGACATTATGATCTAACAGTCTTTACTTGTATGTACTTTTCAGCAATCAAATGAAGCACTATGTCATGCTAAATAAAGTTTAGGGTGAACCATTGATTTAATCATATGGTATATCACTCCCAGAGGTAACTAAAACGTAAGGAATAATTGAGCTTATTTCTTACATCTTAAACATTGCTTGCAGTACCATGGAGGAGAACTAATTTCGGAAGAACTGCTGGAGTCCCTTTTTAACAGAGGCGGCCCTGGACATAGGCTCAATAGGCCCCAGGCCTAGGCCCCCCACCCCCCCCCCCCCCCCCCCCCCAAAAAAAAGATAACCCCTTATATATATGTTATAAAAAAGATTCTGGACATTTTGTTTTGAAAAAAAAAAAAAAAATTGGTTGTTCCTGACTTTTGTTCTTCTGCCGACTGCTACTCTGAGTGCTCTCCCAAATCTCTCTCCTCACTTTTCAGACGAAAGTCACGAAATTCTTCCAGAAATTTGTCCAGGTAATTCTCTCTTGCTCGAATTCCATGTCTCTTCTAGTTCTTCAATTAGGTAGATACGAAAGGTCGAGATTTGGGATTCTAGGTTATGATGATTTGTGTTTGGGTACTGGGTGATGATAATTTGCATTTGGGTACTGGGTTGGTGAGTGGGTCTGTAGGAATGTAAGAGATGAAAGCCTCTGGTTCTCCTTTATTCTTTAATTTCAAATTGATTGTTTGTGCTACTATTGTGCTTTGTATCTCTTGATTCATTTGTGCTGATCAAATCTTAGTAAGAATAATGTTTTGAAGTTCATTTCTAGGTTGTCTAGTTATGATCATTGTTCTATACCTTCATTATATGTTTATTATTTTCTCATTCCCATCTCTGCTGCTCTTTATTGGTCAAAGAGCAATTGAACCATAGATATGAGAACCGAGCTATATAAGAAAAGAAAAGAAAAAATAGTACAAGGCACATGGATTAGGGTCTCAATTATGAAAATTAAACTAGAAACTTCATGATTCATCAGTTTACAAAAGTATTGTAAACATATCTTAAAGTTTTAATTGAAAATTGTTTTGCTTTGCTTTTGCTTTGTTTAATATTAGGATAATGGTGTTGTATAATTTGTATGGCACTATGACAGTAAGTTTGGATTGAAAATGGTTTTCTTGGTTTGATACATTGGTATTTTTTATTATATGGCAATATGTTTAGATCAAAATTTCGATATCTATTTTATCTTTTATAGGTTATGATGGCTCCGATTAGGAAGTATCCTTCTGCGGTTAAAAAAAGAAAAGAGAAGCAAAAGAGAGAGGCATTGGTTAAGCTTCAAGCCGGATCCCTTCGTAAGTACTTTAACTCAAATGATGAACAAGTACAAGAGAATGAGAATGATAATGTGAATGAGGATACAGAAGAGAAATTTTTTTTTTTAATATATTTAAAGGTAGGGAGCCCCATTTTTTTTTCCCGCCTAGAGCCCCGGAAATCCCAGGGCCGGCTCTGCCCTTTTATTGTTAACAGCTACGACTGCCATGCCCCCATTGATGAATATGGTGAGAAATTTGAATTCATGATAAATATGTGTAAGCATTTCTTCAGATGTATATTATAAAGTGTGAAAAATTACCAGCTTGCAGTCATCTAACTCGTAACTAACTTGATAGGCTTGATCAGGCAACCCAAGTATGGTCATTTCAGATTTTAGTCATTCTAACACATAACCATGGTCATTTTTTTCTCTTCCTTTTAAGTTAGCAAAACTTTTAGTTCAGGTCATCATCTGTTGTAGTAATAGAGGAAACAGTGAATACCAATTTGTTAGACTCTTGATTTATGGTCAAGACCTCTCTACTTGTAGAATGCATTCTATGTAGTAAGTTTCAATCAACATAACTATAAGATGGCAGTTCTGCCTGATTATACTGCATACGAAGAGAGGTTGTCTTGTGATATCCGTAATTTTTTAATTGAGTGCTTGTTATCTAGACTAGTAACTTGGTATCATCCCACTGTTGTGCTTATTGTTTTCTTTTTCTTCTTTATTGTTTTATCTTTGTTTTATTGTGTTTGCTATTGTGTGGACTGAAACAAGGCATTATTTTTTTTTTCTTTTCTTTTTTTAAGTTTGCTCTTGTAATTGCTTGACGTGGCTAGAGTTTAGAAAGACACCAAACTAGTTTACCTTTTGGCTATTCAAACGTTGTTCTTATTTGAACTTGTAAAGGGAGGCCGCTGGAGCTTTTAGGAGTGGGTAGAAAACTTGCTTTGGACAGGAAATTAGGTCGGAGAAGAGAATAAACGATAAGAATTTAGTTTGGTTTGGGTATTGATCGACGAAACTAAGGGGAGATCAATCTTGTTGGTTTCTCAACGGATTTTGAAGGTTAATTTCCTTCTCTCTTCATTTTGTTTTGACTCTTGAAAGAGGAGCTGGAACCTTGTTATTTGTAGTGTGATTTTGTTGGTTTACTTTTGTTGTTCAGTATCAATGTTTCATGCACACAAGGTGTTTGACAAAATGATTCTAAATTGCTTTATTCAGGTTACCATGTAGTCTTGGAGTAGTTTTATTCATTGCTTTTGGTTGTTTATCTTACTAAGTCATGAATAACTATTCAATTAAAGACTTCTAAAGTTGGATACTTTTGTGTGTTTTGAAGGTGTTGACGGATGTACTTGAACTTTTGCTTTTTGTGGTTAGAGGACCTATTTTGTACCAGGTGAGAGTCTTACTAAAAGAAGCTACCAACTATATGTTGATTTTGTTAACCTCTACCTTTATCGAGAGTGTAATCATACTCTGAAACTTCTAAACGTGTGTTGGATTGTATATATGTGTGGGTGTTTGAACTTGTGTTTTGTTCTACTTGGGATTTCTCAAATTTATTTACTTTCTTGTACCTTTTCTGGTGGTAAACTTTTGTTACAGCTTATGAACTCACAATTAATAGAGATTGGGGTGTGACACTTATGCTCTGTATCTTCAAATTAGCACCATCAGAATGTCATAAATATTCGTTACTCACTCTAGGGGCTGGTCTTTCATGGATAGACCAGGCTTTTTGCTTGCAATATCCTTCATTATAACTCAAATGGGACTGAAGTACAATGAACTTATTTATACTCGACTCGACTAATTACATCAAAATATATGATTCTTTTGATAAAATTAAATGCTTGTGCCCTACCCCTTGCAGATTGCTACAGCTATATCTGCCACTGCAACCTGGGAATTTACACATATCAAGTATCGGTTGGGGCTTGAAGGGTGTGGTTTGGTTGTTTAACATTGCTACTTATATGCTGCCCATTATGCACTGAGTAGACATGCTTCAGCAACTGAACAGAAAAGGGAGGTAGAGATTGCAAGCATGCTGATATCATTGTAGGAAAAATTTAGAAAGTAAAGTTCTGGATATTACAAAATCTGGATTTACTTCAGCCTCAGAAGGTTGATGCATGAAATTCATCAAATTGGTTTTTATTCTTTCTGCATATAGATTTACTTCATGAACTCATTCCTCTGCCTCAGAAGGTTGGTGCATGAAATTCATCAAATTGGTTTTTATTCTTTCTGCATATAGATGACCGGATCATTGTGTCCACTTTGCTTTCCTCATATTGTAGGTTATCTCCCTCGGAACATATATTCCCTCAATTCTAAATATGGATCTGAGCACCAATTAAAAGGTTTACTACAAAAAATTGGGTTACCTCCCTTAGAACATATATTCCATCAAATTGGGTTAATTTATTTACAGCTTACTCTGTTTCGTGTTTTCGAATATTCAATTAGTTATGCAGCTAAATATGTGAAAGAGTATATTGAAGGAGCAAAACCAATTTTTTCTGTTGGGGAGTATTGGGATTCTTGCAACTACAATGGTCATGGTTTGGACTACAACCAAGGTATAATATATTGATGTTTATTGAGCACTATTCAACTAATCAGATCAACGAACCACAGTCACTTCAGTTATTCTATATGAATAAAGTTATAGGCATGAATGAAGCTCTAGTCTGAAGTGTTAATTAAAATACCTCAACGTTCATAGTATTAGTTAATATAGAAAGGCTAGCTTAAATTTATTAGTAATGACGTTACTTTGGTTCTCTCTCTCTCTCTCTCTCGTTTTACCTTTATTAGAAGTGCTTATGTTGTTTACGTGGACTCCATTTGTGCAGATAGCCACAGACAACAAATAATAAGTTGGATTGATGGCACGGGACAGCTGTCAACTGCATTTGACTTCACAACCAAGGGAGTTCTTCAGGTATCATCCATTTTCAATCGGACTGAGATGTTGAACTAGCTCCCAGCTGACTGCTACACCCACATATGCACACATAAAATCTTTCTCTTGAGTGGACATCTGCATTTGTTCTTGTTTTGACCATTGGATATGAGTCCTTGCCATTATAACCATTAGTATCCAGTAATTTATGCCAAGTTTCCAGACATTTTTGTTATAAACCTGTTTATTTCTATATAAGAAACTAAAATAGGCAACTATTACATCAAAATATCTTCTCGTCTAAGCACATGAGTACCCCAAGATGCTTGGTCATGTTATATTAGTTCATTTCTACAAGACTGACATTTTAATTGAGATTTCCTTTTAACATGTTATTTTTGTTTCTCCCCTATTTTGGTGATAATCATGCATGTTTCTGCGTATGAAGCTGTCAAGGGACAATTATGGAGATTACGTGATCCCCAAGGGAAGCCATCAGGTGTAATACAGTAGTACAGCTAGCTAGTTCCTATATTTAACTTGTGTCTAGTAGAAATTCTTTCTTCATTAGCATTTGGACTTGTCTGCAGATTTAGATTAGTAGATATGGGCCATTTTGAATTGATGCTCATGATTAGGTTTGTGTACATGAGACAATGGTGGATTAGTGGAAATTGCAATGAGTGATTTTGGATGTGGATTTTGTGGTTTCATGAATATGCAATTTTAATTTCCAGATGCATGCATACCAATTGTAACAGGAGACTACTAATGTGTTATCTCAAATAGCAAGCTAAAACAAAAGCACACCAAAATGTGTGGTTGCAGTTGAACAAAAACAACACAAAAATCAATTAGAAGTCTATTGTCTTTTTGGCATTGGGACGACAGAAAATTGTAGTCTAAAGGGCAAAACAACAACATAAGTTAGGCGAAAGTATTGGCTAAAGTGTATAATAACAACAAATAAGTGTGGTTGGAATCAATCACAGACAATATAAAAGACCTAATAAAAGACCTTTCACACAACACTTAAGTGTCGTATGTATGGACCCCAGAACGACACTTAATTGTCCTCTTATGCTCTTTACGACCACATATAATTGTCGTTTAAAGTAAATTAGCACAACCTTTAATTGTTGTTGTATGAGAGAAGACACTACATATGAGTGTTCATTTAAGGGCATTCAGACCACACAAATAAGTCTTGCAAATATGCTTCACACAATAGCATTTAAAAAATACTGTGGTTGTTTTGTTTATCAGACAATACAAAACTGTTGTTTGAATGCTTTTAAAGATACAAATCACAATGTTCCCAAAATGCAAAACTCATCAGACAACACAAGACTTTTTTTTTTTTATGTCGTCTGAAAAATCAGATGACAGAACACTTCTGTCGTCTGATGCCCCCAAGAGACGACACCGTACTAGACGACACATTTTTGTTCGTTCAGACGACAGAACAGTTATGTCGTCTGAAGGCCTTTTTGGCATAGTGGCACCTATGAATAGCCAACGGATTCCATGCCAAAATGCATGTAGAGAACGGAAATAAGTTCCTTTGCAATACCTCTAATGATTGCGAACAAAGGCGCATCTTAAAGAAGTTTATGTGTCTCTCTAGTGGACTCTATGTCACTATTCGAGCTATTAAATCTAATAAAGTCATGAGAGAAGATCTCTTGGATTTAGACACATAATGGGTTTGTCACGACAAGATAGGTCATCCTAGTCATGATGATCCTTCTACTAAAGACTTCACACAGACATCTATTCTTTCAAGCAAAACGAAGCATGAATCAAAAGTTGATTCCTGGACTAAGTGTAACCGTCGCTGCTGCCTTTGGCACCGCCGCTGTCCACCACTAGCCTAGGGCTGGCACAGTCTCTATCCATGACTCCATAGATGGCATCCATCATGGTGATGGCGTCCTAGGTGATGCTGCAATCACCAACTTTGCTTCAAATAGCGTTTCAGATGCTCAGGCCCAACCAAAATCCTCATTGGTTGCTTTTAAAGCCTCTCGCTTGTTTTATAAAGCCTGTTCCTTAGAGAAATTAGGACTGAGACCATCCTTTGTAAATGATATGATAATACTCATTCTGTTCTTACATAGAATCCATAGGGATTCTGTGGACTAATTCAACCAACTTGCGGACGTTTAAATATCACATGATGTTGGTTGATAGGCAAACACGCTGGTCACGTGTTATGCCATTGTCCACTTGTAATGTTGCTTATGCTATACTCCTAGCACATATCATATGACAACAGGCTCACTCCTCGAATCATCCTATTTAGTCAATTAGATTTGACTATGCTATAGAGTTTACATCGAAGACTTTCGATAGATATTGCAATGGGACTGATGTTGGATATCATATTCCCATGAACACATCCAAATGGTCTCGCGAAAATGACTACGATGGTAGTCCGGACATTGGTAATGCGCACCAATCTCCTTATATCCGCTTGGGGTGATGCAATATCGCATGCAACTATGCTAATTCATCTACGACCCACAACCACTCAATCTACCTCTGCATTACAGCTAGTGACTAGGAAAAAGTATTTTTGTACTTACGCATATTTGAGTGTGCCATTTATGTGCCAATTGCGCCGCCACAACGATCTATGATGGGTCCTTACAGACGAATGGGCAAGTACATTGGATTTGATATTCCAACAATCGTTCGCCACTTAATGTCCTTGTTAGGCGATCACTTTACCGCTAGATTTGCGAGTTGTCACTTTGATGAGACAGTCTTCCCGTCGTTAGGGGGAGATAAGAACACAGATTTTCAGCTGGAACGACAGGAATTGTCGTGGCATGTCCCCACTTTGTGTCATCTCGATCCCGGTTAAAGTGATGAGATCACACAAATATGCTGCAAACTTGCCTGCAAGGAAGGACGTCCCTACGAGAGGACGTAGCGCCGCCCTACACGGAAGTAGGCATAGCGCCAACGCCAAAAAGAGTGGCACTCTAGCGTTATAGGCCATGGCCCCAGCTAGGATACGTAGGAGGCCCGTTGGTTCGAATGATACTTTAGCACATTCCAATCATTTGATCATCAAGACTCAAAATCCGTCTCATGAGAATCTTCTGGGTTATGGTTATCGTTGGGGGATGCCTCAATGTCAAAACCTATTCCTGAGAATATAGAGCTCTATAACAATTACACTAGAGTACATGAGACGTGGGATAGAAACTCCATCATAATTGATGATGTAATCGAGCATTTCGTTGCGTATGAGTTTGTTGAGTCCGATGATATCGAACCACTCTCCGTTGATGAATGAATGCCAACGTAGAAAAATTTGGCCTAAATGAAAAGATGCGATTCAGGTTAAGTTGGATTCTCTAAGGAAGAGGAAGGTTTTTGAGCCAGTGATGTCAACACCTCCTAACATAAAATTTATGACTAATGGGTCTTCATTAGAAAGCGTGATGAGAAAAAGAGATGGCAATGTCGCCTTATGGCGCAAGGCTTCTCACAAAACGCCTTAGAACCGACTACGATGAGACATATTCTCTCGTAATGGATGTCACTCCACTCCACTACCCTGTCAGTTTGGTAGTTTCTGAATAACTGATCATGCAGCTTACAAATGTGGTCACTACGTATCTCTATGGGGATCTAGATACGGAATATACATGAAGGTTCATGATGAACTTCATTTACCCAAGTCAAGTGGCTCTAGACCACTGAGCGCGTTTACAATAAGGTTGAAACGCTTACTAAAGTGACTACTTGATTGGAAAGGGATATGTCCACGCGTTTCCATAACAAGTTCCGGATTCTATCGCGGTTCATGTTGAACATGATCTTTATTGAAAGCCTTTAAAGAGTTAAGGAAAACCGTTGAACACTTGAAATCTGATTTTGAGATGAACGATTTTGGGAGAACACGATTATGTCTCAGTTTGGAACTTGAGCATCTTGTTGATAGATGCTTAGGCATTTTGACAAGATTAAAACTTCAAGCACCCCCATGATCGTCCGTAGTCTTGATCCTTAAAAGGATCCTCTTCGTCTGAAAGATAATGACAAAGATGTGCTAAGAGGCAGAAGTGTCTTACTTGAGTACAATAGGCGCATTATTGTTCTTAGCTCAATGCAGAAGACCGGACATCTCATATGTTGTGAACTTGTTAGCTAGATATAGCTTTGCGCCAACGCGACGCCATTGGATTGGTGTAAAAGATATCTTTCAGTACTTGAGATGTACGATTAATATGGGCTTGTTCTATCCCTACAGAGAGATGATGGATTCGGACCCATCACACGCCAGGAACGCCGCCAGCACTGGCCTACGTCCACTATCCCCGTCCCAAAATGACATGTGTTTTGAAAGGTTTTGCTGATATTGAGTATCTCTCTGACCCATACAAAGGTCATTGCCAAACTGGTTAAGTGTTCACCATGGGTAAAGACCGTGATATCTTGGAGGTCTACAGAACAGACCCTAGTCACTATATCTTCGAACAATGTAAAGATTATTGCTCTTCACGAAGTGGTTCGTGAATGTATATGGATTGGATCCATACTTACGCATGTTCGAACAATTGTGGTTTAAAGTCTACCACAGATGAGCCTACGAGCATTTAGGTTAATACTGCTTGTTTTGATCTAGAGGTGGCAAACGGGTCGGCCCGGCCCGGCCCATTTTAAGCGGGCATAGTCGTGCTTCGTGCCGTTATTGGGCCGGCCCATTGATTATCATGCCCAGCTCGTGCCGGCACATTTACTTAAACATTAAGCCCGGTCCAGCCCATGGCCCGAGCCCATATCGTGCCGGGCCAATAAACGGGCCGTGCTCGTGCCTATCCACTATAAAGCATGATTTTAAAATCTTAATTTGAATAAATAAAAAATAATTTTATTTAACTATTTAGAAAATTCAAATAAATTAAGTTCTACAATGTTTTTCTCAATCTTAGCTTTTTAAGATTAGTTTTCTAATAATTTTTTATATTCCACTACAAGAAAGAAAGAAAAAAAAAATTACTAAAAATATATTGCTTTTAGTATATTATTGTGAGATTAATCTTTATTAATATAATGAAGATTTAGTATCATATTATTCTTTCTTTCATTCTATAGTTATATTATGGGCTAAATACAAATTACTACCTTGTGGTTTAGGTCCAAAATCAATTCAGTCCCTGAACTTCTAATTTCATCAAAAACACCCTTGCACTTTCAATTTTGATCTAATAGGTCCAATTTGTTAGTTTTCCGACAATTGAGTTATTTAACTTGTTAATGTGGCTCATATATGACCTATGTTTTATGATGTGGTGTCCAGGTGGTCTGCATAGTCAATTTAGGAGTGAGTCCTACTATTAAAAATAAATAGTTTTTCAACAAATAATCCAACTATAACTTGAATCCATAATAGAATATTAACGAATTGGACCTATTAGATCAAAATTGAAAGTGCAGGGGTGTTTTTGATGAAATTAGAAGTCCAGTGACTGAATTGATTTTGGACCTAAACCACAGGGTACTAACTAGTATTTAGCCCTTATATTATTATGAGATTAGTCTTTATTCATAAACATATATTTAATATTTAGAAAAAATACTTTATGTCAAAACAATGATATAATGTTTTTTTTCACTATTTTGACAACATAAAAGAAATAGCATTAATGGAATTATCATGAGATTTTAAATAAGGAGGTCTAATATTCAAATCTCATTATTGTAGTTTTTTAATATTTTTTAAAACAAAATGAAATTTTGTGTTTGGAACGGGCCGGCCCAAATATGTCGTGCTCGGGCCGTGCCGGGCCCGTTATGAGCTCGGACCGGGCTGGGCCAATGTGCTAATATTCCTAGTGACAGGACCCACCCGGGAATCCACCTTGAAAATCCAAAGTGGCTCTGCGGAGCCCATCTCAGAAGAAATTCTACCAAAAATTTAGCAGAACTCCCTCTAAAAGTGGACTACCCAAAAAACCTGTAGAAAAATATTTACACTTCTAAAATAATCCACCCTTATTCTTCTCACTAGAGCCACCCTGCTCCCTATATCACAACATCCATTTCACAAACAATTCTGAACTGAAGAATATTAATCTCATAGGTTATCAGAGCAATCTAATGTACAGGCGTACAAGAGAATAGAATACAAGATAAATGACCAATATTTTTATAATGCGGAAGCTATGACAGCTATGTCTCAACCCCAAGTCTGTCTCAACCCCAATTACTCTCGACCTCAAGCTAAACTGGCCTGCAAACTGGGCATTTAAAACCGAAAGGACCAGGGGAAAACATTTAAAAATCGTTAGAGTGAGTGGACGAAAAATTAGTAATTTCGAATGAATAAGTAAAACTTAATGTTTTCCCAAGTTATTCTCTAAAACCTCGCATGCAGTAACAATCTTGGAAATACTTTAAATCATCACCTTTCCTGCAATCTCTTAAGATCTCATCCTCAATCCTTTTTAAAACATCCTTTTTCAAGAGGTTCGTTTGATGAGTAGAAAGGACTGCTGTCTAGTCATCTCATGCCATCTAGGAGGGACTGCCACCCAGATGACGCATCGGAAGGGACTGCCAACATGAATAGGAGGCGGTGGATAGAAGGGACTGCCATCTAACCACAGGTAATTAGAAGGGACTGCCAACTAACTACCTCATGTCATCTGGAATGGACTGCCAACCAGGTGACGCATGGGAAGGGACTGCCAACCGAGATGTAGTCTGGAAGGGACTGCCAACCAGACTATTACCTAGAAGGGACTGCCAACTAGGTAATGCATACATGCGCTGACTGATAGCCTCCTCAATAAACTGGAAACAACCTCTTTCAATTACTTACTTTCGGAAAGAAACTCGATCTTACTTCAATAAGTCAATAATAATGCACCGAAAGCATAACTCAAGATTAACTCGCTAACTCAAACCTCAATATCTCCATAAATCCTCGAAAGCATAAATCAAATACTCTGTAAATCAATAAATGCTTTCGGAAAAAAATCTCAATCTAACTTCAAGGCTGATAAGTGCGGAGCTCAAAGCTCAATAAATCTCGATAATTCAATCATGCTCAAATATTCGATGAAACATTCGTACTCGTGAATCCTCATAAAAACCAATATTCGAAATCAATAATTCTCATAATATTTTCTTAATCAGTCACCTCCCGAAAATCATTCCCCAACTCAATAACTCATAAATAACTATCTTGAAAATCTACTAAAAGCCCTCGGGAAAGAATTTCAATACTAACCTCGTAATTCATAAAGCTCAAATCATAAAATCATAAAACTCAATAATTCAAATAATAAATTAAATCTCAATCGGAAAATATTAATATACTGCATGCACAATTAATTTAAAATAAATGTCCACTCACAGTACAATTTTGGCGATCATGCATACGAGTTCCTTCATCGAGTAATAACTCGATATATCGCCCTGTACACAATTATAATTCGTGAATATAGATTCGGCAATTAAATACGATTCCTAAAATAAAATCCTCATAATCATATCTTCACTTCTTCTCGGATTCAACCCAAATTATACCACTAATACCAATTCGTTAATTTAAAGGTTCCAAGGCAGAACCGAGAGATATCTGACGGTCGGATTCTCGTAAATCAGTAATGGAATTCTAAATTCCGGAAATTTCATTATCAACACAACTTTTCTTCAATTCCAACCAAATTCACATTTACGAGCTCTACATCTATTATAGGATTTAATAGGCTAAAAAATCGAAGTTAGAAAACTGCCCTACGTGCCTCCACGCGCCGGCCTCCGATGGCCACCAAATTTTGGCAGCAGCAACATCACAACAGACCCAACAAGTTTCTCAACTACAGCACATTCCAATTTCACCTTTAAGTGCTCGAAATTGGCCGGTGAAGAAAACCCAGAAAATCCAAGAACCCTCGGATTGGGTTTTGATCGATTCTCCCTCTACACTGCAAATCGTGGCTCAAGGCTAGGGGGAAAATGATCCTTGGCAAAAACCGCACCTTCGACGCTGGTTTGGTGGCCGGAGACGGTCGGAATCGCCGGAAATCGACGAAACTTTCTAATTGCTACAGTGAGCTTCACGGCTCAAATCCGAGCTCCTCCGGCCGAGTCATCGAAAAACACCACCGCAGGTGTGACAAGGAGGAGGAGGCGAACTTGCCTGTGCCCGGATTCCGTCGTGGGTGGCCGGAGGAGGAAGAAATCGGTGGAGGAAAAATCGAGCCGAAGAGGAGGAAAGGATCGGGGGAACTTACCACAATAGTTTTCACCTTTTATAAAAACTTACTATGAACAGTAACTTTACATTTTCGCTTATAACTTTCGCATACGAACTCCGATTTTTACGTACCACATGTCCACGGACTCAGTTTAACGTCCTCTACAACTTTTATGAAGAACATTTTCTCTAATTTTGACCCAAACAAAAAGCCAACTTTTAGGGCCACTAAAAGCACTAAAACGATAGTAAAAGTGAAAGTAAAGATCGTTCACCGTCCAAGTGACTAGTAAACCGGTGAATTCGGGTTCGGGACATCACACCTAGGCCCAACCCGGCCCGTTATTCTAAAGTGCTCGGGTCGTGCCTAGTCACTAACAAGCTTGGGCCGTGCCGGGCCGCTTTAAGGGTGTTGGGCCCGTGCCGTGCTCGTGCTTAACGGCCCTTTTGCCACCTTTATTTTGATCAAATGAAGTAAGGCTACATCAAAAGCGACAATACCAAGGATAATCAGCAACAACAGTCTCTCCTCAAGATCAAAGTGAACTAGGCTCAATCTGAAGACAATGTGGTAGACTTGCTCACTAAGTCATTGCCTAAATTCCACTTTCGAGAAACATGTTGGTAGCATCGTTTGAGGAAATTATCCGAACTCCCATGACCGTAGTCATCAGGCAGAGATGTAGACGTCAGGAGGAGATGTCTACATGTATGGTCTCGAAACATGAAGGGTGTGTTGTGCTCTTTTTCCCCTTCGACCGAGGTTATTTTTGTCCCACAGGGTTTTTGTTGCTCGGCAAGGTTTTTAATGAGGCAACGAGATGAGCACCACGTTTGGGTGACACAAGGGGGAGTGTTCAAGTAAATCTAGAATATGTGTCTGGCCCAAACTGGAGGTTACTTGCTCTAGTTGAAATAAGGTTTATATTAAAGATATTCTCGGAGAATCTTAGGAGATATCCAAAATGTTTCCATGTACAACTCTATCTCTATGCTTATAATCCTCTATATAAAGAGGTCTCTATTATCAATGAAAGCACGACTCAATTCTCTCCCAATTTTGATTTTCCTTAAACAAACCTAAAATTTTAGAGGAATTTTTTTTTTTATAGAAACAAAGCAATCCCAAACTTGGCCGAAGACGAAGTACGATTGAATAATTGATGAAGAATTGTATTACGCCAAGGCAAGGCCTTTGTGACGTTTGTTTAGTCTTTAATGGACAAATTGTCAAACTCAACATACTAATGTGTAACAGGAAAGTTTGTGTTTAGAACCTAAAGCTACTTGGTTTAAGCTTCAAATTTGATTAGGGTCTTGCATTCTAAGTCGTGTCTAAAACAACCACGCAGTAATATAGTTTCTAGATGGTTTGGCAGGAAATTAATGAAACCCATTTGATTAAATTTGGAATTCGTTAATTAATAAGTAGATTATACGATTTGATTGCAGTAGAGGTCAAATGAGTATATTTCAATGTAGAAGAAGTCAGAATTAGGTAGTAACTCGGCGTCTGTTACAAGTTTCCGCATATGCTGACAAACAAAGATTTCTAGTCATTAATTGGGGAAGGATAGCATAGTTAAATAATGAAATGATTCTTGAATAATACATAATCAATGTGGTTGAAGGATAGCATGGTCATAGTTTACATGTGAATTATTTATTGGTCTCATAATACTTCATTCGCATTCATAACAAGTTTTGTTTGGGAGGAAATCACATGTCCCTAATTTATTTTGTCCCAAGCCTGTCTCTCTGCTTGTAATACTGACACATGTCCCATTAACTTATCAGCAGCAACTCCGTTAACTTATCATTTTTAGATTTAACTTATGTAATTTTTTTTATTAGAAAAATGAGAAATATCTCTCACATGCGATGTAGGGTTCTACGAAGCAGCAACAACCAAAAACAATGAAAGAAGAATACCCATCCAGATTCACCTCCAGGCTCCAGCAATACCCATCTCTATTGTTAGGTTTCTAATACTGAAAACAAGAAAAACAGAAAAGGATGGAGGGACGGCAAAATTCCAGGTCGTCTTGGTTGGAGGTCGTCGAACCGGGTCGGGTCGGGTCGGGTCAAAATGGGTCCCCTGCTTCTCAATCTGGTCGCAAATGGTGCTTCTAATCTCCAAACGAAATTGATCGAAAAAATGTGATTTTGAGCTTGGGCTTTCTTTCCGCTTGGAGGCATACAAATGGCGCTTCTAAGCAACGCAGAAGGCTGTTGTTTATGATTTAGCTGAGAATCTATTTTTCCTTGAAATGGAGAGGCCGGGTCGATTGCCGCTCATCGTCGTCTATCTCCTTGCAACTGAACGCTGTTCATTTTCATGGAACGTCTTCACTGAGTTCATGGGTAAAAACTGGAATGAATTGATTGAGAGCTAGTACAGGAAGGTTAATTACTAGGGAAAGCAAGATTCTATGAGATGGGTTGATAAGAGGGAAAACAGGGACAAATCTTGGTTGGATTCATTGGAAGCCATAAACTGAAGCCTAAATTTCTTTTCAAGATGAGAACGGGGAAACCCAGAAGTCTACGCCATATTGGTTTTAATCAATTTTGTATTTTTTATTAAAAAGTAATCAAAGTTAACAGTGTTTTAAGTTTTTTGTTAACGGAAAAACACATGACGAAATATTAGTGGTGGGACAGAATTGGGATAGAGACTTTAGAGAGAGGTGATATCCTCCCGTTTTGTTTAGGGTTGTTGGCCTTAAATTCAAACATACCCTTGTAATAAAAGTGTGTATTCTTAAATGATATCAAAGTTTATATGATAAGCGAAATGCCCTCCTAGACGATTTCTTTACTCTGATACAAAAGTTTTTTTTTTTTTTGATCAGGTAAATAACATTTCGTGAGTCGAATTCATAACCTCCCACTTACGAAGGGAAGACTATGCCACTAGTCAAAAGTTTGTATTCTATATGATAATCGAAATGCATATCGTAAATATCTTCTTTTTGAAAAAATAGTTAAAATGAAAAAAGATCAAATAAGTGAGAAGTTCTTATATTTCCCCTTCACCATCATACCATACAATTGGCCCGACCAATAAAATGGCAGAAGTAAGGATATTTTCATATTTTCAAGTAAAAGCGGAGTGTTTTAGATATATAATTGACTCATTTGTCTACGTGAATTTCTCTTATTAGTTGATCGGACTATTTCAATAATTCAACAGCCTGACAAAAAACTTCTCCGAACCCTTTGTGTGATATAGACCCACAAATGAAAAGAAACGACAGGCTGGTCAACCGTGGCAGTCCAGGATTTCGGTTTTTCTTCAACAACTCATCCATAGAGAACACTCACAGCCTCGGTCTCACACGACACTACTATCTTATTTTGAAGTGTTGCAATAATTGAAACAAACCATTGAAGACTTGGAGAAAAGCACAAGATGGTTGTGATGTCGTTTTAGCCCACTTGATCGTGTCTCTGATTGAAATCAGAATGTTTTCCTTTTCTTTTTCTCTTCTTAATTGGTAGTAGTATGTGAATGTGTGGGAATTGACCATTTTCAATTCCAATTGGTTCTTCAGAATTCTCATTTAATTCAGGTCATGGACTCAGCAGGGTTGGAAGAAACCAAAACCATCACAACTTTGACAGGTGACAAAAGAACTAGTACATCAGCACCAAACCAAAATAAAACCTCTACTTAAAACAACTCTATATATGCAAGCATCATTATCAACATGAACAAGAAATGAAATCCTAAGGACCAATTCTTTCTTCCTCCCTTTTTTTTTTTTTTTTTTCTGTTACAGAGTAGATCTTTGATCTCGAGTGAGGGTAAATACTTTTTACCACTGAAGCTAGACCGGGAACGGAAATACTAAATTAATGATAACTGTTAAAAGTTTTGCTGAATCAATAGCTGGATTGGAATGGCTTGTAGGTCTTGAGGTCCGAAACCACCCCGGCAATTGAGCCAGCAGCAGCAGCTATGGTGATTATGAGGCAAGCACCACTTAGGGTTTGGAGGCAAAGCCATTTGGTGCTCCATTTTGGAATCCTCTTCTGGACAATGTACATCTCCACTGGGAAGTATACCGTGAGTGGCCAAAATCCCAAAGCGCCAAGAAGTCCAACAACGTCGTTAAAGAATGGAAGGATCATGGAAATCACAGTGGTTGTGATCACAAACAGTGTCCTCCACACCAATCTGAACATATTGAGGTTGTAAAGACCGACACAAGGGATTTGGATTTTGATGTTTTTGGTGATGAATTGGCTATCTGGGTACTTCTCTGCTGCTGATTTCTCAACAAAAGCAAAGAGGGGTTGGACAAAGACTTGGTAGGCACCAACAAGATGGATGACTATGGCAGCATTGGCAATGTCAATGAGCCAGTAAGGGTTGTAGAAACCGAAACCGGTGAGGAGGTTTCCGGGGGATGCATCCCCAAAAGCAGCATAGCCCATGCAACCACACAGCATGTAGAAAAGGGTTGTGGTTGCCACACTGACTAGAGTCGCCTTCCTCATCGTCTTGGCTTCTGACGGTGGGGATTTGACAGTGTCCTGAATTTCAATCAGGATGAGAGAGTAGGAGTAGGCAAAGGCTATGTCACCAAGTGCTTGGAAGCTCCTCCATATCTTTTGAGTCTCTGTCACTGTTCCAATGTCTATTCCAGTCATGCTTCCCCTAATTGTTCCAGTTTCTGATAATTGACAAACACAGAACAAGCTTCAGTTCTAGTTTCAATTGAATACTAAAAACCAAGTTCAAATTTATAAGATCTACGCAACACTAATTCATATTTGTACCTGCAACTTTCCCAATTCCAAGGCCAAGTCCAATAGAGGAGTAAGTGAAGGACATGACAGCAGCAACAATGGAGAGCCACCATAGCTGATCAAAGTTTTCAATTTGGGAGAATATGATTTCTGCAATGCCAAAAGCAATCATATAAGGATTGCTGTTCACATGGCATTCATCTTTTCCATCACTGCTGTGGAAGCAGTTAGACCTCTTTATAGCCCTGCAAATTAATCAATAGCAACTACCCATTAGCCCAAAGAAAACTACATAATCAAAAACCACCAAGTTTTTAATCCATGAGTTCAAACACCACTTACACCATGCTTATAGATGATGCTATAGTATAGCCAATAGCAACTCCAAAAAGATTCAAGTACTGAACAAACCCACAAATCTTCACCTTGAACCCACCTGAAAGATTAAAAGTAAGAGAATAAAGATTCAAGCTTTAGTATTTTTGAGAAAGACCCAACTTTTTAATCTCCACCAAAAAGTTTACAGCTTGAAAATTTACCAAGGTTGGATCTGACAGCATCTGTGTAAGTGTAATTTCTCTTGCCAGTGACAGGATCACCGGTACGGTAACAAGCAGAGAGAAGAGTAGAAGTGTAGTAAGTGACAAAAGAGAACAAGAGCATCACGGCGGGACCAGCAACCCAGCCAAGTTGAGCTGTGGCCCAAGCCAAGGACAGCACACCAGAACCAATCACAGCGGTGATAATATGAGCACTTGCAGTCCAAACGGTTCCTGGACCATAAAACAAAACAAATAATGAGTGTCAATTTCACATTCATTCAAGGCCAAAAGCACATGAAAATTCTGCTTGGCATTTCCACAAACCGGTGATAGAAGAACTAAAATTTACCAGTTCGTTTGAGACGGCCATCGTCATCGAAACACTTCGAGCCACTCTGTGGTTGCACATCCACAGAAACATCAAAAGCCTGGTGTTGGGGAAGAACAGTACCCATTTTTGTACTGAAAGCAGAAGCCTTTTGTGTAAGAAAGTCTCAAAAGTTTTTGGAGTGTATATACTCAAAATCTGGGGATATTAGATGAGAGAAAAAAAATGGGTCTTGTTCTTTAATTGGCCGGCCAAGTTATGAGGAGGGTGGTTCAAATCGTGCTGCAACCAACTGAATCACTGACACAGATATTAAGCACACACACCAAGAAGCACAGAAACCCAAATGATTTCACTATCCAAATTAAGAATGCAAGATGGGTTTGATTCTAAACAGTGAGGGAGATGCTCAAGAAGAAGTGTATGAGAGAACTAAGAAGCCAGAAAGTGAGATCGAATGGGATACAAAATTGGAATGGGGAGTGGGGTATATATAGCCGTTTTCTGGAGGAGGAAGCCACAGTGATGGACATGTGGTTTAAAAGTGACCCAAAAGGGCGCGTACGTCAACGACCAAACACGCCCCATCATCGCTCCAACTTGACTCTCTCTCTGTTTTCTAGCAAAAATCTTTGCATCTTTTCCTACCTCAGATATTTACTTGCTGGCCCCACCAGAGTAACTTTCTTACTGCTCTCCTTTTCAACTGCATACGTATTTTCTCTTTTGCTCAGAACCGTCGACGAAGACCCACAATCCCACATGGGTAACAGTCACCGTCTAGTTTCACTTTTGGCCAGAAGATTCGCCGTCTTTCTTACTTCTGGCCAGAAGATTGAAGATTCGCCGTCTTGAGTTACCCAAATTCTGTAGACGGTTAATTAGTCGTTGAGTCTTTATAGTAACTGTCAAACAATAATCACCGTGCGATGAATTGATGAGGTTTGAGAGTACCATATTTTACTGGTTCTGAGAAATATGTTGCGTTATGTAAATATATATATATATATATATTTTTTTTTTAAAGAGAGCCGGTGCGGCTGTTTTCAGGCTTTGATTAATAAAACCATATAACACAAAGGGGGGAGGGGAGGGGGGAGACATAAAGCCTGGACCCCAAATTACAATAAGTAACGTATTCTAATATTCACCATTTAGCAAAGAGTGTTCAATTGGCTACTCTATTTGCTTTGACAAAGCGGTGACACAACGGAAAGATAACTCTACTAAGAAAAAACATCATAACAAGTAGCACAGATTTCCTATTATGTTGTCGCACGGAATCTAATCCTGCGACACTTCGTTTCATTCTACCACCAGAAGGTTGGTTCCACTTGAGGCACACAAAGTGTGTAGACCGGGACTTAGCCCACCTTCTCTAACCATACTTGGATGGGGACTTATTAGAAACATGAACCAAACTAACACTAAGAAAGCAAAAAACATAAATAAAACAACCCAAATGAGGCCCATGAGCAAAATCCAGGCCCAGAAGCCTAAGGTCACAAAGAGAGCCTTCAGCGCAAACCCCTCAGCCCAACTCAGCAGCTGCACCACCCCGTCACCATACCCACCGCGCCAGCACCCATATAGGAGCCCCACCACCATCATGCAATCGAACCCGAAACTGGCGACACCAATCAACACCACTCCATACCACTCACCCCCATCTCCCATGTCGCCGATCCTACTGCTCCACTACACCACCACCCACACACCCAAGATAGAGTGACGCGGGGCTCCAAACCAGAAACCAAAGTGCCACCGTCAACCAAGCCCTTGCGCCAACGATCTCGTCGCCCCTTCCACCGATGGCGTCTAGTTCCAGTCCCGATCCATTTATGATCCAAATCCCCTCCGATCTCATTCCACTGCCATGCCTCTGTCCATATGCAGCCATCGCCGTTAACCAATGGATTCGGCGGAAAACTCCTCCCATCCTCTGTCTCCAAGCACCAGACTCGCCCCTCAAGCAATCATCTCATCCGGCCGCACTAGGCAAACGTCAGCGAGGCCAAAGGCTAGCACCAGCAAGGCCGCGGCGCAGCCGGACAGGGGCGGACAAGACCAACGGCAAGATCTAGGGTTTCAGCGCGTGGGAGTGTGTTCTAGAGAGAGATGTTTGAATGGTTGTTAAGGCAAAGTATATATTTTATGAACCACATATGTAAATATTTAAATAGGAAGCACAATAAAAAGTATAACAAATTTAGTTTATCAGCAGTATTAAGTGTAAAGTCTTTAGGCTTTTAGGGTTAACCCAAAGAGTAAGAGAAACTGAGAATTTGGTTAGAATTAAACTAATTTAATAGTTCAATTTCTCTCTAATATAACCAAAAAATAAATAATAAGACATAGATAAATATATAGTTGTTGCGGATCATGAATACATGATAGTCTAAGACAACCTTATACTAGGAATGAGGATAACATCCAAGACAACATTATTACTGAAAAGTATTTAGCAAATGATGTGTTATAAGTTAATTATCGCATTAAAAATAATTCACTGAGCTGAGACACGGTCTCATCATTTGTATATTAGTAAGCAAATTTAGAGGGTGTAGTTTGTGCGGTAGTATTCATTGGGAAACGTTGACCTACACTATTGAGGAAAAATATTTGTTCCATATTACATATTAGAGTGGTGATAATGTAGAAGATGCATCTTCACTTGAAAATGTCCCTGCTGTTTACGAAAATGAGGACGTCCTCACTTGAAAATTCTGATTCTTATCTATATCTAACAATTGTACACCATTCAGGAACAAGGCCAAAGTAGCCATTGATTCAAAAAGACACCGAGAATTTAAAATTCTCACAGCTGGTAAGGCTATCAGCCGTCCCTTACTAAAAGAGAATTTGGTTCTCTCATATTTTCATTCTCTTTATTAACTCATAGGGTTGGAGCATATTATATGATAACTATATCACTCAAATGTTTCTTTTAAGTGCTAATCATATCAAAATAAGGGATCTAGTTCACTCACACCCACTGGCTATAGTACATTTATAGTGTCCTTGATTCATGTTACTTTATGTTTGTGTGTTTTGGATCCAAACTAAGTATAATTGTTGAAGTTATGGTCGGCGCTCGCGAAATTCATCTTTTTATTTACTGTACACAAATTTAACAATTGAAATTGAAAAATACTTTTATTCAAAGATCTCAATGTAACTCAAATACTTGTTAACATTTTCAACGGTCTTTTTTTTTTGGTAATATAAATCATATAGTTCCCATACGAGAGGTGTACAGCAAGCACTATCTTTTTCTTACCCTTGCTATCCAAACTAATCATTGAAACAAAGAAAGGTCATTTCCACAAAGCATAGGAGCTCATCAACTTGTTGTGCCTAATGTTTTACATCATTAAGAAACCACTAAGCCTTATACGTACTGTGAAACCAAATGTAGAACATAATGAGATGCCTATAGTATATTATTGTTAAATTTTATCTAAAAAGATTTAACTGGTTAATGAAATTGATGTAACCTAATTAGCATACATTATGGTATATGGCTTTAGCGTGTTACACGTATACAGGTAATGAAGGAAGAACAAGTGAGGTTCAAGCTTTGACCAACCCACTAAGTGGTAGTGATATATATTCAATGCATAGTAAGATTACAAAGGTGTCAGGGACTGATCAAAAGCTCTTGGAAATGTTCTAGGAGGTAACCAAATTCTAAACAGTGATCCCTTAGATCAGATAAATGAGCATATATTGTTGTTCATTCAGAATATATGGATCAATCAGAACATCATCATCGATCAATATTAATGGCAATATAAGCCTTCAGCATGAATATATATTTGAATTTCCACACAAATAATTTATCTTTATAATAAAATGATTTTTGAATAATTCTCATGTCATCCAAAGTTTAACAACTAATTTTGTACCGATGAGTTGTGATGTCCTTAGCTTAGCTATTCTCCTGATGCTTATGGCTCATCTATATACATGTGAAGAAAACGATAGAGAATAATTAATATGTTGTATGTTTGGTTAGAGACAAATGCGTAATCGTCAGTCCATCATATATCCATCATATTATCAAAATGATCTGAAATTTTGTTTGATGGTGATTAGTCTGAAATTTTGGAAATGATCACGGAACCTGATTGAGATGGGGAATAATATTTATACGTAAATTAAATATACTTGCGTATATGTTATAGACTTATAGACTAACATTTAACAGTAATACCCAATGTGCAAAGGGTTTGATTCTTCTAGCTCAACTTTATCTGGGTACCATTCATTAATTCAGCGCTTTGACCCTGGTCTGTGACAATGAGTCTATGAGAAAACAAAAGCATTTGGAAGGAATGGAAATTTGATTAATATTAACCAAGCTAGCTAGGCAATAGTATTGTATTCTCAGTTTGTCATTCTAAATTATACATATAGCTTTTGTATTATTTTTTTGGAATAGGATTTATTTCATTACTAATTAAGTCATGAAAATATGTTAAAGTCTAACATAATTCACATAAGGAACTCCGGAACAAACCGGATAACCTATCTAAGCCACAACTAAACTCATTAAAGTCTAAAGGGACGCTCGTTGAACAGCAAACCTAAAACTAAGCAAAAAATAATCTTGTTGTCTAAGAAAATATATTCATATATCTAGTTTAATATGTCAATCACGCAATTGTGGTACAAATATCAACTAGAAACATCTTAGAAAAGCCTATAGAAATTATCCCTACTCCAAAAGGCTTGAGTCCAGAATGTCTAAAAGCCTAGAGAACTTAAGAGAGCGTTAGTCCCTCTCCCTTGGAGTTGGAACCAGCACCATCTTCAACTTCCTCAGTAGCCAACAACCTCAGCAACAAGTTGCTCCTCGGGCTCTTCTTGAAGGTTTGCAGCCCCTCTCCAGATTTGAGCCTTCCACTAGGCCTAGTCACCACCAGCAGCCCACAGAAAGAAGCCTCAAGCCCAGTCACCTGCACTGGTCCATATGCTCCAACCAGCCTAGTCAAAACAATGGTCAACCCTAGTTTAAAACTAGGGTTTCCCGCCGGTTTTCCGGAAGTGGTTCTTGCTTGCAGCTTGTCACCACCCGCATCACCAGCTAACCCTAACCTCGACCCAGCCAACGCCGACGCTACAGATACTGGGCTCGGCTCTCCTGCCGCTATCACAAATCGTTGGAGATAGGCCTGTCAATTCAGCCCATGACCCATTAACTGCCTGCTTAAAACCTATTTATTTTAGCCCAATAACATAATGTGTCAATGGGCTGCCAACCCGTTAACTAACGGTAGTTAACGGGCGAAAATGGGCTGCCCGATGGAAGCCATCTAACCCGATTAGAATTTTAAAAAAACGTCTAACCCATCTAACCTTCTCTCCTCTTCTCCACATTTAACCGCTCGAACGCCGAACCCTCTTGCCGTTTCTCGGCTTTTTTGACTTCAGCCATGCACCAAGACCCCTCTGTCTATTTCTGTTTTGAATAATTGAACTGCAGCTACTATTCTAGTAAATAATTGACTTCAACCTTAACTTTTTCTCGTTCTTGATTCCATTTATAGTTAAGAGGACATGAGAGAGAACATTGTTCACGTCCTCCACATTATCAGAAACCATGTTTGTCCTTTAATGTGAATTGTATTCAATTCTTTTAACTGCTTCGAATTCTCTTATAGATGGAAGTGCATTAGACACCTTTTGAAGACTAATGTTCTTAGTTGTTTTTTATACACGGTACAAGTTCTTGGTTCAATAGTTTCTTGCTTCTACTAATGTTATTGATTGTTAATGGACAAAGAATGTTGTATGAATAAAAAGGCAAGTACTGTACTGCAAGTTTTCTAATCAGCTCTATATATGCATGTGTTTCTCATTCCATATTAATTAATTTGCTTTTCAACAGCTCTGTAAATGATTTATTTTCTTGAATGTGTTCAGACAAGTATGAATGCTGAGACAATTAATACACCAATAGAAGAAAGAGAAGAAGCTATGGTAGAAAGTGGACATGAAACGAGTAGAAGAAGAAATGATCAGGCTAGAGGCTGGTGTTCCGGTTAGTGGATAATGGGTGTGAAAAGAGTTTTAAAGTGCAAAAAATAAATTATATATATATATTTATTTTAACGGGTGTTAACGGGTTTCAATCGGTATAATTGAATAGAAAAGAATTTTAAAATAAAAAAAAAAAAAAAAAAAACTTAAACGGTCTTAACGGATTCCAACGGATAACCCGCAAACCCATCGGACTCAACCCGTTATAACGGGTTGAGCCCGTTAAGACCGCCCGTTACCTGCCCGTGACCGCATTGTTGCCAAGGCTAGCTGGAGACATGCGCCATCACAGCCCGAGTCGGGTCTGTTCCAGCCCGACGCCACCACCGACGCCTCCAACTACTCAGACCTAATCCCCTCGGTCAAATGACGCCGACCCATGACACAGAGCCCAAACACCTCGAAAGCTGCAGGTGCCGACACCAACGTCACAGTTCCGACATGATCCGCCAAACCACGTTCAAAAACACCATCCTCAACTGAGAATCACCTCAACCGGAGCCTTCGAGAAACTAGGTCAAGATCCCAGCGCCATTGCAAAAGAAACCACGGCCTCTCCATGCCTATGCCACTGTCATCTCGCCTTGGCCTGGTCTAGAGAATACGAGGCTCACCACCGCCATCACGAAATCGAAAGTTCGCCTCATCGGGTTGTTCCGCAAGTTTTGGAGGCCCTCTCTCCATATTATCGATTTATTAAATTATACATATATCTTTTGTATGCTTCAAGTCTAACATAAAAAATATCAAGAGTTTTGTCCTTCAACTATTTAGGAGGTTCATTCACAATTAAAAAAAATGTATACTTAAAAATCTTTTAATTGGTAATGTGTGTAAATTTCTTCCCATGTGATTGATTTAGGAGCACACTTAAATTTTTAATTGAAATTTTAAGTGCATTTTTGTTTCCTGTTTTTTACATATGAGTTTAGATGAATTGAAATAAGGTGCGGCTATTGCCACCCTATCATTTTCTTAGTTCACCCTACAGACATTTAAATTATTAAAAGACTATATTACCCAAGTGTAAAATGACTAATAGTACACTAATTTTCTAAAATCCAAATCTGTAAGAAAAATAAATACATAACAAATTAATTAAATACAAAGACAACCTAATTTATCATTAGATGATATTAGTCTTGATCATCTCCACCCAAATTTGAATTTTTTTTTTCTTCATCTTTTTTGCATCCTCACTATTAATTTGTTTATTCAATTCACAAAGCCATTAATTAGTGTTAACTTCATCAAAATATTTGCAATACCTTTTGTGAACACCGAAAGTAAAAATAAAAAACACGAAGAAAAAAAATCAATCTCTTCTTCATTGCTCATTGTTGTTAACTTATTAATATTTTGACATCGATTTGAAATAGACAACATCGAAACTGAAAGAAAATTTTTTTAAAATGGAAGTAAATAAGATTATGATAGGTTTTCGTTAAAAAAATCTCTTTTTTAATTGAACCTGTCATATGAGGATATTCTTGAAAATAGAAATGGGTTATATAAGTAAATTTAATAATTAGAATCAAAATGTAAGGTGTAATGAACAAGTAGGGTAAACAAACAAAATAATAAGGTGGTAATAGCCGCACTCATTGAAATATACACATGTATATACACGAGTAAAAAGGTTATGTATATTGTTGAACATGAAGAGGAGTATTGAGGGCCGCAGTGTGAACTCGGCTCTGATGCTGCGTCGATCACTGTTTAAATTTAAAGTAAAACTTTTGGAAAAGAGAGTACCCAGTTGCTAGCTTGCATGGAAAGGTAGCAGCTGCAGTTTTTGTTTAAAGACCTGAGATATTCTAAAACCTAATCTGACACTAGTCAAAGGTCTTCCAAGGACAGCTGAATGTTCTGGGCATTGGATCAAATGCATGTTTGAACATATTGTCTGATGTCATTTCTGTATTGGAAGGTAGAGAATAAACAGCCTCCTTTATCTGCAAAAGCTAGCACAGTGGGTTTTAGTTATTTAAGTGCTTCGCATGTTTCACTCTCTTTCGAAGGCGCTTATAAAGCAAGCACCTACTCTCAAACTCAAAAGAGACTTGAAGCACTCACTCGTCAAAGCGATCGATCAAAACATGTACTTTAAATTTTTAGTGAACACAAACATAAGCTACAAAGTACAAACAAAGTTGATTCTTTTTATTCTCTCATTAATTTGTAAGGTTTATTCTCTTTGAAGTTTGAAGTTCGAACTCTGCTTTCAAAGCACGCGGATGCAATCATACATACAAGTGCATAGCCAATTATCTTTTTAGTACGTACGTATCTTTGCTTTAATTTTAAGAACTATACTGAAGGAAAAATGACTTGTTATGGAATGCAGATAAAAAATTATTGTTTTCTCCTCTTATATGATTTGATATGAGTTAATTTTACATATATACATGTATAAACGATTCTCAAATATTGAAGTACATAATACTGGCAACAATAATGATTGATGAAAATTCACATACTTATGCACGTACTTCATGTACATGAGTTGATCTTTTGAAGTTTGCATCTTCAAATCAAGTTTGGGAACAAGTAAACAAAAAATTTACTACTCAATTGATACCCTACAAAACCTGTAAAGATGGCAATCCATATTTTTATGATACCTCTAGTTAAAGTACGTACCAGGATTAGGTGTGGGCGCGTGCTCTCTCTACTTCTCTAGATGCCTTATTGGCTTATTCACTTATTGCGTCCAAAATTTCCAAGAAGTAAATATCTTTGGCAAGACTTTTTAAGCATCGATCATCACCAACCCACCTACCTAAAATGAAGATACCCAAACTGCCCTCCCTGTATTCTATTCTCCTTCACTGATCCTATCATACATTTCATTTCAACATCATTTGACAAATTGAAAATTGATTTGCCTTTGTTTCTTGCAGACCAAGGTTTTTATTTTCCTTTTTCCTTTGAAGGGCTGGTGCAACTGTCCTCAAGCCTTAATTAATGAAATTACAGAATACAAGGCGGGGGACATAAAGTCTGAGCCCCATATTACAATAAGTATAAAAAGAACATCCTGAAATAATACCAAGATTCTCTACAAAACCTATGTATTCTAACAAGCACCAATTAGCAAAAAGTGCGCGAATGACTACTCTATTTGCTTTGACATAGCGGTGACATACCAGAAAGATAACTCTATCATGAAGAAGCATCATTATAAATAGCGCAGCTTTCCCACCATGTTACAGTACGGAAATAAATCCGGCGACACTCAATTTCATTATGCCACTAAGAAGTTGCGTCAATTTAATCAAGCAAATAACTACGCAACTCGCCGCCTCGCTAGGTTGCAGAGAGACTTAATCATAAGAGAACTTCAGACAATTGATTTGCCTTAATAACTTAGATGGAAAGTTAGTAAAATTTATCATCTGCACCCCATATTGGATTATTATTTTTTTTGATACGACCCCATATTGGATTAATTGATAATGTTTTCTCTTACACTAACGTGACGAATTAAGTTATTAAACCTCTAGATTTCTTGGGAACATTCTTGAACTGGGCCCTTTAAAATTTGAGTGCTGACACATCCACACGCCTCGATGGGTCTTTATTTCTTTATAGTTATATACATTCTTGTGCTTTATCTAAAACCCAAAAAGTATTGATAGATATTCATATGTGCGTTATCTTTCCAGTTCTTTTCATATATCTTAATGCTTGGGTGCATTTATATGTAGCACGTAGCGCCAATGAGAGAACATGATTATAACTCGGTGTTAAAGGAAATGCAATGTACGCATCCCAATCTTTTTAAAATCATGCAGGCAAAGTCTCTATCTAGATATGATGAGTATATCCAGTGCTGCCTTGCATGCAGGACAGCAGGAGTGACATTTCATACTCTCCCACTCTTTTCCAAATGACATAATGACAGAAAAAAAAAAAAAAAAAACTATCAACTTTTGAATCCAAATTCGTTATTTTGACAAAAATAAGCACAAAATCAATATAAGATTATATATTCCTATTAGGCGGAAATATAACATTTTCGGACCTCGTTAAGTCGATCTGTATTATTTGGGGGCAGGAAAATTGTTTCGCATTGATGAAAACTACAAACTATAGTTACCGACATGTGCTCTATTATTATTTCACTAGAAAATCAAAGACATTGGGAACAAGTGTCTGGAAGTATGTGGACTTTTGAGAAAAAGTAGCTGCTTTGTTGTGATGTCATGTTAGACCCTTAACTCGTAAAATAGATTTATAATACTCTTGCATATACTTAACCACAAACTCATGAGACTGTATACATGTTGGTTCTAGATCAAGCAATGGATCTAATGGTTTGTTTTTTCTGGAAAAAAGACAACTGTTCCCAGAAAAATTCAAAACCTATTGAAGTTTAGGACCTAAAGCGACTTAGTTTAATGCTGATGAACTCAGTCGTCGGGTTTAGTTAGATTCTAATTTAGTTAATTGTGTTTGAAATATTCCTTGCAGTAATTAAGTAATAACCGACTTTAAATTAGTCGATCATGATCAAATTTGAGAGGATGTAATCAGTCTTCCGGTTTAGTTAGGGTAGGGTACTTATGTTGTTTCTTGTTTTCGCGTCTTCATATATTTCTTTGAATATATTGGAATCACTTAATGTCAAAAAGGCAAATAATTAAATTAAGAAGAAGTTATCAGAAAGAATTAACCTAGGCGATAGCTACAAGTTTCCGCATATATATGTTGACAAATATTGAACCAAGAACAATATCATAATTTGGCGTTGCCATAGTTCATATTTTTCTATTGGAAGAAAAACTTAAGAAATAGACTATTCGACCTCATTGGTGGGTGATCGAATTAAAATTCAACAATTAGGACCCAATAGAAGAAAGAAATAATCGAAGATATATACGGCGGTCAACTATGGCAGTCCATGCCATGACTGCTTTGCAGATTTTTCTTCCATGTCTTTTCCATCGCTTAATATTTATGAAAGATCGATCATAAGCTGGCTGGGAATGAAGAAGAAGTTGCAGCTAGTGCTAGTTGATTGTGACACAGTGGTGACACCACCACATCCATAGATCACTTCTGATAATATGGATTGCAGGTGTAGGGTTTGAACTAATTAACGTTATGCGTGGCTGGGTAGGCCACGTGTTTGTAGTGTCCGTGTGGCGGTAACTTAATCACGCGGCGATATGTTGGATCTGGAGTTCTGGACCTGCCTGGTGGACGACTCCGATGACTCCTAAATTTGGATCATTATGGACCTGCAAAGACTCGTGTCTCTTGACCGGCCACAATGTCAGTGGTGTCCTTCTCATGGATATCACTAATGCATTATTTGGTTCAGTGGGTAATATGGTTAGGGTTATTGTCTCTTTACAAACCTAGCCTCCAAACTGGACACAATGAAAGAAGTTATGACTTAGGGAAAATGGTCCTTACGGTACTCTGTTTTTGGCTCCTTATAACTCTTGATACCTGACAAAAAAAAAATATCAATACGGTACTTGAAGTTCTATGCCCGACCGAGGATTGGTACATATGGCCGTTAACTCCGTTACATCATCTGCCAGCTGGCAATTTTGATCATAAAATGACAAGTTTACCCTTTATTCTTTTTTTCCTTTTTTTTTTCCTTAGATTTTTTTTTGGGTGCGGCTATTGCCACCCTACCATTTTCTTAGTTCACCTTACGAATATTTGAATTATTGAAAGACTATATTACCCAAGTGCAAAATGACTAATAAATACACTAATTTTCTAAAATCTAAATATGTAAGAAAAAAATAAATATATAAGTAATTAATTAAATACAAAGACTACGTAATTTCTCATTGGATAATATTAATCTTTATCTTCTTACTATTTTTTTTTGTCTTTTTGTTGCCTCCTCATCATTAATTTGTTATTCAATTCACAAAACCATTACCTTTAACTTCATCAAAATCTTTGTAATATTCTTTGTGAACACCGAAAGTAAAAATTTAAAACGTACACGAAGAAAAAAAATCAATCTCTTCTTCATTGATCATAGTTGTAAATTTATTAATCTTTTTACATAGATTGAAATAGAGAACATTGAAATTGAAAGAAAAAATTAAAAAAAATGGGAGTAAATCAGATTATGATTTTATTAGGAAACTTTAATAAATTTTAATTTTTTATGAGTATAAATTAAATGAGAGATTTTCATTAAAAATATTTATTTTTTAATTGGATATGTCATATAAGGATATTTTTGGAAAGAGAAATAGGTTAAATAAGTAAATTGAATAACTAAAACTAAAATGTAGGGTGTAATAAGCAAGTAGGGTGAACAAAGAAAATGGTAGGGTGGCAATAGCCGCACCCTTTTTTTTTTTGTGAACGTTTTTTCCTCATTTCTTCTTCTTCCTTAGTTCCTCTGGTTTTTTTTTTTTTTTAACTAATCCTCCATCAAATTCATACCAAACCCAACTCCTCACCCCTAGAGACTTTTGTGTCTTCTTCTTCTTCTTCATCTCTGCAAAAGACTCCATCTTTTCTCCTCCCCCAACTAACCCACAACCCAAGACCCATTTTTGACCCTAACCCATTTCACCTGCAATGCTCAGAAACCTCCGCCGCCTCTGCTCCCTTCTTCGGTGGCCGTCCCGCCGCCGGTCCTGGAACAAAGTCGTCATCAAACGGTTCTGGAAAACGAACTCCAAGTCCCAATTCGAGCACGAACCCACTTCCAACAAGTCTTCGTCGGCGACGGTTCACCCGAACGGCCAGCTGGGCAGGTCGAAAACTGAGAAGTCCAGGCCTATTCGGGTCACCACTTTCAACGCCTCCCTGTTCTCAATTGCGCCGGCGATTCCGACTCCGGAGAAAATCGAGCAAGACAAAAATGGCGTCAAGGTCGTAAAGAACATAAATTCCAAAGCCAAATCGGAGAACTTGCTCATTGACAGAATCAACCCCTAAGAGGAAAAGAAACAGTCCACCAGAGGCTGAAATCCAAGATGCAGATCAAACAGTTCACCTTGATTCTCTCTCTCTCTTTCTTCTTCGTTCTTCCTCTTTCCAGATCAAAGATCCAAGATGCAATTTTGAGAAACAAAAACAACCCAGAACTGACCCAGCTATGTTTTGGGAGGGGGGAGTGATTGGGTGCCCCATATTTTTGAACTTGAAAATCTTGCTCTTGAGCTCGGCTACCAACAAGGAGGAAGAGTTGAGTGATGAAATCAGCCTCCACGCATCCAGATGTGGGAGCCACCGTTTCAGACCGGCGACGGACCAACGCCATTGAAGCTGGTGAAGTGTGAGGACTGAGAAAAGTGAAAGGAAGGTGCAGAGCGCCGTTTCTTTAGGTGGCTTTCCGTCCACCATCGCCGTTTGAAGCAGCCAAACTCCCCAATTTGGGGTTCATTTGGTGAATGATTTAGAAGACGAGTCGGAATTGGAGTTTGGGTTATAGGGGTTTGATTCGGCTGTGCATAATATTCTGATAGGGCCCTGAGCTTGTGCTCGGGGATCTGAGTTTCGGGAATATTTATAATGGCCTCGTCGGAAAATGCGTCGGAGACGAGGAAGTTATTACTCCTCAGCATATAGATATGCAGAAACAGAGAGAGAGAGAGAGAGAGATGCTTAGAAAAAAAAAATTAACGCATCAAAGGACGAAAATACCCTTCAAAAATTGCCAGCAGGCAGACGATGTAACGGAGCTAACGGCCATATGTACCAATCCTCGGTCGGGCATAGAACTTCAGGTACCGTTTTGATATTTTTTTTTTGTCAGGTACCAAAAGTTATAAGGAGCTAAAGACGGGGTACCGTACGGACCATTTTCCCTATGACTTATGACTACGAAGAGTCTTCTGTGGACTAAGGTCCACCTGCACCAAGTCAAAATTCGGGGCGTGCTGCACGTTTACTTAACCGTGGCTGGTTCTGGTTATGCAAATCGATCGTTTTCCTTCTCTCACTCAGTCCATGGCGGCGGTGGGCTTCAATTCATTCTATAATCTCTTCAATTTTGTATCTGATAGCTTTGTAGGTCTAGGTCTGAGTTCAATTGGGTTTTGTAAGGTTTGAAATTGACAAGAGTGGAAGAAGAACCTACGGTTTCAGATGGGCGTTTTTTGGTTAATTTCATGTGGAATTGGGATCTGTATCGATTCTAGGGTTTGGATTTATGTGATGTAGGAGATAATCGGATCGTGCTCGCCGCTTGCAAATGGTGGCGAGCGAGGAATCGAATTGAGGGGGTTGGGGTTCTTGTATGGAAACCCAGAGTCGAAAGCGGGTGGAGGCCACCTCATCAGCCCCTTCTTCATTAACTTCGTTTGGTCGCACCACTCATTCCACCAAGCGCTTTCATCTCTCGTCCTCTTCGCTCTCTTCTTCTGTTTACCCCTTACCAATCTCCACTCGCTCTCGGGCATCTCGGACCAACAACCAGGACACCGCTGCCGTCATTGCCCATCGCCACCATGGACTCGACCAACGAATTGTCCGGCAGTAGGAAGAAGCTTAGAACTATATCTGGTCGGAAATTGAATTTAGGAGGATTTGAACGGATTTGTTTCTACAGGTATTCGGTGCAGGTGGTCGGAAATCGAAAACGAGTACAAAAGTCGCCCAAATCCAACGCGTTAATGGAAGCAATGGGACCCACAAACTCATAATTCCACTCGCCAGCAAACGGCACATGAACAACACGCGCCACATATAACCGTGGTCCACCTGAACCATGGTCCATAATAGAATTTTCGTTTATGACTGCTGTGGTACTTCTTTGGGAAGGTAAAACCAAAAACTTAGGGTTGGCCAGTATAGCTGCACTAGTTAATAAGTGATTTTATTATTTTGTCAATTAAAACACATTTTAAAAAACATGTTTTATCAATGGTGAGGTTAAGAAACATGATCATTTGAATAGCATTAGAGCTTTGCATAGTCGGCCGTGGTAGTTGTGGAATGCAATAACATGCCAAAAGACTCGAAACATATTAAACATTGTTAATATTATTTTTTTCTTGAAGTCCATATCATAATATCACCATTCGTAAAGAATGACTTTTAGAACGTGTTCTAATTAATAAAACACTGAAACCTTAATTTTATTTTGTTTTGATTTTGAAAAATCGTAGAAAAAAATTTCATGATTTTTAGCTCTGCCAGTTGAAAAAGTGATTAAAAATCATAATTTGGTGAGAAAATATAAATATGCGATTTTGGTAAAAAAATCATGATGGTTTTCAAATTTTTTTTTTTTTAAGAAAGTTATGGGGTCTAGTTTTCGCAAGACTTGAGCATGAACTTAAGTTAGTTTATAGTTTTTTTGTTTTAGATTCACCTTCATAAGAAATGAACAGTATTATATTTTAGGGGTTTTTGTCAATTTACCCTAATTCTAGGGATTTTTTTTCCACTTACCCCATTAAGTTTTTTTAATTCCCCCTTACCCCATTAAGTTTTTTTAATTCCCCCTTACCCATAGAGACTTTAATAAGGTGTTCCCTAATACTCAATTAAGTTTTTTTTTTAAAGACTATTTTACCCTCACTTTCTTGTTACAGAGAGAGAGAGAGTCCGGTCACAGGCCGCCGCCCACCGTACTTCTCTGAAAATCTCACTGAAGGTCCCTAAAAAGGTCGTTGGAGATCTTATAGGTCGCCGGAAAGGTTTATTGCTCCCAAATAAATCTATATTGGCCCCCCAATGAATCTCTATTGCCACCCAATAGAAGGGCAGTAAACCTCTATTGCCCCCCAATAGACATGTATTGGGGGGCAATAGAGGTTTATGAAACCTCGCCAGAAGTCCTCAAAGAAGTTGTCAGAGATCTCATATGGGGCCGGAGAGGTATATTGTCCTCCCCAATAGACCTAAATTGCCCCCCAATAGACATTTCGGTCGCCGGAATGGGAATCAATCTCCTTAAAATTAGACAAATAAAACTTTGATTAAAGAAAAAAATGAGGAAAATTACATCAATTCAAAACATTTATTGCCAACCAAATTTTTTTCTTTTTTATTTCCTTTTGGGCTTCTGCCCCCATTTTGCAAAAAAAAAAAAAAAAATAATAATAATAATAATAATAATAATAATTGGGGCACCCAAGTCTTCTCCCTTTTCTCCCTTCACAGGTTGCAGACCTGGACTATGAGACATGCATGAAGAGATGGACGCCTCATAGACCAAGTCCCATCTGATCCATCTATCTGTTACGTGATTTTGCATATTTCTAATTCAAAAACACAATTGAATAAAGTTTGGGAAACGAGGTCGGAAACGACGAAGTTTGGGCGATGAGGATGAGGGACTGGCCGCAGACCGAGAATAAAGTGGCTGGCGTGAGGTCTCGGACAGACTATGAGATGATGCCGACTCCACCGTCGTCGACTGCTTCGGAGTTATCGTCGTCGAATTCAGACCAGGTAAGCTGGAGTTGATCGAAACCAGAAATGGTAGAGAGAGAGAGAGAGAGAGATCGTACGCTTCGCTGGAAATTAGAGCACGGAGATCATGACCACCGACTCCATCGGAGCAAGGAATGCGGCGACTCGGAGCAAAGAGGAATGATCAGATAGAGAGAGAGAGAGAGAGAAACCGGATCGGAGGAGGAGAGAGATAGAGAGTGGCATGATGTAGTTTCTTAATTAGATTAAGAGAAAAATGGTCATTTGCTGTTAAATTGTGTAGGTGGGAACAAAAATTGTTGCTGGGATAAGTGAGATAATTTTGGTTCATCTTGGTGCTTTGAGTCAATAACTCTTATATTTAGTATAAAATGCTAATTAGAGCATAAGTAACAAATTAAAAAAATCAAAGACTTAGGATCACACTAATGGTTAAAATAATTTCATGTTACATGAAATATTAACACATCAGATAAACTATCGTTATTTTAATTTTTTTGTATTTTTATTTTTTATGGTTATCTCGGCAGTAAATTTGCTAATATAGAGGCATAGAGCATTTGGGATGTTGATTATCTTTTGTCTTTTATCCAAAAAATTTCTATATGTAGCTGCTTCCTGCACTTTGCTTGATAGTTTATGTATGCTTTGCTGATAGTGGACTTGTAAAGTTGGGCAATACTCCAACAATGGCCTATGAAGGTTAAAAGCTTAGCTTTTCGTTGGCGGGTACTGATCGATTTGATTCGATTCACATAAATATCCCAAGGAGGATCGATCCAGGCACAACGCAATCTTACCTTCCAAAAAGTTGGAGAAACCTTTTGCACACATATGAAATAGACATGCCGCCACTTCAAAAACTTGTTACGCATCCAAGTTGGTTTACTTTCTGTGCTGTAACCAACCTAGTCTCATTTTCAAGAAAGTCTTTGGGAGGAAACTAGGATTTGTTAGGTTTGGTGCATATCCCTCCTTGGTGGAGATATTTTGCATGGCATGGCATGAATGTATGGTATTAATGGTTTATGCATTTGGGGTGACAACTTATGCATGGTTAAATTCATGTATTGACCTTTTAGACTTACTAAGGAGTTAATGTGGGAGATGGGTAGTTGATTCATGAATGAGCATTGATGAAATAACTCTAGACTTCTATCAATGGCTATAAATGAATGGAGCTTGTGTGGAGGCAAGCAAGAGGACAAGGAGCAACTCCAAGAGTCTTCAAGATGTAGAAGATATGGGGAGTTATGTTCAAGGGCATGTATAGCTCTCGAGGTAGAGTGATCTTCTAGGATGAGAGAGGGTGTACAAGGGGTATTTGTTGGATACAAAGGGCTTAGAATTTGGCATAAACTTGAATAGTGTAATCTTGTACTTTTTTAATTCTCTTATAGTGAAAATGAAAGCTCTCCCAGGACATAGGCATGGATTTTGGCCGAACCTCGTTAAAACTTGTTGTCTTCTTGGCTTGGTTGTTTCTTCTTTCCATCTCTACAACTAGTATTTGCATGGCGGGGGATTAATTTCCTAACAGGATTCATAGGACACTAGGCACAAACAGATAGATCAGAATATGAAACAACCAAAAAACTGAACCATGAACCAAAAAATCTTAAACCTGCTGCTTTTACAAGGTTCCATCTCTAATGTGGTAGTTTAGAGAAGTTGGAATCTCTTTTTTCCATGCAAATATGAATCACAGCTTAATCAAACAGAAGCAAGCACAATACAGCTGTCTATGGTTAAAGCAATCACAAGAAGTTAAGTTACATTATTCTACACCAGAGTACAGACCAATAATCGATTACTGCAGAGAAGTTGAGTTGTCTATAATAGAGCATTGACAAGAATTTTAGTTTTCTGTCAATTGTCTACCAGCAAGTCATAGGCATTGTACTACAGTACAGACAAATACAGACAGCATCCAGCATCAAGTTGCCTTGAATTGAATGTTAAAAATGGAATTACAATCAGAATCGGGGTACGAATGACTGCATTCGACGCATATCTACACTACCTCTCATGCCATATCCTTTAGCTTCGAGTACCTCTAGTCAGTCTTCAAATATGAGTTAACTGCATGGAGGTCTGTGACAACACGTGACATATCTTGCCATGATGTTTTTCATGGGAAGGGGCCCCCTGTTCACAGAAGAAAAGATTTACAGAATGAGAAAAGGAAGCGTGAGAAGAAAATAATGAACAGTTTCAAGTTCATGAAACTAGTTGAGAAGAGGCATTGTAGATCATGTTGAAAATACTAACCAAACATGAGAATCATAGCTGTTGTTACGGTTGTCACCCAGCACATATACATGGCCTTCAGGCACATACTGCAAGTTCCCCAGAAGTAATAGTTATGTGTGGAACAAAGATTGCAACATTAATTTAGGCTCAAGAGAAACTAATTAATATAAAAAATTAGTAGTGAAACAAGTAAATTTTCTACTGAAATATTAAAACACTATAAAAGGCTCCTGATGAACCCAAATATAAATAGGGATGAGAAGGTACACAAAGTAAAGGAGCATTACTGATGATTGTTTTGAAGAATTTGTCAAATCAGCGCCTACACATTATTCTGTTAATGAACAGTCTACTGGAAAATGCTATCAAAGATGCAGTAAATGGAAACCAAAATGAGTAAAAGACATGGTACTCACAGTTAAATCTAATACATATGTGGGTGGTTCTGCGATAAAATCTTCCTTCTGTGCAATTCCATTGACATAGAGCCATCCATTCCGAACCTGCAAAGGAGTTGAATGAAAATGTAAAAATATCCAGTCAATTGAACCTGATGCATTTTTACACCAATTGGTCCCTAATGTCCTGCATTTTGAATAAGTAAAAGAAAATAATAAGAAGCCCATGTACCAAAGAAAGAATACGAGTCCATCCTTTTCTGGAGACAGCATAATAACATTCACAATAAAATGTTAAAAGTCTCAATAAATAGTATACCTCAACCAAGTCTCCTGCTTTTGCAACAATCCTCTTTATGAAAACAATCTGTTCTAAGTCTCCAGGTTCCTGCAGGAAAACAAGCAACAGAACTGAGTAAAAGCACTTTGTGGCCAAGATGAGTAAGAGTTACACCATTACTCCAAGAGACTTGAGCCAGTGTATGCTAAATGAACTAACCTGTGTTGGATATCGAAACGTTACAATATCATGCAAAGCAGGGGTTCTGAAGTAATATGAGGCCTGAAAAAGTTACCGAGTTACCACAATGTTAATCAAAACTATAAGTAGAAATGGTAGTTCTTGGTAGATTAACACCTTCACATAATCAAATATATCAATGAACGAAAAAGTTGTAATAGACATACAGATTTTTTTATGAAAAGAGGCCACGGGGAAAACAGAGGTTTTGGTGTCTAGTATTACCATTTAGACTGAATTCCGGAGGTTTTTAAAGGAGATTGAACATCTTTTACAATGTCAAGGGGTTCAGCTATGAACTATGAAATGCCAATTGAATTGATTATTGCAGCAATCGTGTCAATTATAATATTATACTGAGTTGTATATAACTATATACTCACAAGTTCAAACTGATATAATTTCAGAAAAGTAGCTTAGGAAGGTTTGTTTTGTATTTCATGGGGAAAAGGTCAAAACTCTTTTAAAATTATGTTTCTCAGAGGAAAATTTGTAAGATATCAACTGTTCACCTATTGATTTCCCAACTTTCTGAGATAAAAGCTCTAGTTACACAAGCGCCGCAGATAACATGAGTTGTTCATTCCGTATTGTCATTTACTCCCACATTGCTAATGACTACTAATCATCTTGGCACTCAGCAGATACTGAATGGTACTTTTTGCAACAACTTTTATGAAAAGAAAAATCAAGAAAGAAGAAAGACGAACAAAGCCAGGGATGTAAGGATCTCCCCAAAAAAATCATGGGTAGTCCTGGCTTATATGCAATGTTAGTTACCACGAATGACAAAATATCAATTAACAGAAGATTTTTTGCGGCTCGTGTATGACATAAAGTTTAAAACAGATGAAGGAAAAATGATCTACCAAGAAAAACAAACAAACCAGGGACCGATCATACAATAATCACCAAGTAAAACATGCCAAGAGAGATGATATCAACTCAACTAAAGGCTACCAAGCTATGAGCAAGAATGCCACTGTGATGCAAATATTTATGAACAGAATGTCCGAGTGCTGACTCTAATGACCCAACAGAATGTCCAAGTACTTGTCAGTAATAAGTATTTACTCAAAGCTGGAAGAAAAACCAAGAATAAAATTGATTGCTGATAGTTGCTACTAGAATGAAGCTAATCTGACAACCACCATAACCACCTCTGCCCCAAATAATTTCACTTGATGAAATTGCATCAACTGCTGGAATGAGTCAATCTCCTAATAGCATAAAACAAAGTAATAAAAGAACCAATCTATGTGGTAGTAGACCAAAGACACCAGTTCTTTTTTCATCTCCCTCACAAGCAGGCCTATCTCAGATCCATAAAAAGACCAAATATGTGAAATTCTAATTATAATGGGAGACTGTAATCGCAAAGCTCCAGAGTTCTGGATTTCCTGATCTGCTGTCATGAAAATGTTGTTGGTTTTTCAATGCTCCAAAAATCTTAAACTGTTAGGATATACACCAAAAGTCATCTTGTATTCAAGCACCCAGAATACAATATAATCTTAGAAAGAGTTCCATTCATACCATCCAATCAAACGTCAGTCTCTACCATCTGTCCTCAAACTACCAGATGTACATCGGTCCAAATCTAAAAGTACATCTAATACAACACGATCCTGATATAATCTACTCATTGGTGGATTAGTACAATATTCCTAAAGGAAAATACTAATAACGTTATCATGATCATACAATACATTGGTCAGTTACACAAAGACTATCGGATGAACACAGTGATGGTGAAGACAGAGGATTTCTAAAGACTAGAGGCACAAAGAGAGTCTTTGCATACACATTCACAAGGTCAAACCAGGTAAACATTTCAACACTATTACCAAAAATCAAGAGAGGAAAGGTCATGCATTATAGCTGTCATTTCTTAGAACACAAAGGAAAGCAGAATCCAACCACTGAATAATGTATGAAAGACTTTACAAAAGAAAAACCCAGAAATGAAACATAAAGGGTTCACCTTTTCAACCAGGACTCGATCACCAACACGAAGAGTCGGGTACATGGAAGATGATGGAATGAAGCGGATTTCTGAAAACATAGTCCAGAGAAGCACCACGACCAAGAGTCTCATGAACCCATCGAGCCCCGGCCACCGGAGAAACTCCCAACTCTGACACGGCATCCACCGCAGCGAAGGGTACGCAAGGAGGCACTGGTACAAAGCAGAGGGCCGCAAGAAGCTCATAGCAAAAAGATTGAAACACACACACAAAACAACAACAAGAACAAAAATTAAGAAAACAAAGCTTGGATCGAAAAGCTTCAATCTTTTGCAAAGGGGAAACAAGCTAGTGATTGTGGGTTGTGATCGAACTACCCCGTTTTTGTAATCTAAGTGATTGTGATCGCCGTGCCCAATTGCCCATGAAAAACTGACTCTGCTTCAGCTTCAGCTTCAGACAGAGAGAGAGAGAGAGAGAGAGAGAGGCAGAGAAGAAAGAATGAGAAAATGGGTGGAAATATATATATATATATATATATTGACTGGGTATATTCTTGGAGGAGAAGTTGTTGGTTGTGAGAGACAGCTCGCTATGTTGTGATGGTGGTGCTCAGGTACTGTGGAGCTCCCCCACATCTTTGAGTTCTGTGAAGAAGCCCCCACTTTAACTGTCCTGGACTCTAGCAACGACCAACGACCAACGACCAAAGAGTACTTGGATATTTGGGGGCGGATTCTAGCGAGTATGTTTGTAGTCATTTTTGTTTGAATTAACTACATTGGTGTATACAGTTAGCTAGGTTACGGGGACCATCTGAGTTATTGTCTAACTTGAAACTTCCATGGAAGCAATCAATTTGGAAACCTTTCTTTTTCGGAATAAGAAGAAAAATAGTAAAGAATAGAAAATTATTACTTTAAGTAATTTGATTTAATTAACTATGTTGCTAACCATTGTATGAATTGATTGTAGTTATAAAAGTTTGACGTCTTTCCCCTAAAAAAAAAGTAATTTGATTTATTTTACTCGTCTTGAACGATTCCAAACAATAGTTCTTGTTAAATCTATCATTATGTATTTTAATGGCACATGTAGATGAGTATTGCATTAGGAAATAGGAATCAACAAACGATTCAATCTCGTTTACTTACTTGGAATGAGAGAGAATGATTACGGAGTAAAAACATTCATGCGTTTACTAACATATAAAGGAATCAGAATGATTCCGGGTAAAAGAATTCATGCGTTTACTAACACATGAATAAATCGGAATGGGTGTAGGCCTCACATCCTTATCAGGAATCGATTCATGAATACTCAGGAATTTGATTACTAATGGGGAAGATGGGTTTAGGAATCAATCCTCCGGAATCAATACCGATTTATTTAGGGGGATGTATTGTAGTTGGATTTTAGTGGATTTTTTTTAAGTGATAGATTTCAATAGATTTTATGAGTTTATTGATTTGTAAAGACTTTTCAATAGATTTGTAAAATTTTTCATGATTTTATATAAATAGATTCGTATAGACTTTTTCTGATTTGTATAAACTTTTTGCTAGAATTTATGGATTTTGATGGAGTGTTTTTGTTGGCCCAAGACCAAAAGAGTGAGAAAAAAAAAAACAAAAACAAAAAGAAACAAAAAAGGAAATCGAGACGAGATGGAGAGTGAAAGTAGAGAGTGGGAATGGTTTATCAAATTTTTTGATGGTTTATCAAAAGCTTCATTTTTCTTCATCTTCTTTTGAGTAGACATAGAGTATTATTTCTTAAACCATTTCACCCGGTGGGTGTAATGTTTATAAGTCTTTTCACACCCTAGTTTTTTATTAAAAGATGGAAGTATTTTGCTCTCAACTGTTTTTTTGTCTATCAAACCACTTTGAGGATCGCGCCAACCACGTTTGGCAGCATCAACTAAGACTTGCAGTAACTCATTGCTCTCTTCATTACTCCATTTGTCATAATTTCCCACATCCTTTCCCTCTTCTTTTGCTCCTTTGCCCTTTACTTGTTGCGGAGGTCTCATTGATAATGCTATAAAAAATCATACGTGCTTTTAATGAATGCATTTATACATCTATTTCTATGTTTAATTTTTATGTTCTGATGTGAGACCAATAACATGGCATTGATTTATGTTTGGATTAATGATGCAGGTTCACTACACTAAGGAACAAGATAGTTTTGCAATCTAATATGAATGTGGCAAAACCAAAGCAGCAACTATCAAGAAGCAATGCAGCAATTATCAAGTAAAAATGTGATGTCTCCAAATAAAAAAAGACTACTGCATCTTTACCTTAAAGCATAAGGAAATCATCGAACAATTTATGAAGACCAAAAGGGACTATTGCATCTTTGAATGCATACATAATAAACACTGCAGATTCATTGATTATGTACCTGTAAATTCTTTTCACAAGAAAATAAGCAAACAAAGTTAAGAGTACCCAAGGTACGTTTTGGGTGATATATATATATATATATATATATATATATGCTATATATACTGTCTGCGGCATTACAACAAATTAAGCAAAATGCTGCTTTGTAGTTTTGTAGCCTAATGCGTAAGTATGTATATATACTATATGTACTGCAATAATCAAAAAATGTCAAGGCCTTCCATCAAAAAAAAAAAAAAAAAAGACAAGGTCTTCATTGAATCAACAAAAACACAAGTCCAAGCAGTCGTCTTTGGTATTTTTTTTTCTTCAACTGTATTTCATTATAGTTATCTTTGATTGTTTGTTTCTTTTCTCTTTATCTTCTCTTTACCCTATTTGCTTTTAGGAGAAGTTTAGGTTTCGCAACAAAAGTCAACAAGGAACATCCACATAATTTCAAACCGTCTATAGATGATTTCACATTAGTAAGAATTGATCCTTTCACAACAACAAGAATTGATTAATTTCACACCAACGAGAATTGATTATTTTCACACCAACAAGAATTCTACTGAAGTCAACCTAGGGCATATGGCACAATTCATAGATGATCAAAATATGGATACATACAATAGCAATATGTTCAAGAGCAAAGAAAAGGATTGAAACGAGAGAAAGGAGATCCAAGTTTCAATCCAAAACGAGAGAGAAGAGAAACCCTAGAAAAGAGAGAAGAAGTTTCACGTACCTACGTCGAGCTGCTGTGAAAAAAGAATATTGTGAAAATCTTTGGTGGAGACGTTGGATTTGTTTGGAGTTTTGGTATTTATACCTGAGGCTCTACAATCCACAAGAGTTCACTATTTTATAAATTCTATAGAATTCATAGATTTTTTTAATACTTTCAGATTTTTATGGAATTAAAATCTCCCTTTACAAATCCACATTGAATACCCTAATACTTACAACAACTCTTTAAAAGTCTTATTAAATCATAATTGAATACTCCTAGATTTTTCAAATCCAAAAAAGTCTTTAAAACACCTTAGAAATCTAAATACAATACACCCCCCCTTATTCTCTCATTCAACTTGTCTCCGATTCATGATTATTTTTCATTTCAAGTAAGTAAACGTGTCATAAGAGCAAATGTCGTTTCATTCAAAAGGAATTAAAATTCCTTCTTGGGCTGAACAAATTTTTTTTATTTAAGTCTAGTAATTATGCCCTATTAGACCATCTCCAACATAGTAATTATTTTTTACTTGGAGGCCCAACAGCTATAAATGACAGATGAAAACAAGTCAACTCAAATGTCATTTGCCATGCGGATGACAGTTTTGTTTCAACCTGTCAAATTTGATAGTGGCTGAGTCTCCTGTCTTTTTTTTTTTTTTTATAATTATTTCTCTCTCTTCTCGCTCTTTCATTCTCGTCTCTCTCTCTCTCTCTCCTTCTTTCCTATTCAGACCAAAGCAACAGTATGTAGATATGCAATTTTGACGTAATAGAAGCAATACTACCTAAAATTTTAAGAATATATCAATAGAAATCTGATTCCAATGAGGTTATTACTCAAATCAAAATTTTGATTGGTGTATACCCAGAGCATCAAATTGTTAAAAGATGTGAAGATCAAAAAGGGGAAAAGCAGTTTAGGTTCAGAAGAAGAAGATGATTGCTAGGTAAAAGGATCTCTGAAAAAGAGATTTAGGTGGATTAAGAATACCGACACGGCTAAACCCAAATAGTACGTCTATGGCTGGCGATGATTGATCAGTATTTGGAAAAAAAATGAATACGATGGAGAGAAACAACCCAAACAGGAAAGGAAGATAGAGAAGGAAAGAGAAAACAGTCCAAATAGATGGGATGAGATCTGAAAAAGATGGTCGATCATCCTCCACCGTCTTTGATCAGAATCTTCTCAAGATCTTTGGTCTGCCTTATTTACAAGATTAACTGATTAGTTAGAAAGATAGAAGAGAAAAGAGAGAAGGATAATGAAGATCCGTTGAGGAAAAGAGAGAAGGAAGGATAAACATAAAAAACAGAAGAAAGGAGAAAAAAGTAATAAAATAATATTTTTTTGACCCATCCATTAGAGTAGAATTCTAGTAAATGTCAAATTGTCATATCAGCTGTCAAATTTAAATTTGACAAAAATAAAAAAAATCTCCACTAGAGATGCTCTTATATATTGTTGTTATGAAGTATATTTTTCTTAAGATTGTCTAACCAACCAATATATATTTTTTTTTTTGAAATAATGGAAATTCCATTGATAATATCGCATGCCAAAAAGGCCATTACATACCTACCCGCTGACACATAGCATTGGCCAGAACAAGGATTCGTGGAGAAGCCACAATGGTACATAGACTAGACCAACTATATTCGAATTTATCGCTTACTTAAAAGAAGTGAGCCTATAACTATGAAAACATCATAGCCAATAGGCACCACAACAGACACCAAAGTGCATAGTTTCCTAAACAATAAGGAATTATTAGAAGAGAGTTTCTATTGGGACCTCCAAATCTGCTCACTTGACCTCACTCTATTATGAATTATTAAATGACATATATAACCTATTATAAAATGACTATTAAGGACAATAATTATACCCAAAAAAATATTATATTTATTTTATGTAGACTTTCCAATTCAATAATATTAGATTGTATTCCTTATTATTTTCCTTATCTATTTTCATTTTCCAATTTCACTACATACTCATTAAAGCATTCATATATATTTAATAAGAATTAAAAATATGATTAAGATTTTGTGATATAAAAATATATGATATATATGTTGAACACATATTGGTGAGGGAAAACAAAATAAATCCTCTTATGATTTATGACCTAGATCTAAAACAATCCATTATATTTGCCAAAAAAAAAAGTATTTAAATAATTAATCATGTGGTACAAAAAATACAGAAAAAAAATAAACATTAAAAAACGAATGAATTTTTTTGTTTGAGAATAAAAAAAATGATTTTTTTTTTTGCATAGCTAAAATAGAAAAAAAAAAAAACTAAGGTGGCGTTCGGTAACGTTTTTAAGTCATGTTTTTCATTTTATAAAATGAAAATGGCTTGAAAATGCGTTCGTTGGTTTATTTTCAAAAATGTAGAAAATGAAAATTGAAAATGATTTTTTTATTTTACTTGTAAAACAGGAATACGACAAATAGACGTTTTCACCTTTTCATTCTCATATTTTAGAAAACACGGAGATATATTTTCCAAAAAAAGAAAAAAAAGAACGTGCTCTCTTCCATATTCTCACGTCGCTCTCTTCTTCTCAGGTCTCTCTTTCATCTCTAGTCTCCATCTTTGATCTCTCGTTGCTCTCTTCTTCCATCACCAATAGTCTTCATCAAAAATCCTTTTATATTAATTACTTGTGATGCAGAGAACGAAAATTGAGTTCTACACTAAATATTGAAAATTGAGATTTTAAAAATACTACAACTGAATATATTTTCATTGTTTTTTGTATTTTCATATGATAGTACCAGACACGTTTTTGCTGTTCTCATTTTTGAAAATTGTTTTCGGAATAAACTATCGAACACATTTTCGGATCCCAAAAATCAAATCTTATTTTCTCGTTTTCATTTTCAAAATTGATTTTTGAAAAATCATTTTTAAAAATGTTATCGGACAGGCCCTAATAGTTCATGGCATTTTCTTATTGATTAGACATTAATTTTTGAAACTTAAGTTTGATTAAGAAATGTATATTTAGTTAAGATTTATAGAATGATTAAATCATTGAAATGACAAATTTTTTATTTTAAAGATAATAATTTGTTTACAAATTATATGAGTAAGGTTATTTGAGGAGGTTTAGTGAGTAAATTTAGTATTTGAAAATTTGATAAGAGGTGTAAAAAGCATAGAGGTCAAGTGAGTAAATTTGGAGGTTCCAATAGAAAAACTCTTATTAGAAAGTAAAAACTAACTATTAGAAAAGCCCAAAAGGCAGACCACAGGAAAGTCACCATTCCAGCCCAATAAGCATGTTCAGACCCAAGCCCAGTACCAATCTCCTCTACGCGAAAATTGCACGCATAGCTGCCTCATCACTTCCGATCAACCATGTCGGCACGACCACGCCGCCACTCCTGCCCGCATGATTTGTACCGTCATGCTCATCGTCATCACGACTTGCTAGATCCAAATCCCGTCGCCGATGAGTCTAGGATACCAGTGCCGAAGCTCAACCACCGTATAACACAGCCATCGCGCATTAGAGGTTCAGTGCCAAGAACTCCGCCTCAAACCATGCCGAAAGGTAGAGCAGCAACCCTCCCACGGAAACCTGCCGAGCCACAGCCTCAAGAAAAACCCTGTCCGGCTGCACTCACCATACCTCGACAAGGCCAAAGGCTTGCCTCGGGAGGGAGCCGCCGGACGAGACGCAGAGATACCAACCAATAATATATGAACATTAATCACGATAAATGAAAAATTAAAATTGCATACAATTAAATTAGGCCCCGTTTGGGATTGCTTTGCTTTTAAAAAAATTAACTTTTGTTCAAAATTTTAGATTTTATTGTGTTTGGTAAATAAATAAAAAGCAGCTTTAATTGAAAGTTACAGGTCACTGGCAGCAGATTTTAGAAGCAGTCTAGATGTTGCTTTTAGAAACTGTTGTGGATCAAAACACACTCTGCAGTTGTTTTATGTACTGACGGCATTTTTAAAAATATTATTTACCAAACATGAAACTGTTTTAATTCACAGCTGATTATTCTCACAACACAACAGCAGCAGTTTTTTTTACAAAGTCACAGCAATCCCAAACTAGCCCTTAAACTTATAACCAATATCAACCTTAAGGCTGTCTAACTGAGCAAGATGAATGAAGAATTATTGATATAAAATTATAAATTAATGGTAGGAAATCTCTACATTGGATGGTAAATTGAATGATGTAGCTCATGATTGAGGTACCACATATGAAAACAATCATATCAAAAATATATTAGTAACATAATCATTGGGAATTAGGCGAACTAGCATAGATTAAATTAAGTCTTAAAATTAAGACTGGAATGTCCATCGGTTACGTCATCATATTATTGTTTTCAAATCTCTATTATACATTATATTATGCACATGCCTTAATTAGTCATATATTCAAAATACCCGCTTTTGTTGTAGGAAAAAGAGATTCAAGAGAAAGTAGATGTGTATTCCATTGATAATATGACCCTCTATTTATAGAGAATTACAAGCACAATATCTTTGAGTACATGCAAGGAATCCTATTCTAATTAAGATTAGGATATCTAGAAAAATCTATTCCAATTACAATTAGGATAAGGAGATCTGTTTGGGCCAGACACACTAAATGTAAATTTCCTTCAAACCTCCCCTTTGTACTGTCCAAACATGAATGTCGTCAATGATGCTTCTCATATTGCCTCATTAAAAACTTGTCGAGCAACAAAAATTCAGTGAGACAAAAATAACCTCAGTTAAAGGGGAAAAAGAGTACAACAATTTCAAAGCCTCCCCCTGATATATCAACGTCTCCCTTTGATAGCTGCAATCATGGGAGTTCAGATAATTTCTGTAAACCAATCATACTCACATGTATCTTGAATGTGGATTTAGAAAATGACTTAGTAAATAAGTCTGCCACAATATCCTCATATCGAACTTAATTCACTTTGATCTTGATGACAGTTTGTTGTTGCTGATTGTAGAAAAACTTAGGCGATATATGCTTAGTATTGTCGCCTTTGATGAAACCTTACTTTATTTGTTCAATGTAAGCAGCATTATCCTCATACATGTATGTGCGTTCATCTGTGGTAGACTTCAAACCGCATGTACCTCAAATATTCCTAATTATGGACTTAAGCCATAAACATTCACAAACGACTTCATGAAGAGCTATAATCTCTGTATGATTCGAAGAAGGAGTAAGAGTCTATTTAGTAGACCTCCAAGATATCGCGGAATGGTAAACACATAACCAGTTTGGGAACTTCCTTTGTATGGATCAGAGAGGTATCTAGCATCAGTTCACGGTGTTTAATTCCCATATCATGGAGCAACGGCGGTGACTCCATGATATGGGGAGTCTGATTCCATCATATCAACCTTGATTTTCTCTTTGTAGGGATTAAATAAGCTCATATCTATTGTACCTTTTACATATCGAAAGATATTCTTTACACCAGTCCAATGGTGTCGCGTTGATGCAGAGCTATATCTAGCTAACAAGTTCACAGGGAATGAGATATTCAGTCTTGTGCATTGTTCTAAATACAATAATACACTTATTGCACTTGGTTAGGGAACTTCAACCTCTAACACGTCTTCGACATCATCCTTGGGACAAAACAGATCTTTTTTATGGTCAAGACTTCGGACGACCATGAAAGTGCTAACAAGTTTGACTGTATCATTATTAAAACGCCTAAGCATCTTTTGTGTGTAAGCTGATTGAGGAATCAAAATTTCATCGACAAGGTGCTCAAGTTCTAAACCGAGATAAAACTGTATTTTCCTAAGATTTTTCATCGCAAATTTGGGTTTCAAGTGCTCTGCAATTTCCTTTAACTCATCTAGAGTTCCAATTATGATCGTGCCTTCAACATATACAGCAACAATAGCAAATTTGGAACTTGTCTTCTTAATGAAAATGCATTGGCATAATTCATTATTAACATATCCTTTCCAAATCAAGTAATCACTTAGATGGTTATACCACATCCATCCATATAATTTTAATCCGTAAAGTGAGCACTCTAATCTAATTGAAAACCGCTCCGTGGTCGAAAATTACTAATTTGGGTAACTGGAATCCATTAGAGACTTTAATATATATATATATATATATATATATATATATTATCATAGAGATACGCTGTGCCTACATGTATAAGCTTCATGTTCAGTTTTTCGGAAGCTATACCAAACTGACAAGGTAGCAGAACGTCATAATGTCCATAATAGAAGAGCATGTCTCCTCCAAGTAGACTCTGGGGCGTTAAGTTATGCCTTGCACTACAAGGCGAGCTTTGTATCTTACTATCTCATTTTCTCATTACACTTTCTAATGAAGACCCATTTGTGTCCAATAGGTTTTATGTTAGGAGATGTCGGCATTACCGGCCCAAAAACTTTCCTCTTCGTTAGCAAATCAAGTTTAGCATGGATCGCATCTTTTCAGTTAGGTCAATCTGCTCTACATTGGCATTCATCAATGGAGCAGGGTTCGATGTCATCAGAGTCAATAATTTTGCGTGCAACAGAATATGTCAATATCTCATCAATGATGATCGTGTTTCTATCCCACTTCCCATGTACACTAGTGTAGTTAACAAAGATCTCTCTACTCTAAGGAGTTGGTTCTAACATTGAAGCATCCTCTAATGATGTCTCTTGGACATAACCATAATCCGGAAAAATCTCATGGGATAGGTTTTAGTGTCAATGATTAATGGATTAGGTTATGCCAAATTCGCTCTCTTCGTAGGGCGAGAATTTATTGAACCCACGGGTCTCCCATGCTTCCTTGTAGAGGTTGTGGCCTATGTTGCTATCGTGCCACCATGTATAGTGGTAGCACCGTGCCCAATTCTCCTTGGGGGGACGCTATGTCTCATTGTAGGGATGTCTATCCTTGCAATCACGTTTGCAGTTGATATGTGTGATTTCATCACTTTAGTGATGTCAGAAAATGTATCAGGCAAGGCATTTGCTATGTTATGAAGTTCGATAATTTTTCGCACTTTAATGTCAGATTATGCGGTTTGGGAATTAAGATGAGACAAAGGGGGAATAGACCACGACAATTCTTGTCTTTCTCGTTGAACGTTGACGTTCTTATCTCCTCTTAACGATGGAAAGACTGTCTCATCAAAGTGACAATCTGTAAATCTAGCAGTAAAGAGATCACCTGTCAAAGATTCTATATAACGGATGATAGATGGAGAATCATATCCAACATATGCCCATTCGTCGCTGAGGACCCAATTTGGTACGCTTTGGCTGCACAATTGCCACATAGGCTATGTACCCAATTATGCATAAGTGTGAGACTTTAGGCTCGTACCCAGTCACCAACTGTGATGCAAAAAATGGTTGAGTGGTGATGGTTCATAGGCGAATAAGTGTTGGATTGTAATTCATATATATAAATATATATATTTGTGCCCTAAAACATGAAAATTACTTGTTCTAAAAGTCTAATTTTGTGTTGACTAATTTAATTCTATGTTTTATAGAAAATCTTTACATAAGGAGAAAAAGTGAAATTCCGGTGAATTTTCCATGCACCACCACTTTTGGCGGCACAAGTACTTCATGAAGCAATCCCAGAAAAATAGGAGTTTAAATGGAGCAATGAAGCCATGAACCGTAAAGTACTGATGCAAAGGACTAAGTTTGATCACTCTTTTGGCCGAAAATTACAACAAATGTCCACGAAAATCGTTATGCAAAATAGTTGCTGCGAACAAGAAAACTGCAGTTTGAGAATTAGCTTTTCGGGAACAGTATTAGAGAGCATTTCTTACATTCTTCCAACTGAAGATTTACATAAAGGGCCAGTATTCCTTAAAGATATGATGTTTTACTTCAACATGAGTCAAAGAACTAGTCAGAATCATCAACGAGGCAACAGAAAATCAAGTGCAAAATAAGCTTCCCGATAAGACAGAAACTGTCAACTTTTCACGAAGTGTTTGGGAGATCTTTTCTGACAACTTATTTGGAGTTTGTCTAGAAGGTTATCGATCATTCTTAAAGGTATGATGTCATAGATTATGGATAAGTCAAGAACCATCTAGAATTACGGCAATATCAAGTCAATCCTTGTCCAGGAAGGAAGCTTCAGAGAAAAAAAACATATTCTAGTCAAAATAGGGCAATTTGGCTGAAAATCTTCTTTGAGCGGATTTCTTGTGCATTTTTAGAAGGTCTATGATGCTGCAATTATCAAGGAGAGTCGTAGAAGAATTCTACAAGATTATGGCAAGATTAATCTATCATATTATCTTTTGGATAACAGGCATACCTATGCACACTTTCTCTCATATGCTTTTTACTTTGACTTTGGTGACCCAAAATCACTTCAACACGCTTCATTTTCCTGCTTTCCATGCACAATAAAGAGAGCAAGTTGCTCATCTCTTCTCCGTTAGCCATATTTTTCTACTATACTCTTTCAATTGCTGATTATTACTTCCCTCTTTTTATTCCATCTCTTCCATACCTTTATCTCTTGTTTTTGGAATCTATTACCACTTTCATAATCCACCTCCATGCTTCTTACAATTCTTGAGCTGCTATCTTGGCTTCTCATCATCATTTTCACACCTTTATCTTCATCTATTTAAACATCTCTTCTCACAAGGAAGAATCATCCATACCACCCCATTGCATCTCTTTTCACTCTCCATCTTCACCACAAAAACTCCATCTTCATCTCCCAAAATCCAAACTCATACTATCCATACTACTCTATCTCCTCCATTACCACCACCATTTCTTATCCTCTACCTCCATTAACATCACAACCACTACATCATTTCTCCACTATTTTTTCTATCATCATTTTTTCCATCTAGTCCACCTATTCACACAATACATAATACAAGTTTCACTATCTTTTATCATCAAATCTTCAAGAGCAAGAAGGAGAGGGAATCGCCACTACCATCATCACCACCAAGACATGAGCTTGGGGACCATCTGACACACCACTAAGCCAACTCTAGCCCTTTTACTCTAGATCATATTTTGGTGTTTAATTTGATTATGAAGTTAGTATATGTAATTATGAGTGAGTAGTACTTTGTTGGGGTTAGGGTTGAAATCCCTAGCCAATCTTGTATGGATTGATGTTAAGTGATGCAATTTTTTTTTAATATGCCTACATGCTAGTGTTGAGGAAAAATATGCACACAGTGAGCGAAAATGTCACCCAACATAATTTCACTCGTATTCATTAAAAGAATAGAGTTTTAATTAGTTCGGGTTCGACCCATTCAAAACAGAATGTGTCTCTTAATTACGATCTCTTGTTACAGGGAAACACCCTTTGATTCCATTTATGAAGAAACCAATTGCGGATGTGTGTTTGTTTGTTTGTTTTTGCGGTTGCACCCGGATATTTGAATGGGTTGCCTACGTACCCTGGGAGAGGGATCAAGCCACTCGTAGTTCAAGAATTCTAATGGGTGAATGACCCACTGGAAGGTATTGCTTTTTGGAATAAGAATAGTGTTTGGACAAATTTGGGGTAAGTGAACCAGGGATTCGATTTGTTTTGGATTTGTTTGGAAAGGCTGTGATGTTTCCTGGTGTTTGGCGGAATTTGACTGATGAGGTCAGGGATTCGGATTGGATGAACCAGGGAGTCATGGATTTTGTTTGGACTTGCGTTTGCATCTAGTGGGTTGCTAGATTGCCTACATACCCTCAAGAAGGGATCAAACCGTTGTAGTTCTTGTGAATTTGTATTTATGGTGTTGGGAGAATTTGACTGGAGTCAGTGATTCAATTTAGGACTGGCTGAATTTGACTGTTGGAGTCAAACATTTTGTTTGAATTTATGGTTGCATCTAGTGGGTTGCTAGATTGCCTACGTACCTATTGTGGGATCAAACCGACCGTAGTTCATAAGAATTGGTATTTCTGGCTTTATAGCAACTTTTGTGTTTGACGGATGTGTATATATGTTTATTTTTTTGAATCTGTCAGATGTATTTCTTTTGCACATATTTAAATCATAGAGTGCCTGCTGATCTAATTTGGGCACCCAATATGCCGCATTTTGTAATGGGCCGTGGAATGGCCTTTTGTGTTGTATTCGACTAGGCCCGAACTTCTAAAGTAAACTGTCTCGAAGTGGGCTTTGTAGTGCTTCAGAATTTGTGGGTAAACCCATAAACTGATTTGGACACCCATTTTTCTTTCCAGGCCTTTTAGCTTCGTTTCGCGTTAGGCCCAAGTAAGAAAATGATCTATACACCCATGTTCTTTCTTCGGGTTTTAGTCTCCACTTTAGATCAAGCCTAGTTGTATTTCTTTCTTCTAACTCATCAGAAACATCGATTATCACTTGGCAAATCCGATGGTTAGCAACTGGAACTAGAGAGCAAAGTGGGAGATGGGAATCAACATCCTCAATCCAATTCAGAGAAGGGAACACATCCCTGTACTCTCCATAAAATGGAGGAATCTACCAATTCTGCTTTGACACTGAGTTCTGCATCCCTGTCTTCAGCGCAGAGTCTGGTACTCCACCTTTCTTGAACTTTGTCATCTCTTCTTATGGGGTCTTTGATTAATCAGAATTCTTGTTTGTGTACTGACAGAGGCTCCTCAATTTTTTCTATTGCAAGTTCGGACTTTCCTCTGCAGGTTTGAACTTTCATTGCGGCAATTCGTCAATTAGCTGGTGTGCAGAGAGCTTGTGACCCATTTTTTTTTACTTCTGGTACAGCCCACCTCTCTGAATGATCAGTTATATGTTTTGTTTTCTTGTCGTTCATGTGTAGCACCACTTCAAACTATTATAATTACCACGTAGAAACCCAACAATTGTTCAAGTGTGAATTGTTGTTCAAATCGAGTTTTGTCTCCGTCTCGTTGCTTCCCTGCTTATAGATAGCACCTCCATTATGCTTTGTCTTCTTACTGATAACGTCATGTCCTCAAAAGATTATTTAATTAATCTTGCCATCATTTGTCTTCTTGCTTATGACATGCAGCAAGTCCAAATTTGAGTTCATGTTCTAATTAATCAATTAAGTACGTTTGCCCCATTTTGTTGTCTTCCACCACTTTAACAAAGCAATACTTTAATTGATCATTCTTTGTCTTGCTTCTGAGCATTTGAGCCTTATCTTCTAATTAACTTGCATCCACACTTTGACAATTGCTTTTGTATTTGTATGCAGACCTTAATTGTTCTTCCACCAAACTTTCACCGCCAAGACATCATTTTGTTTGATATTTTGCTTGGTGCGGTTTTCTTTGGGTTTTGTATGGCTTGTTTGGAAATGGTGTGAGGCCGTTTTATTATCATGGTGAATGGGAAGACAGAATAGGCTGAAAAGTTCTTTGGTGATGGCTGGTTACGTCTATTTTGAGAGGAGGTGAATGTCATTTTATAGCAGCGTTATGTGCATAGTCTTGGCATTGGAACTCAGTTGTACATGAATGGCTTTGTGTTCCAAGGCTGCAAATTACAGCAACCATATTGTATTAAGACCCCAGCCATTCTTGAACAACCATATTAGTCTTAATGCAGGAGGATTGAGATCTCAAAGAAGCTCGGAAGCTCGGCCGTTCATGAACGACCATAGTTGTTTCCGGTAGCCAACAAAAGGGTATAGGTTGTTCATGAACAGCCCCCTTTTGTTTGAAGCAAGCGTGCTAGACCGACATGTTTCCCTGTCAAATAAGAGAAGCATAGCATGGACGTGAGGTATACCTGAGCTTCTGTCTTGGAGCTTAACTTGTTGATGGATCTCTTTAAATTTCACTCACTGTTTTGGCAGAAATATAGCCTCTGATTACTGCTTTTCACCTCCTCCTCTTTTTGCTGATGTAGAGAGCCTTTTTATAGGCAACTGAGGATCACAGTATGAGTTGAAGATGACGATAGCTCCTATTCAAATTTAAATTTGAATATATGATCAAAGCAGCAACTAACTCCCATTATCCACGTTGAAAATCTGGTGGCTTTTGTTTTCCTTGTTGGATGGACAATTTCAAATCTCACCTATCTTGAATTGGTCTCCAATATGAAGCATATCCAAGACTAGTTTTGAAACTTGATTAATTGCTTCGTACTTGATTAATTGCTTCGTACAAAAGAGCATTACTCTACACGAGGAGTCATCTTGATTGCTCTTTTTTTTTTTCTTATTTAAACTTAGAGACCTGCAGGTGTTCTTTTCCTTTGTTTTTGCTTTTGTGTTACAATGAAGCAAGGAGTCCACTCTTTCATATTTAACAAACCCAGTAGTAGTTAACTTGGATACTACTATATTCTTCAAGGCTTGCAACGTGTATTTGCTTCCTCTTCTCACTATAAGTCTTGTACTTTTAATTGTCTAAGCACTCAACAAAATTTGAAGAACAAGGACCCCATTCAAAAAAAATGAACCTGTAAATTTTCGGTCTCAATAGCTAGTTCAAGAGTTGAATGCATATGCTTGCGAGGCTAACTTGTGCGGGGGATAAGCGGGCCTAGCGAGGCCAACCGGTGCCTAGGAGGTGTGGGGGCACGAGGAGGCGCGCATGATAGTGAGGCTAGCTGCTGACTGGTGCATGGCCGGGTTTGCCTGCGTTTGGCTGAAGGTGTGGGATTTTTAACTTTCTAAGGTTTAGGTTATTTGATTCAAAGTTAGGGCTTCATGCTGATAACGTGTTTAATTAAGAGAAAAGAGATGCGGGAGAATAGTTGAATGATTTCATTGATAATTGGGATCTCTTTATATAGAGGATTACAAGTATAAAATCTAGTACAAAGAAACCTAATCAAACATTGATTAGGAGATCTAGAATATTCTACCCTATTACAACGGAAACAAGGACAGAGATGCGGGAGAATACTTGAATGATTTCATTGATAATTGGGTCCTTTTATATAGAGGATTACAAGTACAAAATCTTAGAGAATCAAACATTGATTTTTTTTTTTGAAAGGATCAAACATTGATTAGGCCAGACATACATATGCAAAGTTTTAGGAACTGGCCACTCCACAATTGCTTTAACCTTAATTGGGTCGACCTCAACACCTGCAGAGGAGATAATAACTCCCAGAAATACAACACCTGGCTTCATGAAAGAACACTTCTTCAGGTTAAGATACAACTTCTCTTGACGAAGAACCATTAGAACTTGCCCCAAGTGATTGAGAATATTCTACCATATTACAACTAAAACAAGTAATCTTGTTTAGGCTAGACATACATATTTCGAGTTTGAGTGTTTCTATTGGGACCTCTAAATTTACTCAATTAACCTCACTCTATTATGAATTATTAAATTATATATATATATATAACCACTATAAAATGACTACTAAGGACAATAATTATACCAAAGAAATATTATATAGATTTTCTCTAGACTTTCCAATTCAATAATATTATATTGTATTCTTCATTATTTTCCTTATCTATTTTCATTTTTCAATTTCACTACATACTCATTAAAGTATTCATATATATATATATATATATATATATTTCATAAGAACTAAAACTATTATTAAGATCATGTGACAAAAAAATGTATGATATACATGTTAAATGCATATTGGTGAGGAAAAACAAAATAAATCATATTATGACCTAAATATAAGTCTATCCATTATATTTGCAAAAAAAAAAAAAAGAGCTAGCAATTAAAATATATATATATATATTTAAATAATTAATCATGAGGTACAAAGAATAGAGAAAATAAAATAAACATTAAGGAAAAATGATTAAGCTTTTCTTTTTTTGCACAGCCAAAACAGAAAAAAAAAAAAAAAAACCACAAATTACATAATAGTTCTTGTCATTTTCTTGTTGATCAAAAATTAATTTTTGAAACTCACTACCTTGTGTTTGATTTTCTCTTATTGAAAAAGAGATTTGTATTTAATTAACCGATCAAAAACCAATATGGATTCGACCTTCTCAATCCTAACCAACCATCTATAGAGCGACACTCCTCCCCACCACTGCAGCTGAACACAACGACGCCACGGCCTTGACTCTATCATACGAAATCCAAGGCACAGTCAAGGACAACGCAGCCGCTAGTCCCTAGGCTAAAGGTTTTTTTTTTTTTTTTTTTTTTTTTTTTTTTTTTTTCAATTTTGGATTGGGGCTTTTTCTTCTCTCTAGTGAAACTTGGACCTTTTTTAGGAATTAGGTGAATTAGTCATGCATTAAATTATCTTCTTTTGAGGGATAGTCATACTTTAAATTAAGTCTTAGAAGACTGGAATGTCCATCGATTATGTTACATCATCATATGTTGTTTCCAAATCTCCCTTATACATTATACGTACATTATATTATGCACGTGTCTTAATTAGTCACATATTTAAAATACCCGCTTTATATTTATTCGCGTGCCCCATAATTTTGCATGTGCTCTATATTCATTCATGCATGTCGTATGTGTTTATAGGGATTATATACAAACAAGAAATATTGTGCATGTGAAGAAACCGATCATTAGATGTTTGTAACTATTTACTTCGTTCTCTCCTCCTCACTATAAGGATGGTGAAGTTGAAAATTACTATTGGTCAGTTGGTCACTATTTTTTTTTTTTTTTTTTTTTTTTGCCAATGATCAATCTCTAATTTTTACGCTATTATTGCCTTCAAATGTTATGATAAAGACAGAAAAGATCGCTTAAGCTGCCGCATTCCTGAATTAGGAGTAACTCTTTCAGTTGAATTCAGATTATGGAAGAACATATATGCTTGTTATTGCAAAATAAACAAGAAATCATTGAAAAAATCTGACTTCGTTAACGAACTTCAGTTGTACAAAATAATAATGCTTCAAAATAAACTACAAGATTTTCTCATCACACTTAGAAACTAGGATCTCTACAGGCTCATAGTCTTTGAAATACAAAGCAAATGTGGTTTTTACATCAAAAAATAAGCAAATACATCTGAAAATGAAAAAAAAAAATATTGTTCTAGATTACATTGGAAAATAAGCAATTACATATGAAAATAAAAGGAAATTATAGATTACATCGAAAAATACATCTGACAAAAGCACCAACAATATATGAAATACATAACCAAATAATATTAAATCATATCACAAGATAAACACCAACAATTATGAAATACATAACCAAAACCAAAAATTGACCCAAAAAAAACCCCAAATCAATAATAATTAAGCAAACCAATTCCAATTCACAAACATAAGTAATCCAAAAACAATAACTATAAAAAAAAATTAAACAGTCCATAGTCCAAGCAAGAAAACCAAAGAAAATTGTCCGAAATTAACAAAAAACCACACACAAAAGAAACTCAGACCATACACTCTTCAAGGGAAACGAAATGACGAATTATTTGGCCATGTAGCATTTCTGCTGCTGTTGTCTCCGAACACTCCTGGTGGAAGCGGTGGTAGCGGCTGCAAGAAGTCCATCGTCTGCGGCGATGGTGGATTCATGATGTCCATGAACCAGGGTTGCTGTTGGAGCATCTGTTGAGGCTGCCTTTGCGCCGCAACCTGCATCATTTGGTAATGCATCTGCTCCATACTCTGTGCATCCATCGTGGCAGGGTGCTGCTGCTGCCCCACACCTCTGCTTGTTCCCTCTCCAAATGCATTCCTCGTCAAGTCAAGCTCCACAGCAGCTGGCACACCTGGCATCTGGTTAAGCTGGTTCTGCTGGTTCTCCTCCTGCTTGTGCTCCTCCATAGCCTTCTCTTTGATATCTAACTCCCTAAGGTTCTGTTCGATTATAAAAGTGAGGTCATTCAGATCCTTCTTTTCAAGGTTAGAGATGGTTTTCCCCTTCAAGCAGTCGAACATAACTTGAGTAATCTGCTTCTCCCGATTGTCTCTTTTCTGCTTTCTTATCTGCTCTCGGGTTTTGTCTATTCGTTGTCGTAAGAAGATCTCCTGGTCCATCATCCTTCTTGTCTTGTCCATTTCCGGCATATTTCGAAACCTCGTCAGCATTTCGTGGGCTTCCGGATGATTTGGGAAGACCTCAGGCTCGGTTTCAAAGGGACTGTAGATGATCGCCGCAGCCTTAATGTCACAAAGAGTGGTGATCTCTTTCATCTTCTTCATAAGGCCCTTCTTCCTTTTCCTAAATGTGTTTTTTCGAGAACTCACATTGGCTATGTAGTGCAGTCTCACCTTTCTTCTAGCCATGGCTGACTAGTTAGCAAAGAAAATGGTGAGAAGCTAGGGATCGAACAAGGGAAGGAAGAAAGAGCTTTACTTTCTTGGAGTGGAGAGAAATGAACTACTGAGTTTGCTATATATAGTGCTGGCAAAAGGGTACCTAAATCAAATTTTACTAGAGTTATGTTCTGATTTGAAAACTTTATCAATTCTTAAAATGAGACAGATAAATTTTGTTGGTGTGCTTGGGATGTGAAATTTAATGAGGGCTTATGCACGCATTGATGGGACCAAATCATTGTTAGGTATGTTTAAGTTTTATAAATTGAAATGGAAATTAACTTCATCTGAAAATTGGGCATTATTCATTGAATTTCAAAAATTAAAACCTTAGGATATGGGGATTTTAAATGAATGATATTTAAAGTGAGTTATTACAAAATTTAGGTCACAGATACCTTGCAATAGAAATGTTTGACAAGTTGTCTACATGCATTTTATTGAAACTTTTACTTTATTTGTTTTCTATTTTGGTCCGCCTTTGGTATTTATGTTAAATTCCGTTACTTTTTAAATGCATACGTACAAAAAAGCCTAGTTTTTTATGTATTGCATTTTGCATTTCAAACTCAATTGTTGTTTCCATCTTTGAGAAAATATCAATTATAGGTGCATCCAACCCTTTATGGTTTGAGAATTCCAAGCTTCCCTTATATGCTTTTGATTGTTGTCTCTGCCCTGTTCTTTAATTATCTCTGACACCACCATTAATTAAAAAAACAAAGGTTGGACAAGAACAAAAGAAAGAACTCTTCAACGAAAAAATAAAAAATAAAATTCGGCCAACATTCTATCTCGCCTTCATACCCATCGATTCCTTGATCATTTTTCTCACTTAAAACTAAGACAAAATCTTAAATTTTCAGCATCTGACTTCAACTTATTAGGAGTTAAGAACCATCGAAAATTATGGGTGAAATTTGCAATCCTTTGGATTTAGAGTTACAAAACATGTCAATCAAAGTTATGATCTTTTCGACAAATCTAAAATGCTATTGTGAAAACTTAAAGGGGATGGCCATGAGATATGTACAAATGAGAATTAAAAAAAAAAATACAAAATTACAAAACCTCGGGGGACATAAGAGTTAAGTCTTAAAGCATGAACAAATCGAAACAAAATTTTTGCTAAATCATTGTTTTGAAAACTCAGACTATTTGTATTAAGATAAGAGAGGGGAAAATGTGGTTTTGAATTCCACTTAACTGAACCAACTAAAAATGAATCGTATTTTGTTGGAGAAATACTTGATGACACGTGATTCTCTTTCAAAAGATGCTATAACAAAAATTAAAATTAAAATACTTATGATATACAGATCTTTTGTGTTTATAGAAAATAAGGATGAACAAGAAGAAGATGACTAAGAGATTAGAATTGATTAGAGAACTAACTGCCTGATTCTCATTTCGAAAGATACAACATAAAAAAAAATTCTTAAGAAAATATGATGATATACCGGTTTTTTATGTTGCTTTGAAAATAAGGATGAACTGAAGAAGATGACTAAAAGAGGGAGATGAGTTTTCTTCCTGTAATGGTACTTTGGTGCCTCATTCATCAGCCTTTGAGTTGAAATTAGCAGAGAGACCGGGAGAGAGGAGGCTCGATGCAAGAAATAGGAATTAGGTCATTTTCATTGTCTATACTCGCATATAAATATTGAAAAATATTTACCACGTAGACCTCATAAAAACATTAGCCACGTATGCACCAATAAAAGTATTAACAAAACCGGCACAATAATAAAAATAAACCACCCATACAGATAATATTGTTTGTGTTGTGGTGATGTAGGTTAGCGTGTGAGTCATTACCAGATAGGATTGTGATATATGGATTGTCATTAAATCCACTAGCGTTTTCGCCATTGAATTTGGACTCCGATTCGTTATTGGTTTCCCATTTGGAATCCTACTCTCTCATTTTTTTTTTTGAAAGAATAAATAATTTTATTACTTATCAATGACCACATGGTACGTTATATCAATTGTTGTCTCATACCAAAATCATAGATGGCACAAGCACAAAAATAAATTGACCGGTAACCCTCATTGCAAAAAAAAAAAAAAAGAGCTCACTTATTCGGGCATAAAAACAAAATGACCCAAACCCTCACGACCTAACTCTCCTTTATAGTAAATCTAGTCGCCTAGAGACCTCAATTGGTGTACAACTAAAGAAACTAAGAACTAAGCCGACAAAGACCCAAATCCAATTGCAAGCAAAAGGAACTAAACTAGATTGGGACAAAGCCCACTAGAACACCAGAAAAGGCCTGGAGAAACTAGAAAATAAAGTTTTTTGGACTAGTTGCTCAATCATGGTCCAAAGGAGAACCTAGCCCAAGGTCGAAGCCCCGGCCCAAACCCATCTCCACCTTGCAGCATGTATGCCCGAGCAGCAGCCACAACCCCCGTCGTCGCCCTTCCAGGAAAGCCACCTCCCATTTCCGCTGCCACCCAAGTAAATGAATCCGGATGCCCACCAAGGCCGAGCCAATCAGGTATGGAACACCCAATACACCCCACCATCTACTGGATACCAACAACACCTCCACAACCTCTAACCACAGTCCCCGGAACTCTGTCACAACCTACAACATAGCCAAAGAGGATCGAAAAGGGATGAAACGCAGGTGAGCCAAAGTTAGTTTCAACCCCGTCTAGAAACCCAAGAACCACCACTGACCTAGTAGACCACTACCCGTTTGGCACCATCGCAACATCACCTCGACCAGAGGTCGGTAGTGACGTTGGGCCACCGCCGGACGAGCTCTCTTGAAAAACTAGAAAAGCGCTAGGGTAGAAACGGTGGCTAGAAAGGCTAGAGATAAGTAGGGTTTTTTAGAAGTTATCTCCCACTTTTGCAAATATGAACCAGTCTCAAAAAAACATCCCCCACTGTGTGATTATTTTTTTAAAAGAGTTATCTCTGTTATGCTATAAATTGATTATTATAATCGTTTCTTATCATATAATTGCTTGATCCTTCATATCATGGACTACAATTTTTTTTTTTTTTTAATTTTTATGAAGAAATACAAGAAGGCAACAACATAGCTCCCCTAATACAACCTACATGTACATTATCTTCAAACATAAGAAGAAAGTAACGAAAGTAATTAAGGAGCAGTCATGGAGAACGCGCTTGAGAAAGAAGAAAAGTTCCTGCTCCTTGTTCGGCAGTGAGCCCTTACGGTGCCATCGTCGGACGAGTCTTTTTCCAACTTGGGTGGGTCTCATGTGAGGCTAGGTTCCTCGATGGTTTTCTGTGAGTGGAGGGAGGAGAAGATTGCGGCGGTTATCAGGCTTTGGTTCTTATTTCGCTGGCCGAATTGGCGGATTGGCTTGGAGGCATGGGATCGGAGGCTACCTGGTGGCAGCAAGCTTGTGTCGACGCGGTTTGGATCGGATCAGAAAGATCTGATCTGGATTGGGTCCCATGATTCAGATTTGGGGAAGGGTTTGGGTGGAAGGGAGCTCGTTTCTCCATGGCTCGACCGGGAACGTGGTGCGACGATGACCGCGGTCCGGTGAAGGGGGTTGTGCGGCGCTGAGCGTGGTCAGTCGGTGGTGGCGGGGCTGGGCCAAGCTTGGTTGGCCGACTGCGATATGCTTACTTCCTGTGTGGCTACTTGGGCTTAGGCCCAACCTGGGTTGCTGGTCTTTTTATTTTTGTTATCAGTTTTATTTACTTTAGTATTTTAATCTTGTCTCGCCTCTGGCGTGTAATAAGCCCCTACATGTATCTTGTAGGGTTAGTCGGGCTCAATGCCTGTGTGTGCACTCTTAGTGCCTTGTCTGGCCTAGTGAGGCGACGTTCCATTGTTAAATGGGTGCAACCTCTTAGTGGCAGGATGAAACTAGGTGTTGTCGGATTTATCCTCCAATGGCAATATAGGAGCAAAGCTGTGCTAAAGCTGATAATTATTCTATGTTGTAATCGGGTTACATATCGAGTTATCTTTCCGCTGTGTCACTGCTATGTTAAAGCAAAGGAAGTAGCTAATTGTGCACTCTTTGCTAGTTGGTGTTTGTTAGAATACAAGTCTCCTGTAGTGATTTTTGATATTATTTCGAAAATACTCTAGATGCTTATTGTAATCAGGGGTTTAGGCTCAATGTATCCCCCTTGTATTCGACAATTTCATTAATCAAGGCTTGAGAGCAGCCGCACCAGCCCTTTATTAAAAATAATAATAATAATAATACAACCTACATTTAAAAATAAAAATAAAAAGCATTTTCTACAGAGAGAGGAAGAATGCCATGCCAACTTGCAACTGGAGTAGTGTGGCTTAAGTGTGAAAGGGAATATGTCAAGAAATTGGCCTCTTTCCAAGCATGCTTGAATGTGCAAAGGACTGCATAATTTTCCAAATATCTTCAACAATAGTTTTGATTCTCCAAGAGGTTTGAATTCTTCTAGTGATGCTATCAATGACAATCTTGGAATCTCTTTCAACTTGTGATCTTTTCACTCTATGAATGGTAGCAACAAAGAGGCCTACTCTTAATGCCCAAGCTTCTACATTAAGAATATATGTTTTTCCTATATTCTTAGTTGAAGGTAGAACATGATACCATTTTTATTTTGAAAAACAAAAGCAGAAGAAGATGAGTTATTTTGGATCACAGAGCCATCATATTTCATTTTGATGTAATGATCTATATGAGGAATCCATCTAATCAATTTCATATGATTTCTTTTCTACTTAATAGGGATTTTTTTTTTTTTTTTTTTTTAAATCGACCAAGCGAGCGAAATTTATTAAAGAAAAGAAGGTTACAAAGAGAAATAAGGTAGGACAGGTATAAGAAACGCCGCTAACCTCCTATCAAAAGAATACAAATCAACAAAATCGAAAATTAGGAAGATCTAAACTGTCCCTATTACAATGACTCATCATATAATCTGAAGTTGAGACAACAGTGGCACTCCAAATCAGACAACAATTTTCTCCTGTCGTCTACAACGGTGGCACTCCAAATCAGGCAACAATTTTCTCCCATCGTCTGATAAGGTTTCTGGTGTAGTGCCACCAAGTAAAGCCATCTGATGAAGCACCATAGTTGGTAAGGGCATCAGCAACTTGATTGCTTTCATGAAAGATATGGCTATATTTGAAATGCATTTGAGAGATACGATACAAGCAATTGCTCCATTGCACGCGAAGATATGTCTTTAAAAAACAATACTCCTCTTTAGCAGTGAGCTCCCCAGATGAAGAAGGAGACCAAATCAGTTTGTTGTCAGCGGGAGTGGTAACAGAGATTGGAATCCTATTGACAAGATCACATAAATTTGGGAAGTGTAGTTGCAAAAGAAAGGGCAAGTTCCATGTCCCCTCATGGACATAATGAATAACTTTTGCATCCAATTGATGGGCGGTCCCTCCATGCACGTTGAAGAAATTAATAAGAGGCCTACCCATGTAATTATCATGCCAAAATGAAACTTTTGACCCATCTCCAAGATTCCAATATCCATTTTCAAGGTCCCAATATTTTATTTGGGGCCGTGACCACTTACCTAATTTTAGCTTAAAAATTGCCCACTTACTCCACTAATTTTTTTTTAAAACCTATTTATCCAATCTAATATCTAGTGACAGTTTTACCCCTATTAATTAAATTAAAACTCCTCTCTCTCTCTCAGTTCGTTGCAGGAACATCGTCTCTGATTACGTCCTCTGCCACCTCCAAGTCCGATTACTTCATCTTCTTTATCTTTCTCCATCGTCCCTCTGCCCTCAATCTCCGATTGGCGGTGTGCTGGATCACATTCGAAGCTCGAAGTCGTCCCTCTGCCCTCAATCTCCAATCTCCGATCGGCGGTGCGCTGGATCGCATCCGAAGCTCGAAGTAGTCCCTTTGCCCTCAATCTCCAATCGATGGTGCGCTGGATCGCATCCGAAGCTCGAAGAGGTTAGATCCGGTAGGTTTTCGTTATCGGAGAGAAGGCTCGAAGCTTTGGATAAAGACGGAAGTGCTGGTCTCAGCTTCAGAACTCCTGGGGTTTTAGGCAGAGCAGGAAAGACTCATTCGGAGCGGGACTCGGCACAAAACACTCCGGCTAGAAATCGAGCTTCGATTGGAGGTTGTACGCTAAGCAAAGCTCCGGTGTACAATGGCGGCAGAGCAGGGAGTCCTTCTAGAAAATCTCGGGAGATTTCGGTGGGGAATTCTGAGTGTTGATTTGGTGATTGGATATAGGGTTAAGGTTTTGGTGGATTTGATTAGTTTGATTTGTGTTTTGAGTTTCAGGTACTGATTCGAATTCGGCCTCTGAGATCGATGACGGCTACGCCATTCCCTTTTTTTTTTGGGCAGACCACATGCCACAAGTTGTCTAGTATGAGAAAATATGCAGAAAAAATGTTTTAATTCCAGTTATGTACTAGAATAGCATCTGTTTGGTAGATCTACAACTGCCTGTACTAATATTGAACTGTTGTAATTGTCTTGTTGCAAGTTTATTGGTGGGCAGTAATAAGATTACTGGGGGGCAATAAAATATTTATTGGGCAATAATAAGATTATTGGGGGGGCAATAATATGATTAGGGAAAATTCTCATACACTCCAAATCTAGCAATCTACTCCCCATACACCCCAACAACTTATTTTTATTCCCACTCACACAAAACTTTCCACTTTTTCTCCCTACTTTTCAAAACCACTCACTATTCATCTCACTAATACCCTTTTCCATCATCTTTTTCTTTACATCTTTATTAATTTTTGATAAAGCGTGGTGGGCCCATCTTGAATTTATTTGTCTAGATTATAATTGCAGCTATAATTCATCCTCTGTATTCAAAGGTAAGCAGTTAAATTTTACTATCCATAATTTTGATCGTTGACAGACTTGAGTTAAATGTTATCTGTAAAAGTACTAGCAAGGAATTGAAGAAAGAAAGAGAAAAGTTGAGAAAGTTGAAAGACTTTAGAAACAGTCTTAAAAGAGAAACTTCTGGCTATTGGGATATCATATTCCCTACCCAGACAAGAATTCATAAAGTTGAGCAAGATATTGAAAATCTCTTGTATATGCTTACAGAGGAACAAAAACCTCTTGATTATTTGAGTATTGGTTAAATCCGCAAATCACTGGTATTAGAGCTTGTAAAATAGCTCAAAAAGGGGAATCCCCAATGGGGACAATGTCTGATTTAATATTAGAGAAATTGAATTCTCTACTAAAATCCTCTAATGAGAAACATCAGATCCTACTGAAGGAATTATCTAGATGTCAAGATCATTTAGACAAACTACCTGCTATAATCTACCAATTAGAAAAATTGGAAAACAAACTAGATTATATCAAGGAACTTCCAAAAACGGAAGAAGAAAAGCTAACACATGTTAGTAGAAAAATCACTGAACAACAAAAAAACGCTGGATTCTATGAAGAATATACTGAATGACAAGAAAGTGCCTACAGTAAAATCAAAGAAAACTAATAGATTTAAACCATTAGAAAAACCTGAGAAGAATCCTGTTCCAAACATGATTTTTCTTGGACCATCTACTAGTCAAACTAGTATTCGGTATGAAAACCCGAAAGATACAAGAGATGTCAAAATGATGAGCATCTTCGGGAAAAAGAAAGGAGTACAACTCCTAAATGCTGAGGAATTCAAATTCAATGAAATTGAACAGGAGGTAAAAAAACTCCTCAATTCCAAAGTTAGATTTTAAACAAATCTACAAAGGGGGAAAATTTGATGTGTTGGATAGCCACCACTTCAAATTATTGGAATTTACAACCCCCTCAACAACAGGAGAGACAGATCTACTGATGATCACTCCTGAAGAAGTTGCCTGAGCAAGAACAAAAAATTATCAATTTATGCATATTGGAGCAGTCCAAGTAGGCATAAAACTTCTGGCTCTAGAAGGCATAAACTGTTCAGTTCTGTGTGTCTTACAAGACAATAGACTAACAGATTTTCAAGCTAGTCTGTTGGGAACACTTGAGGCATCTTTATGCAATCAGGTGGCTTATTTCAACTGCTTCCCAAATTTCTCAACCAGCTTGAAAGATGCAGCTCACTGTCTCAGACTGAGAGTCAAGACAGATGACATATCAATGAAAAAAGATATGCAAGAACTGGCTATAGTATACAGAATATACTATAAATTAATCAGTACCACAGTGGAACCTAAAACCAGGATATCAAATATCCCAGGTCTCACTACTGGTTTCCTCACCAGCCAAAAAAACCATTCACAACAGATTCACAAGGTTACTTGTAATGAAGTAACTTTTCCTATTGAATGGAAACTATCTGGTCCGAAAAAAACTAGCAGAAAATGCCAAAGCGGCAATATATGAAAGCAGAAAGACTGGAGATATCAGTCTAAAATTCGACGATCACAGCAAAAGTGACGTCTGTCCTAAGACCATCAGGGTAAACAAGAATCTTCTCAGAAAAAGCTACAGCACTAGAGAAGCTAGTGTTAGTGGTACCAAGTTCTCTGTTGAAGAACCAACAGAGCCTATCACTTAAGAAGAATTGGAAGCTGATCTAAACAGACCAGTCACTATGCTTAGAGCACAAAAGCTCTATGATCTCTATGATGAAGCAGAAATCTACGAAAATCCTGAACGATTAGAAAAACTAATCGAAGAAATGAAAAAGTTCAAACCAGGAAAGGAAAGAAAACTCCTTCCCTATTAGGATATTGAAATGGAAGAAGGAGAAAGCTCTAATTCCAAAACAGTCATCACAAGGGAGAAGGGAAAAGTAAAATTTCCTTTTCAGAAAGCCCCTACGGGCAAAAATGGAGAAAGTAATTCTCAAAGATTTGTCCTAGAGGACAATATACCCAGAGTACCAATTTCTTCTCATAGTATTTGGTTAAATCTAGACAAAGCTCTAGACAAGAGAAAAACTCTTGACCAATGGGCTGATAGCCTGATGATGGCTTCTGCTCTAACCCTTGGAAAATTTGAAGCACCAGATCTTCAGGTGTACTATGAAACTACTCTCACTGGAGTAGCAAAAAAGTATTATTTCTCTTTTAAAGAGACTGCCAGAGGGAAAGACTGGCTAGAAGATATAAAAAATTCAAAATCTCCGTATGATTTTGCAGTACCCCTGTATGATCAGTTCTGTGGAGATCTCTCAAATCTGAGTGAGAAGGCTAAAGAAACGGCCAAATCAAATATCTATGCTCTCAAAATCTGTGACATGAGATATTTTGAAGAATACTTGAATGAATTTCAAGAATATTACTGTACGTTTGGCGAACTAGAGAATACTGATCTAGTTAACCTGTAGCACAGGAAACTCCCTGAACCATGGAGAACAGCTGTGAGAGAAAGCATAGCTGAAAAATCAATTGAAAGATTTTCAGTTGGAGGAATTGCCGATAGAATCAGGCAATTACTAAAAGAACAATGCAAAGCCAATCTTAGAGCTAAGATGGCCAAGAAACAACTCAAAGGAGTTGAAAATTTCTGTTATGGAATACTGGATATGCCAACCAACTGGGGATGTCATGAATCCAAGTTCCACAGAAAAAGAAAAGAAAAATATTACTCGAAAAAATTCAAAAGGAGTAATAAGAAAAGAGATTGGAAATTCAAGAAAAGTTCCAATTATAAGAAACAACAGGATGAAGATCCTAAAAAGAAATTCTTCAAGAAAAAGAAGAATCACCGAGTCAGTCATCAGAATACTCAACCTGGCAAGAAAGCTTGCAGATGCTGGTTATGTAAAGCTAAAGGGCACTATGCCAACGAATGCCCGGAAAAGGGTAAAAGATCTACTAAAACTCTGTACGAAGAATACGAGCCTATAGTAGAAACAACAAACATGAAGGGCTACGAAATAGCCTATTCTGATGATGAAGATGACAACAGATCAGTTTACTCTGCCTGGTCTGAAGAAGAAGAATCATCTGATTCTAAAACAGATTCTGAAGTAGAGTACTTAGAATCTAGACAGATGAATGTTCTACAGGTCAAAAACTGGGAAGAAAGTAAGACAGAAGCAATAACGTCTTCTTATCAGGTGAACCCTGGTACATTCATTTGTGAAAGGTCTTCCTATGTCATGAAAAGAATGGACTTCCTATGTTCTGTGAAAGGTCTAAAAAGACTTATCACAAGGAATGCTTCATAGCTGAAGCAAGAAGAAAAACCAAGAATGGTCTTGTTAGCCAATTAATAGAGCAAGAGTATGAAGAATATTTCTCTGAGAAAAAAGAGAAAGAATTAGAAACTCAGTTCCAAAAAATTATGGAACCATCTTCCGCAAAGATAAAGGAAGAAAAAATCGAGGAAGAAAACCTCGATATAAAAGAAGAAATCGAGGAAGAAAAACTCGATCCAACTATTGAACTGGTTGAAATACCATAAAATGTTCCAGAAGAATGTAAACCATTCATACCTCAGGAACAAGCTCAAGAAAATGAGCCACAACAATCGAAAGTCGTCTCTACTAGTAGAGACAGCAACTACATAGAGATTGGACTCAAATTCCCTTACCATAAAAAATATCATTTACATGCATTTGTAGATAATGGATCAGGATTTACAGTTGCAAAGAGATTTGCAATTCCAGAAGAACTCTGGAAAGAAGATAAGAAAAGAACAGCTACTGGTGTTACGTTTGATGGAAGCCATCTTACGATGAATAAAGTAGCAAAAAATGTTCATATCACCATTGGTGGAGGAACATTTATCATCCATAATGTTTGGCAATCTGAAGGCCAAGGATCAAATTTCTTGTTGGGAAATGATTTTATTCTCCAACAGAGATTCATCCAAGATGAAGAAGTGATGGGCTTCAGAAAAGGAGAAAGGGTGTACTGGGCAGATGGGCTTACTCAAGCCAAAAGTGTAGTAGGACCAAACTTTACTACACAATATCAGATATCGCAACAGAATAGTGGTGATCTTACCCCCTGCAAACCCAAATTTGAAACCATCCTCCAAATTAAACAACAAGGAGAACTACTTGTTGAAGAATCATCTTCAGAAGAAGAAGAAGAAACAACTAGCGCAGATGAAGAGGCTAGTTTCATTCATGAGCATAACCTCAAGCACTTTCAAAATAAGCTTGAGTCTCAGAAAAATCCCACTCTTGAGAAAATCAAGAAACTACTCGAGCAGAACATCGATGTAGACCCTCAGAAGTTTTGGGAAAAAGACCCAGTGGTCTGTGAATTAAGATTACATGATATGAATGCTATCTGTCATGTCAAAGTCATTCCTCAGTACAAAGAGGAAGACCAAAAAGAATTTAGAAAAGATAATGAAGATCTCCTGAACAAGAGATTAATTCAACCTTCCACTAGCCCTCATCATGCTCCAGCATTCTACGTGAGAAATCATGCACAAAACCTTAAAGGAAAAGCTAGAATGGTGATTGACTACAGAGACGTCAACAAAAAGATTGTCAAAGACGGTTATCAAATTGCTCAAGTAAGAGTACTGATCAACCAGCTCAGAGGAGCTAAGGTCTTTTCAAAATTTGATGCAAAGTTGGGTTTTTGGCAAGTCAAGATGCATCCTGAGAGTATTCCTCTCATTGCATTCGGAACACCACAAGGCCATTACGAATGGTTAGTAATGCCTTTTGGTTTAAAGCAAGCTCCCTCAATCTTCCAAAGAAAGATGGACAACATCTTCAAACATGTTGCGGAGTTCTGCGTCGTCTACATTGATGCATCCTTATCTTCTCCAAAAACAGAGAAGAACATATGAAACACCTCCATGAGGTTGTAGAGCTAATAGTTCAGCATGGAATTATCCTAGAAGAAAAGAAAATCTTCTTTATCCTCGATGAAGTAGATTTCCTAGGAATAAACATCAAGAATGGAGTAATAAAACTCCAACCTCACATCCTTGAGAAGATCTGGAAATTCCCAGATAGAATTCCTGATGCGAAGAGTCTAGAGAGATTCTTAGGAGTTATAAATTATAGGAGAGATTTCATTCCCAAAATCTCAGGACTAACAGCAATGTTATCTCCTAAGACAAGTTTCAAAAGAAAATGGAACTTCACTGCAAATGATGAAAAAATTGTGAAGCAGATAAAAAATCTCTGCAAAAACCTCCCTCCTCTACAACAACCAGAGGAAAATGATGAAATTATCCTCCAGACAGATGCGAGTGATAATTACTGGTCCGGTGTTGTTCTGGCAAAAATGCCTGGAACTAACATTGAAAAGATCTGTACATTTTGTAGCGGCAAGTTCAGCCCTACAGAACTGAATTATCACACAGGGGAAAAGGAAATTTTGGCTGTCAAGAAAACAATTTTAAATTCTCCAGCTTTTCTTGGAAAACCCTTTACTGTCCGCACCGATTGTGTTAGAGTAAAGAATTTCAAGAATTTTAAACTTGATAAAGCTGCTGATAGAGGAAGACTAGAAAATTGGCAATTATTTCTTAACCAATATGATTATAATGTTGAATTAATTGCAAGAAACAAGAACTATCTTCCAGACGCGTTAACCAGAGAACTGGCCATGTTCAGTCGAAAAGATGACGACGAAGGTCGTAATCCCAGAAGCAAAAAACCTGGGAAAGAACATGAACCTGCTGAGGATCCTAAAGAAAAAAATCCTCAAAAGATTCCTGCTAGGTCCAAAAGGACTAGCTTCAACTGATCAATCCCAGGGTAAAGGATTGGCTAGCCCGTCTCAAACGGCAGACGGTAAAGACTTATCAAGACCGTTGACGGCTGCTGCTTTGCCAAAAAGCAGACCTTTGAATTAAGAATTAAGAACCTTTGATGCTCCTGTTTTCAGAATTGGTAGGAAACTAGCGTATCACCATAAGGCAATCCTGGATAACCTTTTATTTGCCTTTCAAGAAAGAAGCAGTGGTCTGATGTTCCCAGCTCTCTTTGCACTAGATGAAGAACTCTATGAAAATGCTAGGCCACAGTTTGAAGAAATTCATACAGATCAGAGTGCTGTTAGAAGTGAAAAACTATTTGGAAGATCCAGAAAGTGCTAGAATTCCTATCATAGCTCTAAAGGAATCAGATTGGTTCGAATTCCATAATCTGATAGGAAAGCATAATTCTGAGGCATGTATTCCTCCAACTCTCTTCATTATTGCTGGACCTTATGTTGGAAGATACTTATTCAATATTCAGAGTGAACATCCTCAAGAACACAAGCTTTGGCTTGTTGAAAATGGTTTTGTCCATAATCTATGGACTAAAACGAATAATGATCTCAAGGGACTGCCCCTATAATCGTCAACATAGTCAAGAATGTCAGAAAAAATGACTGTATGCTGAGACTGAAGTTCAGATTCACCCCACCAGAATGGATTCAGAAAACAAACGGTGAAGTTGTATACATTTCTCCGTATCATTATGTGAGGCTCATTCAAAAAAGATACCTTCAGCCCGCCTGTGTTGCTTACAATGGCCAGCCAAACTCAAGCATTTCATGGATGAAGGCCATGTCATTGGAATACATCAAGAAGATCATCTCTGAAGATACCAAGAATACTTTCCTGGTAGCAGGAGAAAAGACAATTATCACTGCGTACGATCACCCTGACGTAGTCAGCAGTGACCTCTTCCTATCTCTCACAAGAAAGGAGATAGACTCGACAATTGCATGCTTACAGTGGGTTGAAAAGCTTGAAACAGACAACCACTACAAGATATATGTTGATACAGATGTCGAAGACAATGCAACAACTGATCGAATGGCCCAGGCAGACAACGACTCGTTTGTCCTTGGTCACAATTCAGAAACAGATGAGAACATGTGAAACAGTAGGTGTAGAAAGCATCGAAAGTACTTTTGGATTTTTCCTAAAAGCTACTTTTGTTTTTCAGAAAAGTAAGATGAAAAACATTTCACCTAGAGGAATCTGCTTTTCCCCATCCGACCTCCACCAGCATGAGCACTCAAGAAAGCAGGAAATCACGGAGTCGTTCTGTACATTTTGTTGTTTTGAATTGTAGTTTGAGTTCCGCTCCTTATATAAGGAGCTTTAGCTTCTTTAGGAAGGCATTCAAAAAAACCTCTAGATGAGTTCTAGATTAGAAAATTGAGAAGAATCAAAATTATCTCAAGAAGTAAGAAAGCTATAGTAGCAGTGTGCTCTTTCCTTCCTATCTAGTGTGAAGTAGCGTGCTTTCATTACAAGTAAGTATCTGTAATCATTCTTATGGATAGCTAAACAGCTTCTTAGCTATTTACCTGAGAATGAGGCTCTGAATTTCAGTCTGTAAATTATGTTTGAATAAATAATTCCAGATTGCTCATCCACCTTGTCAAGAATGTTTTAAATTTTAGTTCGATATTTTGATATTTTAAATGTTTATAAAAGTTTCTGCCTTATTCTTGTACTATTTTTAGGCTTAGACTTTCTTTTCCTAAGAAAAAATGAACTCAGCTTAAGAGCGAAGCAAGCAGCAGTGATTCCGCCTGTTAAAGTAACCGTTAGGCAGGGAGCTGTTAGGTGAAAATTGGGCATGTTGAAGGCTAGTTTTGTTTTTCTCAAAAGTATGAACATTTTTTCTAAAGAAAAGCAAAGGTTAAACCTAAAAGTCAGCATAGGACATATTAGGCACTAGTTTAGAAAAGACTATCCCTATAGGTCTTTTTCCCTAAGATTTGTGTAAATGGGCACAATACAAACTTGTTGGTGCAAGTGGGCACAATACATGTGATTTCTGGGTAAACATGAATTAACCCATATGATTATTTATTTGGATAAACCTCCTAAAACTTTCAAAATTAAAAACATCTTCATTTTTCACTAATTATTGATTCTCAATAAACTTGTTATTGAGGGGCAATAACTTTTTTATTGGGGGGGGGGGGGGGATAATAATATGATTATTGGGGGACAATAATGTGATTACTGAGTATTATTAGGGGGCAATAAAATTGGCCGTCGGAAACCGGTCACCGGTCCGGTAGCCGGATACGGGATTTGGTCTCCGGTTGCAAGATTCTGGTCGTCGGAGTCCGGGCACATGAGTCTTCGGTCGGCCACTGGTCACGGGAGTCCGACAAGGTCTCCGATGACTTCTCTCTCTAAGTGACAAAGAAAGAGAGGGAAAAATTGTCCCAAAAATAAATAAAAAGGAATTAAAAAATACTTAATTGGGTATTAGGGAAATAATCTCTGTGTTTGGGTAAGTGGGCAATCTCTTAGAGTGTTTGGGTAAATGGGCAATTTTTAAACTAAAATTGGGTAAATAATCATTTTCCCTTTTTTTTATACCTGGCCAAATTGAAAAAGTAGCGTAAGAGCTTCGAGGTTGATCATTTCTCCAAAACCTGGAGCGAATGAAACCACAACCCTCAGAGGAACTAGAGAAAACCTCCCAAGCCTTTTTCAGAAGAAAAGAGCAATTCCACATAGTTAATTGCTTAAGACCCAACCCTCCTTCGTCATAAGATGAGCAACACACCTTCCATGCTACCAAAGGCATACCTCTCCTATCAATGAAACCTGACCATAAAAAGTTTCGACACCAAGTCTCCATCCTCCGAAGCAAAGAAACGGGCCATTCATATATTTGAAAACTGTAAACCAGCATACTAGATATAACCGATTTAATTAATTGCAAACGACCCGCCATGGACAACATAGAACCTTTCCAACTAGAAAATCTCATGCGGACTTTGTCCGTAATAGATCTAAAATGAGTGGCACGTGGTTTACCTCAAAAAATAGGTACACCCAATAATTAAACGGGGCAGTCCCTTGAGAAATACCCAGCTTTGATACAATGGCATGCCTTCGCTACTGAAGATGCTTGCTAATGAAAACTCTTGACTTAACCTTGTGAACAATCTGACCAGAATTCATACTATACTCCTCCAAATAAGACATTATCACCCCCAAGCTCCTACGATCACCACGACAAAAAATAATAATATCATCTGTAAAAAGTACATGTGAGGGAGCTTGAATACCACATGGAGAGGAAATAGTATGAAGCTTCCTTCGATTAACCAAGTCAGTGATACCTCGACTAAGAACTTCTTCGGCTAAGCAAAAAAGTAATGGAGAAAGCGGATCTCCTTGGTGAACACCCCTTCCACATGAAAAGTAACCTACAGACCTTCCATTGACTAACAAAGATAACTTCGCCGATTCAAGAATTGCTTGCACCCAGACAATAAAAATCTGATTGAAACCAAACGCCTTAAAGCAAATTTAGCAGAAAATCCCAAGAAAGAGTGTCAAATGCTTTAGTGATGTCAACCTTGATAGAAACACTCCCACCGAAGCACTTATTGTCAAGTATGTTAAAGCATTCAGAAGCGGCCAAGATACAATATGAAATATTCCGCGCTTGAACAAAACCATGTTGTTGGGAAGATATGATTCGTGAAGCGATACCTGCTAGTCTTAAAGATAAAATTTTTGAGATTATCTTGAAGACAAAATTTGCTAAGGCAATTGGACGGTATTGAGTAATTGAATCTGCATGGTTCACTTTAGGGATGAGAATGATCGAAATTGAATTAAATGAATTTGATAGTGTACCAAACCTGAAAAAATATTGAACTCCGGCAATCACTTCTTGCGCCACAATGTCCCAACAAGAGATAAAGAACTGCCCATTGAAACCATTTGGACCTGGAGCACTGGATGGGTCCATTAATTTTACCGCCGGACAAAATTTCCTCCTCTGTAGGAGCTTTAGTAAGAATATCGTTTTCCTCATCAGTAACCAATTAAGGTAGGAATGACTAGAGAAATAAGTCCGGTGTCGCTAGAAAAATTCATACGAGCAAATAGATTTGTGTAGTAACCAACAATATGATCTTGAATGGAAATATGGTCATCATAAATCTGATCACCATCACGAAGTAAGTGAATTGAAGACGTAGCCCAATGAACTTTACACATAGCATGAAAGAAGTTAGTGTTTCTGTCCCCCTCAGCCGACCAACGTGCTCTTGACTTTTCTTTCCGAAAGATCCCTTGAATTCGCAAAGACTCTGATAAATTAGCCTGCAACTCTCTTTCTAATGCAAAATCAGATTCTGAACCCCCAGAAATAGCTATATCATTTTAAAGAGCTGCTAAGTTAACAAAATCAGCCTCAACCTACATCTCCAAAAACCTCCCAGTTCCATTTACGATGAGCTTTGCGTAAGACTCACAATTTGTGCTGCAAGATGGTTAAATGACAACCATAAGTCTGAGAAGAGTTCCAACATTGTCTCACAAATCTGTGGAAATCCTTATTCTCCAACCACATTTTACGAAATCTAAAGAGGCTATGGGTGCCCCAAAAGATTTAGAAAAAGACATTAAAAGGGGATTATGATCAGAACATATACGAGGCAAGATACAACAAACAAACTGATCCCAAGCATGATTCGCCAAACACCTGTCCAAACACATCTCCACATTGCCTCTGAGACCCCTCCTCCGCACCCAAGTGAATTGGAGGGATCTTGTTAACTTTATTGTATTTATGATACATGTTTGCAGAATTAGAACAATTCTTACTTGTTGAAGTAAGGTGTGGAATCGTCATTTAGCCTGACGGGGTCCTAACCCCTAAAGCTTTTTCATAGATATATATAATTTATGTATTTTATTAATTAAACTAATGACATTATGTATATGTGCTGCTACTGGATCCCCCAAATCAATTGTATGTATAATATACTTAGAGCAGCTCTAACAGATTCTCTATAATTTTTGTATTATATGGAAGCAAAAATCAAACCTTTAAGCAATTTTTTTTCTCACTCCAACATATTCCCTATTTTATAACAATCTCTAAAACCTTCATAATTCTTCCTTAAAATTTTGGAGATTGCTGTAAATTTAGGGAATTTTGTTTTCTCTTTCCTCACTATCCCTATAATGGGAATAGTTATAGGGAATCTGTTGGAGCAAACAAGTATCATTTTTTCCTAGACAAAAGAAGATGACCGTCCACCATTAGTCTCCTTTAACTAGACAAAAGAAAAAACTTTTAAATGCCTTTTGGGCCCAAATTCCAGTCTAACATCCCATAAACCAAAATAAGGTCCAAAAAGCCCAAGTCATGGAAATTGCTGTGGACACCCCGCAACAAAGTCCCAAAACTTTCAAGCCACCAGCACTGTGAGCCTGTGCCACCATTGCAGAACCTTCGCCACCCATAGCTCGCACCGCCGCCGAGAAAGAAGCAATAAAATAAGAGAAGAAAGTCAAAATAATAATAAATAAGTATTCTTAAGTCATTAGGATTTTGACGGCTTTATCTCTATATATTGGGGTTGACAATCCCACTTTGTATTCTATAACCTTTTTTTTTTTTTCTCTCTCTCTCTTAATTTGCACCAAGCAAGTGAATTGCAAAAGGTGTGATGTTTTTTTTTTGCTGTATTATATTTTTGTTTCTTTCTTGTCTATACTTACTATTTCATCAATCAAATTCTCAACTGAATTCTTGTACCATTCTTATTTTTGGAATTTTCTTAAGTATCTGGGTGTTTCGCATACACTCATTTTGTTGAATATTTTGGACCATTAGATTAGCAATATATTCAATGGTCCAAAACATTTAAAATTTGGTAACCGATTTACCCCTTATCCTCTTCAAACTATTAGTTAATTGCTTTTTATTAGTAATTAATTATATGATTAACCAATTCATGTTTGATTATCGATTGACAATTACACAATTGACAATTATGTATTTTACTTTTAAATAAAAAAAACCTTCTCACCTAGGCTTACCAAATTATTGTTAGTTAAATAGTCTTCATTACTAGTTAATTATATCATTAGTAGTTTCCTTAACCAATTATAATTCTTTTACATGTATTTTAGGACAACCACAATAATATATTAATGTAAAAATAGATAACCTTTGTTTTACATGTAGTAACTACTTCAGGTGCAACTAGTTATTATTGATTTTTGAACTCATTTACTAATGTTACCGCAATATTATCATATAGGTAAACCGCTATATTTTGAGTAAAAACACATATGTCCTCGTTGGTGTAATGAAGTGAGTTGTCTAGTTTTAGAGTTCTTACTGGCTGGACGAGAGGTGAGATGTCAAGGATTTATTGCTCCTACGCTTGTTGTCTTTGTCATATAGTTGCAGTGCAAGTTTAGAGTCAGTATATAGGTTTCCAGTGGGAAGTCTAGTGGCCATTTCTGAGTAAGAGATGTCGCCCAAAACTCGTTGTAAGCAGTTCATTATTAATGAAGTTCTTATTTGATCCAAAAAAAAAAAAAAAAAAAGTTCTCCCTTACAGAATAAGTCACCCTACCCAATTTTGATTACCCTGATTCAGCACGGTCCGGGAACTGTAGCGAACCACTCACAGCCTCTGTAAACTCCCACAGGCACCGGGAGCGAACCGCAACCACCGCAACCCACGAGATTGATCTCCCACAATGTCAGGAAGCGCAACAATAGTCACCTAGAACCGATGCCGCCTCCTGTAAGACACCCTAGTTTATTTTGCTCACACGTGTGAGGTCACTAGAGGATTCATATAGAGGCCAGCTTAGGCACTTGTCTAGACTGGATTTTTGAGTTTACACAGGTTTGGTATAGGCAAGGTATGTGAAAATGACAGAAATAGGGCAAAAACCAGGACAAACTCTTGACAATTCCCTCCAAAATCTTTACAATTGCCTCCAAAATCTATAGCTTCCCTCTAATTTTTCTCCCTTCTCCTTTTCCTTCAACCTGCCATTGTCTTGCCTTACCTTAAATTTTTTTCTAAATCCGCCACTGTGTGAGGTGCGTTCTTCTCTGCTTGGACCCATGCAAATTTTCAATATTTACTTTTTAATCATTAAATTTGGGCTCCGATTCGTTATTAATTTCTGATTTGGAATCCTAATCTCTCATTTCTCTGCATAAAAAATTGTTTGCAAATATGACCCAATTTTTACAAAAACAGTCCTCACCCACCGTGTGGTTATTTTGTTAAAAGAATTATCTCTATTATGCTATAAATTGGCCATTGTAATCGTTTCTGATCGTAGAATTGCTTTGATCATTCGTGCCGGTTGAAGTTCATCCTCGTATATAACTTCCCATTTATTCATTTCTTCGTCAAGGTTTTTTGTACGTTCATATTTCCTTTTGCTCTTATTAAGTTTAGGGGAAATTACTAGGCCCCCCCTGTACTTTGGGTGCGTCGACAGTTTAGTCCCTAACATTTTAATTTTAACAGATAACTCCCCAAACATTCAAATTTCACACAATTTGGTCCAAAATGACCATTTTACCCCTCAGTTCCTTTTTTTTTATATATAATTCTTCTCTCTCTTTTTTATTTTTTTGCTTCTCTCTCACTCTCTCTCTCGGCTCAGAAAGACGGCTCTGCTCTCTCTCCTCGGAACTTGATCGCCTCTATGTCATAAGCCCTGGCTGCCTCCTCCTCCGTCTGGAACGTCCCGAGCCAAACCCGAACCACGCGACGCTGGTCACAAATCTCCGCCGCCCATTTTCTCCCTGGTCTCTGCTGCACTCCCCTGTACTTCCAGTTTCAACTACATTCATTGAGATCAAAATCACAGTTCACCTTCAAGCTAACATAGCATGCATCATTCAGCACTAGCCAAATAAGATAATATTGCAACAATTTCAACACCACCAACTCGCACTACATGTCACCCCTTTCACTTCCCCCATTCCTTCAGCAACTGAAAGCCAGTCACAAAAATTAAATCCCACAACCAAAATCAAATGCAAAAACAACAACCCACGATCAAACAATCCCAAAATCCCTAAATTACTAAACCCAGAGGAAAAAAAATCACAAATTAAGACAGATAGAGCAAGAAATCAAAAACAGCATATACCATTTTCTCCATAACCACAGGATTGGGCGACCCATCAAGAAATTCCTGCTAGGACTGAGCCAAGACCTCTTCGCTTGTTGAACTTCGCGCTTGTTCTTCCTGACCCGGATTCATCGGGCCAACCCTCAAATCCCCAATTCCACATAATCAACTTCCCTTCTCGCTCCAAATCTAATTCAGTTGATAATTCATCCATGAATTCATAAATCGAAATCGAAATCAAGTCTTACCTGCAAAACCAAACAGATCAAACTGAATCCTCTTTTCTCTCTGTTTGCAGAAGCCAGATGTCTGTCTCTCATCTCTCTCTCTGCATGCTCTCCTTTATCTTCAAGGACCACGTCGCCGCCGCCAAGGCTTCCGCGGCTCCATCCTTGCCGCCCAAGACCGCGTTGCAGTGCCGTCATAAGATGAAGAAGCTCCGCAAGCGGTACCGTGCTGAGAAGCAGCGGGCTTCTAGGTACCCGGGTCGGTCTTCCTCCTCGTCGTGGGCTTTGTTTCATCTCATGGATGACATGGAGTCCGACCCGGATCGGGGATTAGATATATAATGGTGGTGAGTTTGGAGGTGGGTTTTCGTTAAAGGCTCTTAATTTGATGAAATTCGATGGAAATGGAGGGTGGAATGGTCGGATTGGCGGCGAGACGACGAGGGAGGCTCAGGTGAGTTGGCGAGAAGAGAGAAAGAGAGAGAGAGAGAGAGGGGAGAGCAGAGCTCTCGTTTTGAGCCGAGAGAAAAGCAAAAAAAATAACAAAAAGAGAGAGAGAAGAAATATATATATATATAAAAAAAAAAAAAAAAAAGGAAGTGAGGGATAAAATGGTCATTTTGGACCAAATTGTGTGAAATTTGAATGTTTGGGGAGTTATCTGTTAAAATTAAAATGTTAGGGACTAAACTGTCGACACATCCAGAGAATAGGGTGTGAATAGTAATTTTCCCTTAGGGACTAAACTGTCGACACATCCAGAGAATAGGGTGTGAATAGTAATTTTCCCTTAAGTTTATCTATGGTTGCGTATCTGTTACAAAATCACCATCAGAGTGTCCCCACAGGAACAATGATCTTTTCCCAGAATATGCCACGCGGCAAGTTCTATCCTAAACTCATCACGTTATCATTAATCTCCTCCACCTCAAATTATACGGAGGATTTTACTCACCCAACGCAACCACTCACTCACTGAGCTCCACACAAAGAATCAAAATCAAAGCCAACATGAAACCCAATTCAATTCTGTATTTGTTGCTCCATTTGCTGGTGCTTAGTTTCTGTTTAGCGGCGGATCATGGCCCTTCCAGCATCGTCTTCACCACCAACGGCAGATTAGATTACTATTTCGACATCTTCACCCTCCCGATCGGTCACCCACCGCACCCAACCACCGAGACCCGAATCACAGATGCCCAGTCCGTCAACTTCAACGGCCACTTCCCCTCCTCCACTTTCTTTCCCAACCAAACCCGAATCCGATCCCCCACCCGACCCGACCCCTCTCTCCAGATCATCTACGTCACCGAGAGAAACGGCTTTTCCAACATCTACTACGACGCCGTTTACTTCGATTCTCCGTCGAGCATCAGGAAAAGGTCCGCCCTTGAAGTCGTGGACCGGGTTCAGGTCCCTCTGCTGGGATTGGACGGGGTTTCGATGAAAGACAAGCCCAGTTTGACAGGGGAGTATTTGGTATACGTGTCCACTCACGAGGACTCCGGCGTGCCCAGGACGAGTTCCGCTGCGGTTTACTCGACCGAGTTGAACTCCGGTTTGACCCGGAGGCTGACTCCTTACGGCGTCGCGGACTTCAGCCCCGCGGTGTCGCCGTCTGGGGTTTGGACGGCGGCGGCGTCGTATGGGCCGAAAGGTTGGGACGGCGACGTCGAGGAGCTCAGTACAGACATCTACGTGTTCTTGACTCGGGACGGGACTCGCCGAGTCAAGGTGGTTGAACACGGCGGCTGGCCGAGTTGGGTTGACGAGTCAACGATTTACTTTCACAGAAGAGGAGAAGACCAGTGGTGGAGTATTTATCGGGCGATTTTACCGAGAGGGGGGCCGATTTCTACCGAGTCAGTGGTGGTGGAGCGAGTTACGCCGCCGGGTCTCCACGCGTTCACACCGGCCACGTCACCGGGGAACCACGACTTCATCGCCGTGGCTACCAGAAGACCCACGACGAGCTTCCGCCACGTGGAGCTGTTCGACTTGGTGAAGGGCGAGTTCAAGGAGCTGACTCGGCTCGTCGCGCCGCGTACCCACCACTACAACCCGTTCATCTCCCCCGATTCGAGTCGGGTCGGGTACCACAAGTGCAGAGGCAACGCGAACGGGAAGAAAAGCCCGAAGCTTTTTCTTCAGAATATCCACAGCTCAATTCCGAACCTGTCCGTGCTCAGAATCGACGGTACGTTCCCTTCGTTTTCACCCGCAGGTGACCGTATCGCCTTCGCGAACTTACCGGGTATCTACGTGGTGAACCGCGACGGTTCGAACCGGCGACAGGTCTACCCTGGAAAAGCTTTCTCGACCACCTGGGACCCGGTTCGCAAGGGCGTCATATACACCGGTGCCGGACCGGAATTTGCACCGGAGAGCGCTGAGGTTGATATCATCTCCATCGACGTTGACCAAATCGCTTTCAAGAAGTTGACCACAAACGGGAAGAACAACGCCTTCCCTTCACCCTCGCCCGACGGAAAACGGATCGTCTTCCGGTCGGGTCTGTCGGGTCACAAAAACCTGTACATAATGGACGCCGAGGAAGGTGAGACACTTGGGCTCCAGAGACTGACGGAGGGTCCATGGACGGACACGATGTGTAACTGGTCGCCGGACGGCGACTGGATCGCGTTCGCGTCGGACCGGGAGAACCCGGGTAGCGGGAGCTTCGAGTTGTACGTGATCCACCCGAATGGAACCGGGTTGAGGAAAGTGATCCAAAGCGGGTCGGGTGGACGGACTAACCACCCGTGGTTCAGCCCGGATGGGAAGAGCTTGGTTTTCACTTCGGATTATGGGGGCATATCAGCTGAGCCCATCTCAAATCCGCATCATTACCAGCCGTACGGTGAGATTTTTACTGTGAAATTGGACGGCTCTGATGTTACGAGGTTGACACAGAATTCGTTTGAGGATGGAACACCGGTGTGGGTCCCCAGCTTCATCAGGCCGTCGGATGTAGAGTGGCCTATTGATAGGCCTAGCTGCAGCTTTGATGATTTGCACTGCCTCAGTGATTTTCCTAGCCATGGTGGTGTTGGGGCTGTTCCTTGGCTCTTAAGCAAGCCTCAATGTGGTGCATAGTTCTCTATACTAGTTTAATCTATTTTGTGTACTACTGCAATGTACATATATAATGTTATGTCATGGATGTACATATATAAGTGTGGGGATAAATGCTATATGCCATCGATTTCTAGCATCTTAGGTGCAATCTCTTAGTTCTTCTTTCTTGTGTAGGGTTAAAATACAAACCTCTATATGGCTCTTAGACATAGGGCCTCTGTACTGCAAGTGAAGGTAAATAAGCCATTGCAAATTTCCAGGCAGATTGTTATGTTGTAGCTTTGCAATCTTGGGTCAACTATATTCTCAATTTCTTTTCTTTCAACATAAGGAGTGACCCAATTGCAAATCTGTAGGGGTGGAGCGCCTTTTATTATTGCTGGAAGGCTAGTTAACAGAACAACCCCAAAATCTATAGACATCACATTTTCTACCGAGCTTCCCAGTACTGTGATATCTGTGCCCCAAAAAAAAAAAAAAAACAACAACAATGAATTTCCAGCTAACTATGAGTACACTTTGCATCAGTAGATATGAGAGCTTCATTTTCAGTTGTGAAAACTTTGCAGAGCCCAAATCGCCTATCTCGGCTTGCATATTCCCATTTAATAGGTTTCTTGCAACAATTATGCAGATAGTCCAATCCTGCAGATCAAGTTTGCTACTAGCTAGTAAATTTCTTCCGAGGTAAACAAAGATAAAAGGTTACAAGTTCAACTCAAGACTAACGGAAAAAAAAAAGATATTGGAAAGAAATTGGCTCAATTATGAACAATTGAACTCATACATCAGTTGGCATCTAAAAGGTTTGAATTACCCGATTGTCGTATTGGAGCCACCAAGGCTGATTCTTGAAATCAAGGCGAAAGATGCTCCAGCTGCTCCAGCACCAATTTGGTAAATAATATTGTCCATATTCCCAAGTTCCGATGCTGAAATGTATGGTACTCCAGTATTATTGTTCACAAGGCACACTTGTATAATATCTATCAAGGGACCATGTATAATCTCATAGACCACATATGCATCTTTCACTGTTATCCACGGATTAACACCAAGATAAAGTTCAAATACTGGTTTTTGATCCTTGCAGTCATAGTTTCCACACATGAACACAGCTCTGATCAGATAGTTGTTCATTTTGCCTTCATCAGGTTCCAAGGTGTAGCTGTTGAGATTATATATACATCCCACATGGGAAAAATGGGACCTTGCATATGGTTTTATAAGGGTTTGGGTCACTCCATCCATTGTCAATTGGTTTTAGATGTAAACTTCAGATTACTTTATTATGGTATCAGAGCCAGGTTACCCACGTGTGCATGTCTAACGGCCACACGGGCTCCACGTCACCCAAGTTGTCCACTTGTATGACTTGAAAATTCGCCACACGTGCGGGGGCGTATTGAGAATATATATACATCCCACATGCGAAAAATGGGACATTGTCTATAGGTTTAGCAGGGTTTGGGCCACTCCATCCATTGCTAATTGGTTCTGGATGTGAACCCCGGGTTACCCACGTGTGCATGCCTAACTGCCACACGGGCTCCACGTCACCCAAGTTGTCCACGTGTATGGCTTGAAAATTGTCAATTGGTTTTGGATGTGAACCGTATATTACTTTATCAGTAACAATTAATTTTCTTGTCCTTGTGGGAAATATCTTAAGCTCCTCAGCTCCATGTTAAGACATGGATAGATGAACTCTGAAGATAACAGTGAAACCTTGTATCTGTCTGATCATGTATGTTGGATTCATTTGGATTCTCCACAGTTGCTCCACAATCAATGCTTGTGAAACCCTGAAAGTTTGTACAGAAAAAGTGTAAGAGCAGGTCCACCCGTTGAGCTTGACCGGTCAAGACTATTCACTGCTTTTTTGCCTTGTATTTTCACTATTGAGGTTGGCAGGTCAGATACTGTTCACAAAATGTCAAGAATTGTCACTTTCGTAGTCAAGAATAGTGGAAATACAAGGCAAAAAAGCAGTGAATAGTCTTGACATGTCAAGCTCAACGGGTGGACTTGCTCTTATAAATATCATGACCTAAGATAACTTAACACCACCAAAACTGAACTACACCAAAGAATTAACTGGAGTTCTAGTCATGTATGTACCAGGATTCATCGAAGCAAGCTTCCTTTTGTGGTCATGATGATTAAGACCTCTGCCAGAAATGAAAGGAGCAATGTTGAAGGTCAGCCACACCCAAAACACCAAAACAATGTGTAGCCATGGTACCATTAATGTTAACTGTCAAGGCAGTTGAAGCTATATATATGTAAATTTTGTATATTCTACTGTATTTATTACCTGACAAGCAAGTCATGCATTGGCTAATTCTTGTTTTTCTGTTCTTACATGTTCAACTCTTTTCTTTTCTTTCATGTTCCTTTGCCCATGGGTGGAGGGGGTTTGGTTTGGCTCTCCTCTAGGATTACGTGTGGATAAACAAAAATTGACAACTTTGGATGTTTGGTTCCTAAAGACAGCAAGAACACATCACAATGATTGCAATCGGAACAGAGTACTTACTTTGATGAGTTTCATATGCTGGGCCATATGGAAGGCCAGATGCCTGTTTGTGTATCAATCCAAGCCCTTATCACCACACTTGGCCATCTCCTCTGCGGTATCCCTGGCTTCAGATTTCCATGCAGCAATGATGATACCCAATCTAGAGATGGGAGTGCCAATCCCGTTTGCAGCTACTAATCGGGAAGTGCGTACCCAGACGCATTGGGTAACCCCTCCTCATGATGTTGTTAAAATAAATTGTGATGCTGCCTGGAGACCACCTTCTATGGCAGGGTTGGGAGTAGTGGTGAGAGACTCAACTGGGATGTGTATTAGTGGATCTGCCACTAAAGCCACCTGTGGATCAGTTGCGGAAGCGGAAGCATCTGCTCTTCTCCATGGTATCTCCCTGGCCAATTCACTGAACCTGAGGAAGGTTCATTTTGAATCAGATGCTAAAGAGGTAGTATTGGATCTAAAAGAATTAGGTCGGGGAAAGAATTGGAAAACCTACCAATACTGATACGCATTCGAAAGCTAGCAACTGGTTTTGAGGAGTGCAAATGGGACTGGGTTCCCCGTGAAGCGAACATGGCTGCGCATTGTGCGGCATCGCTTGCCAATGGGACGGTGGGTCCACTGCGATGGGCTGACCAGCCACCACCATCCCTAACCTTGGTTCTAAGAAATGACGGCCTCCCTTGTCCCCGGCGACGGAGATGTGAGTGGAGTTTGTACTCTGTACTTCTCTGGTTCTTTTGTGGGTTGTTTTCCTGTTCCTATCATCTGGACTGATTTTAGGTGGAGATGGACCTTTTCTTTTATGTTTGTATTTTCTTTGGCCTCTTAAGCCTTTGCTGGGCCGTTGGGGCTGTGTCCCTCAATGAAAGTGATTTCATTACCCAAAAAAAAAAAAAAACTCTTTTCTTTCATCATCATCTTCTTCTTTATTTGGTGGCCCCCTAATGAACCAAGATAGTTCAATTTAGAGTCTTGGTCGTATGAAGTCCTGACAGAAGTAGTCTTGATAGTTCAATTTAGAGTCTTCTATCAATTTTTATTCTTTATTGGATTATTTATTGCAACCCAAATAGAAACAACATAAAGCATGAGCAAGCTATAGCACTTGAGAACTTTATCAACTCGATGAGCTTTTTTGTTGGACTGAAGAACCTACTACATGGTCCTAAGAGAAACCCTAATAGCAAGCACAAAACTATTGGGGTTTTACATTACATCAAAGATAATCCAAAGAAACTAAAAGGGGGAAACTTTACAATGGCAAGGAAAATTTGAATTCATTGGCATGGAAAAAATTAGCCGCTAAAAGTTAAGCTACCAGAAGTCCAACAGAGTATTGGAGTAGTAATACAGTGCCCTTGTTATGCTTGGTACTCTGTAGGAATTGTTGGTGGGCAGTACTTCTTGGCTACATACTTGTACTGAAAATAACAAAAGAAAAATGTCAGTTAGGGAGGGAGGGAGGGAGGGAGAGAGAGAGATCTTTGTTTACCACCTTATGCTGACTGTATTTCTCTCTGATAGCAGGTAAACTAGAATTGTGGTTATCACAACATAGGCGATGGAGATCCTTGACGCATTCACGCAAATCAGAAGGCTGGTAAAGTGTGTAATGCTGCAAGGTAGCATTCTGCTTCCAAAAACAGCAAGTAAAAACTTAAGGGATTGATTAACCGAAATGGGGTATATGTTCTGCGTAAGCCATTTATAAAAATCTATATGGGAGTATGGGACACATACCCATGGTCTCTTTGAAGGGAGTGTTATGTAATTGGCCAGGAAGATTGCAGAAGCAGCTACAAGTGACGGAGCATAAGAAAGCATGCTGTAATCTAGAAGAGATAGTTCTGCAAGGTAGTTTGCCAAGCACTCCAACTGCATTGACGGAAGCTCATTGGCCCCTTGAGCAGCACGAACAAATCGCCTAGAATTCATATCAGTGATGGTCAACACCAGTACAAAATGTGTGATGTAAAATATACATAATTATAAGCTATCAATCACCTTAAGAAAAAAAAAAAAAAAAAAAAAGAAGCTAGCAATCACCTTAAGAAACATTTAGTTGTTGCGGCTGTCATTTCAAACTTCAAGTAATTCAAAACAGAAGATTCCATTTCCAAGACCTGCCACATTAAAAATGTAAGTTAACCCAGGCTTTATGTGCTACTGCAGCTAGAAAAATCTAAAATCCCACAGTTCACTCAAAGTAGAATGAAGTCTTACCTCTTCCTTGAAATATGTGTTATCAGTAATGTAACAAAACTCTTCAACCTGGGGTGCACAGATCTCCTCATATTTTCTGGAAATATAAAATATTTTGTCAAAATCATGTGCCAAGTGTAAAAGAGAACAAAACAAAAGATGAACAATCAATACATAAGTTATTTTAGCACACTGCAAACAAAGAAGGATGTAAGTTCTTACGATGCAATCATCATACAAGCAACACCAAGTAACTGTAACCGTTGTCTATTCATAGGGTTCCCTGAAAGATATCGGTCTATGTAGTTCACAGTCAAATATAATGTATCGGGTACAAGCCTGTACTCTTCAGCCACCTGCAGTTGCAATTAGAATTTAGCCTTCCTAGCAATACAAGTAAACCATTTAATGAATTTACACTAACGAGGAGTGAGTGAATGAATTTGCACTAAAGTCCATTTTTAAAGGTAAAAAGCTGTTCCTTATTCCATGTACACAGACCAACTAATAACTATGTCAAGCTATCAAGAAAGATCAATTACCTCCACAAGCCAGTCAACAAGTATTGCACGCATGCTCGGGTTAATGTCCTTCTGAATTTTGTCCATGTAATCTGTGGAAGGCCTTTTCTTCACCTCAGATGCACGCAAATGCTTGTAGATATCACAAGCAAAGGTTGCACAGAGCTGTGGATCCATGAAACGGTTATCAATGTCAGCAATGCTACCATCTCCTTCCAACTCTACAAGTAGTTCCCTACTGCAGACAATCCCTGCAATCATATCAATAAAAATTATATAGATTATAGTAAAAATTAAGTATTTTTCAAAGCCATGAAAACTAAGAACACAGGTGAAATTTCAAAGTGTTGTTCAAATATGCTACCTGTTGTTTCTGCATGGTCTGAAATGTGGAGGTGGCTGAATGTCTTTCGATCAATAGAATCAATTCCTTGAACATCATTGTTATCTATGTACTCAACTTGCGGACTCTTAAAAGAATCACAAGTTGACATTGTCTCATCCATAGAAACTGAATCTCCATCCGATTTACTTGGAGAATCATCCATGTTACAGGGGACAGGTACGGCAATGGAGCTAGGAGCAGCTTCTTCATTCCTTTGGGCAGACGTAAACTTTGGGAAAGCTTCAACACTCCTTTGGATAGAAGTAACTTTTGGTAGAACAACTGCACTTGGTTTAACATTGAACGAAGCAGGTACATTACTTCCTCTGTTACTGGCGCTAGCAGGAGAACCCTTTTTCACCTTGGCAATCTTACTTGCGCATGGTACCTTCAGATATGAAATTCATTCAATTAATCATCTTTTCAAACTAAGAACACAAGACTAAAAGTTAAAATTGTGCATCAATGGAGTTGATTTAAAGACAATTGAGACCGAAACCAGAACTAATATCCTCTGAAAGTTTCACTATAAGCACACATTGGATGACTAAATGATCATGTGAGCAAATAAATGCACACCAAGCCAAGCTATCACTGTAAGTACTACAACTTTTAGCTTCTTACTATTCTCAGCAAAGATCAGCAGATCAATCATAAATTTGGATTACCCACAATCCAAATTTCAGTTCAGAGAAACACACTAGTGTGGAAAAAAGTAGCTCAAATTAAAGTGATTTGTGTATGACTCATCAGTTTAGTAAAACCCCATACCAGTTTGGGTTTATCATCTTGTGGAGCTATATGGTATGAGGACTCATCAAATAACTTTCGTTTAGGTGTATGGTATGAGGACTCGTTAAACATCACCATAGCAGAAAACACAAAACAAATACAGCTCCAAAACCCAAAAACTCCTCTAAAACCCACAATGAGACCACAAATGTGTCAAAATTTAAACCCAGAGCAATCTTTCACTAAAGGCAGGAGATGCTTCCAACTCTTCAAGCTTGCTCTAAACTTCACAAAGAGCAGAATACAATACCCTATATACACATGAACAAGCTCACCAATTTCAACTAGGAATACACTAGGCACACAAAAAGTAAATCTTTCTTTCATTCACAGAAAAGGGAAAGTAAAAACCAGTTCAACATTCAAAAAACAACCAAGAAAACACTCTAATCAAGCAAAGATTCAAACTTTCCTGATCTCTCTTCACCCCACATAAACCTAACCAAGAAACAAGAACCAAAAACAGAAACCCAATTCGAACGTACCAACGAGCTCTTCGAAGCACTATTGGACACATTGCTCCGATTCGTCAGATTACTCAACGGCGCTCGCTTCTTGGCCAATCTGGGCTCCGCCACCGGAAACTTCCCGACATTCGACGACGACGACGACGAGGCCTGCCGCTTCGCCACCGGAAACGCTGATCGGCGGTTCTGGGCCGACATTTTGAATCCAACCCAATTCAAATTCCGGGTCCAAAAAAAGAGAAGAAAGAGAGTGAAAGACACAAAGACTCTTTCTTTCTTTAGCTCTGAGCAGAGAAAAGAGAGAGAGAGTGAGGGTTTGGTAAGAGTGACCGTGGGTGATATAATAATTGGGTAATTATACTTTTAAGGCGGGGAGATTGGACAATTTGAATTTGCACGAGATCCGGACCGTTGGCTGGGCTCGGTATTCGTTAGGAGCGGACAGCGGTGGGGACCACGTGCGTTTTTTGAAACCGTGGACTTTGTGTTCTCTCGGGTGAAATTGATTGGTCCGTTGTCTGCGTCGTGAGCCACAGCCTGTGAGATTAGGTTTGCTGCTGCGTTTTCGAATTCAAATTTCAAACGGTCCGCGAACTCTGTCTTTACTGCTCTACGGTCACTTTAGGGTATGACCTAAGCAGAGAGGCAGTGTCGGACATGGTTATAGACCGGGGGGGCTACGGTACTATTTCTGATGAAACAACTGAGGAAATAGGATTGCCGAATCTTTAGAAGTAAACAAACTCATGTTTGAATTTTATGACTATGAGAAATTAATATTGATCAAAGCTTCAAATTCAAAATCACTATTTTCAAATCAAATCATTTGAACACATTCTGTCTTTATTATTACTTTCAATTCTATTACGAGAATTATTATTGTGAAGTTGAACACGACATAAATAATATAAAATTAAGAGTATCTACAATGATGTTATCTAATTTTTCATCAAATTTATTAGACAAATAGCTAAAAGTTAAATTATGAGTCACACTTTTAGGAAGTCACAAAATTCTTACTCCAATCATGTTCAAATTTATAAGGAAGCAAAATTTATTATTTTCTTCTATATATAATATTCTAATTTCGGAATTACGATAAAACTTATTGAAGCGTACATACTTCTTGCTGTTATGTATAGCGTAAGGACACGAAAACTGATATAAATGGAGATTTGACGTCATACTTCACATCTTTGGGTACACAACATTAGTCAATTATTGCCATCTTCTCTCTCCCCCTTTCTTTACTGTTTTTAGACCGGATTCATATACTAGAGACCATTGTTTCAAGTATCCCCAAATCAATCTACCTCAATACTGAAAATAATATGTCAATGCTGATGCAAATGGAAGAGCAAGAAGAGAGCATGAATAAACATTACACGTTACTTGATTATTAACCGTTATCACCCATTACTAACTGTTATCGTTACCGTTGAACTACCAAACGTTACCCGTTACCTGTTATACCCTAAACCCTAAAACCCTAAACCATAACCTAAACCCTAAACCACAAACCCCAAACCCTAAAACCAGAAACCCCAAACCCTTAATCCCTAAACCACAAACCGCAAGCCGCAAACCATAAACCCTTAACCCCAAATCCTTAATCCCTAAACCCTAAACACTAAACACTAAATCCCTAAACCACAAACCCCAGACCCATAAACCCTAAACCCCAAATCCTTAATCCCTAAACCACAAACCCCAAACCATAAACCCTAAATCCCAAACCCCAAACTCCCCATAAACCACAGACCCCAAACTCTAAACCCCAAACCATAAACCTTAAACCCTAAACCGCAAACCCCAAACCCTAAAATAATGTACTCCATAGAAAACAAGTAATGTTATTCTTCTTTAACTCTTTGCATTATGAATGAAAGTTGTGTTTCTAGTTTTACATTGATCATTGATAATTTTATTACTTGTTTTCTATGGAGTACATTATTTTAGGGTTTGGGGTTTGCAGTTTAGGGTTTAAGGTTTATGGTTTGGGGTTTGGGATTCGGGGTTTAGAGTTTATGGAGTAACTATATTTCTTTTGAATGTGAAGAATAATTTTGTAAAAAGATAGATTTTAGTTTATACGATATAGAGCTGCTTGTTTTGATACCGGAAAAATATATATATATATATATATATACACACACACACACACTGAGGCGTTCCAAAGAGGACATCCGCACTTTAGCGGCCCCGCTTGCCGGACGGACCAGTCTGCAGTCGGGTGGAGTCGCCGGCGACGAGGTTGCAGCACTGCCCAGAACCTTACAGTTGCAGGTCAGGTCGCTACCCAGAACCTGCAACCTCGATCTCCTCCGACCTCGATCGCTACCCAGAATGGCCTGGGATGCCTTTGGCCCTCCGTCCGGCAACCCCCGAGTCACCGTTGCCGCCTGAAAAGCCGCAGAAGGGTCGACGTTCTCACTTTAAGGAAGTGCGGACGTCCGCTTCAGAACCCGCCGCCTGTATATATATATATATATATATATATATATATATATATATATATATGACTAAATACTGTTTAGTCCTTGAGCTTTTGACCATAAAACACTTCAGTCCCTGGCCTTCTAATTTCACACGTTTAGTCCTTGTACTTCAAAATTTTTGACCAATAGGTCCTTGCCGTCTAAAATCTCAGTTAAGTCGCAGCGAAATGTCTATTATGCCCTCGGTTCTTTTTTTTTATAATAAATTTATTCCTTTCTCTTTTTTTTCCTTCTTTTTTTTCCTTTTCTTTCTTTTTATCTCTTCTCCTCCACCCCCTACGAGGAATGATGAAGAAACAAATAGAAAGAAAGAAAGGGAAAAAATAAAAAAAATTCATTTTCCAAAAAAATAAAATAATTAATTAATTTAAAAAAAGAACTGAGGGCATAATAGACATTTGCCACGAATTAACGGAGGTTTTAGACGGTAAAGACCTATTGGTCTGAAATTTTGAAGTACAAGGACTAAACGTGTGAAATTAGAAATTTTGAAGTATAAGGACTAAACGTGTGAAATTAGAAGGCCAGGGACTGAAGTGTTTTATGGTCAAAATCTCAAGGATTAAACAGTATTTAGTCCTATAGAGTGTGTGTGTGTGTGTATATATATATTTGGAAAAGAGAGATGCTCCAAATCTAGCAAATCCTTAATATTTTAGGTATCTGATGCCTCACTGGTGGGTGGTTAAACAACAAAAGTGAGTATAAAGACAAAGTGCAAAAACATAATTTGGAGAAAGACAAAATGCACAATCTGCATCAAATTAAACCCCTTCCTTTTTCTTCTTCTATACCTGCTTGCAGCAGCACAAAAGATATGCAGAAGTGGAGAAGAGATAATGCCACCTTTTTCGGTTAATGATCCATCCATCCCAAATACCATAATTGATTGCTGTAAGTGAATACTTATAAATTTCGTATTGGAGAAAACTGCATATGCTATTGTTGGAAACAATCAGCTGAAGGATGTAACACCGGCGTTTATGACGTAGCTGATGGAAGACACAAATCAAGCGTCAGTGAACCAAAAAATGAGAATTATGCGTTATTTGGGACTTGGTTGACAGTGAAAATGTAGATTCAAGGACTAAAATCTCAATAATATTTGAAGTTTCCTCCAAAATCCGGTTACAGACAATTCAGCTTTCTCAGCAACTCTACATTGCCTGTTCTAGGTTAGTACTAGTAGCTGAGGTGCATGTACCGGAAATCATAGTTTCTTTACTGTATTTCCACAAAAGAATGAAACTTCATCTAACCCTTATGGAAATAACAATCATAAAGCATATACAACAGATTTATCACTGGACATCAATCTTATTGATCTTAGAGAAAAAGCGCGTAACAAATAAGGGGAAGGGTTGTCTGACTATATGTTGATCTCTTATATTGTAGACCAAAGTATCTATACAGCAACAACAATTGCACCACATTCTTTGTACAAGACTAGCTTTTGGTGAGTTCTGAACAAGGAACAATACAAATCAGAGCTAACTGATTATCCCACAACAGCAACTTGCGTCAAATATGCGTAGGGGATGTAATAGGAATGAGCCTCACCAACTCAACAAAGAACTACAAACATCAAAATGTGAGCTTCTAGTTGCTCAGATCGTGGAAGAACTCTGGAGGTATTGACTGAGGGCAGTACTTCTTGGCCACAAACTTGTACTGAGGCAAAAAAGAAACGTCTCAGATTAGAATAGGCCATTTGGACATGAATATAAGTTCATATGAATTTCAGAAAAAAAACATAATATCAACGAGTAAGAAGGATTCTAAACAGCCGCTGCTTACATCATTGTTACTTCGCTGGGAGAGGAAAAGAGAAAAAGAGAAAGAGAATCTTCTTACCTTGTGTTGACAGTACTTCTCCCTAACTGCAGCTAAGTTAGAACCACTGCCATTACAACACAGGTGATGCAGCACTTTCACACAATCACACAAATCAGAGGCTTGGTAGGTTGTGTAGTGTCTTAATGTAGAATTCTGAATCAAAAAAAAGAGAGAAACCAAACTCCATGTCAGGCAAGAGGGAATAAAATGTCTTGGCAAGAAATAGAATCTGTCAAATACTTTCATACATACCCAAGGCTTCTGTGAAGGGGAAAGTATATATTTCGCCAAGAAAGTAGCAGAAGCAGCTATCAGCGATGGGGCATAGCCAAGCATGCTGTATTCTAGAAGAGATAACTCTCCAATATAGTGGGCCAAGTACTGGAACAGCAGTGGTGGAACCTACAAAAAGTTTGAAGTTGGTGATTGAACACCATTGTCTCAATGCTATCAAAATAAGGTGAAAATAGACAAAGTGAATAATAACATCAGTATATAACAGCAGCCCACGTTCAAGTCAAATTCAGTCTTACTGCTTTCATTAATAACAGTCACAAAGAAACTGACAACCAAATATTTACACATCCAAACATGTAAAGACCTAATAGTGTGCAAAATTAACAAGTAAAGGCAGCCATGTCCGAGATGAATACCTCACTGGTCATTTCAGCAACAGAACAAAATCGCCTGCAGAATTGTCATAAACCAGAAATCAACATCCATACTAACAAAAATAGACTTCATGTTTGAATGATAGTAACAAAGCTAGACATGACCTCAAAAAGCACATAGCTGTTGGAGCTGTCATTTCAAACTTCAAATGATTCAGCACATCAGATTCCATTTTCAAAACCTGCACCCATCATATAGCTGAGGACTTGCACAATATAGAATCAACCAACTCAGAGAGCATCAAGAAGTATGACGACTATTCAAAAATAAATTACCAACCTCGTCTTTGAAGTATGTATTGTCCGTAATGTAACAGAACTCTTCCACCTCAGGAACATGAATCTCCTCATATTTACTGGAAAAGTTGACAATAACAAGAACTCTTCCTTCACATTCTTTAATATATTTAGATAGCCAAGGAGATGCACATCCACATGCACAAAGAGATATTGTTCAGTAAATAAGAAGTAACTTGAAATCTTACGCTGCAATCATCATGCAAGCAACACCGAGCAGTTGCAATCGTTGCCTTTTCATCACATTGCCAGAAAGATAACGATCTACATAGTTGACAGTGAGAAATAGTGTCTCCGGTACCAGCCTGAACTCTTCAGCAACCTGTAGATTCATTAGAAGTCAAGATCGCCAATCAAGGAAACTATCCTACATCCAAATAGTGCTTGATGATATTGACAATGAGACTTTTTTATAATGCAAGAAAACACCCACTATCAACTTTTGGTTTGGAGAAAAAAAGAAAGATATGTAATGCTTGGTAGACGGTAAACATAAACCAGATAGTGGGTTACGGAAGAGGGCAAAATTCTTGCATTATAAAGCAACACCCTGGCAATATCATCATCACCCATCATAGTTTACCTCTACTAGCCAATCAATCAGAATAGCCCGCATTCCAGAATTAATGTCTTTCTGCACCGTTTCCATAAAGTCCACTGAGGGCCTTCTATTTACCTGAAACCCAAGAAACTGAACAAATCAGATGACTCAGAAGATGGGAGGAAAGTGATAGAGGACATCAAGTTTGAACAGGACAGATAGAAAATAAGATAGCTACTCTTTTTATATCTTAATAAATTTTTAGTGCTACTACAAACCCATGGGGTACCAAACAGAAATACAGGATTATGGCTGTGAAACTCTGACTCTTTAGACTTTAGAGAATTAGTGTAACTGAGGAACTGTACAATCCAGTAACAATATAATTACTGGGATGAAATATTTCTGCAACTACAAAAACAACTTTTGCAAAGCACCAGCAGTTGCAACACCCTACGAATTGTTGACATGTGGCATACATGTAGTTCTAGAATCTTCATATACTAACTTAGTTTTAGATAAAGCTCAAAACAATTCAACACATTCACATGGTAACAAAAAGTGATTATAAATATGAAGTTCACAAAATCAAAAGAAATATGTATACATAAATCAATAACATTCATTACTTAAAAGGTAATGTCAAACCTCAGATTCAAGCAAGTACTTGTATATGTCAGAAGCAATGGTTGCACAGAACTGTGGGTCCGTAAGATTGTTATCTATATCAAGAACTTCTTCTATTGTCACTGTATCTGTAAATATATCTCTCTTCCGAATAATTCCTGAAATCAAGATTTAAAAGATATATGGAAAGGCCAGTCAGTATTATTTGCTTGATTATCTAGCTAGCAACCAATTGATCATGATGTATACAAAGTCCGTTTTGACAGTTTAAATGAAGGAGGATCCTGAACTAAAAAAGATGGGATATCTATAGAGATAGAAAGAGCAGGGGAGAAAAAATGTTATGACCTTCTATTTGTGGGATGTCTGTAATGTGGAGGCTGTTTATCGTCTTCTTCTCAATAGATTTAACTTCTGAAATGTCCTCATTGTCAATATATTCAAATTCTGGACTCTTCAAAGAATTAGAAGTAGACATGCTCTCGTCCAAAGAAACTGAACCACTAACAGATCTGCTTGGAGAGACATCTTTGCTTCTGAGAGCGTGTATTATGCTACTGGGAGCAGGAAAAACAGTACCTCTACTGTTGGGAGAATGGTTAGTGGCAATTGTTTCAATAGACTCAACAGTTCCTGAAATTGACGTGTCACTGAAAGGAACCAAGATGCTTGACTTTGAACTCAGTGATGCCAGAAAAACATTCCCTGAGAGGCCATGATTACTAATGAAAGTAGATGTTTCCTTCTTCGTCTTCACAACTTTTGTTGTACATGGCACCTTCATATGAGAAAAAAATAGTTAATCCTTTTCTCCAGAATAATAATAATTATATTCATCAATACACACCTCTATAGCCTTCGGCTGCAGTCAATACACAATGGAAGATCAAAATGCTTACTGTAACAATAAAACGAATCAAAATTTGATATAACCATTCCACTAGCTTCTCATGTCAATTTCAAAACCCATTGCACCCTTTCAAAGGAAGAAAGCTCAAGAAAATATAGAATTATCTCACAAAACGACATAGTGACACTACTATCATTAACAATGTGCAATAAATTCCATCTGAACCTCTAAAACAAAAGGTCAGACAACTACTAAAACAAGCGAAATATACACTTGTATTGCATGTACTTCACATTGGATAAGAGATTATGGTATTAATTACTAAATCTTGTTATGTTTCTAATAAGGGAAGTTCATAAGTGCTACATAAATGTGTAACTGACTAAATTCCATAGCATGAAATACTCATGTATAACTAGAGAAACTATGTGATCATATAATGGTTGCCATCATTGCCACGCCAAACTTATACTAGTACAGAATAATGAACCAATGTTACAAATCAAGAAAGAGGGACATATGAACATGTACATTCCCTGGATGTCCCATCTACATTTTGAACATTTTGATCCAATACAGCAACTGGTCAATTACTATTCCTACAGAAATAGCTCCGCTTCATTGTATGCGACTTATACTGTAAACATTGATAAGTGATACAGTTAAACTAAAGCTTGAGTTCTGAAAAAGCACATATTAAGTAAACACAATGTTTTTCCAAGAAATAATCCCGAAATCTTCAACTGGTCATGATTTGTTTCTCACAGTAAAAGTTGTTCGGCATTTTATTTTCCTTTGAAACTAAACAACAAAACCCGATTGTGTAAGATAATTGAATAGCCCCATATTGCATTTAAACCCTAGGTCACTTCAAATTGACAAGGAAGAACCATACCCAGTAACTGGGTTACATATACAGCAAAATTCAAGGTTCAACTTCAAGTAATAATCCAATAAATTCATGAATTCAAGAAACAGAAAAAGAAAGTAAAATAAACCAATAATAGCACTGTAAATTATAAATTACCCCACTGTAAATTAAATAGGAATATAGACGCAGTGACGCACCATAGGCTTCGACGAAGAAGCAGAGCTCCGTGAACCAATTTGAGACCCATTTCTTTGGTTCGTGACGTCACACAGAGCGGTTCGCTTCTTCGCCACTTGGGGTTTCGCCGCCATGGCCTTCTTGTTCGGATTCTGCGGAATTGGGAGCCTATTCGCCGAGGACGAAGATGATGAAGGCGGTGCACGGCGGTTCCGGGTCGACATTTTGGGGCCAAAAACCCTAACCCGATCACTCTGCAAGAACCGCAAAAATTGGTTTAGTTTCTAAATCAAGAAAGTGAGTAGGAACTGAGGGAAATGTAGAAGGAATCGGGGTCGGACCTTGGTGGATTTCGTGGCGGAGTTGGGTTTGCGGGCCGGGGTTTCTTGGGGAATTTTCCTTTTCTTGGTTTTTTGGGATTTCTGGAATTCTGGGAGTGGTTTTCAGACTGGGGGAGACAGAGAGGTTTTTCTTTCTGGGCGGGAAAAACGTACGGACTTGGAGTCTTTAGAGAGATCGTGACCGTTCATTGTCTGTAATGAAATCTGGACCGTACGTGTATGGCGGTAGTAATCTTATGTCGGTCTGAACATTAATTCTGGATGATAACGTTGACTTTTGGTAAATAACTGATAAAGTTTGTTAATGGCACCCTAATTCCCTTCCATTTTTTTATTTTATTTTTTTGAAATATTCCACTTTTTCTTTTGTAACTATCAAATACTGCCAAAAAAAAAAAATTAAGTGGCTGAGGTTTTTGTAATGGAGCTTAGTTCTCTTGGGTCAGGCTGAAGATATATCTTTATAGGTTTTTTGAGTGTGAGTTTTATCGATGAATGAATATTATTTTTACAATACAAAGAACATTGAGTTAATCGGTTACAGATATTATTTCATTTTCACACATTTTTTGTTTACACGCTATATTGTTCCTTCTAATTTGTTGCGAGCATGATTTTTCGATTTGGTTCAATCCATCTCACATGACACTACTCTTCACATAGCCATATTCCACATATTTTCTCCGTTAATAGAGTGGTGGGATTTCATTAGCAATTTATGTATTAATTATTACCCGCCGATCTTTTTAATTCTATAGAATATCTACTAACAAAAATTATATGCATGAGTTTTAAGATATTGAAGTAAACTAATTAATACCACAACTTATAGATTAATTTATTATTGGTTAATTAGTTTATTGCTAAATCACCAAGAGAAATATGCGAATTTTGAAAAAAACAATCCAGATAGTCTCTAGTTTTTTTTTTTTTTTCTTTTTGAGGTAAAGATGAAATTTTATTAATGATTTATACGATTACAATCGTAGTGTAGGGCATTCAGAACAAGATAATTAATGAGTGTAGGTTGATATCAACTAGGTAACACATAAGAAGATATGCATTGGGTGTCTATCGAACATCAATGCCGTGGCTCGTGATTATACATTGTTTGTCCCTACTTAGCCATGTTACCTACAACTGTAGTGAAGAATCCTTAATTTCACTAAATATTCTTATTGTGCTAAATATTCAATACATTATTCGTAGCTATGTATTGTTTTAGATTATATGTAACTTTAATTTTGTTAGATTCATGTGATCTAACAAAGACATAACCTAAAACAATATTATTGTATCCGTCAGATCCAAGTTTTTGTTCATCGTGAATAGTAATACTTGTATGAATTTTCCAGTAATTTAAATGGAAATCTTTTATTATTATTTTTTGAAATTGGGAAGTCTTTTATTTTTATTTTTGTTCAAAAAAATTAATGTTAACTGGATCAACAGTAGCCCGGTACTAAATATCAGTATATGGGCTTGAACCCATTTAGAGGCCTGCGCCCAACTATGATCTATTTTTCTTTTTCGTTCACACATCATCGTCCCTCTCAAGTCTTAGCCAAAGCGGGAAAAAGCCCTACCGAGGTTTCAGGCGGGAGTCTTGGAGAAAGAGATCGATGGCGCCACTGGTCCAGAGCTCTCAGCCATGGGTCGAAAAATAGTACACTCCTATCACTCCCAGTAATTACACAGCTCTTAGTTTCATTCTGGGTATTCATTCAGTTTCATTTCGATTTTTGATTTTTCGTGGTCAGTCGGCCGAAGCAAGTGAAAGATGTGGCTCAGCAGGATGAGGTGGTCCGCGTCCTCACCAACACCCTAGAGACCTCAAATGTAACAACCCTTCAGCTTTGCATAACCCTACTGCTATTATTTGATGGATTCCTATTATTTCACGGAATTTCTGTGCTTATTGTTTTGGGAATTGGGGGTTTCAGTGTCCGCATATGCTCTTCTATGGCCCGCCCGGCACTGGAAAAACCACCACCGCTCTCGCCATTGCCCACCAGCTTTTTGGGTTAGACTCTATATTGAATGAACTTGAATTAAAACGATTGCATGCTTTTTACTCTTTGTAAATTTGTTTCCTCAAATTGATTTGTAATTAAGGCTTGTCATGATTCATGAAATAATCAAATGTGTGACTGAGGTAGTAGATATTGGATTGGACTTTGATCACTCCAATATGTGGTTTTGTGGCTTGAGGGGGATTATGCGATTATGTGGGAGTTCAAGTGAACAATAGGAGTAACAGCAGTATCCAATTGTCTATATCATTTTAGTCATATTTCAAATTCTTGAATTGGGTTTTTGTTTTTTGTTTTTGTCCACACTACCATGAAGTTTTATTGGTTTTGTTTGATTTTGATTTTAACAACATTCTCTCTACAGACCTGAACTCTACAAGTCTAGAGTTTTGGAGCTCAATGCAAGTGATGATCGTGGGATCAATGTTGTTCGGACAAAGATCAAAGACTTTGCTGCTGTCGCTGTGGGTTCTGCTCAACGACAGGGGTATATTCTCATATCTATAAAAACTATTATCTCCATTTTTTAGTTCATATATTCTTCTTTTCCATTTTTTTTTTTTTTTACATTTATTCTCTCTTTCTTCACTGCTTCAGGGGTTACCCTTGTCCACCATTTAAGATCATTATTCTTGATGAGGCGGATTCAATGACAGAAGATGCTCAGGTATGCTTGTTAAATGTTCATTACCTAGTAGTTTTTCTTTCTGTAAGAAGTATTACCATTGGTATCTCACAAATTCTGTTATGCAGAATGCCCTAAGACGTACAATGGAAACTTACTCCAAAGTCACAAGATTCTTCTTTATATGTAATTATATCAGCAGGTGCAGTTTCTTTAGTCTTTACTTTGTTTGATTTGGCAATAGTAATTCTGTTTCATATTCTTGCTTTTACTTATAATTTTGGTAATTCAAATATCTTTCGACCGTCTTTTGAGGGTGGGGTGATAAAATACATTTGAAGAATTTGGGTTTATTTGGAGGGATTCGTATACATTGTCATGGTCAATTCACAGTTCTTGGTCATTTGCTCTCCTTCATGAAATTGTTTTGAAAGAACTTGTTAAAGTATTTTGAGGCAAGTAACTGTTGCTGTATATTTGTATTGTAATCGTCTGTAGAAAGCGTAGTTGAAATGCACCATAAGGGAGGTTTCACATGATGTCGTTATCTTTTGTCATGAAATTGGAATATACATGAATGAAGGGTAGGTGTTGCTGCTTGGTGATCTATGTGGTTGTATTTTGTAGGATCATAGAGCCACTTGCTTCAAGGTGTGCAAAGTTCAGGTTTAAGCCACTTTCAGAAGATATAATGATCACCCGTGTACTGCACATTTGCCAAGAAGAAGGACTTGACCTGGAGCCAGAGGTATGCATGTCATGGCTAATACCTTGACTTAGATATGGTGGTTGGTTTAAAATTTGGGTTCTTTGCATCATTATTAGGTTTTTGACATCATCTTAATATAATGTTCTATTGCTGTTGTAGGTTCTGTCAACACTAAGTTCTATCTCACAAGGTGATCTTCGTCGAGCTATCACATATTTGCAGGTAAGTTGTGTTTGGTCAATGAAGGATTGTATCACGAATTTGATCAGTAATCACCAATAAACTAAACCTTTGGATTTAAGTGTCATTGGCCATTGTAATTTCAGCATCCAAAGTTGCTGTATATCTAAATTTTACTTTTGGAATTTTGCAGTCAGCTGCTCGCTTATTTGGATCTTCTATTACTTCAAAGGACCTGATTAGTGTCTCCGGGGTAAGTAAAAAGATACTTAAACATGAGGATGATTTTATACTAGCTTCTTTGTTGTTAGTTATGGTTGGGATGACCTTCATATTGTAGCGCAATGTCTGTAGTTGCAAAAATGGCAAGGACTATTTCTGGAAAAATAGGGTGTTTTGGGATGGTTGAACTTGAAGTTGCACCCCTGCTCAACTAGTTCTTTGATGCCAATTTTGAGCCAATTTTGGGATAAGACGTTGGCGTCCAAAATAACCACCATGTGTCTGATAACCCCTGAATATTTCTACTTTCTTGTTTTTTGTAACTGGGCCAACTGAAGAAATTTGTTATAGAGGTACAGTTCTAGTGTTTCACGCCTTCAGCCATCAACCCAGTGCTAGTGTTTCGCTACAGTGGTCACAGCCTAGGGATGGGAATCTCTGGGTTTAGTCCTGGCATTAAGCATTTAACATAAAATGGCCCCTCTTAGGATTTTTCATACAGTCATGTGTATGACAGCCCAAGACTTAAAACTTCAGTCTTACATCAAAGTCCTTCTTGTCCACATATCTAATATTTCAGTTCTTCAGGTAATTCCACAAGAGGTTGTCGATTCATTTTTTGCTGCTTGCAGAAGTGGCAACTTTGATTTGGCAAACAAGGAAGTCAACAATGTAATTGCAGAAGGATATCCAGTCTCCCAAATGTTTTCACAGGTTCCATGTTTGCACTTTTACTTTTGTTGCTCTGAGTTCATAATGCTTGTCATAGAAATATGGATACTAATAGAATGTTGCTTCCAGTTGTTTGAGATTGTGGTTGGAGCAGATGATATATCAGATGAACAGAAGGCTAGAATATGCAAGAAATTGGGCGACGCAGATAAGGTAACAATGGACAATTTTAACATTTCATAGGCATGTCACAAGTGTTGGTTTTTTAGTTTTGATATCAGTTAAAGATGAAATTCAGCCGGTTACCTAAAAACAATGATATTCTCACAATCAACTCCACTTTTAGAATTTTGATTAGAAACAATACAGGCTGGCCTATATTGTGCAAATATTTATTTTGGTCCTGGTATTTTGCAGCGTCTTGTTGATGGCAGTGACGAATACTTGCAGCTGCTGGATGTTGCAAGCAGCGCAATGCGAGCTATCTGCAACATGCAAGAAGAATTCTCTTAAGTGAATCATTTCAGAACTCAGATGCAGGTGTTTTCTATATTGTAGAAACTAGTTATTGAATATCTTTTGCTGGAACATAATGATGTTGTGAAATAGACGGAGAACTAGCTAATGTTTATTATCTCTTAACATGCGATAGCTTATTGGATTAATGGATTTAGCAGTGAGCATGGGAGACATGGTTAGTGGTTTACCGTTAATTTTACAGGATTATGATTAAGAAAACAATATAATTGAGTCTGTTTCACGTTAACATAATGAACCCACCATTGCAGAGTACTATATATACTTTTTGTCCCATCACTGAGACTTTAAGATTGCTGTCTCGAGTTATTCTTAGATTTGAGAAAAGGACACACTTGAGAGTTCTTCCCTGAACAAAAGTCCGTGAAAGGAGTTCAAATTTATTTGAATTCACGAGTCGGAAATCCTTGAGACGTTGGCAGCTTACTTGAGTAAACTGTGAAGCCCGTGCCCTACCGTACTGTTGGTGTACAGTATTATGGTCATATCAGTTGCTTTTTCAGATGTTGTGTGTGATCAATTTACTAATTTAGAATTTGAACTGTATAAATACGGCCAATCTGGACATGCTACCATGTAATTCATCTAAACTTCCATCAAATAGTGCATAATACGCACGGTCCGATTTCCCATATGTCATTCATGTAGGCGTGTAAGTCTGGTAATAGCGATGATTTATTATTTGTGTGTGTGTGTAACTCTAGTTAGTAAAAGCGATGATACCACATTTCTGTCGCACCTGAAATATCAGAGTTCGAGTTCTTCTCTCTCGCTCTTGTCTTCCTTGTCCAAAAATTAGAGTACTTCTTAAGCACATCCTTAATTCCTTACGTCACAATCAAATCACCCTCCAAGTGCAGTAGTCAAGTAGATCTCTCGAGTTATACTTGGATTTGAGAAAAGGACACACTTGAGATTTCTTCTCTGAACAAAAGTCCGTGAAAAGAGCTCAAATTTATTTGAATTCACGAGCAGGAATTCCTTGAGACGTTGGCAGTTTACTTGGGCAAACTGTGAAACCCGTGCCCTAATGTGTTTTTGATGCACAGTATTAGGGTCATATCAATTACTTTTTCAGATGTTGTGTGTTCAATTTAGAATATGAACTGTATCAATACGGCCGATCTGGACATGCTACCATGTAATTCATCTAGACTTCCTTCAAATAGTGCATGATACGCCCAGTCGGATTTCCCCACATGTCATTTATCTAGTAATAACAATGATTTATTATTCATAACTCTAATGAATAGTAATGTGATATTTCTGTCGCACCCGAAATATCAGAGTTTGAATTCTTCTCCCCCTCTCTTGTCTACCTTGTCCAAAATCCTTGTATGTCACAATCTAATCACCCTCCAAATACGCTAGTCAAGTAAATCACATAAGCACTAAGAGCCAGTCACTAGGCACACATGACTTCAACTTTTAGTGCCTTTTCCTACCCGTGGCGGACTCTGCTAGTCTCAACTAGCAAATGTCACATGTAAATTCCCAATCATGGGACCAAAAAACGTAATGCCTCTGGACCATGTTACCCTCTATACCACATGGCTTTCCGTTATTGCATGATTGAAATTTCTTTGGGCGATTTAATTTATAGATTAAGGTCATGTACTTGACTAGACCAATGACCAATCTATATAGTAGTAGTGGCCGACCCACCCACTTGATTTCCCTCTAATCTCGCCGGGTCCAACCTTTGAATTTTCTCCACACATTAAAACCCTCACTTTCTATATAAACCCTATCACCATTTTAGTGTCACACAGCAGCCATGGCGATTGATGAGTACGATTTTACAAAACCAGGAGCTATCCCATTTCAATGGGAAATACGCCCCGGCGTACCCAAAGTCCAACACCAAACACAACCACCACCACCACCGTCACCGCCACCACAAACTTGTGATTACAATCTTAGTCCTCTCAAACCGCCACCAGCCGGGTTCGATTTCGTGCCTCTAGCCGAGCCGCGGACCTGGTCGTTTCGTTCGGGTTCTGCAACCCGGTCGCGTTCAGAGCGGTGGCGATTTGAGCAGCCCAATATGCTGGCCCGGCGACCTGAGATTGTTTCGTCACCGGGGTGCTTCTTGTCTCCTCTGCTAAGGAGAAAGCTGAGCGGCGGGAAAAAGGGGAAGAGTGGTGGTGCAAGAACAGTACCCGAACCCGAACCCGAACCCGACTGCAGTTCTGACCTTGAAACACTGGCCCGGTGGTCGCTTTCTTCCCGGAAATCGCTGCTTTCGCCGTTCCGTGACTCACCGACGTCGATGTCGTCGTACTCGTCCTACCAGTCGTCCCCGCGACCCGTAAGTGACGCAGAGTGGGCCGGGTTCGGACTGTTTTAGCAAGCTTGCATGGCTTTGAAAGTTTGAATGGTTAAGAGGTTTTTACAGTCATATTCTGGTGTTGTAATTCCAAAGCAGCATCCTGCTTGTAGTAAAAGCATGTTTTCTTTTTACCTTTTTGCCTCTTCCATTATGTAGTATATGTATTATAGTTAGTCAACTCACAAGATTCAAGATCATGAAATGTAGTTGTGGAAAAAGGAAAGCCACTGGGAAGGATGCCCATAAGTTGAAAAAGGAATAAGATGAAGATGCTCTCCATGATTTGCTCACTCTTTTTTCTTCTCAAGGGATTAAAGTGTCCCCGTTTCATGGAAGCAAAATCCCCTAAATTGTGGGATCACAATTATTGTGTGTAAATTATGTCAAACCTCACAGACACTAATCCCTCCAATCATGATTATTTCAGGGTTTGAAATTGAAAAACCAAAACTCCCCAAATTGTGTGATTTAAAATTAGGCTAGATTTTTCTAGCTATACTAGTAAATGCGAAATAAAGTCCCCTAAATTGTGTGATTTAAAATTAGGCTAGATTTTTCCATACTAGTCAAATGCAAAATTTATAGATGCTAAGTCCCCTAAATTTTGGGATTAAAATCCAACAATCAGAATGACAGTTTAGCCCTAGTTCTAGGCTTGAACTAAGAAATTAGGGGATGACTATACCACATGGAGGAAGATCTCAATTGATAGTCTGATAAGTAAAGATTGATTATCTCCCAGTTAAATCTTCAATCATGAAAGACATCTTTCACCGGGTCATTTAGGTCTAACAATTTCAAATTAACATATTCTCCGTGAAGCGAATTGTATTCTATTTCAAGGACTGCCGCTATTCGTAGGAATCATTTTAAAATTGATATAGTTACATTTTTTACCTCATGAAATCCCAATGGTGGGTCTAAAAGCCCAAAAGTGTATGAAACTACCTCAACCCAAACTCACACTAACCCAACAAGGATGGGTTGGATCCTTAACTTTAAACCCAATATAAACCCATCATCCTTCATGACCTCCATGTTCAAATTTCAGACACCTTCTGCCTTCCCTCCCAGTCTCCCATCAAGTCCCAACCCCAACCAGCACTTAGAACAACTTCAACAATGGCATTGACAAGCTCAACCCAGCTCCCCATCTTATCAAACCCAGAATTCACATAACTCATTTTGCATCAACATTCCTTCTTAATCTCCCACCAATATAACCAAAACAAAATACAAACTATGAACCACCCAAAACTTCTGAACCGCAATTACACACCTCTAGTGAACCAAGTCCTTAACTTTAGACCCAATCCCCTCAATTTCAGCCACCACCTCTCAACCATGGACCCCCGACTCAGTCTCCCAAGTCCTAGCCTCCATACCTAGATTCTTCTTCCAGTCTCCTCGCTCCATCGGCCGCCAGGCTAGTTTCCGGCACCGTGCTCCGTTAAAGCAACGCAATCTCAGGTAAGAAACATATAAATTCCACAAAGACACGCTCATTCTTGGCCCAGCTGCCCACAGAGAGCTCAACAAGGTCAATCTGGGTGTGGACAAAGCACTCCAATTTTACTACTGGGTCGAAACCCATTTCAGATTCAACCATAATGAGTGAACTTGCAGAGACATGGCTATTGTTTTGGCTAAACCGAATCGGTTGAAGGCCCTATGGGATTTTGAAAATACAAGGATGAAACGTTTTTCTGGAAAATGGGGATTACAAGGCACGTATCAATTCTTACTGGACAGAAACCAAAAATAATAAATAGAACACCAGATTTTTTGTTACGCAGTGAAAATCTCAAACATGAGACTAAAAACACTGCGGGGCTCTTACTCTTGAGAACCCAAAATAAGAATTAACTTATGATGAAAGATATGTTCTTTACAAACACATATAGCTCTCTACGCGGCTACAATCTCTAGACTCACTACAGTGGTGCTTATCTTGAATCTTGACCGTCTTCTTCACTTGAACGATCACCAAATATCGCTCTTCTTTCTTCACAGCCTTTCTACTGATCTCAAGAGAATCTAAGCATATAAGGAACACAAACAAAAACACTTAAGCAAGGAACAAGTGTCTTTGATTCTTATGGCAAAACTGATATTAAGCAAGCAAGACTCCAAACTAATTCTTGTGTCCAAGGTGCTCCATCTGACCATGCATTTGTAGCAAATTATAAGAGACCAACGCAATATTTTCAATGCACAAAGATTCTACCCTAATTAGACTCTTATTAGGAAAATATCATTTAATTAAAGATATCCAATTAAAGTCAATAAATCCAAAATCACTTAGGATTTTGATAACACGTTTTGACAATCAGAAAATATCTTTATATAAAAGATGATAAACCCAAAAGATACTTTCCTAACACACATGACTAACTCAAAAGGATACTTCAATGTTTTGTATGGGAATGCCAATCCACCAAGTTCTGCAAAACTTGTACCTACATTCTCCCCCTTTGGTATTCCTATATAAAACTACCATATTTGAGACAACACTCCCCCTCAACAACTACTTGAGGAACCCTACTTGGGAAGAAGCCATCCCTGAAACACTTATCACACATTGGTAAAATGCATAAGATAGAATAATGTTAGCATAGTCACACATCTAATTAATTAATTTCTCCCCATTTTTTAATAGGAATGACAAAATGAACTTATGTAGCGGAAGCAATGTAGAAGGAGGATCACAAATAGATGGTGCACAATAGACACAAGCCCAAGTTGAATCAATCAGAGGAAGATATTCCAAGTATTAATACTCTCCCTAAGTGTGATCATGTGATGAGAGATGCAAGAATGAAATGCAAACACACAATGAGTGGGTTGTATCCAAATGCTAAGAACAGAGTTAATTCGCATAGCTTTTCCAACAAGAGTAATACCACTTAACCATAAATAAGAGTGCAATAAAATAAGTTCACACGAGTGAATTGATTCCGACAATCACAAGGTAAGATAGAGGGTGATCGAGTATTCTATACAGTGGCGAAGCCATGATTTTGAACTTACTAGGGCACAAAATAATAATAATAATAATAATAATAATAATAATAATAATAATAATAATAATAATAATAATAATAATAATAATAATAATAATAACAATAATAATAATAATAATAATAATAACATCAAATATAAAAGCTCTCTAAATGAAATATCTAGTGCAATGAGATTTCAGATTCTGAAATCATTTCATATTAGTTTTCATAATCTATACTATTAAAAATGTATTTCTCAATATATGAAATAAAGCAGAAAATTCTCTTTTTGAGAACTATAATATTTTGATCTGAATTATCTAAAATTAAATTCTCTAAAGTTATGTGAACTTCTTGAAATCACACAATCCTCCGTCAAATCTAACAGGTAGAAGAATGAACACATCAACTAATACATATTGAAAATGATTTTCAACATTTTCTCTTCAAAATTGAGGTTAACTTGGGTTGGTTTATAGGACTCCTCTTGAATTGTTCTTCAATGAGAATATTTCATGGTTGTCCATTTAAAAACCTGTCATGATCGTGAAGTTCAATATGATTTGTGAAGTTAATTACTTAATTAGATTGTTTTGGCCTTTGATTTTCATTAAAAATAAATAAAATCCTTTAGATATTCACAGTTGACATACATGAAAAGATGAAACTAGCCATCATCTCTCCAAAAAAATGAAGGTGAACAAATTAAAGAGTAGACTAGCAGAGGATCAGGCACATGGGAACTCTTTGCAATTAAAATGATAATAGCCAAATCAGAATCTTCCAACAGCAAAGTGGTACAATTAATATATTTTGTCAAGAAATTTTACTGAGGCACGGGACCCAGTTGGTCCCTTATTGCCTCCGCCCCTGATTCTATACCTCTTGTTGTGAAGAGTGAACATATCTCAAGATGGGGTGTGTAATATTTGTGGAAACTTGAAAAGTAAGGCTCACATACGAAACAAATTTAAGCACGGAAACTATATTCCCCCTTATAACACCGTGTAGGCATGGTTTTGATTTTGATTTTTTTTTTTTGCCTTTCACACACATTAACATTTTTGCTTAAGAAAACTACGACCCATGTAACGAGTATTATGCTAGCAGCTCCCAAGTCAGATAACTTTAGGGTACTAGATGTAACAAGGACATCCCAAAGAGCACATCTACTAGAGTAAATAGTTTCACAATCCACCGGGGTGACCAAACCATTCCCGTTTCTTCCCAATCCTCATATCGTTCGTCACGACCGAGACCTGTTTACTTTGGGAATAGCCAGGCCATGCTCCATAAATGATTTTTTTTTTCAAGGAGCAGCAAAAATAAGGAAATATTCCGTACAAGAGTATTGAGAACATGCCAACCAACAAATATGACTTACCACCACTTAGAGTATGTGTGCATGTGAGGATTCAAGGTGATAGAGAATATGTTGTTCAAGCTCACAATTACAGAGTGACGCAAAAGAAAATTCAAAAACGTGCTAGGCACCTCATTGCACACAGATTTAAAGAAAAGAGTACAGCACTTGTCAATCTAAGTTCAAAAATAATCTGTTAGACATTCGGGGATTCAAATCACCATTTCAATCCAGAATTTCTAGAAACTGAACTAAACACTGCAGAGACAAAACTAATAATGCACATATACTATGACAAAGATAATAATGCACCTATCTTACGATGAAAACATACAATATGAATGCATGCAAAAATGGATCAAATGAAGTGAGAGTATCAGTACTTAGAGCATCCACCAACAGTGCTTCTAAGTAATTCAAATTGAGTTCTGTCTAAAGGCCTAGTAAATGAATTAACCAATTTGTGTTCAATAGGAACGAAAGCAAGCTCAAGCATATTATCAAGATTATTTGTATGAGCAGAAAAATGATTATTTGAACCTTTTTTAATCCAAATTTTCTTCTGCTTTGTTTTTCTTTCCGGATCCACGGGAATTGAAGCTAGCTTTGCAATTCTGGCGATCAGATTCAGACCCTCTTTCAACTCAGCTTGCAACGAGGCAGGTGAGTTAATTCTCAACGTTTTCCTCTGATTTTGAGTAACCCTGCGAAGCACATTGCACCTAGGACGTATGTGTCCTAATTTTCCACAATAATGACAAGTAGGAATAAAGTTTTTGGGGTTGTGAATATACCTGGGCTGACAGAGTTTGTCAGGACTTAGTGAGGAGCTTTTCTGAAGTGTTTGGTGAGCCATACGTGGTTCTGATTTTGCAAGCAACTTGGAACCAGACCAATTTTTACAAGAACTTTGTGGCTGACTTGATGAGCTTTCACATTCCACACCTTTTACAAACATTAAAGACTTGCAAGTCTCACCATTGTATCCTAATGCTGCTTTGTTGCAATGAGCTTTGCCTAATCCAATCATTTTTGAGACTTTTTCAGACCCTATAGAGAACTTGTTCAAGCTTTCCTTGACCCTCAATAATTCATCCTGCAACTTCTCATTTTCAAGGGTTAGTGAAACATTTAGATTAGATTGAGCTTTTATTTCAACCTGCAAAACTTTGATTTTGTTAGTGAGCTCATCATGATTCTTGTCCCAATCTTGAGACCCGGCCTTACCCTGCAAAACTTTGATCTTATCAACAAGGTTAGCATGCTCTTCTTCCCAATCTCTGAAAGAAATTTCAAAATTTTGCTTAATTCTTTCTTTTTCCACTCTTAATGATTCAACTTCTTTTTCAAGTTTGTAATTTTTTTTAAGAACAATTTTTGAAGCATTATACAATTGCTTACACTTTTCATTTGTTTCTTCATCAAGAGTATCATCTTCTAAATCAGAAACATCACATAATTTAGAATCAAAAGAGGAAGTAAGAGCACGATTTACCTCTTCACCATTAGATTGAGAGCCTTCATCACTGTCACTCCATGTAGATTTTAGAGCCTTGTTTCCACGCAAATTATACCTCTTATTGGCACAATTGGCAACAAGGTGTCCAATTCCACCACACTAAAAGCATTTAGGTTTGTTAGGAACAATTTTCGAAGAGTTTCCAAAGGATTATTTGTTTTTCAGAAAATTTTTGAACTCTTTTGTCAACAACGATAAATCCACATAATCATCATCAACATCATCTTTCTTTTTAACAGAAGAGAAAGCAATATTTTTTACCTTTTTCTCGGGCCTGATCCTCATCTCAAAAGTTTTGAGATTACCTATAAGTTTGTCAAGAGAATAGGTGTCCAAATCTTGAGTCTCCTCTATAGCTGTCTGTTTGGATTGAAACTTTGATGAAAGAGACCTAAGAATTTTCTTGACAATCCGATGCTCTTCAAAAGGATCACCAAGACTGTGACACTGACTTGTCACGTTCATAAGACGAGCATGAAAGTCATCTATTGATTCATCCTCCCCCATTTGCATGTTCTCAAACTCCAAGACAAGTCTCTGAAGCTTCTGACCTCTAACCTTTTTATTTCCTTCATAAGTGACCTGAAGAAGATATATCCCATGCTTGTTTAGCCGTGTCACAATGGCTGATTCTCACCCTCTCCTTCATGGATAAAGCTATGTATAAAGAATTTCGTGCCTTGAAATCACAACTTCTATTCTGAACCTCCTCTTCTGTCCATTCTTTCCTAGGTTTAAGAATTCTTGCAGATGATCCTTCTGTTTTCTTTGATTCTTCAGCCTTGGTTGGGTGTTCCCATCCATTCTCAACAACATTCCACATGTTTTCATCCTGAGAGTAGAGAAAAGCCCTCATCATAATATTCCATTGTGAATAGTCTTCACCATCAAACAAGGGTGGGCAATTTATAGACCTAGAGGCTCTCTCACTTTCCATCCTTGACTAGGGATAAACTAAAAAAAGCTTTAGAACCTGCTCTAATGCCAAGTGAAAATACAGGGATGAAACGTTTTTCTGGAAAATGGGGATTGTAAGGCACGTATCAATCCTTACTGGGCAGAAACCAAAAATAATAAACAGAACACTAGATTTTTGGTTATGCAATGAAAACCTCAAACATGAGACTAAAAACACTGCGGGGCTCTTACTCTTGAGAACCCAAAATAAGAATTAACTTAGGATGAAGGATATGTTCTTTACAAACACATATAGCTCTCTACGCGGCTACAATATCTAGACTCACTAGAGTGGTGCTTGTCTTGAATCTTGACCGTTTTCTTCACTTGAACGATCACCAAATATCGCTCTTCTTTCTTCACAGCCTCTTTACTGATCTCAAGAGAATCTAAGCATATAAGGAACACGAACAAGAACACTTAAGCAAGGAACAAGTGTCTTTGATTCTTATGGCAAAACTGATATTAAGCAAGCAAGACTCCAAACTAATTCTTATGTCCAAGGTGCTCCATCTGACCATGCATCTGCAACATATTATAAGAGACCAACACAATGTTTTCAAAGCACAAAGATTCTAGCCTAATTAGACTCTTATTAGGAAAATATCATTTAATTAAAGATATCCAATTAAAGTCAATAAATCCTAAATCACTTAGGATTTTGATAACACGTTTTGACAATAAGAAAATTGTTTAAGGAAAACTGAATTGGGAGAGAATTGAGTCATACTTTCATTGATAATATGGGCCTCTTTATATAGAAGATTACAAGCATAGAGATAGAGTTGTACATGGAAACATAATCGTACATTGATTGGATATCTCCTAAGATTCTCTGAGAATATCTCTAATATAAACCCTATTTCAACTAGAGCAAGTAACCTCGAGTTTGGGCCAGACACATATTCTGAATTTACTTGAACACTTCCCCTTGTGTCGCCCAAACGTGGTGCTCCTCTCGTTGCCTCATTAAAAACCTTGCCGAGTAACAAAAACCCAGTGGGACAAAAATAACCTCGGTCGAAGGAGAAAAAGAGCACAACGCACCATTTACGTTTCAAGACCATACATGTAGACACCTCCCCCTGACGACTACGGTCATTGAAGTTTGGATAACTTCCGCAAACGATGCTACCAACATGTTTCTCGAAAGTGGAATTTAGGCAATGACTTAGTGAGCAAGCCTGCCGCACTGTGCTCAGATGGAACCTAGTTCACTTCGATCTTGAGAAGAGTTTGTTGTTGCTGATTATACTTGGTATGGTCGCTTTTGATGTAGCCTTGCTTCAAAACAAGCAGCATTATCCTATATACTCGTAGGCTCATATGTGGTAAACTTCAAACCACAATTGTTCGAACATGCATAATTATGGATCCAATCCATATACATTCACAAACCACTTCGTGAAGAGCAAGAATCTCTGCATTATTCGAAGATATAGCGACTAAGGTCTGTTCTGTAGACCTCCAAGATATCACGGTATTTTCCCATGGTGAACACTTAACCAGTTTGGGAATGACCTTTGTATGGGTCAAAGAGATACCTAACATCAGCAAAACCTTCCAAAATACTTATGTTGTTTTGGGATAGGGATAGTGGACGCAGGCTAGTGTTGGCGGCATTCCTGGTGTGTGATGGGTCCGAATCCATCATCTCTCTGTAGGGATAGAACAAGCCCATATCAATTGTGCATCTCAAGTACTGAAAGATATCTTTTACACCAATCCTAATGGCGTCGCGTTGGCTCAGAGCTATATCTTAGCTAACAAGCTTACTGCAAATGAGATGTTCAGTCTTGTGCATTTAGCTAAGTACAATAATGCGCCTATTGTACTAAGTCAGATACTTCTGCCTCTAGCACATCTTCGTCATCATCCTTTCGACGAAAAGGATCATTTTCAGGATCAAGACTATGGACGATCATTGGGGTGCTTGAAGGTTTGACCTTGTCAAAATGCCTAAGCATCTATCGACAATCAACACGATGCTCAAGTTCCAAACCGAGACATAATCGTGTTCTCCGAAAATCCTTCATCTCAAATTCAGATTTCAAATGTTCAGCGGTTTCCCTTAACTCTTCAAGAGCTTCCAATGAAGATCATGTCCAACATGAACCGCGATAGAATCCGAAACTTGTTATAGAAACGTGTGGGCATATCCCTTCCCAATAAAATAGTCACTTTAGTGAGCGTTTCAATCTTATTGTAAACGTGCTCTGTGGTCAAGAGCCACTTGACTTGGGTAGATAAAGTTCACCACGAACCTTCATGTATATTTCGTATCTAGATCCCCATATAGATACGTAGTGACCACATTTGTAAGTTGCATATTCAGTTATTTGGAAACTACCAAGCTGACAAGGTAGTAGAGTGCAATGACATCCATTACGAGAGAATATGTCTCATCGTAGTCGATTCCAAGGCGTTTTGTGAGAAGCCTTGCACCATAAGGCGAGATTGTCATCTCTTTTTCTCATCATGCTTTCTAACGAAGACCCATAAGTCAATATGTTTTATGTTAGGAGGTGTTGGCATCACTGGCTCGAAAACCTTCCTCTTTGTTAGAGAATCCAACTTAACTGGATCGCAACTTTCCATTTTGGCCAAATCTCTCTATGTTGGCATTCATTCATCAACGGAGCGTGGTCCTATATCATCTGACTCAAAAAACTCATGCGCAACGAAATGCACAACTACATCATCAATTATGATGGAGTTTCTATCCCACGTCTCATGTACACTAGTGTAATTTTCATAGAGCTCTATATTCTCAGGAATAGGTTCTGATGTTGAGGTGTCCCCCAACGATAACCATAACGTGGAAGATTCTCATGAGACGGATTTTGAGTGTCGATGATCAAAGGATTGGAGTGTGTCAAAGCATCCTTTGAACCCACGGGCCTCCCACGCATCCTAGCTGGGGCCATGGCCTGTAATGCCAGAGTGCCACTCTCTTTGGTGTTGGCGCCATGCCTACCTCTGTGTAGGGTGGCGCTACGTCCTCTTGTAGGGACGTACTTCCTTGCAGGCATATTTGCAGCAGATGTGTGATCTCGTCACTTTAGTAGGGATCGAGATGAGAAATAGTGGGGACAGGCCACGACAATTCCTGTCGTTTCTACTAAACATTCGTGTTCTTATCTCTCCCTAACGACGGGAAGACTGTCTCATCAAAGTGACAACCCGAAAATCTAGCAGTAAGGAGATCGCCTTGCAAGGGCATTAAGTGTCGGACGATTGTTGGAGTCTCAAATCCAACGTAGTTGTCCATTCGTCTGTACGGACCCATCATAGAGCGTTGTGGCGGCACAATTGGCACATAAGTGGCACACTCAAAAATGCGTAAGTACGATACTTGTACCCAGTCACTAGCTGTAACACAAAGGTAGATTGAGTGGCGGTGGGTCGTAGACGAATTAGCATAGGTGCATGCGATATTTCATCACCCCAAGCGGATATTAGGAGATTGGTGCGCATTACCAATGTCCGGACTACCATCGTAGACATTTCTGCGAGACTATTTGGGTGTGTTCATGGGAATGTGATGTCTAACATCAGTCCTAATGCAATAACCATCGAAAGTCTTCAATGTAAACTCGCTAGCATTGTCAAGTCCAATTGACGGAATAGGATGATCCGGGGAGTGAGCCCGTTGTCATATGATATTTGCTAGGAGTGTAGCATAAGCAACATTACAAGTGGACAATGGCAAAACACGTGACCAGCGTGTTTGCGTAACAACTAATATCATGAGATATTTAAACGTCCGCAAGTTGGTTGAATCAGTTCATAGAATCCCCATGGATTCTATGTAAGAACATAATGAGTATTTCCATATCCCTTGCATAGGACGGTCTCGGTCCTAATTTCCCTAAGGAACGGGCTTTGCAAAACGAGCGAGAGGCTTTAGAAGCAACCAATGAGAATTTTGGTTGGGCATGAGCGTCTGAAACGTTATTTGAAGCAAGTTGGTGATTGCAGCATCACCTAGGGTGCCATCACCATGATGGACGCCATCCATGGTGTCGTGGATAGGGACTGCGCCAACCCTAGGCTGGTGGTGGACGGAGGCGGTGCCCTAGGCAGCTGCATCGGTCACACTTAGTCCAGAAATCAACTTTTGATTCATGCTTCGTTTCGCTCGAAAGGAATGATGTCCATGTGAAGTCTTTAGTAGACAGATCATCATATCATGACTAGGATGATCTATCCTGTCGTGACAAAGCCAATATGTGTCTAAATCCAAGAGATCTTCTCTCATAACTTTATTGGATTAATAGCTCGAATAGTGACATAGAATCCACTAGAGAGACACATAAACTTCTCTAAGATGCGCCTTTGTTTTGCAATCATTAGAGGTATTGCAAAGGGACTCATTTTCGTTCTCTACATGCGTTTTCGCATGGAATCCGTTGGCTATTCATATGTGCAACTGGCCTTAGGAGCGTAGAGAGTTTATATGACAGTAATTAAGGTGCCATTTGGCAAGTGGAACTTGGGCTATTCCATATCCTTGAATTAATACTGATGGCCCAGCCATAGTAGTCACAAAAGTCATATGCTCAGAATCAAAATGGAGTCATAAAGAACTCGAAATTTTATTCATAAGCCAACGGAGTTACATCATTGTCTCTTTGACTAAACAAAATCTAATCCAAAATGATAGCCAACGCAAAACAATGGTAGTCGTCTAACTTATTTCGGTAATTCCAAAATAAATGTGACCAGGTGAGTAGAGAGATGTCGGTGGAGCAAGGCTCGCTTAAGTACCACTAATCTCAGAACCTTCCTAGACATCACACTTACTTTGAGTGAGCCTACTTTGAAGAAAAACTAAACCATTAGCATTTACTACAAAACTATATGGCAATTGCCTATTACCTCTCTTGGAAAAATAAAGACTTAAACAGAATTGGCTATCTATTGATCCCAGCCAGAATTGTAGTCTTCAACCCTTCACTCTAGATCATCTTCTTGATCTTCTTTTTCCATATGGTGAGCTTCTCTTGCTTCACAATATGCTTTGTAGGCGGTGACGATTTCTTCACGAGCTCTACAAATGTGTGCCTAATGATTAGACACTCCACATCGAGAACATACATCTCTTTGCTCAAACTTCATTGATTGAGGCGCTTTGAAAGCGTCATTCAGATGGTTCTTATTGTTGGTGGCGCCAGAGGCGTTGCCTCCTTCTCTCTTTCCACGTTGACCTCTTTGGTGTCGTGTTCGCCTATTTTGGCTATTACCTTCCCAAGTAGAGCGATTATATGGACCAGAAAATCCAAAAGTATCCCTAAGGTTAGGGTTTCACTCTTGGCGCCTTCTCTTAGGGGCGCGACTATAATTGGATTCTGGAATATACTCTGTTCCAACGGATCTCGAATTATAGTTCTTCACAAGGATGTTTTCATGCTTTTCAGCTACATTCATAGTTCCAATGAGTTCATGAAACTTTGTGATCCATCTTGCAGTAACATCGATTCGATAGTTCTTAGCAACCATCAATGCAGAGACGGGGAAAGTAGAGAGAGTCTTCTCAATCAACATCGCATTTGTGATCTCTTTACCACAGAATTCCATAAAGGAATTAATGCGAAGTGCTTCCAAGTTGTAGTCAAGAACTGAATTGAAATCACAGAAGCGGAGGCTATGCCATCTCACTTATAGGTCAGGAAGCAGGGAGTCACGGACGTTGCCAAATCTATCTTCGAGTGAGACCCACAACCTTATGGGGTCTTCTTCATTCATACACTCATACTGGAGCGAATCATCCATATGACGAGTCATTAGGATGATGGCTTTTGCCTTATTTGCCTCTAAGGCTGCTCTATTTGCTTCCAAAGCTTGAGCTTGCTCAATAGTTAGCACGTCCTGGCTAGGCTCGAGAATCCTATCCAAGATTCCATCAGCCTTGAGATGCTGGCGGATATCACGAACCCACCTGTGATATTCAGAGCCAGTTGTTCCCAATGGAGCAAAGTCCAATTTGTTCAGGTTACTCATCCTGAAAGAGAACAAGAAATTAGGGTTAGTTTCGGAATGAAAAAGGTTACCACGAAAACAAATAAAATTTCTGAGCGCAGTCGCTTCCAAGAAATTAGGAATTTCCGAGCGTAGTCGCTTCCAAGAAATTCGATTCCAAGAGGGGTTAGATTAGATCGAAACAATGATGTTTGCGGTCGATCTTTTTATCTCAACAAACTCTAAGTTTGGAGAACTCTACAAGCTTCAAGCTTGTAGTGAGCACGAACCCCCACAGTTTGGCTTAATTTGGTCTCCCCTATAATAAAGAAAAGGGGGTAGAAGAAGGGAGGTTGCAAGTCCCTGAAAAAGAAGAGAAATTAAATTTAAAAACTCTAAAAAAAGGGGAACGTTTAGTAAAAAATACCTCGAAATAGGTCACCAAAAAATTTGACCGGAAAAAGTCGCAGGAAAATGGCTGGAAAAGTCGTCGGAAAGTGGCTGGAAAAGTCGTTGACCAGGGGTTGACCGTCATTGACTGAGTGCTGACGTGGCACTGATGCTGATGTGGCAGTGGGTCCTGCTGCTGACGTGTAGTGATGATGTGGCAGTGCTGATGTGGCAGTGGGTCCATGTGCTGACGTGGAAGTGGGCCTCTGCCTTGGTCTTGGGCTTCTTTTCCTTCCCCCCTCCCTTTTTTTTCTTTTCTTCTCTTCTTCTTTTCTGCAGGTTCAAGACACAGATGCTCAGGTGGCCGGTTCATGTATTTTTAGGCCGGTTTTTGAACTTTTTCTTCCGGTTCCTGAAACTTCAGATCAGTGGGCTTCTGCTATCAAAATTTGGTGGAAATTAAAGGTCCAGAAGATGGTGAACCGGTGGAATATTTGCTACGTGTTGTATGGAGCTTCCGGTGGCCGGTTTGGTAGGTTTCCAGCCGGTTCTTGTGGTGTCGCCGCCGGTTTTGGATTCCTGGAATAGAGTTCTTCAATGTGTGAGATGGAGGCAGAAAGGCTTCAAGGTTTTGTATTCGGATTCAAGGTTTTTAGCTTCTTGAATCAGGGTTTGGCTATTTGTTTCAGGGTTAGGGCTTCGTGCTGATAACGTGTTTAAGGAAAACTGAATTGGGAAAGAATTGAGTCGTACTTTCATTGATAATAAGGGGCCTCTTTATATAGAGGACTACAAGCATAGAGATAGAGTTGTACATGGAAACATAATCGTACATTGATTGGATATCTCATAAGATTCTCCGAGAATATCTCTAATATAAACCCAATTTCAACTAGAGCAAGTAACCTCGAGTTTGGGCCAGACACATATTTTGGATTTACTTGAACAAAAATATCTTTATATAAAAGATGATAAACCCAAAAGATACTTTCCTAACACACATGACTAACTCAAAAGGATACTTCAATGTTTTGTATGGGAATGCGAATATACCAAGTTCGGCAAAACTTGTACCTACAGATTTTCTCAAAGACATGTCAAGCTGGCAAAGAGAGGGAGTGGTGAAAGCCCTCTTGTTACGACACAGTCCATCACCTTTTTGATGAAATGCCTAGGAGAAGAGGGCTTGGATAATGAAGCATTGGAGGCTTTCTATAGAATGAAGCAGTTTCATTGCAAACCGGGTATGTATGCTTACAACACTATTATTTACGCGCTTTGCAGAATAGAGAATTTTAAGAAGGCCCAGTTTTTACTGGAGCAGATGGAGCTACTGGGGTTTAGATGCCCGCCGGATACACGTACATTTAGTTGTACGATTTTGATAAGCTCTTATTGTAGATATGGGTTAGAGATTGGGTGTAGGAAGGCCACTAGGAGGCGGTTGTGGGAAGCAATCCACATGTTTCGGATATGCTCTTTAGAGGGTTTGTTCCTAATGTTGTCACTTACAATGTTTTGATCAATGGTTGTTGCAAGACTTACAAGATAGAGAGGGTGTTGGAGTTGTTTGAGGATATGAAGAAGAGGGATTGTACCCCCAACCGGGTTACTTATGATTCGTTTATTAGATACTATGCTGCTGTTAATGAGATTGATAAGGCTGTTGATATGTTAAGAAGGATGCAGAGGCTGAATCATGGATTAGCCACTTCGAGTTCATATACCCGATCATTCATGCCTTGTGTGAGGCAGGAAGGGTTACAGAAGCCCGAAATTTTCTTGTTGAGTTGGTTGATGTAGGGTTAATACCTAGAGAATATACTTATAACTTAGTTTGCAATGCACTGAGTTCAACGGGAGAGCTCAATTTGCTTGCAGCTTGATGATGGACTCTGCAGCTCCTAGTTTAACCCAGAATCATGATACATAGGTACAACCAAAAAAGGTAGCAATAGGGTCAAGGAAACCCAGCAAACATATAAAATTAAAATAAGGCCCAACCCCGGACCAGTCTAGATAGATCCACAATCCCCCCACCCACCACCTGTTATATTACAGCATTGGTAGAAACCAATGCTACAGGGTCAATCGGATCATTCGTATGCACTAAAGTTCTAGTTGTCTAACTAGGGATTCCTCCAGCTTGGCGTTATTGGAAAGCTTTAGTTATCTTGAAGTTCAAATGAGACTCAAGAACTCTGGCACCCACACTGCATGTCTAGTTAAATGCTTGACCACTGGAAACGTAAGCCCCAATGCTCAAAGCAAAGTGATCCACTTGTATGGAGGCCGAGCAGAATCAAAGTCCAGAATTTCAGTTCCGTTCATGATTAATGGTGATCAAGCAAATGCATTGCATCGCAAGACTTGCATAACATGGATTTGAGGCTGTGTGGAGTGAAGGTCGATCAGCTGAGGCTTTACTCTAAACCCTAGACGTATTCAAGAACTGGATCAGTTCACCAAGCATCATCCCACAAAATAAAATGGATTTTAGAATCACTAATATAGGATTCTATGCCATGTCTGAACTAAGGTTTTAAATATTGGTATCTTCATATGTATCGGTACTTTAAAAAAATGAGATTTCGGAAATATCGGCGATACAGGGTAACAAAATGTCATTTTTGAAAAATGTCAATTTATTAGAAATTTAGAACTACATATAAATACATATGAATGTCAACTTCATCTACATCCAAAAAGGGACTCTAGGCGGTTGAAAATCCGCTCGCTGGTCTACGAAAATGCAATATTAATCAGGCCAAGACATATGACCCATATATGGCTTTATCTGCAATGTCATCCATATATGGTTCCTTGACTTCCTTCTGCAACGTCATTTGGCCTCATTTGAATAATTGAACCTTTATGGCTTTATCTTCTTTCTATTATTCAACTATAGAGTTATAAACTACATACAGAGTTACAGACATAGTCACAGACTACATATATAGTACCAAATCTCTCCTCACACAGATTTGCATTTAGACTTTTAGAGAATTACTTCTCACCCAAAATCAAGGATTCAAATTTCGGTTTCGGTTTTGATTTCAGTATTTCAAATTTAAGGAAATTTCGGAGAAAGTTTCGATTTCGGTGGAAATTTCAATTAAAATAAAGAAATCACATTAATTGCATTTATAAAATGATATTTTTGATTGAAACTTTTACTTTTACATAGACTAAACTAATCTATAATAAACCTATTTACAATATAATTCTGTAAAATTATACATTATAATAAAATTGTAATATTTAATATGGACGAATAATTAACTAGTATTGTAGTATGTTGCTAAACTATTGTTTTTATCTATGTGTAATTATAAATGTGTTGTATATTGATAATGTGAATGTGATTTTTTTTTATTATTAATTTTTTTTTATGGTTGGAATCCAATGAGAGGCTTGGTTATCAAAACTACTACAATGTGGTTCGATTTAGCTGGTTGAACTGCTTCCATTTAGTATCATTCAATAATGCTCCCAAATTTCGACTTGATTTTTCTTTAAGTCTCAGGATCTAACTTAATTGTTCAAACAATTATTTATTTTCTTTTTTATTTTACTATTTACCATACTACCACTCAATTATTAAAAATTAACATAAGATCTAAGACTTTTACTATCTTTTCACAATCAAAGTGGGTTCTCTTAAATATAAATATAGAGATATAGATAAGTATTGGTTGGTTCACTAGGTTGGTTGCTGTTACTTCTACATTAAAAAGTAGTATGATGTTTTAATCAACTAGTCAAAATGGGTTCTCTTAAATATAATATAGATGAGTGTTGGTTTGTTGCTGTTACATCTACATTAAAACAGAGTATGATGTTTTAATCATAGTTAATAATTTTTCATATTATACGCGAATAAAACATGTTTTTATGTTTTTATTTATTTTTTATTTTTTAATTTATTTTTTTTATAAAATTAAGTAATTCAACGAACTAATTGATAAAATATTTGAATAATACAAGTACGTATTTTTCGTATACCATAAACGTCCTATTTATTACTAACTATGGTTTTAATCAACCATATCATGTATCTAATCGAAAAACTATATCATGTATATAATCGAAAAAATCACATCAGTAATGTATTCAAATATCTTAATCTGTGGACTATTTCAAAGAAAATGAGTGAAGCCTGTTATTTTTAAGGAAGTCCATTGAAAGAAAATTCCCACACAATAGTCCACCATCTTAATTTGGACGTAAATAATTGGGCAATTGTAGAACAAATCCTCCACAAGATATTGATTAATTCTTGGTCAGAAAATGCTGATTGAGATACTTGGCAATAATACAATTTTTATTTTTACAATTAAGCTTCTTAACACACTCTCGTTCCACCATTTTTTCTGCATACCTTCCTCAACAAGTGGGGGACCGTTTTGGCTCTTATAAATGCAGCCGAGAGGCTTTATAGTCTTCACAAGCATTTCAAGTTCTTTCATTATTCTCAACTGTGTTGAAAGGTGAGTACTCCAATTTTCTCCAAATTTGGTTGGAGATAAATGATATAGATAAGTCTTGGTTGGTTGCTGTTACGTCTACATTAAACAAGAGTATGACGTAATACCAAAACCCCATAGATGAAAATGAACAAGTACAACAAAAAGAATGTCATAAAAAAAAAAGTACAACAAAAAGAATGTAAAAGCTACTACAATGTGGTTCGATCTAGCTGGTTGAACTATTTCCATTTAGTATCATACAATACTGCCCCCAAATACATGAATTTTGAAAATGATTTTGGTACTTCATCACATGGGTATTGTATGTATGTTGATCTCTTTCCACATGCAATCCATATATCGGATATTGTGAAATTACTCAATATGGTGTTTCATTTTATGAAGTATACGACATTTGAGACAAAGCAACAAAAGGAATTATGTTGTTGTTGAAGCATTCAACTTTGTAGCAGATAAAAGCAAAAAGGTGTTTTTGTTGTATTCAATTTTTTTTTGAACGTTGTGTATTCAACTTGATTGCAAAAAAAGAAAAAAAAAAATCAAAATTTCATATTTCTTCATGAAAGTATGAAGTAAAAAAATCATTGTTGGTGATATACAAATTTCACAAAAATTTAAGACAAATTTTGGACAAAATTTCGGTGTAAATTTTTAAATATATTTTTTATGTGTAGATATTTCAGAAATTAAGAATTTAGCGGAAATGTACCGAGAATTTCAGAAAATTTCGGGAAACTCCTGACGGAAATGATATAGCATATAGATTTCGTTTCGGTACTTCAAAATTACGGAAATTTCGATGGAAATTTTGACAGTTTCGGAGAAATTTGAAACCTTGCCCAAAATCGCCTTGTGGATATTTCTCCTCAGCTAGATTCGCCTTGAGGGGATTTTTTTTTCCTCACCTAGATTTGCCTTGAGGGGATTTTCTACTCACCTAGATTCACCTTGAGGGGATTTCTCCTCACTCAGATTTGCCTTTAGGAGATCTCTCGTCACACAGATTTTCATTTAGAGAATTACTGAGTTTTTTTATATTTTTACCTCAAATTTTACAGATATTTTTTCACTTTATCGGGGATATATCACAAATATCTAATATATCGGAGATATTTGACGATGTCGGAGAAATTTCGCAGAAACGGTAAAAAATAATATATTTACCCCCTAGATATATCGGTCCGTCAAAAAAAGGAGATATCGGAAATATCGCAGATATTTAAAACCTTTGTCTGAACCAATCAAGGTATTGAAACAAATAAACAATTCTTAGAGTACAAAATATTTATCTCAAATGTGAGGCTGGAGTTCGGATATCTCCCCTCTTTCTTGACCTTGATAAGCCAGAAACAACGCTTTGTTTGGGATGACGTTGTAAGATGAAGCATTACCAACTAAGTCAAGAAAGAGGGGAGATATCCGAACTCCAGCCTCACATTTGAGATATTGTTGATATTTTTTTTTTTGGGTTAAATCTTAGGATAACTGTTATATACGAGAATGATTAATTTGACACGAGTTAAGATTGCGATGTGACTTTCAAATCAAGGTGACACTACCGAAAACTTTACATAACATTGTACTGGCTTGAAAACTTTACATACCGCCAACTGCTACCGTATCCTTTTCCTCTTGTTTTATACTTATACACCGTTGTTAATCCTTCAAGTTGTGCATACTTTATCAATTTCTCTGAATTAATGGTTGAAAAGTTGTGCCTAGCTATGAATAAATTACGTGCTACCAATTGGTATCATCCTCAACTAGGCCGCAAAATTAAAGTCATGTAACGCAACTTTTACTACTTAAGCCGCCACTTATTCATGTTGAATTGCAAGAATCTCTTTAACCAACCGATGACTTATTTGATTGTTTGAGTATATATTATTTTCCTCATCATTTAGTTTATATTATCTCAAACAATGGTATGAAATACGATCACCAACCCCACGTACCCTGTGTTATTTCAGAATCAGTCGCGCGTGCAACGACACGTACACACACACATAACTCATCTTCAAAATATCTCTGCAAATATGATGACATATCTACACACACATATGAAGACATGCGTATACTAGTGTCATTCGACAAGTATGTATATCGATCAATTGACATCCTCGTTCTCATCAGGTGGTCGGAGTTGGTAACTATGTCGGGTTTTCTAAGTTGATATGGCTTGTTGCTTTAGTAGTAGGGTTGGCTTTGTTTTGTTGTTCTTTTTTTTCCCCTCCTCCCGGGATAACTTGCATTCGATATTCATCAAGGAGTCGACAAGGGCGTTTGAGATTGTCACTAGTAAGGTTCTCCGAGTTGATTGAATTGATTCATTGTACCAAGGCACCATTTGACCCAAGAAAAATATATAACATATTATTCTTGGTTTTGTTCGCATTCTTATTCTAATTCATCTAATTATATAATATGCAGTACTACTCCTGTAACGGGAATTGGTATGTATAGCTAGCAACAATAAAACTAATATTCAAGCTGGACACAAGTCAGTCATTAAGAATAAGAAGTCATATGCTATAGTTTAGAAGAGGATGGCTAATTTTAACATAGAATATATCCTTGTTTTGTTCGCAAGCAACAAGTACCGAAAGTTAGTACATATATACAATATGCTGATTAAAATTTAGAGCAAATGATCGAGCTGCATGGGTCACACCAGATACTGCTACCGTTAGCTTATGATGTGTGCCTTCCAGACCTATAGCATTGCCAGTTCCATGCCTCTTTGAGCCTTTGGCATTATGATCACTTTATAATTTCACGGTAGATTGACCATGTGAGGTTTACTGAACTATAAAGTGACAATAGTACTTATGTATTCTAAATTATGGTAATGAACCGTTTATGTCAGACAAATTTGATTTATCCATAGATTTGTTCTTCTTCAATATTTTAATCAATTAAGCTGAAATTAAGTTTTCATAAATGTGTGTGTGGAGGCCTAAACTTTAAACCGTTAGATTGTCGAAATGTAATTAAAAATAATGGGTTCAGTGCGCGAACCCTTAAATGTAGGAAAAAAAATATACGAAGATAATGGCTTGGCTCTATACGACACATGATTCATGATTGTCAAAAAAAATAAAAATAAAATAAAAACAAACAAAAAATTTACATAATATGAGAAAAGAGACAATGATCTATGGACTTTGCAGCCTTGCAGGTACGTATCGTCTTTATATGAAACAAGTTCAATTGTATAGACTATATCGAGGATGATCAATCATAACTACTCCTTTCTCTAAATCATGCTCGAGAATCATCTGTTGCTTTTTATTGATTAGTAGTGATACTTTGCCATAGTTAATTGTTCATCTGCTAGCTCATGCATGTCGACACTTTGCCAAAATTAGCTATTTTAATTTCTTTTAATTTGTTTGCTTTTTTTTTTTTGATACTTTAATTTGTTTCCTTGTTTGTTGTCGTTATTGCTGTATTACCTCCAACACTGTGTTTATAAGTCCAAACTTTTGCACGATGATCAATAGTTCACCTAATTTTAGGACATTGCACTTTTGGTCTATCAATTTTGTAGACGGTAATTAACAAAAGATATATGTATCAAAATGTAAAGGATAATATTTGGGTGAAGCTATTTTCACCCTATTAAATGCTTTGTTCACCCTACAATTAAATTTTTATTTTGAAATTTTCAATTTCACCCTCAAATAATTTAGACGAAAAAAATTAAAAAAAAAAAGAGAGATATCACCATTGAAAATGTGAAACTGGAAAAGAAAAAAAAGAAAAAATAAGCACACTGTCGTGGCAGCAGCTTCTAATTTCTTTTTACTCTTTCAGTTTTTTTCCTTTTCTCTATCTTCTCCCTTCATCAACTTTTGTGACGTAGAATCACATGAAGTAGAACAAAATAATACTAACCAACAATTCTTTTCACTTGTTGCTATAACATGAAAAATTTCGTCTAACTAATTGTTTGGTAGGCTAGTGATGAAGAAGATGAGATGATTTATTTATGGGTTATTATCATAAATGATACCTGAACTTATCCTCTATTTTATCGATGGTACCTGAACTTCAATTTTGATCACAACCAGTACCTGAACTTTTCGATTTCATTTTAAATGGTACCTAAGGCCACCTTTGGTCACTATTCCGGCTAAAAAAGCCAAATCTAAGAAAACAAAAAATAAAAAAAACAAGTTCAAGGCAAGTCAATTACCAAAAAATCATCACTATATATCATCAAAAATCATCACTATGATCACCTCCCATGTCGTTTTTAGTCGGAATAGTGACCGGAGGTGGCTCTAGGTACCATTTAAAATGAAATCGAAAAGTTCGGGTACTGGTTGTGATCAAAATTGAAGTTCAGGTACCATCGATAAGATTGAGGTATAGTTCAGATACCATTTGTGATAATAACCCTTTATTTATTGTTTAAGTAAATCTCTATTCTGTGTCTGGCCTAAACTCTAGGTTACTTGACCTAGTGGTAATTGGGTTACATTAGAATGATCTAGATTCCTATTTAATGTATGATTACTTTCCTTGTATGATTTGGATTCTATGCATTGTAATCCTCTATATAAAGAGGCTCATATTATCAATGAGAATACACAGCAAATTCCTCTCAATTTCAATTTCTCTACAACATTTATTTATTTTTTGGGTCAAGAAAGCTGAGATGATAAAATGGATGTCTGTTGGGTAAACTTTTATTTATTAATAAAATTGTTTTTGTTCAAGGAAAACCTAATTTGTGTTTAGCCCAAACTCTAGGTTACTTGACCTAGTGGTAATAGGTTTAATTAGAAGGATCTAGAATCCTATTCAATGTAGAATTACTTTCCTTGTATGATTGAGATTCTATGCATTGTAATCCTCTATATAAAGAGGCCCCTATTATCAATGAGAACACACAGCAAATTCCTCTCAAATTCAGTTTCTCTACAACACGTTATCAGCACGAAGCCCTAACCCTGAAGCCCTAAATTCGTAGCCTTCAAATCCCAGAAACCACCGCCGCCCACCTTGAAGATCTCAACTCTAGGAGTCCAGAACCGGCGGCCCCGCCCACAGAACCGGCTGGTTAATATCCGAACCGGCCACCGGAAGTAGCAAAAATCCCCCTGCCCGGTTCAAAGCATTCCTCACCACCTCCTGCCGCCATACTCGGCCACCTGAAGCAAATCCACCCCAGAAATCCGGAACCGGAAACTTCACCACCGGAACCGGCCAAAATTCAACTGAACCGGCCACCTGTGCCCACCAGACCTGAACCGGCAGAAAAAAAAAAAAAAAAAAAAAGGGGGGGGGGAAGAACCTGTACGGCCCAAGCCCGCCTGCTGCAGCCCACAGTCGAGCCCACGTGCAGCAGGCCCAGCGAAGCCCACGTGCGCCAGCCAAGCCGCCTAGCCGCCAAGATTCCTGCCACGTCAGCATCCAGCAGGCGTCCAGTCAGCAAGCCACGTCAGCTCCAGTCAGCAAGCCACGTCAGCTCCGACTGCCACGTCAGCACCCCGGTCAACGACCGGTCAACACTTTTCTGGCGACTTTTTCCAGCCACTTTCGGGCGAATTTTCCGGGCAGCTACAGTAACTTTCCGGCGACGACTTTTCCGACCATCTTTTAAGGTAAACTTTTCTAAAAGTTCCCGTTTTTGAAGTTTTATTTCAATTTCTTCTTCTTTTCTCGGGGACTTCCAACATCCCTTCTACTACCCCCCTTTTCTTCTTTATAGGGGAGACCAAAAGCCGAACTGTAGGGGTTCGTGCTCACTCCAAGCTTGGAGCTTGTAGAGTCCTCCAAACTTAAAGTTTGTTGAGAAGAAAACGATCGACCACATACATCGTTGTTTCGATCTAATCCAAAACCCCTCTTGGAATCGGATTTTCTTGGAAGCGACTATGCTCAGAAATTTAATAGTTTTTCGTGGTAGCCTTTTCGCTCCGAAACTAACCCTAATCTTGTGTTGTTTTTCAGGATGAGTAACCTGAACAAGTTGAACTTCGTTCCACTAGAAACAACTGGCGCAGGATACCATAGGTGGGTCCGAGATGTGCGCCAACATCTTAAGGCTGATGGACTTCTGGAAGCCATCCAAGAGCCTGGTCAGAACGTGCTCTCCATTGAACAAGCTATTGCTTTCGAAGCAAAATAAGCTAAAGCCATAATTCTCATGACAAGGCACATGAATGACGCGCTCCAAAATGAATACCTCAATGAGGAAGACCCAAGAAAGTTATGGGTAGAACTTGAGCAGCGATTTGGCAACGTTCGTGACTCCCTGCTTCCTGATTTAGAAGTGCGATGGCATAGCCTCCGCTTTTGTGATTTCAAGTCTGTGCTTGATTATAACTCGGAAGCTCTTCGTATCAAGTCTCTGATGGAGTTTTGTGGCCAAGCCATAACTGATACGATGTTGATCGAGAAGACTCTCTCTACCTTCCCCGTCTCTGCACTGATGATTTCAAAGAATTATCGGATTGATGTAAATGCAGGACGTATCACAAGGTTTCATGAGCTCATTGGCGCCATGAACGTAGCTGAAAAGCACGACAATATTCTTGTGAAGAACTATAATGCTATACCCGTGGGAACTAAGCCTATTCCGGAGTCTAACTATAGTCGCGCCCCCAATGGAGGACGCAAGGAGCGAAACCCTAAGGATAGGGACAATTCTAGACATTCTGGTCCATATGTTCGCCCTAAAGAGGAAGGAAATCGCCAAGAGAGGCGTGCACGGAACCGTGAAGGTCAACGTGTGAAGAGAGAGAGAGGCGGAGCCTCCGACCATGGTGGTAACGCCACCAAGAGGATGGGTCGTCCAAATCGCGCCCCAATGGCGCCTTGATCAAGGGAGCCTGACCATAATGATGTTTGTTTTCGATGTCCATCAACTGAACATTGGGCCAAAACATGTACCGCACCCCAGAATGTTGCAAACGCATACAAGACGTATCGTGAAGCAAGGGAAGCAAATTACATGGCACAAGAAGATCAAGATGGTGATCTAGATCTAAGGGTGGAAGACTACAAGGATCAAGACCCAGAAATTGGCTATTTTGATTAAGTCTTTTTATTTTCCAAGAGATGTAGGCGATTGCCATATTACTTTTTATTGGATTAGATTTTCTTTGATCATAGAAACAATGATGTATTCCGTTGGCTTATGAATAAAATTTCGAGTTCTTTTCATTATGACTCAATTTTGATTCTGAGCATATGACTTTGTGACTACGATGGCTGGGCCATCAGTATTAATTCAAGGACATGGAATAGCCCAAGTTCCACTTGCCAACACTAGGCCAATAACCTTAACATACAACACTTTTTACACAACGAAAAAAAAAAATTCGTTGTGTGATGTGGGAAAGTGAATCACACAACATGTTTACTAAAGTTACGTTGTATAAGCTGGTTAAAATTCTGAATTTTTTTTTAGAAGGTCATTGCACAACGGTTACAAGAATAATCTGTTGTGTGAATCAAAAAAAAAACGCGGCGGATTTACCTCCTAGATGGACTCAAATTTGGCTCCAAATTGTACCCTAGATGCCACTAAATTGTACAACAGTTTAGTTACTTGTGTTGTAGGAGTGTACTTGCAAATCATCATACAATGATTTTTAATGTGCCGTTGTGCAAGTGAGTGGTAAAATTTGGAGAAGTCTCCAAAATGGCATTCATTCTCTCCCCAAAACGAGTAAATTTGGCTTCAATGGTTTGTTATGCTTGCAAGTTCCTACAACACAATGAACTATTCTATTATGTGATTGAGAAATATCTAACCTCAGCGCCAAAACTGAAATTTTGACTGCACAGGCGGGAAATTTCCATCTTTGTTCCCTCAGGCTTGCTACACTTCAGACAACATATATAACTCTATTTGTTGTCTGAATAATTAAAAAAAATAAAAATTAATGTGTGGTGCCTTATACAACTCGAGGGCACCATTACACACACTTTCGTTTTTCAAGTCTAAGAGCAAAACCCAGAGCCTTTCTTCACTTCGAGCAAAATCTCGAGCCTTCCATCTCTCACTCCCACTTTGGCCTTAGAGAGTTTTCAGCTAAAAAAACTTCTAGCTCTTCCTCCCTCACTGCTCTCTCAGATCGATTTACAAACCAACAACTAAAGCTGAGTCATGTGAAGTTCTTCGAGGAAAGAGAGATTGAAGCGTAGAGAATAAAAAGAGTACCAGGAGAGAGAAAGTAGATCTGGTTTCTCCATCTTCGATCTCCGAACATCATCCAGCAACATCGCCTCCACCAATGGACTCTTTGGCCTCCAATTAGTTAACTAAGGCTGTGTTATCCGACGACACCGGAGGTCAGCGGCATAGCTTTGATTTTCTTGTGATCTTTCTTCTTTTGTAATTCGATCTTTCGTCTTCTCTACCCAAAGGAGAGGCTACAAAGGCGGCGGTGGCCGGGGAAGGAGCCCGCCGAGGAAGCGCAGGGAGCAGAATAATGAAAGCCTTTTGGTCCGGAACATTCCTCTGAATTCCAGGCCCTCAATTCTTTGAATCGAATTCGGTTTTCGCTTTTTGTGTTTTTGGTGTTTGTTCAGTTTTTTTTTCATTAGAGTTTGTGTTGATTTGCAGAACGGAAGAGCTATGTAGTTGATGCAAGAGATTTGGGCTTGTTCGGGATGTCTACGTTCCCAAGTATTACTACACTGGGTGAGCTTTACTTTTGCAGCTTTGCTAGTTATGATTTTGATTGAGAATTAGTCGAAGCTTGCTGTAATGGACAAGGGGGTGTGTTGGTTTGAACTTTGAAGTTAAAACAAGACCAAAGTTGAAATCTTTGGTATTGTGTGTTGGTTTTTGAACTGAAAGATAATTGGGAGTTATAGAATGGCTGAATTCCAAGTAGTATATATGATCTGAGTGTTTGATTCTTTGATGAAAAGATTAAAGCTTGATAATGTAACTATTAACTATTTCTTCTTGCTTTGTGATTGGGGAAATGTTTGACCTGATGATGACTATTTGGCTGTTAATTTCTTGGAAATATTCTACCTTTGTAGAATATAGATTAAATCATGAGATTACTAGTGAAGACTAGTGATGGTAAATGGGGTTAGCATTTGATATAGCTGGGACTATTTTACTGTAAGTCTGTATTTGCTTTATTTGTTTTATTTCTTCTCCTTCTTGGGATAGACACCTCTGTGTTTGCTAAGAGAGGTATCTACTGTGGGACTCTTTGACATCCTTCCTTACAAATCTGTTTCAAGATAATAAGAAGATGCATATGTCCCCCATAAAAGGCTCGTAGAAGCCATTGGTATAAAACTAATAGTGTGGATCTCAATGATGTGTTGGATCATCTCTCTATATATAAATATATGTTGACACATATGATAGCTTCTACACCAATTTTAATGTGATGAATACGCTCACATCAAAGAGCTTGATGAAGTGAAAGCTTCTACAAAATCTGTCTCATCAGAACATCGTGGTGAGTAGAACCTTGTTGCATCTTTTCAGTTCTTGAAGTCTATCATTAGTTTTCTGATGTTCTGGTTTTTCAGACATATTTGGGTTTTTCAGGGAGCAAATATCCTTGGTGATGTTAAAGGGCCCATTAAACTTACAGATTTTGGATTTGTACAAAAGTGAATGCAGGGATGGAAGGATAAAAGTGGTCGGGGGTGACAATATTGAAGGGCTTCTGATATCTCCTGAGCCATTGGCTTTAAATACTTGTAATTTTACTTCATATTGCATGTGATATCCTTGTATATTATTTTTTAATCATAACCTTTATAGAAAACTCTTATATCTTGTGCAGTTAATATATTAATTTTCTGGGCAGAGGTGCACTACAACTCAATTTATCCTAAGAAGGTAAATGCTTTCATTTTCATGTACATGTGTAGTTCGCTGTATTGAGTAAATTTGAATTGCGGCAGGGGATAACTTGATAAGCTAAAGTCAACTAGAAATGAGTAATGCTCTAATATGGATGGTGTGTCCACTTAACTTCTATAATACGTGGACTTGTTGAATATATCTAGACATAACTAGATTTTAATAGGATTACTTTTCTGAAGGTAGCTCCCTCATTTATGCCTTAAAGCTTCATTATCCCTAATGCTTCACTTACTGTGTTTTGTTTTGTTTCAGGTACACCTTCACATTTGAAAAAGCTGAGTTGATACTGCTTTGTAAAAGCTGAGGCATAATTACTAATTTTCTTGTCAATTTGAAAGCACATTCAGGCTTAATTACAGATTTTATCTTAAGTGCAGTTTTGGTGGCAGATTAAATATAGAATTGAAGAAAATAACAAGATTTACTTTTCTTAGTTACTGTTTGATACTATAGACGATGAGGTAAGTAAACTGTTCCGTAGGCACTTTAGATACTTGTATGTTATCTGTTGCTATACAATTTGTTGATGGTCTTGATCTAATTACAATTGCACAATTGTATCCATTTTTTTTTTTATGGCTGCTGTCATTGTATGTTTCCTTCTAATTTCAGCTTTTCAATATGATAATTTGATAAATACAACTGTCATTTGTTGAAACTGTCATTTGGTGAAATCAAATGAAGACATGCATGTTGCATTTGATGAAAGTGAAGAACAAGCACAAGCTGCATTAAGTGATATCATCTCTTGAGTGTTTATCTGCTCTAATTTTTTTTTTTTTGGTTAAATTTAGTAGTCCATACAATTATCATCTTATTATGGCTTTCTTTGTAGCTTTTCTGTAAAGGATCCTTCTTGAGTGCAAAAAGGTGCCTTCCTCCTGGAGACATGTTTACCTTAAGAAAATTTTGGAGCAGAAAACCTTTCCCAAGAAAGTTGTATATTTATTAGCATGTTTTGTTTTTGGGACTTAGAAATTACATAGACATTCTAAATGCAGCCTTCCATAATGAGATTGTAATAACACAGTTGACTGTAAATAATGTCCATTTTGCTTTTGGATGGGTACTATGTTGTTTGCTAAACATTGTTAGCTGTAGGAGTAAGTGATTTGATTGTTTGTGAACTCTTAAATTTATCTTTGGGGTGATTTTGGCTGATGATTTTGATTTGCAGGTCTCTCTCTCAAAACTAACTAGCCTGGAATTAAGGCCACATGTTATTGAGAGTTGTTATCTGTCAAAATATCAGGTTGTTTATATCTGCTGATTTCATGTTATGCGTGTTTGTTTGTTTGATCAATTGAAACTTTTAGCTATGATAGAGTAAGTGGCTGATGATTTTGATTTGCGTGTCTGTTGTGTGATAATCGTCTTTTCTGAATTTTGTGCTGATTTCATGTTATATATGATTATTTGTTTGTTTGATCAAATTGTATTATTTGTTTGTTATGCTTACACATATATTATAGCTCTGCTTCTCTTAGTGTACAAGGCTTGGTAATGTTACCTTGCAATGTTTTCTTCTATTTTAGCTTTAATTAGTTTGAATCATTCCTTCATAACCTTGAATTTTGCTTATTCTATTTGCAGGTTTGGGAATATCTAGTGAAATGTTACCTAAAGAGTCACTAAGTGATCAAGCATGGAATACCAAGCAATGAAGCAAAATATATTTTCTTTCATCATGTAAATTCAGCTAGCTAGGAAACTTTATAGCAATGACATGTTACTTGGATTCAATATTTGGTGGATATAGTGGAATTTTATTGATGTATCACATTGCTTTTGGCGTAAATATTAATCATTGTTCATTGGATAATGATTTCAAGCACTAATATAGTAAACTTCACACAATTAGTCATTGTTCATTAGGTAAAATGGAGCATTATTATCAATGCACAAAATCCAGAAAAGACGATTATCACACAACAAAATTTCTAATGTTCACACAATGAATCCTTATATAACATGCAACGGTTCTAACAATCATACGTTGTCTGATTTACAATCACACAACTGTAATAACTAGAATACGTTATCTAAAACTAGCACACAACAATAAAATTTCCAAAAGTGAAGTGTGAGGATAACTCATACAACAGAGAAAATAAAATGCTGTTGTCTGATTCGCCTTTCATACAACGGCTCGGAAATAACTTTCGTTGTGTGAATGATGCCAATGACATGTGCAGCATGACTGCGCGGCAACTGTGGCTGCCATCTGCCGAGAGAAGGCACAATAGTTTTGACCAAATAAGTGTTGACTGTTTGTGATTCACACAACGGGTTTCCACCGTTGTGCCATTTTTCATCACACAACGCTCCGATACACAACGGAGATCATCCAAATCACACAACGAATTTGGTCCGTTGTCTGTTCGCTTTTTTGGCCTAGTGCAAATGGCACCTTGATTACAGTTGTTACAGAAACTCTCTACGCTCTTAGGGCAAATAGTACCCTATGAATAACCAACGAATTCCATGCGAAAATGCATGTAGAGAACGGAAATGAGTTCCTTTGCATTACCTCTAATGATTGCGAACAAAGACGTATCTTAGAGAAGTTTATGTGTCTCTCTAGTGGACTTTATGTCACTATTCGAGCTATTAAATCCAATAAAGTTATGAGAGAAGATCTCTTGGATTTAGACACATATTGGCTTTGTCACGACATGATAGATCATCCTGGTCATGATATGATGATCCGTCTACAAAAGACTTCACATGGACATCATTTCTTTCGAGCGAAACGAAGCATGAATCACAAGTTGATTTCTAGACTAAGTGTGACCGACGCTGCTGCCTAGGGCACCGCCTCCGTCCACCACCAGCCTAGGGCTGGCGTAGTCCCTATCCATGACTCCATGGATGGCGTCCATCATGGTGATGGCTCCCTAGGTGATGCTGCAATCACCAACTTGCTTCAAAATAGCGTTTCAGACGCTCAGGCCTAACCAAAATTCTCATTGGTTGCTTCTAAAGCCTCTCACTCGTTTTACTAAAGCCTGTTCCTTAGGGAAATTAGGACTGAGACCGTCCTATGCAAAGGATATGACATTACTCATTCTGTTCTTACAAAGAATCCGTAGGGATTTTGTGGATTGATTCAACCAACTTGCGGACGTTTAAATATCTCATGATGTTGGTTGACACGCAAACACACTGGTCACGTGTTGTGCCATTGTCCACTTGTAATGCTGCTTATGCTACACTCCTAGCACATATCATACAACAACGGGCTCACTCCCCGAATCATCCTATTTAGTCAATTGGATTTGACTATACTAGAGAGTTTACATCGCAAGACTTTCGATGGATATTGCAATGGGCTTGATGTTGGACATCACATTCCCATGTACACACCCAATTGGTCTCGCGAAAACGACTACGATGGTAGTCCGAACATTGGTAATGCGCACCAATCTTCTTACATCCGCTTGGGGTGATGCAATATCGCATGCAGCTATGCTAATTCGTCTACGACCTAATGCCACTCCATGTACCTCTGCGTTACAACTAGTGACTGGGTACAGTCTTTTGTACTTACGCACATTTGAGTGAGCCATTTTGGTGCCAATTGCGCTGCCACAGCGCTCTATGATGGGTCCTTACAGACGAATGGGCAACTACGTTGGATTTGAGACTCCAACAATCGTCCGCCTCTTAATGCCCTTGCCAGGCGATCTCTTTACCGCTAGATTTGCAGGTTGTCACTTTGATGAGACAGTCTTCCCGTCGTTCGGGGGAGATAAGAACACAGATGTTCAACAGGAACGACAGGAATTGTCGTGGCCTGTCCCCACTATGTCTCATCTCGATCCCTGTTAAAGTGACGAGATCACACAAATATGCTGCAAACAAACCTGCAAGGAAGGACGTCCCTACGAGAGGACGTAGCGCCACCGCACACGGAGGTGGGTATAGCGCCAACGCCAAAGAGAGTGGCACTCTGGCGTTACAGGCCATGGCCCCAGCTAGGATGCGTGGGAGGCCCGTGGGTTCGAAGGATACTTTGGCACATTCCAATCCTTTGATCATCAAGACTCAAAATCAATCTCATGAGAGACTTCCGGGTTATGGTTATCGTTGGGGGACGCCTCAACGTCAGAACCTATTCCTGAGAATAAAGAGCTCTATGAAACTTACACTAGTGTACATGAGACGTGGGATAGAAACTCCATCCTAATGATGATGTAGTTGCGCATGCGCATGAGTTTGTTGAGTCCGATGATATCGAACCACGCTCCGTTGATGAATGAACGCCAACGTAGAGAAATTTGGCCTAAATGGAAAGATGCGATCCAGGTTAAGATGAATTCTCTAATGAAGAGGAAGGTTTTCGAGCTAGAGATGCCAACACCTCCTAATATAAAACCTGTTGACTAATGGGTCTTCGTTAGAAAGCGTAGTGAGAAAAAGATATGGTAATCTCGCCTTATGGCGCAAGGCTTCTCACAAAACGCCCTGGAATTGACTACGATGAGACATATTCTCTCGTAATGGATGTCACTGCACTCTACTACCTTGTCAGTTTGGTAGTTTCCGAATAACTGAACATACAGCTTACAAATGTGGTCAGTACAAATCTCTATAGGGATCTAGATACGGAATATACATGAAGGTTCATGGTGAACTTCATTTACCCAAGTCAAGTAGCTCTAGACCATGGAGCGCGTTTACAAAGAGGTTGAAACGCTCACTAAAGTGACTACTTGATTGGGAAGGGATATGCCCACGCGTTTCTATGACAAGTTTTGGATTCTATCGCGGTTCATGTTGGACATGATCTTCATTAGAAGCCCTTAAAGAGTTAAGGGAAACCGCTGAACACTTGAAATCCGTAGTTTGAGATGAAGGATTTTGGGAGAACACGATTATGGCTCGGTTTGGAACTTGAGCATCGTGTCGATAGATGCTTAGGCATTTTTACAAGGTCAAGCCTTCGAGCACCCCCATGATCGTCCGTAGTCTTGATCCTGAAAATGATCCTCTTCGTCGAAAGGATGATGACGAAGATATGTTAGAGGCAGAAGTGCCTTACTTAGTACAATAGGCGCATTATTGTACTTATCCCAATGCACAAGACCGGACATCTCATATGTTGTGAACTTGTTAGCTAGATATAACTTTGCACCAACGCGACGCCATTGGATTGGTGTAAAAGATATCTTTCGATACTTGAGATGTATGAATGATATGGGCTTGTTCTATCCCTACAAAGAGATGATGGATTCGGACCCATCACACACCAGAAACGCCGCCAACACTGGCCTGCGTTCTCTATCCCCATCCCAAAACGACATGTGTTTTGGAAGGTTTTGCTGATGTTGGGTATCTCTCTCACCCACACAATGGTCATTCCCAATCCGGTTAAATGTTCACCATGGGAAAAGACCGTGACATCTTGGAGGTCTACATAATAGACTCTAGTCGCTATATCTTCGAACAATGCAGAGATCATTGCTCTTCACAAAGTGGTTCGTGAATGTATTGGATCCATAATTTCGCATGTTCGAACAATTGTGGTTTGAAGTCTACAACAGATAAGCCTACGAGCATTTAGGATAATGCTACTTGTTTTGAACAAATGAGGCAAGGCTACATCAAAAGCGATAACACCAAGCATAATCAGCAACAACAGACACTCCTCGAGATCAAAGTGAACTAGATTCAATCTGAGGACAGTGAGGCAGACTTGTTTACTAAGTCATTGCCCAAATCCACGTTCGAGAAACATGTGGCAAGAATTGGCTTGCAGAAATTATCTGAACTCCCATGATCGTAGTCATCAGGGGGAGGCGCAGACATCAGGGGGAGATGTCTACATGTTCACCTCAAAACGTGAAGGGTGTGTTGTGCTCTTTTTCCCCTTCGACTGAGGTTATTTTTGTCCCACTGGGTTTTTGTTACTCGGCAAAGTTTTTAATGAGGCAACGAGAGAAGCACCGCGTTTGGGCAACACAAGGGGGAGTGTTCAAGGAAAACCTAATTTGTGTTTAGCCCAAACTCTAGGTTACTTGACCTAGTGGTAATATGATTTAATTAGAAGGATCTAGAATCCTATTCAATGTAGAATTACTTTCCTTGTATGATTGAGATTCTATGCATTGTAATCCTCTATATAAAAAGCCCCCTATTATCAATGAGAACACACAGCAAATTCCTCTCAAATTCAGTTTCTCTACAACAGTTTTCTCATTTTATTGTTTTTGTTAATAATTGTAGTTGAGGACAATTTTGAAATTTTAAAATAAAAATTTGGTTTTAGGGTGAACAAAGTGTTTAGTAGGGTAGAAATAGCTGCACCCTAAAAAATCTCATATTTTTTTCCCCAAAAAAAATGTCATTTTTCTAACACGGCTCTTCCATGTGACATATATCATATGTGATGTAATTAATGTTAACAAACTAATGAACAATTTATATGATGAGAAACCCATGTAACCAACAGGCTAGGGCTTTCTTATAAAAAAACTTTTTTTTTTGAATGATTGGATCAAAGCATACCATTCTTGACCTGTGGTATATCTTCAAGAACTGAACTCTCTAAATCGAGCGGTCTTTTGTTGAGAATTAATTATAGTACTGTTGGGAAAAATAAAAAATATGATTAATTTCAGTTTACCCCCCCCCCTGAGGTTTAGGGGTGTCATCATTTCACCCCCCAAACTCTCAATTTCACTTTTTTACCCCCTGAACTTTCCAATTTTTATCTTCCGTGCCCAATATCTCATTTTCCGTCCAAATTGGAGGTTAAGTCCGATAATGGGGCCCACTTTGAGGGCTAAAATGGTCATTTCAAGCCAAAACAAAAAACCAAAACAAAAAACCCTCTCTCTTTCACGTTCGGGGGTTTCTCTCTCTTCACCAATCCCTCTCTCTCTCTCTCTCTCCCCCCCTCCTTCCTCTTCCGCGGCCAAGAACCTCATCTGTCCACAATTTTCCTCACTTAATAACTAACCAGAAATAATGTCCTTCACTTTCATAACACAATACACACAAACAAAGACACCCAATTCCAATTCTGAAATTTCTAAACCCCCAAATATGCATATCAAGAACAAAACCCAAATTTCCAATTCCAAATCCAAACTCACTCACAGAAATGTACGAAACAACAAAGATCTAAGAACCCACAGTGCTCATAACTCAACAACCCAAAAAGCAAAGACCTTTACCCTAATTTGGATCCCCTGACGTCCCAGGCTCCGACTCATCAGCCGAAACGGGTCTCTGAGCTTCGATAATGGAAGGCAGTGTGTTCTTGAGCTGCTCCGGTACAGTGGCTCGGTACTCTTGAATCTTCACCGCCATTTCGGTGACTTGGCACTCCAACTCGTCCAGCTCGTCGGCGTCAGGGCTAGAGGCCATGTGAGGAGGGATGAGGATGTTGGCCTAGTAGTCGGCCCATCTCGGGTCGTTCTCGTAGTCGTAAGTCACCGCCGCTATCTTCTTTAGCTTCTGTGGGTCGTCCGTTTTCAGCGATGATCGGACTTTGTACGAGGGGAGTAGGAGTTCTCGGTGACTAGCTTCTCGAGGTCGGAGATGGAGGCGGAGATTTGTTCGAGGAAGGGTTTGAGGTGAGTGGGATCGGTGAGTCCACTTTGTCGCGCCCTTAATTTTTAACAAAATTAAAAATCGATATATAATCTCATACTTATATATGCGCGATCGTTCAGCCATCAATACAAAATACCTGGAAACTTTTCCCTTTTAACCTAAGTACACATTAATGCCCTGAACCCACAATAATAACATATACTCGCCCTCCACAGAGTTAGGTAATACAACAGCTTACGAATTAAATAGCCACAACAAAATAAAACGTAAATGCTCCTCAGAGCTCACTACAAGCGGAAGTCTTAATAACGGTAAAGTCACATAAATGACTTCCTACCATTAAGCTCCAAGCACGCTACCTCAGCTTCAGCCACGCTTATCCTGACCTGCAACAATAACCCCTACACCGTTTGAATGGTGCACCGGGTTGCCACACAACAAACCCAGTAAAATTTTGTAAGCCCGTATGAGTAACTCAAAACACACACGCACAACTCACCCAACGAGGAAACACATCAACTCGTAAAAAGGGACAGACACTCTGTTTTCCCAAAACAGTACATTTTTTTCCCAAAAGAAACAAATACAAGTCACCCCGTGACAAGATCATATTAATTGAAACTCTGACAATTTACATGTGATACACAAGTCCTCCCCGAACATTTAAAAGAAAGCATCCCCGAAACTCCCTTTTAAAAACATGTACTCATGAGCATCAGATAGCTCCCCGCTACCCCCCATGATGTACCAATGACAAATCAGTCCAACCTAGACACACAACACATCAACACACCCTCAATTATACCTATCGTTAACCTAACAAATAAAATATGATTCACAAGTCCTCCTAAGACATTTACAAGAAACAATCCCCGAAACTCTATTTTAAAAACGCATACTCATGAGTATCAGATAGCTCCCCGCTACCCCCAATGATGTACCAACAACAAATCTTGACACTTCCCAAACAAGAGGAATTCCCAATTCCTAACACATTGTCTCCCGAAAAGTCAAGCCTCAAGCAATAGAATGAAACCCATCAATCCCTATTGCATAAATCACCCCTCTACCCACAAGAATATACATATTTCACGTAAATATATATACACACGTAGTCATTCACTCAGGAATACTACTAATACCAACAATAGTTTGCAGTTAACTAAATAACTCTAAAAACAATAAAGATATTCCGTTCATTAATGAACCTTGTGAGATTACTCACCTTGAAACTCCCGCTGCGTCTTCAATACAGAACAAGGCAGCCACACCACAAAACAACCATCCAAGGATACCACGTCAAGTACCTAATCATATACGGTTTCTACTTAGCAATAATTCACATTTGATTTAAGTTCGAAACCCATGTTTTGAACTAAAATCCCCCAAAGTGGCGCCAATCGAGGAAAAATGACATCCGAGACCTCCCAAAGTCTCCAGAATACTTCTACGATTGATATGACCAACCCACAAGTCGATCGGAAGCTCGAATCCTCACGGATCGAATAAATCGACCGGTATGAAACCGTAAAAATCATAACAAATCCATACGAACTCCAAAATTTGCATATTATATATCAAAACGCTCGTATCAACGAGTAGAACATATATAATACCAAAAACAGTTCCCTATATGGCCGGAAAGCCACCAGAACGCCACCACAAGCAGTGGCGCACCGCCGCCTGCCAAAACTCAATATTTCACAAAACTCCCAACATCAAAGCTGTTCATCTAAGCATGCTTGTGAATTTTCATAACTAGCTCAAAGTCAGAAAACAAGTATAAAGAGTCGAAACTACCTCACAAGTTTTGGATTTTTGCTCAAACTGAGTTAAACCGATTTCCATGTAAATCGATCCAAACAAACACCATAGATCGATCAGGAAGCCTTCTCTGAACTCAACCAAGGAAGCATGAAGCCACGAAGTCGTCGGAGCTGCGTTTTCCGACCGGGTCCGAATACACCAACTCCGCCGCCTTCTAGCGCTATCACCGCCGCGAATCGCTGATAGAGGACACCACAGGGAGGAGCAGACGGCAACGACAAACCGATCTGGAAAGTTTCGTCGCCGGAGACAGCCGGAGCTCGCCAGAAAAGCCAGGTCGGGTTTCAGGGTTGGGGTCAGGTCAGTTAAGGGTGAGGAGAGAGAACGGAGCGTTTCTGGTTTCTAGAAAAGGAAATGGAAAATGGAAATAGTAAGTTTCCAAAATGGAAACTCCTATATATAGAATTTTCCCAAAACTTCAAACGCTCATAACTTTCACATACGAACTCCGATTTTCGCGTTCCGTATGTCCACGAACCGTATCGATGCGCTCTACAACTTTTGTGAATGAAGTTTTTGGAGAATCCCAATGACTAAAAAGTCAACCCTTGCACCCCTCCCTAAATGACGCTTTTTGAATAATTATTCGCCCGAAACACTTCCGCTCCATCTACGAAACCGTCTGATACCCACAATTTAAATTCCGTAAAATCCTCGGAAAAAAATACGAATTTCTGGGGCATCACACACTTGGGTGTTGACTGAGGACTTGGAGATGGGGAAGCAGGAGAGGAAGGCGGAGGTGGACTCGAAGGAAGGGGAGGGGTCGAAGGAGTTGGCGGCGGCGAGGCGTGTGAGGGAGGTGTCGAGAGGGAGAGATAGATTTGGAGATGCAGATCTCTGAGAGAGAGAGAGAGAGAGAGAGAGAGAGAGATAGATTTGGAGTTGCAGATATGTGTGTGTGTGTGTGTGTGTGAGAGAGAGAGAGAGAGAGAGAGAGAGAGAGAGAGAGAGAGAGAGAGAGAGAGATGAAAGAGAAATCGAAAGTGAAGGAAAAAGGTTTTTTTAGTTTTTGTTTTGAGTTTTTTTTTCCTTTGAAATGACCATTTTAGCCTCAAAGTGGGTCAAATAGTCAGACTTAACGTCCAATTTGGACGGAATCAGAGAAATTGGACACGGAAGATAAAAATTGGAAAGTTCAAGGGGTAAAAAAGTGAAATTGAGAGTTTGGGGGGTGAAATGATGACACCCCCAAACCTCAGGGGGATAAACTGAAATTAATCCTAAAAAATAAACGAGACAACAAGTCTAAAATGATTCGAAATGAAATAACCATCCCTGATGATGGCATGTAAATGGTTACATTAAAGCAAATACTTGTTTAAGTAAATCCAATACGTACTTAAAAATTAAGCAAGTTTTTAAATTTTATAAATTTAATATATAGGCTTATCGTGTCGTCAATGATAAAGAGTGGACTTTTATCTTGCTTAATTTTTAATGAGGCAACTTTCATATCTATTTATATTATTTTTAAGAGAAGAGACTTTTTTAGCCAAAACTGAAAATTTTGACAGATTTAACTCTGAAATATTAAAAAACTTTGAAAATAAATTAAATCACAAGGGTAAATATGACAATTATAAAATAGATTTTTATTAAAATTATTAAAAAGAAATGATCCCACAACCCCATATATTTCTCCCACAACCCCACATATTTCTCTCCCACTATTTTCTCTTTGCAATAACTATTTTATTTTATTTATTTTTTATTTTCTTAAAAAAAAAAAAAACTACCGCACATGCAAAGCATGTATGAATAAGGCTAGTGTATATATATTAGGGCTGGGATGGTTCGGGTTTGCCGGAAAAAAAAAAAAAAAAGAACTGAGACCGAACCGACAGGACAAGATTCGGGTTGGTTTGATGATTTCTAAACTCTGAAACCGAGAAAAACCAGAACCAACAAGAATCGGATTGGTTCCACGATTGTTCAGTTCCATTTGTGGAAGTACCTCTTGCACTTGGAATTCAAGAACAGGAAAACCTAAACCAAGCCACAACTCCAGTATTAGTGATCGAGACGATAAGTATAGAAATCGATCAGAGAGAGAGAAGAGAGAGAGAGAGGTCCAGTTAGGCTTTGGTGTTTAAGCTGAGAATCGGAGCGGATGAATTTGATGCCCGTAGTCCCCTACCCAGGTAGATCTCGGCGCCACTGAAGCGGCAAAACTCAGTCTTGAGAACCATGGCTGCTGCTTGCTAATAGTTTTTTTCCGACTAGGATGAGACTGGAATAGTTGAATACGAAGAAGTGAATGAGGAGGAGGAGGAATAGGAGAGAAGAAGAATAGTTGAGGCTAAGAGGGAAGAGATGGAACCGTGGAAGTATAATTAAAAAAGAATCAGAGAATAGAGAAAAGGAGGTGGTGGGGCCGAGAGACATATTGAAATGGGAGTCTGTGGTTTGTATTTAATTAGAGAAAAGAAAGTATAAAGGCAAAAGCACGTGAGTTAGCCATTAAGAGGTTGCCTATTAAAATACTGCCACCTAATTATATATTGGGTAAAGTGTAATCATACATTGCATTCTCAGTTCGGGTAAAACGAGAAACTATAGTTGAGAACCGGAACCGAACCGAACACTGTAGCATCTGAACTGAACCGGAGCAAAACAACTAAATTAAGATGGAAAACCGACCCAAACCGCACTGAGCCGGTCGGTTCGGACCAGTTCCTCGGTTTTCTGGGTCTAAAATCCCAGCCCTAATATATATATATATATATATATATATATATAGAGAGAGAGAGAGAGAGAGAGAGAGAGAGAGAGAGAGAGAGAGAGAGAGAGAGAGAGAGAGAGAGAAGACTTCCTTACTTTTGATAGAATTGTAAGGAAGATGAAAAAGATGATGAAAAGCCCAGAAAAGAGAGAGAGAGAGCTTTGTATATTGATGCAAAAAAAAAAAAATACAACCTTGCACACAATACACCAGACTTGTTTTTCTACTTTATACTTCTACATTTACTTAATACGATTAACTTTCCCTTTTTACCCTTAACACCCCCCTTAGCGGGTTATTCCATGTGTGCATGCCTCACGGCCACACAGACTCCACGTCACCCAATGTTGTCCATGTATACGGCTTGAAAATTCGCCACATGTGCAGAGTATATTGAGAATATATACATCCCACATGAGACATATCAAATATGAGACATTTCCTATAAGTTTATAAGGGTTTGGGCCACTCTATCCATTGTCAATTGATTTTGGATGTGAACCCCAGATTACTTTATCAACTTTAAGAATTTGAAGATTTTTACTATTTTACACTAATATATAACCAAATTTAATGATTTCGACCTTTGATAATTTACATTCCTATGCAAGAATTGTGTCTACAAAAAATCAACCAAATTCATAATCATTTGGTCATTGAAAATTGTGTAAACACATGTAGTCCGTTAGATTAAATTAAAATGAACATTGCGATAATCAAATGGTTAAACGTTTTCCGATTTAATTAATTTTTTGCATGATTCATATGTGTGTAGGTAACTAGAGAATGAGTGGTGTTGATTATTAAAATACATGCTAAAAGTAAAAACATCCTCATTTTTCAAGTTTGAGTGTGTGTGTGTGTATATATATATAGTCTTTCTATGCTGAAGGCCTCCTTAGATTTTAAAATCTAAGGATTTCATTGAATCTACTCACTTTTCGTTCGCATATCCACATCTCGACCGTTTAGTTTTTAGATCCTAATGTATAGATCACTTCTGCAAATTTTCAGCCAAATTGATAATTGTTAAGGTATCGAACTAGATTAAATCAATGATCGAACCGAATCTGTCCAACTTGAACCATTCGTGTTCATAATTGTAAATCACAGTTTTGAATGCCTTAATGATTATTAATTTGGTTGAAAATTTGCAGAGATGATATACTCATATATACCTAAAAATTGAACGGTCGAGATGTGGATATAGAATCGAAAAGTGAGTCTATTCAAGAAAATCCTTATATTTTAAAATCTAAGGAGGTCCTTAACATAGAAAGACTATATATATAGGCCGGATCAGAAGCGGACGTCCGCAACTGATGCAAAAGTGCGGACACCACTCACAAAGGCTTGAGGCTGTGCGGATGGCGGCTCTAGTTCTGTCCTCGGAGACCAAGGACACCCTGGACGGCGTTACCATCAAGTTGAGGGAAAACGTGATCGAAGTCGGAGGTCTGCGCAGGAAGTTCAACATAAACTCCTAGCAAATTAATTTCGACTTCTAACTCGTCACTGAGGAGTCCACCGACAAGAAAAATCTCAAGATGGAGGCCTGGTTTGGCACCAACAATATCAGCGCCACCATCCGCGCCACCCCGAGCAGTTCAGAGAGTCGTCTGCACTTTTGCATCTTTGCGGACGTCCGCCTTTGATCCTATATATATACTAGATGGCCCCACACACTGTGTGAAATTGAATTTTTTTTTTTTTTAATAAAGAGTGGGTAGTTTTTCATGGAATGATAGAAGTGGGTAGTTTGATTATTTGTTTCTCATTTTCACATTTTTTTATAATTTCTGTTTATTTTGTAATTTGACTATATCACCCCTATCTGTTTTATGAGTTGTATAGTTTTTTAATATTTCAGGGTCATTTTGGTATATTTTTTTCTATTTTGGCTAATAAAGTATCTTCTCTTAATATCTTGATTTCGAACAAAACTCGATTATTCTTAAATTTGGCCTAGAGAGATCCATTATTGAATTTGACACTGTAGTTCTAGTTGTCTAACCAAGGAGCCCTCCAACTTGGGCGTTGTCGGAAAGCTTAATTAGTTATCTTGAAGTTCAAATCATGAGAATCAAGAACACTCGATCGCCACAATGCACGTCTAGGTAAATGCTTGACCACTAGAAATGTAAGCCCCAACGCTCAAAGCGTAGTGATCCACTTGATATGGAAGCCAAACAGAATCTATGTCCAGCATTTCAGCTCTGTTCTTGAATGGTGATCGAGCGATCTCCAATGCAAGACTTGCATCACATGGATTTTGGGGCTGTGTATGTGGTTGAAGGTTAGTTGTGGCTTTACTCTAGACGTATGCAAGAACTAGATCAATACATCAATTAATCATCAACCATAAACACTCTAAGAGATTGCCCACTTACACAACAATTTTTATTTTTAAACCCCGCTTACCCAAAACTCTAAGAGTTAGACATGTTTTCTTCATATTTTTGGACCGTTTTGCCCTTTTCTAATTGTCAAAGCTGAAAATTAAAATAGAAAGAGATAGAGAGAGAAATTTTCCGATTTTAGAGAGAGAAGCTCTGCCATTTTAGAGAGAGAGAGAGAGAGAGAGAGAGAGAGAGAGAGAGAGAAGCTGCGCGGTTTCTGGAGAGAGAGCTCTGTGATTTCTAGAGGAGAGAGGAGCTGTGCTGTGATTATCACCATGGACCGAGATCGAGCTCTTGCTTGTGTTCCTCCTTCATCGTGGTTTGATTCTTTTCTTCATCGTTCTCAAATTGTTTGATTTTAGCTCGGTTTAATTTGTTTGATTTCAATTTCTAGGTCTTTTGTGTACGTTGTGTTAGTTTTGAAATTTTTGGGTTACGAACTGATTTTAGTGAATCTAAGCTTTGTGTTAAGTTCGAACTCTGCGATTTCTAGAGAGAGAGGAGCTGTGCTGTGATTATCACCATGGATCGAAATCGAGGTCTTGTTTTTGTTCCTCCTTCATCGCGGTTTGATTCTTTTCTTCATCGATCTCAAATTGTTTTATTTTAGCTCGATGCCTCGATCTAATATGTTTGATTTGAATTTCTGGGTCTTTTTGTGTACATTGTATTAGATTTGAATTGATGTGTTAATTTTGAAGTGATTTTGGTGAATATGAGCTTCGTGTTTAGTTGAACTGGTTGTATTGTAGTTTTGACTATATTATTGGGGGGCAATAATCTGTCTATTGGGGGGTAGTAATATGTGTTGGTTGTTATTCTGTCTCTCTAGGTTTTGTTTAGTGATCTTTTCCTTTGTGTTAAGAGCAAATTGTTACAGTTTATGAAGTGTTTTGGTTGTTCTGACTACATCATTGGGGGCCAATAATCTGTCTATTGGGGGGCAATAATATGTCTTAATTGTTATGAAGTCCCTATAATAGTTGTTCAATGATCTTTTTCTTTGTGTTCAAAGTAATTTGTTGCTACTTCTGATGTGTTTTGGTAGTTTTGAAATTATTATTGGGGGGTAATAATCTGTTTATTAGGGGCAATAATAGTTTTGTTTTGTTGATTTTTTTGCAGGAATATGGGTGATCCTTTCGTTGCTAGGTGCTTTTATTCTGGAATAGGTTATATGATTCCTCTGAAGTAGTAGTACATGTTTTTGGACAGAATTGTTAGGTTTTACAGTTTTTATTGGGGGACAATAATAGGTTTATTGGGGGGGCAATAATTGTTAATGTCCAGGCTCATTGTAACATTTTTCTTTTGAGGATGATTGATATTGACTTTTATTTTGATTTTTGTTGCTTTTTAAGAAGTGAATTAAATTTTGAACAGGATTACAGTGACTGTTTATAAGAGGTATATTGCGGGGCAATGGAGATTTTATTCCCCCCCACCCCCCAATAAACATGTTTAAAGGACTTGTAATAATTTGAATGCAACAAAAGTATATCATATCATCCAAATAATATCATTTCACCGTAATTGAAGAATAAATTGCATAGGAGAATGTACAATCCCTACTTTCGGAATCCCTATGTTAAATTCCTACTTTCAAAATAAAGATCCTCCTTTATAGTACATTAGAAGTTAGATATCATGTTCATGATCTCAGTTTTCACTTTCTCCAAGCTGCATCAAGAGGCATGATTCACTCAACTGTGTGATTCCTCTTCAGAATCACTCAATAGGTTGAATCTTGGTCTTGCCATTCTGCGCACAAACAAAACCAAAATCATTATCTTAGACTTTCAAACTCGAAGTTTCTAACATTACACTACTACAAAAATTGAATCATACCACACCTCTCAGACGACGCATCATAATTTTTTGTCATCTGATTGATTTTTATTTTTTTGTACGTCATTTTTATAAAACCTGTCATCTGATATGGAATTATGAACTAGTTCACAAGACGTTTAAGGATAAAAATGTTGTATGACCCTAAATAAATTGAGCCGCAAGTTTCCCACCATGTCTGTGATGCCAAACCTCGTCTCAAACCCCAAATTTTCCCCCAATATGTATTAATCATATGACGAGAAATAATAAAACTGTGGTCTGATTACCTGCTGGCAGAAAGGAAGAAGATTTCCCACCATCATTTTTCTCCAACTCCCCAACGAGGGAAGTCAAATTGATAGGAGACAAATTTCAAATTTTAAACTCATGTACTCACACCACATTTTTATAAAATTATGTTATGTGAGTCTTTGTAGGGCTTGTCCAAATTCATAGGGCAGGGCTTGAAACCCTACACTTAAGCCAAAAAAATAAGAAAAATAACAACAGATCGACCCAAAACCCTCACTCTTCACTCTCGGCAGCGCCCTGCGCCTCACTCTCTCTCGACACAAACCCAAAACCAAAACCAAAACCGTTTTGCTCACTCTCTCTCTCCTTGACAAACCCTATCTCCTCTTTGACAAACCCCAACCAAAGCTCTCTCTCTCTTCGACAAGCCTCGACCAAAATCTGATGGGTTATTCCATCTAGGAAATAGCGAAGGCCTTCATCGACGACCACTCCGAGCTCACCGCTGACCTCTTCACCTAGGCCATCGTCGTCGACCCCAACAACTCTGTGCTCTACTCCGACCGCCCTCAACCCAACATCAAATCCAACAATCTCACCGGTAAAAACCCCTTCTCTCTCTCTTTTGCAATTTCCGAAGCTTGTTCTTCGTCGTCCTCTTGTTTTGTTTCTGAGACATAAAATTGAAGAAATTGAATCAAAGATAGGAGACCTCAGATTGCCAGGGCTTTGAAATTGGAGTCGAATTAATTAGGGTTAAGGATTTGCGTCGATTTTCAAGAGGCTTCAAGATTTTGATCACGATTCAGGTTAAGAAGACTTTTCGGTATTGGATTTGAAATTTAGTTATGGGTCACTGGATTTGAATTTTGTGGTTTCAGCATTGGGTTCGAACATTGGAGCTGTGGATTTGGGACTGAAGGCAAAAATGTCAAAATTGGGTCTAAGAAGGTTTCTGGGTAAGCGGGTGAGTTTTATGTTCTTCAATCTTCTGGGTCGATGAGTTTTCTCTTAGCTTCCTTGATTTTTCCACGTTTTCTCATCTAGATCTCCTTGTTTTCTCAATTTCAAGTTTTCTGGGATTCAAAGTTGGGTGCTTTTTCCTCAGTTGCTTGTTTCAGTGACATAAAGTTGGTTAATTCTTCCATTTTTGGGTCTCTTTTGTTTTGGGTTCTGGATCTTGTTGCTATTGCATGCTAGGTTTCTGGAGAGATTTTGGTTCTGGAAGTTGATCATTCTCAGTAGATTTGGTTTTTCTTCCTTGAATGTTAGATACTAGGTGGATTAGAGTTGGAATTTTTTATCAGGAAGTTGGAAATTGAGGATGTGATGGTTTTTGGGCTCTTAAGTTTTGTGTGAGGAGTTTGAGCTTCTTTGCTGTTGCCAACTCTGTTGGGGGTCTTCAGGGAAACAATGTTTCATGCTTAGGTAACTTGTAGTGTTCTTCTTCCTTGAATGTTATTAGAAGCACGTTTTTGTTCTCAGGTTATTTAGTGAATTGAGTGTTTTAGTTTAGTTTCTAATTTTATAATGTCTTGACTCTTTGAATGTAGGTTCAAACTCTGACTAACCGCAAAGAGAAGTTCCGTAAATTTCTTGAATCATATAAGCCGAGTCTTGTATACTTGTGTACATGCATGTACATTTGCAAGCATAATTAGCTATAATGGGCCACGCTCATTGTACCGCCAAAGGTACTAATTCCAACTAAAGGAATGACATGCAGACACACCGCCAGACAGGCTACGGCCTCGGCGTCGGACCACCTCCAGATCGCCGCCGACGCGCCGCCACGCGCCACGCCAAGATGGATCAGAAGCTTTTGAAATTGGGAACTGAAGCATGTCAGTCCCACATCGAAAACAAAGAGAAGATCAACCTCTTCCTCACCTATAAAAGGTTCTCTCCTCTCTCCTCATTAGGGACGCATTCAATACTTACCTACTGTTACTTTGTCAACACAAATACATTGACTAACTTAGGCATCGGAGAGCAGAAGACCGCCCGGCGCGGTCTCCCTCTGACGCCCATTGTATTTCATTTGACAGGTGACGGTAGCTTCGAGAACAACACAAGTATTGATCCGCCCACCGGATCAACGTTAGCTAGGGTCCAGCTACCGCTGGACTTTTAGGCATCAACATTGGCGCCGTCTGTGGGAATCCTTGAACAAAAGGCCATCCCACCACACTCACCATGACTAACGGTAGTGGGGGAAATTCTGAAGAGCAGGCAGACCATCCCTCCATCCCCCAATCTTCCGACCCAGCGGTGGGCGTTAACCGCGCACTATTCACAACCCCGGTCAACCCCGGTGGTGAGGTAGATCCAAGTGGCAGTCGCCCGCCGGGCCAAGACCTCGTCACTATGTACGAGCTAGCACTAGCGGATCTCCATAGGGCAAACAGGGAACGTGAGGAGGAGCGCAAGGAAAAGGCCGAGGCCCAAAGACAGGTGGCTACGCTTATGGAACGTTTTGAGGAACTGAAAAGGACGCTGGCGGCCACCGCCCGCCCAGCACTGAGCGGGCAATCACATAACACCAGGCATAGTCGACCCAGCACCGGCACATTGGTACCAGGGCCGGCCATACAGATGCAGGTACCGTTGAACCCACCTGAATTGTTGGGAATGGGACCACCGCCCATACCTCAACTATTGCTGGAGCAAGTGGCGGAATCACTCCCGCACACCAACCACTCGGAAGCCAGGGCAAGGACTGAAGGCAATCTGCCTATGCCAGGGCGCAGGCCATCCCAGCGGGACATTCAGGCCGATTCCGCCGGCGATGCAACCGCCCAGATATTGGAAAGGATGCACCAACTGGAGCAGAGGTTGATCCGGGCGGAATCGGGCTTCCCAGCACCAACTCGGAATCCGCTCTTCACTTCCAGACCGGGACCCTTCTCCGCTGCAATTCTGCGGGCTGTCAGACCGGCACATGCAAAAACCCCAAAGATGTCGCATTACGGCGGAATGTCCGACCCCTTCGTCCACATGGACACCTTCAAGAAGGTCACCAACAACAAGGGGTTCGACGACGCCACCTTGTGCCACTTGTTCAGCAAAACGTTGGATGGCGAGGCAATGAACTGGTTCTTTGAGTGTCCGCCGGGGTCTGTCAGCTCATTCCATGCACTATCACACGCTTTCCTCTCCCGCTTCATCTTATTGTCCGCCGGTCATCACAACACGAGCCAGCTATTCAGCGTTAAGCAAGGGGAGGACGAATCACTGAAGGCCTTCGTCACAAGGTGGCGAGCGGCAGCGTCTCAGTGCCGCGACCTAGACAAAACTATGGCATCAGCGGCCTTCAGGAAGGGACTTCTCAAGGGACCGTTCCTCTATCACCTCAACTACAATCATCCCAATGCGACGTATGACCACGTCATGAGTGAGGCGGTCATTCACGCTCAGGCGGAATTCATCACATATGGAGAAACCCCACCACCACCAGCAACGCCAACAAAGTCAACACAGCCATCCTCCGGTCACCAGGAAACCGCTAACAAGAACCCCTCAGCACCACCAACTGACAAGAAAAGAGAGTGGCAGCAGGGCCACCACCAGAACAAGAAGCATAAGGACCAGCATTACAACAGGGGAAACCGCCCAACCCATGGGGATAACCGCGGCAAGCAGGCGGAGTCCTCGCAGCGGTATGCAGTTTTCACGGTCCTAACGGTCTCGTATGAAGATATCTATAATCAGTGCAAGGATCTGATTCCACCGCCACCTCCTCCAAAGTACCCAAAAACGGGTAAACCCAGGAACACCGGCAAGTGGTGCAAATACCACGAGGACAGCGGCCACAATACCAACAGCTGCAATGCTCTCAAAACAGCCGTTGAGACCTTGTACCGCGACGGCAAGATGGAACAGTTCAGGGTGCGCCAACCACCACCAGTAATTGCCAACGTCGAGACCTTGGGCCGCATCAACACCATCGATGGCGGTGCTCCTATCACCAACATGTCCCACAGGGCAAGAAAGCGATATGCACGCGCTAATCATCCGAAGGAAGTCTGCAACATCCGCTACGAGAGATCCGCCAAACTCCCAAGATCAGGTTGGGAACCTATTACCTTCTCAGAGGAGGAGGAGCGCGGAGTCCATTTACCCCATGACGACCCATTCTTGGTTGATGCCATTCTTGGCAAATTCTCGGTGGGGAGAATCTTGGTGGATAGCGGGTCCGCTGTCAACGTCATCTTCAGCGGCTGCTACGACCATCTCAAGCGGAACAAAAAACTACTCCAGGATCACGAGCCACTACTCAGCTTTTCCGGAGACGTCACACAACCGCTAGGGTCTGATTACATGCGCTTGGTTATTGGCACTAGTCCGTGCATGGCGGAGGTGCATACAGAGTTCATTATTGTCGACTGTTTCAGTTCGTACAACGCCATTATTGGTCGACCAGCGCTTAACAAGCTCAAGTGCATCATTGCCGGGTACATGCTTCTCATGAAGTTCCCCACGCCCAACGGCACGGGCTGTGTGAGGGGAAGCCAGCAGCTGGCACGAGAATGTTATTCAACGACTATAGCGCGGTCAACACGCCGCCATGAGATTCTGACGGTGGGTAACGAGGCACCACCACCAAACATCTTTGAGGATCCTAGAGATAAGGAGAAGAAATATGTAAAGAAGGAGCCGGTCAACCCGGACACGTCGTTGAAAGTTGTCTGCATCTCAAACGAGCACCCTGAGCGAACAGTCCGCATAGGCGCCCAACTAGATCCAGAGGTGGAGGCAGAACTCACTCAGTTCCTACGTGATAACGCCGCCGTCTTTGCATGGTCCTACGCGGACATGCCAGGTATCTCCCCTGAAATTATCACTCATAAACTGACCATCAAGCCCTCCTTTTATCCTATGAAGCAGAAGCGGAGGGCCTTTGATGAGGAAAAATACCGGGCAATCGGAGAGGAGGTCGCCAAACTACGGAACATTGGATTTATCCGCCAAGTCATCTATCCCCAGTGGATCTCAAATTTGGTAATGGTCAAAAAGCCCAGCGGCAAGTGGCGGATGTGCGTCGACTTCAAAAATCTCAACAAGGCATGCCCAAAGGATAGCTTCCCGCTACCTCGTATCGATCAGCTAGTTGATTCAACTGCCGGACACGAACTCCTCAGCATGATGGACGCTTTCTCCGGATACAATCAAATCAAGATGCACCCTAGCGACTAGGAATGCACTACCTTCACCACCGATAAAGGCCTCTACTGCTACAATGTCATGCCTTTCGGTCTAAAGAACGCCGGCGCAACGTACCAGCGGTTGATGAACGCCATGTTCGCTGAGCATCTGGGAAAAATCATCGAGGTCTACGTGGACGACATGCTAGTTAAGAGCATAAAGGCCGGTGGACATGTGGCAAACCTCAGGATCATAGTAACCATCCTCCTGGCCTATAATATGCGCCTCAACCCAGAAAAATGTTTCTTTGCAGTCACCGCTAGTAAATGTCTCGGCTACATCGTCAGCGAGCGAGGCATCGAGGCTAACCCGGATAAGGTACAGGCCATCCTTAACCTGGCGAACCCTGAGTATAAGGTGGACGTCCAGTGCCTCCAGGGCAAGTTAACCGCCCTTTCTCGATTCATCTCTCGACTCACTGATAAGTGTGCCCCATTCTTCAAACTCCTCAAAACAACTCACAAGAAGGTCATTGACTGGAACCCAGAGTGTCAGGCGGCGTTCCAGGGCCTAAAAGAATACCTGGCGGCAGTCCCTCTCCTTTCTGTCCCTGTGCAAGGAGAAACACTGTTCATCTCTCTAGCGGTCTCGGCAACGGCGATAAGTTGCGCCATTGTCCGACGGGAGGGCCAGGATGAGCTCCCCGTGTTCTACGCCGGCAGAGGCATGAACGGAGCCGAAACAAGATATTCACCGTTGGAGCAACTGGCCCTCGCACTTATCGTTGCCGCCAGACGCCTCCGGCAGTACTTCCAGGCTCACACGATCCATGTGTTAACCAATCAACCGCTGAGGCAAGTGATGCAGAATCCTGAACACTCGGGGCGCCTCAGTAAGTGGGCCATTGAGCTCAGCGAATTCGACATAGAATACAAGCCAAGAACCGCCATGAAGGGCCAGGCGGTGGCGGACTTCATCGCTGAACTTACTGAGCGTCAACCGGAACCCGGTACTCAAGCAGAGCCCGGAACAGAAATAGTAAACGGTGAAGAGGCAACTCCCCCACAGTCGGATTGGAACCTGCATGTGGACGGCTCCGCCTGCGCCAAGGCCAGCGGCGCCGGAGTCATCTTAACAGGACCCGGGGGACTGAACGCGGAGTACGCGTTGAAGTTCAACTTCAAAGCTTCAAACAACATGGCAGAGTACGAGGCACTTATCGCCGGCCTACTCCTCGCCATTGACTCAGAAGCTGACAGCGTCAACATATTCAGCGACTCGCAACTAGTCGTTAACCAAGTCAACGACAGCTTCCAGGCCAAGGACCAGCAGTTAGCGGCATATTTGGGATACGTCAAAACCTTGCTAAAAAAGTTCAAATTTCACTGCATCACACAAATCCCCAGGGAAAAGAACGCTAAGGCTGATTCACTGGCGAGACTGGCAACCGCCCAACCACATCAGAGTCCAGCGGACACAAGGGTGGAATACCTTGACAAGCCAAGTATCACAAAGACCCTGGCAGAGATTTTCAACATTCAGGTCAATCCCAGCTGGATGGACGAAATCATTGCATACAAGCGCAGCGGCACATTGCCAGAAGATAAAGTCCACGCAAGACAGCTCAAACGCAGGGCAACCCGCTACAACATCCAGGATGGCAAGCTTTACCGCCAGGGATTCACCCACCCCAACCTCCGTTGCCTAACCCCAGAAGAGGGAAAGGCCGTCCTAGCACAAATCCACGGCGGAGAATGTGGAAACCACTCGGGCGCCAGATCCTTGGCCAACCGCACAATGCGACAAGGCTACTTCTGGCCCACACTTGGTGATGACGCCTGGCGGATTTCGAGGTCTTGCCACAAATGCCAACAGTTTGCAGATCTCCCCCACGCACCGGCGGAACCACTGTCAGTCATCATCGGCCCATGGATTCATTCCACGTGGGGCCTGGATTTGATGGGAAGGTTCCAAACCGCCAAGGGTCAGTTCAAATACATCATTGTTGCCATAGATTACAACAGTAAGTGGATAGAGGCGGAGCCACTGACGGCAATAACTACCGCAAAGGTAATTCGCTTCCTTTGGAAGAATATTTACTGCCGCTATGGTGTCCCACATACAATCATTACAGACAACGGCACACAATTCAACAATAAGGAACTCATCTCATTTGCCGCCAACCTGGGCACCAAGTTAAGTTTTGCATCTGTCGCCCATCCCCAAACCAACGGCCAGGTCGAAGCAGCAAACAAGATAATCAAGAAGCTGCTAAAAAAGAAGCTCGACGACGCCAAGGGTTTATGGGCAGAAAAACTTCCAGAGGTCCTATGGGCCATCCGGACAACCCCATCTACCGCCACCGGCGAAACTCCTTTTTGTATGATGTTCGGCACAGAGGTGGTCCTTCCTATGGAGGTAACTCATCCTACCGCTAGGGTCGAAGGCTACGGCCCAGAGACCAACAACGACGGTGTCAACTTGGACAGGGATCTCCTAGAAGAAAGAAGATACAAGGCCCATCTGCATAACTTGCAAAACAAACAACGGGTATCGCGTTTCTACAACGCCAGAGTCAAGGCCCGGAACCTCCAACTGGGGCACTGGGTAATAAAGGAAGTCATCCCGCCACCTACAAAACTCCGCCCAACATGGGAAGGCCCATACAAAATCGTGGAAGTCGTTAGCCCAGGCACCTTCTACTTAATGGACAAGGACGGCGTCACGTCGACCCACCCTTGGAATACTGAACACCTTCGGTATTACTACAAATAGTCAAACCGCTACCCAAGAGCATCTTGACTTAGCTAAATTTTTGCTCAAATATTTAGCTAAGGGAAGCTACCCAACGGGTACTACCCCACTGTTGTACACTGATCCGTCAGCTATCAATGAAACGAGGAATTATTCAAACCATTGTTACCAAGTCTAGCACTGAGGGCAGCTGGCAACGCCAGCAATCGTCTGTGGACTTCGTCCGCCACGTGGTGCACTTGGACCAATCTTAATTCCTTTAATGTTTCATTGATCGACAGAAGAAATATATATAACTCAAAACACTAGCACTTGCAAACACATCATGGCAAACCAAGTCAGAAATTTATTTCACTTTCAATATTCTTTACAAGCTGTCGTGACTCAGCGGCCACAAAACAAAACAAAAAAAAAAAACTAGGAAGGTCTCCAGCGGCCTCGGCCGGCTTCAGGGGTTGCCTTCGACATTTTCTGCTTCGGCGGGCGGCGGCACGATCGATCGACTCGCTTGGTCGGACCCTCGCGCCGTCGGACTGGGGGTCTCCATGGTACCATCCGCCCGGGTGTGTGCCTCCAGGAATCCGGCACGTGAAACCTCCGACGGGGTGGGGTGGGGAGTCTGCTGGGACCCTTCCGCCGGATGAACGCCACTTTCTCCGCTGCCCGAGCATACACCGGCTGGGGCAGGCACGTCTGTCTCCGGCGGGATACTCTCAGTCGGCGGCACGTCAGGCTGTGACGCTTTGGCGAAGTCGATGGCGCCCTTCCGCTTCAGCATGTCTATATTTGCTCGGGCCCCAGCCTTCCCCGACTCGGTCATTGCCTTCTTAAACTCCGCTGACTGCTTGAACGCCTCAACGGCGGCGACCGCAGCGGTACTCCCTTCAGCCCTCAGCCGGGTAACCTCACCCCCCAGCCGCTTCACTTCAGCCATTCTCTCGGCGGACTCCCGCTGCACAATAATGAGTTTTTTATCCTTGGCAGCTATCCGCTCCTGCAGCTGGACGATGTCTTGCTCCAACTTGGAGACATATTCATTCCTCTCCAAGTCCCTCTCAATGGCTACGTTGAGCTTTCCGCGGACGTCGGCATAGTCACATTCCGCCTTGGCAAACCCCCGCTCCGCCTCCGCCAGCTTCTCCTTCGCCTCCTCCAACTCCCTCTGGAGACCTTGGATTTCATCCCGGAGCTCCCCCTCAATCAGGGGCCGCTTCGACGCCGCCACGAACATGTCGTGCAGTCCCGCCGATATTTGACCAAGCGCCGAGCTGAAGGGCGATTGGTCAATTGCCGTGGGGCGCGAGATACCCGCTAGGCCGCCGAACCCTAGCCGTTCGCATAGATGGAAGAGGAACTCCCGCTCACCATCTGTCATGAACGCGGCGTACTCAGAAAACGAGTCCAGATCACTGCCGGCGGCCGTCTCTCCCTCCACTGCAACAGTTTTCGAAGGAGCTTGGCGAGCCTTCTTCTGCCGGCGGGCCCCGATTACCTCAACCTCCTCTTCCTCTTCCTCGTCAGGAGAATCAACCTGCCGGCGTTTTCTCTCCAGCGCCCTTTGGTTCCCAGCGGCGGTCCTCGTCACCCTCGCTGGCGGCTCCGTCGGTTGCACCACTTTCCCCTTTTGAGGGCCACGCCTCTGAGCAGGCATCCTCTCCTTCTGTTGCCCAGCTGCAACGCCTCCCCTATCCCCGCCAGCCGCTTGGGTCCCCGTCTGCACTACCGGCAGACCATCCTCACCAAGGTGGGAGTGGTGCGGCATAGGCAGCACCACGGGAACCTCCGACTGACTCAGTGCCAGTGTCTCGGGGTTCACCAGCGTCTGCTGAGCCGCCAGCCCCTCGGGGTACATGGCCTCCAGAAAGTCGTCTATCTCCGCGTGGTCCATGGCCTTTTCGAAAGCGTCGCGACTTGATTTGTTACCCGGCAGAGTTTCTAAAAAAAAAAAAAAGAGAAAACGGTGTGGCGGAGATTTCTCACCAATGGAACGCGTTAGCCGCTGGTCGACCAGCAACTCCCAACCGGTCAGAAGTCGGAAATCAAGCAAGTTGCGGTTCCGCCAGCAACCTCTGATCCTCGCTACGCGGCACTCTTCTTCGCGCGTTAGCGTATACCGCAGTCCCGCTGCACAAAAACGGTAATCGTTAGTGAGACTACAAATGCAAATACGTAAACCCGCCAACTACGTTCAGCGGAAACCGGTTACCAACCTCGAATGGGTTGGAACTCCGACTTAATCCTAAATGTCGGCCCTTCCTCGTTCGACCTGGCGTGATACTCCCAACCCTCTGTGGCTACGCAGAAGGTCCCCCGCCAGTAGGACATTGAGTCCCTTAGGTTTTCGATCAGCTTGGGGGCTCCCTGCCGGCGGCTCAAGTTCACTTGCCCTTTGCAACCCCGGCGCTTCACGTACACCAGCTCGTAGAAGTGAAGCACTTCCGCCACAGTAGGCCCCTCGCACCCGGACAACCGCCAGAGTGAGTTCATGGCCAACATCAACCGCCACATGTTGGGGCAAATCTGACCAAGGGCAAGGCCAAATTCGTACACCAGGATTTGGAGATTGGGCACCAGCGGGAATGTCACTCCTTGGCGGAATATCGCCTCGTGAACGGCAGCAAATCCCACTGGGAGAATCGAGGCCTTCTCATCCGCTGTCGGCGGGTGCAACTTTACCGAGCCCGGCAACCGGAATGTCTGCTTCATTCGGTTAACGGCAGCGGCGTCCATCCGCCCTCCTGCCTCGTCGACGGCGGTCCCATCAGATAGAAACCACGCCGACTCAGCATTCTCACCCGCTACTTCTTCTTCTCCACCAGAGCCGCTAGCGGCGCTATTACTCTCCAAACGCTCGTCGTGCCTAGCGTTGGCAGCAGCGGCCTCACCCGCCCTAGAGCTCTCTGGACGCGAACCACGACCCATTTCTACCTCCCAGGGGATGGTCTGTAGCGGCTCAACTTCTAGTGGTCCTGGCAGTGAGGTTCCTGCATGGGCAGACGGACGCAACGAGTCAATAAAAATCCTATTCGCCGCGCTGAACGACACGTCAGACCCGGAATCCTCACTGCTCGAAATCTCTATGACGTTAGCCATCCCAAAACCCTAAAACCCACATCAATTAGCACAAACACAGATCTAGCCTATTCTCACATCAGTTATAGCCGAGCACATCAAGAACAAAAAAAAAAAAAAACCCAGAAAATGGCAAAACACGAACAAACGCACTCAACCCAGATTCGACCATCTAAATCCCTAACCACTAACGCTTGGCCAACCGCAATTCAACCCCCCCCCCCCCCCTCAAATCTCATTTTACACCTCAGAACACGCCCAACAAAACCAGCAGTCACCCCAGAAAGACAAACAACAAAACCGAGAAAGTAGCAGATCCAATGAAACAGGAAAAATAAATCCAGAAACCAACCTCGGTGGTGAAGCCTACAATACGATGATGCACGGTAATCCTAGGGGACCGCTATCGCCGTTTCTCCGGGAACGATATCTCCAAGCTCCGGCAACCTCTTTCTTCAATCTCGGACAAGTAGAGCGATAAGAACACGGCTGTGGTTTTGAAGCTTTTACCAAAGTGTCAAATCTCGCTAGCTTTCCCCCCCTTTTATGTCAACATCAGCGCGTCCTCTGCCGTCCGCTGCAAAACGACATCACACGACAACCGTACACGTGTCACAGCCCTCCACTTAATACCCGGATTAACCGAGGCGTCACTTCGATTGCGAAACCCGTAATTACTATCATTTATGGCAAGCAGACGGCCAGGCTTAGGGGAGAGGCCTCCGCACGCTAACCCCCTGCGGGTTGGACACGTGTCTACTACCACCAGACGAAGCGTCTGGTGGAAGTAACCACCGCGATAACTTCTCCCTTGAGTGATGAAGTCTCCGCTGAGCGAAATCCCGCCAGCGGAAACTTCTCCCTTGTCATCCCCCAAGCGACGAAGCCTCCGCTGAGCGAAACCCCGCCAGCGGAACTTCTCCCTTGTCCTATTCCAAGTGATGAAGTCTCCGCTGAGCGGTGGAACTTCTCCCTTATCCTCTTCCAGGTGATGAAGTCTCCGCTGAGCGAAACCCCGCCAGCGGAACTTCTCCCTTATCCTCTTCCAGGTGATGAAGTCTCCGCTGAGCGAAATCCCGCCAGCGGAAACTTCTCCCTTGTCATCCCCCAAGCGATGAAGGCTCCGCTGAGCGAAATCCCGCCAGCGGAAACTTCTCCCTTGTCATCCCCCAAGCGACGAAGCCTCCGCTGAGCGAAATCCCGCCAGCGGAAACTTCTCCCTTGTCATCCCCCAAGCGACGAAGTCTCCGCTGAGCGAAACCCCGCCAGCGAAACTTCTCCCTTGTCCTATTCCAAGTGATGAAGTCTCCGCTGAGCGAAACCCCGCCAGCGGAACTTCTCCCTTATCCTCTTCCAGGTGATGAAGTCTCCGCTGAGCGAAATCCCGCCAGCGGAAACTTCTCCCTTGTCATCCCCCAAGCGATGAAGTCTCCGCTGAGCGAAGTCCCGCCAGCGGAAACTTCTCCCTTGTCATCCCCCAAGCGACGAAGCCTCCGCTGAGCGAAATCCCGCCAGCGGAAACTTCTCCCTTGTCATCCCCCAAGCGACGAAGCCTCCGCTGAGCGAAACCCCGCCAGCGGAACTTCTCCCTTGTCCTCTTCCAGGAGATGAAGTCTCCGCTGAGCGAAACCCCGCCAGCGAAACTTCTCCCTTGTCCTCTTCCAGGAGATGAAGTCTCCGCTGAGCGAAACCCCGCCAGCGAAACTTCTCCCTTGTCCTATTCCAAGTGATGAAGTCTCCGCTGAGCAAAACCCCGCCAGCGGAACTTCTCCTTTGTCATCCTCCAGGTAATGAAGTCTGCGCTGAGCGAAACCCCGCCAGCAGAACTTATCCCTTGTCCTCTTCCAAGTGAGGAAGTTTCCGCTGAGCGGAACCCCGTCAGCGGAACCTCTCCATGGCCATCCTGCAAGCGGGGTGTCTTCCGCTATACATCTTCGGCGGAACCCCCTTGCAAACTGCGTACTTTGTTCAACGCAATATCGTTCAACAAAATACCGACAGCCGCGTCTACCGGACGCTGCTTCCTGCTACATTTAGCGGGGGGATATCCGCCAAACTGCGAATCCCGAGGCCACGCCTCACTCTGACAACGACCGCTACGCGGCGTTACCGTCAGACCGTCCCTACGGGACACGGGGACTAGTCAACAGTCTACGATGGCCCTGATCAGGCACGTTGACCCCCGTCATTTGGGTGTCACATTGGGCTCGCTACCCAACACCCTCTGCTCCGTGCAGCTCCCCCTCAACAAACAATTTGCCGACCATCCGGAGGTCTATCTTCGCCGGGGAGTGGGGGACTCCCTGGGGGGGCCCAGCAGGGGCCCGCCCGAAAGGGTATAAAGCATTTGCTCAGTAAAACCAACGGTTGACGACGCACTGACGCTAATTATGCTCTTGCAAGTCTAGCGGAAGAAAACGCTTCAAACCGCCGAGCAACTCCCCAACCAAGATTGCCCTCCTTGACTGGGGAATTGGGGGACTTGTACATGCATGTACATTTGCAAGCATAATTAGCTATAATGGGCCACGCTCATTGTACCGCCAAAGGTACTAATTCCAACTAAAGGACTGACATGCAGACACACCGCCAGACAGGCTACGGCCTCGGCGTCGGACCACCTCCAGATCGCCGCCGACGCGCCACGCCAAGATGGCATCAGAAGCTTCTGAAACTGGGAACTGAAGCATGTCAGTCCCACATCGAAAACAAAGAGAAGATCAACCTCTTCCTCACCTATAAAAGGTTCTCTCCTCTCTCCTCATTAGGGACGCATTCAATACTTACCTACTGTTACTTTGTCAACACAAATACATTGACTAACTTAGGCATCAGAGAGCAGAAGACCGCCCGGCGCGGTCTCCCTCTGACGCCCATTGTATTTCATTTGACAGGTGACGGTAGCTTCGAGAACAACACAAGTATCGATCCGCCCACCGGATCAACGTTAGCTAGGGTCCAGCTACCGCTGGACTTTTAGGCATCAACAACTTGCAAGGAGAGCAGCTTGAAAATGATGAAGTTGGTTCTTTTGCCTGGAGAGATGCTGATTTGCCAATTGCTAAATCTGTATCCAACATCTTTCCACATTGCCTACAACTGTAAGTATTAGCTATGTTGAACTAGTGAAATGTTTAACTTTTTTCTTTGTGATTGTGTGTATATATATGCATTCGATTCTCTTTGTGACTGTGTGTTTAACTAGGTGCATTGCAAATTGCTGCATTTCATTTCCCGGGATTTAGTTGATGATTTTTGTTTTCTTCGCTACTGCATTTAGATCATAAAAGCATAAAATTGTAATGCTACTTTAGAAGAAATGAGGATAATAACTCCATGGTCAATATCTGCTGCTGTGACTACTTATTAGGTTCACGATTATAGCTCCTTTACGATTCATTATACTGTTTGAATTGGGAATGAGATGTGTTAAAGTTTTACAGCAGGTTTATTTCACATTCTCCACATTGTGTTAATCATAGATAAGCTAATCTTATGCGTTAATAGATGGGAACAATTTCTATACATTGTCTTAATACAAATCAAAATACTAACAAAAAGTAATATTTGTTTGATGAGGTCAATCTTCTCAATTCCATTGTGGAATCCAATGATGAGATTGTGTTCCCTAAGCCTCAGAGAGCTTTTTAGCTCACATCCAGAATCACCCTGCTATAGCCTCCCCCAGATTACCTGCTGGTTTGACTTTGCCTCCTCCTGGTAGGAGTTTTTTTACCTTGTTGCCTGCAATGCTCTTTTTTTTCTTTTTTTCTTTTCTTTCCTGTTGTGGATGTATAATATTCCTTTTCATTGCATGTAGTGCCAGTTGAAGATCCATGTAAAAGAAAGAGAGGCGACACAAAAGATCATCCCCTGACCCAGTGGTTCATGAATTTTTCAGAAGCTGATGAGGTTCTACAGCTAGCTGCAGCTTGTCAGCAGGTGAGCATTACTTGGTCTGAAATTTCTGGATAAATAATATGGAAATTTGACCTGATTGATTTTATAAATTTTGTTGCATTTTTGTGAGCATCACGAGTTGTACTGCTGCATGTATTCTTAGATTAGTATGTAAGTGTTGAATTTTTTTTCTTTGTAGAAAATCCTTTGCCATGGAATGCATGTTTGTGCCTATGATTTAACCTCTTTTTATTTTAGAGTTCTTGGGGTGAGCTCTATGTTCATACTCCTTTTGCAGTCAAAAGTAACATTGGTTAGACATTAAGGCCTGCATTCAATAATTTGAATTTTGGAAGTAATTCATGCTTCTCATTTATGTATCTAATCCATTCTACTCACACCTCAGTGGTTATATCTTTTCTGCAATTTGAGAATGTATATTTGAGAATTATGAATTTTAAGATTGTCCTTGATGTGTTAATAGAGAAAGCACATAAGCTTGGTCTTAAACCAATTTGATTACTTACTCACGGTAAAGGCTGTGAAGCCGATGATGGATTGTAAAAGATTTTTTTGGGTCTATTATGAAAACCAATAACTGGCCATCCTCCCTACAGTAGGTCTACTATAAACTGAACATTGTTAGGTAGCAAATTCTTATTAGAAATTGATTTTAATTGGTGTAAGTTTAGCCAAAACCATTCCAGGTCTAAGTTTCTTCCTTCCATTTGGTCTCTCTCTCTTTCTCTCTCTCTCTCTCTCTCTGTGGACAACACTTTAAACTGTATGATTGCTGCAACTTGCAACACAGTGGACAAATGTAGGTGTATGGGCTTAGTAGAACCAAAAAACATTAAACACGGATTCTTTTATTTTGGTTAAGAGTCATGATGTGATACAAAGGAACTCTACTTCAGCATGCTCCTTTCCTTTACTACTTGGGTTCCTTTGCTGGTGGAATTCCGGTGAGCACCAATCGCTACTCTTTCGCTTAGGTAGCAATCCCTCTGCTTTGTTAGATGTACTCCTCAAGTAAATGGCAACAATGAAGAAGTATTGTTATAGAGTCTGCATGCTTGCTGTTAGTTTTCAAAGTAGTATTGTTTTAGTTTATCAAATAGCATGAGTTCAAAATTATGATTTTTAAGCTCGCATAAGTCTAACCATGCTAGTATTTGGTCGAGTTAATTGAGTTTTGGAACACGTGCTTTGTGCATGCCGAGTTATTGGCTAAAGATTTTTAGAGTATTGATCGATCTTTGATTTATTGCATGTGTGTGTGTGTGTGTGTTTTTTTTTTTTTGGAATTATGCTTTACAGTTCCTATAATCACCAAGCACCTATTCTTTCCTTTGATATTTATTTGCATATGTTTAGAAAAGAACCTTTTTTGACCTCTTGTGCGTTCTTAATTTCAACTTCTAGAAAAATTGTACAAGGAGAGATGGAAATGGAATCCTAAGGATTGGGTAGTCAGCATTATTATATCTCTGCAATCAATCCTATTGAATTAGTATTTGGAATCTTCTAAAGCTAGACTCCAATGAGGCTATGAGAGCAGCAAAGCTAGACTTCTTAAGTAAATTTCTGGATGTATTCAAAGTAATTATTAGATGTACTCCGTTTGTGGTATCTTTGCACAATTCATTTTGGAACATGATGTAGATTATAACAATCTCTTCTATATATTGATTAGTTACTGTTAATTTGGTCATTTTTTATTCCAGTTTCAGCATATATAATGCATTGAATCATTCTATTAGGACAATAATAACCACAAAAAAAACTGTCATATGTACACAATATTCACAATAGCCACAAAATAAAAACTGTCGTCTGAATTCAAAACAGATCACGGATGCTAAGAAAAAACAGTTGTGTGGATAACAGTCATACAACAGTTATAAACAAAAACGACTTCTGAATCGCAATCATACAACAGATTCTTAAGTTGCCCATTGTCTGAGTAACGTTCACACAACAGTTAATGCTGTCGAGAGCCTGTCGACATGCTGTTGACATGGATGCTGAGTCCTTCAGACGACAGTTTTCTAATTGCACTTTCATCAGACGACAACCACCCTCTATAGCAGACGACAGTTTTTAACTGTCGTCTGATTCAATTTCTGTAGTAGTGTTATTAAACCCCCCCCCCCCCAATAAAGACATTATTGGGGGGCAATAATCTGTCTACTGCCCCCCAATAGACCACCCAAAAATCACATGTTTCTATCATTCACAGATTATTGTACTATAATAAACTCAAAACAACAAAAGACATCTCAAGGCTCTAATTTTAGTGATTAATTAACCACACTTAAGAAATTATTAGGGGCCACTAATTTGTCTATTGCCCCCCAATAGGCCACCAAGAAAACACTCCATTCTCAATCAATAACAGATTAGTGTACTTAAATACATAGTGCAGTGATTATTGACCCCCAATAGGTATATTATTAGGGGGCAATAATGTTTTTTTTTAGTGTTTGGACTCCACAATAGGCTTTCAATGAGTCTCCATTTTCACTCAATTAACAGTTTATAATAATTTAAAAAAAGAAGAAGCAAAAAGCAAAACAAACTGAGAATGTGAGTGTGTGCAGAGAGAGAGAGAGAGGAGAAAACCACAGATCTTACCTCTGACGACGGCGACAGAGAGAAGCTCCTCTCAGAGAGTAGACAAAAAAGAACCTGGCGTCGCCACTGCCGTGACCTCCGATTTGTGCATCGACGACTGTGTCGGAGCCTTTGTTTGAGTCTAAACCGTGCTGCATGACGACGGATTGAGAGCCTTAATGTCGGACCGATTTGAGTGTCAACGACGACGCGATTCCGATGGCCTCGGATTGGTCCTCGACGACAGTGCTGAAGGGGGAGGAGGGAGGGACGGAAAGAGAGAGAGTCTGGGAGGAGAGAGAGTGAGAGAGGAGAGAGATCGATGAGTTTCAGTTTAATTGATAGGGCAAAACTGTCATTAAATGTTAAATTGGGTGAATGAGGTTAAAAAACTCTTAGTGGTGTAAGTGGGCAATTTTTAGGCTAAAATTGAGTAAGTGGTCACGGCCCCTATTTTTTTCTACCCTCTCCACCTATCATCTTCTTCTTTGAGAAAACTTGGGAGTATTTTTCTGCTTTTGGTTCCTAATTTCGTTTCTCAGTGGAAAAACCAACTTGCTTCCACAGTCTATTGGATTTGGCTTCATTATTACCACTATTATTATTCTGTAATTGAATTCACAGAGATTGGTACTAAAACACCACTAGGCAGTAGTTATCATCAGACTTGCAAATTTTAGACAACAAAATCGAATGAAGTGAAGGTGAGCGAGAAGTCCTAGCCTAAACACAGAAAAGAAGTCAGGAAGACGTTGGAGAACAGTCACAATCGGAAATTCGCAGGGTGATTCTCAGGATTGGCGATTTCCGGCACCGGTGATCCTATTTGTTCCTGTAACTGGAGATTGTGGGTCTTCCGGCGTACCTGGAGCTGCAATTCGTGAATGTGTTGGAGATAGTACGGTTAGAGCTAACCCTTTGTTGAGTTTTGACGCGGCCAGCTTGGTAGAGCAAGTTGTTGTTGTTGTTCAAATAGGAAAATCGAGGTGCTGTTGGGAGATTTGAGATTTGGGATGAATAAGAGAAAAATTCAGCAAATGTCCCCAAATTCTTGTGCCAATGCCAATTTGATACCCAAACTCTTAACTACACCAATGTGATACCTGAAGTTTTGTATTGATATCGTGTCTAATTTCCGTAACTGCTCCATCAAATTGATAACGTGAGGACAAAAAAAAAAATTAAATGACCAATTTATCATTTTTTCGTTAATTTTTTTTTTCTTTTCATTTCTTTTTCTTCTTCTTGTTCTTATGGGATTTTGTTCTAACCAAATCCCCGCAAGTTCCGCCCCCACATTTGCTTACTTACCTGACAACGTCATCGAAAAAATCCTCTCTTCCTTCCGATCAATCTAGCGGCCCAGGCGAACACCGTCTAGAAGCAGTGGGGGGCCTTGTGGCCTTCGTTCCCAGTAATCGATCTCGACGAGGCCGATCCGATCAATTGCGAACTCTATATTGAAGGTGGACGTTTCCTTAGCTTCTTGCACCATTCTCTCAGACGATGCAGGGATCAGAGGCTCTTGGACCTGCTTTGGTGCCATTTACTCTGACGGGTGGACAGATAAAGGTGTTAATTATATGACCTGGGCATCTAACAAAAGCTTTACTGTTGGACGTTCTTCATAAGCAAATTTCCTTCCTCAAATCTCCAGAATTCAGTTCCACCTCGAATCTCCAGAATTCAACTCCACCTCAAATCTCCATACCAACCCCCTTGCTAGAAACCCAACCACCACCGAAAATCACGATATGAATTCCGGCCCCAATCCCAATCTGATTTGGCCAACCACGCAACCCGCCATCAATCCCTTTCTTCCTCTTCCTTCTTCCTCCTCTGATTTCCTCTTCCATTTTGTTCCCAATATCTTCGTCCCCGATATCATGAATTCCAGCTTCAATATAATCCGTATAAACAAACCCACAAGCAAATCTACCAAAGGAGGGTACCACAAATAAAAGTCAATCGAATTTGGACAAAAAAACACCAAAAACCAGTGTACTGAAGACGACGCAAAAGGTTGGTTAGGATAGTTTCTATGGTGTTGGGTTGATTGATGGGGTTTGATTCGCAAGATGTTGGTATTGGTGGTGGTAGTGGAAAACAATGGGGTGGAATAGTTTTTGTTTTGTTCTTCGGATTATTGTTTTTTTTTTGTTTTTTTTTAACCTATTTGAGTGGGAGGCAGTGTTGGGAAGAAGAAGAAGAATGGGAGTTGGGAGAGAGATTGAGGGCACGTTTACTTACTTGGAAGGAAATGGAATGATTACGGGGTAAAAACATTCATGTGTTTACTAACACATAAAGGAATCGGAATGATTCCGGGTAAAAGAATTCCTGCATTTACTAACACATGAAGGAATCGGAATGGATGTAGGTCCCACCTCCTTATCAGGAATCGATTCCTGAATACTCATGAATTCGATTACGAAGGGGGGAGATGGGTTTAGGAATCATTCCTCCGGAATCAATACCGATTCCTTTCTTCTCACATTCCACTTGTCTCCGATTCATGATTATTTTCCATTTCAAGTAAGTAAACGTGCCAAGAGAGTGCTCAGTTCATGGGTCATTTTTTTTTTTTTTACTTAGTTAGTAGTGATAAGGGGAAAAAATATAAACAGTACTCCAACTATGGTCCATTCTAAATTTTCATACCCAACTTTTCAAAACTATCACATTAGTACCTAAAATAGCCAGCCCGACCCAACATTCGTACCTACCGTCCATGACAGCGTTAACTATCATGCCACGTGGCATATTTGGATGGGTAAAACCGTCCCTTCGTATTGAGAAGGTTTGCTCTTGAAGCTATTGAAGTTGTCAAGCTGCTACCCTTGAAGCTGTTGAAGCTCCAAAAGCTGCCCTCCATCACTCTCTTGGGCATCCCATGTTTCACCACCTGGAAGAACCCATAGCTCTCTGTGGCCCTCCGGACTTGGTCGATCACCTCAGCACACCTTTGACACCAGCTTTGGAGTCGTCGAAGGCCTTCAGCTGCTGCAATGATCTGGGTAGCTTGATTTCCTAGTGACCATATTCATGAAATCTGGTTGATTTTTTTGTTGATCAAAGAAAGCTGGTAGAGTGGTAGATGAAATTGGAGTCTTGCTCTTCTTCCCTTTAGACTTGCGGACGTGCAAATCCAAGTAGGTTCTTCAGTTGAATTGTTATGAGTTCTTTCCCAAATCTTTCATTCAAAAATTGGATGAAAACATAGCTTACCTTAGGTTCATTATGCTGTGGGAATAAATGATGTTGGTTTGGGTTGTTGAAATCTTGTTTTGCTTTCAATTTTGCAGGATTTTAGTGATTTGATTCCTACAATTAAGAAGTGGGGTTCTTGATTGTGAAGGGAATAGCTAGGTAGAATCTAGGGCCATCTAGTTAGGATTCGATGATCAAGATGAAGACGCATGCACATGTTAAGGGGAGAGATGGGTACATTAGTGAAGCTTCAATTTATGGGTCTTGTGCCATTTGGAGCTCCACATAAGCTGCTTTAATGGAATTGAATCCGGTGAAGAGCTTGGCCAGTAAAAGCCTCCATGAAAGCTCTGTTCTTGGCTTTGAGTTCCTTCATTTTTTCGAAATTGTATTCCTCTTTGGTGGCTTTGGCTTTGGCGTTGGGCTTGAGCTTGCAAATGCCATTGTTGGAAGCAGATTTTGGTTGCAGCTCGGAGGCTGATGACCTTGTGGAATGTCCTGACCAGCTTGCTCCACTTGATCGAAGCTTCTGAGCTTTAAATAGTCTACAGGAAGAAGATAACGAATGAAAGAGAGAGAATCGGATACCAAAGAGGCGACAGAGGAGGGAAATGGGATCTGCAACTCTGCTTTGGTGGGGGAGATAAATAAGGAAATTATCAAAATACCCATCTATAATTAGCACGTGGCATGATATTTAACACCGTCATGGACGGCAGGTACAAATGTTGGGTCGGGCTGGTTATTTGGAGTACCAATATGATAGTTTTGAAAAGTTGAGTATGTAAATTTAGAATGGGTCATAGTTGGGGTACTATTTATATCTTTTTCCCTAGTGATAAACTATTCTGTATTTGATAAAAATATCACATGCTTGTCACGTCAGCAAATAGACAGAGTCGTCACAGTTTTTGGACGGAGTTATCACGTCGATGTCAATATAAAACTTTGGGTATCACATTAGTATGTTTGACAGTTTGGGTATTAAATTGGCCTTGACATAATAGTTTAGGGACTGATGCTGAATTGCTGAATTTTTCTCAAAAGATAAATACCACTATTATTGGGCTTTATTATTTCTCATTTTCTCTTGTGTAAGTGAATATCTTCTAAACCAACCTCGTTCAATGCTTTGTAAAAATATTATTCTGTGTTTCAGCATACACATGAATTAGAATTTGGTTAAAATACCTTACATGTGGCTACTGTAAAACCATTTTTGAAAATTGAAAATTAAATCCGTATAAAACTCAATTCATTATTTGTAACATCCTGACTCGAATTAATAGTAAAGAACAAAAATAGGACTACACCATCTACTAGATCCATATCTGGATCAATATTTTTGGTATCTGTTATAATCGAAATAATGGGAAACCTTGGGTTCACCGATCATGGTCACAACATGACCAAAGATCACTTCACTACCCCCGAAGAAACTACCAACACAAAATTTTCAAGAAAAGATGATTGGGCAATGCCTCTTTTTGGTTTGGTCACCACCAATGAGGGCTTCGCCGAAAGGACAGAAGAGGGAGAAAGAAGCAAAAGGATCGAGTTTTCCGGATTCGAGAGAGATTGAGTCTCTTCTTCTTCTTCTTCTTTTTTTTTGTTCTCTTTTCTCCCTTCTTCTTGATCCTTCTTGACCCATCCCTTTATTTATTTTTCTTATTTTATTTGTATATTTATTTTACTAATGTCGGCTAACAAATCTAAGTGTATTACTTCACCATCTTTGGAGAAAATATCATATTAAAATAATCTTTATTATCTTTGTTTTCTAAGAAAATTAAATCACTCTTAAATCTATTGAAATAAGAAGAAAATATTTATTCCATTTTCTCGTGGTCTCATGAACTTTCTTATGTGAGAAAGATATATATTGTCAATAATTACTTGTCACTAACAATAATACAATATGCAAGCATTATGAGATTTTACTTCTAAAGGGTATTACATTATTATACTACTGAGAGGACTTACAGGCGGAATACATATATTCTCGTTATGATCCACATGTGCACTATCAAAAATAGGGACATTTAGAACACTTTTTAGTAGACTATACATTTTAATATCGTCATACAAAATTTCTTATTTTCTGTTTGGGAGTTTCAAAGAGATATCGAGCGTGTTGTTTAGTTTTAATCCAACTGAGCTTGTTGGGGGTGTTAACAATATTACTATTAATATTCTACATCAGCTAGTTCATGTTTCAAAATAGTCATTGATTATGTGCCACGTGTTTGTAATCTGTGGTCTCTAACTCTAGCATATATAGTTGGTTTCAGCTCGTGTTGGTACATTGAGGTTATCATCTCTAATACAGGCTTCTATTTTCCTCTGTATTTCTCTGTTTTCTCTGTTTTCCTTGTAAACACTTTCATGGTATCAGAGCCAGGTTACCCAGGTGTGCATGCCTAACGGTCACACGGACTCCACGTCACCCAAGTTGCCCACGTGTATGGCTTGAAAATTCGCCACACGTGCGGGGGCGTGTTAAGAATATATACATCCCACATAGGAAAATGGGACCGTGCCTATGAGTTTATAAGGGTTTGGGCCACTCCATCCATTGCCAATTGGTTTTGGATGTGAACCCCAGATTACTTTATCATGGTAACCTTTTTGTAGGAGCACCATCTAATGCATTCTTTCCGTCTCCATATGTTGGTAATTGTTTTGTGTCATCTACTTCACATATTGCTGCAACTAATATTGGTTTGATGCCTGGTGTTGCCAATAATGTTGTGATTCCTAATATGCATGATTTCATTCATTATAATATCTCACTTGCCACTTCTACTGTGAATCACTACAATACTCCATCTCCTAGCTTTAATACATACTTTGGGTTATCACAGAACAGTGTGATGTCAAGTACAGCTTCAATATGCCTAATGCATCTACAAATATTGTCAAGTCATGCCCTCAATTTCTATCAGTAATGGTGCACCTCAATCAATGTCTAACTCTGGATATGTGATGAGTAATGGGTCATTCGATGGTACTCGACAGCTACAATCACAAGTATACAATCCTACATATGGTGATAGTTGTTTTCAGCAAAATGGAGGCATTTCACAACAGCAAAGTGGTGGTGGTCTTCAGCAAAACAATGGTCTTCAACCTATTGGTAACCTATCATACAGTGGATCTAAATCTCAAGGTTAAGCTCAACTCAATTTCAGTAAAGGTTATCAAAATCAAAAGGTGGTGTGTCACAACACAATGTGAGTTCTTATCACAAATCAAGAAACTCTAACTCAAGTGACGGATTTTATATGCATATTCAACCAATTCATGTTCCCCCTGAAGAAGAACTTGTTGCACATGTGAATACTTTTGTTGATACTGCTGAAAAGAAGATGGATAATACAGATAGAAAACAGTCTCTCAATACTGATAAATGGACAAAGAGTCATAATGCGAAGGAAGCAGAGAATACAAATGTACTTGTGCCTTCTGTGCCTGATGACATACATGTGGTAAAGGATCCTGTGCTGATGCTTGAAGATTTCAGAAACAACAAAGGAAATCAATTAGACCAATTCACTTCCTTGGAATATTGGGAACAGTTTGATGCTAAGGAAAATGATGACAAATATTATGTTTTCAACGAGAATTTGAACCAAACTTCAGGTGAAATAGGAGCCCTTGCAGATGCAGTGATGTCTCAAATAACTAAAACCTATATGGTTGGTTTTTCTGGATTACATGAATCTTATGATAAGTCCAATAAGTCTCTACATGTGAACTTTGCTGCTAGTGATGCTGGAATAGATCAAACAACCCACTCAATTGGTTCAAGATCTACTGTAGGAAGTCATGTCAAGGCTGCTTTCCCTTGTACTCCTCGTGAAAGACCTCTACTGAACTGTAGACAGGCTTGTCAGCCTATGGAGCCATGGAAATCACTTCCTCTTATTCCTCCTGGCTAATAACTTCCAAGTTTAATCACCGAGGGTTTATGCTCAACTTAACTCTTGTACCAGTGTGCCAACTTGTTGTGCCTGAACTAATCTCTTCACCAATTGCCTGTTCTTCAATGCCAGTTCTTATATTTTTACTATAGAACCATCTCTAGTAGTTTTACTACAGAATTAGCAAGTGCTTCACTTTCAAAATCTTCAACAACAATCAGCAGAGCAACAGCTTGATGGAGCAGCAACCATCAAGTTGAGGGAGGGTGTTAAAAATATTACTATTAATATTCCACATCAGATAGTTCATGTTTCATAATAGCCATTGATTATGTGCCACGTGTTTGTAATATGTGCTCTCTAACTCTAGCATATATAGCTGGTTTCAGCTCGTGTTGGTACATTGAGGCTATCATCTCTAATACAGGCTTATTTTCCTCTGTATTTCTCTATTTTCTCTATTTTCCTTGTAAACACTTTCAGGGGGTGGGTTTCTTCTGTTCAATGTTCTGGGCTTTGGGCATTTTCCCTTTAATTCAAGAACTCTTCAGACCCAAAAACAAAAATACTTGTTCAATTCATTATATATAATCAATTTCCAATACCAATTACAGTAGATCGACTAGTACGTAGAGTTGTAGCTAGCAGTTGATAGCCTTTAAGGGTTAACATAGAGTTGTAGCAGTTGAAATCCTTTAAGGGTTAACATTGCAAGTTTGTCCTCTTCGTCGTCTCAGTAGTCGGGGATAGAGTTGGGGACTTGGGATCTTGTGGCTGTGGTTGTGGTTGTGGTGGTGGTTAGAGAGATAGCGATGACAAATAGAACATAGAGAAAATTGTAGAAGGAGGCTTAGTGTTTTTATTAAATAATAATTATACTACTATAAAGTGAGGCCATCTTTTTGGTGTCAAAGGCTTCACCAAAACATAGTTTGATTGATATACCATTGCCTAGCTAAATGAAATAAAACTAAAAAAATTATCAAATTTAAATGGTCTTATTGGAAGTAGATAAAGACATAAAGTACATAGTTATCCATGATCGTTCAAAAATTGAATAGTTAACTCATGAGAAACTTAACCATGTTCAAATCAGTTTCCAGTAGTGTCAATTTCTATGCTTTAGAAGTTTCATTAGAGACTTAATCACGTTCAAATAAGTTTCCATGCTTCAGAAGTACGTTCAGAGCATTATACAAACCTATGTTTTTCCATGTTTATATCAACAAAGAGCAGGTGAAGAAAAATTATTAAATGGTGAGCCATTTGCTTTGGGTTTCTTTTTCAATTCTTTGATCACTAATTGAAACTCTTCTTCAACTTTTTTAGGCAGTAACATTTTATACAAAAGGTGATTTTCAGGGCGTTTATAAGAGAAATGCATTTTGATGTACTTTATAGAACAAAGGAGTTCGAGATATTAAGCCATTTAAAATTCATTGTTCTTCATTCTTTTAGCAGTAACACGTACATCGCACAGGTATGAAGCTAGTACTATATTTAAGAGAAGAGACTTTATTAGAGCAACTCCAACAGCTTCCCTATAATTTTTGTATTATAGAGAAGCAAAAGTCAAACCTTTAGCCTATTTTTCTTCTCCAACTCCAACAGATTCCTTAGTTTACAGTAATCTATAAAATCTCCATATTCTTCTTTAAAATTTTGGAGTTTGCTGTAAATATAGGGAATTTGGTTTTCTCTCTCCTCACTTTCCCTAAAATAGAGATAGTTATAGGGAATCTGTTGGAGCAAAAGAGGCTCATTTTTCCCTAAAGTAGAGAAAAATCAAAATATAGAGAATCTGTTGGAGTTGCTCTTAGTCGAAGTGGGTGTGAAAAGACATTAAAACCCTTAGACCTTATATTAATTTTAAATAACTTCTAATAATTGAATGGTAGTGGTAAATAGTAAAATAAAAAAATCATATAGAAAAGAAAATAAATCATTTTTCAGACAATTAACTACTCATATCTGCATTAACCACCTATAATTCAGATAACCTCCTACTTTCTTTTTTCTTAAACAATTTTTTTTTTCTCTCAGTTTAAATTTTCCACATGCAGAGCATGTGAGCAAAAAAGTAGTATGTTATTAACAAAAAATCTTTAGTTTTTTTTTTTAGTTGGTGGAAGAAGACAATTTTATTCTTAAAATCAAGTCACATGTGTAGCAAATGCTTCATTTTAACAGGTCTGTGATGAAAATTGGATGGAGATATGACATTTAAAATAAAAAATAAGTCCATGTATCACATTGAAAGTCACTTAAGTGTTCAGATATTGTTGGTGAAAAAAACTCATTTAACGAATTAAGCTGAAACTTTGCATACTTTAGTAGATTTGTTCTGCTTCAGTACTTTGACAAATTAAGCTAGAATTTTGCATAAATGATCTGTGTGAAGGCCTAAACTTTGAACTGTTGAATAAAATGCATGGGCTTAAGTAGATGGCTCTATATACACATGTATGATTCATGAGTGTCAATATTCTTTTTTTTTTCTTTTTTTCTTTTTATAGAAAATTGCATAAATTAAGAAAAGGGCAATGATTTATGGATCATGCAGATACGTATAGTCCATTTATATGAAACAAGTTCAACTGTATAGAATAATATCGAGGATTAATTCCTAACTACTCCTTTCTCTAAATTATATATGGTCGAGAGTCATCTGTTGCTTTTTGTTTGGAGGTTATACTGATCAGTATGTTATCAGTAGCCTTTTACTCGGCAAAATTAATTAGTAGTGATACTTTGCCAAAGTTAATCGTTCATCCGCTAGCACATATGTCTCATGCCTGTCGACACTTTGCCACAATTAGCTATTTAATTTCTTTTAATTTGTTTGCTTGTTTGTTGTTGTTATTGCTTTATTTCCTCTATTTATAACAGATCAATAGAATTCACCTATTTTACTACATTTTCACTTGTGGTCATTCAATTTTAATACAAGAGGTATGTGTTTTGTACGTAAAGCTTAATATTCTTATGTGAAAATGTATCATATTTTTAACAAAATTCATCTGTATGACGTAAGTGGTGTAAATTAAATAAAATGAACTATTTATATAAAGTAACGGAATACATATAACCGTCAGAACTTTCTAGCGTTACAAGTAAACATATGTGTTTTCATTTTGATCAAAATATGATTAACATTCATTCTTGATCTGCAGTATATTTTCAAAAATTGAAGTCTTTAAAGTGGCAGCCTTTGTCATTGATGAATTATATTGTTGCACTGAAAAATTAAAATATAAACGTGACAACAGGTGTAAAATGATTCGATATGGATTATGTAATATCCATGCATAGTAGCCAAAGAAAAATAATTGATGGCATGGAAGTGGCCGGTTACAAAAAGCAATTACTTATTCAAGTCAATTGAATACATAAAAAACTAAACAGGTTTTTAAATTTGATAAAACTGGTTTATAGGCTTATCATGTCGTCAAGGATAAAGACCGGACTTTTATCTTGCTCAATTGTAAATGAGGCAACTCAGCTTGAGCTCCTTGATATATATCTAGATTCAGAACTCGGTTATTCTTGAATTTGGCCTAATAAATTCAATATATATGCTACTGTATATAGAAATGCTCCAATTCTTTACACTAACTGTCGACATGTTTAAACTATTAAATTCTTATCTGAATGCTTGATCACAGGAATTGTTTGGAGAAAATTAATCATTTTTTCTCAAAACAAATAAATTAGGGTTCATCTTCAGTCGTAAAGACGCAGATGCTGTTCCCATTAGGCCATTTGTAGTTAATTGCAAGTGGAAATCTGAGAAGGATAAATACGAATTTTTGGAATTTAACTAAGGAAAGAAATTAAAAGCATGGATCATGTCTCATCCATAAATTAAATTAATTAGGTGATAGACTGATAGTGGAAGTAGCGGCTTGTTCTCTACATTTCTGAGCTACTACAATGAAAACTAAATATAGAGCCAATCATATTCACTACCTTGTACTAAATTCCAAATTAATACCTTCAGTGATGACCACTATCGTGTCCATTTGTTTTTAGCAAGTTACTATTTGAAACTGTAGGATATAGTTGCAGCTAGACTACATATATTATATGTAGTAGTATAGAGAATATGATGTTGGCACTGAATTTAATAATATCAGATGATGAACCATTGAAATTGAAGAGTTATGTTGACAGAAATAGTTAACTATCCAAGAATCTTGGGCACAAGTAGTATATCCTATACCAAAAATATTAAAACTAATTAGCCATAAAATAAATTAAATAAATTTTGTCTACATCAAGCTTTATTGATTAAAGTTAATTCTTAATTTCTTAACAGGGTACGGCTATTGTCACTCTACTAATTACTTTTTTTCATCTTACAAGTTTCTCATTTATTAAAAGACTAAAATATTCTAATATAAAATTACAATAAAAGATAGTATCTTATTAACAATTACAATTTATTTTTCTCATTACATTAATGCACCCCACAGAACACGTACTTAAACTTCATTATTAATCTCTTCATTCTTCATTAAACTCTAACGCTTTATTTCTTAGCATTCATTATCTTCAAGACTTCAATCGTTCTCATGTTATGCTAACCAAAAAAATTCGAGATGCGAAGGAAGGCAAATAGAAAAGGAATTTAAGTTAAACCACATATTGAAAAATAGTATTTTGGTACTGTAAATGTCACGCCCCTGATTTTAACACAAATAAAAATCGATATATAATCTCATAATTTTACATGTGTGATCGTTCAGTCATCAATACCAAAAATCAAGAAATTTTTTTCCCTTCAACTAAATACATATTGATGTCCTGAACCCACTATGTCAATATTGACCCGCTCCGTAGTAAATTGTCAACAACAAAATAAAACGTAAATGCTCCTCAGAGTTTACTACACAACGGAAGTCCTTATCAACGGTAAAGTCACAAAAATGGCTTCCTACCGTAAAACTGCAAATGCGCTACCTCAGCTTTTAGCCACGATTATCCTGACCTGCAGAATTAACCCATACACCGTTTGAATTGTGCATCGGGTTGCCACACAACAGACCCGGAAAGCTTTTGCATGCCCATATGAGTAAACTCAAAACCACATAGCAGAAACACAGTCTTAAATCACCTCAACCTAAACAACGATAAGCACATTACTCACAACTGCAATCATCTGTTTCATAACCTTCCATAACATGCTTACGTAGGTCAACTCGTGAGTAAAACCACATGCTCAGATTCTCAACCTAGCATCCAATTACACAAATTCCAGTCAAATAAAACCTCCTCAAGTAATGTTTGGACATCCTTTGATGCACAATGGCGAGTCACAAAGATCACACTCATTTCCTTTCCACCGGAAGCCTTTGTCATCAACATGACATCAAAGGTGAAAACAATGAATCATCTTCCTATTCTAACACAGAGCACAATCGTCACCACTATGGCCTTCAAGATCAATCAAACCATAAATCAATAAAATCAAGAAGAAAACAAGGCAATCACAATTCAAAACAAGCAAAACAATTCATGGTAACCCCTGCATACAGTTTTAGTTCAGGAGGTCACATTAAGACAAGCAATTCAAGTCATAGTAATCATCATAACCTCACACTTTAACATTCGTAGGTAGCTCCGACCATCACAACAGTCCTCTCGATCTTTGTTAACTTAATAACAATTCAACTTCGCTACCGAGCAGTCATCACACAGATTTCACCGGTCATCACACAAATAGCAATCGTCGAACTGATCATCACACAGATATCACCGGTCATTACACAGATAGTGATCATCACATAGATTTCACCAGTCGTCACACAGATGGCGATCATCCAACTAATCATCACATAGATATCATGGGTCATCACACAGATATCACCGGTCATCACACAGATAGCGATCATCACATAGATTTCACCAGTCATCACACAGATAGAGATCATCACACAGATTTCACCGGTCATCACACAAATAGCGATCATCACAAAGATTCATCACACTGATGTCATCGAATCATCACACAGATATTTCTACACAAGGTATCATATCTTAAATCTCAATTAAGACGGTCATACTAGACTCATGGTATCTCAACACATGAAATTCTACAATCACAACTCAATACACAATTTCACCATTCTCGAGCAATAATGAACTCATTTTCAATATTGTTCACATCACAAGGAAGCCACCAATACATATATATTTCACGTAAATATATATATATATATACACACACACGTAATCATCCACTCAGGACTGTCACTAATACCAACTATAGACATAGTTAACCTAATAACTCCAAGACCATATGGTAATTATGCTCATAACAAATATCGTGAGATTTACTCACCTATGAATCCCGTTGCATCTTCACAAGCCAACCAAGACAAGCACAAATAGCCACAATCCGCTCAACACAAGCCTGTCAAGTACCTAAACACATACGGTCTCGATTTAGTGAACAAATCACAAAGTGATTAAAGTCCGAAACCCCGTTTTGAACTAAAACCACAAAAATGATGCCAATAAAGGCGAAACCACATCCAAGACCACCCAAAGTCTCCGGAACACATCTACGATCGATATGTCAAAACCACAAGTCAATCGAACACTCGAATCCTCATGGATCGAATAATCGAACGGTTCGAAACTCTGAAAACCCTAACATGCTCATACGATCACCAAAAATTAGGTATTGCATATCGAAATGCTGGTATCGACGAGTAGATCAAAATCAGGAACGTAAACTATCCTTGAGGTGGCCGGAAACCTCCGGAAAACACCACCACAGTGGCGGCGCCACCACCGGCCCAAATTCAGAATTTGACAAAACTTCAAACACAAAAGTTCTTTATCTCAACTCCAATTACAACTTTCATAACTAGTACAAAGTCTGGATCAAAGCCATTTGGCCTAAATTTACCTTGAAAGCTTTGAATTCCGATGAACCCTAGAATCTCAATCTTCAAAATTCAACCTCCACACTTTGAATCGTTGCAAGCCACCTTGGAGAGAAGCATCTATGTCCTCTGGGCTCCAAAAGCCCTCAAGAAACACCGGTTATGGTGGCAGAAATCTGAAGTTCCGATTTGGGCTCGACGCAGCACCGTCACCCACTTCTCGGTCTTGCAGCGCAGCACCGGCCATCGCCCACTTCTCGGTCTTGCAGTGCCCACGAGCTCGACCCACTCTCGATGGCTTCCACAGACCTCTAGAGAAAAGCAAGGCGAGCAAAAACCCCTTAAGAATCTCGTCAATTAGTGGCCAGATTGTGAAGAAATCGGCCGGCGAAGGGAGAGGGTGAAACCGGACTCGGGACCGAAGAGAGAAAAGTTTCCCAAAATGGAAATCTATTTTTTTTTTTTTCCGGAAATTTCCCTATTTAACCAAAATGGAAACTTTTTCTCATGGCCATAACTTCTTCATACGAACTCTGATTTCAGCGTTCCACATGTCCACAGACTCGTATCGACGCGCTCTACGATTTTCATGAAGGAAGTTTTCAGAGAAACCCAACGAATAAAAAGTTAACCCTTACCCCCCCCCCCCAAAAAAAGACGCTTCCTGAATATAATTAATAAGATTATAGAAAGAAAAAAGGGTAGGGCTATTTCCACCCCACCAAATGCTTTGTTCACCATACAATTAAATTTTTATCTTTAAACTTTCAATTTCACCCTTAAATAATTTAGATAAAAAAAAAGATATCACCATTGTAAATGTGAAACTGAAAAAGAAAAGTAAAACTAATATTAACCAACAATTCTTTTCTTTTCACTTATTGCTATGACTTGAAATTTCGTCTAACTATTTATTTGGTAGGCTAGCGATGAAGAAGCTGAGAGCCTGAGATGATCATTTGAATATCTATTGGGTAAAGTTTTGTTTATCGATAAAATTGATTTCTCATTTTCATTGTTTTTCTGTTAATAATTGTAGTTAAGGACAATTTGGAGATTTTAAAGAAAAAATGTAATTATAGGGTAAACATCGTGTTTAGTAGAGTGGAAATAGCTGCACCCAAAGAAAAAAAAATGATATTTTTGAAAATTTAATTAGAATACTAGATTTAACACTGTTACTTGGACCCCCCAAAGTTCAACTTCTAGTTCCGCTCCTGTGATAAAGTATAGTCACTATCTAAGTAACTTCACATTAGACAAGTGGTCATAGCACATATGCAAATATAGATATATTGGACTAAGACGCAGCATAGGAAAGTGTCGAATTTGGTGACGGACTGACTTCGCTTCCAATATTATTTAGTGACGAAATTTGAAAGATTGGAAACAAAAGTGACTTGGCCTAAATTGGGTAATTTCTAGTAGTAACTAGTAAAAAAATTAATTGCTCAAGACGATTTCAACACATAGTAGTTTGTGTACTTTTTTTGTTAATTAGTTTGTTCATTAAATAGAGAAAAAATCCTAGGCGCCTCTCTAACGCCCAAAACCCTAAACACTGCATCTACTTCTCAAGAGCATTCACCATGTCCACGATCGATGACGTTGCTGCTATCTTTGCGTCATCGTTGGCTCTCCTAGGCGATGACGTGGTGGCAATGTTCTAAAAAACTGCCTAGGCCCCCGCCTAGGCGCTAGGCGGCAAGGAACCGCTCCAATTTTGGCCTAGGCGTTTCCCTTAGGCGCTGGGCTACTAGGCGGGGACTAGGCGGTTCTAGGCGGAGCCTAGGCGGTCATAAACCCTAATTTATTCTATATTTTGACTATTTTTATATTTATAATTAATTTTTATACTTTAAATATTGTCATTTATATTATTATATGTCATTAAAATAATTTAAAATTTTTTTAAAAAAAAACCCCCTAGACTAGCGCCTAGCGTTTTTTAGAACCTTGCGTGGTGGACATCTCTAAGCTGCCTAGCGCTCACACTTGGCACTGTTCTCATGCCTACCTCATGGCACGCTCTCTGACCTCGAAGTCGTTCACAACGCCAGATCTGCGATGGCATTTCAAGCTTATTTGGGTCCTAAACGCTCCTTCAAGTTCAGGAAAGAGCGCAGAAGCGCTTTGTTTTCTCTTTCGACATGTGCAAGGACCGAAACAAGGTTCTTCGAGGTGAACTGTCGTATTTTCAACAAGCACCAGTTATCATTCAAGAGTATGATGGCTGGAAATCCCCTACTGCAGTTCAGATGGATGAACTTTTCTTTTAGGTGAAACTATGCAACATACCACCGGCTTTAGAGGTAAAGAGTACGATCGTCAATGTTGCTTCGATTGCTGGGGGTTTCTTGAAATGGATGACAAAATTTTCAAGGCCATAGGTGATATTAGGGTTCATGTGGCGCATGATATTACCAAACCCTTCTTGCTGACAAAAACTCTAAAACTGCCACCGGGGGTTATTGAAGAAATCTCATATTTCTTTGAGAATATTTTGGGACGCTACCGGGATTGCAGCCTTATTTTTCATGAGAAAGGTGTATGCCCCTTTGCAGGTAGAAAAGCCGAACCAAACTCTGATCCAAAAGCAGAGGAAAACCGTGTGGAATTGCCTAGTTCTTTTGCAAGTTTTGCGCAATGCAACTTCATTGGAGGAGCATTCTGATTCCAGGGCATTCAGACTCCCATTCTGGCCCCCATTGCAAGAAACTTGTTCGGCCCTAGCTCCTCAACCAAACTGCAAAAGCCAACGGTTATTCGCAATGCAAATGTGTAGGCACCAATATTGATGCAAACAAGCAGCTTGCATGTACCAAAAGCAAAACAGTCGCCTTTGAAATAAGGACGACCTGGTTCTCCTTTTGCCTCTCCCAAGAAAATAGAACTCATGCTTGGGGACCTAGCAGTGGGCAATACTGGCTCACCAGCACCACCAAAGAAAGTGAAAATGCCTACAGCTCCAATCAAGTTCTCAACCAAATCACTGGGCCTAGTTGTGACACCAGGAAAGTGATGCTGCTACTCGGAATCAATATGAAGAAGAAAATGGGAAGGCCATTGGGGTCCGAAAACAAGAACCCTTCTAAATTGAAGAATCAAGTCTCTGTTGAAGATGTGCTCTCCTATCTGCATTCGGGGAAGCCTACTAGCCCTAGCTTGAAGGGCAACCAAAAAAAAAAAAAGATTTAGTTTTTCACTTTATTTAGCTTATTACTATGCTTGCTTTCATAGCTGAATAGGCTCGCTGGAATAAGTGAGCATGACATGTTGAATGAATGCTCCTAGCCTATGTATCACTGTGATGTTTATTTGCATCACAACTTCTTGACCCATAGCGGAAGGATATGTAATCTGGCCTTACCCATATTAATGAAATTTATATGATTATTTATAAATAAATAATTTAAAAAAAAAAAAAAAAAAACTAGTTTGTTCATTAGAGGTCTTGTATCTTAACAAGATGATTTTCTTTCTATGATTGTGACCTAGATAGAAAATGAAATTAGACAAGAGTATTTATGTTTGAAGCTTGCGATTAGTTGCGAATCATAATTACCGATGACCATTTTTGAACAGTAACCCACGAGCATGATATGAAACATAAGACCATCTCCAACGGATTGGTCATTTGCCACCTGGAAGCCCAACAACTATAAATGACACATGAGAGTACCCTCCAACCCATATGTCATTGCCACCGTGGATGACAATTTGGTTTCAAACTGTCAAAAGACTCAAATGAAACTGTCTTTTCTTTTTTTATTGTTTCTCTCGTTCTCCCACTTTCCGCTGCCTCTCTCTCTTCTTCCTACCCAGACCAAAAGCAAAAACTCAGTAGATCTGCAATTTTGGCATCAGCATCGTTCTTCAATGGGTCTTCGTTGAGCTGGGCATCAAATCCTGTCATCCAAGACGAGCAGTTCCACTAGATTCCCTAAAACTGAAGAAGGAAAATCCATAGATGGCAAAGATGTCTTAAAATCAGACAGGTTAGGTAATAAAGGGAGGCAATTCAACAGTTCTGGATTAATTTTGTGGAAATCAGCACTTCTAATCATGTCAGGAAAACGTCGTAGGTAATGAAGATCCATGAGGTCTGGAGCTCTTGTTACTGTGTAAATAGTGAGGAAAGGAAAAGGAAGAAGCCAATCAAATGCCTGCAAATAGAGTCAATAATGTTTAAGAACTGTTGAGAATATATACATCCCACATGGGAAAAATGGGACCTTGCCTATGAGTTTATAAGGGTTTGGGCCACTCCATCCATTGCCAATTGGTTTTGGATGTGAACCCCATATTACTTTATCATGGTATCAGAGCGGGTTACCCACGTGTGCATGCCTAACGGCCACACGGGCTCCGCGTCACCCAAAGTTGTTCACGTGTATGACTTGAAAATTCGCCACACGTGCGGGGGCGTGTTGAGAATATAAACATCCCACATGGGAAAAATGGGACCTTGCCTGTGAGTTTATAAGGGTTTGGGCCACTCCATCCATTGCCAATTGGTTTTGGATGTGAACCCCAGATTACTTTATCAAGAACAACAGTCTTAAAATCAATGGCCATTCTGATCGGTAATAACCCAGAATGAACTCATTGTCCCTTAAGAAAGAAATGGAAGATTTAAACAGAAGGAAGAAATCTGCAGAAGACGAAAAGGAACTGAGAAACTGAATGAGAAGAAGATAGAGAAGAAAGAGGAAACGTTTCTCTCTTTGTTATAAAATATTCTGAAAAAATAATAAAATAATATTTAAATTAGACCTATTTGTTGGAGCAGAAGCATGTCAAAATTGACAATTGTTACCTCAACCTTCAAATTCAAATTTGACATAGGCATTTTGACTCGACCATTGGAGATGCTCTAAAAAGTACAATTTTTTTTGTCATTTGATCTAGAAAACCGTAGATTTTCCAACATCTTCAATTCGTGAGGGAGAAAGGCATACTTAATATTAGAGATTTAGAGGCGTGTTTGAAGTTAGCCAATTTCACAGGACGATTAGTTATTAAATAGAGCGAATTACCTCTAGCACTCATAATTGGAACAAAAATTATAAATTAGATTCTTAATTATATGAAAATGTAAAACAAAAATCCAATAAGAATATAGCTAGCGAGCGTCGTTTATGCCACACGGACAAAGACAGAATAGATGGCCACACGGACAGAGACAGAATAGAAGGCGAAGAAGGGGCCGGACTGCTCAGTTGGCTTAGAAGGCAGGGAATTGTTGTGGATTCACCTCTTGCTGACTACATCTCCCAATTCCCACGCATTATAAATTCATGCACGACCCCTCTTTATCTCCTCACTTCATTCAAGCATCACTACTAGCTCTCTCTAGCTTTTGCTTGCTTCACAGAGCTACAGACATATCAGAAAAAGAGAGATGGAAAGCCAGCAACAGAGAATAGGTGTTGGTGAGCGTGGAAGCAAACGCATCTATTCAGCAGATGTCGAGACACCACCACCCTCCGATATCAAACAATTTGATGACCATCATGATGATCCTGAAAATCAGGTCTCCATCTTCATATATACATCTTGTACATAATTTTTCTTGCGCTCTTTTGAATCGTATTAAGTTCATTGATTCTTGTGTACGAGTAACAACAAGCTATCTGACTTCTGAGGTTGTTTCTTGTTATCTACGATTAGAAGCCTGGATGGAGGAAGTTTCTGGCACATGTAGGGCCTGGGTTTCTCGTCTCCTTGGCTTACCTTGACCCCGGCAACTGTAAGTCTTGCTCTGCTTCTCATTTCAGTACTTCTTTTGTACATATATGATCGAGTATATATGTTCTGCTTTTTATGTTTATTGACAAAAAAAAATTTACTTATATGGCATAATCGATCTTACAGTGGAAACTGATCTGCAAGCTGGAGCAAATCACCAATACGAGGTAAAATAAGATCCATATATAAACAGAAGTAAATTAATATGCAGTTGGAACTGGAAAAATCTATATAGGGCCGTGCTTTTCAGCTTTATAAAATTACATCGGATCTTATTTTAAGGACAACGTTACATTAATTAGTCGTAACATAAAATGATATATCAGTTTTCTGAGTTATCTAAGAGAGTATCTTAGATACATCATTTATGGGCTATACCAATTGATATGTCTGACAAATTATTGTTTGGCATGAGGTGTCTGTTTTTTTTTTTTTCTTTTTTAAAAGGGTTTAGAGGAAAAATATAAAATTTAAACCTTGAATTTATGACTAGCCTCTTCTATACCTAACATTGTGCGGTTCGGTCCTAACAAAGATTTCACAATATTTTAAAGGAAACTGAGTCCTAAGAGGCTAAAAGGATCTTTTAACTTGTTTTTACTCAATGTATTGTAAACATGCAAAGGAGAAGGTTAAAGCAGTAGTCTAATATTATATATTGTGCTATATGTTTTGATGATCAGCTACTTTGGGTTATACTCATTGGATTGATCTTCGCTCTCATAATCCAATCTCTGTCAGCAAACCTTGGCGTGAGCACAGGTAACGGCAAAAGCAATGTTATAGAGCTTAAGCAAATAGGTCCAATCGATCTGTTAGGTTTTATGTTAATATTAAACTAAATATTAAAATATAATTTCTATTGTTAAATTTCTCACTTTTACTGGTCATACTCGTTCGTTTTTCTTAAATTTTCAGGCAAACATTTATCTGAATTATGTAAGGCGGAGTACCCACCATTTGTCAAATACTGTCTCTGGTTGCTTGCAGAGGTTGCTGTCATAGCTGCTGATATTCCCGAAGGTAAGCCGTACATATATATATTCAATTCAATTTTATGTGAAATATATAATGGAAAAAACAGAAACGTACAAACTTTGGGTCAATACATAAAGTACAATTGTAATTGGCTTTAATCTGTTCCATGGTTAATTCTTAATTTTGGCATATATGCAGTGATTGGAACAGCGTTTGCTCTAAATATACTGTTCAACATTCCAGTTTGGACTGGAGTACTATTGACTGGTTTCAGTACTCTCCTTCTTCTTGGCCTGCAAAGATATGGGGTAATTAAACTTCAATTAAAAAATTGTATTTTTCATTATCATGCTGTACTTATACAGTTATACCTAATTTGGTCTTATCCTCACAAAGAAGAGAGCTTATTCCTACTTTAGTCCTAGTACATCAAGAAAATATTATTACACAAAATGAATCTTATAATATATTCTATAGTAGCAACTAGTAAGGGACAGTTAGGTCAAATATAATTCTATAAAAACGTTATCCTTTTCTTTTCCTAGTTAATTTCAAGTGAATTAGTCAATTAGATACAACTTTGGCCTTATTGTTTTGAGCCGTTCGTTCTTTGAGCTTGTTATCAGATATCAATAATGAGTTCAATATCATCTTTTATTATTAATCAGTACGTGTACCCTAATTATAGTTTATGGTTAAGATATCTCAGCATGCATAAAAATATATTTAATGTTTGTCGTTGAATTAATATTGGGCAGGTTAGGAAGCTGGAAATGCTGATAGCAGTACTAGTGTTTGTAATGGCAGCCTGTTTCTTTGGTGAAATGGGTTATGTGAAGCCTCCTGCATCCGGTGTGATCGAAGGAATGTTTGTCCCCAAGCTCAGCGGCCAAGGAGCCACCGGAGACGCCATCGCCCTCTTGGGTGCCCTTGTCATGCCGTAAGCACATTTCTCTTATTATATCTAGTAACGATCTTTTTAGTTAGTCAAATATTAGGCATGTTAAGCCATCAAGTTAATTTTCAATCATAACAACCTTTATATTTGTTTAATTTCTCCAGCCACAATCTTTTTCTCCACTCTGCTCTTGTGCTTTCAAGGAAAGTCCCAAACTCTGTCCGTGGCATCAATGTAAGCCCCATAAAAATACCGATGAGCTTTCCTTAATAATCAATTGCACATACTAAACTGTATTAGATTACTAACCTAATGATGTTTGAACTGCAGGATGCATGTCGATATTTCTTGATAGAAAGTGGATTTGCATTATTCATAGCATTTCTAATCAATGTTGCCATTGTCTCTGTGTCGGGAACCGTTTGCCACGGAGATAACCTCTCTGACAAGGATGCTAAAACATGTAGCGATCTGACACTCAATTCTGCTTCTTTTCTTCTCCAGGTGCAACTCGATCTTTCATATATCAATGATTATATACATAACATGTCGTTATATAGATCAAATTGCTAATCTGTTTTTCAAACTCACAGAATGTGTTGGGAAAGTCAAGCAAAGTTATCTATGCTATTGCATTATTAGCCTCAGGACAAAGCTCAACCATTACAGGCACTTACGCAGGACAATTTGTCATGCAGGTTATATATTTGTTTACTTTAATTTACTGCGTACCTACATGTTTATTAGAATATTAGGTGAATGACTTAATTCTGTTTTTCTCATGATGTAAAATTAATGGTGGATTGCAGGGTTTCTTGGACATTAAGATGAGAAAATGGCTTAGAAACCTGATGACTAGGTGCATTGCCATTACACCTAGTCTTGTTGTTTCCATCATCGGTGGGCCTTCAGGAGCAGGGAGACTCATTATCATTGCATCGGTTCGTTATAGTAATTAATTACATATATATAGACAATTAATTTCCTTTTCAGTTTTACATGCATATATAATTATATTTCAGAAAAATAAGGAGCTAACATTTACTGAAATTTGCAGATGATACTATCTTTTGAACTTCCATTTGCTTTGATCCCACTCCTCAAATTTAGCAGTAGCGCTACTAAGATGGGACCTCACAAGAATTCGATCTACGTGAGTAGTTATTTTCTTTATTTAATTATGAGATTCATTGAGCTGAGCTCGAGTATGCACTGTAAATAACTATTAGTTTCATTTCATAAGCTCAAGTTGGTGGGAACGTTAATCTTGTCACTTCGATCATGTGTGTGTGTGTGTGTGTGTATAATGTGAAGCTTACAGATTTTTTACTTAAATCAAGATAAGCTTGTAGGCAACAATATATGTATATCAAGCTATAACAAGTGACGATGTCATCATGTATTCATGTTGGCATTCTTTGAATGCAGATCATTGTGGTATCATGGATTCTAGGGATGGGAATCATTGGAATCAACATCTATTACCTCAGCACAGGCTTTGTGGGCTGGATAATCCACAGCAGTCTCCCCAAAGTTGCAACTGTGTTTATTGGGATCTTGGTGTTTCCCTTAATGGCAGTTTACATCCTTGCAGTCGTTTACTTAACTGTCAGAAAGGACAGTGTTGTAACATTCATTGAGCCAACAAAGAACGACCCAGCGGCCCTGAACCAAATGGAAAGTGGGATCACCAACACGCATGGACCTCCTGTACCTTTCAGAGAGGATTTGGCTGACGTTCCTCTACCAGAATAGAGGGTTATCCAAGATCAGCTAGCTGCACTCCTGCATCTTCAATTAGAGTTGAGATCTAAACCCTTTTATATCAGGGTTTTGTTGCCAATTATATTGTGTTAATTAGAAACAAGTCAAAATGCTCTTAAACAAGTAGCAGAGCTCTTCTCATTTGTTAATAGTGAATGTAGCTTTATGTTGTTCACATGTATTTGAGTATTGGAGAACAATAATTATATTAATGCTTTAGGGAGTCAGAAATTGAGAGAAATTTGCTGTGTGTTCTAATTGATAATAGGGGCCTCTTTATATAGAGGATTACAATGCATAGAGTCTGAATCAGACAAGGAAAGATAATCTCTAGATTCTTTTAATTAAACCTTATTACCACTAGGTCAAGTAACTTAGAGTTTGGGCCAAACACAAATAGAGATATCCTTAAACACTCCCCCTTGTGTTGTCCAAACGCGGTGCTTCTCTCGTTGCCTCGTTAAAAACCTTGCCGAGTAACAAAAACCCAGTGGGACAAAAATAACCTCGGTCGAAGGGGAAAAAGAGCAAAACACACCCTTCACGATTCGAGACGAACATGTAGACATCTCCCCCTGATGTCTGCGCCTCCCCCTGATGACTACGATCATGGGAGTTCAGATAATTTCCGCAAGCCAATTCTTGCCACATGTTTCTCGAACGTGGATTTGGACAATGACTTAGTAAACAAGTCTGCCTCATTGTCCTCAGATCGAACCTGGTTCACTTTGATCTTGAGGAACTTCTGTTGTTGCTGATTATAGAAGAATTTGGGTGATATGTGCTTGGTGTTGTCGCCTTTGATGCAGCCTTGCTTCATTTGTTCAATGCAAACAGCATTATCCTCATAAATGCTCGTTGGCTCATCTGTGGTAGACTTCAAACCACAATTGCTTCGAACATGCGTAACTATGAATCGAAACCATATACATTCACGAACTACTTCGTGAAGAGCAATAATCTCTGCATGATTTGAAGAGGTAGCGACTAAGGTCTGCTTTCTAGACCTCCAAGATATCGCGGTCTTTCCTATAGTGAAAACATAACCAGTTTGGGAGCGACCTTTGTGTGGGTTAGAGAGGTACCCAGCATCAGCCAAACCTTCCAAAACACTTACATCGTTTTGGGGTGGGGAGAGGGAACGTGGTCTACCATATGTGGCGTCCCTCACACTAGATGGGTCTGAATCCATCTTCTCTATATAGGGATAGAACAAGCCCATATCGATCGTACCACTTAGGTATCGAAAGATATCTTTAACACCAGTCCAATGGCGTCGTGTTGGCGCAGAGCTGTATCTAACTAGCAAGTTCACAGCGAATGAGATATCTGGTCTTGTGCATTGTGCTAAGTACAATAATGCGCCTATTGCACTTAGATAAGGCACTTCTTCGTCGTCATCTTTTGGACGGAATGGATCCTTCTTTGGATCAATACTACGGACGACCATTGGGGTGCTTGAAGGCTTAGTCTTGTCAGTGTTGAAACGCTTAAGCATCTTTTCGGTATAAGCTGATTGATGAATCAAGATACCATCTCTACAGTGCTCAAATTCTAAACTGAGGCAAAACCGTGTTTTCCCAAGATCTTTCATCTCAAACTCGGATTTCAAGTGTTCAGTGGTTTCCCTTAACTCTTTAAGGGTGCCAATTATGTTCATGTCATCAACATAAACCGGTACTATTGCAAATCCGGAACTTGTCCTTTTTATGAGCACACATGGGCATAGTTCATTGTTGACATATCCCTTTCCAATCAAGTAGTCACTTAGATGGTTATACCACATCCGTCCGGATTGTTTCAATCCATATAGTGACCGTTTCAATCTAATCGCAAACGCGCTCCGTGGTTTAGAGCCACTTGATTTGGGTAACTGAATTCCATCTGGAATTTTCATGTATATTTCCGTATCTAGATCCCCATATAGATATGCAGTAACCACATCCATAAGCTGCATGTTCAGTTTTTCAGAAACTACCAAGCTGACAAGGTAGTGGAACGTAATGACGTCCATTACAGGAGAATAGGTCTCCTCGTAGTCGATTCCAGGGCGTTGTGAGAAGCCTTGCGCCACAAGGCGAGCTTTGTATCTTACAATCTCGTTTTTCTCATTACGCTTTCTAACGAATACCCATTTGTGACCAACTGGTTTGGTGTTGGGCGGTACTAGTACAACTTTGCCAAATACCTTTCTTTTCGCTAGAGAATCAAGTTCTGCCTGGATCACATCTTTCCATTTTGGCTAATCAGCTCTACGTTGGCATTCATCAACGGAGCGTGGTTTGATGTCATCGGTCTCAATAATCTCACGCACCACTGAATACGTGAATACATCATCAATGATGATGGAGTTTCTTTCCCACGTCCCATGTACACTAGTGTAATTTACAGAGATCTCTAAGTTCTCATGGATAGGTTCTGACATTGAGGCGTCCCCCAATGATGTCTCTTAGACATAACCGTAATCCGGAACATTCTCATGGGACGGATTTTGAGTATCAATGATCAAAGGATTTGTTTGTGCCTCATTCGCTTTCTTTCTAGGGTGAGTATCCTTCGAACCAATTGGTATACCGCATTTCCTTGCGGGACCTGTGACCATAAATGCCACATCATTGCCATGTTGGGCAATGGCGCCATCTCCTGATGTCACAGGAGTGGCGTGATGTCCAGTATTTGGGACATCTATCCTTGCAGGCACGTTTGCAGCAGGTATGTGTGATCTCGTCACTTTGGCAACATCAGAAAACGCATCAGGCAGAGTGTCTGCTACGTTCTGGAGCTCGATTATTCTTCGCACTTCAAGTTCGGACTGTGCGGTATGGGGATCGAGATGAGACATAGTGGGGACAGACCACGACAATTCCTATCGTTCCTGTTGAACATCTGTGTTCTTATCTCCCCCTAATGATAGGAAGATTGTCTCATCAAAGTGACAATCCGCAAATCTAGCGGTAAAGAGATCGCCTGTCAAGGGTTCAAGATAGCGGACAATGGTTGGAGATTCATAGCCAACATAGATGCCCATTCGTCATTGTGGACCTATCTTAGTACGCTGTGGCGGCGTAATAGGCACATAGATGGCACACCCAAAAATGCGTAAATGCGAGATATCAGGCTCGTACCCAGTCACTAGCTGTAACGCAGAGTAAGATTGGGTTGCAGTGGGTCGTAGACGAATTAGTGTCGCTGCATGCAATATTGCATATCCTCAAGCAGAAATAGGGAGATTGGTGAGCATAACCAATGTCCGTGCTATCATCTGTAGTCGTTTGATAGCGGCTTCTGCGAGACCATTTTGGGTATGAACATGGGGAACTGGATGTTCTACATCAATCCCCAGTGATATGCAATAGTCATCGAACGTTTTCGATGTAAACTCCCCAGCATTATCAAGTCGAATTGACTTAATAGGATGGTCAGGGTAGTGAGCCCGTAGACGGATAATCTGGGCGAGGAGTTTAGCATAAGCAGCATTTCGAGTGGACAACATCGCGACATGTGACCAGCGTGTTGACGCATCAACCAATACCATAAAGTATTTAAAAGGTCCGCATGGTGGTTGAATTGGTCCACATATATCTCATTGGATTCTCTGTAAGAACGAAATGAGTATTTTAGGATCCTTTGCATAGGACGGTCTCGGTCCTAATTTCCCAAACTAACAGGCTTTGCAAAATGAGCGAGGGGCCTTAGAAGCAACCAATGAGGATTTTGGTTGGGCCGGAGAGTCTGTAATGCTATTAGAAGCAAAGTGTGTGACTACATCTCCCATTATGGCGTTAGAGCCATGGAAATAGGTTTGTGTGGCGTCATGGACACTAGGAGGAGCAACCATGGCGTCATGCTCATGGTTGGCGCCATTTATGGCGTCATCACTAGGGACAGGGGCGGCCTTTCGGCTGCCCAAGACAGCAGCAGCTCCAGAAGCTGCAATTTTTGCGGTCTTGCTAAGTCCTGGAATCAATTTTTGATTCTTGCTTCTTCTCACTCCGAAGAAAGGATGCCCGTGTGAAGTCTTAAGTATATGGAGCATCATATCACAACCAGGATGTCCTAGTCGGTCATGCCAAAGCCAATATGTGTCTGAATCCAAGAGATCTTCTCTTATGACATTATTGGATTCAATTAATGGTCGAATTGTAGTGACATAAAGTCCACTAGATTGACACATAAGCTTCTCTAAGATGTGCTTTCGTCCGCAATCATTAGAGGTAATGCAAAGGAATTCTATTCCGTTCTCACTATGCGTTTCCGCATGGAATCTATTGGCTCTTATATCTTTAAAGCTTAATAAGGTTCGATTTGCCTTAGGAGCGTAGAGAGCTTCAGTGACTTTAATCAAGGTGCCATTGGGCAAAAGGAATTGGGCCATTCCATGTCCTTGAACTAAACTTGATGGCCCAGCCATCGTAGTCACAGAGGAATATGTAGGCAACATCTCTAAGAATAATTGCCTATGTCGTAGAATGGTGTGCGTAGTCGCACTATCCGCAAGACATTGAAGTTCATCCATTCCTAAAAGAAAATCTCGTAATTAAAAAGGAGTCATAAAGAAAAGAACTCACTTTTATTAATAAGCCAAACGGAATTACATCATCGTTTCTTTAACCAAAGAAAATCTAATCCAATAAACTAGTTAATGCAAAACAATGGTAGTCGTCTAACTCCTTTAGGTAATTCCAATGTAAATGTGACCAGATGAGTAGATAGATGTCGGTGGAGCAAAGCTCGCTTAAGTACCATTTATCTCAAAACCTTCCTAGACATCACATTTTCATTGAGTACGCCTACTTTGAAGAAAGACTAATATCATTGGCATCTACTACAAAAGTAATATGGCAATTGCCTACATCTCTTGGAAAATAAAAAGACTTAATCAAAATCGCCAGTTTCTGGGTCTTGATCCTTGTAGTCTTCCACCCTTAGATCGAGATCTCCATCTTGATCTTCTTGTTCCATGTAATTTGCCTCTCTTGCTTCACGATACATCTTGTATGCGTTTGCAACGTTCTGGGATGCAGTACACTTCTTTACCCAATGTCCACTTGATCCACATCGAAGACAAACATCTTTATGGTCAGGCTCCCTTGATCGAGATCCTTTTGGTGCATGATTTGGACGACTATTACTCTTGGTGGCGTCACCACCATAGCTGGAGGCTCCGCCTCTCTCTCTCTTCACACGTTGACCTCCACGGTTCCGTGCACTCCTCTCTTGGCGATTTCCTTCCTCTTTAGGGTGAGAATATGGACCAGAATGTCCAGAATTGTCCATACTCTTAGGGTTTCGCTCCTTGCATCCTCCCTTGGGGGCGCGACTATAGTTAGACTCCGGAATAGACTTGGTTCCCACGGGTCTAGCGTTATAGTTCTTCACAAGTATGTTGTCGTGCTTTTCAGCTACGTTCATGGTGCCAATAAGCTCATGAAACCTTGTGATATGTCCTGCTTTTACATCAATCCGATAATTCTTTGAAATCATCAGGGCAGAGACGGGGAAGGTAGAGAGAGTCTTCTCGATCAACAATGTATCAGTTATGGCTTAGCCACAAAACTCTATCAGAGACTTGATACGAAGAGCTTCCGAGTTATAATCAAGCACAGACTTGAAATCACAAAAGCGGAGGCTATGCCATCACACTTCTAAATCAGGAAGCAGGGAGTCACGAACGTTGCCAAATCGCTACTCAAGTTCTACCCATAGCTTTCTTGGGTCTTCCTCATTGAGGTATTCACTTTGGAGCACGTCATTCATGTGCCTTGTAATGAGAATGATGGCTTTAGCTTGATTTGCTTCCAAAAGCAGTAGCTTGCTCAATGGAAAGCACGTTCTGACTAGGCTCTTGGATGGCTTCCAGAAGTCCATCAGCCTTAAGATGTTGGCGCACATCTCGGACCCACCTATGGTATCCCGCTCCAGTTGTCTCTAGTGGAACAAAGTTCAACTTGTTCAGGTAACTCATCCTGAAAAACAACACAAGATTAGGGTTAGTTTCTGAGCGAAAAAGGCTACCACAAAAAACTATTAAATTTCTGAGCGTAGTCACTTCTAAGAAATTAGGGATTTTCTAAGCGTAGTCTCTTCCAAGAAAAATTTGATTCCAAGAGGGGTTTTGGATTAGATCGAAACAATGATGTATGTGGTCGATCATTTTTCTTCTCAACAAACTCTAAGTTTGGAGGACTCTACAAGCTCCAAGCTTGGAGTGAGCACGAACCCCCACAGTTCAACTATTGGTCTCCCCTTGAAAGAAGAAAGGGGGGGTAGAAGAAGGGATGTTAGAAGTCCCCGAGAAAAGAAGAAGAAATTGAAAAAAAAAAACTTCAAAAATAGGAACTTTTAGAAAAGATTTACCTTGAAAAGTGGTAGGAAATTCTTGACCGGAAAAAGTTACTGTAGATGGCCGGAAAAGTCGCCGGAAAAAGGTTGACCAGTCGTTGACCTAAGTGTTAACCGGCGTTGACTGCAGGTGCTGACATGGCTCTCTGATGCTGATGTAGCCTGCTGACGTCAGAGGGCTGACTGGACGCTGATGTCAGTGGGCCTGCTTCTGGGCTTGGGCTTGGTGGATCCGCTTCTGCTTCTGGGCCTAGGGTTGACTTGTGGGCTTGGTTGACTGAAGCAAAGGCAGAGGATGCAGGCGGCGGTTCGGTGGTGTAGTTACTTCAGGCGGCCGGTTCGTGTGGTTCTAGGCCGGTTCCTGTGGTGATTTTTCAGCTCCGGTGATCTGGGGTCAGGCTTCAGCTGCTGGTGGAGTTTGGTAGCAGTAAGCAGGGAGGAAGGCTTCGAACCGGGCAGAGAGGATATCGGTATTTCCGAGGGCCGATTCGGGTATTTTCAGGCCGGTTTTGGGGACAGCGCCGCCGGTTCTGGGCTTCTGGAGGTGAGAGCTTCAAGGTGGGCGGCGAAGGTTTCTGTGATTTGAAGGCTATGAATATTAGGTTTCAGGGTTAGGGCTTCGTGCTGATAACGTGTTTTAGGGAGTCAGAAATTGAGAGAAATTTGCTGTGTGTTCTCATTGATAATAGGGGCCTCTTTATATAGAGGATTACAATACATGGAGTCTGAATCATACAAGGAAAGATAAACTCTAGATTCTTCTAATTAAACCCTATTACCACTAGGTCAAGTAACTTAGAGTTTGGGCCAAACACAAATAGAGATATCCTTAAACAATTAAGAAATAATCATAAACAAATTCCATATTGTCCCACTTTTCACAGTTAGATTGCGAAGATGGTATATATAAATAAAATTCAGTTTTTTTTATATATTATTTATTTTTCACTGACTTGATTAATTTGTACCATCCTAGCGTGAGTCAGTTTTGACATATTCCCTTAACGCTTTTTTTTATTTTATCGGGCGGATAAAAAGAATAAATCAACGTTTAGAAACATGAGGTTTTTAATTATATATGTATGTGTACGTAATTGTGGATCAGGTGTATAAAGGGGAAATGAGCATATGAAGACGATCGAAACTTTCAGCATGACGTCCCCGGTTGTGGGAGTCATCCTAAACAGTTCAGTTCCAAATAGTTCAGAGTATCCTAGCTCGTTTCCATGAAGAAGAGGGACGTTGAGGGGTCGTCGATCAGCATGCATGTTGTGGGAGATAGGACTGGGGCGGACACCTATACATGAGACAGAGGTTGAGGGGCGCCTGGGCGTGTGTGAGGTGGCGGGCATGCAGAGAAAATCTTGCAAGGCATAGCTAGGTTACCAGTGAGTTGGTAGTCGTTTATGGACAAACACAAAACAGAAGAAGAAGAAGAAGAAGAAGACTGCTCAATCGTCTTGGAAGGCGGGAATTCGATTTCATTGAGTTCACCACTAATGTGTTTGGTCAATGGGCCGGGGTTTACCACTTGACTGCTACATCTTGAGAATTTTTTTAAAGGGTTTTTGACCATTTACTCCATTTCTGGAGATTTTTTTCCCACTTACCCCATTACCCATTAAGTTTTTTTAATTCTCTTTTACCCAAAACACTCTAAGAAGGTCTTCCCTAATACCCCATTAAGATTTTTGTTTTTGTTTTTGTTTTTTTTAATACCATTTTACCCTCACCTTTTTTTTTTTTTTTTGAAGAATATCAAATCGATATATTAAGAATAACTCAGGCCAGAAAGGACCATTACATAGCCTCCCTCTACCATCTATGGGTAGATAAAGAGTTTGTGGTAAACCACAGCGATACATAGATTAGATCCGATCATTTGACAGTACCCATGCTCACTTATTCAAGAAAGCATATAAACTATGTTACAATGACATGCAAATAGGCTGAGTTCAAAACAAAATAAAACTAAACTTTCTCCTTACCCTTAACACTAGGGCTTGGATGCTTGGTGGGGCAGATCACACTCAGCACTTCTTCAGCATATACTTTCAGAGTCTTGGAAGGATTTTTGTTCTTCGACCCCAAAGGCCTACCTTTCTTCTTTTTGATCAGCTACGACCCCTCCTTCTGGATTGTACCTTCTTTAGGAGCCAAAATTCCTCCTGGAACTTCAATCAAGCCTAGAGATTTAGCCAAGAATTTGGTATGGAACTCTGGAACTTTCAACTTCTTTGAAATTCCTGATATACTCTCTGATGCTTCACCAAGCCAAAGATTGAGCTTCTTTGGGGAGGAGAAGGGAGAGGCTGGCCTATTTCTCTTCAAATCTGCCGGTGTTTCCTCAAAAGGTACCAATGCTAGGGCATTCGTACTAGTACCCTCAGTACGAGTAGTGGCAGCATGATTCTCCATATTTCCATTGCATATAACTATCGGCTTCCTAGGCTTATTGCCTTCACCAGAACCAAACAGGTTTCGCACCACAGAAGGTAAGATCGGTGTTTGCACACCCTGGAACTTGAACGCACCATTGACAAACTTGTTTTCAGCAAAACCCATAAATGACTTTGGTAGAGGGAGACGCACCTGCTCCTCTTCCTCAGACTGCTTGCATGGTGAGCCTACCTGACAAACACCTTGGGTATGGTAAATTAGGTTGCACTTCTTGCACTTACCAATCAAATTTTCGAAGAAGAATTCGATCTCTGCTACAATGCCAGGAGCGAGTTTGAGAGTCATCTTGTTAAAGAAGGGTTTAGAGATGTCGTGTGCTACCCGAACCCTAATCTTTCCAGTGTGATCGAATAGCTTTTGATCTATTTCCTGGTATGTTCCCGCCATATAGGCCACGTTCATGATGGTCCTCTTCTCTTCCAGTGCTGGTGGGATGTTATTGATTTTTACCCAAAAGTATAGGGTTTCCAACAAGATCAACTGAGGCACAGCAAGACCATCGTAGGTTTGCATGATCACAGGCGCCTTTGATTGAAGGAGAAGACATACATGTTGGAAGGATTATCTTGTACCTTGAAGGATCCATCCAGTACCCAGATTCTTCTAAAATGGCATTGCAGATCTGCAATGTTGCATGGTTTCCTCGTCAAAGGACGCGCCAACAAGAAAGCTTGAGATCCCCGTGTCGTGGATCCTCCAGCCATGTGGGAGATATCAATAACGTTGCCTCCGGCCAGAGCCAGAGAGGTAGCAAAGGTGGCTGTGACATCCTCAATGGAGGCCATGAGGTTGTTGGAGGAGGGCGCCGAAAGCTCGATGCTAGGGTTTCTGTGTTTTGAGAGCGCGGCAGGGAGGCAACGCATTAGGATTACTGATTAATCACTTCCTTGGGGCATTTTACATTCACCTTTGTTACTTAGAGAGAGAGAGAGAGAGAGAAAAAAAGAGAGAAAATGGAAGAAAGAGAAACCATAGGGAACTTTGCGGAGCCCGGTCACCGGTTGCCGGATTCCGGCCAATTTTTTCTTGATTCCGGCTACCGGTCCCCTGCCGCCGCCCACCAGACTTTTCTGAAAACCTCACCGGAAAGATTTATTGACCCCTAATAGACGTCTATTGCTATTGCCCCCCAATAGGACTTTCAGTCACCAAAATGGGAACTAATCTCCCTAAATTTAGACAAATAAAACTTTGATTACAGAAAAAATAACAAGGAGATTACATCAATTCAAAACGTCTATTGCCCTCTAATAAATCTTTAACAGGACTCTATTGCCCCAATAGAACCTCTCTTTTTTTCATTTTTCTTTCATTTTGGGCTTATGAACCAATTTACTGCAAAAAAAAAAAAGAAAATTTGATTTGGGCACCCAGAAAATGCTCTGGGCACCCAAGTCTTCTACCTTTTCTCCCTTTGCCGGTTGCAGACCTAGACTGTGAGACGTGAAGAGATGGACGCCTCATAAACCAAGTTCCATCTGATCCATCTATCTGTTACTTTATTTTGCAAAGTTCTAATTCAAAATACAATTGAATTCATCAAATTAATTGGAAAGTTGCATGGTGGATCGAGTTGGATACACCATCCCTTCACACCAGTCTTAACCCCAAGGACGAACTGTTGGCGTCGCCGGAGAGACCACTGCGTAGTAGGCGTTGTCATTAGAGGAGGATCGGCAGAGCTGGCCAGTCTTGACCCTAAGGAGAGCAAATGGTATCGGAGCTCCGGCGTCGTCCAAGAGAGCCCTGGCTTTGTCGCGTGTCTGCTTCACCAGGTACAAGGTGAACAAGGCTTTGATTCTGATTTTCAGAGCTCGCGGGTGAGCACTTGGGTTTCAGAGAATTTCGATCACGCCTTGGTGGATTGCGCTCGAAGCTCCGCTGTCTGTGACTTGGCCAGGAGGTTCTCGATAAACGCTGCCGAGTTGACTCGAACCTCTATCGAATTGTGGAACAGAAGACCGGCCAGGAACTCGACCCGGTTTGGGTTCGACGCCACTGCAGCACAGTCGGACTCCGAGAGAGAGAGTTTTCTCCGATCTGCTTAGGAGGATGAGAGAGAGAGAGAGAGAGAGAGAGAGAGAGAGAGAGAGAGAGAGAGAGAGTACTAGTAGCTGTAGTTATTTAATTAGAAAGTGGGCAGAATAGTCATTTCAATTTAAATTGAGTTAGTGGGAATAAAAATCTGTTATTGGGGTAAGTGAGATAACTTTGGCTCATTTTGGGGCTTTTGGTCAGGGACTCTTTTTAAAAGGGTGCTGCTATTGCCACCCTACTATTTTCTTAGTTCACCCTACAAACATTTGAATTATAGAAAAACTATATTACCCAAGTACAAAATGACTAATAAGTACACTGATTTTCTAAAATCCAAATCTGTAAGAAAAATAAATAGATAACCAATTAATTAAATACAAAAACTACTTAATTCCTCATTGGATAACAATAATCTTCATATTCTCCACCCAAATTTGAATTTATTACTATTTTTTTTTTCTTTTTGTTGCATCCTCATCGTTAATTCGTTATTCAATTCACAAAACAATTAATGTTTACTTCATCAAAATCTTTGCAATACCCTTTGTGAACAGCGAAAGTAAAATTTAAAACACGAAAAAAAAAATTAATCTTTTTTTTCATTGCTCATAGTTGTTAACTTACTAACGTTTGACATAGATTAACATAGAGGAACATCGAAACAAAACAAAAAAATTACTTAGAAAACTTGAATATGTTTTAGTGTTTTTATTGGTATAAATTAAATAATAGCTTTTTCTTAAAAAATATTTTTTAATTGGATATGTCATATAAGGATACTCTTGGAAAAAGAAATGGGTTAGATAAGTAATTTTAATAATTGAAATTAAAATGTAGGGTGTAATGAGTAAGTAGGGTAAACAAATAAAATAGTAGGGTGGCAATAGCCGTACCCTATTTTAAAATGACCTATTTTGGGCTTTTAAGTTGATTTTTGACCATATTTTTTAAAACAGATGAAAAATAATCATATATAAAGATATAAAGTCTTAATTACCCTAAACTCCAATCGCTCTAATGGTCAAATTTTTCCCTTTCACTTATTTTTTGAATTTTTGAGGAATTATTCTAGTCTTAGAGTACCAAATGCCACGTGGTGGTCTCAACTAATAATATCACTCGAATTTGGTGGGGACCATGCAGAGGGTGAAAAAAAATTAAATAAAGATACCAATCAGAAATAACTTCAAGTCATATGGGTCAATATATCACGTGGTGCGTGTATTATGGTCCGGGACCATTTTATAATTTATCTGAATTTTTAGCTTGTCATTAACTGCACCGAAATCACTTCCGTATATAACCTCTATATTTGGATTGATGCAATGGTAATATTTGATCAATCAATATATTGGCCACTGTACTTATATATATATATATATATATATATATATATATATATAATGTCTCGACCTAGCAGAGCTCTGCTAGGGTTGGGAGAGCGCCGCCTTGGGGTTTGGCCTCTCTGTACCTCTCTCCGTCATGTATGGAGTACAACTACGGCGTCTCTTTTGGGATCGCCCAAATCAAGGCAGGGTTTTGCCGTGTCTTCTCTTTCGCAGGTTTCTCCTGCGCCATCGTGGCTCATAGGACTGGGGACCTGGTCTTTTCTGGAGCGATTGCCTTGTGCGGTGCAGCACTGTGCAATCTCAGGGGTGCCATCAAGTTTTGGTGGCTCGCCTAGGCCACGGCTTGCGCGGCTCAAAGGATCTGAGATGCAGGCAGATCTGGTTCAAGCATGGCAGTTGCGATTGACTGGTTGGGTTTTGCACAGGTCGGGTCAGATTCTGTTCAAGTCCCTTCATGGTTGTTTTCCGGCTGACCGGCGTCTACTGGTATGGGGGCAAAGTCAACTTGCGATTCCAATTCCATTTTGCTCGTCTATTTTCTAGGTTGACGATGTTGGGCTCAATCTTTTGGTCCCTCGTCATCAGTTGGATGGAGACATGGTGGGGCGGCGCTTTGGAATTACAGTCAGCTTTTTTCAGGATTTTGGCAGTTTCCGACATCGGCGCAGCTTGGGTGCAGGTGTCAGGGGCAGCAAAGTCAACGGTTCTGTTGTCTTGGTTGCCAGGGCTAATCCTAAGAGCTGTTGGGCCTTGCTTTGGTTTTCTGATTTGGGCTTAGGACTTAATGGAATGCCTAGGGCTGCAGCATGTGGTCCATGTGGGCGTCTTCAGTTTTGGAACTGGATTTGGGATCCCGGTGGCTTTTTTATAAAAATTTGGGATCCAGGACGGTTTTTGTCTAGATACCTAATTTTTTATTGGGATTAGTACCCGCGAGGAACTGACAGGATTATTGGTTTGAGGTTGTCAGCGAGTCTACTGATGGATTCTGTAGAAAAATTTTATTATCAGTTTCTTATTAGTTTACTCACTCCTGAGCTTCACTCAATAGGTTGTGTGATATTGCGTTTAGCGGTGTCTCTTTCTGACGGCCCTACAGGGGCGGGTCACTGTGTAATATTGCTTCTTCCATATTGAATAAATATGTCTGACCTCCTTCAACTCAAAAAAAAAAAAAATATATATATATATATATATATATGTGTGTGTGTGTGTGTGTTCATTATTTTGCACCTTCCATTGACCGAAGCACATACATCTGGCTAGACCAAAAGATATATTATATTATTATATATACATGTGTGTGTGTTTCTGTGTGTGGTAGATTATGTTTCCAAACAAAAGTAAGATCTCTTCCTAAGTTTATTAAGGTAGTCCTTGAAGATGCACATTGATTTTCAAATGTATCGTAAGGATGTGTATGTTTGGTGGGTGCACAACTTTTCATTTAGGAGGTCACGTATTCAAGTCCCATCAAGATTCAAGAGTGCGATGGGGTGAGCTTTAAAAAAATAAAAAAATAAAAACAAATGTATCTTAATTAAAAGGAAAAAAAAATTTGGAAGACGACTTCGCTTTGGTTAAAAAGATTCAACACAAGATTCACTCATTCTTCTTAAGATGAGATTGCTTATTCTTCGAAACATGATTGAACATTCACGTAACAAGGCCAACAAGGCAACATGATTTTTCTTTATGGCTTTTTTTTTTTTTTTTAGAAGATCTAGAATCCATTAATAACCAAAAAAATTACAAGTCATTGAAATAACCGGTTGTGGTATCAACACCACGACACATATTCCTACCCAGATCTATAGTTATGGGTCCGTCACTAATAGTAACATCCATGAACCAAAAAAGTCCAACCCCTAACCAGTTTTTACGCCTATCACCCCAGGCTACAAAGAACGATAACCAATCCCGAGTGTCACGATACGAACTCGTCACCAACATCCAGACAAACCACTCCACCCTCTTCCACACCGTGTCCATAAACCGCCAGACCACGTGCAAGGGAAATCCACCTTTCCGTTGATAACCAAACAGCATCAAAATTGTAACATATTGCTCCCGGGAATAACGCCAACCAAATGGCACAACTACAAAACCACCATGACTCCCAAACCCTAGCTCAGTTGAGTAGGGACTTATTGATACTAACCAAAAAACTAAACCAAAAAAGAAAACCCTAAAGTAAGCCAAACGAAGACTACTGAGACCCAGAATCATGTCCCAAAGAGCCGCCACGGTATCCCTGCTAGCACACATTCTCAGATCGATACACTCATCTGAGATGTCTCCCACATCAAGACTAATCTGTGTGAGTCCAGTCAAGCCGCCACGAGAACTCCACCCCCAACCCAACGCATCTGTAAGCCTCCACCGCTGCCAAAATTCCCACCTGGACTCCAGAACTACACAGAGCCTCCAACCCCAATAGCACAGCCGACCACCGTCGATCCACCAACCAAAACCCATCTGCACAATCATCACATGCCAACCACCAAACCCATCACAAATCAGAACCAATGTGGGATTCCCCGTCGATCTGAAACACTCTGATCAAGTGTCGACGGAGCAACCCAGCCTAACGATCGCCGCGACAAGATTGCCATCGACTTCCGAACCAGATCGGAACAACCAACAGTGATATCGCCGCCACTCCCCAAGGCAACAAGCCATAGGTAACCATCGCTGCATCCCCTCAACCTCCCGTCCGGCAGCATCCACCACACACCGGCGAAGCCAGAGGCTCTCACTGCAGTTGGGGCGCCGCCGGACGAGAACCACCAACCACGAACGAGAGAACCCAAACTTTGAGAGAACCCTAGAGCTCCGAGAGAGACGGGGTGAAAAATTTAACGAGTCAATCTCTCGCACCAAACAAAGGCTATCGTAATTCTCACATCAGATAAGCATCTCCATTGGACAGAATTATTAAAGATCCCAAACAATAAATAATCGTTGACCCAAAAACGAAATAAGAGCATTTTGGTTGACAATAATCTTTTAGCATTCACCTCGATAGGTTGGGAAAAGCAGGCAACCACGCTAGAGAAAGAAAAAAAATTAATGAGGGAGAGTTCTTTTGTCACTGAGAGATTAGGTTGGATAACTAGGGTTTGATAGAAATTTGATTAGGGTAGTTATGACATTGTATCTCTCTATATGGTTACTTTTCAACTATTTTATTAAAACATGGTTAGAAATCAATTTGAAGACCTAAAAGGGGTTTTTTTTTTTTTTTTTTTAATTTCTCAAAATTACTCATAAGTGTTGTTTTAAAACTTTTACCAGTTTTTCGAAATCTTTCTTTCAAATAAAAAAACAAAACTATAACATTTATGTCCCAGTTTCGAATATGTTCACAGTTGCAAATTTGTTGAGATAATAATCTTTTATTTTCCTAATTGGAATATATGCCCATAAATGGATCATGTGGGGGTCAATCAACTCCACAAATTACTATCCAATTTATGTATTTAGTTGCCTTCAGTATGGCCTTCATCACTCCTCCTTAAAGAAAATTAAAGTTTCCTTGATCCTCATAAGTGATTGAATATCCAATTTAAGAGAAATTAGGTTGATTTCTTGCAATGTTTATGTGATTTTCTTATAATGACAGACCCTTAATTGTTGGGAACACCAAAAATTTAGTTATTTAGGTATTCGATCATCATTCAAAAACCTATCCTACTGGCCAGAGATAAATAAAAAAGAAAAGATAAGAAAAGAAATAACCAGCCCAAAGAAAAAAAGAATACCATAAGAAAAAGGCCAAAAAGAGAAGAGTGGAATTCTATACACAGACGTTTATCTTGTCGTCTGACCTAAAGACTACTTTGGTATTATTCTCTCTTTCTTTTCTTCGTCTATTATGGCAATTGTTCGATAAGATATATAGAAAGATCGAGCAGCGATTTCTGAATCTGCTTTCATTTCAGTATATATTCTCATTTCTGTAGTTCTCATTTATTTGAGTTGTCTTGAAATTAATGTTTGGGGTTTTTATTGAGATTTTCAACGGTAGAACAATACGCGGTTTTAGGGTTTCGAATACTTTGTTTCTGGTTCTTCTAGGGTTTGTGTTATACGATCGGAGCTTTTTCAAGGGTTTGTTAAATTATTGTTTATAGTCGAAGTTTTGAGGTTTTCATTTGTTCTTTCTCTTTATAGGTTCTTTTTCTTTCTTGGATCAGAATATCATGGGCCGTGGTGGTGGAAAACTGAACATGCAACTCATTGCCGATGAGAGATCTCGCAGAATTACCTTCCAAAAGAGAAAGAAGGGCATTCTCAAGAAAGCTTATGAGTTTTCAACCCTTTGCGGTGTAGATATGTGCTTGATAATCTACGGCCCAAAACAGTCTGATCGGCGACCTACTGAACTCCACACCTGGCCACAAAATCCAGATGAGGTTAATCGCATTATTGGCAAATTTAAGCTCAATAACAAACCAGCCACCAAAACCTACAACTTGTCCGATTGGTTGCATGAGCAAAAGGTCAAGATGGATGCTAAAATCTCCAAACTGAGGAGTGATATGTATGAGGCCAAGTACCCTACATGGGACGACCGCATCAATGATTTTTCAGAACATCAACTGGAAGAGCTTGTACATGTGTTGGATCAAAAGATTGAATCCGGGAAGAGAACACTAAATAATGTGAGGGCACCACCAAAATTGCTGCTAGGTGGAAACCATGTTGCTGATGTAACTAGCCAAAAGCTCTATAATCACATGCAAGATTATGCGCACTACCTTGGTGAGTATGAGGACCAAAAGCCTAGCTATGTGAGTATGATGGATATGCAAATGCCCTTCTCAATTGATCAGCCTACTAGCTATTCTCAAACGCTTCAATATGATTCAGAATTGAATTCGATGATGACTAATCCGTTGATGGGATATCCGAGCACTTACTATGATCCAAGTGGAGCAAGTCAGATGATCCAGTCTCCTGCCGAGAATAATCCGAATATGATGATGTTCAATAGCGTTCCAAGTTCCTCAGTGAGCCACTATGCCCAACTAATACAGAAGCCTATGTCGTACACGCAATACCCGATGAATATTTCGACTATTTCATCACAACTGGGAAATTCTCAAGTAAAAGATCGTGAAGATGATGATCTGATCCATAACAAGATGGTTTGATGAAATTTTTTATTAATTTACTTTTAAGTTTGATTGATCAAGTTCTGATGTGCTAGAATTCAAGATTTTTACTTCAGTTTACTGCAACTATGAACTATCAAGACTTTAATATGAAGTTACTCGGTTTAGTTTTTGGGATACAGTAGTTAGGCATATTCTGTATCTCTCTTGAATAATTTAATTGGTTCATTACATGGGTCTAAGTAATTTAATAGCTTCTTCATACTTGAAGAGTTAAAAAAGTCTTTGGGATCTTGTAAGATCATTGTGATTATCTAGCTTCTTTGATGCGAGGAACTTTACAAACTGCGTTGGTTAATCTCAACTGATTTCTCTAGTTTTCTCAAACGGGTTGTGTATCTCTCAGCCTCATCGATCACTTATTACCTACTTACCTGAAAAAATGAAGATCGAATAACAGGTTACGCACGCCAACATGCAGAGAAGAATTAAAAATGGAGATGAAACTCCACCCACAGAACGTCACTGCGTATTGAGATAATATACCACATAAGCTACGGTTGTTTCATACATAACTAGGTTTATGCAAATTTTCAGCCAATTTGATGATCGTTAAGGCATCCAAAACTGCAATTTACCATTATAAACACGAACGGTTCTGGTTCGACAGATTCAGTACATTCGTGTAAATTGCAGTTTTGGATGCCTTAACGATCACCAATTTGGCTGAAAATTTGCAGAAGTGATCTATACATTAGGACTTAAAAACTGAATGGTTAAGATGTAAAAATATAATGTAAAAGTTGGCCTAATGTCTATCCCTATAAAAAGACCAAAAAAAGAGATCCCTTAGTAGAAGCCCTCTATATATATATATATATATATATATATATAGACACACACACGTTGGCGCATTTTCTGTATATACACACACACAATACAGAATGACTCAAATGCAAGTTGGGCTGCTGGGCTCATTATATTATATTATATCAACATACAAAGATCTAACAGTTTTAATTTACCAATAAGTTTAAGCTTAACCAAGACAATTCAATTAGGTATTATAAATAAACATGCATGTATTCGTTTTTCCTTAATAGTTTAATATATTACACACAGCACTACGACACTGATTTCTTGTTCTTGTTATCATGCTTACAGCGACTTCAATTGCATCAAGGGTCAAGACAAACCGGCCAAACAATTGTCTTTCTGTTGCAGAGGAATCTGGCTAGAGCTGTACGCACTGAAATGATAACATGCATCAACAATAAAGTTAACATGCATGCAACTACCTTAATTGCTTCTGCTGATGTTAAATAATGGCCTAATGGGCCAGTTGATCGATCGTATAAGCCACCACGGATCATCATTATCCTGGCAAATCATCTTCATCGGGAAACAATTAATGAAGTAATTAACTGAGTTGCGACCCCAATAGATTATATATATATATATATATATATATATATATATATTCAAATTCCTATATAAACTTCTAGCTAGCTAGCTATGAACCATTCATCAAATTCAGAGCTAATTTATTTCGTGTATCCAAAATGTGGTCCTTAATGCTCCAAACACTACCCATCAAAGCTCTTCCTCTTTCAGCTTATCTCCTCCTCTTAATCCTAGTGGTTCACTTTTGGAAGAGTTCCAAATTAGGCAAAAGCCAAGTCCTCAAGTCACCCCCAGGGCCATGGAAGCTGCCTATTCTAGGAAATTTGCTTCAGTTGGCTGGTCATCCACTGCCACACTACCCATTGAGAGACCTAGCCAAGAAATATGGACCCATTATGCACCTGAAACTAGGTCAGTCGGAGGCTATTATAATTTCATCCCGCAAAGCAGCCCTAGAGGTGTTGAAGACGCATGAGATCACTTTTGCTCAGAGGCCTCTGGTTTTGCAAGTCGAAACCATCAACTTCGGCCGAGGAAGCATTGCCTTTGCTCCTTATGGAGATTTCTGGAGAGAGGTGCGCAAGATTTGTGTTTCCGAATTATTAAGCGTTAAGCATGTGCAGGCATTTCGGTCCATAAGAGAAGAAGAGGTAAAGAACTTTGTTGAATCCATTTCCTCCTCATCATCAAAATCATCAGCCATAAATTTCAGCGAGGAGAGCTTGCTCTTGACCAACGGCATAATATCGAGGGCAGCATTTGGAAACAAGTGCAAATATCAAAAGGAGTTCCTAGCAGTGCTCGATGAAGCACTGAAACTCGGTGGAGGGTTTGACATACCTGATTTGTTTCCTTCACTTCGGTTTCTTTGTTTCATTACTGGGACCATACCCGCGATGAGAAAGATGCGAGACAAGATTGGAGTAGCACTTGACAGTATCATCGATGATCATAAGAGGAAAAGATCATTGAAGGATGATAAACCAGCAGGAGCTGATCATGATGATGAAGAGGAGGAAGATCTAGTCGACGTACTTCTAAAACTCCAGGAGTCAAGTAATGATTTCAAGTTGACAACTGGTCAAATCAAAGATGTCGTTATGGTATGTAATCGTGGATAATGTTAGGTTGATATGCATTGTTACTACATTAATAACCTAGCTAGCTAAAACGATCTTAAATGCATGAAAAAAATATGGATCCAAAAATATATACTATTGAGATCTCTCTATTCTAAATAGTTGATTAAGATCTATGAACAAGTTCCTTATACTCGGATATATATCATGCAGGAAATCTTCGTGGCGGGGAGTGAGACATCAGCTACAACCCTAGAATGGGCGATGTCGGAGTTGCTGAGAAACCCAAGAGTAATGAAGAAGGCCCAATCTGAGGTGCGACAATCAGTACTCCTTACAAGTGAACGAAAGAAATCAACAATAGAAGATACGACGTCTGACAATGTTCATCACAAATTGGATTACTTGAGATCAATTGTGAAAGAAACCCTGCGGTTGCACCCTCCTACTCCCTTGCTTTCAAGAGAATCAAGGGAAAGATGCGAAGTCGATGGATATGAATTACCTGCTAAGACGAAAGCAATCATCAATGTATGGGCACTGGCAAGAGATCCAGAACAATGGGGGGATGATGCTGATTCCTTTAAGCCAGAGAGGTTCCTCCATGACTCTATGACTGCCAAAATCGACTTCAGAGGGAATAACTTTGAGCTCTTACCCTTTGGGGCCGGTCGAAGAATATGTCCGGGCATGTCATTTGCCAATGCAGTGATTGAGCCAACTCTTTTCCAATTGCTCTACCGCTTTGATTGGGAACTGGCTGATGGGATAAAACCAGATGAACTAGACATGACTGAGAGTTGGGGAGCAACATGCAGGAAAAGGGATGATTTGTACGTCATTGCCACCCCTCATTTCCTTGATTCAATGACCAAGTCCTAGAAATAGGCGTCTCCTAATGGCACATGAGATCTGGGTCAGTGTGTGATTGTGTGGGTAACTATAGCGGTATAGCCTACTTGAGCCTATTATTAGGGTGTTGTGGTGTTTGTTTTTCCTTTAAGTTGTACGAGTTTTTCCTCAAGTTGTACGAGTTTTTATTGAGTTTTTCCTTCAAGTTGCATGAGTTTTTCCTTCAATAAACTGGGACAAAAAGTAATGTGACAACTAAATTGGTATGGACATTTTGCATACATCTAAAATCATCATCCTGCTCAGGCATACCAAGCTTATGGACTCACTGCGAAGTGAGTTTAGGAAGTAAATCTAATCTCTTCTGAACAAGAAGATATGGGAAAGGAGACAAAAATGGCCTCATTTTCACAACGCAATTCTTCTTGACTGAATCAATTTTAAGAATTAAGGTATGCACATACAGGGCCTACAAACTGCCGAAGATATTCCTGTATAGAACAACACTACAAAGTGTGGCATGGATCATGAATGAATTACATCTATTTTATCCTTTATCCCCTCCTTTCGATTTCAGTGCAGAAAGCAACGACCAAAAGGAATAACCTTTAAAAGCCCCAATTTACATCCCGTTTTCTTTCAACCTAAACCAGAGCTAGTACCCGGTACAGGCCTCAGCATCGGATGACTTAGAGTCGGCCGACCAGTCCCTGGGGAATTAAACATGGCATTTGGAGCTGATGAGGAGGCTTGTATAGACGCCAAGGGCATCCTCGGTCCCAATCCTAGCATTGATTGTTGTGGCATGAAAGGCATGTGAGAATGGACTGGTTGGCTGTTGCTGTATCCGGATACGCTTGGCTGGGAAGCCGAAGATGGCATAATTTGTTGCCTATTGTTACCAGAATTATTATTGGCCATGGAAGGACCAACACCTGCTAAGTTAATGGTTGGAGCAACTCCAGCAGCACCAAACCGAGTTGATATAAGACGGGTACGTTCGGCAACCATCCTCTGCCTTGTCTTCTCCACTTGTTCACATTCTTTCATTAGATAAGTTTCCACTTCTGCAAACTGCTTTAACTTCAGCTCCAATCTCTTCAACTACAATAAGTTGTACATGAGAGAAACAGGAGTCCAAGATAAGAATACTCGTCCAACTAAATTTGAGTATGAAGTTCAAAAGAAAACAAATACACCCTGATTGCTAAGATATTAGGGGAAACTAAAGGGGCAGAACTAGTCAAAATAAGCCAAGTCACATCATCCCTATGGTCAGGAATGATTCAATATGTCACCCGTGTGGCAAAAAAAAAAAAAAATTGGTGTTGGGAGTTGTCGGCAATCTCGATCCAACTCAACATTCCTTCCGATTTCTGTCAAATTCTTTTGTGAAATTTTGTAGCTAGTTATGTCAAATGTTCAGTTATTTTGTGTTTAAATCGTGGGGTCCAATTTGACAGAATCTGGACAGAATATGAATTCAGAATGAGATTGGCAACAATTCTCACCCAGTGGTATTTTTGAATTCTTGGACACTTGGTTAACTTTGTGAACCAAACCCCACAAGGATGAGTCATATTTCAATTTAGGTGACTTTCTGAGAATGTACAGTTATCAAGGACATATGAGAATGGTAATGAAAATAAAGATATGACAGAGAGAGAGGGGGGGGGGGGGGGGGGGGGGGTATAGATGCTAGATTAATGAAAATAAAGCTGTTCAAGAGATTATATACTAAATTTACCCTGACGGGAATGGACACCTATTTATGACTTGTATTAATCAATTTACGCTGATCCAAGGGGCAAACCCATAGACATGCCAATAGAAGTTCTCTACATCTTACAAACAATGGCACACATCATATTATAAATCTTTTTTCTATAAGCTGAAATCAGGTTTTAAAACGGACCCTTTAGCCTGGTTCAAGTCTTTCTAAGATCAACTATTAATAACTAACAGCTAGAAATTAACAATAAGAAAACTATTAATAATTAAAAATAAACTAAAATTAGAAAATTGCAGTAAGCACTAGATTTACCTGATGATTTACAATATTAGCAGATAACCTCTGAATTTCCCGTTCTTCATGATCAGCAAACAATTTTGCTTTTATTGCAGCAGCAGCAAGGCCAGCTTTGGCAGCAGCTTTAACTTTTTCTGCAGGTACTGGAGTCGCCCCTGCCTCATTTTTACCCCAAGAACCTTGTCCTGCTGATTTCTCATCTGAAGTTTGATCCATGAAGAACCGTAAGTGAGAAAGGATGACAGAGGGAATGAATATGAAAAGAATATGAAAATTCAAAGGCCTACCCTTCTGCTGAACTGAATTTGCAATATTTTTATGAGCGCCACCTTGACCATGCATGCTCTCCAAGTTCATCCTACAGAGATGGAAAAAAAAAATCAGCTCTGCGAACAAAACAAAGTTTGCAATATCAATGAAGCACATACAACAATTTCAACGAAAATCTGTTAGGGGTTTCCAATGCATTTATAACAGTAGCAGTACAAGAGAACCCCTCTTTTAATGATGAGGAAGTGGGTACTTGGTAACACCGTGAAAGTGCAATTGTGAAAATCTGAATGTTCACAACTCCTAAGACTAGGAAATTATTTTGATAAAATGAACATACGAAGCCAAGTACTTAAAAATTGGTGGCACTGCAAAATAATAATCAAAGGAATTACCTATGTCCTCCTGATCCTTCCTGCAAATTACTTCCAGAAGCAGGTAAGCCATTGTCCTCAGACAACACTGCCAAGGCTGCATGGGCACAAGATGCAGCGACTCTTGGCCCAACAGAAGAGGCCAGAAAGGCAACCTACAAAAACTTTCCACAAGTTAGCTGTTTAAGAACATGAGTGAAATCAGGGGGAAACCTTTATCCCTTTTACTGAACTCTGCAATTATATCTCTAAGTAGAACTCCCTTGGCTTTAATCAGTTTAGAAAAGAATTATAAGATTATGTTAAGAGAACCTATAGTCTTGAAATCTATTTAAGAACCAATTCATCCCTCTACATCAGTTTTATCTAGAGTTCTTTTCTTGTTCTTCTTTTTTTTTTTTTTTTTTTTTTTTGTCATGTCTGAGCTTGCAGTGATAACATATCCACCCCTCAGAACCACTCTCTCAAGCATGTAAGGTAATTATTCTCAAACGAAAGCACAATAACTTTGGGTATACAACTTATGGTCCTAGTCCTTGTTCACCTTGTTGTATTATCGTGTTCTTGTATTTCAGTAACAGTGTTTTACATGTGCATAAGCTTCCAGATAAATATATGTAAATAAAGGACCATGTGCAAGATGGGGAATAGTCACCTACCAGGGACATGACTGGATTCCCAGAATTTGCAAAAGGGAAGCTGCTTTCAGAATCACCATCTTGTAGGCAGGATCCTACAAAGAAGTTTTAAAAAGAAAAGGCATAGAATGTCAAAAATAGATCACGATTACTTGAAGGATGTGAACCATAAGTAAGTAAGAACACCTGCTGAATTCCCATTTGAAGTTGAATAAAATCCGCCATGATCATCTCTATTTGACGAGTTGGATGACAGAGGCATCTTTGGAACTTCAATATTTTCCAGCAGGCCATCCTCCACAGGCAAACGTAGAAAATGAAGTATGCATTGCGCTTTTGACTTTGTACCAACATGCTCTGCAATTTCATTCCAGTTCTCATTATAGATTTCCATGGCCTCAAGCAGCAGTAGGGTTTCTTGATCAGTCCAATTTTCCCCATCTGGATCGCCATAATCTTTTGTTGAATCCACTCGTATGAAATCTATGCTTGAATGGCCCACAACATATCTTCCCTCATGGAAGCAGTCAGAGCAGAGCAGTACATCAACCTGCAGCATAGGATGCAAATTAGTTATATGGATAAACTCCATCAGTTGGGTTCAGCTCCAAGGATACTGTTTTTGTGGAAACTCATCTAAGGTCACATGTTATGTTTTGAACATATATATACACAACTCTCATCCATATTTAGGTACAGCCAAGGCTTCCAAAGGTGTTTCTTTGTATGCCACAAACAAAACTGGTGGTGGGGTATTAACTAGTGGCCGCTGAAATTAAACAGTTCTCTTGTTTGGTATACGTCCATCAGGCATCAGGAAAGACTAATCAAATTTTAAACCCTTGAGTATTAGCCAAACAACTATTTTTTAAGGAAACAATTAGACCCCTCATTATACTAAGGTACTTTTAATAATACTAAAATAACATTTTATTTTTAAGTTTTTCCACAATCCTATTTTTCTTAAATAAAGATTTGATAAAAAAAAAATCCAGATTGATCCCTCCCTCTAGGGCACAAATTATGTACTAGATGGTTATTATGTCCAAACTTGGAGCAACTTAAACTAGCATAGCATTTACAAAATCATAACTTCCACGGGCATATATGTGACAGACGTTACTAGTCAAAGATGGTAATATGGAAAGGGAAATCCAGCAGCAATTAGTAATGAGATGTTTGTGTGAATATTCATTACACAACGGTATAATGCTCAATACCAATTAATGAAAGCTAAATGGCAAATTGAGGATATTAAATTGCAATTTTAAACAGCATTTATTGCGCAACCCAACTAAACCTCATCGCATGCAGAACCACCAGGTTTTGCAAGACAGGTTCAAACAAGGGTCACAAATGCAAAGCAAAGGTCAAACTGATTCACCAGGAAATCATATTACAAGAATAGGCACATCATACTACAAAATACCATTCAGGTACAGTTTTTAGCTACTTCGATCATACCAGCACAAATTGACTCAACTTTCAGAACACTGACCATTATCTTCAGTAGCACTTTTAGACAGAAATTTCAATCATGGCTAATACAGGCAGGTAAATTTTCATGGGAAAAGTTAAAAAGTTATTGTAACTCAAGAAACTTCTTGTAGTTGGACTAGGTGTCACATCAAGATGAAAGCAACATGCCAAGGAATATTGCAGATCAAAGGAGCTGTCTAGACCACAGTTGTGCCAATTAAGACAGAAAAGTCTAGCTTCTTTACTTAACTGGGATGTCAACTGCCTGCAGTTTCACCACCTTTCAACTCTAACAGAAAAAAAGCTACCCAATTGATAAAAAAGGGACAAAGAGAAGTAACAGAACTTGAAGAGAAGTTAGAGATGTACCTCCTTCTGTGACTGATAGCATACACTGGGAAGAGAACAAGAACAATAATTGCAATGATTTTCACAGAGACGTTTTCGAATTCTGTTGTCCAAATCAGAGGTGTCATCATCGTCGTCATGACAGGACAATGACTTATAAACATCAGCTGCCTTAAGCCTACATCTGGGCTTGTCAAATTTTATCAGACTATCAATCGACTTCAACGCAGCTGATGGAACATGAATCTCACCATTTTGCTCCTCCCTTAAGTAGGAATTACCATTCCAAGGCTCAGGACTTGGTGCGGCAGCAGAGTAATTGATAATTCCCCAGTGATCAAGAAACCGAACTATTCGAGTCAAATCTTCAGTATTTAGATGGCTTGTTAATTTTGTGCAATCAGAAACTGTAAGCCTCTTCTCTGGGTTTTCCATGTACTTGGCAACAATTTCATTCCTACTTTGCATGTACATCTCAGGAGTAAACTCTGGTGATTTTCCTGAGAAAAAATGTGGCACCACCTGTCTCTCCAGTCGATGCACTGTAGCCGGTGAAAACCAATCTGCCAACAGGAAAATCCCAAACTCATAAATCCATACATCAATATACATCTCCATTAAACCACATAAAAGCATGTAAAGCAATTTGCAATAAAGGAATCTCAGAGCCTTATCACAATCCACCTCCAAGAAAAAAGAGAACAAAAGTCAAAAGTATCTTATTGTCCCCTACAGCTCATGGAAAATGATACACTCCATATAATGCAAGTCTGCAATTATCCAGAGTAAGTTGCAATTCCTTTTACACAATAGGTTCCTATAAACCCAAAATTGAATAAAGGATCTCAATGTATCCCTTTATTATAATCATTCAACTGTTGTAATGTCAATCCAGGTCATCACACAAAACAAATGACATGTGTTGACTCAGATCAGTTCAATTATAGTCACCATGACAGTTCCACATAAGTGAGTTGTACAGAAACAAGGAAGCTTTTTCAGATAAAGCAATCTTGTTAAGAGTTATTAAATATGAGATGACAAGAAAACTTTCCAGCAGCTTTCTTGCGCGTATAAAAGGAGATAATCCAAAGAACCTGTACCCTCTCTCTGATTCCACAAGGGACGAAATTACGAAATTTGCAGTGCAAGAAATGACGATGGTATTTGAATTCCTTGACTAAATTAATTTCACAAAGCCAACGGCAGTAGCTTCATAGTGTAACGAGGAGACAATCAATGCTACTTGGCAAATAGCCCCCCAAGCTCCATCCAAAGATGCAGAGCTCAAAACCAAGCTGCCACTACAAAGTAACCGCAACAAAATTTCGAAAACAACCCAAAATCAACAGCTAAACACCGAAAATTCCCGCAAATTCCACTACTTTATCAAGCAATTTTGTCACTTTCTAGCTCATGAGGTACAGTAAATGTGAGATAGAGAGACCAAGAAAGAGTAAGAATTTTATACCTGCGTGCATTGGAACCACATGAACTCTACTCCCATACCGCTTCACAACGCCGCGGCCTTCCATAATCGCCGGCGGCGTAACGACATAAGCCGAACTGGCGCCATCTGGACGGTCCTGATCCAACGACGGACAATCGGCCGGGACGGCGGACAAGGCCTGAAGCTGGCCGTGGGACACATTCTCCAACACCAGAGGACTCACCGGGCCCTTCCCGTCGCCGGCGGAGTTAATGTGGTTGGCCCGCTCGACCGCAACAAGCGCGAGAACCGAGGAGTGGGGCCTATTCACGGTGCGCAAAACGACGGGAGGGAAATCGTTGTGGCGGAGCCCACCGTCGAGGACCTCGGTCTCGTGCGGGGCGGGATCGGGTGCTGCGGCGGCGGCGCTAGGGTCGGAGTCGTCGTGGTCGAGGTCGTTGTTGTTGTTGTTGTCGTCGGCAGCGGCGGCGTCGTCGTCCTCATCGTCGTCGTCGTCGCGCGGGCGGCGGCGAATTTGGGGGTCCCGCTTTCGCTTCCTCCATTTGCCGCGCCCGTCTGTGAAAATTCAAAACATTTATGGGTCAAAATTGAAATTGGTGGAGAGTGAATTTGTAAGAAAAAAAGGGTTTTAGATTTTGAGAGTTTTACCTGAAGATGGGAAGGAAGGGGAAGCTGGCATTTTTAGGAGGGAGATTGATTTGGAGATTTGTGTGGGGAGGGGGGGGAAGACTTTGATTGGCGCAAAAAAATAGAATCGGGGGCAGAGAGAGAGAGAGAGAGTAGGGCTCCCTCTGCTCTGTCTTTCAGCTCACCTGTTTTTGCTTTGCTTTGCTTTGCTGAGCAAATCCTAGTTTTTCCTATTTTCTTCTTTTTCTTTTTCTTTCTTTTTCATGTGCTTCCATGCTTGTGAAAGCTATGGTATATATGTATGCATCATACATACGCTTACCAATTTCTTTTTCTTTTTCTTTTTTCTTTTTTTTGAGTGCATGGGTATCCATGGCACCCGGCATGCCGCATGCTTGACGCGTGCTTGCCAGAGAGACAAGAGAGTTGTTTCCAAGATGGCAAGATCTATCCAAGTAACTTGCGATACGTGTGAGTAGTCGAGAACTCGTTTGAGCTGTTTTTGTAAAGGTACACGCGTGTTTGCCGTGGAGATTATAAGTTAAATAGTTGTTTTCAGATGACAAAAAGTATCCAAGTCACTTACGAGATGTGTGACTAGTTTAAAAAGGTAAGTTAGGTCTAAAAATTTTAATGTGTTCATGAGCATTTGTCAACTGAATACTACTTTTACGATGTGTAGTAGATGAACGAGAAATTCATTTATTTTTTTAAACCTCTTTTGATATTTTAAACATAGAAATTATGGATTTGTCTGTAAAAGAAATGAACAAATTGATTGTCTGAATTTTTTACTTCAATTTGCATTAAAATAAGAGTCATTTGGAATTTCCTTGTAATAGTTTATTCTTATTCCTTTATTAATTTCCAAAATAAGATTTTTTGTTTTTAATATTTTACACTTTCTTAATTTATTACACATTGAAAAGAAATACAACCAAACAATACAAATTATAATTATTGAAAAGATTCGATCATTTCAAAGTTTCTCAAATTATGAAATTCTCATCTAAATGAAATGTTGACTTTTAAAATAATAGAATAAGAACAAACATTACATAAAACTTTAATTGACATCGAGTACAAAACACATTACATAAGTTTCTTTTAAAGATGGTCCAATGTATATCCTCCTCATAAATGTATATTATTTTCAGTTATAAAATATGCTCCATATCTAGCTCAAAAAAGTTGAGATTTGACCCTATTATTGATCTACCCTACTTGTATTCTTCTATTTTTCTTTTCTTTGAAATCTATATGGATGATTTTACATCATGACACCATGTCACCATGTAACATATAACTTGATGCAGGGGGTTTGGCCCATTGATGAAGCCCATAGGCTGCTGGGCTTAAGACCTCCTCAAATAGTATTCTACTCAGTCTTCCCCTTCCTCTTTTCCCTCTTTCTGGGATTGGAGGGAATTGCAATCCAGACCTGAAATTTTGATGCTCTCACTGAAACTGAGACCTCTCTCAACCATGAAGAAGAGACAGATCCCAATCCAATCGCCTCCATCCACCCCTCCAACCCCACAAACCCTAAGCTCCAAATCCAAAAGACCCAAAACCCTCAACCTCAAATCCCCCAAATGGGCCCCACTCAACCTCACCCAGTCCGAGCTCTCCCTGCCCCTCACCTTCCCCACCGGCCAAACCTTCCGGTGGAGACAAACCGGCCCTCTTCAGTACACCGGCGTTGTTGGGTCCCACCTGGTCTCCCTCCAGCACCTCCAAAACGGCGACGTTTCCTACTGCCTTCACCAATCCGCCACTTCCGAGTCCAATGCCGAGTCGGCTCTGCTCGATTTTCTCAACATGGGTATTTCCCTGGCCGGAATTTGGGAGGTTTTCTCGGCTTCCGATTCCAGGTTTGCCGAGCTCGCCACCCATTTGGGCGGCGCTAGAGTTCTCAGGCAGGACCCACTTGAGTGTTTGATTCAGTTCCTGTGTTCTTCAAATAACAACATTCAGAGAATTACCAAAATGGTGGACTTTGTGTCTTCACTGGGGAACCATTTGGGGTCTGTAGGAGGTTTTGAGTTCCATGAATTTCCATCCTTGGATCGCTTGGCAATGGTGTCGGAACAAGAGCTCAGAGAGGCCGGTTTCGGTTATAGGTTTGTTACTCTTCACTCTATGTAACTACATTGTGTTGTAAAGTTCATATCTTTGATAGTAAAGATTGAGACTTGGTTTTGTTGGGTTGGTGTGGATGAGCAGGGCTAAGTACTTAACTGGCACTGTGAAGGCATTGCAGTCGAAACCTGGTGGAGGTGAAGAGTGGCTTTTGTCTCTTCGGAAACTTGAACTCGAAGAGGTGATTGACGCTCTTACCACATTGCCTGGAGTTGGTCCCAAGGTGGCAGCATGTATAGCTCTTTTTTCGCTTGATCAACACAATGCCATTCCTGTTGATACACACGTGTGGAAGGTAGTGCTTTTAAAACTTGAACTTTTAACACTAACATGATATGTTGCTTTCTGTGATGATGATGTAGAATAATGATATCTAATAGGAAGTAGGCGATATAGATTTTGTTTTTGTTTTGGGGTTCTTTTGCTGTTGTATGTGTTTTAGTTTTATGTGTTGACGTGTGAATGATTTTTCCTTTTTTGGGGATTGAGTCAGATTGCTACAAGATACCTCATTCCTGAGCTAGCAGGGGCTCGTCTGACACCGAAGCTCTGTGGCCGCGTGGCGGAGGCATTTGTGAGTAAATATGGGAAATATGCTGGATGGGCTCAAACTCTGCTGTTTGTTGCTGAATTGCCTTCACAAAAAGCCCTCCTACCACCACATTTTTCAAATACCAAGGAGAGTAAATCTGCAAAAGGAAAGGGCCGTGGAGTGCAGACTGTAGCGGATGCCTCAAACAGTGAATAACAGACTTGATATCATACACGTGATAATGCAATCTGGCGCAAGACCTGGTTGAGTAGAAATTCTTGTTCTGCAATGGCAGCGGACTGGCAAGGCCTATAAATTTAAGGACCACAAATGTGAAGCTCGGTATGCACAAGGGATTTCTCAAGAATTTTGAGCTCCTTGCCAATCAGGACTCAGAAAAATGAATGATAGGGGTATCTGGACTGCTGGTTGGAAATGAGTTGCAAATTATCGTTCTTTAGGCCTCTGCTCTTTCCTTTGTTACATCACTGCTAGCCATTCTTTCTTGTGAACGCTGAACCAATATATCCATTGAAGTAGTCATATTGTTGTGGGAACCGCTAGAGTATTGATGCTTGTTGAAAACATTGTTGTAGATTTGTGTCTCACTAGGATTATTTGTATTCACTTTAGTTTTTGAATCAAGTGTGCGTTTATGTATGCGCAGATTTAATATGTGGCCTTGCTCAGACGTAGCTTCAGTTATTCTTATTTCAAATGCATAGCTCTAAGAGTTCACTGCTAAACAAATAGGTCATCGAGAAGCTTAGAAAACCATGCTCGCTAGTTTCTTCTCAAGGTTGCTTTTCCCCTTTTTTTGTTTTTCTTTCAATATCTTCCTCACGTAATAGCTACAGATTTTTCATTGGTTTTCGAAATCTGTTGTTCTATTCATTTATGAGAATACAAATATACAATATTCTGGGTTTCTATTCGTGGATCTCAGTGAGGAGAAGATAATGTCATTCTTTCTTTTTTTTTTACAAAAGAGGAGAAGATAATATCATTATACTGAGACGAATTTGAACGAGAATAACTGGTCAAGTTCGGTAACAGTGAATAGATTATTGGATGGGCTCGAGTTGCAAGGTTTATGTAACCATCCCCGTCTTTGATCTCATGATACATGAGTTATCATTTTGCTCACGAAAATTGGGGAATGTACGTTCGAATGCAAATCCATTGCAGTTTAGTTTAATTTTCAATAGATCACACAAGAAGTTATATTAGTGAGAGTAAAACTAAACTCAGGTTTGTGAGCTATTCAACTGGAAGTAGAGTATTGCCTGAGATATTACAATTTACAAATCCCATCAGATCACACCGATATCATCGCAAAATACAATAGTATTGAGGATGTAGCTCACAAATATAGATCGAGGTAAAAGTTTACCTCTAACAATGAGACTGCAAACCACGCAGTGGAACTTGATGATAGATTAGTAGGTTTGTCTTGGCCTGGTGTCCCCAAATTAAAAAATATTGGGGGTCTCGAAGGTAAATCCTCACCAAATTGATCGTGAGATATCATTAAGAAATAGAGATTCATGTTATCAACAGATATCCTACCATTATTTCTAGGATACGATTATCAGAAGTACTTGTACACTTGTAATACTTGCTTTTCTCTTCAATGCTATGCTAGATATTTTAAAGTATATGATACTAGTATTGGCATTCCATCGAATATATTTGTATAGATGCAAAAGAAATTTATTATACATTGAACTAAACGAAAGTTAACGCAAACTAAATCAAGTTTCCATGAAATACAATGCTTGCTTGAATAATAGAACATTGAACTTTAGCTCGCGCAACTTCCCTCAAGTCCTCAACAGGACTGCAATGGAGTTTACTTTGAAATGGAACGAATTGTCCCACGCATAGGTGAAACTAAAATTGTTATGCGCATAGATAGGTTGTCCACTATTGACGAGACAAGTGCTACCAGTTATGTTCAAGATTGAAGGAGATCATATCTCTTCCACAGGTTGTTACTCATCATTACGTTCCATTCTGGCTTATTTTGAACTAAATTTCCCGTCGTCGACTGTGTAATACTCGATTCATCATCTAGAGTACTATATAGACAATCGCCGGGAATACCAAAAGTATAAACACAAGATTAAGAACCAAACGCAAAATAAGAACTCTACTAAAAAGTAAGCAACATGCGATTTTGAAATCAGAAGAATGGGGACAAACTACATAACGTAAAAGTTCACCTCCCATAGTGAGACTGCAAAGGATGGCAATACAGAGAAACTTCAATATAGCTGCCATTAACGATATAGACAGATATTGCTTTCTTGCCTCAATGTTTGATGAAATAGAGGGATCACAATTTATAAGAGGTTGTGTGATGTAACAGTAAGAAATATAATTAGTGCATAATTATTTGATTACGCATATGGAAACGAATTCGTACGTACCCCATCTTTATGGAAAGATATTTGTTTAAATTTTCTTTACGTTCCCTTCTTTTTTACATTTTTGCCTGTAAAACTCGATATCTGTTGGGAACAGGAGAAAATTGAATGAACAGGAAGAGTCATTAAAACCATATGGTATATTATGAATAAAAGTGGGGAGATATTGCAGTGATGACTGGTGTCTCACCATTATTGGAAAAGGAAAAAAAAAATCACATCATGATATTGCAAGCATTTTACATAATTCGCATTGCTAAACAAAAGCATCATACTCCGGAACAGAACTACTGTTGTCTGCATTCAGAGATTATAAGCTACACCACAGCCTAATTGTATATGTCTATTTTCCATATATATGTTTTTGTAGAATAATCTATTTTCCATACTTGACACATAATAAGGCTGCCCATTGTGTGGCAAGAGCCGCTCTTTCTTTACCGTTTCCTACGTATTGGTGGAGGATGACGCCGGAGTGGCTGAATCCAATTCTAGCTGCAGAGTTAAGTCATTGAGTCTTTAAATGGAGTGTGGTACTTTTCCCTATGGTTGTTATAGGGTTTAATGAGGCCACTATATACTCCTTGATGTAGTACTCTATTATTGATGAATGAATCCACTTTCAATCAAAAAAAAAAAAAATCAAAAGAAAAGTGATGATCAAATGATCGAACTACTTGACTCGCTATTCTTCCTTGTGAACTTGTATATGACTATTTTCCGATATTGATGCGGGCTAGATTGCAATTGATGCCTGTTATTCTACTTAATTCAAGATTTTCCACATGAATCATTTGAATCAACTGTATGTTTGCGCAGATTTAATATATGGGCTTGGTAAGATATAGCTTCAATTATTATTATTTTTATTGTTTTTTTTTTTTTACAATAGTGCACTGATAAACAAATAGTTCAATGACAAGCTTATGAACCATCCAAACTTCATTGTAAACTATAATTTACTTTGTCCAGAGATATCTTAACCGGGTCTCCAGTTTCTTCTTCAATGAGAACTAACAAGTTTCCAGTAGGCTTAAGGAAAGATCGAGGTACATGGTACCTGAAATTCAAAGGGTATAGGTAACCGGTTAGCAGTCTAATTAACAACATAACATACCAAACTGTCTCATAAGAGATAAAAATTCATGATGAACTACAGTCTACATACCATGTCTGTGAAGGAGTCCCTTTTGGGGTGTGGAAGGAGACCCAATATCGACCAATGCTTTGACCATTGATCCAAACTTCCCCCTTTCCCATGGAACCAAGATATAATGCAACAGGGTCATTTCCTGCTGGTGCATCAAATAAAGTCTGGCAATTGACCATGAATTAAAGGGGTTATATATGGTGGAGGCGAGACAATATAGAAGACTATAGATTTCGATTAGCTAATTACAATTGAACGAAAACTCTGCATTTCCATGGACGTTCCTCCTTACCTTATACCATATCAGTGGTTGTTTTGAATAGCTTAATCTGTTCCATTGAACTTTACTTGTGTCTGTATGGATTTGTAAGTTCTCTCCATACAACCCGACCTTCATAAAATTTAAAGTAAATTCAAGAAGAGATTTTTTAAGCAGTTGAACATAGAGATTATACATGCACCAAAGAAAGTCACCTGGTATCCCCATGCATATTTGCCGAAATCTTTATCGTTAATCTTCACACTCTGTAATCCATAATCTCTACGCTCTAGATATGCTCCAGAGTCCTTCACATAAAAATTTAATTAGACTTCAATTTGCATACAGACAACGATCACAAACCAGAAAATTTAACTGACTTTCAAATATACCATTTTTTTTTTTTTTTTTTGCTATGATTGCATTTGAGAAAAAAAAAATAGAAGGGAAAACAGAGGAGTAGGATAGAAAAATACCGGCAGTCCAACCATTGCACTTAGCAGGGAGACATGGTTTATCCCCTTATTCAGAGTAATCTTATTCTCCAAGGAAAAACTTGTATTCCTGAGCACTCCATGTCCAGATCCTATATGATATAGCAAAGCATTTCCAAATAAGAAAGTGAATGATTGGTGATAAAAGAATCCTTCAGATACTGAGATGCAAACTTTACCTACAAGTACTCCGTTTACGAATGAATGCAGGATATGTCCGCGTGTTTGCACGTTTAATGTGGATTCTGGATTAGGAGAGTCATGCTGAACGCTGCATTTGCAAAACAGGGTATTAGTAAATTACATGGTTGACTAATTTTCAGCCTACTTCATCCTCATTCTAGTTGATGATACCTGAAAGTGTACCACAGATAATCAGAACGATCATTTGTAGTTCTCATTTGGTCTACTATTATGTTCTCTCTTAGAGAGGTGTCATCATAAGTGGGAATGGCTTCTTTGTACTCTTGCCAATTCTGAGGTGAATCAAACTTTTGAGCTGGTGTCCATGATCTTGTTGCTTGGTTTGCGCTTACCTAATGCATAAGCCATATGAATGACCAAAAGTTAGTATTTGCTTGCATACGAAATGGCATGAATGGTGGTGGGGACTATTTTACCTTTCCAGTGTTGAAAGTCACATTTTTACAGTCTGGTAAGATACTAATTGACTTTGGAGACAATTGATAAGGAGAGTTCTGAAATTGGACAGTGGCATCTTTAGGGCCATTGTTCACCAAGAAAGCAGCACATTCACCAGATTGAGCTTTGTAGACATAGGCCTAGTGCAAAAAAAAAATCAAAAATGGGGTTGGTCATTTTGCTTCAAAGAAACTAATCACTGGCAAAGAAGATGCTTAGAAATTATAATCAATGCTCGTACTGTTTGAAATTGACCCAAATTGAGGACGGTTTGTTCTCCAGCAAGTAGAGGACTGATGGACAACTTCACTGCAGCATGCAACTCCTTGAGATGACTCCATTTTGGTTCCTTTGGTATACCTGCAGAACTCACCAGGTAGACAGTTTAAACATAGATCTATACGAAAAATTATGCCAGTATGCCAACTGCCAAGGAAAAAGAATTGAAGAAAAATCTTACCATACTCATCAAGAGGAGCTTCATCGTAATAACTAGTAGTCACAAACTCGGAAGTTGTTCTTCCAAAATTGGTTCCTCCATGATACTAGACCAGAACATAATGCAAGTCAAACATCATGTTATATCCTGGATTCAATTGAATTTTATTTTGATAAACATACCATGTAGTAGTTTACATAGCTTCCTTTATTCTTTGCAATAAAGAGTGCAACATGAAATGCAATATCTTCAGCTCTTCTGAGGTATGGTTCTTCACCATATACAAGGTATCTTCAAAATAAAATTACAAAACCAAATCTAGGGATTAGTTGGCTACAAGCATTTGCTAGCGGCCAGCCATCTCATTCTAAAAAGTTTGGAAAACGAAAATCGAGATAGTTTTAGAATTCAGATCATAAAGACAGAAAAGACATACTGGCTTGTCCAGTCCTCTGTCCAAATTGCTGGCTTATTAGGGGCATTTGGGCCAGCAAAGGTTTCTCCACACTTCAACCCATTACATGCATTGATCTGCAGAATCAGAACAAAACTAATTTATACATGGCCCAGATTGATGCAGCAATATAACAACTTAGACTACTAAGCAAAAAACATCTAGACAATCAGCGGGTTTGAAAGGCTTGAGGCTACTAACCACAGCGCCGGGAGCATCATTTTGCTTGCACATAACCCAGGGCACACCAGTTTGAAGGCCCTCCGCCATGGATGCAGCCCAAAGGACATAAGGAGGTCCCTTTTCATGAAACGCCGCTTCCACATTTTGGTACTCGTTCTCAATCTACACGCAGATTAGAAATGAGAAGAGAGGCCTAACGCCCTAACATCTACTTTTATGCAAAGGTTACAAGTTTTCAAGTTTCTGATGGACTTAAACCTGTGACAATATAATCGGTCCGCCTTGTGAAGCGTACAGTCCATTTGATTTCATTAGGTCTACTATTTTTGCTGTAAACCTCTGCATTTCAGCCTGTCATTAACAAAATGGTAACTCTATTAGCTAATGTAGCATACTTCTATTCCATATACTTCCATTGATGAATTGCATTATTATGGAGATAACAAAGAGATAAATCCCTTCAACAATAGAAGCTGATACCTTATACGGTTCATTATCAGACCGGAAAACAATGCCCGGAATGTTCCTTAACCAAACTGGAAGACCACTGCACCAACAACTCCATTACATTAACATGGTATGAACAATTGTTAATTACAGTATCAATCTGACGCCACACATTAAAACAAGAATCTACCGAGCCAACTGACAAAATAAAACATTAAACTTGGTGATCGGGACTAGTTTTACCCATAAGACCATTCACTCTGAATGAAGGGTCCAATTCTAAGGCACACATACAGGCCTTGTCTGTGGACTTCCTTTATAAAGGCTACTATGTCACGTCTTCCATTGAAAACAAACTGCCAAAAACAAATGTTACCCAGTAGCAGGTATCAGAGACAAATTTTAGGCATTATTACTCTCGCCAATTAACAGATGATTAGATAAACTGAGAAGAGGGAGTGAAATCAAATTCTGACCTGTCCTTTTTGGGGTTCATGAAGGTTCCAAAACACGTATGTTTGTATCACATCTATTCCACCTTCTTTGGCTTTGGCTATCAGAGATGGCCACATCTGAAATGACATGAAAAAATTACATCAATATATAAAAAATTGAGTTGTCACCCCATAGCTTTCTCTGATTATGAGGTTATGAGAATTATCGAATTTATGGTGTACAAAAGAAAAAAATCAAAGAAAATTCGTTGTATGTATGTCACTTAAATTTGTCGTCTTGCCCTATTATCTTATTAAAACAAACAAAACAGGAAAAGAAAAAAAGGTAGTATGAAAAACCATGATCGAATTGCATGATATATTTCGTGAAGAATTGGATTTGCATGATTGGGTAGCACCTCTCATGCTTCTTTCAGGTAGTTACAAAAATAACAACAAAGATGTCATAAAGTTGCACACACAAAAAAAAATAAAAAAATCATACTTTTGTAACCAAAAAAAAAAATCATACTTTCCAAACACATTTTGAGAAATATGCATATAAGTTGGGTTGCCAGTTGCCACCGTTCCTAATATGGCAAGACATATCTCTTGTACAAGTTATGCACGTGGTTCTTTCACTATTGCCAACATAGACGAAGACGAAGACATCATTATCAAAATTATAGAGTAATTAATCTTCATTATCAACAAAAATACGTAACATAAATTTGATTTTATGAAATTAAGCATCTCCCCCAGTCTGCGCCTATAATTTCCAAAAATTAATCATGCAGTAGTAGCTTTCCATGTGTAAAAACTCTCTCAACGTTTATTCTCTACCTACCTACCTAAAGTAGGACAGATAAACAACGAGGAAAGAACGATTAATGAATCTTCCTTTCCAGTGAGAAAACTAATTATGTCAATTAATAAATCCTTCCTCACCGGTCAAACAAAGTAAAACCCAGAATTCGAAATGTAAAGAAACGTGGATTCATTAAACTAATAGCAATTATAGACCAAACCAATGAAGAAGGAGGAGGAGGACAAGAATGCATGTAACCTGAGGAGTGCTTCTGGGGTAGTGAATGGAACCGGAGAAGAGAATCTTATGCTGACCGTCGATTATCAGAGACCGGCCATCGTAAGTGACGTTGTTGCTGCCGCCGGCGAGAGAGGTCTCCAGGTTCATAAACAACAATGCAAAACCACACAGAATATACCACACCATGTTCATGAGTTACCTGACACTTCTTCACGGAGTTGTGTCCTCAAATTACGTCTCGAACTCCGAGGAGGAGTTGTTGCTGTGAAAAAGCACTGTTTGATTGATCAATATATCACAGTAAGATGATAGAGAAGAGAATATAAAACTGGGTCGATCTGTGAGATTAGAGGCTTGGACTCTTTAACAGTATTTTGAACTCCTACAACAGCTCCGTTTTTCCTACTTATATATACGATGTAGTGGTTTGTCTTTGTCTGAGTCTCCATTCATTTGATAAAAATATTTATTTAATTTGCCCGAAATTAGGCAATATATTGATATATATCGTACGTTACGACGGTTACCTTATAATTCAATGAATCCATTAATTTCATAGAGCAAATTTCTATCTTTGCACAATGATATCTGATTTTGTATCCGGAAGAATGGATTTTTCGCATTTAGGGTAATAATTAGTTATATAAGTTTCCAATTAAAATAGGCCAACCGCCAACATTTGGAACTTATCCCGGCAAAGAATACTTGGACCTTTACCGGGTAATTTTATGCACACGAGAAACAATCTTAATATAATCCGCTTTGTCGTGAACTTTTTAAATAGAAATGTAACTAAATTCTAAATAATGAATAATAATATGATAAAATAACGTGTCGAATCATGTTAATTTAAAAAAGTATACAAAGTAATGATTATAAGTTTCTGTTAAGGCACGTAAATAAGAGCTATCATCTGGTCTATAATTACTAACGGTTTTTTTTTTTTTGTCCATTTACCTCAATTCTAGAGATTTTTTTGCCTATTTACCTCATTAAGTTTTTTTAATTCTCCATTACCCAAAACATTCTAAGGAGGCCTTCCCTAATATCTCATTAAGTTTTTTTTTTTTTTTGACAATTTTATCCCTACCCCTTTGTTACATAGAGAGAGAGAGAGTGGAAGAGAGAGAAGTCATAGGAGACTTCGCCGGAGTTCGGTCACGGGCAACTGGATTCAGGTCTCCTAATTCAGGCCAATGGTTGCCGGATTCCTATCACCGGCCGTCACCCATCGGATTTTTCTGAAAACCTCGCTGGAGGTCCCCAAAGAGGTCGTCAGAGATCTCATAGGCCGCCGGAAAAGTTTATTGCTCCCAAATAGATCTGTATTGCCCCCAATAGAGGGGTAATAAACCTCTATTGCCCTCCAATAGAACTTTCGGTTGGCGGAATGGGAACTAATCTCCCAAAAATTAGACAACTAAAAATTTGATTAAAGAAAAAAAACGAGGAGATTACATCGATTCAAGACATCTATTGCACTCAATAGACCTTTAACAGACCTCTATTACCCTCCAATATAACCTTTTTTTTTCTTTCATTCTGGGCCTTCTGCCCCCATTTTACCTTAAAAAAACGAAACAAAGAAAATTGATTTGGGCACCCAAAAAAAGCTCTGGGCACCAAACCATTGTTCTCCTTCGCCACCGGCACACTAGATCATTGTTCAAATTGGCAATAGCCATGGAGGAGGAGGAGGAGGGAGAGAGAGAGAGAGAGAGGACTGGAAACGAACTCGCCAGGGTGGCGTTGGGCAGGAGAATAGAGCGGGACTCGGCTTCGGAGATGAGATGGTAGTTAATGGCTTTGAGGCGACGCTGAGGGACTGGAAACGAACTCGACCGACTGGGCCTCAAACGGCAAAGGTCAGATTGCTGATAGTGTGACTGCTCAGAGGAGAGAAAAAGACAACACGGTAGTCGAACTGGTGTTTGGAGAGAGAGAGAGAGAGAAGAGAGACAGCACCGTCGCGGTAGTTCAACTGGTGGCCGGAGAGAAGAGTGCGGCCAGGTTGAGGGAGGGCGGCGTCATCGTCTTCAATCGTGGATGCCATCGCTGCATCGCATATAGAGATTGGAGAGAGAGAGAGAGAGAGAGAGAGAGAGAGAGAGAGAGAGAGAGAGAGAGAGAGAGAGAGAGAGAGAGAGAGAGAGAGATCTGTTGGAAGGATATGAGAGAGATAGAGAGTGGCATTATGTAATTTCTTAATTAGATTAAGGGCAAAATGGTCATTTTTTGTTAAATTGTGTAGATGGGAACAAAAAATTTTTGCTGGAGTAAGTGAGATAATTTTAGCTCATTTCGATGCTTTGGGTCAATGACCCTGTTTTTTTTTTTTTCCTTCTTAGAATATGCCAATTACCTTGTTTTTGTGGTAGAAATTGCTCCTCAATAGGGGCATCAAATAAACCTATGCAGTATCTAGTACCCTGAAAATTGGGTTTTAAATTTCATTAACTAAACATGAATAGACGACTGAAGTTGCTGCTTGTTTTAAGGCACAAAAACTAAAAGGGGAGTGAAATTTACACTCCCCTTTTTGTAAACCACACTCCCATTTGTTCTTTTGTCCATTAAATTTCTCAAATTACCCCTACCATCTTCATATATTTTCCTTGCCACTCATTGCGTTTGTGAAACAACTAGATCAGAGCTCCTCTATTTTGAATCATATTCTCTCTCTTCCCCGTATCATCTTCAATCCTTTATAATTACCAAACTCTTAACATATCCAAATCCATGAAGCAATCCTTTATAATTACCGAACTCTCAACATATTCAAACCCATGAAGCAAACCAATTAACCAAATCCCAGCTTGATTTCTTATTTAAAATCTTTATGGGTTTAACACTATGTCAAATGAGTGAGTATAGAATTTAGGCAAGTTGTTTCTCAACATGGAGACTTGATATGGAATCTTCTAATATCAAGGCGTCGAGAGGCCTAGGCGCAATGAAATTGGGGACTGAATCGTTTGGGTTTGAGCAACTAAATCGTTTGGGTTTGAGCAATGGACCAAGATTGTGAGGGAGATAAAGTTGTGATTGATGTGGCGGCTGTGATCGAGGGAAACTCTCTCATTTGAGGTGATAGCGTTGTTTGGGCCCATAATCAGCTTAAACAAAAAGGAACAAAAGAATAAGTACTCAAGTACATTGATGAGCTATGGAGAGCTGCCAAGTCGATCCAATGGAGAGTCGATTATTGACTGCAATAGCATTTTTCAAGCATGCCGAACATTACCTTCATCATCGGAGATAAGGCTTTTGTTCTTACTCTACAATAGTGCGTTCTGAAAAATGACCAAGGCATGCTGCTCTCTGCATTAGTGGGTTTACAGCTTTGGATATACCCCCTCCAACGGGTCCTCTCTAGATTAAATAAGGGGCATATTTGGAATAACAAATAAAGGGAGTGTGGTTTACAAAAAGGGGAGTGTAAATTTCACTCCCCGACTGAAAAACATGAAGCAATATTGCACCAGTCCTTATTTAATAAAGTAGCAAGCAATTGAATTGTGTTTGACTTGTATTGATACGCAATCCACCAACTTATACATATAAAAACCACCCAGTCAATGTTGAGACTTGAGAGTCGACCAACCATATATGTTGGGTTTCTTTATATATCTGCACAAATTTACTAAACTAAGATCGATTTTAATAATTCACGGCTCAGGTTTCTTGTTGAGTGATGTTCCCATTTCTTGCTGAAGATATCTTCAATGATCAATATGAATATAAATGAAGTGTGATGATCTATTCAAAATTTCAAAGTAAGTGACAGCATGTGACCAAAACGGTTGGATATGCAACTTGTGAGTCAATTAGATATGTCTGCAACAAATGCAAATCAGTAACTGTTGTCATGGATATGTAGCATAAGTTGATGAACTAGCATGGGATCGGTTTGGATGAGACTTCATAAGCCTAGGAAATAAGAGTTTAGAAAGATACAACAACAATAACAAAAACCAAGTCCATCGTCGTTGGGGGTTAGAATTATTTAGCAAGTGTTGGTTGTCCTCTTGTTGAATACTAGCGAAATGGGTTGAACAATTCAGTAGTGTCGACCCTTAAGAGTTTTTTTGTGAGTGCGCGCGTTATTAAGAGATCACTTCACGATTTTGCCTATTTATAGAGGCCGAGAACATGTTAAGGCTAGCATCTTATATAAGTTGAGCATATATCAAAGTTGTTTATGTGTTAGATGTACAATTCTATAATGTCGCATATCCAACATACACGTTGAATGCAATGAATATATTTTGTTGAATCAACAAAATCAATTTTCATTCAACTCAAGCAAAAATGGCACAAATACATATTTTCCCTTATTACTATGTGTAAGTCTAAGACGTGGCATGTTAGCACCATTCATTAGACAACCAGTGCTCACTTATTCAAAAGAGATCTTATGCACTATGAAAAGAAAACCTAGTAAAATAGGCTAAATCTAAATAACGCAAAAACTTAAATTTTCTCCTTGCCCATAGAATTAGGGTTAGGAGATTTACGAGGATCAAGCCTACAGGATCCTAAATACAAAATCCCATATAGCCAGAGCCCATCAATTTGTGGGCCCTAAAACTCCCTAACATATTTGAGCCACCATATTGTCTTGGGCACCCAACTCTCCCCATGCACCCCGACTACTTTAGGCACCCCCTCATCAATCTGGCAGCGCACCACCATATCGCCATCGTGGTCAGGGAAAACTACCATGAGTTCCGTAGTCCCTCATGCACCATGCAGTGGCTAGAGTTCCCAAGCCACTCCAATCCCGACCCCAGTCTGTTAAGCCACTCGTGGCCTTCAAAACCAACCCTGATCTGCTGACAAACCAGCATCAAGACACCCAGTCTCTTACCAGCATCGATATGCATTGACGAATCCCTCCAAACCTCTTATATGAGCTGCACCACCGCCTCCAACAAAACTCCAGACTTGAGCATTGTCAGCGTCGCCGAGGTTGAAATCTGCTACCATGGTTGGCCAGCTATCGCTCGACGGACCACCTCCTTCGAGATTCACAGGTGTCTCATCTTCCTCATCCTCCATGCTCGTAATTTCCGCCAGGTCGAGATCGTTCCGGCAAGGTGGGATTGCAATGAAAGCACCCAAATCTAAACATGGATGAGTTGTCACCAAGAAGCATGTACAATGAGAGATTAAGAAGAAACAATCAAGTGTGGAGAGGGAGCCCCCAATAAGAAAGAAAAACTCGTCAACAAGATCCTCTATTTCTTGTTCGTATTTATATGCAGTAATACTACATTCGTACTGATTACACGTTTTTTGTAGAATTTGAGTCATGGCAAGCAAATGTTATATTACCTAAGTTGGGTTAGATGATACACTTTTCTTTTAGTCATGGAATTGAGTGAGCAATGAGTTGCAAGTGCAATAGAGACAGTGACACTTTTGAAGTTCAAATATGCTCCTCAAATTAGAATTGTAGTTTTCTAATTTCTTAAGAAAGAAATAAAATAATATCTAGGAAAAATATCGCCAGTGATTTAAAAAAATATATATATATTGCCAATGTCTATTGCATCGACAAAAGTTTATTAATTTTTGAACTTTTATTTCAAAAAACTATTGCCCAAAAATGTTGAAAACTCCTGCCGACAAACCATTTGTCGGAGTCTTCGAAGTTTTATTTAAATAAACTATTTCCGATAACATTTTTGTCAACAAAAGATTGAAAGAGATTCTCAACAAAACTTCATCGGTCAGAAAATATATTACCAATGAATTGTTCATCAGTATAAGGTGTTTTTCAATAAGTTGAAAGAACAACAATTGCCCGCAAAGAGTCATCTGTAGATCGGTACTTATAACTTTTCTTTTCAAAAACTATTACTGACGACATATCCCTTATTAAAAGGCTGAAAACTATTGCCGACAAAACTTCATATGTTAGGAAATATAATATAGACGAAAGTGTCAAAAGTTTTCTTTCAATTTTCAATTAGAATAACTATTTCCAACAATTATTCAAAAAAAAAAAAATTCCAACAAAAAATCGCTGCAATAGTTTTCAACATCTACCAACGAAAAATGATTAACATGATCATGTTATTTTATCATTTTCACCCTAGCCGCACATGCGCAAGCAGAGAGAGAAAGGGGAGAAAAAACCCAAGCTTTTGACATGGATGTTGTGGATGAAATGGCAGTGCGTCTTACAACCTCATTGGGACTGGCTGATGGCCGTAAGCCTGTGGATCTCAGGCCACCGAAAGGGGAAGGTCTGAGTCGGTTGCAGACGTTTTTGGTTGCGAAACTGCTGACAGCCTGTGCTTATAACAAGCGCTCCTTCATGGGCATGTTTCGCCAGCATGGAGGCTCAATGGTCGGTATACGGCCCAGGCACACGGGGACCAATTTTCTGTCACCTTGACGGATCTTTCAATCATAATCGCATCCTTCGCGGCAGTCTATAGGGATTTGATCGAGCACCGATGGTTTTGGAACCCTATGATGGCATAGGAGATCTCATGCAGGTACAGCTGTCATCTTTCGCTTTCTAGATCAGAGTAAGGGGACTCCCACCAGCGTAATCTGGAATGCGCTTTGGCTCAGGTGGAGGCTACACTGACTTTGGGACAAGCTTTGGATACAAGCTTTGGATACAAAGCTCAAAGACGTCTCGTCTGGCAAGATTTGCAACCATGCTTCTACAAAAACCTAAAACTCGTAGAGAGATTCGCGTTCTTGCTGGGAAAGCAGAGAAGGCTACTGACAAGACGGTGGTCTAACATAACGGGAATGGACCAGAAAATGTGGTTCAGCAGGAGACTAAGGTTAAACAGAAGGTTGTAGTGCCCGTTGGGAATGAGTTGCTGCAAGTGAAATCTGGACCGGTTCAAGCTGCTGTAACGAACAAGGTTTTGGAGGCTGTGGCTAGTATGGTTTTGGATGAGATTGCAACTGCAAATACAGAGACGGCTTTGGTGCCGATGGTCAATCATCACCATAAACGAGTTGATGATGGTGATGTGTCGCCTAAGAAACCGAGGTTGAGTTTGGCTGTAGGAAGAACAAATCTGGATGTTGTATCAATGGGGTTGACTGTTCTGAATAAGGTGTTAGAGACACTAAGGAAGAGAGGTAGACTGAGGGGAGCCAAGAATAAAACCAAGTCAGAGTTTAAGGTGGTGAAAAAGTCCCCAAGGAAGAAAGCAAAGTCTTCAAGGAAGACGGAGAAGCTGATCAATGGCTCACCGCAATTTAGCATGCCAAATGAGGGTGCTAACTCCACTCCTATTAAGGGGAGGGAGCTTTCTGTTGTCTAGTTTTTTTTTGTTTAGCTAGAATAATGTGTATGCTAGTATAAGTGTCTTTATGAGCCTTTATAGAAGTACTTAATCGTAATGTATCACAATTGCATGCTTGTCGTTTGGAATTAAGTAAAACATAGTGCCTACAAGGCTAGGTGTTTTTGTTAGCATAGACTACGCTGAGCTATCAATGTCTAAACAGAGTAGTCCAATCTTTTGTACTAATCTGATCTATGAATTAGGGTCATACAACTGGTATGAACTCTTTATTTTCCAAAAAAAAAAAAAACTGCCAACGAAAAATCATCGGTTAGGAAATATGCGGCCCAAAGGTGCTTCAAACTTTTCTTTACGATGGGTTTTGATTTAACAAACCTCGCTAGAGCCCAGCCCAGCCCAAAACATATGGCCCAATCTGTATTAAGAGTATAGCAGAATACAAATATTGAAAAAAAGAAAATTAGGAAGAGCTGGAGTAACGAAGAAGAAATAAAAATAAAGTTTCAATCTTTATTTAGTTTTCTTCTGCAAAACCATTCGCAATTTCCCACAAAACCCTCTCCTCCAGTCTCTAGTGAAACCAATTTTCCGGCGGTCTAATTTCCGATGTCGGTAGGTTCAAGCATCTATGACACACTCACACGCCTAGGGTTTTACAAAATCGAGCAAAGATTTGATTTTTTTTTTTTTTTCACAGATCTTCGAGTATAATGGAGGTGCTATAATCGCCATGGTGGGGAAGAACTGCTTCGCCATCGCCTCCGATCGCCGCCTCGGCGTTCAGCTCCAGACAATCGCCACCGACTTCAAGAAGATTTACAGAGTCAGCGATAGGCTCTTCCTCGGCCTCTCCGGCCTCGCCACCGATGCTCAGACTCTGTAAGTTTGAATTGCTTGTTGGACTCTTAGGGTTAGGGTTTGTGATTGTTGAGTTTGGATTGGTGTAATTTTTTGTTTGGGTAATTTGGTGAAGGTTTCAGAGGCTTATGTTTAAGCACAAGCTGTACCAGCTGAGGGAAGAGAGGGATATGAAGCCTGAGACTTTTGCTAGTCTCGTCTCGGCTATTCTCTACGAGAAAAGGTTTGTAATTTGGTTCAATTTTGATTGGGTTATGTGTATGCTTGACCAATTTGATTGGTATTGTGTGTTTTAGCTTAGTGGGGAAAAACTAGGGTTTTTACAGTAATGGCATATGAATCCCAAGTGTGTTCTCCTTTTTGTTGATTTAGGTTCGGTCCATACTTCATTCAGCCTGTGATTGCTGGATTGGGAGATGAAGACAAGCCGTTCATCTGTACTATGGATTCAATCGGAGCCAAGTAAGTTCGTGTTTGGTTTTTATGTTATGAATTTCTCACGATTTTAGAACTGCCTGGATGCTAGGACTTCAAAATAATGTTTTCAAATTTTCTGAATAGGATAAAGATGCATGCTTTTCTCCTACTTTGAGTGCATATGCGTACATGTGTTAAGCTGCTTCCTATAGTGATGCCATTTCTGCTATGTGTATTCAGGGAACTGGCAAAGGATTTTGTTGTTGCTGGCACTGCATCAGAGTCCCTTTATGGTGCTTGTGAGGCGATGTTCAAGCCTGACATGGTTTGTTTCTGTACTCAACTATTCAAGATTTGTTATTTGAACTGCTTGTATTATTCTATATATCAGGTTTTTTAGTTTTAGATACTTTAGACCATCATATATGTTCAATACAAGTAACTGTCAAGAACTTGGCTACTATGTCATGGTGCCAATTGTAATTTATAGTTAACTTAATAAACTGTGGTGATTGCCATGAGTTGAAGTTCAGAAGTGGTACATAACGGGGATATTAAAATCAAAGAGAAGACAAGCTAGAGATATTTTCTGTGTTGTACCTCTTGTGAAGGCACTAACGTGCTACATAATAGAAACAAGCTTTTGGAGAAAAACAGTAATAATGATTCTGAGGATTTAATAGGGCATTACTTTTGTCATAGTTGCTCTAATTGGTTGGAAAATCATACAGTGAATTACAATTGAGCAGTGGTAACAAAAAGCAGAGTGATTTCTAATGGATTGTATTTGTAAATTGTCCTTCAGGAACCTGAGGAATTATTTGAGACTGTATCTCAAGCACTTCTATCATCAGTGGATCGAGACTGTTTGAGTGGATGGGGTGGCCATATCTATGTTGTGTAAGATTCTTCTTATTCCTTACTTTTCCTCTTATTATGTAATTGCTATACGAGGTATATCCAATACAAACTCTTTCATCTTCATAGCTGCTAAAGAAAGCAAGTAAGATATGCCTGTTGCAGTTGAATACAATGTTAGGCAATCAATTTGTCAATGCCATAACTTTGGCAGGAAGATTGTTCACTTAATATCTTTAGCGCTATGTAAGCAGTATGGTTCTGTATCCTTGGGGCATACCGTTGCAATGCCTATTGTGACAGAGCTGTAAATCTGCCTAGAAAAGAGAAGGGACGAAAATTTAATAATAGCTGCTCTTACCATAACATACATTTATTGGTGATGAAATTGAGCATTAATTCAAGCTTTTTCTTCCTTTTTATACCAGGAATCAATTTCTAGGGAAGACTGACTTTTTAATCCATTCTAAATGATTTCGTCTTCACCTTCTAGACATCCACTAGAATTCACCTCCATCTTTTGGTCTCCTTGTATGTGAGAGGTATTGCTGCTGTCTAATATGTATATTCACTCTTGCAGGACACCAACCGAGGTGAAGGAGAGGATCTTGAAGGGACGGATGGATTGATGCTTCATGGATGTATTGAATCATTTCCTCCTCATGTTTGTGTCTTTGACTTCAATGGGCAGCTATAAGCTCTTGTGGTGATTCAAGGCTCTATGTTCTGTGTTGACCAAACTATGTAATTTTATCATATTAGATTTTCACTTGAGGAATTGTTGGGAAGTAATTCAGATGTGCTTTTTAGTTATACAATCAGTATGGTCTTAAATGTTTCTTATTGAGAATGCACATTTATCCACATATATTTGCTTCTCTGATACATTTTGTGTCAGCTGGTCCTTATTCTTGACCAGTGGAATCTACTGTGATGGTTCCTCGATTCTTTTGCCCAGTACTCCTCATCATATTTCTAATTTTTACCCAATGAATATGTAATCCCTTGTATCCAGGAAAAATTGAATATGGATCTTGTGGAGTTTAGATGGTTTATTGCCGTAGGCCGTAGTTAATTTAACACGGTGTTCATAGTGCTCTTAAGCTTTTTATGTGTACGGGCTTATACATGTCTATGATTTACGTAGTATAGGACAAAGACTCCCCCAATCAGAAGCCACCTTTCTTTTGGATCAGGCCTGCATTTGTGTAAATGGACCCAAGACAATATCAGAGTTTCTTGTGCACAATTACACAAAAAACAATACAGTAATTCTGATAGCGTGCTTTTTCTACTATGACAGGTGAATTAGGTTTTAGGAGTAGAATATTTTTTGACATCCTGCGAATCATATGAACCAACTTTGGATGTGTTCATGGATGAATTGACATGGGATTGCCTTTGCCTAGAGGATAGGCAATTGTGTAGGGTTCAAGTCTTAACCTAGGACTTTAATCTTGGAATAAGAGGTAATAAACTAATAACTTGTGGGAGATTATTTTCGATTGCAGAAGACTTTGAACTAAGAATCTTGGAATACTGAAATCCAGGATAAATGGTTTCCCATTGCTTGCCATGGAAGTTTACCTCTTCTCTAAAGAAACCTCATAAAGTAATACCTCCATATTTCCCTCATATACCTGAAACGAATTGTGTTACAGGCACTGTGCTGCTGCAACAGATTGATCATCATAGTTTCCAATGGAGGGAGAAGAAGAGAGCAAGCAATCAGATCCGCGGAGCTTAATCCCTTTCTCCGAGCTCAACCAAGTCAGCTCGGATTTCATCCTAGCCATGACTATGCACGAACAAGAGCACGCATACAGGTTGCTCGAAACAATTGAAAGTGAAAGCGAAGAAGAAGATGAAGAAGAAGATGATGATGATCAAATTCATGATGTCGACGATGGTACTTCTTCCTCTGAGGAATTCTATCATCAAGATGATGCTGATTTCTTTGATCTTCTCAGTGACGATAATGGAAGCGACAGTGACCAAGAAATGGAGGAAGATGACTTTGGTGATCTGGACGTGGATGAACTAACTTATGAGGAATTGTTAGCACTTGGAGAGTTCATAGGGGAAGAGAAAAGAGGTCTGCCCAGCAATGAAATTTCTACATGTTTGCATCCCCACACATACAAATTATCTCCAATTTATCAGAGCAAGAATAGCATTATTGATAAGTGTGTTGTATGTCAGTATGAGTATGAAGATGGTGAGGCTTTGGCTGCATTGCCTTGTGAACACCATTATCATTTGGAGTGTATAAGCAACTGGCTTCAGATTAAAAAGTGTTGCCCTATTTGCAGCACAGAAGTTTCATCATCATCATCATCATCCAAAACCAAAATTGTATAGCTGTCTGTTAGGATTATGAATTTCATTATTTATTGGCTCTGATTGTATACTTGTTAATGTATGTACAAGATGTCTGTTCCTCACCCTATGCAAAAAATAAAAATGATAGCTTATACTTTACCTACAATATTTGTACAGACAACACCACGCAGCCTAGTATAATTTCCTAGGCTAATGAGGAAAGCTTCTATAATCTATTCTCTCATAAGCTACATGTAATCACTCACAACAATGATGGGTCGTTAAAAGGCAAATAGAATCCTCCCCATACTGGAGTTTCTTCCCTTGATTTTAAGTGCTTGTTTTTTTAATTGTTTACGACAATGTGTTTGGATAAAATATTTCTGAGGAAAAGATTTTCCAAAAGAGCAAGCACAATTAATGCAACATAGATGAGGAGCCAAAGCGCCAGAAACCACCAAATTTTACAGCCTGCTAGTGCATGCTTTAAGATAAGTTAAAGAAGAAAACATATCATATCTTGAAGAGCAAGGAAAGGAGCAAGTTAGATGTCAATTTGTCAAAGCAGCCTTCTTACCTTGTCCACCAAGAACATAAACAAATACCAAAATTAAAGAATTTTAATTATCAAAACCACACGATGGCACAAACAAGGCGGAGAAGTCTCTGAGGGAAAAAAAATCAAACTTTTCAAAGTTTGAAAGTTCTAAGGCGCCGCCTTTAGCATAGCGCAGCTGCCATTGGTGGTCTCAGTTTCTTAGTCTCAAAGTCTCGGTAGTCTTGGGGCAGGTCTTATCTTGTCCCCAGGCAACATGCCAAAACAGATCTAAAAAACCTTAACTGGACACGGACTAATTTGACAACCCGATGGGAAATAAATTTAGTTTAATGTATATAAATTGGAATGGTAATACAATATTCATATAGAGTAGTGTGAAGTTCTTGTCCTTTGTGGTGCACACTTTAGCGCTTAACAAATATATTTCATATATAAAGACGAAACATACAGGAATACGAAATTGACAATAAGCTTTGTTTATTTCTAGAGTTTATGAGTGTTACAGGGACAAGTAACGATTATTCTGATTTGTATCACTCTCACTATTTGATGAAGTTTATCAACATCAGTGATTTGATTTGCAATCAGTATAGTGTTTTAATTGTTGTTAACATCAGTGATTAATAATCAATCATGCACATAAATTCTATTTGTTACTTGAAATTTACCGGTCAAAACCTTAATTTTTGTAAGCATATAACAATAGTTTAAAACCTTAATTTCTTGCAAATCTATACCACTTTGAGGACTCATGTTACCGCTTCGATAACTCATAAGGTAACTAGAAAAGTCTCGTTAATGTGAATAAAATCTTCATCAAACTAAAATATGTTCTTGATTGAGTTAATAAATACTAAAATTAATAATTGTATGTATCTCATATATTAACATACTGTCAAAAATTTTGCATTGATATATTTATCAATTTTATACAATGGTAGATGGGTAACCGAACAACCGATGATCAAACACTTTTTAACTTATAAGATACAAGATTCATTTCTAGACTTTATGATCTTAATTAGCTTTCAGAATTCACGTGAAAACAGCACAACCCTTGAAAGCCAAGTTGTTCAAATGGCGCATAATGCCTACCCCAGAATATGGTTCTATCAATTCTCAAGCTGCAAAAACAACGTGGGCAAGTTGTCAATTTCCGGCGGCCACCATTAACAAAAAGATTTCAAAATATTAATCTAGGGATTAACCCCTGCACAGAGTTTGTGACTATATCTTTGGAGGTGTGGAAGAGAATGAAGAATGGGACAAATAGGCGGCTGACTTTTGAGTGCGGCCCCTTTGGATTTGTGACCCTTTTGTCATTAGGGTAGCTGTAGTCAATATTTTGACAAAAAAGGATCGATTAAAAACGTGTTCATTTCACTTGGTCACTTTGCCCCAGTTTCTTGACCCACATAAATTTAGAAACTAGGACCAAAGTTTCTCTGTGCTAGTTCACTTGTGCTTAAAGTAATGTTTAGATTATAGTAATTTTAGGATCGTGATTAGATATTAGTCACCCACATTCTTCCTCTGGTTTCACACCCCAGACAAAATGCTTCTGTTTCTCTTAGATTAGTGTGGAAAGTTTTTACTAAGCGTTGATTAATTTGGAGACTGATTAATGATCACACCACTTACTTTACAGTTGAAAAGAAGCCATGTTTCTCCTTTTAGGCAAAGCAACCTTAAATTTCTTGGTTAAGTGGACTTGATACTTGATGCCTTGTTCTTTTTATTTGCTCGTGCAAATTAGGAAATGAGTGGAAAACGAGAGCAACATTGGCATGTTTACTCACGTAATTCGATGAACAGAGAAAAAAAAAAAAGAGGAAATGATCATTAAAAAAAAAAGAGGAAATGATCATTTATCCAATTTCAACAACAAAATTGCTCACTTGCTCCACCAACAGTTTTTTAACCTCATTTACCCAATGTAACATCCATTAACAGTTTTGCCCATATTTTAATTCATAAATTACATCTCTCTCTCTCTCTCTCTCTCTCTCTCTCTCTCTCTCTCTCTCTCTCTCTCTCTCTCTCTCTCTCTCTCTCTCTCTCTCTCTCTCTCGTCCCCCCTCACCGGAGACTTTCCTTCTCTCCTCGCCGGATCGTCGTCCACCTCGTTCCATCCCCTCCACGCAGAGGAAAAACGTCACCCTGTCCAATCATTCCCTTCCCCATGCCGGAATCAAAAGCCCAGATGCAGATCGAAAAATTCTGATCTGATCCAACCCAAATCGGGTCAAATTGGCCGAGCCAAGCAACGTCACGACGATCCCATCAACTCCAGTCCACCCCCGAACCCGCGACGCCACTCTACGTCGTCGACAGCCCTGAACTCGACGCGGACCAGATAATTGACGCCGGTGGCAAACTGTTGATGGTGGAGTCGGACTCCACAACGGATCGAAGGACTTGAGGAGCGAGCGGACTCGGTGGCCGGTGAGTCTGATTCGGATTCCGGCGAGGGCTTGGGTGTGATTCACTCTCTGCTCTACCATCCCATCGATCCCCTCGTCCCAGATACCCCAGCCTCCAAATCGCTACCGGGGAAGCACAGGCGAAAAAAGAGCCTGTCTCACACTTTGGTGGGTGCCCAGAGCACTTTATTATTATTTTTTGGGGATACTATGAGCAGAAGGGTTATAAGGAAGGAAAGAAGAATGAAAAAAAAAAAAAAAAAGGTTCTATTGAGGAGTTATATATGTCTATTGCGGGTCAATAATACGATTATTAAGGGCCAATAATAAGATTATTGGGCAATAATAAGATTATTACAGCACAATGATAAGATTATTTATTTGGATAAACCTATAAAGACTTTCAAAATTGTAAACATCTTCATTTTTCATTAATTATTGATCCCTAATAAACTTGTTACTGGGGGGGGGGGGGCACAATAATATGTTGATTAGGGAGCAATAATATGATTACTGGGTATTATTGGGGGGTAATAAAATTAGATGCCAGAATCCGGTCACCAATCGCCGGATTCCGGTAATTGATCTCCGGATTTCGATCACCGGTCGCCGGATTCCTGTCACCGATCGCCAGAGTCCGCTGCCGGCCATTAGTCGCCGGAGCACAGTAAGGTGGAGGATGACTTTTCTCTCTAAGTGAGAAAGAAGGAGAGGGCAAAAAAGTCCCAAAAATAAATAAAAAGAATAAAAAAAGAATTAATTGGGTAGTAGGGAAATAATCCATTAGAGTGTTTTGGGTAAATGGGGTTAAAAAACTGTTGGTGGAGCAAGTGTGCAATTTTGTTGTTGAAATTAGGTAAATGATCATTTCTCATTTTTTTTATAAATTACCCTAACTACTCTCTCTTGTAATTATATTTCTTTTTCTTTTTTCTTTTTTCTATTTGGCAAGTCAACCATGAATTAAACATCATTAATTCATTATACAATAAACTAATTTTTTTTCTCATGCATGTCATTGCTGAGTTAGAAAAAAAAATGTTGGGCAAGTCGAAGTGTAATCTGTCAAAAATTCTGCAATTAGTGTGGCAACATTTAGGGCTTAGATGAAAAATCATGATGTAACTGATTTTGGGGATTTAGGTATGTCATGATTGCTATATAAAACTGAACAAAGCTATAAGCATATCACCTAAACTAACGGAGATCTAAAACCTCTCACATCCGATTAAGCAACATTGATTTAAGATACCATTCCCAGTGACAAAGCATTATGCAGAGTGATGATATGACTGATGTCAAAATGAAATCAAAGCGTCAACAATTTCAAAATTATCAATCAACTCAAGTAAAAACCATGATTAGCAAGTAAGCCATACCAAAATCATACTAAGACGAATAGAACGCTCACATTTAAAGCTCCCAATCCACCGAATTGCTGAGAAATTGATTTTTTTAGCGGAGAGAGATGAATTGAAATACACCAAATAATTTGAGTAGAATCTTATCAGGAATGATGAATAGGGGCTCGAATGATCACTACACTCATATCTTCCATGTCTCTATTGCAAATCAGATGTAGAATTTTCTCCAAAGATGGGTCTAAAGTTATTTGTTCTACCATAATTAAACTTCAAAGCATCACGTTAGAGAGATAGAATGACTATGCTAGAGAAGTTTTTGATGGAAAAGAAAAGAGAAAATTGCAAAGAGACCTGAAGCAATTTGTGTCTGCGGGAAAATAAGGGTTTAAGATTTTGGGATGATTGACTTGCCAAAAAGAAAAAAAGAAAAAAGAAAAATAAACAGAATTGCAAGGGAGGGTAGTTAGGGTACTTCGTAAAAAAAATTAAATCAAAGTAATAGATAATAGATAATAGAGAGGGTGTGTGAATAGAAAAAATGGGTGTGCGAATAGCTAGCAGCACCATACATACATATATATATATATATATATATATATGACTGTATTTGAATTAGTTAAAAGAACGTGAAATTTCACTGGCCTAGTTTGTTTTAGGACTTGAGAAAGGAAAGTTATTCATTTCCTTTGTTTGGTAACCACAAAATCCGGAAATGCTTTCCTGACATAGGGGGAAAGTTGGGAGTAAACTCATTCCACTCAAACTTCATGGGATTGAGTTTCTCATCCCATTTCCCAGCATTAATTGCAATAATTTTGGACAATAATACCATAATATTAATTGCTTGAGTACCCTTTGGTAGTGTTAAAAATTCATTCCAGGTTGTTTTTATTTTAAAATATAAGGGTATTATTGAAACATTGTTATATTTTTCCTTTCCTTTCCTGCACCAACCAAACATCGGAAGGGAAATCAAATGATCTTTTCTGGATACTTTCCCTGCTTTACCAAACACAGGAAAGGAAATGTGACAAGAACTTTAGTTTCCCTTTCCCACGGGAAAGACAAGGGAATCTATTTCCCTTCTGTGAACCAAACGAGCGCTACCCCTGTTTGGTTGGTGGAAAGGAAAGGAATCATTTTCCTTTCCATTGGGAAAGTGAATCCTTAGGGGAGGGGGAGGAACCAATTTCCTCCACTTTTTCCTTTGCTTTGGGAACCAATTTCCCTTCCTTTGGCTGTCCCAAACGCAGGAAAGGAAACACTTTCCTTTCCCAATGCCCAGATTCTGGGAAACAAACATGGAAAGTAAGCATCTTATAATTTCCTCCTCCCAATAAATGATTTCACTGTTGTCCAAATGGTTACACTGTGTTCCCTCATTTTCATATGCAATACTTTGGATAGAGACACACATAATGAAACAAAATTTTGAACTACATTGCAAAATAATACCATGAAGAATAATGCACCCCTTAGCACCTTACCTCTATATGTCTATATCTATATCTTTCACAGAACCCTATGTCTATATTAATATGCTTTTACGTCGATAGCAATTAACAACTAATACAAGGCTATATACGAAAGGGTTGTTGCCATTGATACCGCATATGCTCTTTCATAGTTAGAAACCCACGTAAATATAGCAAGCAACTCAATGTCAAAGCATTAACACACTCACTCAAGAAAACCATAATCTGGAAACAGAGAAAGAACAATTAATGGTCGATCGGAGTCGGATCAACCACCACTCAACCAGTCTTGACCATCAATCTCCGACCTCTCCCACCACAAGTAACCATAGATTAAGACAAAGCATATAGTTAACCAAGAGATAAGATCAGCCTAACCCAACTTAGGGTCCTAAGTGTAGCCAAGCAAACGATAATAAACAACCCATGCCAGTAATGCATGGTCGTAACTCGTTAGGGCAATACGTCCATATTTATATCGACGTCGCTTTCCGGTAGTCGACGTGTCGAGATAGCTCCAGAGACTGAAGCTTTTGAGTCAGGGCTGACGTGGCCGGACTTATCCATCAGAAGGGAGAGGGGAAAGTTACTAATTAGCTCGGAGTTGGCGCAATAACGGCCACCGAAAACCGGGTCGGATGCGGCCACGTATGGAGGGGCTAATGAATCCACGCCTTTTCTGATGTTTTCGTGTGCGTCTGTTTCGAACCGGACAAAGACTTTTCGAGAGAATCACTGAAAAGTGAGCGTGGATTTTGCTGAACGTTTCCTCGTTCCTTCCCTGGTCCCCGACCTCCGTGTCTAGTCTACGACGTCGTCGTGGCTAAAAGAGAAAAGAGCAATAAAGAAAACAATTATTTTTTTCTTTTCTTTTTCGGAAAAGCTTATTGAATTTAAAAAGAAAAGAACGGTAGTGAGAAACTAGGAGATATACAATGCACCGAAACTTATATATATATATATATATATATATATATATATATATATATCCCTCAATGTATGTATAAAACACATCTGCACTCAATAATTGTTTGTTTATTTTATTTTGAGTAACGTTAAATTAACTATTTTTCTAAGTATCACCTGCATTTCACCTTACATGACATCTGAAGTAGCAGAAAAACTAATCTATCATAGAATTTTATTAAATAATGTGGTTGTGTCACATCAGCTGTCACCTAATATGAGATGCAGGTGGTATCCAAAAATGTGGTTCACCTATCATTTTTATTTTATTTTTCGTATAATTTTCTGTTGATTAAATTAAAAAGAGAATAAATAATTACGAGGCAACTAAATAATTTGCTTTGCAGAACTAAAGTTGCTCATGTTAACAACCTTCTAACTAAATAATTTCAATTTTTGTTTGTAGAATTTGAGATTTAAAGTTAAGATATTAAGCTAATCTTTTCAAACTGGTTGAAAACATTTCATGCAGAATTAACTTTAATTAAGTTATCTATATATAAAGTTAATTAAGTTATCTATATCTTACTCACGGTACAACCAGAACATGATCATGTAATTTTCAATCAAATAATCTTGATTAAATCAGTGGATATCATTGACCGAAAATTAGGTAATTGCTTAGTCATAAAAAATTAATGAAACATTAAGCTTGTGCATGTATGATACATTTACTTAACCTAGAAATCACAGATAACATATGGACGACATAAAAAGAATTAAGACACCATTCATTTTGTGTAAAATAATAAAACGCCATTGTAATTTTCCGCATTTTCCATAAAATAAATATACTTTTTCTGTTGAATATTAATCGATCGCATTCAGCAGCTGACAAATCGCACCACACGTGTAAGGCGACAATGCTGACGTGCACACTCGATTCCACCGTGAAATATGTCAGCTTACTTGACCAGACCCGCCGACTACGAAACGGATCCCTAGGCCACCAAATTCAGTCCGGTCCAGACCGCCCCGCGAGCCCGTCCAAATCCGGTTACGTAAGCAGTGACTACATCCCACCCCCACATGAGCATTTCGACACGTCCGCACCGAACTTCACCGCTCGACACGTGTCCGGCTGCGGTCAGCACCCACACCACTCCTTAGAGAAAAACGTTATCGCCCACGTGTATTCTAGAACCCACCGGTTCCTTCAGCCACGTGTCCCTCCCCTCCCCCCTATATATTCGTCGCTCTCCCTTAAGTTTTAAGTTTCAAGCGCCCAGTAACTTGCTTAGCCCCAGAAAGAGAGTCGAGTTACTGCCAAATAGAGAGAGAGTAAGAACCCCATCGCGGTGAAAAATGTCTTCCTCGGAGTTACAGTTACCCCCAGGCTTCCGGTTCCACCCCACCGACGAAGAGCTCGTCAAGCACTACCTCTGCCGGAAATGCCAGTCCCAACCAATCTCTGTTCCTATCATCGCCGAAATCGATCTGTACAAATACGACCCCTGGGAGCTACCTGGTAATTTTTTTTTTAATATTTATTTATCATTCTCACAATTTAATCCCGGAATTGAAGTTCTCCGATTATCTTTTTTATTAATCGATTCTTGATTTGCAGGTTTGGCTCTGTACGGAGAGAAGGAGTGGTATTTCTTTTCGCCGAGGGACCGGAAATACCCGAACGGTTCGAGGCCGAACCGGGCTGCCGGGAGAGGGTACTGGAAGGCGACCGGAGCCGATAAGCCGATCGGGCTTCCGAAGCCGGTCGGGATTAAAAAGGCTTTGGTATTCTACGCCGGAAAAGCCCCGAGAGGAGAGAAGACCAATTGGATCATGCATGAGTATCGCCTCGCCGACGTGGATCGAACGCCTCGCAAGAGAAACAGCTTAAGGGTAATAATCAATCTCCTCGATAATCTATGGGCATAATCGCCATTATAAAATTGTTTGTTTGCATGACGCATGACACGACGTCGTCCCAATCGTACTTTTTTAACATAATCAATATTCCCAAAATGTTCCATTGCCGACTTCATCCAGGACCCGCACCTGTCCTTGTTAATGATTTGGCAATTGGCGGCCATAGTGTGAACGGTTGAGATTTAACCTAATTATGAATTTATTTGGGTTATTAATTCTCCATTTTGGGTAAAAATCCATAAATTCTTTTTCTTGATGGGGACAGAAGCACGCTGGCATGGTTGATTGTAAATTATTAATTTCTACGTCTAGAAATTATTCCATTTCCATCGTTTTCGTGCTTGAAAGATAAGACTGATATTTTATCTAGGGAGCTTAATTTGTGGTCGGGATTTCTTGAACTAATTGTGATTAGTATCTAATCATTTTTGATTAATTTTACAGTTGGACGATTGGGTTCTGTGCCGCATATACAACAAAAAGGGGACGGCGGAGAAGCAACAGCCGCTGATTAGTCGGAAGGCGGTGAGCGGCGGGTCGGAATTCGAGGACGTGAAGCCGGAGAATCTGATGGCGTGCCCACCACCGCCGGCGGTGGCGGCCACGCGCCCGAGTGAGTACGTGTACTTTGACAACTCGGATTCGGTGCCCCGGCTGCACACGGACTCGAGCTGCTCGGAGCAGGTGGTGTCGCCGGAGTTCACAAGCGAGGTGCAGAGCGAGCCCAAGTGGAAGGAGTGGGAGAAGGCCCTTGATTTTCCTTACAATTACGGGGATGCCACCGTGGAAAACGGGGGGTTCGGGGCGCAGTTTCAGGGTGGGAATCAGATGTCGCCGCTGCAGGATATTTTCATGTACCTGCAGAAGCCCTATTGATGTGGACGGTTAGATTTGGTTGGGTCCCGACGCACTTCGGTTGAATTAGACGGCAACAGGAGACCCAAGTCAATGAGTGTGCCTTCTGCGAGTTCTAGTGCGTTGATTTAGACGTTTAGACTTTGATGGGGTACGATTGGGGCTTCGCTTGCGGGGTCCAGCATTTGGATCCAGGAGTGATTTGGGGCCGTTGATCAGGGGGAGGGGTGTAGAGGGGGGTTAATAAAATCCTAGTATGTGTGCAGCATGTACATATAGATATAGATGTGTTGTTCACATTGGTGATTTTGAAGGTTCCCTTATAAATTCTAATATTTGTTTCTATCTTTTTCATATAGTAGTGAATGTGAATTAATGTGTTTTTCTTAAAAAAAGAAAAAAAAAGATGCATATTGCATCTACTTCATATTTATTGAATTCAATAGATTGACTCACCAAGTTTTTCACAAAGGATAAGGATGAGATGTCATGAACTCATGATAAGCTTGTTTTATGAATCACCAAAAAAAAAAAAAAAAAGATTAGTCTTGTGAATAATTTGACAAGTCTTATGCTTATGTCAACCACATATTTTGCTTGAACTTGGTTGTGAACTTTCAATTTTTTAATTTTTTGAGATAGAACTTGGTTCTTTTTTTCGATGACAGATAGAACTTGGTTGTTGAAATGGACTTGCAAAAGGGAAAAGAAAAGGAGAAAGAAGAATAAATGCAAAGCCAACTGGGCTGAAATGTAAAAGAGTGATATTGTGGTGCTAGGTTTAAATGTTTAGTTTTGTAGGCCAAACCCATAGTCAGAATTTGTGAATTGCCCTTTGTTTTTTTTTTTTTAAGGTCTGAATGTATGAATTCTTGCAACTCCATGCTCATTTCACCGTCTTTACTCTTAGTCTTGTAACTCAATTTGCTTATTTTAAAATTCTGGCCCAAATTTTAAGTTTGGTTGGGCTTTCATCCAATCTAGCATAAGTCTCACACAACAAACAAATTTTTCTATGAGTTTCCACATCACCTTTGGGTATGGTTTTGTTGGTTGAAAGAAAACCAATCCTTCGGTAATTTTCATAGGCCTGGAATTAGTAAGACTGCACACAGATTGAGTTGGATTAATTTTAACTCCAAATTATTTCTATGCCAAAATTATCGGTTTAGGCATTTTAGACAATTGGTCAAAAAAAAATAAGTTTAATTCGATCTAATTTAAGATGGTTTAGTTATGTCAGTTAGCGGTTTTACCTTATGTAATATTAACATTGTTGTTTATGAAAAAAATTTAGAGTTTTTCTATTGGAACTTCCAAATTTACTCACTTGACCTCTATGCTTTTTACACCTCTTATCAAATTTTCAAATACTAAATTTACTCACTAAACCTCACTAAATTTCCTCAAATAACCTCACTCATATAATTTGCAAACAAATTATTAATTGTCTTTAAAATAAAAAATTTAGCCATATCAATTATTCAATCACTCTATAAATTTTAACTAAATATACATTTCTTAATCAAACTTGAGTTTTAAAAATTAATGTCTAATCAATAAGAAAATGCCATGAACTATTATGTTTTTTTTTTCTATTTTAGCTGTGCAAAAAAAATGAAAAAATCATTTGTTTTTATTCTAAAAAAAAAATCACTTGTTTTTTTAATGTTTATTTTTTTTCTGTATTGTTTGTACCAATGATTAATTATTTAAATATTTTTAGTTTTTTTTTTTAAATGCTAGTTTTTTTTTTCAAATATAATTGATTGACTTAGATTTAGGTCATAAATCATAAGAGGATTTATTTTGTTTTCTCTCACTAATATGCGTTCAACATATATATCATACCGAGCAATTCCGAAACCTAAACCTAGGTTTCGTGAGCAATGCGGCAGCGTCTCTTGGTTCTGATCTGCAGCAGGGCGCTCTGGTGTCGTTTTCCTGACAAAGGAGGACGAGATTTCGATCTCGGGCTAGACGGTGGTCGAGTCCGGTTTAGTTCTTTCGGGATAAGTTGTGGTCAACGATCGTGGTCGGCATCAGGCTTGCGGGGAGGAGGAGATTGGTCACTGTTTTGGGTCTAAAGGAGGAGATCGGTCGCGGTTTTCAGACTAGAGAAGGAGCGAGGTCGGAGCTTTCATGCTAGAGATCGGCGGTTAGTGCAACAAGTAGCTAGCACAGGCTTTGGTGGGCGGCGAGATGGTTGCCCAGGTTTCCTGCCTGGGGAGGCCGCCTGACTGATTTGGCGATGGCGGGCGGCTTCTCGGAATGGCCAGATTCGACAGCTGGTTGTGAGGCGCGTAGGGTGTGGGTAGTAGGCCTTGGGACTCTGCCTTTCTGGGCTGCAGTTTAGAGAATTGGGTCTTTAGCCAATTACCCTATTTTTCTCACACTTTGGTAGGGTTTGGGCTTTTTGGGGGTGGTATGTCCTGCTCTTTGTCCTGCATCTATTTCCTATAATGTTGCTGCGGGTGTGTTGAATGTCGCGACGTACACCAAAAGGGTCTTAGGCGTCAAGATGTTCAGGACATTGGTTCCATTTTTGGGCAGTGTAGGATTAAGGAGTTTTTTCAATTTTGCATTTTCTTTTTCAGCAGTTCCTTTAGGATTTTAGTTTTCAAGTATGGATTTCTTTTGGATTTAGAACTTTTCGTGAGCTTGCATTGTAATATGAGGGGTGCTTGTACCCTTCATGCTTGATCGAGTGAGGTCGTCATGATTTCGATCAATGGATTAGTCTTCCGTTGCCCTAAAAAAAAAAAACGTATATATCATACATTTTTATGTCACCTGATCTTAATCGTATTTTTAATTCTTATTAAATATATATGAATTCTTTAATGACTATGTAGTGAAATTGGAAAATGAAAATAGATAAGAAATACAATCTAATATTATTGAATTGATATAATTATTGTCCTTGATAGTCATTTTATAGTAGGTTATATATGTCATTTAATAATTCATAATAGAGTGAGGCCAAGTGAGCAGATTTTGAGGTCTCAATAAAAACTCTCAAAAATTTATAGTATAATTCAATCTCAATAATAAAAATTCTATTAAATAAACAATATCTAAATTTAAAATTCAATAATCAAATCCAAAGCCTACATTCAAAAATCAATTTCTAGAATAGATTCAATGATTCGCTTATTTGTTAACTTAGCTATCAGTACTAGCTTAATAAGGTAGTAATAAAGGTTAGAGGATGAGAGATTTAAAGATGTTTTTTTGTGTGAAAGGAACGACATCAAACTTTATTAACTTAAAGAAAGTTAAAGTGTACAATGCGAGGTAACAAAACCCCTAAGCTCTGCAAGAATACAGCCAAACCAAGAAACAGTAACTTGACTATAAAGGGCTAATCTAGCTAACTTATCAGCAGCAGAGTTGGACTCCTTGAAGACATGGGAGAATGACGCTCCAAGTAACTGACTCAAAAAGAAAATGGAATCATCAATTAACCGACCCCAAGGAGATGTGTCCTCCTCACCGGCATTAACATCTTGAATGACCTGTAGGCAATCCCTTTCAAAACTGATTGGAGTAAGCTGAAACTGCACAGCCAACGCACAAGCTGCCTTAGCAGCTTTGGCCTCAATTTCTACTAGTGAAAAAGCCACATCAACATGCATGCAAACCCCCCTAACGACAGCACCAGTGGAGTCCCTCACCACCATACCAATGCCACCCTTACGAGAATTAACATCAAATGCACCGTCAAAGTTGGCTTTTAGCCAACCCTCAGAGGGAAACTGCCATTGTGCCAATGTTCGTCTCGGCCTGGAAGGTGTAGAAACTAACTTTGTAACTTGCTGGAACAGGAGAAAATTATGGGAGGCTTGAAAGCCAACATGTTGTGCACTCACAGCCTTACCACTCCATACCCTCTTATTGCGCTCTTTCCAAAGCATCCAAAGTGTAAAGAGGAGTAGAGCAAAATCATTCTTAGGCAGGATTTCAGAGCACGCTATTAACCAGTCCATGACAGAGGCATGAGAAGAAGGTAGATGCATAACAGGAGTAAAAACCTGGAAAGAGAGCAACACTGACCGCACAAAGTGACAATCCCGCTGAACATGTGTAATGGATTCATCTTCGTCATTACAAAAAATGCAACCATCTTGCAAATAAACTCGACGAGATAGAAGTTGAGATATCGTTGGAAGAATACCGACACAAGCCTTCCAAATGTGTACCTTAACTTTACCTGGAACCTTAGCAAACCAAATGCAATGTTATGTGAGAGGATCAAATAAATTGTAGTGATTATAAACTAGGGTTTTAGGCATTGGATTCAATATGGTAGTATATCATTTGAGAATAAATTTATGACTAGATATTTAGAACTTATTTAGAACAGACCGGACAAATGAATATATATTTATTATATATATAGATTTAAGACTTTTTCTATTATATTTCAAACATATCGATCGGTTCGGATTCCGCGATTTAAGCTCAAGAAAACCAAACAACCCCATTCATAATTGTTTTGGTGCAGTATTGAACCGGCTTTCAATTTTTAAAGTTAAAAAACTTTAATCAAACCACATTTGTCAACCGGTTTATACCATGTTTTGCACAGCCTTAGAAGTTAATACTCCTATGTAGTTTTCATTCCAATATTTGGTAAACACTAGAAAAATTGATCAAGAGAATTCGTAACTAATGCAAGAGATGAGTAATTAATACATGAAGAAATAATGTGGAAAATTGAATCTGTTGGTGCAGTGGAAGGCTCATCACTCTCTCTTCCTCTTAAGAAATGTGTTCTTATCATTGTGTTTACATAAAAAATGGATGAAATTATTTTTCCAAAAATGCAAATCCGCAAACCAAGTGCAGTCTTATCAAGGAGGGAACGAGGGAGGCTGGGTATTGCAGGAGCACCCATTTTTTCGTTTAATATCTAACATATGTGTAATATACATTTATACATGCACAACAAGCAAAAAAGTAAACTTAAGAAGAACTTGGTAACTACTAACTTATAGCCCTCCTTAATTTTGATCCATAATTTTGTGCCCTGTAGACTAAACGACAAAAGTTGAATCTGAGTAAGCTTGTCAATAATTGAGTTAAACCTTATCACTAGCCTATCAAAAAGTAACATGAAGAGTTTAGGAAGCACGTTTTACATTTCATATGTGCAATGAGTTAATGATACCTTTTAATGAAGTACATGACTTTTTTAGAGGTGCTTTATTGAACCTCCACACTAATTCAGTTTTTAAGCCTTTGAAGTGGGCAGGTGTCACAGTGCTTAACGTATTAAGTCAAGCACTTAATCACTAAACTGAGGATTAGAGGATCATAAAGATAATCTAATTGGCTTCACTTCTGGAAAAGTTAGTTTACTTGTTTAATCATAGTTTGAGGCCATCATCTCCCACTACTTCTCACTTTAAGCAACCAAGTCGAGAATCATGAGTGGTAATTATGGCCTTAATCCCTTATCAGTCAACCTACTTATTATTCTGATTGGTTTTAGTGATCGACTAAACAGTAAAACTGATGAGTGATGACATAGAAAAGCCATGACATGACCAAAGGGTCATATCCACGATGTGAAATATCGATAATAAAAATGTGATGTACTGCATTGAACCATCAAGAGTATTTCGTATGTAATACCGGTACTTGCCAAAGAGTGAGAACTGTAATGGTGGTAATTTATAGAAATTTTCGGTACTTCGTTATCAAGGATAGTGGCTAGCTAGGTTCATATTTTTTCTTGTAAACCTAATTACTTTCTTATTCTTGTGGCTTTTTTGTAACATCTCATTTTGTTAAAATTAGAAGGGCCAAATTAGAATTCACCGATCTCTATTAACAAACGAACATGTAAGAAATAAGTTTTACTTATTAAAATTTCAATTTTTATTTTTTAGCTATGTTTTATGCTAAAATCCCTTTGCTTTTCATTTATAATCATAGATACCAACAATGGCTCCCAAAAGAGGAACTCTCCTCAAAATCGAGATGAAACTACCGTAACTACTACTTTACAAGTTTACATGAACCGAAAATATAATTTGATTTATATTTATATTTTATATTTTTTTATCCTTTTTACTCCATCTATATAATCATTAGTGGTCTCGTGATGTGAAGGTTCAATACCAGACATACCACATGCCTGTATATATCAGAATCTGGGGGGATTTATGTGCCCTGATACTTACACCTATCTATATAAAGCCCTGTTTGAGTGATTGACAATGATGCTTCAAGAGAAAGAAGATTCCCTTTATAGTAAATCAAATTGTTTAGGTGGCAATATTATCTGCATTCAGCTCTTTTCAAGACCTCCTTGTAACCAAAAATAAATAAATTATCTGCATTCATTAAATTACTTATATCAGTATCACCCTTCCGCTTTCATATTAATTTAATTCCAAGATTTGCGCTCAGCTGCCTTCAGAACCAAATTTACATTTGTCTCTCAAGTTAACCTTCCCTTAGAAAATTTTTACCATTGTCATTCGGAACTTTTTGTTACTGTTGTTTGTTTTGTTTTCAATAGAAATTGGGCAATGTTTATCTCCTGAATATTTCAAAATTATTAATTATGAACATTGATTTTGATCGAGTATTGCTCATGTTAACAAATGAATCGGAATTTAAGTTTTGCGTGTAATTTAAAAACTACAAATTCTTAGAATTAAGATAAAAATTAGGCGACATTAGTTGCTCATTGACAATTTTACACGCACGAAGCATCTACTCTCCCTTTTTTGAGAATAAGATCCTTTATTAAAATGAAACGAAGTTACATAACACGGGAATGACCGGTGGTGGACAAGAATTCCCCACTCTCCTCCCTAAAACCTAAACCAGTTACGGGTCCGTCACCATAAATGACTTCCATGAGCTGAAAGAGCCCAACCCCTAACCACCAATACCGCCCAACGACTCGGGCTACCGAGAATCCCGAGAATATCGATTCCACCTCATAGACAACCGCTAAAACAACCAACGCCCTTTTCCACACCGTGTCCCAAAAATGCCAGACCACGTGCAAGGATCGCTCGTCAGCACATTGACCATAAGACAAAACCAACAATAAACCAATTCGTCCCCAGGAAAAACACCACATCCATGGCACCTCAATTTGACCCAACCCTAGCTCAACAGAGTAGGGACATGCTAAAAACCAGAAAAACCTAACCAAACCCCTAATTGAAATCTTGACCAAGAAAACTACTTTAAACAAAATCAAAAACCAGCCGCCGCGACCATCTTCCTCCTCTTCAGATGACCCGCCTGCAGACCACCCCCATAAATCCTTCCCGTCGAACTCGCACCGCCGGAAAAACTCCAACCACGCAGCAAGCCACACCAACCTCAACTTTTGTCGGCCAGATCCAGGCGTAAAGCCAGATCTCGATGAGCCCACACCGAGAATCAGAGAGAAACTCGCCGTGCCTTGTCGCCCGGCTTCGTCCTTCCGCCTGAAAGTTCGACACCCTTGTACTCTCCTCCGATCGACCAACCCCGGAGATATAGTCAGCGCTGTACGATCCATGGAAAACCGCCGCCACGATCCAGCCTCTGACCACTTGCTCCAAGCCTGCGTCGATCGCCAACCATCCATCCTGCCCGCCTGCACCGCCGCCTGAGAGGGACGAAAAATCATACACGACCAAGAAGGTCGAACCGGATACCAAAAATTGGAACCCCAAGCCCCCACAATCCCGTCCGGCAACATCCTCCACTCATCGATGAGGCCTGGACCTATGGTCGATGCTGGGACGCCGCCGGACAGGCAACAGTCGCTTCTGTGCGTTTCCAAAACCCTAATTTTCGTCCCTCTATTCTCGGAGCTCTTTTTCGCTCCCCTGTTATTCTTAAAAATAAAGAATTGATCTTGTTTGATGTAGCATCTACTCTCCCTTAAGTGCAGAAAAATTATGAAAATTGATTACTTATGAAGTGATCTATCTGATGCATTTTTTTTTTTTTTTTGGAAAGGTCTGCTGCACTGTTATTTTTCCAAGGTTTATGCATGGTCCATAGATTGATAATAGATTGGGTCTACCTAATGCTTGACCAAATGAGTGGTTTGATGCTTTGATAAATATCCATATCAATTATATGTTATATCAGGCTACATAAACCTATTAGTCTATTACATGAACATTGTTTTCAACTTTCACATAAACATCACCAAGATTCATTTTCATAAAATCAGGATTTTGTTTCTGTGACGTCTATAAAAATATATTATAGCACACCATATATAATAATTAATCAAAGTAGATACTTGAATCTAACAGAAATAATTTTAAATAAATAAATGTGACAGAGATGCAGGCAGAGACCCAGTTTATTTTTCACTGGTATCCAGAATAATTAAATAAAGTGGTACCATTAGCTTGTACCACATTTCATATGACTTGGTAGCGTGCTTCAAGAAGATTCAAGGCCCCTGGACAGCAGTTTTAAATTCAATAAATTTGCTGTAAAGTTGAAGAGAGAACCTTTGTTAATCACCAGTTAACCCTGCCTTTAGATTACTTGATCCTCACATTTCAATTTAGTTGAATGAAAGCTGGAAATAAGAAAATATTTATAGTATGAAATTGATATTGTTCGAATTCGAACAACTCAATCCTAAACAACGTGTATTATATAAATTGATACCGGTTATTAGCTGTTTGAGTTTCCAACGGTCGTGAAGTTTTTCAAAAGACACCGTTATTGTGTGTTTTTGTGATTTCTTGAAAAACCAAATTATGAGGTTAGCAACTCACTAACAAGAGGGTTCAATATACTTGCATATATCTCTTTAATAAAACGAAGCCCCATTTTAAGGATTTCGTTTGAAATGTATGAACAATGGAAGGAGACCATTATTTAGGTGGTTCAAAAGCAACAATCACATTCTGTTTGTACTAATTAAAAGCAACCAGCACATTACTTACCAAGATAGCTAGAATTCATGTCTAATGTTGATACAAAACAATAATCTCATCAAATCACATCGATAATTATTGCGAGTCGATACTTTCACATACAAAGTTCATTAATAACGACCAATTATGTATTATGTAGATCTTTTGTGCTCCTTATCCATTTTTATGTTTAATTTTTTCTTCTTCTAGTATCATCAAAATTATAAGAGCAACTCCAACAGCTTCCCCATATTTTAATTTTACTCTATTTTAGGGAATAATGAGCCTCTTTTACTCCAATAGAGTCCCTATAACCATCCCTATTTTAGAGATAATGAAGAGAGAGAAAACCAAATTCTCTAAATTTACAGCAATCTCTAAAATTTAAGGAAGAATTATGGAGATTTTAGAGATTGCTGCAAAATAGGGAATCTGTTGGAGTTGGAGAAGAAAAAATAGCTAAAGCTTTGACTTTTGCTTCTCTATAATACAAAAATTATAGGTAAGCTGTTGGAGTTGCTCTAACAAAACTTGCATTTAGATTTTAGAGGACTATATTATCGTCGATGGTCCAATTAAAAATTTGTTCTCAACACTAGAAACCGAAACAAATATAATCATGGGACCCTTTAATCACATGTCCGTGAGCCGATCCAACCAAAACACAAACCGATCCGCACCATTTCCGGCCTACATCAAACGCCTCCGTTGCCACCATATTGACATGACTCTTCCAATTTTTCAACTCCATACTCAAGAGATCCAAAACTAAATTCACTACACGATAAACCCATAACAAAAGTAGAAAATAATTTACCAACAAAAATCCAAGCCAGCACAAATCCCTAGGCCAACCCACAGTTGGCTTGACCGTACCTGGCTCAGATGCCGAGCCCCAGAAGCCAATCACCACCCTGCTTTTCCAACTGACGCCGAGTCACTCTCACACTTTCTCGAGCCAATAAAGAAAAAAAAAACCTGAATAATTAGAATAATATACCATAACAATTACAATATCAGAAATCGAAGAAGTTTGATTTAGCGAAAATTAAAATCTAGTTACGCATGCAAGTTGAATGAATGTGAGTTGGATATTCAAAAGAGGTTCAACGTTTGATAATTCTCTTGTGAAATACATCTTCAATTTACCTCATGGAGAGAGCTATAACTAAATTAAGTTCCGAGTGATAGTATACTTTTATTACGATTTTATTAAAAAAAATTACAATAATGAAAAAAGGTGAAAAAAGAAAAGAAAAAAAAAAACGAAAATGGGGAACAGAGAGAACAAACAAATATGCACACACATGGAAAGGAAACGAAAAGACTGGGACTCGCTGCTCTCTGTGTCACTCTGTCAGCCCTCCAATTTCACTACTCTCTCTGATATCTCCGCCGCTGCCCCACTCTCATTCCGGTCATTCTCCGGCACTGAATTCCCTCCATTTCAAGGTAGTTTCCTTTTTTGTACTTGCGCTAATTTATTCTTCTTTTTGGATAATTATTTTATAATTCCGGTGAAAGTTCGAAATCGACGTTTCGTTTGCCATAGATTCTGTGATGTTGCTCTGATCCGATCTCTGTACTTGTCCTTAACTGTAATTGATTCGCTCTGGTTGGAAATTTGTGACTAGCTGCATTATTACTGTGCTCAATTATGCTTCATCGTGATTTAGCAGATAGAGATCTGATTTTAATTCGGTTTTGATTTGTGTTTGGTGGCGCAGAGAGTTGGATTTGTTTTGGACCGGGAAGGAAGTTTGCATTGTGTGAGCTTGCACTGTAGCATTTGTGCCTTTTTGGAACAGTGGTGGGGTGCTTGTTTTGTGTGTAGTCTGTGAGTGTTGAGGAGCTGAGGTTGGGATGCTACTGAGGAAGAGAAGCTGGATTTTGAAGTAGTCCGAAGGAGGGGAGGTCTTAGGCATTTGCATTATCAGTGAGGTGATTTTCGTTGATATCCTTGAGTTGTGTTTGTTTCCAGATTTATTGTATTTTAGTTAATATTGTAAAGTGCCTATATTTTTGAATTTCGGAGTGATCTGTATATGCCGCTACGGTTTTGTTTTCTGGTCTAAAGAGAAGAGAGGTGATAAAGAGGGCAAATTAATCGGTAGAGGTAAGAACTAAAAATCTATGGGAAAGGAATGCCAGCAGATGTAGGTCTTTCTCGCAAGGTTTATTTAGTATAGCAATTGAAAACAAAAAGTTGAAAGTTGGTGCAGTGGTGGTCGGGGTTCAACAATTGCTAATCGATGTAAAACTCCAAACTTTTCATCACTCTGTAATTTACTAAAATTGAATGGTTATTGTGACTTTCAGGTGGCCAAGGAGAAATTCAAAAGAGGCGTATACTGCAAATGTCAAAGTCTTCCTCCCCTGAACTACGGGAACCCGTGTCTTCTTCTACTTCTCGGTCTAGGTTAGCAATGCTCTATCTTCTTGGTCTTTACTCTAAGTGGGCTGACAAATTGGTATTTTAAATTTAGAAAACGAATGCTTCCCTAAAAAGTGCTTCGTAAAGGATTTTTTACAACTATATCTGAAATCAAAGTTGAGATAACAAAAAGAGAAGCTATTTCAGTGGGATCTTTAAACTTTTAATTTTTTAATTTGTTATAATATAAATGATTAAGTATTCCTTTTCAATATATTGATACCTGTTCATGTTACACCCAGGGATTTAGATGAAACAACAATGGATGATGAAGAAGGTACAATGGCAAGTGTTGCTGAATTTGTCGAGAAACTACATGCCAGCATGTCTTCACCGCATGAAAAAGAACTTATTACAGCACGTTTGCTAGGTATTGCCAAAGCAAGGAAGGATGCAAGAACAATTATTGGTTCACATTCCCAGGCCATGCCATTGTTCATAAATATTCTGAGGAGTGGCACCCCTGTTGCAAAGGTTAATGTTGCGGCAACTCTGAGCGTCCTGTGTAAAGATGAAGACTTGCGTCTTAAAGTACTTCTAGGTGGGTGCATCCCCCCGTTACTCTCACTTTTGAAGTCCGAATCAACTGAGGCCAGGAAGGCTGCAGCCGAAGCTATATATGAAGTTTCCTCTGGTGGGCTTTCAGATGATCACGTTGGCATAAAAATATTTATTACAGAAGGTGTTGTACCAAACTTGTGGAATCAGCTCAATCCAAACAGCAACCAGGACAAAGTGGTAGAGGGATTTGTGACAGGGGCTTTAAGAAATCTCTGTGGTGACAAGGATGGCTACTGGAGAGCAACACTTGAGGCTGGTGGAGTAGATATCACTGTGGGTCTCCTGTATTCTGACAATGCTGCTGCCCAGTCCAATGCTGCGTCCCTTTTGGCCCGTCTCATGTTGGCTTTCAGTGATAGCATCCCCAAAGTAATAGATTCTGGAGCTGTCAAAGCTTTGCTTCGGCTTGTGGGTCAAGAAAATAACGTTTCTGTTCGTGCTAGTGCTGCTGATGCTCTGGAAGCTCTTTCTTCAAAGTCAACTGGCGCTAAGAAAGCTATTGTTGATGCAAATGGTCTTCCAGTTCTGATTGGAGCTATTGTTGCTCCATCTAAGGAGTGCATGCAAGGTGAGTGTGGGCAGGCTCTCCAGGAGCATTCAGCAAGGGCTTTAGCAAATATTTGTGGTGGGGTGTCTGCTTTAATACTTTATCTTGGAGAGCTTTCACAGTCAGCTCGCCTAGCTGCCCCAGTTGCTGATATTATTGGAGCTCTTGCATACACTTTAATGGTCTTTGAGCAAAAATCTGGTGATGGTAAGGAATCTTTTAAGGTAACAAAGATAGAGGATATTCTTGTAATGCTGCTAAAGCCTCGTGATAATAAGCTTGTTCAAGAGCGTGTCCTTGAGGCCATGGCTAGTCTATATGGCAACATTCATCTCTCAAAATGGCTCAATCATGCAGAAGCGAAGAAGGTGCTTATTGGACTTATAACAATGGCTGCTGCTGATGTACAAGAGTCTCTGATACTCTCTTTGACAAGCTTATGCTGTGATGGTGTTGGAATCTGGGAGTCCATTGGCGAGAGAGAAGGAATTCAGCTACTTATTTCATTGCTTGGCTTATCCAGTGAGCAGCATCAAGAATATGCTGTTCAGTTGCTAGGGATCTTAACTGACCAGGTTGATGACAGCAAGTGGGCTATTACTGCTGCTGGTGGGATTCCTCCTCTAGTGCAGTTGTTAGAGACGGGATCGCAAAAGGCGAAGGAGGACGCTGCTCATGTGTTGTGGAACTTGTGCTGTCACAGTGAGGATATTCGTGCATGTGTTGAAAGTGCAGGAGCCATTCCAGCATTTTTATGGCTTCTAAAAAGTGGTGGATCAAGGGGGCAAGAAGCATCAGCTATGGCACTTACAAAGCTTATCCGAACAGCCGATTCGGCTACCATTAATCAGTTGTTAGCTTTGCTCTTAGGTGACTCTCCATGCTCAAAGGCCCATACTATCAGGGTGTTGGGTCATGTACTCACAATGGCATCACACAAGGATCTTGTGCATAAGGGTTCGGCAGCTAATAAAGGGTTGAGGTCTCTCGTTCAGGTTCTCAACTCATCAAATGAAGAAACTCAAGAGTATGCCGTGTCTGTCTTAGCTGATCTATTCAGCATGAGACAAGATATTTGTGACACTCTTGCAACTGATGAGATCGTGCATCCTTGCATGAAGCTTTTGACCAGCAGCACACAAGCTGTTGCAACACAGTCGGCTCGAGCTTTGGGTGCTCTTTCCCGTCCTATGAAGACCAAAACAATAAGCAAGATGTCTTATATTGCAGAAGGGGATGTTAAACCCCTCATCAAACTAGCAAAAACTTCTTCAATTGATGCTGCTCAAACTGCAGTTGCTGCACTCGCCAATCTTCTCTCTGATCCCCAGATTGCTGCAGAAGCCCTGGCAGAAGATGTTGTTTCAGCTTTGATAAGAGTACTGGGAGATGGAACTACAGAAGGTAAAAAGAATGCATCCCGTGCCCTTCATCAATTGTTGAAGCATTTTCCAGTAGGTGATGTGCTCACAGGAAATGCTCATTGCCGTTTTGCTATTCTTGCTGTTGTTGATTCCTTAAATGCATTGGATATGGATGAGACTGATGCTGCTGATGCTTTAGAAGTAGTAGCACTTTTGGCCAGAACCAAACAGGGTGTGAACTTCACTTACCCTCCATGGTCTGTATTTGCTGAAGTTGAATCGAGCTTAGAACCTCTTGTCCGCTGTCTGGCCGAAGGGTCTCCTTTGCTTCAGGACAAGGCAATAGAAGTTTTGTCTAGGCTTTGCGGGGAGCAACCAGTTGTGCTTGGTGATCTATTGATTGCAAGATCTGGATCCCTTGGTTCACTAGCGAACAGAATAATGAACTCATCTAGTTTAGAAGTCAGAGTTGGAGGAGCTGCATTACTCATTTGTGCAGCAAAAGAGCACAAAGAGCAGTGGATGGAAGTACTTGAGGTGTCAGGATATTTAAAACCATTAATGTGTGCTTTAGTGGATATGATGAAGCAAAATTGTAGCTGCTCCTCTTTAGAAATTGAAGTCCGAACTTCTAAAGCTTTTATGGAAAGAACTGCATTCCACGAAGGGGATGAGTTTGATGCCCCTGATCCAGCCATTGTCTTGGGGGGTACTGTTGCTTTGTGGTTGCTATGTATAATTGCTTCCTGTAATGCAAAGAGCAAACTCACCATTATGGAAGCCGGAGGTCTTGAGGCTCTCTGTGACAAGCTTGAGAGCCACACTTCCAATCCACAGGTATAAACTCTCTCTCTGTGGCGTGCTGGTACTTTACTATACATTGTGCTGATGAGGATTGGAATACCAATGTTTGCTCATTCTATTGAATTAATTTATGTCATATGTGGATATATAAGTTGTACTCCATTTCTTATCATATATTCAATAGGTTGAGAGTATAAATCACTGTTGAGCTGTTTGGTACTTTCTTATTTACTGTTTTAAAACTCTTATTGTCTAAAATTTGATACTGGTTCTAGTTTTATTTGTTCCTTCTTTTTTGGTAGTTATTCTCGGAAATATAACTTCTGTAGCTTACTCAATTGGTAATTTTCATGTACAGGCAGATTATGAGGATACTGAAGGTATATGGATTAGTGCCCTGCTTCTGGCTATTCTCTTCCAAGATGCCAATGTCATTTCATCTCCTACAACAATGCGGATCATAGCTTCTCTTGCGCTTCTGCTGAGATCAGATGAGGTGATTGATAGGTTCTTTGCTGCCCAGTCAATGGCCAGTCTTGTTTGCAGTGGTAATAAGGGAATAATTCTTGCCATTGCAAATTCAGGTGCTGTTGCTGGATTGATAACCCTCATTGGTTACGTAGAATCTGATATGCCTAACCTTGTTACTTTATCAGAAGAGTTTTCTCTGGTGCGAAACCCTGATCAAGTTGTTTTGGAATACCTTTTTGATTTTGAAGATGTAAGAGTTGGATCCACAGCACGCAAATCTATACCTCTCTTGGTAGATCTCTTGAGACCAATGCCAGATAGACCTGGTGCCCCCCCAGTTGCTCTTAAACTCTTGACCTGTATTGCTGATGGAAGTGATACAAACAAATTAGTCATGGCTGAAGCTGGAGCTCTGGACGCTCTGACAAAGTACCTGTCTTTGAGCCCACAAGATTCGACTGAAGCTGCAATATCTGATTTATTCAGAATATTGTTTAGCCATCCTGATCTGATTCGCTATGAAGCATCAGCTAGTTCGTTGAATCAGCTCATAGCTGTTCTGCGTCTGGGGTCAAGAAATGCTAGATACAGTGCTGCAAGAGCTCTTCACGAACTATTTGATGCTGAGAACATCAGAGATTCTGATTTAGCCAGGCAATCTGTTCAGCCATTGGTTGACATGCTTAACGCCGCATCAGAGAATGAACAAGAGGCTGCTCTTGTTGCTGTAATTAAGCTGACTTCCGGAAATTCTTTTAGCGCAGCTTTGTTGACTGATGTGGAGGGAAATCCACTGGAGAGTTTATTTAAAATATTGTCTTCTGCTTCATCCTTGGATTTGAAGAGACTTGCTGCACAACTATGTTGTGTACTGTTTGATAGTACCAAAGTCAGAGGAAATCCAATTGCCTCCGAATGTATAGAGCCTCTTATTTCCTTGATGCTTTCTGGTATAAATGCAGCTGTAGAAGCTGGGGTTTGTGCCTTTGAAAAATTGTTGGATGATGAACACCAGGTAGAGCTTGCAGTGAACTATAATGTTGTCGATCTTCTTGTTGGATTAGTTTCTGGTACGAACAGTCAGCTCATTGAGGCTAGCATCTGTTCTCTCATAAAGTTGGGGAAAGACCGGACCCAATGCAAATCAGATATGATCAATGCTGGCATTATTGATAACTGTCTTGAGCTACTCCCTGTTGCAGCCAGTTCATTATGCTCTTCTATTGCTGAATTATTTCGCATTTTGACAAATAGTGATGCAATTGCTAGAAGTTTAGCTGCTGCAACAATTGTAGAACCCCTTTTCCTAGTTTTACTTCGTCCAGATTTCAGTATGTGGGGACAGCACAGTGCATTGCAAGCGCTAGTAAATATTTTGGAGAAGCCACAAAGCCTTGCCACTTTAAAACTTACGCCTAGCCAAGTCATTGAGCCTCTGATTTCATTTCTTGAATCCCCATCTCTAGCCATCCAGCAGCTTGGTACAGAATTGCTATCTCATCTTCTTGCACAAGAACATTTTCAGCAAGATATTACAACAAAAAATGCTGTTGTTCCTCTTGTGCAACTTGCTGGAATTGGAATACTGAACTTACAGCAAACAGCGATAAAGGCATTGGAAAAAATATCCACAAGATGGCCAAAGGCAGTTGCAGATGCTGGAGGTATTTTTGAGCTTGGAAAGGTTATTATACAAGATGATCCTCAGCCACCTCATGCATTGTGGGAATCAGCTGCTTTAGTTCTCTCAAATGTTTTGTGCTTCAATGCTGAGTACTACTTTAAGGTTCCTGTGGTGGTTCTTGTTAAAATGTTGCATTCAACAGTGGATAGCACTATTACGGTGGCTCTCAATGCACTACTTGTTCATGAAAGGAGTGATAAGCTAAGTGCTGAACAGATGACTGAAAATGGTGCTATAGATGCCTTGTTGGACCTTTTAACATCTCATCAGTGTGAAGAAGCATCTGGAAGGTTACTTGAAGCGTTATTCAACAATGTCAGGATACGAGCAATGAAGGTTTCCAAGTATGCAATAGCACCTTTATCACAGTATCTGTTGGATTCACAAACCAAATCACAATCTGGAAAACTTCTCGTAGCTCTAGCTCTTGGAGACCTTTCCCAACACGAAGGGCTTGCTAGAGCCAGTGATTCTGTTTCTGCATGTCGGGCATTAATAAGTTTGCTTGAAGATCAGCCCACAGAAGATATGAAAATGGTGGCAACTTGTGCATTGCAAAATTTTGTCATGAACAGCCGAACAAATCGGCGTGCTGTCGCAGAAGCAGGGGGAATACTGGTTATTCAAGAACTACTACTGTCTCTCAATGCAGAAGTTGCTGGGCAAGCAGCGTTGCTTATCAAATTTTTGTTTTCTAATCACACACTTCAAGAATATGTGTCAAACGAGCTCATCAGATCTTTGACAGGTAATCCGTAATTGCTTTTGTTTGAGCGCTAATCTGTTCCTCTGTAGACTAAAATTGCTTTTGTTTCAAAGTCTCATTCTCATATATGAAATGCTTCTTATACATCTTTACTAGTTGTTAACATGTCTTAGTAATATGTTCCTACTCTCCCCTTCAATTTTTTCATCTACCATAATTTGTTGTCTCACAGGTGTTTGTTTGACAATGATTGTCAGAAGGGCTGTTTTTTGGATACAAAATTGCACCTAGATGCTTTGTAGAGATTTGGAGTTGTGATTTAGAATATAGGATGCAAGTATATGAAAAAAATTTCTGATGCCATATCTATCTAAAGTCTATACTGAAGTTAATTTATGGCTGAGTTCTGGTTAATTAGTAAAGAAACAGTAGTAATTATAGTCTTGTTGAGAATCTTACTTACTATCTATCATTCTTGAGCATCCTGCATTCTCAAATTGATATCTCTTGTTGGACCCAGAAGAAAGAACATATTTTGGCGGACTTATTAACAATTATATAATGCATTTAATAGTCATGTTCCATCTTAAAAAATCCCCTAAAATATAACTGTTTCAAAGCAGTGTCTTGGTAAGACATCAGCAATATACAACTCTTACCTTGGGGACTCTTTAAGGATCATTGAAGGTTGTCATGAGGAGTTTTGTGTGCGTGTAAATTTTGCTTTCTTTCTGCCTGTTCCATTAATATGGGTTCCAATGATTGCTTTGTCATGCAGCCGCATTAGAGAGAGAGTTGTGGTCCACAGCAACTATTAATGAAGAGGTCTTGAGAGCCCTACATATGATATTTACCAACTTTCCTAAGCTCCATATTTCCGAGGCAGCCACTCTCTGCATTCCCAATCTGATTGGAGCCCTTAAATCTGGCAGTGAGGCAGCTCAGGATGTCGTGTTGGACACCCTTTGCTTGTTGAGACATTCTTGGTCAACCATGCCAATAGATATTGCAAAGTCTCAATCCGTGGTTGCTGCTGAAGCCATTCCCATCTTACAAAAGCTTATGAAAACCTGCCCACCAAGTTTCCATGAGAGAGCAGACAGCCTGTTGCATTGCTTACCAGGTTGTTTGACTGTTACAATCAAGCGTGGAAACAACCTTAAACAGGCTATGGGAGGCACAAATGCTTTTTGCCGATTGACAATAGGCAACGGTCCTCCTCGACAAACCAAGGTAATGTAGTTCCATATGGTAATGTACAAAAACAAACTATCTAGTTCATAGTCTTATAGGGTTGGCTGAATCTGCTCTTAAGATTAGGGGCATAAGAAATTGATCTATATTCCTGGAAAAAATCCTGTTATTTCCTTTTTCCCCTTTAAGGAAGCATTGCAGATTTATGATTTGCTTTGTCTTCATATCTGTCAACACATGGTTTTGGCTAGGACCGCAAAATATTAATTAAGTTGATAGTGTATATTATTATGTTCAGGTCTTTGCTTACAGCTTGACGTTATGTTAATGTTCTGTCATTAGGTAGTGAGCCACAGTACTTCTCCCGAATGGAAAGAAGGGTTTACGTGGGCATTTGATGTGCCCCCAAAGGGACAAAAGCTCCACATCATCTGCAAAAGCAAAAATACCTTTGGAAAGGTAATTATTTTTCCACCTATATATAGGCTAATGATTTAATTATCGTGGGCTTGAATCTTATATGCTATGCTCATCATCATACAGAGAATTTTATTACCATTTCACAGAATAATGAGAGACTAATAGTTATTTACACACCCAAAATTGATATTTGCACACCTTTTTATTTTCCAAGACAGTTATAACGATGACAATTAGTCTATCGTAATTACTGACAATTTATATAATAAAACAAATTCAAAAATGCAAAGTTTTAATAACAATTGGGGGTATGTTACTAACAGCACCCCCAATATTTTTTTTGACACCCTTGGCATGCATTCATAAAATGGTGGGTCTTGAATCTAAAATTCTAAATCTTGCACATATTACAAGTACCCGTCCTGCCTTGGTGCAGCAAATCTTTAGTTCTAATTAGGGTCAGTCTCCTTTGTTTTGCAACTCTGATAATGGTTTTTTTTTTTTCCTTTTTTTTCAGTCAACACTGGGGAGAGTGACTATCCAGATCGATAAAGTTGTGTCAGAAGGAGTATACAGTGGATTATTCAGCCTAAACCATGACAACAACAAAGATGGATCTTCACGTACACTAGAAATCGAGATTATCTGGTCCAACAGAATGCCCGATGATGAAATGTGAGCGTCAGGTGCTTCTGATAAAGCTGAGAATGCCAGAAAATAATCCCAATAGGGAAGATGGTTTGCTTGTAATTATTTTTATGTTTTTGAAGGTCCAGTTTTGTAGTTTGAAAGATCAATCTGTGCTTGAGGAAGTGTAAATTATATTATTAGCTTGCAGAAACAATAGATTGGAAAGGTATTCCCACGGTACACGGGAATAAAAGCTTATTAGAATTTTGTACAGGTCAGTCTATAGCTAGCAATTTAAAGATACTCAAAAGATTGGCGATTAGAATTTGAAGTTCTTGGAAAGTTGGGGTAGCTTTCTGTACTATGTACTTTCATTATGAGCTGTACATGTACTGGTCTTGTTTTACCTGGCACCGTATTTGTTTTCAGAGCAACCACGTGATTTTATTTTGAACTTGAAAACATTTTAATCAAATGAACTCGAAGTGATCAAAAACTGATTATCAAACTGCCCCCTTTGTCATGTCACTCATGTGCCCCTTCTGTCATGAATTGAGTGAGATTAAAGTAGACTGAAAGAAAGAAGCAAACTATATCAAGCAGATCAAGAGAACAAAAGAAAGTGAACGTCTCAAGAATGCAGTGCACAACTGAAGTTAAATGTCGAAAACCACTACCAAAGCGGAAATCTTAATCGTTCCAACTAAAGAAATAACACCTTCACATTCTTAAACTTCAATCAAAAGCCACAAAAAGACCCATATTACTACTTTGCAGCAGCAACAAGTGCAGAGCGAGCTTTCGTAAAAGAAGCAATTATTGATCCAAGTTGCAATTTATCGTTGCACCCAAAGCTCAATCTGTACCTGCAAATGTTAATCAACTTGTGCTGATTAATAAACAAACTAATAATACTATATCGATCAAAACTCCCAAATCTAAGAATTTGGTAAGGCTAATAACAACAATAGGTCAGGCATATTGACCACAACCACTCAAAACTATCCTAGCCCCACAATAACTTCTGCCAATGCATTATATCCTCCACCAGCTCAGTAATGAAGATTATTGCTTCTCCAGTGAATGCTTTAACCTTAATCTCAACCATATTATATATGCCACATATTGAATTAGATTAAGCAACACATTTCTGAAGCAAGTTAATACGTGTGTGCGTGCGCACACACAAAAACACACCTCTATCCTTCATTATGTGCACATATACATTGATTATCACATCGCCAAAAGTTTAATCCCCATTAATGCTTAGCCCAGATTGAAAGAATGATAAGCAAATGAAAAGAGAGTAAGGCACAGAGATACATACTCTATGTCAGCTAAATCATTAATCAACAAAACTCGAACATCTGGTGGCATCTTGATCTTAAAAACAAACCTGTCCAAATAAAGCAGTGTAAATGAGATCAGATAATAAGCACCAAGAGGAAATATAGAAAATATAACGGCACTTACATAGTCACTTCTCTTACGATATCTACCAAAGCCAATCCCTTTCTTGTTTTCATATCAGAAATTCCTGCAAGAGAAGAAGCATATAATGTGAGCATTAAAAGAACTTTTGGATGTCTACTTTTCCTGCTTGTAAGAATAACAAATGAGTAAGGTAGAGAATACGTTTGAAACTCTCTGTAAATGACTCATTCAAAAGCCAGTGAGATATTTGCTCAATGTCCTTAGGCAATGGATTTCCTGTGCAAAGATATACTGCTTCTTCTGTTATGTTCTGTGAAGCCATATGAGTTGACTGCAATACATTGAAATAGAATTGACAGTGTTATTTAAAATCCACCAATGATAAAATAACTGAAATTGTTAAAAAGGCTAGAGGCCCTTATGACAGATTTGGCAATCCATAATATTCTAAGATTTATAAGAGAAAAAAAGAACAATAGACAGATACAAAAAAGAAACATCTTGACAGAGGTATTATAACCTGCAGAATGTTCAGCGCCTTTCTCATGTCACCATTGCTAAGCCGTACAACTGCTGCTAAGCCACTCTCAGACACATCAAGCCTAGTCCAATGCACAAAATGTCAAAGACAATTTACCAAATTTTAACATTCACTCACATGTTTGCAAATTCTGCACTCTGCAATAAAGAAATAAGAAAAGAATCTTTCTTACCCTTCAGCTTCTATAACATGTTTGAGTCGCTCTGTTACATGAAAAGAATCAAGTGGAGCAAACCGAAAACGAGTACATCTTGACTGTAAAGCTGGAATAATCTTGTTGACATGGTTACAGATTAGTGAAAATCTGGTGTTCTTTGTGTATTTCTCAATCACTGCACCAAAACAAACGTAGGGAACAAAAGAGAATCAGCGAAATAACTTGGAGCATATAAAATATAGTGCATACAAACAGTTTATACCTCGTCTCAAAGCAAACTGAGCATCCTTAGTCATAGCATCTGCTTCATCCAGTAAGACCAACTTTACAGATGCCTTTGCATTGTCAATCCTGAACCGTAGCTAGTCAGTTACAATCAAGTGCTTTTAAGCCAGAAACCAAAATGCCTAGATATTTACCAGAATCAAAACATAAGCAAAAATAAAAAAACAAAGGAAAGGGCCTTTTCCGTGACATACATACCCAAACGAAAAACTCTGTGTGCTGGCAAAATCCTGGATCTGTTGCCTCACAACATCGATTCCCCTGTCATCCGATGCATTCAACTCGAGAATCATATTGTGGTAATGTGCACCATAGAGCTTGCGTGCGACGGCCAGAATCGTGGAAGTTTTTCCAGTGCCAGGAGGGCCATACAGTAGGAGGTGTGGCAATCTGTTCTCACTAGTGAGCCTATCAACTATTCGACACAACCACAAGAAGAATGCTCATCATTCAAACAACCAAATAGGTCTATAAGCATAAGACATTAACCATTTTTATGCCCCTAGTATAGAAACCCTAATTTCTCCTGAGTTTTGCGGAAATGAGGAGAAACCAAAAAATTGAAAATTACTGGTCTTTTCTTTTCCTCCCTCTCTCAGATTTATACATGCATATCACACATTTGCTCCCACATTTTTACCAGCCAAATACAAAATTACAGTAAAAATGTGATATTTAAAGGCAGGCATAAACCCAGAAGCAAAACCCTTGAAAGTTACATAAAGGTGAAATCTTTAGTTGCAGGGAGTGGGAATTGCTTACTGGTGTCGACAATGTCGCGGTGGGCGGCGACGTCGGCGAGGGACTGAGGGCGGTACTTCTCGACCCAGGGAGTGGCTTTGCCGTGGGAGGGGCCGGAAACGGCGACGTTTTTGCCCTTGTTGTTGGGTTTTAGAGAGGGGTTGATATCGTCGCCGTCGATGTCCATGGGAGTGGTTAGCTCTGCCATGGTCAGCCAATGGGGTTCAGGTCACTCGGAATCGAGGGTTTCAGTGATACGATGGCGCCAACTTCATTGTTATGAGGGCGGGATTTTACCTAGACCTGCAAATGGACCGGATTTTGATCCGAACCCGCTCCAGATCCGTGGCTATTGGACGGGTTTGGATCGAAAATTTTGATCCGTTGATCCGTTAATAATCCGAATCCGTTAACCCGTTTATTTAACGGATCAAATACGGATTTAGGTCGATCCGATCCGTTAATGATCCGGCCCGTTTTTGTAATAATAAAATATTCTTTTTTATTAATATATTATTATTATTTTAAAATATAAAATATAAAATATGAAGAATTTCTAATACAAATTTTTTGCAGAAATTTAAGGAACGGGTAGCATTAAGAATTTTGATAACGTAATTCTACTTTTGGTGATAGTTTTCATGTTGTTTTAATATTTTATTAATATCTTATGAGGTATAATGATATAAATTTAATATTACTATTTAAAATTTTAAAATATTTGAAATTATAAACGGGTCGGATTAGCGGATCGGATATCCGTTAACCTGGCGGATACGGATTTGGATCGAGCTATCAATGATCCGCCGGGTTAACGGAGCGGGTTTGGATCGAATTTTTTTTTAAGTAAACGGATTTGGATTTAGGTCGATCCGATCCAAATCCGATCCATTTACAGGTCTAATTTTACCCTTTGTAGCTAGTCCCTTTTTTTATTTTTTTTTCTTTTTTTGAGAATTAGAGGAAAACGTAATTAATACTATATATATTTTTTTTGAAATGCTCATGTACTGTAGCTTATCACTTGTAAAATATGATTTTAAGAATATGTTTCAATTGAGTGCCAAAAATCTTGGACATTTTCAGTTCTTAAAGTGTTACGTGAAAAAAATTTGGTGCAAGAACATGTTATTTTGGTTAAAAATTGTGTTATAGTCAACAACTTTAAGTAGAAATCATGGTCTTTGAGAAATAATTTTTTTTCTTTTTTAGTAAATTACAAATTGAACTAAGACAACATGAATGATGTTCACACGTAACATGGAGTATGAATACACCATATCTTCCACCTAAGCATTCATTTTGAGTGTTCACAAATTTAAATCAATAATTGAATCGACTAATTAAAAAAATAAATAAAAAAATCCAATAACTAAAACTTAAAAACATGTCAGAAACTGATTAACATAAATGACTGGTTTATCCATTGTCAAGAATTGGGTATTACCCATATTAAAGTTGAAACAGACTCAACTGTTCTTATACAGCTCATGATGCATTGTGATATTGATCTTCATCATTTGAGAACCTTGTTATCCAACTGTTAGACTATGCTTCATTCCTTTGAATTTCATTCCATACAACACATTTATCGGGAGCGAAATACGACAGCTGATAGCTTAGCTAAAAGAAGTATTGTTCAAGAGATAAGATTATGCAAGTGTCCTTAAACTCCTTCCTTCAGTTTTTCAAGACATATGCTTGATGACATTGCTAGGCCGAGAGCGTTCACGTCACCTGAGGCTATTTAGTTAAGAGTTGTGGGTATTGAACTGAAAAAAGAAAAGAAAAAAGGCCTGCCTATCCGGCCTGACCTGATTCCAGGCCCAAAAGAGAGGCAACAAACCCCAAGCCTAAGAAAAACAAAGAAAGAAAGCAGGCCCAAAGCTTGGCTCCATCAGAAAATTAAACCGCTCTCTTGGCGCAATAAAAAAGAATAAACCAAAACAGAGAAACCTTGCACAAGAAGGGGCAGACAGTTATTAAAGCTTAACCAGTGCTCAGGATTCAGAACCCAGAACAGGCATGACTGACGACGAATGCTAATGCAGACTGCACAGGGGGGTTTAGCCAATGGCACATGACATCATTTATAGCTGGACAACAAGGGAGTTTACTTGTGGGGGTATGATTTTTGGTTGGAAGAACTTGGTTAAGTCTTCTGCTCAATAATGGCAAGGTGGTTCTGCCTTCTGTGCATCTTGGACTTTTGGCAATGGTTGCTGCTGCTGTACTGTGTCCTTGTGCTCAGTTCTTTCAGCCTTTTTTCTTTATTAGCTTTTATTTCCATTGTCCTTTATTATCCTAGCTTATTACATTTTGTAAGTCCTGTTCTAGTATTTTGCAACTTTGCAATTGGTTCTGCATTTCTTGTTACTTCTTCAAGCTTCAAGGTTGGCTCTTTTTTTTCAGCTTGTTATTATTATTTTTTTTCTTTTTCCAATTATCATATTGAAATTACCCACTTTCTTCTGTTTTGACCTTGGTTTCCTGTTTGTTTCAACTCTAGAGCTGAAAGTTTGGGGAGTTTGGACAAAAGCAGCTTCAAATGGCTAGGAAGACTGAGCATCCAGCAAGAAGACAAGCATTTTTCAAGGCCCTTATGGGTGATTTTTCTCAGCATCTGGTATCATTCTGATCTCTTTTTCTCTTTTCAAGTAATGTTACTGCTTTTTTCTTTTTCTTTTTGTCATAGAAGATCTTAATTTCATCTAGAGGTGAATCATTCTGGTTGATGCTCATGAACTTCCTTTGATGGTTGCTAGCTTAATTACTAATATTTTGAGTGTTTGAGTCCACTTCTTTCTGGTATCGTATGATGTTCTTTGGCAAGGAATCTCAATTCTTTTGCAATGGCCCGGGATATGATGAGGAATTGAGGATAATACATAACTCGTATGAGTAACTCAACAAGTTTCTTTACCAAATAAATCTACCATATAGAGTTATCTTTAGTAAATTTTTTAAAAGCCCACTGCATATAATATAGATATATATCACAGCTAATATCCAGGAAAAAATAATCTGCTTCCATAGTCCTCCTTCAGGTGGTTCTACAACATTGAGAGTTTTCTGCATAAAAGAAAAAGGGGGGTCTCATTTCTTCTTTCAACACTTTCCCCACTTATACTCCACTTCAAAGTACATAAATACATTTTGTTTATTTTTCCTTCTTCGTGTTAGAAACATATCAATTTGTGATTATAGACCCTGCATATACATATAGGTTTGGTCTGTGGAGATTTTCTGTCTGTTTGCAAGTAGTTATAGTTTTACCAATCTTTGGTTAAGAACATGGTGTAGATGTAATGATTTTGATTGGATTCATGTGTGGTCTTGAGTATATGAATGCTTTTTTAAGAATCTGGTACTTTTGCAGCGTATACCATCAGCGTTTATCAAGAACTTGAACAGACGCTCACTGCACACATGTCGTCTTAAAGGCCCTAGTGGACAATGTTGGGTTGTGGAATTGGAAAAGAGAGGCAATCGATTGTTTTTCCATAAGGGTTGGGAGGAATTTGTGAAGCATCATCCTCTAGAAGTTGGGGATTTTCTGATTTTCAGTTGTGATGGTGTGTCCATGTTCGATGTGACAATATATGGCAAAACTTTCTGTGAGAAGAATGTAAAAGCAGCCAAGAGGAGAAGTGGCAGTAATGGTATTGCTGCCAAAAGAAGTGGTAAGTTGCCAAGGAGAAGTGACAGTCACGCTGACAAAAGAAGGGGTAAGTTGCTAGGTTATACTCTTAAGCTATTTTTACTTCTCAACAGCTTATGGAAGTTTTTGATTATAACAATTTTGTGATGGCTTCTTCTTTTACTGCATTTTAATTTACCAGCAGTTGATGGTGTAGAAGAAACTTCTCTTCGACCCATTCCATTCCAATCAAAGAATTCTTTTATCTGTAGAGTTTTGACGGCACGTACATTGTATGAAGTGGTGAGTACTTGGTCGCCCATTATGCAAGCCAACTGTTTTTCTGAATAAAAACATTTCCCCTCTTTTCATTTCAAATGATTCTAAAGCATGTAGCCATAGTAAAAGAAATCTTTCAAGACATTTTTCTTTATTTTTAATTGAAGCATAGCAACATTCATCTGTAACTTGAATCTTTGGAAGGACACTATAATAGGTGGCTCAAGTGACCCAGTTATTCTCCATGTATTTACTTCATTACTTGGGAAATGAATTATTGAACAGCTTCGATATAAGTTCATGCAAAAACATGTTCATCATAACTGATCTTGAACGAGCCATTACTTGTTAATGATTGAGAATCTTCAACGATGATGCATCTCTATGAATCATTGAACTGAAAAGAGTTCTGGCTAGAATGCATGTGTTGTAGGTTAATTACTCATCCTTTTGCTTTTGTTCAAACTTTAAAAGTTAGTATAACTAATTACTCATTTGTTTTCTTTTTCTTGTTTTTCACCTTGATATCAATGTTTTCCGAATTGTAGTATATTCCGACGGAAGTAGTCATAGCGGAAGGTTTAAAGGCTGGGACGGCCATAAAGATTCAAGATACATTTGAGATGTCATGGCATCTTAGACTCCGTGCTAACCATGATCGTGTGCTGATGAGGTCGGGCTTGTCAAATATATGCAAAGCAAACAAAACTTCACATGGGGACACTGTGATCTTTGAGTTTGTCAAGCCAAGAGTAGTGCAACTTCATATTATCAGAGCAGGAGTTTACTAGCAGCCGCTGATGCATCCTGAAACAACAGCTAGTCTTTCCAAAAAAATGTAATTCCGCACTAGTACTGATGAGACAATTTTACATCAAGTTATGCAGACATGACTGCTAAGATTCTATGCTTTTGTTTGACACTTCGACTAGTTATTATAAAACTGAAGCCTGCTTTTGATGAATGATGCTCAACCACATTGCACCAAATGGTTGCTATTTGAATTTTGAAATTTATATTCTGGAGCCCAAATTCTATTCTCTGTAGGGCATGGTTTCAATGCCACTAGGCCCAGCGGTTGTATAGTCATGCCTTCATTATCCATAGGAGGAAGAGATTTATGCTGCAACATGATTTTATGTCCCCTAAAAAAAAAAAAAAATCCCTCAAATTCCTTCATGTACAGAACACCCTATTTTACAAGAAATACATGAGTTTTGAAAATATGTTGAAAGAAGTTATTAATGAGATGATTTGAGTTTTGCTACATCAGTGAACTGTTGATTATTTGGAATAATCTCAACGGTGAAAAAGTCAGAATTTCTATAGCGCAATGACATTGGTTAACTGGAGAAATCCATTTGTTTGGTCTGAAAATTCAACAAAAAATTTGATGAAACTGACAGCAAGTAAGACCTACATTTCATTTCTTCCCAACAAAAAAAACACACCAGAAGAAGATGGCCCAAGGCCAAAAGACAATATTCCTTTAGAATTTTATATTCAATTCAAAAAGGCCAAAAGTACCATCCCAGGGGCATTTCCGCCATTTCCCCAGCATTGAAACCCACAGCCAACAAAAAATTTCAAAGAAACCAATAACAAAGTCCAAAGCTTTGTTTTGGAGGGAGGGAGAGGAGAGGAGAGGAGGACTAGCACTAATAAGAGAGACACACAAGAAGGTCTCAACCAAAAACCCCAGACGGCTCTTTCTCTCTCCTCCACCGCTCACTTTCTCTCTCTACACCTCAAATTTCCTCTCTTTACACTCGCCCACCACCGCCAATGTTCTCCAGGTCCCAGCAGAGATCGTCAATCTCGCCGTTCCGGTCCCGGAAGTCGCCGGCGCCGTCCAAGCCTCACGTGCGTCCCGCCACGCCTTCGTCTCGACCGCCGTCCAAGCCCTCTGTCTCGCCGGCCTCCGCCTCCAGCTTCAGCCCGCCGGCGCCGCCCGATGTCTCCAAGTCCAAGGAGAATGTCACCGTCACCGTTAGGTTTCGCCCCCTCAGGTCTGCTGGAGCTCCGTCACCGATGGCTGTTAAATTTTTTTGGTTCTTTGGAAAGTTTTGAATTTTTTGGGTTTAAAATTTTGACTTTTGACTTTTGTGCAGTGCTCGGGAGATTAACAAAGGGGACGAGATTGCGTGGTATGCAGATGGGGACTATACAGTGAGGAATGAGTTCAATTCTAACATTGCTTATGGCTTTGGTTAGTCTTTTTCATCACACATTTTTCATTCAAGTGTTGTTTTACTTCTTAAATAGAGAAAAACATTTCACCCATAAGCTCCTTTTTGAGATTAAGGAGATGTGCATACGATGCGTGTTTATGATGTTTATGTTAGAGTGGTTTCGGTTTTTGGTTTTGTGACTGATTATGTTATTTGTGGGGGTGGGGCAGATAGGGTTTTTGGTCCAGCAACGACAACACGCCATGTATATGATATTGCGGCGCAGCAAGTTGTCAGTGGTGTTATGCAAGGGATTAATGGTAAATAATTTACTGAACTCAGTTACCATTACACATATCTTTAGTTTCAGTGTCAGTTGTTTTTTTTGATGCCTCAGTAACTTTGAAAGGTTACACTTAGCAGTCAAAGTCACTGTCTATACAAACACAACTATGTGTGTTAAGGTGTGTGTGTATATATAGTGACGACTTGTAACTTCCTGTTGGCTTAAAATTGCTCTGTTTTTGTGCAGGTACTGTATTTGCATATGGTGTTACTAGTAGTGGGAAGACGCATACAATGCATGTAAGTTGACAGTAGTATATATAGTAAGCAGTAGTCATCTTGCAGCCAAGATCTTTTATAGTTCATTGATACAAGTCTATGTCATATGTGGCCTTTATCCTTCTTTTGCTTTCTTTATATTTCACCACAGTGAAGGGAGATTCCTTGAAGACAAATTGATTTGCCTTCTGATTGTTTTTCTTACTTCATTATGATAACAAATCCTCCTTCCAGGCAGTGTCTTGCTCAAGTTCTGCTCGTTCCTGTCTGTCATAGATATTGTGTGTCTTATTTTTCAGTGTTTGCAAGTTATGAAGTACAAATTTTTATGTTTCATTTTGTGATCCAGGGGGAGCAGAAGTCACCTGGTGTTATTCCACTGGCAGTGAAGGATGTGTTTGGAATTATACAAGAGGTAGTGGATGCTTTCCTAAACTAATTTGCAATAGTTATTTATTTAATAATTTTCTTACTTAACCTGCTTATGATGTCAGACACCTGGGCGAGAGTTTCTTCTTCGTGTTTCATATCTTGAAATTTACAATGAGGTTGGTCTTATCTCAAGTCTTTTATTTGAAGCTTACTGAGGCAGTGCTTTCATTGTTGTGTACAGTATGCAAGTACATGTATTCTTGTGAAGTATATTTCCTTAGGTTGTAGATTACCAAGCACACCCCTTAGAATACTCCAGCTGATCGCTGTCCTCCAGTTTCACAAGATGTAAGACAGACTTACACCCCTAAAAGCTGCTGAAATAGAAGCCCAGAAAGAGGACCAATATAAACTATCTTCCCCCACGACTCCTTACCCCCGTCTCTCCATGCTCCTTACAATACAGTTATTCCTTTCCAACCAAATTACCCAGAGTCCCAGATAACCACCAAGATTCTGCAATTGCCCAGGATTTTTGACCTTCTCCCTTCTCCACAACTCCTTAAACCTGCAGTTAACAGAGAAAAGCAGCCCTCTGGCAGATCCACAGACCATTCCGCTTCCGTAATAAGATTGGACAAAAGCTGTTGATCAATTTCATTTCTTCCTTCTGTATCCTTGTAGTACATATGATTGACCAACTTTACATTCACTTATTGTTTCACTCGGTGAGCTGGTGGTCCTAAACTCTAAAATAACAATATACAAAGAAATATAATGTTTTCTTCTGGTGAACTAGCAACGTGCCGTATGGGCTAAGGCTTTTCTTTTATTTTTTTTGGTCTTTTGGGCCTCTATTTAACCAAAAAGAAGAACGTCAACAGAAATTAAGCCAATTTTGTAATGCTGTTGTATTTATTAGCTTATGTTGTTTTTCATCCTTTTTCTTTTACAGGTCATAAACGACTTACTTGATCCAACAGGACAGAACCTACGAATCAGAGAGGATGCTCAGGTGTTTATATTCATAAAAGAATTAGAAGTCATTTTTTTTTTCTTGGGTCTTAATATGTTCAAACATACTCTTGAATATGTTTGCTTTTAAATTATATTTACTTATTTATCTTTCTTTCCTTAAACTGACGTACTGGAAGTGTTCTTCATTGACTATAGTATGACTCTATGAGGAAAGAAACCAACCAACCCACCCTCCAAAAAAAAAAAGTTTAAAAAGGAAATATTAGTGTAATAGAGCAGATGCTTGAGGATAGTCTTTGGTCACTTGGAGTATTTTCACCTGAGTAATATACTCTTGAGTCTAGAAACCATCTAAAATATGGCCTTTGGATTGTTTTGAAAGTGCTATTTCTTTGGGCAGGGAACTTATGTTGAAGGAATCAAAGAGGAAGTTGTTTTGTCTCCTGCTCATGCTCTTTCCTTGATAGCAACCGGAGAAGGTATAGAAACACGCACTTTTATCTACACCTTCTGGGTGTAAATTTTGTTGTCTCTGAGTCAAATGTTACAAATACATAATAATTGGGGAACACTATTATCATTTTCCCCATCTTGCTGTTGCTTTTCCTTCCATCCCCTTATTCTCTGTATCTTTTGCCAGCCACCTCTTGTGCAGCTGATCTTTAACATTGTTTCTGTTCATTTGCAGAGCATAGACACGTTGGTTCTAACAATTTTAATCTACTAAGCAGCCGCAGCCACACTATATTCACATTGGTAACTATCTTTACTATGTGATTAAAGTGGTAATATATTCTGTTAGTATGACGAAGCCATATTCTGTTAGGTTCTAATCATTCTTTTCCACGAGTCTTCTCTTAATTTGTAAATATATCGGTCGAGTACTTTTGTCAACTAAAAGCTTGAGAGATGATGAAGCCTAAGAATTTCTCATCGAGCAATTTAACATATCATTATTATTGTATCAATTGCATTGCTCGTTATTCCACCTTTGCTAATATATAAAATTATCAGACTATTGAAAGCAGTCCGCGAGGTGAAAATGGAGAAGAAGATGTCACCTTGTCCCAGTTGGTAATCTTTTGTACTGTTATTCTTCTTTGAAGTTCAATTTTGACTTGTCCAATACTGTAGTTTATCTGGTCCAAGTGTCCAACAATCTGGTGGAACTTTGATTATGAGTTCTAATTATATTTTCATCAGTGTCTGATGATGAGCCATATATAATTCAAATTTCCTTCATTCTTGGCAGCACTTAATTGATCTTGCAGGATCTGAAAGTTCTAAAACCGAAACAACTGGATTGAGGAGAAAGGAGGGCTCATACATCAATAAAAGCTTGCTTACACTTGGCACTGTAAGATAATGCTTATATTAGGCCTTTGATTTTCAGTTCCACTAGTTGAATATATACAATTCCTCATATATACACAAATTACCCTTATTTATTTCTCCAATACTCTTTTCTTCCCAAATACCATTCCCTGTCATATTTATAACTCAAGGGTACAATTGTGCCTAAAAACGTGATAACTTGGTCGCCTTCTTTGATTGCTTTTCATGGCATGATATTGGAGAGCTGATCGACCACAGCTGATATGCTACAATGTAGAGCTCAAGAATTTTCAGGTGATAAAAACATGAATTGTGCCTAAAAACGTGATAACTTGGTTGTCTCTTGTTGCAGGTGATATCTAAACTTACAGATGGGAAGGCAACTCATGTTCCTTATCGAGATTCAAAACTTACCCGTTTGTTGCAGTCCTCCCTCAGTGGTCATGGTCGTATATCTGTAAGTCCCATTCAATTCATATTTTCCAGTCTTCACATGATCATATTTTTCTGTTTGCTACTATTCAATCAGGTGTCATGTAAGTCTCTCTTTTTACTAGCAACGTAGTTACTAAGGCTGGGAAATGTTCTTGTTATGGTTTAGCTCATTTGCACTCTGACCCCTGCGTCTAGCAATACTGAGGAGACGCACAACACACTAAAGTTTGCACATCGGAGCAAGTATGTGGAAATAAAAGCTGCCCAAAATAAGGTGAATCTCAGATTGACAGATTCACTTTTTATTTCGAGTGCTATTAGTATGAAATTACAAATTTATTTGTTTTAATGGATCAATTTTAATCTTTTATTTTCTTGATGTTTACTTTTAGATTATCGATGAAAAGTCTCTTATCAAAAAGTATCAAAGGGAAATTACCATTTTAAAGGAAGAGCTTCAGCAGTTAAAACGTGGCATGATGGAGACTCCAAATATACCTGCATCTACTCAGGAAGACTTGGTTAATTTAAAGCTTCAGGTTTGTGCAGCTACAGTGAGAGAACTCATAAATATAATCATACTTTCCTCTATATTTAATTATCTATTGGTAAAGCTTTAAATGGGAAATCTATGAAAAATCTATCCCAAGGTCCTTCATCAAAACAGTAAATGAGGTAGCATTCCTCTAGTTCAGGATCATTAGTGTAGATTCATTAAGATGCATCTTATCATTGGACCTTTCAGCCATCCATAGTTGATCAAAGCTGAGATATAGTACCACAGCTTGACAAGCTAGCCTATTGATCTGAGGTTTAAGGACGTTTAGGAGATGATATTACATATGTATGAAAATATACAAGGGGGCTTGAACAGTAAAGATATATTTACACATATATTACTCTCTCTCTCTCTCTCTCTCTCTCTCTCTTCTTTTTTGCTTTTATTTTTTCCTAAGATTTTCAATGCCATTTGTCTTTTTCCCTGTTTGTTGTTTGCATTTAATGATTTTTTTTTTCCCATGTAAAAGCTGGAAGCTGGTCAGGTGAGATTGCGATCAAGATTGGAAGAGGAGGAAGAAGCCAAGGCAGCTTTAATGGGAAGAATACAACGATTGACTAAACTAATCTTAGTCTCCACAAAAAATACCATACCACATAGCATATCTTTGCCTAGCAATAGACGGAGGCATTCATTTGGGGAAGATGAGGTGGGTGGTCTAGTATTTCAGCAGTTAGGATGGATTACAGATTCATTGAATTTTGTTTTGAGTGAGAACTTGTTTTATGATTTGGATTTCTCAAACTAGAAACTGTAAACCACTCCTGTGATCTTCCTCGTTAGGTTACTAATTGACCCATTTTCAATGCAGCTAGCATATCTGCCTGATAAAAAACGGGAATATGTGATTGATGATGATGCTCTAAGTCATGCTTCCGAGCTTTCAGTGGAAGGAAGAGATGATATCACTAATCTTGATGAGTTGGTCAAGGATTACAAAAGAAACAGAAGACGTGGAATGCTCGGATGGTTTAAACTGAAAGTAAGTACTCATTTGTTTCTTTAGTGCTGACTTCAGTATGGCTTTGATATATTTAGAGTTTGTTTCAGAAGGACAAAATATAGGATTTGGTTAATGCGATGACAGTCCCCCTTCCCCTTTTTAAGCCAATACTTACTTTCAAGCTACACCTTGGTTGTCTTCTTTACTCTGCTTTCATTCTGAGTTTTGGGTAAAACATATGGACTGATATATGAGTCAATGCCCGTCAACTATACTATTTTGTAACATCTATTTTTCAAGAATTTTTATCACTAATTTGATTTGGTAATATCTAGAAACCATCTTTTTCTTTTTGTATGCTAATGCCTAGACTTCATCCTTTATATGTTAGGAGCAGCTGTAAATTGGAAGAAACGATTGCATGTCTTGTTGACTTGAGCTTCATATAGTTAGGTGGGCATAACATTAAAAGGATGCATTGTTGTTGGATGATTAAGTTGAAAGCTCAGATATATTGTTAAGCCTTATTATTTCTTCCCCAATAAGATATTAGTTAGTTCAGTCACTATCTGTATATTACTATATATTCATCACTCTCCGAGTCTCTGTCAATATACACTACTAAAACTTGGTTATTCATTTAAGTTATACAAGAGGAAAATATACTTTTATTGTAGTAGCAAATGATTAATACTCTATGGATTGAACACTCAACTAGACAAAACTCAACTGCTTTCTCGACAGAAACCTGAGAATCTCATGGGATTATCACCAAGTGCTGATAGTGAGAGCTCTTCTACTAGTGGTTCACCAGCAACTTGTTCAAAATCTTCTCAAAATAGAGTTAACTCCAATGATTTGAAGGATGGACGAAGAAAGTCTGTCAGTAGAAGGGGTGATGATCATACCATCATTGACTCATTTCCGGAAAGAACCCAAGCTGGTGATTTGTTTGCTGCTGCAGTTGGTGGTCGCCATTTGCCTCCAGTAAGGGAAATTCTATCCATCTTTTTTGGTTTTTGCTTTGAGTAGATAATTATATGTTCCAAGTGTATACGAGCTTATGGAAATAATATAATGGGAAGCAATTGTGTGTGCATGCTTGTGTATTAGACATTGTAAAATAGGGTATGTTTTCTTTCTCTCTTTGTTCCCTGCATCAGCTGAACTAATAAGTCTAATATCAATGTGATATGTAGCATTTGCATTACACTTGAGCATGAAGATGTAATGCTAACTGGGTTTGCTATAACTACTCTTTTGCAGACTGGATTCACAATAACTGATCAAATGGATCTCCTTCGTGAGCAAGTGAAAATGTTAGCTGGGGAGGTAGCATTATGTACAAGTTCTCTGAAAAGATTGTCCGAGCAAGCAGCTACCAACCCAGAAGATTCAAAACTTAGGGTGAGAAATCCCTTTAAATCTTAGAGACAAATTTCTAAATCTGATTGGTATCCTTGGGGTGATGTTTTGATGCTAATGTTGGTTAAAATAGGAACAAATGCAAAAGTTGAAGGATGAAATTAGTGAAAAGAAGTTTCAGATACGTGTCCTAGAGCAACGCATGATTGGATCACTTGAGATGACTCCGCACAGGTCAAACAATAGTGAAATGTCTCAGGTAACTATTCTTTTTGCTGATGGTTTGAAGAGAAGCTGGATGAACAAATCTCTCTATATGTAAAAATTTGGATTGACAGATAATAATCTGATAAACAATCTTTTAGGCCTCTACGAAATCAAAAATACAAAAGAGACTATTCTTCCCGTTTCACATTCTACTATTAGTGACTGTTATATTATTGAACTTTCTAATACCATTACAGCCGAGACTGGCCCCTTGCTACATGTCTCTCCTCTCATCAGAAGATCCTTAAGTCTCTTCTCATAAAAAAAAAATGTAAAAGTCCGTTGTTCCTTTTCATTTTCACATGGGTAAGCTATTTCAATAGAACAAGAAAACAAGCACATGTCCTTAACTTGAGAGGGATATTCTATATTTAGATATAACAATATCAATTACGCAAGGGATTTTAAATAGCAAAGAGAAAACGAGTTCACTCTATTCTGATTACAGACCTTAGCCGGTATCATTTTATTGATGATTAGAACTACATTTCACATGATCCACTTAAATCTACATAATACGTAATGAGCTTTTAGCCATCTTGGTCTTGGGTTTCTGTTGGTTTGTTGAGTGTCATTTATTTGTTTTGTTGAAAGATGGAACTATGCTTAACAAAAAATTGCTGGTTTTCAAATATTTTAATAATGCATTATTTTGCTTTCTGACCAGTTTGCTCCATTCTCATGTAGGCTTTGTCCAAGCTTACGACTCAGTTAAATGAGAAAACTTTTGAACTTGAGGTTCGTTATCCTTATATTTTCATAACACTGATGATTCTATAATAAATGCTCAAACCATTTACTAAGTTGATTAGTTTGGTCCTGGGATAATCATTCAGATCAAGACAGCAGACAATAGGATACTTCAGGAGCAGCTACAGACGAAGGTAATATTATAAGGATCTCTTATGATGTACTTGATTCTTTTTCTTCTTTTTTTTGGTCAAATATTATTTTTCTTCAAGTGCTTTATTATGTTGTCACTTTTTACAGATTTCAGAAAACTCAGAAATGCAAGAGACAATTCTGCTGCTAAGACAACAGCTTAGTTCTAAAGAAAAGAACAATGATGAAAGAGATATGATTGCTCCATGTGAAGAAACCTGTGCTGATGAAAATACACCGACCAGTGTGATGAGCTTAAACAGAATCCTTTCCCTTGAGGATTCCAAAGAGTGTAACAAAGATGCATACTTTAATTCCCAAATCCATGCACAGGTTATTCCCTTACTTTCCTGGCATCTTCAGCTCTGGGAAACCTAATATCCTTTCTCCTTTTGTTCCTTTTGGTTTTTGCTGTCTATATTGCTACGTGGTCACCAATGCCATAATAATTTGTTTTCTTAGGCTTCTAAAATAGAAGATCTAAAGCAGGAGAAGGTGATACTGTCTGAGGAAAAGGAGGGGCTTGAAGTTCAGAATCTGAAACTTTCAGAAGAAGCTTCCTATGCCAAAGAGTTGGCTTCAGCTGCAGCAGTGGAGCTTAGAAACTTGGCTGAAGAAGTAACAAAGCTTTCTTATGAAAACGCCAAGCTGACTGGTGACCTTGCTGCTGCAAAAGAGGTTCAATGCCGATCAAACTGTTGCCAAAGGTCTACTTCATATGATTTCAAGAAAAATAGCATAAATGGGGCTCGAGCTAATGGATTCCATAAAAGGTCGGAGGATGAAATTTTGGTTGAGGAGCTGCAGAAGGAACTTACTGCAAGATGTCAAAGAGAAGCTGCTCTGGAGAAAGAAGTATATGAGAGAGATCAGTTAGAAGATGATTTACGAAAAACACTAGAGAATGTGAAACAACGTGAAGCTGACTTGGAAAATGAGCTGGCAAATATGTGGGTGCGAGTTGCAAAATTGAGGAAGTCTGGTAATAATGCTGAGGATGTGTCACTTCAAGGGGTTCTTGAGTCTGAAAGTTCACATACGAGAATTAGAAATGGGAATGTGCCATCTAATAATCACTCATATGCTATGTTCAAGGACAATGAAAGAAATGAAAACTTGAATGAGATGGGTACATTAGAAGATTTAAGAGCTAGCTATCTGGAAGAAAAGAGAAGATGCAAAGAGCTAGAATCCTATATTTCTAGGTTGAAGGTATGTTCCTTGTTAACTAATCTTGTGAAAGTGCAGTCACTAGTTTACTGTATATCCATGAATGATCTAGTAATTTTATCAACACTTCAGCTGTAGTTGTGAAATCTTTTTTATTTTTATTATTATTACAATATAACTTTGGATTTTCATTTTCAAGGAGCTCTGTAATTGAAACATAGATAGAGTTTAAAAAAGATTATGTATATTCAGGGTGAAGATGTTGCTGGTCTGGATGTCACCGCTCTTGAACAGTTGCAGAACCTTCATGTTGAGGCTATAACAAAGATTTGTCATGCAAAGGTGATTCTTCTGTCTATTTTGTTGACAACTTGATGTTTAAGGACGATCTACATGCTAAACCAAAAGAAAATAAAGGATGATCTACATTTTTTTTCTTTTTCATTTGCACCTTAAATTGTTCAACTCATGCAATTATTGTTACTTAGTTATGATGTCCAGTTGTGAATATTAGTTGCTTGGATCAAAGTAATTGTGATTGATACCCTGTTCTTTTTCCGTGATGACAATTGGAGCCAGAACTTCGATTGATAATGTTGGGTATTTTCTATATGCAGTGTGCAAATCGTGTTTTATAGCGAGCTGAGTTCACTTAGTCCCCAGATTCACGGATTTAGGTATTTCAGGTTAGTTTTGTCCAATATTTTATTAGCAAATGCACATTGCTATACTGCTCACTATACATTGCTCGAATTCTTCAAGCGTAATAACGATGGAATAAGAGCGGCATGGAACTGATGAATATAACTTTGCTATTGCAGGTAGCAAGCAGTGTATAATGTACTTTGTACAGTTTGGTAACAGTGACCAGATCAACTGACTTCCTTCACTACTGGAGGAAGCAATATTCTAGGAGATGCAATTGTCTCGTGACTTAAAGTTAACGGGACTAATTAGGGGATTGTAACTTAATGCGACTAATTAGGGGATTGTAACAGGAGAATATTATAATATATGTTGCATCACTGCATGTATTTATTATCTATTGGGATTTACCCACTTACATTTCCCAGCTTGTAACTTCTAGTACAGGCAATCAGGCCCAAAAGACATATACAACCAACGACAGCTTTGCCTGCTTGTAATATATATCAACTATATTGCAACACTAGAGATCAAAAAGTTGCAACATGTATCTGCTACAAAAATCCTGCATAGAGATTTCTGCATTTACTTTTTGGATTGGAGACTTCTTTGTACATGGCATTACTGATCATCAGAAGCAAAAGCAGGACAAAACTCTTCCAAATTGGCTACATAACGCTGGGAAACACCTCCACAATATTCCGATCTACACTGAAAAAAGAGTTTCCTGATGAGAAACCCTCACCAGACATTAAGGCAAAAAATAAATTTGTAAGAGTAGGGTTCAGGACTTGGGAAGCCTATTGCAATTTGCTGGAGCCCATCCAATTCGCTGGTTTTCATTGTCATATATCAAAATTTTATCTAGCAAAGTAATATCTGTAAACAGAACAAAAGAAAGAGGTCAGTATTTGATCACAGAAAAGAAGAAAAGAAATTACTGAGTGAGGATATTTTTGTCGGTATACCTCCGATGATGTTCGTACTTTCCAGTCCTACTTCAGAGCCGTTCAATATTCCCAAGCACACATTGCCATATTGCTGAAAATAAGATTTTGTTAGATATGCTTTTCAAGTGTTTTCTTCTCTCACCTACTAACAGAAGGGGGTAAAATAAGAAATAAAATAGGGATGCTTACTGAAACTATGAGATAAGCTTCAGGTGATATATGCAGCTGAACATTCTTGACATTAGTAAAGCTCAGTGCTAAGGGTTTGAAATAGTTCTGTGCATCGTGAACAGATTTAAAAGGTTTGCTGCCTTTCCAGCAAATTGGCAGTGATTTGTCTTCAGTTGCGTCCTTCAGAGGCTTTCCTTTCAAATCGTTTCTCACCTAAACACATGAATTGATGGTCAGTTTCTCTGCAAGTTATTTGAACAATTAACTATAGAAGAATGGTTAGCAATTGTTTCTTCTCACCAGTTTAACTAATGCCTCATAAGCTTTGGAATTGAAGTAAGTGTAGGAGCTCCCACTGTCAAAAACGAAGTTAAGGGCCTTCACACCAGTGGGCTTTCCATTAAAGACAAGTTCTGCTGGTCCGGATGAGTAGTGATTTCTATGAAATAGACAAAGATGAATACAAATTAGACATTATACTAGATTATCAAAGGACATGGGATAAATGGGGGCTACTCACACGTTACGTGACATTGGAGTCCACATGACTCCTGAAGAAGGGACAAGATCATTCCCAAAGAATAGAAATCCTCCTTGGCTGCTTAGACAGTGACCAACCACATTTCTAGTTAAACCCAAGCGACTTAATTGTGACACAATGCTTGCTTTGCCAGTACCAAGGCCAAGAACTCCAGTGGTGGAGGGCATGCTTAGACCAGAATGTTTTTGATCATATCCACACCTGCAGCCAACAGCAACAGAAAACACTATTAAGATTTAGCTCTGAACAGGCAGCTAGGTTTAAGTCATGAACATAACATGTCATAAGCTTTCTTTTCAAGCTTCATCCATTGCATAAACTTTGGTTTACTTGCATTCTTAAGCTTCACCTCTTAATGTTTATGAAATTAGAAGGTTCAAAGATAACAAGAGCAATATCAAAAGTCTGTAATGCTGGTAATGGATATGAAAAGAAAACGACTAAAAACCCACCCAAAGGCCAAACGAGGACCAAGTTGAGAGCCATTGGTGAATTTCAGGGGAAAGTAATCCTTGACCAGCACACCCAGAGATGAACCTTGATCAGCATATTCAACCTCATAGTCGCATTGGTCACTTGGGTTGTTACACGGGAAACTTGCCGGTGAGTGAAATGCCGCGCAAAGAGGGTCTTCACATTGGACAAGGTTGTTTTTGGGTTTATAAAGATGCTCGCGGGGCTACAAAGATACAGATACACACAAGCACTAGGTGAGAACATGGTCGTCATAATGTTGGTCCAGCAGTCTCACTATACATAAAACGTTTTACCTTGGTACAGCCAGTACAGGGAGCATCACATTGGACCCATGTGAGATCACTACCAGTGTCAATATCAAGGTCGAAACGCTTGCCTGGGTTGCCTATGCTGAGGGACACAGAGTAGTAGCTGCAGAGCAAAATCACAATCAAATCTTATAAAAATTCACACACCAGATCAAAGAGGAGAACAGATGAAAATGGAAACGGAAAAACAGACAGAATACCATGCAATTCCATCTAATAAAGAAAAGAAAAAGACCTAAATAAAGAAAAGAAAAAAGGAGTGGGGACTGGAAACTTTGCCCCTTTTCCAAAGTGACCAAGGAAAGATCAAGACTTTCCAATATGCATTATATAAGAGAGAAGGGATTGTGAGTGATCAAGTTCGGGTGACAATAAAATAAAAAGGAGAAAAAGGGTTTCCAAAAGTTAAGCACAGAAACACTACTGTAACCATTTTCGAAAAGACATCTGCTCAGCAAAAACAAGCAAACCCATAATCCCAAAACTCTAAATGAAAAAGAAAAACACAATCCAAGAACTGATAAAGAATCCAACAATACAAAATGGAGTCAAAGGTCGGTCTCAAAAAAAAGAAATCAACTTTAACAAAATAATAAACAATATATCAAAGATTAAGCTTTAATCCCAACCAGCTCCAAGAACCCATATCCATTCCACTCACCAATGACATAAATTCAACAAGGCAAACTGTGAATTAAAAACAAAAAATATATATATATATATATATATGAGTTAAAAAGCGAAGAGGCGCAAAAGATGAAATACCCAAGAGGATAGACATTTCCGTGAAGAGGGAAAACGGCAGAAGAACCAAAGCTGTCCAAGTGGGCCGACTTCTTATTCGTCTGCGGGTGATTGGTTTCAGAGAAACAGCAAGAGAAAAACAAACCCAGAACCAAAAACGCCGTCAATGTCAATCCACACCGTTTGGCCATCTCTCGGTGAGGGAGTCTTCGTCGTCGTTATGATTCGGATCAAAAAAGGGGTTCAAGGCTTTTTAATCCCTGAAAATCAAAGAGGGGGACTGGGAAAGGCTTCTAGTAAATAGTAGTCGAACAAGTCTGCTGGCGTCAGCTTTTCTTCTAGAAGGAAGTCCGTTGGAACTTGGGAAGTTTCACCGCGCGCCAGCGGAAAAAGACCGCGTCGACAACGCGGAGAGATTGTCCAGGTTTCAAGGTCGAGATTGCCCATTGCGTTTTTATTTTAACTCATTGTTTCCCAAGGGTAATCTGGTCATGAAATAGTCTCTGAGTCGAACTCAACATCTCTCTACTGGCAAAATAAATACTCATATCATAATAGAAACTTACCATTTGTATGTATTGTCCTTGAAACTTTTTTTTTATTAATCAAATAAAAATAAGAAAATCTTCAACAACATGACAAGTTAAAATCAAACTTTGAATCTTGAAACATGAATAAAATAGATTCAGAAATTCTTATGATTACAGGACTATACTCTTTGCTCTATATTTCTTTGAAAGACTTTTGTGGAGTGGGAGTAACAATCTAAGAGATTACTTACATTAAACCCCTTCGACGCATGTGAAATGCTCCAACTGTGCATTGCAGCACAGTGCCTGGCCACTTTGACAGCTTCGGGGTTCGAACCTAGGTTGGGGAGCACACCCAACTAGGCAAGAACCATTAGGCCACTTGCAGTGGTTATTTGTGTTGTTTTCCTATCATCAAATGTTTGGTATAAAAATTTACTTAGGGTGTAGAGTTTAGGCTTTAGAAGCATGCATACATAGTTGTATCAAAAGAAGCAAGGATCATGTTTGGTAAATGTATTTTGAAAAGATGCTCCGAGAATTTCCTAAATTTGTTTTTTTTTTCCTCTTTCTTTTCTTTTCTTCTAATTCTCGAACACAAAAAGTGATGCCGAAATATTTACAGCGTTCAAGAACTCATGAGATCTTAGAAAATTCATGAAATGACTCCTCCATCCAAGATTCCAACTTAGTAAAAACTAAAAACCTCATATGAATAGCAGTCCCTACTCCCTACCATATCCTTCAGTCTCACCTACCATACAACTTTCACAGTTCACACTAGAAGACTCAAAAAAGTCAATAGTCATCCACTGGAGACCAGAGAGGTTCTTCGAATCTACCAGGAAATTAAGCTCCATATCCGTTTCCTCCATTGTTCATTGACTATTTCGGTGGAAAGTCAAGGTCAGGGGTCCGTTTACTACCACTTTTCATTTGCCAAATTTGATCTTTGCAAATTGGCTTTCTGCAACTTCTCAATCCTTGCTAATAATTCTCTGGAAACCGAAACTTGCTGTTTACGAATTGATCTTGCTGGTTGAGCTTCTCAATCTTTCTGGCTTTCTGCAGTTTGTTGTTTCTTAATTAGAGGTAATTAATCCTACTCATTTAACTTAGCTTACAGAATTTTCATTAACCAACTTATTAGTCAATACGTACTCCTCTGTTTTATCTATAGTAGAAAGTCTGGTATATGAGTTATTAGCTAGCTTATTTATATCCTAGTCCTCTGAATATGAATATACAGGTTATGAATATGGCTGCTTCTTCTTCTGCGGCTGCTGATGTTCTCCCTCAACAAAAGTATGACGTCTTTCTTAGTTTCAGAGGTGAGGACACCCGCTGTAATTTTATCAGCCATCTCTATGCTGCTTTGAAGCGGAAACAAATCCATACCTACATGGATGACAAGTCACTTGAGAGAGGAGATGAAATTGGACCTGCCTTATTGACAGCAATCGAGCAATCCAAGCTTTCGATAATCATTTTCTCAAAACACTATGCTTCTTCTCGATGGTGCTTAGATGAACTTGTGCATATACTAAAATGTAAAGAAGCATATGGACAGCTTGTTGTACCCGTTTTCTATGACATTGATCCTTCAGATGTACGGCGGCAGAAACAGACTTATGCAGATGCATTTTTACTTCTTGAAGAGAGATTCAAAGACAACAGGGACAAGCTGAGCAAGTGGAGGGATGCTGTGACAACAGCAGCGAATCTTTCTGGGTTTGATTCACAATCAAAAAATATCAAGTAATTAACTTTGTAACTTCATTTGTAGTAGTTTTTACGAGTCACAAAATATCTGGGTTTCATTCATAGAAGAATATTAATTTCTCTAAATGCTAACTCTTTGATTGATTTTTATCTTGATCCATTTATACCAGGCATGAGAATGAACTAGTTGAGGCAATTGTCAAGGATATTTTGATGAAACTGAATCGGAACGTGTCATATGCTGCAAAGAGCCTGGTTGGGATGGATAACCACATTCATCAACTTGAATCATTATTATGCATTCCTGCACAAGATGTTTGCTTTCGCACAGTAGGTATATGGGGTATGGGTGGTTGTGGTAAGACCACACTTGCTGATATTGTATTTCACCAAAACTCATCTGAATTCCATGCTTATGTGTTTTTAGCAAATGTTAGGGAAGAATCAAATAAACTTGGACTATATCATTTGCGAAATAAACTTGTTCGTGGGTTGTTAAAGGAAGAACATTTAAGTATTGACTCTCCATCCATATGGCCGTCTTATGTTTTAGATAGGCTTTCTCGTACAAAGGTCCTTGCAGTTCTTGATGATGTGAGTGATGAAAGTCAAATAGATTTTTTACTTGGAGATCAAGTTCAGTTTGGCCCTGGAAGTAGAATTATTATAACAACGAGAAATAGGCGCCTATTGAAGAAAAAAGTGCATGAAGATCATATATACAAGGTGAGTGAGTTGTCTGATGCTGAAGCTCTTCAGCTCTTCCAATCAATTGCTTTTAAAGATGACTCTTCTATAAAAGATTGTTCAACCTTGTCAAAAGAAGTGGTCGATTATGCCGGATGCAATCCATTAGCTGTTAAAGTTTTGGCTTACTCATTCCTTCACTGCAATAATAAAGAAGCCTGGGAAGAGGAATTGAAAAAATTGAAAAAATTTCCCAACAAAAAGATACAGAATGTGTTGAGATTGAGTTATGATGGATTAGAAGAAAATGAGAAGGGGATATTTCTTGATATTGCCTGTTTTCTCAAAGGGGAGAATATATGTGATGCAAAAAGAATTTTGGAAATGCTTGGGTTCTTTCCATTGACGGGAATTGAAGTTCTCAAAGATATGTCTCTTATATCGATCAGAGACAACCGCGTAGAGATGCATGATTTGCTGCAGGAAATGGGAAGGGCAATTGCTGGTGGTATTGAAGAACTTGCAAAACGCAAAAGATTGTGGAATGCTGAGGATGGCTATCATGTATTGCATAATGAAACAGTACGTAAGAGCTATATTGATTGGCATTTTTTTTTTTTTAGATTTACATCTTTAGAACAAGAAAGAATAAACACCATGGAGAACTCAATTTCTAGATTTTAGTTTTTTTTTTGTTCTTTTTTTTTGCCGATTCAATTTCTGGATGTCTGAAAATCTAATCTTGAATTCATTGCCTTCTATAATGTACGCTCGTTTATACTTTGCTCTTGATTTGTAGGGAACTTCAAAATTTGAAGAACTTGAAGTCATACACCTTGACATGTCTAAGATTCCAGAGTTACAATTGAGTCCTACAGCCTTCAAGAATACGCACAACCTAAAGTTGCTAAAATTATATGTACCACAAGAAGTGCATGAGGAATGGATACGTCAGAAAAGACGGACTGTCAAGGAGAAGCAGCCGAGCCCATTTCCTTGGCTTCTTGGGGTCGGAGCATTTCAGTGTTTCATTGCCAAATCAAGGATCTGGGGATTGTTAGATTCATACAACAAGGTTTGTGATTATGATGATGAAGTTTTCAGGAAGTTCTGGAAAGTGTTCTTTCCTAGAGGTCTCGAGTCTCTGCCTGAAAATCTCAGATATCTCTATTGGGATGGATACCCTTGGAAATCTTTGCCATCAAAATATTTTCCTGAACAGCTTGTTGAGATTCATATGCCCCATAGCCAAGTTAAGAACCTTTGGAATAATGGCCAGGTATGGATTAGTTTTATGTCTTGTTCATGCGTTGATTAAATATATGATATATATGTAGTGTCGAAAGTTATTCAGGTTAATCTATCATTCTAATTTTTCTTTTATTATATTTTTGTTACAAGAATCTTGGGAGCTTAAAACGGTTAAATCTTTATTCGTCCCAACACCTGATTGAAGTTCCAGATCTCTCTCGTTGTCCAAATATTGAAAAGATCGATCTAAGTTGGTGTAAAAGATTGGTTGATCAAGGTCCTTCATATTTCCAAAATCTTGAGAAACTTACTTATTTAGATCTGAGTGGCTGCCAGAATCTGAAAATCTTTCCGGCGCTGCCGCGTAATATAGAATTCTTATCTTTGAGATTTACCGGAATAGAAGAAATATCGCCATCAATTTGGTCTCACGAAAAGCTTCATACATTGAATCTTTATAGATGTTCCGAGCTCAAAAGAGGGCCTTTCTCGTCGTCAGTTGTGGGACGATTGTGCTCTTTGAAAACCCTGAATCTCAGTCACTGCCGTGGTGTATCAGAAATCGTTGATAGTCTCAATTGCTTATCCACATTACAAGATATAGATCTAAGTTGGACCATGATTGAGAAAATTCCTGCAAGCATCAAATATGTTTCCGGGCTGCGCAGGCTAATCTTGTACGCATGCCAGAAGCTTCGATATTTACCAGAGCTCCCATCGCAGCTAGAAGAATTGGACGTGGGTGAGTGCCACTCATTGAAAAGCGTGGCAAGTTCAAGGAGTACACTCATGCAACCTCGGGAACAATATAGAGTTCCGCGTTATGATGAAGAGAGTGGAGAGGAAATCTCGTTTCCTAATTGCTTCGAATTGGATGAGAGTGCAAAGAACAACATAATGGGTGATGCAGAGCTTAGAATTACGCGATTGGCATCATCAAAACATGTACCTCTCTCTCTCTCTCTCTCTCTCTCTCTCGTCTCAAGTGGCCGGGTTGGTTCCTCCGCTTTTTTTTATAATTAAGTTTTTGGATAGGGCAGCTACTAAATATTCATGACTAGATTCATTAATTGTTCATTTACAGGAGGGTTGTTCTGTAACGGTCTATTGTCCAGGAAATGAAATTCCTAGATGGTTCAGCTATCAAAGTGAGGGATGTGAGATAAACATCAAGTTTCCTCATCTTCATACAACATCAACCGTAGACTCATGCTTGGGTTTCGCTCTATCCGCTGTTGTTGTGGAATACAGGGAGGATGACTGTTTTGGGTTTGGGTTGCGGTTGGTATGTGAGTACAATCTCAAAACCAACGACGGTGAAGGCTATCGAGGCGAGTTCATATCCGCCGATGTTACGGATCCAGGCCTCGGTATAATGGGGGATCACGTGATAGTGTTCTTTCGGCGGCACGGGTTCAACAAGGTCACTGAGGCGTCTTTTCGCTTCCACACAGCACAATCGTTACGATCGACCAGGATGGTGGAGAAGTGTGGGATTCAAATCTTGTATAACCTATGATACCTGGCCATGATGAGTCTCCTCTTTTCCACTCTCTGATCTGAAATGATCAATTCAGCCAATTCCTCATCAGTCTTGATCTTAGGCTCATAGCACATTCGATTCGAAAGTTAAACAGAGATACTGACCCCAGTATTTTGTACAGCAACTCCTTTTAGCACATATTTGAATCGGATTCGCAGATATTAATCAAGAACGTAAATTACGGGTCCTAAATCCCGTGCTAGCCAGAATCAAAAGCGCCTCCAACTCCTTCTCATCTTTTTCAGTATTATGGATCTTTTGCTCTTTTTTTTTTTATCCATCAGCCTCTGCTCCGGGATGTGGGCTTTGGTTTCTTACTCTGAATTCACGACCAAAAGAATTTTTCTTTTTTAAAAAAAAGCACCCTCTAGATGCTTACTCTGAATTCACGACCAACAGATTTTTTTTTTCTTTCAAAGCACATTACACTTTATTCACCATTTGTTTTCCATTGCCCATAATTCTGCATTTTAACTCTATGCAAAAAATCTGTGTACTACCATAAATCAATTGAAACCTTTCATATATTCACAAAGTTACTATAGAACATTAGACAATCCAACTCAACAAGAATTCTATCAACGGAATCAATAGGAGACACGTCGTTGTCCATAACTCCGCATTCCAACCCTCAAGCAAAATCCAATGTAGATAACAGTCTCCTAATATACCTAAACAAAGCACCCGCTAGATGTCATCAATCCAAAGTAGAGGCCTTGGTATCAAAATAAAAGTCTGATTGGTAACAGTGATGCCCACCATCAAACCTGCATGTCCAATTTCCGATGCACTACAATCAGCTGTCCAGGATAATGAAGCACTGTTTTAAGTAGCATCTGCCTGTGTGATTGATCATGTTTCCGAGAGCATTTGTTCCAACTCCAGATCAAAGGTATCATCGTCTTCCTGCAGCTGCAGCTGATGTTCTTGCACTAATCCTGTTTGTTGATGAAACACTTCCCTTTGAGCATCCCACTCCCTTGCAATCTCCTCCATTTTATCTCCTATCAGCTTCTTATCTCTTGAAATGCCCTTTGTTATGTCTTCATCATCATTGATGACACTAATGCCCTCTTTACCAAGAAATAAATTTGAAACAGAAAACAAGTAATGGTTAACTAGTTGACACATAACTACTGCAAGAATGCCAAAAATCAAGCAGGATACCAAGCATTCCACAAATGTTTGAGACAACGTCAGGCATAACATAATTAAGGAATGTTCAGGCTTGGAAAAAGAAAAAAAAAGCGAGATTTAAGATTTCAGAAAGTACCATCAGTAGCTATTTTCTTCAAATTCGCGTAATCAGTAGACATTTGCTTGAGCTTATTCAAGTTAAATTCCATTCCCCTTATACATATATAAAAAATGGATATTAGATGTTGTACACCTAGAGCTAGCTTGAAAAGCAAGTCACAGGAAAACCTGGAATGTGCAGTATGAAAAACACATAATCGTTCTATCAACTGGCAAACAATGATACAAAATATTAAAGGATTATCTTACTTACCAAGTCCATGTGGATGAAATCCTCAATCTTAGTATCGGCAAATAAACTGTTAATTAAAAGGAAAGCAAAACAAAGCAGTGAGAATACATAGATACTTGTCAATATCAGAATACATTTTGTTAATACAAGAGTCAGAGGAAAAGCACATGTTGGTACATACTTCTTGCATGCAACTTGAATTCTAGCATTCTGTAACTCTATCAGTTCATTTACTATCTCTTTCAAATGTTCATTCGTTTCCAAACACCCATACAGGAAAATATTCTTTTCTAGCATTTTTTTCACCAAAGCAGATACCACAGGTAGATTTCTTTCTTTTGCCTCAATAATTAGCTGTCAAAGTTTCTTGAGCTCTTCTGTCAATTAGATAAAGGAAATAGACTAAGCAGGAAAAACATGGTTCCAGAAGAGCAGCTATCATAAACAGCTTAAACTTCATGGTATAAAATAATTAACTAAAGGTTAGCCTTTAGCCAAGAAGAAATGCCAAAGAAAACTACTTGTGGGCTTGTTTGGGCCAATACTTAATATTGAAAAAAACTTCAACAGAATACTTGTGTGTTCAGGTAATTACAAGAAGTCCACATTTCTGTTAAAATTTCCCTGGGTGAATACATACATATATCCATATGTGTAAGTGTTACATAACCATGCATATTACCATTAAAGAGACACATACAATTTAGCCGACAGAAAACAACAGAATGAACTGGTAACAAAACTTCTCAACCTTATAAGCCAGAGATGATGCATAGGAACGCCTGGCCAAACAAATAATGAGTATCCTATCTATCTTTTTTTTTCATATTATATTATGTAGTGCAGTGCCATTTGATAGTTGATACGGTGTAGTGCCATGTTCATTGAAACAGACCTGTAAAGCTAACTCGAATCATGTTCAATACTTCAGAATAAAATCTCCATACATACCAAGAGATAGATAGATCTTAAAACGAGGCTTGAATGGTTTTCCCACAAGATTATGTGGCTTCCTATTTGGACAATTTTGATAATATGAAGCACCACATCGAAACTCTGAGATAGGCCACTCATATAAAACAAAGGGATAAAGAATTCTCAAGGGTGAAACAAGAACTACGTATCTAACTATGCACTAAAGATTGCAAGCCCATTGGCAAATAGGCGGTACCACATGCTACTAAAACTGTTGATTAACCAAATCAGCGAAATACTTCAGTGACATGTTCGATAGTATGAATATCAACACAATACAACATGGTAGTTCGCTCACACAATACAAAACAGAAACAGGATTCTCAGGGTTGGAACATGAACTACATATTTAAGAAATTAGATTTTCAGGTCATCAATAAGACTTTTCCAAAACCCATAGAACCATTTAGTGGAAGAGATGGATAATTTTTAGGCCTACGAGCTACATATAACCTACTGTTTCCTAAATATCACTCATAATGCTCAAAAATACCACCAGTACTTAAACAAGCAACTTGTACTAATGTACTATATATGTGACAGAAAAGAGAACCAATACTAGTTGGATTTAGTCCTATCTGCAGGTTTTTCACATACAAACAGACCATTTACCATGATTAACAGCACAACACCAGAAAAATTTCCATCTATGCATTTACAACATTCCATCAACGAAACTAAAGTGCCTACTGGTGTTGATCAACAAGTAATCCAAGTCAAGCGTATGATACAGGAACCTACCAATTGAATGGGCATACAATGCTTGCATAAAGAGGGCCAAGTTGGTAGAGGGACGTCCCTCGAAAATGTAAGACAACTTCTTGTTAATCCATACCCTCTTCATATCAGCAAAACTTGTTGACTCACACTGCCACTCCCCAATGAGCAAACCATCAACGAGCAACACCCAGAAAATAAGGGAAAAAAAAAAACTACCTCAGCAAAATCATCTATAAGCGCTCATGAATGTCACGCTTGAACGGAGCAAGGTCCATTGTTTTCTTAGTGCCTCTGTGAATTGAAACATAAAGCATCAAACTTGGAATATAAGAAGCACACATTTGAGTACCCAGAATCAATGTGATGGTGGGTTTTCTCATCTGAGGAAACCCAGAATAGGGAAAGGAGTGTAAACTTGGAAACTGAAAGTGAGGAGGACCACAAAGCAAAGATGACACTATTGTGCAGCAATGTACATGCTTTTTTGCTCAGGAAACACAAACTAAACGAGAGGAGTTTTAGTTACCAGTGTGCCTTCGCCGCCGGCCAAGTTTGAGGAGAGGCGACCGGAGGCGCTTAGCAAATTTATCAGCAATTCTTCGAACTGTGGAAGATGAATATGCTCCGAAATTCCGAAAGGTTTTAACTTTTAACCCAAAAAATTAGCAATTTCCCTGTCTTTCATTTTTTTTTTTAATCAAACTGTCTTCATTTATTAATTTTTTTGTCTATGCTTTGGCAATTATTTGGCCAAATCTAAAATTTCAGGGGTCTATACAGTATACATGGTCACTTTTGTACTTTTTGTTTTTTTGTTGAACAATATTGTATTTTTTTTCCACATATTATGAACTAATGTCCGTATTACTGTTAATGAAGGAATATGGTTACATAATCTGTAATCAATTCAAAATAGTGAGTTATGAATTAGTTATGCATGTTGAGAACTCGTTACAAATTATTACCTGAATGCACCTCATTTTTTTAATAAAAGTCGTTAATGAAGTTGAAAATGTTTTTTTAGTTACTAATCTGAAATGAAAATATAAAACTACTGGACATGTCTCAAAACAACTCTTCAATCATACATCGTCTCCATTGGACATGGCTATAGTTGGACTAGTCCGGAAGGTTTGACCAATAACAGTAATAAAACTAGAATACAGCGATTAACAGATCGAGCTAATTGATTGAAAGCCCTTCTAAAACGCTGTCTATATATATTTGGCAAAAGAGGCATTTAGTTCTTGTGGATATAGTTGTAAGGAAACAAAACGCAAATTCTTTGCTATTTACCCAAAAGGAAAAAAGTAAAACTTTTGCGGATAGAGTTACCCACTTGTAATTTCTTTCTTTTGGTTTTCTTCGTTTCTTCTTCCAATCTGGCTATCTTTCATGGTGGCCTGCTCTTACCCATGCGATCCGGTGTAGCCTCCGGAATAGCCTCCATTCAAAATCTCTACAGAGCAGCTTATAGATCCATCACCAGAAAATGGCATAAATATAAGAAGAAACCGGCTTCCGATGAAGAACCCAAAGCTGATGAAGTCCACAAGGTTATAGACAACAATGTACCCGTTGAGGTAAAATATATTTGCATCCTTGTTGTGCACGAAACTTTTTTGTTAAGAGATTTGGAGATTGGATGTTTCGTTTCAAGATAGAGTTAAGATTATGATATAGGTCGAATGTTCGATTACATGTCTTGTCGTATATCTTGCATGCATTGCATATATATGGATATTTACATAAACTGATATCTGAGGATCGATAATGATCAGGGGGAGGGCAAGGATGGATTAATCCAAGACGAGAAAAGTATGAATGGATTTCAATATCAAAGCTTTAGATTCAACAGCCCAGGAATGCGAGGAAATGATTCCGGTAGCGCTAGATCTTCGAGCAGCTTCTTCAAGCACTCAAGCGTCGATGGTTTATTTAACATGTCGTGTCATAATCTCACAAGATGTGGCACACGATCTGCGAGTCACACCCCTTCACGTTCTCATCACAAAAGGAAGACTCGGAAAAGCTGTCCGACCTCACCGGAAACCTCCAACTCATCGGGGAGGAAAAGCTCAACCGACTCAACCAGTACTACGCCTCTCTCAAGAAGTGCACCTCTCTCCAAAAGCGGGCCTCTCTCGAATTGTGAGAGCCGGAGGAGCACCACCATCATGTTTTCGCAGTCATCCGGGATGTTGAAACCCCCGGCCATCGAGAAGCAGCTCGAGTGCACCTTGGAGGAGCTGTGCTTTGGATGCAACAAGAAGATGAAGGTTACGAGGGTTGTTGTCAAAGACACCGGGTAGGTTACCAAGTCCTTGAAATAGAATTATGCAAAGTACGTAGCTCTTAAATCATCTGACATGCGATGCAATGATGCTTAAAAACTTGTGAGCAATGTGATAAAGCAATGTGGTTCGTAAATATGGTAATGTAGCGGCACTCTTCATTCGGGGGAAAAAATCATTTGCTCCGTACATATGCATGAAGGGGTAATATTGAGATCAAGAGTTTTTACTTCTTATGATCTTTTCAAATCACCAACATTTTTTCTTTATGGCAGGCAAATGGCACAAGAAGAGGAATTGGTAACGATAAATGTGAAGCCGGGATGGAAGAAAGGAACGAAGATTACATTTGAAGGATTGGGAAATGAGAGACCTGGTGCATACCCAGCCGACATAATTTTTGTGATAGCTGAGAAGAGGCATCATTTGTTTGTAAGAGAAGGAGATGACTTGGAGTTGACAGTAGAAATCCCATTGATACAGGCCCTTACTGGTTGCACAATTTCAATTCCTCTTCTGGGTGGAGAAAATACGACATTGACAATTGAAGACATCATATACCCCGGCTACGAAAAGACCATTCCAGACCAAGGTATGCCGATCTCTAAGGTGGAAGGGAAGAGAGGAAATCTGAAAGTCACGTTCCTGGTTGAGTTCCCTACTTCTCTAACACACGAGCAAAGATCAGATGTTCATACTATTTTAGAGGAATGTTAAATGAAAAAGTGCCTCTGTAAAGAGCTCTCATGGCACAATGTATAGAACCCAATACCTCGTGTAAAAGATAGGTAGAAGCTCAAGGAGATAGTTATCACCCAAGAAAGAGTAGCTTGGGGTCTTGTATATTGCAGGGTAACAAACCCGATGTTTCTATACTAAACAGTGTTTAGAGCTTTAGAAATGAATACAATGGCAGAAGCCCAGATCGGATGCTTAGAAATACTGAAAAACTTGTAACGTTTATCGACAACTTATACATCTTTCACCCTAACCTTATCCCTTTTCATTTGTGTAACCAAACCTGGTTCAATTGTAATCAGAACTGAAATGCCACATTGTAAGAGAAGACTAACAATACGAAGAAGAAATTACATCAAGCACACAAACAGAGTCCTTTTTAAGCCTTAGACCATCCAAATAGAGCGCGGATTATGCCCAATAGACTACCACCGACCAGAGCCTTTAGAAGTCTTAGCTTCCCCTTTGTGTATGGAGGGTACCTCACAGAAGCATCTCCAGAAAAACCTCGATAAACAACTGCTTTCTTATGGCTGAAGGCTTCAAAGGAGAATTTCCCATGGTATGCACCCATTCCACTTTCCCCAACTCCTCCAAATGGCAAGGAGGGAACAGCAAGCTGCACCATCAAATACATATCAATTAGATTCTGAAATTGTCCCGAACGATGATATATACAAATATAAATGGAACTGCTATATTCTGCGATAACATGAATATGTAGCATGCATGGATGGCATTTCAAGAAGCGTGAGAGAGGATTATTACATGAATGGTAGTGTCGTTGATAACCAAACCTCCTGCAGATATATTCCTTACGAAGTGATCCTTCAGCTTCTGGTTGTTGGTAAACAAATATGCAGCAAGTGGCTTTGTTCCTGAGGTTATCAAATCAAAGCTGTCTTCTATCTTGTCAACCTGTGGTGAACAAATGGGAGGATATTCTATTAATGTCTACAGCTGGTTACATATAAAAACCGAAAAAAATTCAATCATATAAACATTGCTGTTTCAAAAGTTCCCATTTTTAAAAGCATTGTAGCAATTAGCGCATCTCTTGTTCAGTGCCATTGTTCCAAAATATATAAGGTCCCAAAGAAGCAGCTATACATTTAGATGTACACGCCACCTTCTATTGCTCATATGAAAAGGAAGCAATACATTTTTCTTTTTGTAATCATCCCAAAAAAGCAGGATGCAGCATGTTAGATGCTCTGTTACTAGTTCACAATTCATGGAAGCTTATCCTATAGTCTTCGTGCAGAGGATCATATGGAACAGTGTTTTCACGGCTATTTTAAATCAGTTGTGATATGCTATCATTCACATTCGTGCAAACAAATTGGTTCCTACCGTGATAATAGGAAGCAATGGACCAAAGATCTCCTCCTGCATAATCAGGGAGTCTTGTGGGACATCGAGTAAGATGGTGGGAGCTATCCTCCTGTGATCAAAAGAAATGGGCATTAGTCACATCTAAGAGACATCATCATGTCAACTATGAGAGAGAGAGAGGGGGAGGGAGGGAGAGAGAGGGGGGAAGAGAGAGAGTAGCTTACAAGTTGCTTGTGTCCCTTTCACCTCCATGGATGACCTTACCAGAAACCTTATCCTCATCCAACAGCTTTGTCAAGCGAGCATAGTGATTAGAATTCACAATACGAGACAAATCTTTTGATTGTAGTGGATTCTTCCCATAGAAGTTCTCCAATTCACTTTTCAAGGCATCCACCTGAGAATAAAGAATTGGAGAAGTTAGAAACAGAAAAAATTTTGAATTCCAGATCTCTAATAGAGTATGAGGGTAATCTTACCAATTTAGAAGCAAAATCTTTTGTTGTTAAAATGTAATCAGGGGAAATGCAAGCCTGTCCATTATTACAGCCCCACTTTCCTGCAATTATCCGCCTACTTGCAACCTAGCAAAATAGATAATAGAAGTATATTAGACAGAAGCTGGAACTCACAAAAAAAATTATGGGGGCGAGTGCAATAACAAAATTACAGAGCTTATGCAAGAAATGGCATCTCCATACTTGTAAGTTGATGCCAGAATCAACAACAACAGGAGATTTTCCTCCAAGCTCCAAAAGGACAGGTGTAAGGTGCTTTGCAGCACTAGCCATCACAATCCTTCCCACTCTTCCGTTGCCTACAAATGTAAATGCGTTGGTCAACAAATCTTTAATTTGAAGTACAATGTTACTGTTGAACTTCTATGCCAAAAGCATAAGAAATCATATTCAAATGTAAAATAAAAAATAAAAACTAACAAAGATACATATAGTAGATCTTAAGAAAGTAGGCATAGCCAAAGACAATTCAGATATCTAACAAAAAAAATAAGGAGTGCATTCCATTCAACAGAACATCAACGGTCTTCTTATCTTACTCTGCACCGTCCTTTGACAAACCACAAAATTCAGGCTACTTTTACCTGTAAAATTATTTACAGTTGCGTTTTGCTAATGCAATTCATTATCACGAGAAAGGTGAAAATGCAACCTCCAATGAAGAGCTGAGCACCAAAGCAGCCCTTCACTACATTATACAAGGACCTTATGGTTCCTTCTTATACATCTCCCTATAGTAGCTTCTATACAGAACCCCCCAGCATTTGAGTTAAAAAATTCATTCTCCTTTCCTTTTATTTCATCTTTATGATCATTATATCACTACATCATATGATCATTATATCTCTACATCATACAGAAAGAGATCTACCACAGAAAATTAGTAATAGTATATTGATCAACCAGTGGATCAAAATCTTCAAGTAATTAATAGACTACAAAGTGAGGAAAATAAGTACCTGTGTAACATATTTTGTCCCACTTCTGCTCCAGTAGTGCAGATGTTTCAGCAACAGCCCCCTCAACAACTCTCACAGAAGAGCTATCCATATACTCACCTAATAGTTTTGCAAGCAATGACGATGTGGCAGGAGCAAGTTCTGATGGTTTTAGAACTACAGCATTACCAGCTGCAATGGCTCCAACAACTGGATCAAGGGACAACACTGGAAAACAGGTATTACACTGTTACTATTTTCTGGAAACAGAAAATATAACTGGAGAATAAGATTTAATCTCAATGCTTAAATAACTAGGTGAAATTAACGTACAGAAAGGATAATTCCATGCTGAAATTATTAGTACAACACCAAGAGGCTCAGACACTATTTCAGCTGACGAAGGGAAAGTGGTTATTGAAGTTTTAGCCTGCATTTAAAAAGGCAAAATGTTACTTACTCCGAAAGGTTGAATGCAAATATTGAAACTCAAACAAATGCCCGTCAAGCCAATACAATTACCACTGCCATTCAAAACATAGTTTATGATCAAATATACCTTCTCTGGCTTCATCCATGACTTCAGTTGTTTGATTGCCAATTTACACGAGCTCTTCAACATGCCTATCTACACAACAAAATAGAGCAGTCATATAGCTGTTAAGCAGAAGAATTTATTAGACAAAGCCCCTTTACAAGGCGGATGATTATATTGGATAGCCGAGTGGTCTTTTCAACAATTTACATTTCACATATGTAGGAAAGCCAAGAGAGTCACACCCACACAAACACACACACACATATTCGTGTACAACCAGGTTGTAAATGTCCATAGTCATATGTGCATAGAGAAAAAGATTGCTTTTATGAAGGGTGACATATGAACAAAAGCTCACCAAAGAAACTTGTTTAAAGTGATTGCATTCATGAGTAGAAACCCAAACTTTAAGGTTCTCCTCACTAAATTCAGGAAAATACTCAAAACACTGAAATATATTCGGTGGAGTCAGATTTTATATTCATGTAAATTTCTGACCGGTAACCAACTTTTTTATATTTAATATAACAGAAGTTGAATAGCAATTTAGACTCAACACCCAAAAATCCTCAGAAACCCCAGGTTGTTTTCCGTGACACACATGGCTTCTCCCATTGTCAACTGTTCAAATTGAACCTAAATGAATCCTAAGATTATTCTTGAAACTTTCTTTTACAAAGAAGGAAGATGGCTGCCCTCAATTGGAGGACATGCGTCCTATCAAAACAGGTCAATAAATTTTAAGTTCATAGCTTTCACATCTGTCATCTCACTCGCAAGCCACATAGCTAACCCATCTTTAAGGCTATAGCTACGCGAGGAAGCTAAGTGGGGATGTCATTAATTGCTCCTGTGATTCACCTACTTCTTAAAATCTCCCTGTGAGCACACTTAAATGAGCCTGGTTCTTGGCAAACAAACAAAAACAGTGGGGAAAGCTCATTAAACAAGAATTGAAGCCAAAAAGCAATAAGTCAGAAATAACATGAATAGATAGAATTCATTATGTTAAAGACGCGTCCCAAGTAGGCGGTTCTGGCTTCACTATCCCATACCCCACATACTTCTTCTTCTTCTGACCAAATTCTTGGTAACAAATACCACAAAGGTGACAAGAACTTCCCCCCTAATTGCCTAAATCTACTCCAATAGGTAAGCTCTACAGTACCAAATAAAATTCACCTAAATAGTGATACATGTCATGCATTTCGTGCTTGTGGTGCTCAACAATCAGCAACTAACGAAACCGTAACTAACGAACAGTAAATTCAAAAACAAAATCAAGAACTACGATACTGATATTGAAATCATAGAGATAGTTCATAAAAGAGAGCAGCGGTCATGAGGAATTCTGGAAATTTAGGGAAACCTCGTAGATCAGGGTCTCGAATTCCGGCTTGGAGAGGTCGGAGTTGAGAGCGTCGACGATCTCGGCCTCGTGATAGGTGGCGAGCTTGAGTAGGCCGTTGAGCTGCGACACTCTCCATTCGTAGCTCCGAGTCTTGGAAGACGCGAAGCTCGCTCGGAGCTCGGTCACCAGCGCCCCCGCGTCTTCTCCGTCGAATCCTACCTTCGCCGCCATTGCAAGTACGGAAGAAAAACGGTGTAGAGGAAGAAGAAGACGACGACTTTTTGTGTGAATGGTGGTGACTTGTAATTGGATGCGTCTATTTATATATGTGCGTCTGATATCCACTTCCAGGTGTGAAAATCTGACTTGTGAAGAAAGCAAAAAAACCGAAAATGTGACGGAGAGGTGGGGGCTGTGACTCATTTAAGGTTAACCGAAAATATTCCCCTTGTCAGTAATTGATCAGGGATTGTGTGGTCACTCACTGTCCAATTTCAATCGGACGGTTGACAGTTAAGTGATAAGATCTGTGGTGAGAGTTGTCAACCGTCCGATTGAGTGACCACACAATCCCTGGTCAGCAGGTTAACAATGCTAGTTAACCCAATATCCAACCCACTTAACCCATTTAACAAATAAGTCGTGTCGTATTAGATAAAAATCATAAAATGATACATTTAAGGGTTAACAATGCGACCCATTTAACTAAAAAAATACATAAATTAATTAAATTCACTAATTATATAAATAATTATATATATTCACAAATAATTCAATCCAATAATTATGAAGCAAAATCTTTCAAATTGTATAATCCTATGATCAAATACTCTCAACATCCAAAATTTCAAGAAAAAGTATAACATGATCGGGTTATTCGAGTTCACTTCGTGTTGGCGGGTTAACCCGTGGCCGACCCATTTATTAAATGGGTCATGGCGGGTTGACCCACGGCCGACCCCCTTTTTAATCGTGCAGGTTCAACCCGTTTTATTTCGTGTGGGTTTCGAGTCGTGTTATCGGATCATGTCAGAATTTGACAGCCCTATCTGTGAGAGACTCGGACTCCTAGGTCAAAGGAATCAGATTTGGATACGGTTACAGTATCCGGGTAATATTTGGATCCAAAAAGAGAATTAGTATGCTAAGGGGAAGTAAAATACTTATTTATATCGGGTTTTGTTGGGTCTATTTCCGTTTGTCTATGTGTTTTAAATTATATTATTTTTGCTATTTTTTTTCATTTTTATTTAATTAACTAACAATTCAACGAAAAGTTATATTATACACTGGTATATAGTATACACAAGGTGACTAGATGTCACATTCTATTATAATTGAAAGAAAAACAACTCATGTGATGAGAGGACATATTGGGAGCATATAAGCATGGTCAGTGCCCTATAAGCAGCACGGACCGAGATAGTTCGATCATGTATAAATTAGCTATCATACATTCAATTAATAACTAACAGGACCCAAATTTCATTCATAATTCTAGACTTTTAGTGTAGTCTTGTAGTAATCAAACATCATTATCATAATTCATTACTGTACTCAGTACTGTATGCTCTGACTCATAACAGAAAGGTTTCTGTTATGGATTTATGACCATCTAAGCCTAAGCATGACAAGGAAAATCTAAGAGCGTAAACACTCAACACCACAGAACTGAAGGAAAATCTTCTCATGACCGAAACAGAGTTGCCCTACCCTCATTTAATTGAGAATTTGAGATATGAAGGTTCACCTCACTCTTAAAAGGCTAATTATTTTATTTTATTATTTAGAGGTAGAGGATAAGAAATTTCTTCGAATTAATGTTATATTTATGTATTGCAAACACAATATTCGTAATATTAACTTATAAAACTATAGAATATTTGACTATTATATAAGCCTAACGAACTTGCACGTTTCATCTTTGTTTATGTCCATCAACTGGCTTCTGCGTTACCCAAAACGGCATAACCAATCATTTTGAGTTGGTCATTTGGTTTAACCGACATAAATGCTGATGTAAGTGGGATAAGGCTAGGGCAAAGTGGCAAATACTAGCAGCTTCTAGTTCATCCAATCCATACATACATGTATGATACATATTTAGACTGCAGTTTTATCAATTATTGTGCATGTCTTACGTGTACTGTATATGCATCATCATTTTGGACAATTTTATTTGTTTTGATTAGGGCTGGGATTTAGAACCGTAAAACCGAAGGAACCGCACCGAACCGCACCGAAAGTCTCGGTTCGGTTCGGTTCTACGACATAGGTATACAATTTTTTTTCGGTTCGGTTCCTAGAGACATAGTCTCGGTTCGGTTCCGGTTCTTGTTTTTAAAACATCCTTGGAACCGAATTACATATGTCAGTGTATAAGTGGACATTAGTGGTGAGCTTATTTATGTAAAATAGACCCTTTCTCATGTGATCGGGCCTTCCAAATGCAATCAGAGCCTTCCATCTCATCTCATAATATCGTAACCCTTCGATCAAAACCCTATCTCTTCAACTCTTCCCGAGTTCCCTCAAAGGCTCAAAGGCCTCAAACTCTCACTCTCTCAGTCTCTCGAAACACAAACGGCGCTCCCTGCCTCCCTCGTTTCGTCCAGTCGTCGTCCGGTCGTCCGGTCCTCCCTCGTCTCGTCCAGTCGTCGTCCAGTCGTCCGGTCCTCCCTCGTCTCGTCTGTTGCTCGTCCAGTCTTCCGGTCCTCGTCGCTTCTGTTGCTCGTCCAGTCGTCCAGTCCTCGTCGCGTCCGGTCCTCTTTTCAGAAGCATTCATGACTGTGCAGATTTCTTCCCTCAGCCTGAAAAGTTTGACCCTTCAAGATTTGAGGTACCCAAAATCAACCTTAGCCAGAGAAAATCCTCACGATAATGAAGAATATCCCCTTCCTTGTTTAGTGTTTACATGTGATTCATCAACAAGTGGGTCCTGCATATATCATTATATCAGATCCAGTACTGTTAATACTCTATCTTGTTTTAGCCAGAAATTAATATAAGGTTATTTCAATGGTTGGTTTTACGGTTTTACTAATAGGGTAGTAATAGACTACTTCCTTGCTTGGTTTTACTAACTAGAATGGTTCTTGGTTTTGGGTATTTTGTGATGTATGTGTGATTGTGCAGGTTCCACCTCGACCCAACACTTACATGCCCTTTGGGAATGGCGTGCATTCCTGGCCAGGCTCGAGATGCTGATCCTCCTTCACCACCTCACGACTACTTACAGGTAAATTAGTTGTCCCTCTGGTTGATGAACATAAGTTATCTTTATTAGTTATGCTCATTGATTAACAAAATTGAGATCCGCCTAGCTAGCATTCATATATGAGTCTCTGAGACTCATGTTTCTTATTTACCGATCACATTATTGATCATATATCCTCCCAAAGATGAATTTCAGTAAGGATCAATGTCTGTGTATTTTTGCGACAATATGTTATTGATCAATTGATTACATGTACTTAGAAATCCATTTAATTCTCGCCTTTGTCGGCATTTAGTTGACTAAAGGGGGAGTGACCGGGAAATGATTGCTGGTCCAGAACTGGTCCTCATTACTATAAAAAAATTGTTTGCCAACCTTGTGGAACACACAGCTATCGATTTTTAGTACATGCCATAGGGCTAGGACAGAGACAACTCTGTACATTATATGTCCTAGCGATTTAGATTTCTGTTCTCTAATTCCAAGGCATCGGATCTCCAGATTTTAGCCTAGGATCTAGTTTATGTCATAAAAGAATAAATATATAAGTATATACTGCCAGACTTTCCTACTGGACCATACATGTATTTGGTATCTAGCATTCTAGCATGAAAGGCTTACATAAATTCCCTTTTTGCTACTGCAACCTGTATAGGTATTGAGATCAATTAAAAGAAGATTCGGCATTCAGGAGTGATGGAAACGAAACTGAAAGGAGAAAAATGAAGCAATTTGTGGGTCTTTTCTGATGTGTAGTTGCTGCTGCCGTATTGCAACGAGCCTACATATAGGCTGTGGTGGTATATTACAAATCTTACTTGTTTCACCAATGAAGGTGCTATGTGATTCTTTTTTTTTTTTTCGTTTGGTAAAAGAAGGTGCTATGTGATTGTGATTGAGAAAATAATCAAAATATATTGGAGCTTAGATAATAAAAAATGGCCATATGCTGAGTGTAACTATGATTTGATCTTGATGTTTACAATTTAGCTAATTTGGTCATGTTTATCCGGATTGGCAGGAAATCTTGACCTACTTTCGTGGATCTGAGTCGCAGAATTTGTAGGTACAGATTGCTTCAGCTTCAGCCCCTACAACCAAGAAGAAAAGGCAGAAAAAATGATGCAGCTGCAATTTAGTTTGCTGCAAATTGATTTATTTGCTGCAAATTGATTTAGTTTTCAGTATTTTAGTTTGCTGCAAATTGATGCAGCTGCAGCTGCATTGTTTAAATTGGACTAAATTTATTCACTTTATTGTTTAGTTTTATTTGCTGCATGTGATATATTGAATCATTTGAATGTATGTATGGAAATCAGGAAAAGTGAAAACTAGAAAGTAGAAACAGCTGAAAAGCAGTGTTTCTATATGGAAAAACCGAGGAACCGAACTTGGAACCGATCCGAGTTTGGAACCGAAAAACCGAGAATGGAACCGATTTGGAATCGAACCGAAAAACCGAGGAACCGAACTCTGAGTTTGGAACCGAAAAACCGAGAATGGAACCGATCTGGAATGGAACCGAAAAACCGAGGAACCGACCCGAGAATGGTCGGTTCGGTTCTGCATCGGTTCTTCATACAAAAAATATCAAACCCGAACCGAAAATCAGTTCTCGGTTTCGGTTCCGGGTTCAGTCCTTGACATTGCAAAACCGACCCGAGTCCAGCCCTAGTTTTGATTGCTGGGATCACCTTGATAAGAATGAGCAAACGGGGGATTCCCCCGCCCCCGCCTCAAATTTCCCCCGCGCCTCCGTTCTCTATCTGAGGATATTTTCAAATGGGGGATTCTCTACCCCGCCCCCGCGTGGAACGGGTCCCCACCCTTGCATTTGTCATTTTCTCTATATGAACTTTTTTTGTTTTCTATTTTGAAATTTTTTATTTTCTATCTTTTTAGATTTTTTTCCTTTGTGTTTTTGACAAAAAATAATTCACAAATCACAATTATACTACGATTCAACGGTCGGATCCTCACAGACCACCTAGAGGATCATCTTTACCTATTTATACGATGATCCAGGTCGGATCCTCAAGGATCGCCCTTAGGTTCATCCTCTCAAAATTATACGAAGATCCAACGGTCAGATTCTCACAGATCACCTAGAGGATCATCTTTACCTATTTATTCGATGATCCAACGGTCAGATCCTCACGGATCGCCCTTAGGTTCATCCTCTCAAAATTATATGAAGATCCAACGGTTGGATCGTCCCGGATCACCCTTAGAATCATCCTCACAAAATTATATGACGATCCAACGGTCGGATCCTCACGGATCGCCTTTTGAATCATCTTTTCACAATTATCCAAAGATCCAACGGTCAGTTCCTCACGGATCGCCCTTAGGATCATCCTATCAAAATTATGTGAAGATCCAACGGTTGGATCGTCCCAGATCGCCTTTAGAATCATCCTCACAAAATTATACGACAATCCAACAGTCGAATTCTCACGGATCTCCTTTTGAATCGTCTTTTCATAGTTATACGAAGATCCAACTGTCTGATCTTCATGGGGAATAAGAAGAATTATAAAAATGCCTTGGTTGAAAAAAAAAAATAGGGAACCCGCATGGGTAATGGGAAACCCCGCCCCCGCCCCCACACCCCAAAGGGGGGAAATAAGTCCCCCCGCCCCTGCACCTGTGATGGGGAACCCCATCCCCACCCCCGCTTGACAAATGCGGGGATTAACCCCCCCCCCCCCGCTTTGCCCATTCCTAACCTTGATGAAGCTGTATGGAACTTGAAAGTTTTTGATGGGATAGTAACATCTTTCCATCAAGGTCAGTAGAGGGGAGAAACAACATCCCTACTCGAGTTTTTACAACCCTAGGATTTTGTATTGGTTTTGTGTTTTTTTTTTTTTTTTAAGTTTTAACTTATTAAGTATCTTTCTACTCTAGTAATTTTAATTAATTGTTTGTCGAATATGAGATTATAAGCTATAAGCACAAACTATCTCTCTTAACAGTGATTCTAGTCGGACCTCCCGATTTGTTACTTAGACCTCCCATCTTAATTTTTCATCGAACAACCTAATTTACCCCTATACTTTACACTTCACCTACCCCTCTACTTGCTTATCACCTTCGATCACCTTCACACCATTCATGTCGTTGGGTCAGCAATGTGAATTGGTTCAACATAATGGGGAACCACTTCTCCTTTTTTTCATACACAAAGAGTACAAACTAAGGATGAACAAAGTCAATCAACCTATCAGAGTCCTTACAATTGCTCATCTGACATCTTTTTAAAGTTCCTCAGTCCAATTACATGTCATCAATGGCTTCCTACACAATTGCAAATCCCCTTCAAAGACATTTTCGAGCCAAATTTAAAATTTATGGGGACTGACCCATCAAATAGATTATACCAAACAATCAAAGAATCAACAAACTCAACCGTATGATAGACCAACTAAGCTGGCCCTCCTCCAAACGCTGGGCTACTACCCTTGCAAAATACTCCAGCAAAATTTCAATGGATAAATGATTTTCAGCCAGATGACTCATAGGCTATGCAATTGAAGATCAAATCAAGAATTAACCTTGAAAGTACCTTATAATAGTGGTTCCATGTCTGTCGTTCAGATTTATAAGTTCTATTAGGATGACCATATAGAAAGAGGGAGAGGGATGAGGAGACAATCATGGTGTCTCCTTCTTCAATTTTTTTGTTTGCTTGTTTCTTTTAGAAGGGTAAAAGAGAGATTAAATTTTTATAAAAATTATGAAAGGTTCAAATAGCAAATTAAAAGGTTTGAATAGACTCACCCTTCTCTTAAACTTCAAAATGAGTTTTTTTTTTTTTTTGGGATATATATATCACCAAGGCATATGTTGTTTTCTCTTACTCCTGGTTTTCATTTTGTACTCTATAATCAGTATCTATTGCCTCTAAAATTAGATGCAGTATTAGTTCCACCAGCATCGCCTAAATCTTGGTTACTTCCAAGTAAATGAGTGCAGACAATTGACAATTCAATCTCATACGACGTCGTGTGAGTATACAACTACTTTAAGACCTCGTTTGGTTCACGGAAGGAAAATCAATTCCCTTGTCTTTCCCATGGGGAAGGGAAACTAAAGTTTCTGTCAGGTTTCCTTTCCTCTATTTGGTAAAGCAGGAAAAGTATTTAGGAAAAACCATTTGATTTCTCTTCTGATGTTTGATTGGTGTAGAAAAAGAAAGTAAAAATATATCAATGTTTCAATAATACCCTTGTATTTTAAAATAAAAACATCATAAAAATTCAAAAGTACACCAATTTTTTATGCAAGAGAGGGTATTGTTGTCTAAAACTTTTGTAATAAATGCTGGAAAATGGGAAGAGAAAATCAATCTCATAGGGTCTGAGTGGAATGATTTTCCCCTTTGTTAGGAAAGTATTTCCAAAATTTTTAGTTATCAAATAAAGAAAAATAATTCATTTCAAGGACTTTCTGCGAACCTACCCGGATTGAACTGGGGTCATGTTCGCACAGAACCAGGCCTATCCAGCGCAACAGAATCTTAAGCGTCACATGTTCACTAATAAACAAAAAGCACCAAAACCCAAAAGCAGCCACTAAAAAATGAATTAACAAACAAAAAGAGATAAACAGAGAATTGGAACCTCTTGAACGAAGGCTTCGAATTCCGGTTTAGACAGGTCCGACCGGAGGGCCTCAACGATTTCCTGTTCATGAAACTCCGTCACCTTCTCCAGCTTCTGCAACTGCGACACTCTCCACTCGTAGCTCATCGTCTTCCCAGACCTATAACTCGCCCTCAGCTCCTCTACCATCGCCGCCGCCTCACCCGAATCGAACACCACCTTCTGCACCACCTCCGCCGTGTCCATTTCGAGGGCCACAGATTACACACAAACAAAGAGCTTCGAGGAATATCAAATATATAGTTCGTGCCCTAATGAGTGGGGGGATGGGAAAGATATATAAGAATAATCGCACGCAAGAAACAAGGAGCGATATGAAAGAGGAGCTGGCGTCTCTGTTTGTCTCGTGCGTCTGATCAAAATGCTTTCTAGGGCGGTAGGTGGGGGTGACGTAGAAGGGTCGAGTTACGAATGTCGGGCACGTTAACGGGTTAATGGGCCTCACAGCTAAGCTGCTAATTGGTCCAGTTTTTTCTTCTTTTTTTTTGTAGAATGAAATTACTGTGTAAACCCTATAGTGAAGCTCATCGTCTTCTTCTTGTTTTGTTCGAAGGAGGTCGGAGATGAAAGGGTGAACTGTTTTGTTGAGAAAGTTAAACAGAATTACTCTCCATTTCGCAAGAGAATCAGGAATTAGGATGCCACCGGAGTGGTCCTTGAGGGCAATTCGGATCGGAAACGATTTGTAAATTCAGATTTGGATATAAAATATGAGTTTCTTCTTGGGAATTTCATATACTTTTTGTATATACAAGTATATATTATATCCAAAACGAGAGAGAATGTGACGTGAATAGATAATATAGTCTATAATTATTCAAGGAAAAAAAAGATAATATAGTCTATTAAAAAAAATGACATTCGTGATGATTTATTAGTCATAAAAAATTGTATTAAACAAATAGATCATGGGTTATGTACGTATTTAACAAATAAAAAACTTCTCGTGAAAGTTTTTACAATTTTAAAAAATGTTTATTTAGTCAATATAAAATCGAATGACTTCATAATGACCTTACATGATCCTTATTGTAAAGGACCTTGTTAGAACTTTCTCATCGATTTAATTGATTTTGTCAAATGAATTATTCTGAAAATAACTTAGAATGCTAGTAATATCTCGTCTTATAATATTCCTTTCATGTGTAGAGCATTTTTAGCAGACTCTCTATATTTGCTCATTAGCTATTTTAGAAAGCATGTTTAGTTTTTTTTTTTTATCAATTTTAATAGTTACACCAAACTCTTAAGCGGCTCTCAATTTTACTTTTAACTATCTCGCTACTAAATATAGAGAACAAGATGAGGCTCGTTTCGATTGGTAATAATAAAAAAAGAATAAAAAAAAAGAATAAGATGAGGCTTTTTATTATTTTTGTATATTTAAAACTTTCATTTTAAGTAATTCTATGTAATTTATAAATGAAAATAAATTATTTTTTCCTCATTCAATAAACAATATAAATTCAAAACTCGTTAGAATAGAGAGAACTGATAGAAACATATTTAAAAAGTGGCTAGCCAAAATAATTTTTTAGTTATTTTAACTGCAAAAAATGGCTAGTATTGCTAAATATGCTCGTCTTAGCATATTTGGTCTAGTGGCATAAGTTTTTCTTTTGTAAGTGATATGTCGTGAATTCAATTCACAGAAGACTAATTGTTGTAATTATGAATTGTTGATATGATAAAAAATAAATAAATAAATCACACTATAACTAGCGTGTAAAGATAAAAGCTCGAGCGTTAATTTGAGAAACAAATATTATACTGTTTCAATGATGTACGTGTTTAATCTAGCTAAATCCAATTTTAAAGTCATCCCGTAAGTTAATTGGTTGGCCCAACTTTGTATTCGCCACCCACTTGGTTTAACCTATATTATTAGGTTAACGACTTGGTTGATTTCCTGACAAAAAGAACGACTTGTTGATTCAATTCATATATATATGCATGTTTCCAAGTTTCCAACGAATTTTCAATATTTGAACACCCCCCTTCTGATTTCCCAGCGACTTCTTTTACGTATACGTACGTTGTTAACGTTTGCGGTTGTACAGTTATACCAATTAATCACGTTTGGCTAGCTAGCCTAACTTGTCCAACGTACAAACTTGATGCATGAATATATTGCATGGGTGGAGATCGATTATGTCGGTCCAACAATCTAGGTTGCTCTTCCTTAAATCATTTAGATCAGGCTTTCAAGCTATGTACAGTGTTATATGCGCAACCTAGATCAAGTTGATTGAGTGGCAGAAAATAACAATGGTAGTGCCGGCCTATAACGTATGGTCCCATACAGCCACTCCAAAAAATGAAGTAGGCATGAGGAACTGTGTTCATTTTGGATTCCATCAGCATTGATATCAAGGAATTCAACGACTAAGAACTACTTGTCAATTATGTGAGAATGTTATTGTTTGTTGAGATTATAGATTACATATAGGAAAATGGGGGACCCATATATGGACCACTCTATTAATTACCAATTGGTTTTAGATGTAAATTTTGAAAATACAAGAATAAAATATTTTTCTGGAAAATGGGGATTGCAGTGCACTGATCAATTCTTACTGGGCAACAGAAACCAAAATAACAAATAGAATACGGATTTTGGTTACGCAGTGAAAACCTCAAATATGAGATTAAAAACACTGTGGGGTTCTTACTCTTGAAAACCCAAAGTAAAGATCATCGTATTAAAAAGGATATGTTCTTTTACAAACTTGAATAGCACTAGATCGGCTACAATGTTTAGACAAAATCTAATCACCAAGTTTATCTTCCTTCTAGAACTCCTTCACTTGAATAATCACCAAATCTCGCTCTTCTTTCTTCACCGTCTCTCTACTGATCTTAAGAGAGTTTTTATGCATATGAAGACACAATCAATAACACTTATACATGGACCAAGTGTTTCTATTCTTTGTGAAGACTTAATCTCAAGAAAACATGCAAGACTCTATCAATATTCTTGCGTCTCCAGTTCCACACCTATGACCGTGTGTGTCTCTCAATATATGATGGACTGACGGCAACCAACTCTCTACAAAAAGATTCTACCCTAATTCCTATTTAATTAGGAAACAAACTTCTCATATATGAACTCCAACAAATCTTAAGGAAAATCAATTAGGAATAGACACAACCTAAAAACCCTAGGACATCAACACCACGATTTTAACAACTAAAAGAATCTTTAAAAAAACATAGAAACATAAAACTCAAACCCTACTTTCCAAAATCGGACTCCACATGAAACTGACTGCTGACTCGGGGATTGCAACAAACGTTGCAATCCCATGCATATGCAGATGCATTTACCTGTGATTCTCCGAGATCAGTAAAGGGATTCTGTCACAACTTTGTATGGGAATGCCAACATGACCTGTACAAGAATTGTACCTACAATCTCCCCCTTTGACATTCCTATACAAAACATATCTAATCAACGCAAACTCCCCCTTAACAAGTACAGGAGGAGGGAATCACAGTCCATACTTTTCTTGAAACACTTATCACACATTGGTAAAAAGCATAAGATTGAATAACGTTATCACAGTTACACATCTAATTTCTCCAACTTTTTGAATAGGAATGACAAAGGTAACGTACGTAGCGGAAGCTATGTAGAAGAAGGATCACCATTAGATGTTGCGCAATAGACACCATCCCAAGAAGAATCAATTAGAGAAAGATAGTCCAAGTATCAATACTCCCCCTAAGTGTGATCATGTGATGAGAGATGCAAGAATGAAATGCACACACACAATGAGTGGGTTGTATCCAAATGCTAAGAACAGATTTAATTCGCATAGCTTTTCCAACAAGAGCAATACCACTTAACCATAAATAAGGGTGCAACAAAATAAGTTCACACATGTGAATCGATTCCGACAACCACAGGGTAAGAGAGAGGATGATCGAGTATTCTATACCTCTTGGTGTGTAGAGTAAACATATCTCAAGATGGGGTGTGTAATATGTGTGGAAACCTGAAAAGCAAAGCTCACATACGAAACACATTTAAGCACATAAACTGTATTCCCACTTATAACACCGTGTGGGCATGATTTAGAATTTTTCTTTTTGCCTTTCACACAACATAACTTATTTTTTATTTTTTATTTTTTAAGAAAACTACGACCCATGTAACGAGTATTATGCCAGCAGCTTCCAAGTCAGATGACTTTAGGGTACTAGATATAACAAGGACATCCCAAAGAGCACATCTACTCGAGTCAATAGTTTCACAATCCACTGGGGTGACCAAACCATTCCCGTTTCTTCCCAATCCTCATATCGTTTGTCACGACCGAGGCCTGTTTAGTTTGGGAATAGCATGGCCATGCTCCATAAATCAGTCATTCAACATTTTTTTTTAATCAAGGAGCAACAAAAAAAAAAGAATAATTTCGAACATGAGAATTGAGCACAGACCAACCAACAAATATGACTTACCACCACTTAGAGTATGTGTGCACGTGAGGATTCAAAGTGATAGAGAATATGTTGTTCAAGCTCACAATTACAGAGTGATACAAGAGCAAATTCAAAACATGCTAGGCACCTCATTGCACACAGATTTAAGGAAAAAAGTATGGCCCTTGTCAATTTAAGTTCAAAATAATCTGTCAGACACTCGGGGATACAAATTACCATTTTTCAATCTTGAATTTCCAGAAGCTGAACCTAACAATGTAGAAACGTAAAGAAAATGCACCTATACTATCATGAAGACATACACCATGAATGCATGCAAAATGGATCAAATGAAGTGAGAGTATCAATACTTAGAGCATCCACCAACGGTGCTTCTAAGTAATTGAAATTGAGTTCTGTCTAACGGCCTAGTAAACGAATTAGCCAATTTGTGTTCAGTAGGAACGAAAGCAAGCTCAAGCATATTATCAAGATTATCCGTATGAGCAGGAAAATGATTATTTGAACCTTTTTTAATCCAGATTTACTTCTGCTTTGTTTTTGTTTCCAGATCCATGGGGATTGAAGCCAGCTTTGCAATCCTGGCGATCAGATTCAGACCCTCTTTCAACTCAGCTTGCAACGAGGCAGGGGAGTTAATTCTCAACGTTTTCCTCTGATTTTGAGTAACCCTGCGAAGCATACTGCACCTAGGACGAATGTGTCCTAATTTTCCACAATAATGACAAGTAGGAACAAAGTTTTTGGAGTTGTGAATATACCTGGGCTGACGCACAGAAGTGTGCATGTCAGAACTTACCGAAAAGCCTTTCTGATGTGATTGAATGGTTTTATGAGGTTTTGGTCTTCTTTCAATTTGGTGGCAGACTTGTTGTTACTAGAGCTTTGTGCCTGACTTGAGGAATTCTCACCTCCCACACTTTTTACAAACACCAAGGGTTTGCAGGACTCACCATTATAACCTAATCCTTCTTTATTACTATGAGCTTTGCCAATTCCCATCATCTTAGAGCTTTTTCAGACCCTATAGAGAATTTGCTAAAGCTTTCCTTGACCTCAATAATTCTTCCTGCAATTTTTCATTCTCAAGGGTTAGAGAAACATTTAAGGTGGATTGAGCCTTAATTTCAACCTGCAAAACTTTGATTTTGTTAGTAATCTCATCATGCTCCTTGTTCCAATCTTGAGACTTGACCTTACCCTGCAAAACTTTAATCTTATCAACAAGGTCAGTACGCTCATCTTCCCATTCTTTCAAAGATATTTCAAATTTTTGCTTGATTTTTTCTTTCTCACCCCTTAAGAATTCAATTTCTTCTTCAAGTTTATTATTTTTCTTAGGGTTTTTTACTTCAACAGTGTCTGGACTCTTCGAGGACTTTTAAAATGATACCTGAACTTTTAAAGTTATCAATGTGATACCTGGACTCATTTTTTCTTATCAATGTCATACCTCCGCCCATATTTCGTCACGGTGCCGTTAATCCGAGCACGTGTGACGCATGTGAGTCATTAAATGATGATAAAAAGACTTATTTGCCCTAAACGTAGGGGTATATTTGACATTTTACCTATTTATATTCTTCTTTTTCTTTTTTAATCATTTTTTTCTACCATCTCCACCTCTCGTCTTCTTCCTCTACCTTCTCTACCTCTCGTCTTCTTCAACTGCAATCTCTTTCACTCTATACTCTACCCACTACCTCCATTAACCATGCTTGACCATTTCTCTCATACATCACCTCTCTCTTCTTTGCCACCAACACAGCAAACAAAGAGAAGATTACAATCACGTATGGTGACTCTAGATTCTCTCGGGTACAAGTGGAAGCTCCATTACAAATCGCCGTACGGATCCAAGTGGGAGATCTGGTGATGGTGCTGCAACATATACTGACATTTCGCGGCGGCGAGGCGGGAGGTCCATAACTCAGAATCCATCTTGAACGATTCCAATCAAATTTGAAATCAAAACCAAACTGGTTTGTTTAAAAAAGAAAAAATTAACAAGATTTAATCTGGGTGTCCAAATCACTTCTCGGTGCTAGTATGCCGGCGAGTGAATTAGCATTCAGGCGTCGCCGGACAACGTGGAGGCCGGGCTCAACTCGACGGAGGCCGTGAGCCTGATGGTGGTGGAGGTTTTGGATCCCTATTCATGCACCGATCTCGGCAATGTCAGAATTCGAAAAGCCCGAATCTTCAAAAGATTTGATTTTGGGTTTGATGGAATCGTCGAGATTGACACATAGAATTTTGGGGATTTTTGAATCACTCCCTCGAGATAGGTTTCTGAGATTTTGGATGGGGAGGAAGAGTAAAACAATAGTAAGATTGAGGTGTTGAAACACGGCCTGGGAAGAAGCAACGAGCTTGTCAGAACACTTGTGTATTTTTCAATTTTCATGCTTTGTTGCTTTGGATTGGTTTGACTAGTCTTGCTGGTTTTGGGTTGTGGGTATTTTCAATTTCCATGCTTTGTTGCTTTGATCTCAGAACACTTGTGTTTATGGCTTTGATCTCAGAACACTTTGGGTATTTTTCAATTTCCATGCTTTGCTGCTTTGATCTCAATTTCCATGGAGTCTCCGATGGTGTCCGTTCGTCAGAGAATTGGATTCGGGTTTTGCTTATGGTTTTGCATTGATTGAAATAAGTTCTCGTCTGGTTGATTGTCTTTGCTAGGAAATGCCATCATCCCATCCGATTGCAATTTGCAGATGAAAAAGAAAATAGAAATGGAGCAGAAGAACTGAAGGTACAAAGGGACATGTGAAGAACCAAAAGAAATGGAATAAGTCATTTTTACCCTTATTTTGTGCCTCACGTGCGGGACACGTGATCATAGTTAACGACACCGTGACGAAAATTAACCGTAGGTACGACGTTGATACGAAAAAATGAGTCCAGGTATCACATTGATAACTTTGAAAGTTCAGGTATCATTTTAAAAGTCCTCGAAGAGTTCAGACACTGTTGAAGTAAAAAACCCTTTTTCTTAAGAACACTTCTTGAGGCATTATACAATTGTTTGCATTTTTCATTTGTTTCTTCATCAAAAGTATCATCTTCTAAATCAGAAATATCAGATAATTCAGAATTAAAGGAGGAAGTAAGAGCAATATTTACCTCTTCGCCATCAAATTGAATACCCTCATCACTGTCACTCCAAGTGGACTTTAAAGCCTTATTTCCACGCAAATTGTACCTCTTATTGCCACAATCGGTAGCAAGGTGTCCAATTCCACCACACTCAAAGCATTTAGATTTGTTAGGAACAATTTTCGAAGAGTTTCCAAAGGATTTTTGGTTTTTCAGAAAAATTTTGAACTCTTTTGTCAACAACGATAAATCCACAAAATCATCATCAACATCATCTTTCTTTTTAACACAAGAGAAAGCAATATTTTTTATCTTTTTCTCGGGCTTGATCCTCATCTCAAAGGTTTTGAGATTATCTATAAGTTCGTCAAGAGAATAAGTGTCCAGATCTTGAGTCTCCTCTATAGCTGTCTGTTTGGATTGAAACTTTGATGAAAGAGACCTAAGAATTTTCTTGACAATTCGATGCTCTTCAAAAGGATCACCAAGACTGTGACACTGACTTGTCACTTTCATAAGACGAGCATGAAAGTCATCTATTGATTCATCCTCCCCCATTTGCATGTTCTCAAACTCCAAGACAAGTCTCTGAAGCTTCTGACCTCTAACCTTTTTATTTCCATCATAAGTGACCTGAAGGAGATCCCATGCTTGTTTAGCAGTGTCACAATGACTGATTCTCACCCTCTCCTTCTTGGATAAAGCTTTGTACGTATAAGGAATTTCGTGCCTTGATATCACAACTTCTATTCCGAACCTCCTCTTCTGTCCATTCCTTCCTAGTTTAAGAATTCTTGCAGATCCTTCTGTTTTCTTCGATTCTTCAGCCTTGGTCGGGTGTTCCCATCCATTCTCAACAACATTCCACATGTTTTCATCCTGAGAGTAGAGAAAATCCCTCATCATAATCTTCCATTGTGAATAGTCTTCACCATAAAATAAGGGCGGGCAATTTATAGAACTAGAGGCTCTGTCACGTTCCATCCTTGACCACGGATCAACTAAAAAAAGCTTTAGAGCCTGCTCTGATGCCAAATGAAAATACAAGGATGAAATGTTTTTCTGGAAAATGGGGATTGCAGTGCACTGATCAATCTTTACTGGGCAGCAGAAACCAAAATAACAAATAGAACACGGATTTTTGTTACGCAGTGAAAACCTCAAATATGAGATTAAAAACACTACGGGGTTCTTACTCTTGAAAACCCAAAATAAAGATCAACGTATTAGAAAGGATATGTTCTTTTACAAACTTGAATAGCACTAGATCGGCTACAATGTTTAGACAAAATCTAATCACCAAGTTTGTCTTCCTTCTAGAACTCCTTCACTTGAATAATCACCAAATCTCGCTCTTCTTTCTTCACCGTCTCTCTACTGATCTCAAGAGAGTTTTTATACATATGAAGACACAATCAATAACATTTATACATGGACCAAGTGTTTCTATTCTTTGTGAAGACTTAACCTCAAGAAAACATGCAAGACTCTATCAATATTCTTGCGTCTCCAGTTCCACACCTATGACCGTGTGTGTCTCTCAATATATGATGGACTGACGGCAACCAACTATGTACAAAAAGATTCTACCCTAATTCCCATTTAATTAGGAAACAAACTTCCCATATATGAACTCCAACAAATCTTAAGGAAAATCAATTAGGAATAGACACAACCTAAAAACCCTAGGACATCAACACCACGATTTTAACAATCAAAAGAATCTTTAAAAAAACGTAGAAACATAAAACCCAAACCCTACTTTCCAAAATCGGACTCCACATGAAACTGACTGCTGACTCATGGATTGCAACACACGTTGCAATCCCATGCATATGCAGATGCATTTACCTGTGATTCTCCGAGATCAGTAAAGAGATTTTGTCACAACTTTGTATGGGAATGCCAACACGACCTGTACAAGAATTGTACCTACGAATTTCAAATTACTTTATCACAGTTTCAGAGCAAGGTTATCACACGTGTGCATTTTTCGCGGCCACAGAAACTCCACGTCACCAAATATAAGTTGTTCACGTGTATGGCTTGAAATTTTGCCACACGTGCGGAGGTGTGTTGAGATTATAAAGCTCACATGTGAAAATGGGGATTTTGCCTATGGGTTATAAGGATTTGAACCACTCTATCCATTGTAAATTGATTTTGGATTTGAGCTCCATATTACTTTATGGTTAACCAATGACATACTAATTAAGATTGCATTCGACCCACAGGTTTAGTCCCCTTCTGAAAACACCTTTTTACTAGGGATCGCGAGGTGGTAACAATGCACCATGCTTAACCCAAGCATGACTCTACCACCATGAGTTTACTGCATTTTCATTTTTAAATACATAATGCTAATGACGAAGGTTAGTGATTTAGGTGGACGCAAGAATTTGGTGTTAAAAGAGAATCGGGCTCGATTGATTTCCTTCCGACCTTTCCGATACCTCCCAAAGAAAATCCAAACTGTATCTCAAATCGACGGGTTAGTGTGAGCAACAATTCTGAGTATAAAGGGGACTCGGGCAATCCCTGGCTCCCTGCAAAGGCTTCCAGGAGTGAAATTTCTCGTATGAACATTTCGTTACATGTATATCAGTCCGTGGAAGAGTGCCTGATCCCTAGCTAACAGCTTTCGATGTGACTTGTGAGTGGTTTCTGTTAGCGTGAGTCATCGTTCCCTATTAGGAATAGACTACAAGGGAATATATTGTTGTAATTACTTACCTTGTATATGTTGTGTAGTACGATTGTAATCTATTTATATACACCACAGAATGGGTGTAATAAGATATCAGAAAAATTCATTCTCTCTATCTTGTCTAGTTTGACTTGGTATCAGAGCAAAGATCCGGAAAAAGGACTTTGTCTCTTTGTTTTTCTTTATTTTTCTCTTATTTAGAGGAAAACCTTTTTTTCAGAACCCCGTTTGTTAGGGTTTTGTCTCCAACTGACGGCAGCCTTCATCCTTCCAGATCGGTTTCTTGTCTGTCTGTTTCACTCCAAACGACGTCGTCCTTCATCTGTCCCAAGATCGGACTCGTCCTCTGTTCCAGATTCTCACACCAGCACCAGTCCGTGTGTCCATCGAGCGGATCGAATCCGGTTGCTTCTTCAGTCTCATCTTCGATCGACTTCGCCCCATCTTCCATTGACTTCACCTCGTCTTCGATTGTCTTCGTCGCATCTTCAGTCAGTCCAGATCAGCTTCATCTTCGCCGGCGCTCACCCTCGATTGGCTTATCAGTCCAAATCGTCGTAGCCCAGTCCAGTTGCGGTCCAGCCAACGTTCGCCCAGACTCGCCGGCGCCCTCCGTTCAGATCGGCGTCGCCAATCACCTCCCTCAGTCACTTGCTTCAGTCGGTGTCCTAACCCGCTCAAACTCAGTCAACTCGCTCACTCGGTCAAACTCAGCCAACTCACTCGGTCAAACTCAGCCAACACTCACTCGGTCAAACTCAGTCAGGTTCCAAAAAAAAAAAAAAACTGTTACTATTTGTTTATTTCCGCTGCGTACTTTGGGATTCGTATTTTTTCTATTGTATTATTGCAATGGGTGGTGATGACAGTGAAAGTCAGGGTTCTAAGGCCAATGAGGTACAGAAGGTTGAGGTCTCTGTCAAGAGCTCAGAAGGTGGTTCTTTCGGAGGTACCAAACTCACTGGTACCAATTTCCGAACATGGAAGAAGATTATGTCAGTTTATCTCCGTGGAATACACAAAATGGGGTATGTGACTGGAACAATCAAAGCTCCCAGTGAAGATGATGTGGATGCATATGCTAAGTGGGCAGATGATGATGGGCTTGTAATGTCAATTCTATTTCGAGCCATGACTGATGATGTGCTACAGATGGTGGAGGAATGTGAAACTGCTGAGGCGATATGGAAGACATTGGGGGATTTGTATACCAATGAGTCTGATTTTATACAGGTTCATGATTTGATGTGTAAAGCTGCTAGTATGCAACAGAATGGGCAACCAATAGCTGTGTATTTCACCAAGTTGAAGAATGTATGGGCTGAAATTGATCAGAAACGTCCTTGCAAGATCAAGAATCAGGAAGATCTGGTATGATACCAGAAGGAGAAGGAGCTAGAAAGGGTTCATGTATTCCTGAGAGGGCTTGATGAGAAGCATAGCAGTGCCAATGGAGAATTGCTCAGAATGACAGACCCTCCTAGTTTGACCACAGCCTTTACATACATCCGCAAGGATGAGTCTCAACAAGAAAGTGTCAAACATGCACAGGTTGAAGTATCTAGCCTAGCCATTCAGGCCAAGTCACCGGCACCTTTCCTCCAGCAGCAGAGTTCAGCCCCACTTCATCAGCAAGGTTTCCCACAAGGCTTCACCAACCGCCCTCGTCCTCAATGTTCTTATTGCAATGACCTTGGGCATGTTCGGGAGACTTATTGGAAGTTGAACCCACACCTTAAACCTAAAAAGCAAGGTTATCGTCCTAAGGCGAAAGCAGCTGCTGTTCAATTGGTCCAAGAACCGGATTTCTATGGAGTAGTTGGCCAAGATCATCATACAGCAGGTGGAGTTACTCCTACAGCCTATATGGCTGGTCGAGGTAAAATTGGTATGGCTTTAAAGGTTTCTACTTTTGTTGGTTCTGATACATGGATTATTGATTCTGGCGCATCCGATCATATGACTTATGACAAATCATATTTTACTGAATTGTCTTCCCCACCAGTGTCCTATGTAACCAATGCCAATGGTGAGGCATTTCCTGTGTTAGGGTCAGGGTCAGTTCGTATTACTCCTACCTTAGAACTTCATAATGTGTTATATGTGCCTGACTTGTCCCACCATTTGATATCTGTTCCCCAGTTGAATACTGAGTCTAAATGCTCCGTAACCTTTTTTCCTATGTATGTGATTTTTCAGGATCTTCTCACCAGGGAGATAATTGGTCGGGGGTATCTGAGGGGCAGGTTGTTCCATCTGGATCAGACATACGCAGGAGAGAAACCAGGAGCTCAGTCCCACGCCGCTTTGACTTCGAGTTCTGATAAGCTAAGTGAAATTTGGTTGTGGCATCGCCGTTTAGGGCATCCCTCTTTTAGTCTTATGAGAAAAACCATGCCTACTCTGTTTATTGGTGTGGATGAGTCTAGTTTACATTGTGAAACATGTGTTTTGGCCAAGAGTCATCGTGCTACTTATTTTTCTAGTATTTCTAATAAAAGTGTTGCTCCTTTTGAGTTGATTCATTCTGATGTTTGGGGGCCATCTAGAGAACCCACTTTGTCGGGTATGAGATACTTTGTGTTGTTTATTGATGATTGTACAAGATTGTCGTGGGTTGCTCTGCTAAAAACCAAAGATGAAGTCTTTCCAGCTTTTCAAACTTTTCGTACTCTTGTTCAAACACAATACCATAGCACCATTAAAGTCCTTCGTTCTGACAATGGGGGGGGAATATGTTAATCATGTTTTCCAAGAGTTTTTTACAACCAATGGGATTGTTCACCAAACTACATGTCTACAAAACACCAGAACAAAATGGAGTGTCTGAAAGGAAAAACCGTCATTTACTTGATATGGCTCGTGCCATTCTCTTTAGTGCTCATATGCCTAAGTATCTTTGGGGTGATGCTGTACAGGCTTCCTCCCATCTTATTAATCGTCTTCCATCTAGCGTCCTTCAGGGAAAAATTCCATTTGAGGTTCTTGCATCTCATGTCTCCTTACCTTCCTTTCATAATCTTCCAGCTCGTGTCTTTGGTTGTGTTGCCTTTGTCCATGTTCCTAAAAACCAGAGGTCTAAGTTGGATGCCCGGGCGCTTAAGTGTGTCTTTGTTAGCTATGGAGGGAATCAGAAGGGATACAAGTGCTATCATCCACCTACCAGGAAGTACTATGTCACTATGGACGTTACCTTCTTTGAAGACATGAGTTATTTTTCCACTTCAGATACAGCTCTTCAGGGGGAGAATTCATATTTTGAAGAGCTGTATCATGGAGAGGGGGAGGAAACAGAAGGAGGAGAGGAAGAAGTCACACAGGCAGGAGGTATTTTGACGGATCCAGTTGAGACCATCAGCCCGCCACCTCTTGAAGCAGTAGCTCCAAGCATCCAGGCACCAGTTTCTATGGCTGAAAATGAAGTTGAAGACACGACTGCCCCTCCTGCCATCGCTTCTACCCCTGACCCACAGCTTCCTGGTATGGAAGATCACTCATTTGAGGTATGTCCACCCACTAGTTCTAGTAGTAGTGAGTCTAGTGTTGAGCAATATGTGTTACCAAATAGGACCACTCGGGGTCAATCAGTCAAGAGATATGAACCTACTCTTACTGCCAAATCAAAATACCCAGTAGCTAATTATATGTCCACTAGGAGATTGTCTAAGTCATATGAATCATTTGTGAATCAAATATCTGCTGTATCAGTACCTAACAAAGTGCAGGATGCGTTGGGGGATCCAAAGTGGAGGAAGGCAATGGAGGAAGAGATGGAGGCGTTGCAGAAGAACAATACTTGGCAACTTGTGCCTCCACCACAAGGCAAGAAGGCTGTAGGTTGTCGTTGGGTGTTTACTGTGAAACATAATGCAGATGGATCAGTGAATCGGTACAAAGCACGCCTTGTAGCAAAGGGGTTTACTCAGACATATGGTATAGACTATGATAAAACATTTTCCCCTGTTGCCAAGATGAACACTATTCGGGTTCTGCTCTCATTTGCTGCTAGTTTAAACTGGCCACTCCAACAGTTTGATGTCTAGAATGCATTTCTTCATGGAGAGTTAGCCGAGGAAGTGTACATGAGTCTTCCACCTGGGTATGTAGTTGCTTCTCCTGGTGATTTTGTCTGTAGATTGAGAAAATCTCTGTATGGTCTCAAACAGTCACCACGTGCTTGGTTTGGAAGATTTTCACAGTTTATGCGGAAGGTTGGTTACAGGCAGAGCAACTCAGACCATACCTTGTTTCTTAAGCATCAACAAGGGAAGGTAACATTTCTAATTATTTATGTGGATGATATGGTAATCACTGGTAATGATACTGTTGAGATGGATAGACTGCAGAGACAGCTAGCCTCTGAGTTTGAGATGAAGGACTTGGGTGAGCTTAAGTACTTCTTAGGAATCGAGATAGCCAGGGGGAGAGAAGGAATCTATTTGTGCCAGAGGAAGTATGTTCTTGATTTGCTGACAGAGACAGGTTTGTTGGATTGCAGACCTATTGACACTCCTATTGAGCAGAACCATTGTTTAGCTGAGTATCCAGATCAGGTACCCACTGATCGAGCTCGCTATCAGAGGTTAGTTGGGTGCTTGATTTATTTGGCTCATACTAGACCAGATGTTGCATATGCAGTGAGTGTGGTGAGTCAGTTTATGCATAATCCGAGTAAGAGTCACATGGATGCGGTTATGCGGATTCTGAAGTACTTGAAGTCAGCTCCACGAAGGGGAGTATTTTTTTCTAAACATAACAACATTCTTGAGGTTTGTGGCTTCACAGATGCAGATTGGGCTGGAAATATCACAGACAGGAGGTCGACATCAGGTTACTTTACCTTTGTGGGAGGCAATCTGGTTACATGGAAGAGTAAGAAACAGAAAGTTGTGGCACGTTCTAGTGCTGAGGCTGAGTATAGAGGTATGGCTCACGGAGTGTGTGAATTGTTGTGGCTGAGAAATCTGTTACGTGATCTGGGTGTCAAACTAAAAAAATTCCATGCAGTTGTATTGTGATAACAAGGCAGCTATTGACATATCACAGAATCCAGTACAGCATGATCGTACTAAACATGTGGAGGTTGATCGTCACTTTATAAAGGAGAAGCTAGATGCCAAAATTATTAGCTTTCCTTTTGTTCCAACTGAAGAGCAACTTGCAGATGTACTTACCAAAGGAGTTTCCAGGAAGGCATTTTATGACTCACTTAGCAAGTTGGGCATGGTTGATGTATATGCGCCAACTTGAGGGGGAGTGTTAGAGTGAGTCATCGTTCCCTATTAGGAATAGACTACAAGGGAATATATTGTTGTAATTACTTACCTTGTATATGTTGTGTAGTACGGTTGTAGTACGATTGTAATCTGTTTATATACACCACAGAATGGGTGTAATAAGATATCAGAAAAATTCATTCTCTCTATCTTGTCTAGTTTGACTGTTTCAATTGCTCATTTGCATGCACTCGATTTCTGACAACTTAGCATGCATGTGCCTGAATACCAATGAGCTTTATTTATATATGTCGAATTATTGTGTATATATAGATATATATGCTCGTTCTAAAGAGGAGTTCTTCAAGATTTAAATTTGTAAAGTCTGATTATTTCTAATTATTATAAAATATAATTTAATGGTCGAAACTAATTATTCTATAGATTTTGGAAGAATCATCTTTGCAAAATCTTTACCACTTTCATAACCATTTGGTCCATTTGGTTATCTAAAATGTGGATACAAATGAAACATGTTTGTTATATAATATTGGAGTGAGAGTTACAAGAATGACAAATGATTTTCAACTCGGCTAAAGTTTTCAGTTTTGTAAGATAAATATAGAAATAGAAAACTAACGAATGCATGGGTTCGATAATTACATCACTTCATTGGCACTTAAATTCCTCAAACTTCTATATATTGGCTACACGTACAAATTCCCACCGACCAGCAACCAAAAGGAAAAGGCCGGCTGACCTGTTCTAATGGGGCAACGAAAGATCAAACCCTTTGTTTCCGGCCGTCCGGCGAAGTGGCGAATCAAGTCAACCATCACTCTGATTTGGTAGATCTCAGTTTATGAGCAAGTGATTTAAAAGTATTGAGGATTTTGTAAATCATCAGGGCCCAGATTATGCCCCAAATACTACCACCACTAACCATAGCCTTCAGAATCAGACTTAGCTTACCCATTGTGTATGGAGGGTACCTCACAGAAATATCTCCGGCAAAACCTCGATAAATAACCGCCTTCTTATGGCTGAAAGCTTCGAAAGAGAATTTCCCATGGTATGCACCCATTCCACTTTCCCCAACTCCTCCAAACGGCAAAGATGCAACAGCAAGCTGCACCATCAAATGCATATAAATTAGATTCTAGACATGTTTAATTGGAATAAAAATGTACATTATATTTATATAGAGAGCACAACCATCCTATGAAGACTGACTTATGCATGGATGAACATACATGCATGTGTAGGTAGATTCCAAGTGGTTTTAAGAGAGGATTATTACATGTACGATAGTGTCATTGATAACTAAACCTCCTGCAGAGACGCTCCTTACAAATTGATCCTTCAGCTTCTTGTTGTTGGTAAACAAATATGCAGCAAGAGGCTTTGTTCCTGTTTTGATCAAATCAAAACTGTCTTCCACCTTGTCAACCTGTAACAAATTAACAGAGGCAAGACATATTTCTAACAAATCCCTTCGGCGAAAAAGTTCAATCATTAGAACACAGATCTGCTCTTTCGAACCTATACTAAAAAGCATGTTTGGTTCCTACCGTGACAATGGGAAGCAAGGGACCAAATATTTCCTCATTCATGATCAGAGAGTCTTGTGGGACATCGAGTAAGATGGTGGGAGCTATCCTCCTGTGATTAAAAGATCCGACGGGGCATTAGTCAATACATTATCATGTCAACTAATTCGATCAGATCGAAATAATTAACAAGTAACTTACAAGTTGCTTAAATCTCTTTCACCTCCATGGACAATCTTACCGGAAACGTCCTCCTCATCCAAGAGCTTTGTCAAGCGAGCATAGTGATTAGAATTAACAATACGAGACAAATCTTTCGATTGAAGTGGATTCTTCCCGAAAAAGTTATCCAATTCACGTTTTAGGGCCTCCACCTGAGAGCAATAGAAATGGGAGAAGATGAAAGACCGAATACAGAAACATCTCCGAACCAATTGACTATGAAGCATTGAAGCTAGTAAGCATACCAACTGAGGAGCAAAATCTTTTGTGGTCAACATGTAATCAGGTGCAACGCAAGCCTGTCCATTATTACTTCCCCACTTTCCTACAACAATCCGCCTACTTGCGACCTAGGAAAAACAAAATGATTAACCGAAACACACACACACAGGCTAAAGTGCGGACGTCGACAGTTCTGTGGCGTTTCAGGTGGCGTTGGAGGCTCAGGGCTTGTCGGACGTAGGCCGGATGCATCCCAGACCGTTCTGGGCAGCGATCAAGGTCGGAGGAGATCGAGGTTGCAGGTTCTGGGTAGCGACCTGACTTGCAACTGCAAGTTTCTGGGCAGCGCTGCAACCTTTTCGCCGGCGACTCCACCCAACTGCAGACTGGTCTGTCCGACCCCTGGCCTCCGTCCGGCAAGCGGCGCTGCTTTGTCGCTGCCTGAGCAGAGCTGCAGCGTCGACGTCCGCACTTTAGCAAAAGTGCGGACATCCTCTTTGGAACGCCTCCGTGTGTATGTGTCTATATATATATATATATATAGCAGCAAGTGATGAAAATGTAAAAACAAATTAGAGTTTCAGGACTTGGAAAAGAAAGATATCCATATATACTTGTAAGTCAATGCCAGAATCAACCACAGCTGGACATTTTCCTCCGAGCTCTAAAAGAACTGGTGTAAGGTGCTTCACGGCGCTAGCCATCACTATCCGTCCCACTCTTCGGTTGCCTGCAATGCACGTACAACCGTCTGAATTAGCCATTTTCAATATTGAAAGAGATATTCTATTTTTTTTTTTATCATTATATCCTTAATTGTATCATACAGACTATAAAATGAGGAGGCTAGGAAAATGAGTAAGAACTAAGAACCTGTGTAACATATTTTGTCCCACTTTTGCTCTAATAGTGCAGATGTTTCAGCAACAGCCCCCTCAACAACTCTAACACAAGAGTTATCCATGTAGTCTCCTAATAGTTTCGCAAGCAATGACGATGTGGCTGGAGCAAGTTCCGACGGTTTTACAACCACAGCATTACCGGCCGCAATGGCTCCGACAACTGGATCAAGGGCCACCACTGGAAAACAGATCAACATTACACAAATGTTATTATTTAGAAACCGAAATTAGGACTGGAGAATAAGCTTCGATATTAACGTACACAAAGGATAATTCCATGCTGAAATTACTAGTACGACACCAAGAGGCTCGGGCACTATTTCGGCTGACGACGGAAAAATGACTGGTGAAGATTTAACCTGCAGTTAAAAAGGCCGGTAAAATGCATACTGTTGATTGTTGTAGTTAGGGCTGTCAATGGGTCGTGCCGGTTTGGGTTCGTGTCAGGTCAAGGTATATGTCGTGTACGTCATAAGTTACAAACCCAAACCCAACCCATTTACTAATCGTGTTGAAAATTTAAACCCAAACCCAACCTATTTATTAAACGGGTTACCCGTTTCCAACTCGCTTAACTTATTTAATAAATAGGTCGTGTCGTGTTGGACAAATGACTCATTTAAGGATTAACACTACGACTCATTTAACTAAAAAAATGCATAAATTGATTAAATTCACTAAAAACTCTGTAAGATGAAGAATATAAATAACTGTATATAATTCATAAATAATTAAATCCAATAATGATTAAGCAAAATATTTCAAATTGTCCAATTCTAGGATCAAATACTCCAACATCCAAAATTTCATGAAGAAGTATAGCATAATCGGGTTATATGGGTTCACTTTGTGTTGGCGGGTTGACCCACGGCCGACCCGTTTATTAATTGGGTCATGAAGGGATGACCCGCGATCGACCTGCTTTTTAATCGTGCGGGTTCAACCCGCTTTATTTCGTGCGGGTTTCGAGTCGTGTTATCGGGTCAGAATTGACAGTCCTAGTTGTAGTTAATCCTTTCCTACTTCTTCTAGGAGAGTGTTGATGCACCTGCTTTACACTGTTGCTTTATGGAAATATCTAGATATTTATTCAGCTTTAAGAATTAATGTTGCTTAATCTTAACCACATGCTGGGTTGGATAAGCTTTAAATTCATGTAGTATTTAAGGCCTTATCTTAGCCTTGAAGTCAAGAGGGAACGAGATCTGAAAATACAAGCACAAGTTTGCTATCATTTTTTGTCTGTCCATGCTTCATGTTGCTACTGCAACTTTCAATATAAAACTCCTATATCAGAAACTAAAATTCTTATACGTGCTACTAATCATGATGTAGATCTTGAGGTAAACTCAAAAGAATGCATTACAAGCAAATAGACCTTTTCAGGCTTCATCCAAGACTTGAGTTCTTTAAGTGCCAATGTACACGAGTTCTTCAATAGCGCTATCTAACATTACAGAAGAAAAAAGAAAAATTAAACAGTCATATAGTTTTTATGTTTTGAGCACAAATACATATATTGTGCACAAGAGCACGACAAATTAAGATGGAGTTGGAAGTTTGGAACCTCTTGAATGTAGGATTCAAATTCTGGTTTGGAGAGGTCGGAGCGAAGAGCCTCAATGATTTCCTGTTCATGATACTCCGTCATTTTCTCAATGTTCTTCAGTTGCGACACTCTCCACTCGTAGCTTCTGGTCTTACCGGAGCCATAACTTTCCCTCAGCTCCTTCACCATAGCCGCCGCCTCTTTTGAACCGAACGCTACGCTCTGCAACTCCTTCGTCGCCATTAGAGTATCAGAGGCACAGATTACAGAAACAAACAGTTGAGGAGTGTATCGAATACGAGTACCTCATAGATTGAGCCTGGATGGCAGGCAATATATATAAATACACAGAGAGTTTTTATCACTTTGCATTATTGCCGCCCAACCAGAATTGATTAATTGTACGTAGCAGGGCGTTAACGGTGCATGTGCCCAACCTAGCTAAACATAAATGATCCAGTACTAACTCCTACCTAGAGTAACAACTCCATTCAATTGCCAGATTAATTACGCGGGCAAGTGCGTCACTGTTTTTTGTTTCTTTAATCGAAAGAGGCACTACTAGAAAATTGGCCAAAGGACACCCTCCAATAAGGGTGCTCATCACTCACAAAAGCCACCAACATCTTCATTAGCCACTATGCAGCCACCCAAACCTTGACATTGCTCTTTGCCCCAGTTTCCTTTGGAACATAGGGCACCAATACATTATCGGTGGGCTATTTTTAACCAAACTGACATGTTTGTCACATCACTCTCATATTACTTTTGTCAGGTGCCACATCATCTTTTACACCATTATATCTTTAATTAGCAACTCTAACATCAGTGAGAAACATGCCCCTGTTCAAGGAAAACCTAATTTGTGTTTAGCCCAAACTCTAGGTTACTTGACCTAGTGGTAATAGGATTTAATTAGAAGGATCTAGAATCCTAATCAATGTAGAATTACTTTCCTTGTATGATTGAGATTCTATGCATTGTAATCCTTTATATAAAGAGGCCCCTATTATCAATGAGAATACACAGCAAATTCCTCTCAAATTCAGTTTCCCTAAAACACGTTATCAGCACGAGACTCTAACCCTGAAACCCTAATTCGTAGCCCTCAAGATCCTGCAACCACCGCCCCACATATCGAAGCCCTAATCCCAAGGAGCCCAGAACCGGCGGCGGACCCACCGGAACCTGCCGGAAAACCCCTGAACCGGCCGTCGGAAAAATCGGACCGGTCTCTGCCCCTGCCGAGCCCCTGCCGAGCCCTGCCGAGTTCCTGCGCGCATCTGCCGAAGCCCCTGCGCGCATCTGCCGAAGCCCCTGCAAGCATCTGCCGAGCCCTGCCGAGTTCCTGCGCGCATCTGCCGAAGCCCCTGCGCGCATCTGCCGAAGCCCCTGCAAGCATCTGCCGAGCCCTGCCGAGTGCCTGCGCGCATCTGCCGAAGCACCTGCCGACACCTGCCGACACCTGCCGAACCCCTGCACAGCACCTGCCGACAGGCCCTGCACAGGCCCTGCAGCAACCCTGCACGAGCCCTGCAACAGCCCCGCACACCTCCGCAGCAGCCCTGCACCAACCTGCCTAGCTCCGGCCACCACCTCCGGCCACCAGTTTCCGGCCACTTTTCCGGCGACCTCCGGCCACCAGTTTCCGGCCACTTTTCCGGCGACCTCCGGCCACCAGTTTCCTGCCACTTTTCCGGCGACCTCCGACGACCATTTTTCCGGCCACCATCAAAGGACTTTTCCGGTCAAAATTTCCGGCTATTCTTCAAGGTAAACTTTTCTAAAAGTTCCCGTTTTTGAAGTTTTTCATTATTTTCTTCTTTTCTCGGGGACTTCCAACATCCCTTCTTCTACCCCCCTTTTCTTCTTCATAGGGGAGACCAATAGCCGAACTGTGGGGGTTCGTGCTCACTCCAAGCTTGGAGCTTGTAGAGACCTCCAAACTTAGAGTTTGTTGAGAAGAAAACGATCGACCACATACATCGTCGTTTCGATCTAATCCAAAACCCCTCTTGGAATCAGATTTTCTTGGAAGCGACTACGCTCAGAAAAATCCCTAATTTCTTGGAAGCGACTACGCTCAGAAATTATATAGTTTTTCGTGGTAGCCTTATTCGCTCCGAAACTAACCCTATTTTCTTGTTGTTTTTTCAGGATGAATAACCTGAACAAGTTGAGCTTTGCTCCACTAGAGACAACAGGCGCAGGATACCACAAGTGGGTCCGTGATGTGCGCCAGCATCTTAAGGCTGATGGGATCCTAAGTACGATCCAAGAGCCAAGTCAGGACGTACGTACTCCTCAACAAGCTGCTGCTTTTGAAGCAAATAGAGCTACGAGAGAGGCGAATGAAGCTAAAGCCATCATTCTCATGACAAGGCACATGAATGACGCGCTCCAAAATGAGTACCTCAATGAGGAAGACCCAAGAAAACTATAGGTGGAACTCGAGCAGCGTTTTGGCAACGTCCGTGATTCCCTGCTTCCAGACTTAGAAGTGAGATGGCATAGCCTCCGCTTCTGTGATTTCAAGTCTGTACTTGACTACAATTCAGAAGCACTTCGTATCAAGTCTATGATGGAATTCTGTGGGCAGAACATCACTGATACGATGTTGATCGAGAAAACTCTCTCCACCTTCCCCGTCTCTGCATTGATGATAGCCAAAAACTATCGAATTGATGTCAATGCTAGACGCATCACAAGATTTCATGAGCTAATTGGTGCCATGAACGTAGCTGAAAAGCACGACAACATACTTGTGAAGAACTATAACTCTAGACCCGTGGGAACCAAGTCAATTCCGGAGTCTAATTATAGTTGCGCCCCCAAGGGAGGACGCAAGGAGCGAAACCCTAAGAGTAGGGATAATTCTGGACGTTCTGGTCCATATTCTCGCCCTAAAGAGGAAGGAAATCGCCAAGATAGGCGTACACGGAACCGTGGAGGTAAACGTATAAAGAGAGAGAGAGGCCAAGCCTCCGGTTATGGTGGTAACGCCACCAAAGGCAATAACCGTCTACAAAACGCCCCCAGAGCGCCTCGATCAAGGGAATCTGACCATAAAGATGCTTGTCTCAGATGTGGATTAAGTGGACATTGGGCAAAGAAGTGTACTGCATCCCAGAATGTTGCAAACGCATACAAGATGTATCGTGAAGCAAGGGAGGCACATTACATGGAACAAGAAGGTCAAGATGGAGATCTCGATCTAAGGGTGGAAGACTACAAGGATCAAGACCCAGAAACTGGCGATTTTGATTAAGTCTTTCTATTTCCAAGAGATGTAGGCAATTGCCATATTATTTTTGTAGTAGATGCCAATGCTATTAGTCTTTCTTCAAAGTAGGCGCATACAATGTGAGTGTGATGTCTAGGAAGGTTTTGAGATCAGTGGTACTTAAGTGAGCCTCGCTCCACCGACATCTCTCTACTCACCTGGTCACATTTACATTGGAATTACCGAAAGGAGTTAGACGACTACCATTGTTTTGCATTAACTAGTTTATTGGATTAGATTTCCTTTGGTTAAAGAAACGATGATGTAATTCCGTTTGGCTTATTAATAAAAGTTGAGTTCTTTTCTTTATGACTCCTTTTTAATTACGAGCTTTTCTTTTAGGAATGGATGAACTTCAATGTCTTGCGGATAGTGCGACTACGCACACCATTCTACGACATAGGCAATTATTCATGGAGATGTTGCCTACATATTCATCTGTGACTACGATGGCTGGGCCATCAAGTTTAGTTCAAGGACATGGAATGGCCCAATTCCTTTTGCCCAATGGCACCTTGATTAAAGTCACTGAAGCTCTCTACGCTCCTAAGGCGAATCGAACCTTATTGAGCTTCAAAGATATTAGAGCCAACGGATTCCATGCGGAAACGCATAGTGAGAACGGAATAGAATTCCTTTGCATTACCTCTAATGATTGCGGAAGAAAGCGCATCTTAGAGAAGCTTATGTGTCAATCTAGTGGACTTTATGTCACTACAATTCGACCTATTGAATCCAATAATGTCATAAGAGAAGATCTCTTGGATTCAGACACATATTGGCTTTGGCATGACCGACTAGGACATCCTGGTCGTGATATGATGCTCCGTATACTAAAGACTTCACACGGACATCCATTCTTTAGAGTGAGAAGAAGCAAGAATCGAAAATTGATTCCAGGACTTAGCAAGACCGCAACAATTGCAGCATCTGGAGCTGCAGCCGTCTTGGGGCGCCATAGGGCCGCCCAAGTCCCATGTGGTGACGCCATTAATGGCGCCAACCATGAGCATAACGCCATGGTTGTTCCTCCTAGTGGCCATGACGCCACACACACCAATTTCCATGGCTCTAACGCCATAATGGGAGATGTAGTCACACACTTTGCTTCTAATAGCGCTACAGACGCTCAGGCCCAACCAAAATCCTCATTGGTTGCTTCTAAGGCCCCTCGCTCTTTCTGCAAAGCCTGTTCCTTCGGGAAATTAGGACCGAGACCGTCCTACGCAAAGGATCCCAAAATACTCATTCCGTTCTTACAGAGGATCCAAGGGGATATCTGTGGACCAATTCAACCACCATGCGGACCTTTTAAATATTTTATGGTATTGGTTGATGCATCGACACGCTGGTCACATGTCGCGCTACTGTCCACTCGAAATGCTGCTTATGCTAAACTTCTCGCCCAGATTATCCGTCTACGGGCTCACTACCCTGACCATCCTATTAAGTCAATTCGACTTGATAATGCTGGGGAGTTTACATCGAAGACATTCGATGACTATTGCATGTCACTGGGGATTGATGTAGAACATCCAGTTCCCCATGTTCATACCCAAAATGGTCTCGCAGAAGCCGCTATCAAACGACTACAAATGATAGCACGGACATTGGTTATGCGCACCAATCTCCCTGTTTTTGCTTGGGGATATGCAATATTGCATGCAGCGACGCTAATTCGTCTACGACCCACTACCACCCAATCTTACTCTGCGTTACAGCTAGTGACTGGATACGAGCCTGATATCTCGCACTTACGCATCTTTGGGTGTGCCATTTATGTGCCTATTACGCCGCCACAGCGTACTAAGATGGGTCCACAACGACGAATGGGCATTTATGTTGGATATGAATCTCCAGCGATAGTCCGCTACCTTGAACCCTTGACAGGCGATCTCTTTACCTCTAGATTTGCGGATTGTCACTTTGATGAGACAGTCTTCCCATCGTTAGGGGGAGATAAGAACACATATGTTCAACAGGAACGACAGGAATTGTCGTGGTCTGTCCCCACTATGTCTCATCTCGATCCCCGTACCGCACAGTCCGAACTTGAAGTGCGAAGAATAATCGAGCTCCAGAACGTAGCAGACACTCTGCCTGATGCGTTTTCTGATGTTGCCAAAGTGACGAGATCACACATACCTGCTGCAAACGTGCCTGCAAGGATCGATGTCCCAAATAATGGATATCACGCCTCTCCTGTGACACCAGGAGATGGCGCCATTGCCCAACATGGCAATGATGTGGCATCTATGGCCGCAGGTCCCGCAAGAAAGCGCGGTAGACCAATTGGTTCGAAGGATACTCGCCCTAGAAAGAGAGCGAACGAGGCACAAACAAATCCTTTGATCATCGATACTCAAAATCCATCCCATGACAATGTTCCGGATTATGGTTATGTCCAAGAGACATCTTTGGGGGACGCCTCATTGTCAGAACCTATCCCTGAGAACGTAGAGATCTCTGTTAATTTCACTAGTGTACATGGGACGTGGGAAAGAAACTCCATCATCATTGATGATGTATTTGCGTATTCAGTGGCGCGTGAGATTATTGAGACCGATGACATCGAACCACGCTCCGTTGATGAATGCCAACGTAGAGCCGATTGGCCAAAGTGGAAAGATGCGATCCAGGCAGAACTTGATTCTCTAGCGAAAAGAAAGGTATTCGGACCAGTTATGCCAATACCGCCCAACACCAAACCAGTTGGTCACAAATGGGTATTCGTTAGAAAGCGTAATGAGAAAAACGAGATTGTAAGGTACAAAGCTCGCCTTGTGGCGCAAGGTTTCTCACAACGCCCTGGAATCGACTACGAGGAGACCTATTCTCCGGTAATGGACGTCATAACGTTCCGCTACCTTGTCAGTTTGGTAGTTTCCGAAAAACTGAACATGCAGCTTATGGATGTGGTTACTGCGTATCTATATGGGGATCTAGATACAGAGATATACATGAAGATTCCAGACGGAATTCAGTTACCCAAATCAAGTGGCTCTAAACCACGGAGCGCGTTTGCAATTAGATTGAAACGCTCACTATATGGATTGAAACAATCCGGACGGATGTGGTATAACCGTCTAAGTGACTACTTGATTGGAAAGGGATATGTCAACAATGAACTATGCCCATGTGTGTTCATAAAAGGGACAAGTTCCGGATTTGCAATAGTAGCGGTTTATGTCGATGACATGAACATAATTGGCACCCTTAAAGAGTTAAGGGAAACCGCTGAACACTTGAAGTCCGAATTTGAGATGAAAGATCTTGGGAAAACACAGTTTTGCCTCGGTTTAGAACTTGAGCACCGTAGAGATGGTATCCTGATTCATTAATCAGCTTATACCCAAAAGATGCTTAGGCGTTTCAACACTGATAAGATTAAGCCTTCAAGCACCCCAATGGTCGTCCGTAGTCTTGATCCAAAGAAAGATCAATTTCGTCCAAAAGATGACGATGAAGAAGTGCTAGAGGCAGAAGTGCCCTACCTAAGTGCAATAGGCGCTTATTGTACTTAGCACAATGCACAAGACCGGATATCTCATTCGCTGTGAACTTGCTAGCTAGATATAGCTCTGCGCCTACACGACGCCATTGGACTGGTGTTAAAGATATCTTTCGATACCTAAGTGGTACGATCGATATGGGCTTGTTCTATCCCTTCAGAGAGAAGATGGATTCGGACCCATCAAGTGCCAGGGACGCCACACATGGTGGACTGCGTTCCCTCTCCCCATCCCAAAACGATATAAGTGTCTTGGAAGGTTTTGCTGATGCTAGGTACCTCTCTGACCCACACAAAGGTCGCTCCCAAACTGGTTATGTTTTCACCATGGGAAAAACCGCGATATCTTGGAGGTCTACAAAGCAGACCTTAGTCGCAACCTCTTCGAATCATGCAGAGATTATTGCTCTTCACGAAGCAGTTCGTGAATGTATATGGCTTCGATCCATAGTTACGCATATTCGAAGTAATTGTGGTTTGAAGTCTACCACAGATGAGCCAACGAGCATTTATGAGGATAATGCTGCTTGCATTGAACAAATGAAGCAAGGCTACATCAAAGGCGACAACACCAAGCATATATCGCCTAAATTCTTCTACAATCAGCAACAACAGAAGCTCCTCAAGATCAAAGTGAACCAAGTTCGATCTGAGGACAATGAGGCAGACTTGTTTACTAAGTCATTGCCCAAATCCACGTTCGAGAAACATGTGGCAAGAATTGGCTTGCGGAAGTTATCTGAACTCCCATGATCGTAGTCATCAGGGGGAGGCGCAGACATCAGGGGGAGATGTCTACATGTTCGTCTCGAATCGTGAAGGGTGTGTTGTGCTCTTTTTCCCCTTCGACCGAGGTTATTTTTGTCCCACTGGGTTTTTGTTACTCGGCAAGGTTTTTAATGAGGCAACGAGAGAAGCACCGCGTTTGGGCAACACAAGGGGGAGTGTTCAAGGAAAACCTAATTTGTGTTTAGCCCAAACTCTAGGTTACTTGACCTAGTGGTAATAGGATTTAATTAGAAGGATCTAGAATCCTAATCAATGTAGAATTACTTTCCTTGTATGATTGAGATTCTATGCATTGTAATCCTCTATATAAAGAGGCCCCTATTATCAATGAGAATACACAGCAAATTCCTCTCAAATTCAGTTTCCCTAAAACAGCCCCAAATTTTTTTTAAAAAAATTGGTGCCATTTTTAATTGGCACCAAACTGGAGCTTTTTTTACCTCCCCCCCCCCCCTCTTTTTTCTTCCTGGTCATTAGTCTTGTATCCACAATATATACATGGTAATACACACTACTGATAATAAAAAAATTAGACAATCAGATACATTTAATGGTCCCGAGTATACTGAACATCTGAAATTAAATCATACGTCATAGAGTAATAGCACTTTCCGCTTTGTGGTGATCCTCTTTGGTCTTTAGCTCTGTCCAACTTTTTAAGTCCGCCTGTAAATGTGGACAAACACAACTACAGGTCTGTCACCATTTGTTTACATACTAAACCAAAATCTTAAAAAGAAAACAAAATGTCAGCCTAACGAGCAAAGTGCCCCAATTAGAAAAGCATAATAACTCATGTTAAGGAAGCCACCCCATGCAGAAAAACATAACAATACCTGCAAGTGCAACCCTTCAAAGCAAATGAGAAGTGAATTGGTACCTACAGTTCAACAAAAGTTAATTAATATCAAGCCAATAAAAGTAATAAACAAGAGGAATGAGAGTCAATATGATGAAAGCATTAACAAGAGTGTATACAAGTACAATAAGTAATCTTTTAAAATTACTTGCAACATTGTCAGAACACAGAACCACAGACACATATTGCAACTAAAGCATTCAAGAACACAACTTATGAAGAAATTCAAAGTAGAATAAAGGAATCTGCAAAAACACCACTGACTACTTACAGATTCATTGTGACCCATCAAAGGATGCATCAAGGTACCATCAGAAGCATTTCGTACACATTCTACAGCTAAAAGGGCACCATAAAGAAGAAAACATAAAATAAATAAGTGCAAATTTTACACCATCGTAAGAAAAAAGAAAAAAAAAAGCAACGACGGAAGAAACAATAATCCATAGCTATATTACCCTTCAACCAGAATGAACACTCTTTCAGTGAGAGTTGAACTGTAAACTAAGACACCTGTCACATGACCAACAATAGAAGGCAAATCTGTCAGAAGGAACAATACTTGTTAGCTTCTACATATCCACAAAAATAGATCAAAAAGAGAGTTGTGATCTCAATAAAAATGCAAATCTGATAAATACACCATTGCAAAATTTTATAAAGAACAAACTTCACAATGTAAAACACTCAAAAAAGAATTTGAAGGAGATGATATTTTTAAAAGATACATAGCCAAATTACAAAATATAGGAACAAATTTAACCCAAATGATAATCAGATAATTTCAGAATAATAGGAAGAAACAGGGGAATCCTAAATTGTTTGTAGACATAGTGGCATTGAACCAACTCCCACTAAACATATATTACAGTCCTAGATATATCCATGGCTAACTATACATCATAATGCCCAAGGTACAAAAAAAATGCTAAAAATTTGAGAAATTAGTGACTTCAAATTGGCTCCTATTGCTAGACCCTTTAACACTCTATATTCTAAAACTCTAATCAACACTTAGACGAAATTTAGAGGTTGAACTAAATATATAATATTTTGGCAGCATACCTCTTCAACACTTAGACGAAATTTAGAGGTTGAACTAAATACATAAATGTATCATTACGTTGTAAGAACCTAAAATCATCACACAAGTAACCAACATTTCAAGCAAAATTTCGTCATTTTGGGGCACATCCAAATCTTGCCACCTACATTTCTCTCACTTGGACAACACAAAGCTAGCTAAACACTGTTGTATGACATTTTACAAGTTACACTCATACAACAGAAACAAGTAAACTATTGTACTATGTAGTAAAAATCAGTGCATGTGAGGTAGAATTTGGAGCCAAATTTAAGTTTAGGTAGGAGGGAAATCTGCCGCTAATTTTTTTTATCATTCACACAACAAAATATTCTTATCAGTGTTGTGCAATCACCTTCTACATAAAAACTTCAAAAATTTTATGGCCTTATACAACGTGAGGTTCTTAATCATGTTGTATGATTGACTTTCCATCATCACACAATGTCTTCTTTTTTTTCGTTGTGTACAAACTGTTGTATGTTGAGGTTATTGGCCTAGTGTGTTCTTCCTTGGTCCTGCTATATATCAATATATCATCAAAATACACCACGACAAAAGAACCAATAAAAGGACGAAGAACCTGGTTCATAAGCCTCATAAAGGTGCTAGGTGCATTAGACAACCCGAATGGCATAACCATCCACTCGTATAAGCCATCCTTGCTCTTAAAAGCTGTCTTCCACTCATCCCCTGGCTTGACTCGAATATGGTGGTAACCACTTCAAAGATCTATCTTGGTAAACACCTTGGAACCCTCCAGCTCATCAAGCGTGTCCTCCAAACGAGGAATAGGAAACCTGTACTTTACAATTATCTTATTTATGGCTTTGCTGTCAACACACATCCGCTATTGATTGCCCTTCTTAGGAACAAGGAGGACTGGTACTGCACAAGGACTCATACTCTCACGAATGAACCCTTTTTTCAGCAAGTCTTCAATCTGCTCCCTCAAAATCTCGTTCTCCTTGGGACTCATGCGGTGCAAACTAGCTCCAGGCACCAAATCAATCTGATGCTGAATGTCCCTCATAGGTGGTAAGTCGTTGGGCAACTCATCTGAAATCAGCTCTTCAAACTCTCCCAACATATTCTGCACTTCCTTAGGGATCACCATATCTTCCTTTTCTGCAGTCAACAAACCTTTAATCACCACTGGACAGAAAACTTTAGATTCTTTAAAGGCTTCCTTTATCTCAAATTCACTGCTAGACAAGGTCAGAAAACTCTCCCATTTCTTTCCACCAGACTTCTCAAATTGTAAGACAGGAGACATAGCAATTTTATGACTATTCCATATAAACATCATCACATTATCTCTGCCTTTGTAAGTCACATCCACATCATATTTCCAAGGTCGCCCAAATAAAATATGACAAGCATCCGTGTCGATAATACCACACAGAATGTCATCTTTATAATGCTTACCAATGGATACCGATACTTTGCAGGACTCAGCAACTCGAACCTGTGGACCTTTTTTGACCCACCCAAGGGAATAAGGTGCCTCATGAGGCTGTGTAGGTAACTACAAATACTCCACCAGCTCTTTGGCTACAAAATTTTCACAGCTCTTATTATCCACAATCAAATTGCACACTTTGTTATTAATGGAACAAAGTGACCTGAAAATATTACGTCACTGCCCATCTTCTTTAGGAGACAATAAAACCCGCTGCAACACAATATTAACATTTTCAGGAGACTCCTCCACCGCAAACTCAGCCCCGTCATAATCATCATCTCTTTCAACTTCTTCTTCATCTTCATCATACTCACATATAAGAGCAGCTTGTCTCCTCTCAGGACACACATTAGATCTATGCCCAGGCTTGTTGCATCTATAGCAGACTTCTGTTGTAGGCCTAGCATAAGGATTGTTAAGCCTCTGGTTTGGGGCCCTATTTGGAGCACCACTAGAACTGCTAGAATTGCGAGTCCATTTAGAAGGGGGATTGGAAGCTCTAGAAGCACTTCATGTATTCTGCTGTAAGGCTTTACCCTTGTTAGTTGAGGCATTTACCAAATCTGTGCTCCTTTGGTAGTTATATCTTTGGAAAGAAGAAGCTCGTGAAGGCTTCTCTAACAATTCTGCCTTCAATGCTAGATTTGAAGCTTCTGCCACAGTCCACACAGTTTGCAACCCAATTTTCTCTTGAATGAAAGGCTTCAGCCCACTAATATAACGAGCCACCTTCTGGCCCTCAGTTTCTCCTAGTTCATTACGCTCTGAATAACGTAAGAACTCAGCGGTGTACTCAGCCACTGTCCTAGTTCCCTGGACACATTCAATATACAACCTGTACATAATCTGCTCATAATAATCTGGCAGGAATCTCTCCATCATCGGCTGTTTCATTCTTCGCCATGTTTTAACGCTCTGCTTCCTCTACTTCTTTCGAGTATTCTGCAACTTATCCCGCCAAACTGCAGCAGTACTCTTCAATCTCCAGGCAACATGCTTAACCTGCTTGTGTTCAGGCACCTCTATAATCTCAAAGAATCTGTCCACCTGAAGCTGGCAATCCAGGTAATCTTCCACACCCAAGTTGCCTAAAAAGAAAGGAATTTCAGCCTTGACTTTGTAATCCTGGTCAGCTTGTCCTTGTTGTTTAGGTTGCACAATTTCTTCTTCAGACTCAAATTCTAAATCATTATCAACAACTTCACCACTTGGACCCTAACTCGCTAGCCTCCTTCCTCGCCTCTATTCCGATTGTTGTTGTTGTTATTGTTTTGTTCTCCCACCAATCCACGAATTTCTCCAATCTGATTGTTCATGGTGTTGATGGCAGCGGTAAACGCTGCGGTAAGAGAAGTGGTAAGAGCATCAAGATCTGCTTTCGTAACTTCACCCATTGCTACCAAGGTAAATAGGAGAGACAGGGAAGACCTGCTCTGATACCACCTGACGCAGTCAGAATAGTAACCTAGGTTTACAAGAAATAAACATAAATGTTAATGCTCAGAATACCGCCGTAGGGAGTCGGCTTCCGATAACGTGGACAGGAGTCCAATCTTCCGATATGTGTATGTTTCTGAAACTCCCACTAATCTGTCAAGAGAAATACAACGGCGTCAAGAGGGGAGACCGTGGTTGGCGGTCTTCGCTCCTCCGATGCTAAAGTTAAGCAATGTACTTGTATTGACAAATGTAGCGGTGAATAGATGTTAAAAATGTACCTTTTATGAAGAGAGAAAAGTGGACCTTTTATAGGTGAAAGAGTGAGTTACCTCACTCTTGTTTTCGATGGGGGACTTATGTACCTCAGTTTGCTGAGTTTTGGTTCTTTTCTGCAGAGCCAACTTTGGGTGGCTTGTGTCGGCGTGTCGAGGCGTGTTCCGGCCTGGAGTTGACTTGTTGGTGGAGGTTGTCATGCTGTGTTTCCGGGGGTTACACTATATAAGTCATTCCGACAGTGTGACATGGTCAAGTCTTGAATGCTTATTATGGCCGGCAGATGCTATGCATGTACACTAAACAAAGAGTTCTGGAGTCAACCAGAGATAAAAGAGAAAATTCTCTATTTGATTGATAATAAGATGAAAAGATAGTTCTGCAGCCGTTTAAGGTTGCTTTTATATGAGAAAAGAAACTCTAGGGCGACTAACAATGAAACCCTAAAGCCCACGGGTAAAAATAAAACAAACAAAAAACAAACTAGGAAACCGAAAATTCTGAAAAACAGTCAATTGCATTTTTGAGGCCCTAAACGACCCCGAAAGCCCGAAAAGGCCCACACTTCATAGCCTAACTATGTGTTTTGTTCCTAGCGCGATTTCCTTTCCGGAAAGCTATGGCACGATCGAATCGGACACCAAATGCGAAAGTTGCAATAGTAACTTTAGTTTTTCTTTTCCTCCTTTTGCACAATCGAATTGTTCTTCAAATCGGGCTGCCATTCGTTCTACATCAGTAAGAAATGTCTTGTATGTTTATTAAACCAGATGCTAATTGTCCATAAACACAGTGTTTAATCAATATTTCACATTTTCACGTGTTCTTCTCATGCTCAACCTAGCTCGAACAATTCAAAGATGAAGAAGAGGCGATGAAGCATATTTGATACATAAAATTGGGCCTTTGACGTGAATGAACCCTTTGACGTGAAGAAGGGATCAAAAATCTATATATATATATATATATATATATATATATATATCTCCCCCTATCTCCACCCCCTCTCACTACTTCGCACTGCTCTTCAGTTTTATATGCATTAAACGGATCAACAAAATTTCAATTGATGTCCATTTTTCTTATAATGTACCCATGAATTGCCATATCACACCATTCTCGTTACTAAATTTGAATGGAGGATTGGAGGTTGAGAAGGAATTTAGAGAGAAGAGGAATGAGAATGAGCATGAATCATTATTTTGAGCCTGATTATCCTCAAACACAAGTAAATTTTTCTATTTCTATCCATTTTTTTCTCCTGATCGACTCCCCCAGCGAAATGAAAATATATGTTGGAGTCATTCCAAATTTTCTCGTGGCCCCATAGAAAAGTGATTCCCCATGGTGATAGGTTGATAGCTAGTAAACACATAATTGGATTCAAATTTGCTCACCACCAAAGTATTGGTAATGATACCACCACTAAATATAAAACTGTCATGTGTTATAAAATATAATTATAGTTAATCATGATGTTTTATTAAAAAAATATAATTTAAGTATTCAATTAATTCTATATTAGTAGTAAAGATGACATGACAAGTTTTAATAGAGTGATATCACCACAAAATAAAAGTAGTGAGCAAATTTGAATCCCACATAATTCCTTCAATTGAGAATTATTCTTTTTATTTTCATTCCCATTACGAGAGCTTTTTTTTTTTTTTTTTTTTCTTTCACTTAAAATTTAAAGAGGATCAAAGGATTTCACTCCTACCCACATGGTGACTTGAACCCATGACCTGATGGTGACTCGAACCCATGACCTGAATTTTAGGTAGTATTCACCAAACCCATGACCTGGATCTTAGGTAGTAGAGCTCCTCAAAATGTTGGGTCCCAAAATCCAATATTTGCAGCGGCTCTTGAAGTCGGCGAGGGACAAAGGAAGCAGACAAAAAGGGCGTGTGCCCAGCGCCCGTTCCAATTGGGCCAGCTCTGTACAGTTCATCAAAAGCCCATCCAAAACAAAAGGAGACGCCGCAGCGAATCGTGTGAACCAAAATGGCACACCATCACGGTCTTCTCTCCCCATCACTCCCAACAACTCCAACAGCATCCCACTCCCAAATTCACACTTCCCTCTCTTCTTCTTCAACTCCAGCCATGGCCTCCGTCGCTCTCGGCGGCGCCGCCGCTGCTACCTCTACTCGCTGCCTCCTCCCCTCCGCCAGAGCCTCCCTCTCTCTCTCTCGCTCTTCTCCTTCGTCTCTCAAATGCCTAGGCCTCGGCTCTTCTCCGCTCATCTCTCACCTCTTCCTCAGCCGCAAAGCCTCGCCGATGGCTTGCTCCTCCAGCCGCGGCTTCGCCGCCGCTCCGAAATGCGCGGCTTCCGATCCCGAGCAGCTCAAGCTTGCGAAGGAGGACATCAAGGAGCTCCTCAAGACTAAGTTCTGCCATCCAATTCTGGTAACTAATCAATTCTGTGACTGAGAATTTTAATCTGCTAATGGCGATCTTCGCGAAACGTTGAGATTGACTGACTGTTTTTTTTTACTGTGGCAGGTTCGGCTGGGATGGCACGATTCTGGAACTTACAACAAGAACATTGAGGAGTGGCCGCAGAGAGGTGGAGCTAATGGGAGCTTGAGGTTTGAGATTGAGCTTAAGCACGCCGCTAATGCAGGTGATTAACCTGAGCTAATTGGAAATAAATTGAAAGTAAGCATTGGAAATGTTGGTTGATGTTTAATTTGAGTTGGTATTTTAGGTCTTGTGAATGCTTTGAAGCTTATTCAGCCTATCAAGGACAAGTACTCTGGTGTCACATACGCAGACTTGTTCCAATTGGCTAGTGCTAGCGCTGTGGAGGTTTGTCTTACTCTAACTCATAGCATTATGTCAATCAATGTAGATTAAACCTTTTTTTTTTTTTTTTTTTTTTTAAGTTTAGAAAATTATTTAAAGGCTGTATTCTGTTGGAATTTTCAGGATGCTGGGGGCCCAAAGATTCCTATGAAGTATGGGAGAGTTGATGTTTCAGCACCAGAGCAGTGCCCAGAAGAAGGAAGGCTTCCTGGTTAGTAAGATATTTGTGTATGTTTGGGGATTGCGCAAACATAGAAAATCAATACGTAGAAATAAATAAACATGGAAGTGATCGTTTGGTGATCCATTTAGACACCCTTTTTGCTAAGTTTCTCAACTTATTCTTGAAATATTTGTCTGCTGTTTGTTCAGATGCCGGCCCCCCTTCACCTGCTGATCATCTACGTGAGGTGTTCTACAGAATGGGGTTAAATGACAAGGTGAGTTAAAGTTCTTTTTACAGCTTTCTGGACATCATAATGTGCATGTGATGTCTGCTTATAAAGCTGTTTGATGTGTAGGAAATAGTTGCATTATCAGGGGCACACACTCTGGGGAGGTCCAGACCTGAACGCAGTGGTTGGGGCAAGCCAGAGACAAAGTATACGGTATTGACTTAGCATTAACATTTCATCTTCAATAATGAACAATTTTAATGTGGCTTGAGTTGGATATTTTCCATTCCAGTGGTTTGTTTGAGGATTTGAGATTTTACAGTCAGTTTATGCACATATAGAATGGATAAATGTTTGTTTACAATGTTAACATTGATTCTTTAGCATAGCCGACCTAGGAAAGCATTTTATTTGAAGAACCCTTCATTAGTTTGTACTCTAAAATAGTATGGAAAGATCATTCTCTAGATGTAAATATCACTTTACTTATGTTGTTGTTGATTACTTAGGATAATGAATTCAGGTTGGCCATATGTTAGAGGTATTCCTTAGTAGCAGCAGCTATGATGAACATATTAATAATAAGAACAATAATTTTAATACGATAACTAGTAAGTTAACTACTATTATTTTGCATAACAGAAAGAAGGGCCAGGTGCACCAGGAGGACAGTCTTGGACAGCACAATGGTTGAAGTTTGATAATTCCTACTTCAAGGTTTGAGATCTGAATACACTTAATTTGACACTTCACCCAACACGAGGCTAAATGGAGTTGCAGGCTGGTATTGGTTTTTCTTTTGCTTATTGTTGCTGTTCTGTACAGGATATCAAGGAAAAAAGGGATGAAGATCTACTAGTGTTGCCAACTGATGCTGCTCTTTTTGAAGACCCATCATTCAAGGTAAGACATAAATAGAATTGAGCGCGAGGCAGTTTAATTCTTAGATGTGATGACATGGAAGTTTAACATAATTTTCAGGTATTTGCTGAGAAGTATGCTGAAGATCAAGAAGCCTTCTTCAAGGACTATGCTGAAGCTCATGCTAAACTCAGCAATTTAGGAGCCAGATTTGATCCTCCAGAGGTTTGCTAGCTTTCAATCTATTGTTTTCTATTTATAGGATTGAACTACTTGTACAGCCAGTTTAATTACCACAATGCCACATCCATTTTTAATGCTTAAGCAAGGGGAATTTAATTCCCAAATTGATTTTCATTAAAAAGGAATTAGAAAGAAAAAGTTGACATGGTGATACGCAATTTTTTTTAACAGTTTCATTGTTGATATGCTTGAGCACCGTTTCATTGTTTCATATGTTTGAGCACCGTTTCATTGGATAATAGTCTTAATAGAGCTCAATACCTTTTTCTTTGCCCTAGATATATGTTCTAGTTTTCCTCAAACAACTATTTTTGTTGGCTCTGGCGATTCAGCTACTTATAATGGGCACCCAAAACTTCATTTGTCCACAGATGTAGAAAATGTTCATTTATTTTCAGTTTGCCTATTTGACCTTCTTAAATTTGATGATCAGGGTATTGTGATCGATGATGGTGCACAATCTGTACCGGAAAAGTTTGTGGCAGCTAAATACTCATCTGGCAAGGTTGTAAACACGGAACTCTCAACTCCTTGTTCTTTTGGTCAATTATTATAAAGAATGCCTTGCATATTTGAGCATTAAAGACAATTACAGAAGTTTTTATTTTTTATTTTTATTTTTATTTTTGTGTGGTACAAATTTTTCATGGTCTTTAATTTTCATGGTTTTCTGCAGGACTAGAAAAAGAGTCATGTTTTGTAGTGACGTCTCTTTTAATAATACAAGATGAAGCAATTTCAATTCCTGTCAAACTCACATGTAATATAGTTGGAAGTCTTAAATGAAGGAGAAAGGAATAAAAATTCAATAGTATTACCTATGTGAATTGCAGAGAGAGCTATCAGACTCTATGAAGCAGAAGATCCGGGCAGAGTATCAAGCTATTGGTGGAAGCCCAGATAAGCCTCTACAGACAAACTACTTTCTAAATATAATAATTGTAATATCTGTTTTGGCAATTTTGACATCACTATTTGGAAACTAAGTTCTGGGTTTTTGTTTTTTACCAATGGAATTGTGTTGTTATTTTACACTTCATACTGATATCACAAAGTGATCCCAAAGGTTATATGAGATTTATCTGCTAATTTATACTCAATTTCATCCATGATTTCAATCAAGATCAGTACTTCAAATGTTCTCTGTGTTTGAAACTTCTGCTGAACACTGTTGACCTGTGTGATAGTTGGACTCAGTTATATATACATATGTATACGTACATGTGGCTCCAAATGTGTTAACTGCCCAGAATTGCACACATTTTTGGTTATATCAGAGGAAGTTGAGCTATCTGAGAATTGCATTGCACCGTCATTGAAAACTCATCTTCCGGTAGCTTAATGGCGAAACTTTTGTTCTTCCACTGGACAGAAGAATGTTCATGGAAATTTTGAAAGGTTATGAGATACCAATATCACTCAAAATGAATGAAGTGTAATTGGCTGAATGATTCATTGTATTTTCGGTGTTGGTTTCAACTTACGCTGGTACATTATTCTACTCTGCAACAAGGAAATCTATTTGATATTTTTTGCATTCTGAATCTAGCAGTGGCCAGTATGCAAATCTTACCGGCAATAGTTTTAACATAAATATGTATGTAGTGATGGATATGAGTCAAGCCAATAGCCATTGACATAAGTTGACCTATGATGTCGTTCACTTTATGCAATTCGGGAATACATACAGATAGTTATATGGTGGATGCCGTTAGTTTATGGATGTGTCCCCGGTCCAGTTAAAATGATACGCTAATTGCCCATGTCCAAACTTGCAAGTAATAATATTCCATCAGTAGATTGAATATCAGTTTTTGAGGATCCATTCTTTGCTGGCTTCTCTGTTGATGTTCTCTTCTGTTGGAATTTGCTGATGATTTATTCATACTTGTTGTCTTGTTGGTCTAGGGAGTCTCAGCTTTCGAAGGTCTCCTGCCATTAGTACTGAAACATAGAGTATTGTCTTCTATTCGATTCGATGTGAGGTGAGGTGAGGTGAGTTGAGAGTCTCATCAGCTCGAGTCTGTAAAGCAATCTTAATGCATTGTACCCAGGTTCCTAACCCATCCAGAGTAGATATTCTTTCTTGGAGAACAAAATTTACTCTCCAACTTGGGCGTATGTGGCAACATAAAAGGCAAGATAATCACATATAATCATATTAATTACCAGATTTCCTTTCCTGGAATAGAATCTAGAGTAGAGATTCTTTCTTGGAGAACAAGATAGTCGTTGCTCCTGTATAATTGTACTCTCTTATTCTAGAGTAGATACACAGAAAACACTAGGGCTCTGAATCATCTGACAAATTTGTGTCTGTAACCAATAATCATGGCGGTTGCAGCAATCGGAACGGCTTCGCTTGCACCAGTCTTTCAAGAACTCTGCGATCAAGTTACCCAATCGATGGAGAAGAATCGCAAGTTCAAAACTCTCTTGGGCTACTTGCAGTGCTCGCTCAACTCCGTGAAAGAACGAATCATCCAACCTATAGAAGAAAAGCCCGAGAATTTCCCAGATGAACAAATTGAAAGTTTGATGATACTAGTGCAGAAGGGCCTAAAGCTAATAACTGAGAAGTTCTCCAAGCTCCGACGTTGGGACCTCTATTTCTGCATGGATGATCACACCGTCGAACTTCTCGGTTTGGATAGTGTTCTCAGAGAGCTGATGGAGCAGTTTTGGGTAATGGAGTTACGTGATGTGAATGACATCAGAGGCTATATGCAATACTCGATGAGCCCCGAAGTGTACAACTTGTTGAATGAAAATCTTCAGAGAATCGTAGATACTTTTGAGAAGGCATGGGAGTCGGATACCATGGCTCCGGAGGAGCCAAATCATGAAGAGGAAGAAGGAATGGAACAAGCAACGCTGTTGGTGTTTGAGACATTGTTTGAAACGGTCCATGAAGTGTTGAACAAGAAGAAGACGCCTGTGATGTTTGAATTGCTGCTTGGCGATATTTTTGACAGACTCTTATTGTTGAAACCCTTTATGGAAAAGAAGGCAAAAGCATTTGATGGCACAGACGAGGAACTAAGAAATTTCAAAGCAAAGATGGTGAAAGGGGTGGAGATTGTTCGCAAGAGCTCTGGGTTTGGTATGTGGGGTGGCTACAATAAGAGAAAGTATGAGTGCATCAACAACCTACTCGGACTGAATCAATCTCTTGAAAGACTATTATGTATAACGAGATGGGTGGAGGCAAGGAAGGCGAGGCATTACTTGCTTTTCCTGAAATATTTGAAAACGGCTTCCAATGAATTAAAAAGCAGTTATCTGGTGCAGAATCAAACTGAGAGAGCTGATGGCAAAGAATGCGAGGAAGGCCTAATTGAAAGCAGTGTTGTGGTGCAGGATCAAGCTAAGAGGAAGGCCTTGGCTTTTAGGATGATGGTGGAGACGGCTAATGAAATTAAATGCAGTGGTACGAGTGGTGCAGAATCAAACTCTCGGTTTGCTGATTTAATGTGATCAAAGTGTCAATGGTAGTGGACTTCCATAGCTAGTTTTTTTTTTTTTTAATGATTTCTGCATGTCTTTATACTGCAGCTATGCATTGTGTTAGCACTATCAGTTTGGTCAGTGATAATTTTGATTCTATCTTTTGGTTTTCTTTAGTACATGTGTTCAGTTTGCTTAAATATAGTGATTTGCTCAAATTTTGAGCCTTGGCTTGGAATTTTTATGATAGGCTCATATGAGAGCCGTCATATAATTTCAGAGTCGTCATGCAATTTCAATGTTTTAATTTTTTTTAATTTTCTGTGGTCACATTAGAAAACTAATATTATATGATGACTCATAATCATAGAGAGTATAACTCTATCAATTAATTAGCTCATATCGAACATTTAGAAGTTAAACCATCAGGTTGCATCAAGTGAAGGGGATAAAGATAATCTTTTAAGGCAGTGACTTGTAGTTACTTAATGGATAATTCTTCAGTTCATCATTTCAGTAAAAAAAAAGCTTTGATCAAATTAGTCAGCTTATTTTTCGTTCATCATTATAATAATAATTGTTTTACAAAATCGAGTTTGTTTTTTAGGAATAGTTCCCCATAGATATGTTTTTCTAAAGATCTCAGCACATGGCCAAAAAACAAAAATTGCTATGTAGTGGATTCTAGTACTTTGTAGACGAAGATGGAATATTCTCACGGAAATGAATGTCATTTTCACTCTTACATATAAAAACCGGGGGGGGGGAGCAAAAAATTTGACCGGTTCAGTAACGTAGAAAACAAAGTCTTATCTTCTTCGGTTCTTCCCCAAATTCAGAAATCGCGAACAAACACAAGAAAACTAGGGTTCCCAAATCAACAAGACTAGGGTTTCTGATTCATCATCATCTTCATCTGATACGTTTCGCCGTTTGAGTCATGGCGGTGGCGACAATCGGAGCGGCGTCCCTCGCTCCGATCTTCCAAGAGCTTTGCGATCAAGTCACCCAATCCATGGAGAAGAACACAAAGCTCAAAACCCTCTTGGGATTTTTCCAGTCCACGCTCAATTCCTTCAGGGACCGAATCATCCAGCCCGTTCAAGAAGGCCAGCAGATTTTCCACGATCAAGACGACAAGATCGAGTCCGTCGTCGTCGAATTGCAGAAGGGAGCGAAGCTAATCGCGAAGGTCTCCAAGCTCCGGTCTTGGAGCTATTTCTGGCTGGACGAGTACACGGAGAAGCTTCTGGAATTGGATAGGTACTTCAGGCGTCTGCTGGAGACGACTTGGGTTCGGGAGTTTAGGGTTGTGAGGCAGCAGAATAGGGATGTTAACCACCTGATGGATGGGATGCTTCGGAGAATGTTTGATGCTTATAAGAAGGCCGTGGAGGCCGAAACGGTGCCGTTGAGAGCAGAGACGGCGGAGGCGGCGGTGGAGGAGGAGAGGGGAGTGGGGAAGAGGAAGAGGCGGCGCTGGTTGTGTTTCGGAGGTTGTTTGAGGCGGTGAGAGAGGCGGAGGAGAAGAACGAGGCGCCCAGGATGTTTAGGTACCTGGTTTCGGATATAGAGAGCACATTGTACTCGTTGCAGCCGTTTTTGGAGGAGATGGCGGCACACAACAAGGTGTTGGACCGGCCCAAGGAGGAGGTGAGGAGTTTCAGAGTGGAGATGGAGAAGGGGGTGGAGGTGGTTCGGAGGAGCGGTGGGGTTGGTAAGAAGTGGGAGGGATACAGCAAGAAGAAATATGAGTGTATTGATGGGCTGTTGGGGCTGAATCAGTGTCTGCAGAGACAGGTGTGTATTCTGAGATGGCAGATGGCCAAGAATGCGATCCAGGCATTGGATTTGGTGAGGAAAATGGAGAGGGCGGTGAATGAGATCGAAAGCAATGTGGGAGTGCTGGAGCAAGCTGGAGTTGCTAGCACAAGTTGATCAGGACTCAAGGATTAAGGTGACAATTGGAGTGTACATCCCTCTCATCTCATAGCTTGTTTAAGTTTCTAAAGTTGTTGCTTATTGCCTTGTGAATACTGAATACCCTTATCATTAGGACTTTAGGAGTGTATAAGCAGGTTGCTTCAGATATTTTCTTTTAAAAAAGTGCCTTATATTGCAGCGGTGAAGTTTCTGCGTCATGTAGTTAGCGTTGTGCAATTGACTTTATGTACTGGTCTCATCCTGAAATTGTAAATGTACTGACATGGTTTTCTTATATATATGTTCCGTTGTTGCTTATTGCCTTTCTGGTCCGCTTATTGGTTGGTTGTTTCTATTCCTATGTTCACTTGGTTAATCATTGTCGATTTCCTTATTACTGATTTGCCCTGCAAAGATCGCAGTGGTTATTGTAATGGTCTGGAAGCATTGCAAATTTGCACCCACCCTGAGTCCTAATCCATCCACCCTTATTGAGGCTCGTGAGTATTTGTTGATGAGAATGGAATTAAGAATCCCTTTTAACGGGGAATATGTAATTTGGGATTGTAGGTGTTATACTTATTTCAGGGGTAGAAATGAATGGCTTTCATGTTAGAAAATGCTCAGAATACCATAATCCACTACCTAGGCCTCCATTCTGCAACCTAAAGAATTGTGGACTCTGAATGGCCCAGGGATGGGAGCTATAGTTTGTTCTCTGAAGAATCTAGTGTTATGAATTTGTGATTAAAGGGCAGCGAGTTTTAATTCCTGTAGGTTCTATGTTTTAAACAACCCTGGTGAATACCATAATCCACTACCTAAGCCTCCATTCTGCAAATTACAAGATAGAAAAACTAGACTCATATCCGCACCATCGCCCCCAGCAGACCGGATTAGTATGAAACCTTATTCCATTGGATGCATGCATAGACTAGGACTTTACCATATGGAAAATAAACGACAATCAAAATCAGGAAAATTATGCTAGTTTCTGGCGTTGCTTTTTGAGAATAAAAGGACAGAACAGCTGATACAACGGGGATTCACACTAGATAGCCTCTGGATAGTGGATATGAGCTGAGTAAAACTTCCATATCTGAACGTTGGAGAACTTGCCTACCACCTTTAAGCCCCTGTGGATTTTTTTAACCAGACGTTCTTTCTGTTTTTCTGGTCTGAAAACCAGACGTTCTTTCTCCACGAGGTCCTCAAGTCCCTTGCGTTCTCCTTTGATCCATGGTTGGAGAGGGTCAAGCGTGGACTTGAAATTTCCGATGAGGCATTCAAACTCGGTACAACTCTGCATTGCTTCCTCAACTCAACAGAAGCTCAAACAATGGCTGGAACTTGTTTGAAGTTCTTGTAATGGCGGCTGCCATCTGATGGTCTAGAATTCCACCGAGTTCCAGCCATTTGATTATCTAGCATTTATATCTAGTTAACAGGCTGATTATACAAATAAATGAAAGTGAAAAAGTAAAGTAGAACTTAAGAATGTAGCCCCATTATCGGGAAGAGTAGTGCTACATACACCAAAAAATTATATAAAAAAACTAATATTAAATTATGTGGCGTCCGCGTCATCACATTCAAAATGAACAATTTTCAGCATATCTAATTATTTTCATTTTCAAATTAACCTAAAAATGTAGTATAAGGGGAAATGATCAGTTACCCAATTTCAGCTTAAAAATTGTCAACTTGCTCCACTGAGAGTTTTTTAATCTCATTTACCTTAAACACTCTAAGAGATTATTTCCCTATTACCCAATTAATTCTTTTTTATTTATTTTTGGGACTTTTTTGCCCTCTCTTTCTTTCTCACTTAGAGAGAGAAGTCGTCGGATACCTTGCCGGACTCCTGTGACTAGTAGCCGACCACCGACTCTGGTGACGGGAATCCGGCCACCGGTCACCGGTCACCAGAATCCGGCTACCGGACTGGTGACCGGATTCTTGCGTTTGAATCTATTGCCCCCTAATAATATCCAATAACCATATTATTGCTCCCTAATAATCATATTATTGCCCCCCAATACTCATATTATTGTCTCTCAATAATCATATTATTGCCCTCCCAGTTAAATGCATAAACTCTCAAAACAAAAATGAATACACTACAGGCACAATTGATCAATTTATATGCATATTATTGCCCCAATAAATATTTTATTACCCCCTAGTAATATTATTATTACCTCCCAATAATCTTGTTATTGCCACGAATACCCACTCATGTTGTTTAAGGCTTGTTGGAACAAACTGGCATTTGGTGTGAACATGGAGTTTGAATCAATATTTAATGCGACACCATATAACATCCCAGTGTCCCTATTACTAGTTGAGTATACCAATTTCCAGATGTAGTATTAGAGAACACTAACGTAGGTTGACTACCCAATCCTCCGCCTTGAAATTCAAACGCTGGAAGGCCGTCAATTTCCACGATCTGATCTAGGGGCTATCCTCCATTCGACGGCTGTGGCTCGTGTGGAAGCGCCTTGTCCCGGCGACTAGGACAAACAGCCCTATCCTGATCATTACCGCCATGATCGACATAATCGCGCTGCCATGATCCACATAATCGTGCCGGCTGCTCGTGGAAAACAACGCCACATAAGCTCTCATTCTTGGAAAACGACGTCGGTTGAAGGTTCAGGAAGATTGCACCGAAAGACGAAATCGGACAGGTCAAGACATTAAGGTCCGATGCTCCAACGAAGAGGAGGAGAGAGAGAGAGAGAGAGAGAGAGAGAGAGAGAGAGAGAGAGAGAGAGAGAAGAGTGTAATTTATTAATAAAAATGAGGGCGAAATTGTCAATAGATGTAAGATTTGGTAAATGGAATTAAAAAACTCTTAGTAGAGTAAGTGGGCAATTTTGAAGATGAAATTGGATAAGTGGTCAATTAAGAGAGTCTTGCTCCACCAACATCTCTTCTTTTCATCCCTGGTCATGTCTAATTTGGAGCTACTGAAAGAAGTTAAGTGACGACCATTGTTTGCATTAGCTAGTTTGGATTAGATTTTCATTGTTAGAGACTTTAATGTAACTGTTAGCTTTACGAATAAAATTTGAGTTTTTTTCATATCGATTCCATTTTAATTCTGAACTCTTTTGGGAATGGACTCTGGAGAACTTCATTGTCTCGCGGATAGTGTAACTACGCACACGATTCTCTACCATAGGCAACTATTCTTGGAGATGTTGCCTACGCATTCCTCTGTGACTACGATGGCAGGATCATCAAGTTTAGTTCAAGGACGTGGCAAAACTTTGACATTGAGGTAAGTAACAATACACTGAAATCGTTAAAATGAAGTATCCATCCTTGGCTAATGAAAGCGGAACCTGAAAACTGCCATAAGCTTTCGCTCATTGAAACGATGGCATAATAAACGGCATGTCCGACGACCATGCCTAGAGAACCGATTGTCGGATGGAAAGTGAGCAAATAGAAGTGTGTCAACACATACCAATAGGCTGCTAGGGTTGTTCTCTTCTGGTTTTTCTAAGACCCCATGCCGACTACCCTTTTAAATAGACTGACAGAAGAAGAAAAGAAAAAAAAAGGAAAATTTGTTTTTTTTTTAAAAAATATGTACTGTGTTTTAATTTTTTATTTATGTTTTATTATTATTACTTTATGTTAATTTATTTTGAATCGGGAAACAATAGCGTCGGCTACCAAAGAGAAAAAATGAAAAAAAAAGGTAAAAAAAAAAAGGAATGCGCGGGGCAAAACGAGACAAAAAATGATTGCGGCGTCTGTCAAAGTTTGGATACGGTGACTTATTCAGCAACGTGCGTATTCCTATACAAGATTAGACGTCTAATGCTTATTCTTAAGCTTAAGCAAAGAGAAAAATGATTAGAGAGAGTGATGACAGTAAACCTCTTAAGAGGAATGTCGATCATAAAATGAACACAAAGCTGCCTGAGTCTACTCTACGATGTGAAACCTTAAAGTTCAACCATGGCAGGGTGGGAAATAGTAAGACGATCACTATTTTTCATTAATATCTCTATAAGTCTCATGAACTAGTTGTCTGTTCATATTTGCCCCTTGTTTTTTTGTTTCATTGAAGGTTAATGATGAAGAACTTGTTAGATGTTATGAGGTGTTTCATGAATTTTGCGAGAATCATCGGAGCAAATACCAGGAAATGCGAGCCGTTTACTTTAAGCAAAGCGCTCAGTTTTTGAAGGACAATGAGGCATTTTTTTGACTCGGGAACATGTTCACCCGAACAGAGGTGTATCAAGGCTGATAAGACAAATCCCAAAATCAGAGTGAGGAAATTGTTTTGCAGAATTGAGGAAAGGAAGATTAAGTCTAAGGAAATAGACTTCAGGCTTGGTCAAGCCCGGTTGGCAGAGTTTGAAGCTGCATTGGAGAACATAAAATGAACACAAAGTGGCCTCAGTCTACTATGCCATGTGAAACCCTAAAGTTCAACCATGGCAGGGTGGGAAATGGTAAGGAGCGCGATCACTATTTTCCATTTAATATCTCTATAAGTCTCATGAACTAGTCGTCCGTTCATATTTATCCGTTATTTTTTTGTTTCATTGAAGGTTAACGATGAGGAACTTGTTAGATGTTATGAGGCGTTTCATGAATTTTGCGAGTATCATCGGAGCAGATCCCAGGAATTGCGAGCTGTTTACTTTGAGCAAAGCGCTTGGTTTTTTGAAGGACAATGAGGCATTTTTGTTGACACGGGAACGTATTCACCCAAACGGAGGCTTATCGAGGCCGATAAGGTGAATCCCAAAATCAGAGTGGAAACTGTTTTGTAGAATTGTTGAAAGGAGGATATATAGGTATCTTAGAAGAATGTTAGACTTCTTGTGGGGACATGAAGAAGGTAGAGTGATTGAGGAGCGATTCCGCGAACTCACGTATGTGACTGGCCTGGTAAGGACTGTGAGGTTAAGAGAAGACTATCAATGGATCTGGTAGAGACCTTGGAGAAGCCCTTATTATCATCAAGTAATGTACGTAGAGTTGCCTCTCAAGCAATCTAAAGAGCAGTTAGTTACAATGTTTCCCAGGTTGCTTGATCTTGTTATAGCGGAGAAAAAGAGTACCACTACTGCGATGTTTAAACCCCTTTTTGGAGATCTAAACTCCACACTGCAGTCCTTATTCCTTAAAACCCTTTGCCGAGAAGATAGAGGTATTGGATCTCTCGGAGGAGTAAAGGATATTATAGCACTAATGGAGAAGGGTTTCGAGCTTGTCCCGAGTTCTCCTGGTGTTGTGCTGCGCAGCAGCTACTACAAAAAAGCAAGTATACATGAACCAACTTCTTGAACTAAATCATTCTGTTCAGAAACAGTTGAGTATACTGAGAAAGCAAATGGCAAGTGATCAGCAAGGAACAGGTTTCGTTAAGAAATATAGAGGTGTTGCTTAGCAAGCTTGAAACGAGTACTCTAGCTTGTGATACCAAGAGAACAAGCTAGGTATGCCATCAATCAGACAAGGGATGGGTTTTACGGGTACCCGCAGGTAATTTTTCCTTTTGGGTATCTGTTAACGGGTATGGGTATGGGTATGAGTAATTATAAAATATCTGTATAAAAATGGGTTGGGTATGGGTATACCCATGGGTACCCGAATTTTACCCATATACCCATATAAAATTGTAAACCATACCCAAATACCCAAATCCAGTTCCACCTAGGAATGGGCAAATGGGGCCGGGGGCGAGGGCAGGGTTTCCCATTACCCATGTAGGTTCCCCGTTTCTTTTCTTTTTTTTAATTGAGAACTATTATTTTTCAACCAACATATGGGGCATTTTTATAATTTTCTTATTCTAAAAAAAAAAAACAGAAAACCTATACGGGGTACACACCCTCAAGTCTTCAACGAGATGAGCTGCCATGACTGGAGGTGTTGTGCAGCCAAAACTCTGAGACCCAAAATGTAATGACCGAGATTTTTGGTATTAATTCTTGTTTGGCGTAAATGGGGATCCGACCGTTGAATCTTCGTATAATTTTGAGAGGATGATCCTAAGGGCGATCAGTGAGGATCCGGCGTAATTGTGAAAAGACGATTCAAAAGGCGATCCATGAGGATCCGACCGTTGGATCTTTGTATAATTTTGAGAGGATGATCCTAAGGGCGATAAGTGAGGATTCAACCGTTGGATCATCATATAATTATGAAAAGACGATTCAAAATGTGATCCATGAGGATCCGACCGTTGGATCTTTGTATAATTTTGAGAGGATGATCTTAAGGGCGATCCGTGAGGATCCGACTGTTGGATCATCGTATAATTTTGTGAGGATGATTCTAAATGCAATCCAGGATGCTCCAACCATTGGATCTTCGTATAATTTTGAGAGGATCTTAAGGGTGATCCGTGAGGATCCAACTGTTGGATCATCGTATAATTGTGAAAAGACGATTCAAGTATTGCTTCCTCGTGACTAAACCAACAATTTATTTCTTAAACAGTGTCTCAAGTATTTGAAATACTTAATCGACCAAAATAATGATGAAAACAAAAAGAATATTTTTTTTTTTTGGTCAAAAAAGGAAAGGAAAAAAAATCTGAAAAGATAGAAAATAGAAAATTGAAAAATTGAAAAATAAAAAAAATCATATAGAGAAAATGACTAATGCTTGGGCGGGGCGGGGAATCCGCCATTTGAAAATATCCCCATATGGGGAATAGGGGCGCTTAAATAGTGAGTCTTAAAAAAATATATATATATCACAGCCTTTAATAGGCTGAAGGCCTTAAATTTATTATATAAAAAATATTAAAAAAAATAAAAAACTCTGCCCATATTGAAAACGGGTAAATTGGTGGATATGAGTTTACCCGTTTAGAAATGGGTTGGGTAAATACTTATACCCGTGAATTATTTGATGGGTATTACCCACGAATTATTATTGGGTGGGTATTATCCAATGAGTATAAATGCCAACTCTAAATGAGACGGTGCTTCTTACTCAAAGTTTAGCACGAGCATGACATTTAGGTTTGCCTAATAATTTTCTGTATTGATTATACTATATACGTATTGATCTTTAGAGAAAATTTCACAAACAATACACCAAGTAAAGACCACTAATAAAACTTATACATAATTTTTCAAACCGATCATTTTGGTACACAAAATCTGAATTCCGACCCACTATCTATACATGACGTTAATGACGCCGTTAATTTTATGTCATTTTTCATTTGTCAAGGGGTAGTTTAGTACTCTCTCACTCTGACTCTTCTTTTTGGTCAAAAAAAAAAGTTATTCTCTCTCTCTCTCTCTCTCTCTCTCTCTCTCTCTCTCTCTCTCTCTCTCTCTCTCTCTCTCTCTCTCTCTCTCTCTCTCTCTCTCTCTCTCCACACACCGAAACCCAGAAAACTCTATGACTCCGGCGACCACTGCATCTCTTCCACCTTCCAAATCCACACCCATCAAACTCAATCCCACTTCTAATTCCACCACAACCCTAATTCTAATTCTAATCCCAACCCCATCCCCATCCCCACCTCCGATCACTACCACAACCCTTGTACCCATTTTCCTCTGATACGACGTCGCACTCGCACAGGTCACCTGGAGTAATAAGAACCCAAAGTAATAAGAAGTTGAGATTGGTTCCGATGAAGGTGAGATTAGTGCCTTGCCACAAGTAATAATTAAGAACCCAAAGCATCACAACTTTGGCTACTAATGCACTGGGACTTTGCTCCAGAACAAAGGCACAACATAACAAACAGCATTGACCTGATTTGGAACTTCATCTGGGTCGATCCAAAACTCGAAACCATGAACAACTGTTTTTACCAAATTCACAGACTCCTCGTCCTTGGTTTCATGGAAATGAAAGCAACGGTCCTTCCCTTTATTCTCCTTCATCTCCACACTCCTTTCCACCCACTCTTCTTCAGCTCCTCCACATAGCTCCTCCCTACTTCATTCATATGGTCTTTCTCCGCCACAAACACCAACACCTTCTCACACCTGACCCGGCCCAGATCCTCCGCGGCCGGCTTCAACCTGCTATCCTACACCCCTTCATTTTCCTTGTTTATGTAAAGCCACATCTCATCATTGTTGCTTCCGTGCTGTCGCCGCCGACGAAGACGCGGTTCAAGTCTGCGTACTCGTTTAGCCATTGATCCGGCCTGGTTCCGTTCGCGTGGGTGGCGACCCATTGGAGAGAGGCCCAGGAGTCCTCGTAGCAAGCAGGTATGGGCCGGGTCGGGAAGAGGCCGTACTCGACGAAGACTGCGATGACGCCGACGACAGAGCATATGGTGGAGACGTAGTCGTGGTAGGTGGAGGAGAAGGAGGACACGGTAAGATATGGGTGAGAGAGAGAGAGAGAGAGAGAGAGAGAGAGAGAGAGAGAGAGAGAGAGAGAGAGAGAGAGAGATGGGTGGCCAGAGCAAGAGATAAGGAGAGACCAATTTACCCCTTAAATTATGCCAGGTGGCAGAGGTCTTCACGGTGTTAGTGACGGTGTGTCTACAAAGTGGGTCGGGCTCAGAAGTCCGTGTACCAAAATGATCGGTTTGGAAAATTATGTATAAGTTTTATTAGTGGCCTTTACTTTGTGTACTGTTTGTGAAATTTTCCCTGATCTTTATTATCTTTGCGGTAAGGGTTGTAATCTTTAAAAAAAAAAAAAAACAAGGCTTTTATAATCCAATTTCCTACTCTACGAGTTCATACCTATATAAATGTTCTATACATGTACGTAGTAGCAGTTCATATCACAAATTCAATTATGATGCTACAATTTGTATACTCGTAAAGCAAGGCAAAGGCAAACACCTTTCCAAACCTGAGTTGAACTCCTACAAGGTGATATAGAAAAATGGACGTTGTTGTCCATGAATAGTTGTGTGCAGGCAAATAAAAGAGAGTTTGGATGAATATTTCTAAATTAAATTGAACAAGATTATTCTCCAATGACTATCGATCTAATTTAAAGGGCCTCTAGCTAGGATTTTAGGTTGGCCTTTTTATTCATTCTACCATTACCAAAGTAAGGAAATAGAAGGAGGTCTCCCGGATGGAGACTTTGAAGAACTAAATATACAGATGGCCAACCAGAAAAACAATTTTTTTTTCCCAATGTCTTTCTCTTCTTTTCTCGTCTGGTTAGGTAATATATGAAATAATGATTATTGGTGGAATCCGTTTCCTGCCAGGAGTAGGAAATTATAAATTTTTTTGGGGTTCTTGACCAAACACTCAAATTTGGCCTAATAGGAACTCACTTACTCCACTAAAAGATTTATGTGCCCAATTACCGCATTTAAGTGTGAAATTACAATCTTATAATATACCTAATTAATAAATTACAGCTCTGCCACTCTAACAATAAAACCATTCCCGATCAATCACAGACTCTCTCTCTCTCTCTCTCTCCTCCTCCCTTCTCTAATTTCTTCTCTTACCGGACGGACACACATTCTTCTCGGGTGGGTAGGGCGTGATTTGGGTACGGGTCCTTTGGGCTTTCTTTGGTAGTTTTGGGTGTTTTGGTTGGAGGTTTTGGGTTGTGGTCAACTTCCACTAGCTGCTTTCTTTTGCGGCTTTTCGGCATTGTTGTTGTGGTTGCTCTGCCTTGAGGAATCTCTTTCAAGCGCAGCGCGCTGTAAATAAGTCGGGTTTAATCAGACTCATATCATTGGGTTGGTCCAATAAGCAATGTTTATCACTCATTAATCTTATGTGAATTTAAGTCTAGCACAATGGGAACATACATAAGCTAGTGGCAATTGTCATTTAGTCTTTGTGTCGTTGTAAGATATAAATTTTGTGTTTTGTAGACCCATATATAGTGTGATTTTATCTTTGATATAGCTAACTATAGTGTATTTTTTATTCTCAATATTATTGAGTAAATAGATGTCAAAAGATTATTGGGAGGCAATAAAAATATTATTGTGGGGTAATAATATGATTAATGGGAGGCAATAAAATCGGATGCCAGATTCCCGTCACCGGAGTCCGGCGCCGGTGGCCGGACTCTGGTAACTTGTTGCTGGATTCCGGTTACCTGAGTACGATGCCGATCACCAGAGTCCAACGAGGTTTCCTACAACTTCTCTCTCTAAGTGATAAAGAAGGAGTGGGCAAAATTGTCCTAAAAATAAATAAAAAGCAATAAAAAAAATACTTAATTGGGTATTAGGGCAAAATATATGTAAATGATTAGGTAAGTGGGCAATCTCATAAGATATTTGGGTAAGTGGGGTTAGTGTAGCTCAAATTTGGGTAAATGGATATTTTCCTTATTTTTGAGTTTTTCTATCTCCAATGGAAAAATTACATGTTTTTCGTAATTCAGATCTCGCAGCTTGATTCTCTATTTATAGGAATCTCCTATATTATAAAGGGTGCCATATCAATAACACCAATGGAGAACACCAAGTGCCTAAGGTGTGTCCTGTAACGTTTTATGAAACTATTTTTGTAATACTGAATTGTAGAATGAAAACAGGGAATTAAACTACAAGTTTTTAAGATGTAAATACAAGTTTTTAATATAATCTGAAGCTCTATTTTTTTTCTTCAAAGAGAAAAAATCATTTTTAGTTTCCTCAGTAATCATGAAAGATTGACAATTTTGTTTCATGATCATGAATCCTTTATTGGTTGTTATGAGAAAAGAAACAGAGTATTGTGAAGGAGATTGAAAGAGAGGAGAAGATTTTGTGGATCTATGTGCTTAAAAGTAAAAAAATAAAAATAAATCACTTTCTCTAATTGCAGGGAGGATTGTTTTTAGAAAATAAGGAAAACGTCAAAAAGTCATTTCCCATATGTATTCATAATTTCTGAATTGTTTCCTAAAATTTATTTTCCCTATTTTTCAAATTTAATGCACTAAATGCAAACCACATAAGTTTTTGAATTCGTAAAATAAAAAACAGTATCGTAAAATGATACCGAACGGGCCCTAACAAATCTCGACAACCCTAGGTCTTTCAGAATCAAAGAATCCTGATTTTAAAGCTTTTAAAGTGAAACAAATACGCTGATTTTTCTGATATGGCGGTGGCATCGATCAAAGAGGCTGAAATCCGGCCATTGTTTGAGCGTCTGTTCAAGAGAGTTGAGAAAGCAATGTAGAGTTGTACCGAGTTCGAATCCCTCATCGGAAATTTCAAGTCCACGCTTGACCCTCTCCAACCATAGATCAAAGGAGAACGCAAGGGACTTGAGGACCTCGTGGACAAAGAATGTCTGGTTGACAGGGGCATAAAGGTTGTAGGCAAGTTCTCCAACGTTCAGATATGGAAGTACTACTGGCGTAGATATGATTACACAGACCAACTTGTTCAGTTGGACAGACAATTTAAACAACTAATAGATTTTCTGATGACAAAGGACTTCGAAACTCGTGATTGGCGGCAACAAATCCAACTGGTAGATGAAATGGACAGGACAGGAGACACTCCGCTATAGCAGAGAAGTTAACGCAGCTTAGTAGAGAGAAACTTTCGGAGATGTTAGTGAAGCAGGAAGGTTTTTCTGAGGCCTTGTTGTCATTAAGAAATACAGAGACGACGCTAACAGTGCCTGATCAAATGGAAGAAGAAGAAGCGGAGAGCCTGTTTTGGAGTATTAAACTAATGGAGGACCGGAGTGCAACCATTTTTAAATCCCTCCTTGGTGATCTCATATTGACACTCTGCAAATCAGGAAAACCAGAGAGGAATGATGTCAAGTGGCACTCCAAGGAGGAACTAGAAAGTTTCAGGGTAGAAATGAAGAATGGGGCAGAGATGGTTCGAGAGTGCTGCAAGGTTGGTGAATGGGCCAGCTACAACACAAAGTATAAGTACATCAACGCACTTCTCGGATTGAATCAATCTATGCGGATAATGAAATATGTAGAGTTAAAAAGGCTCGAGTCGGACTGTGGTCAAGGAGATGTAGTTTCTTCAATGGATATAGTGGGGAAAACCACATGAATCATACATTAAGTTTGCAATTGCAATATTAATTAGGGGTATTTCATCGTTGATTTAGTTGTATATCTAAGAACTCTGGTTATATATATATATATATATATATATATATATATATATATATATATATATATGAATGTGTTGGCAATATCAATTTGCTCAGTGATCAATTTTGGTTCTTTTTCATTAGTTGGCTATATTTGTCTTCACTGTACAATGGTGATCTCTGAACGTGTGTGTTGCATACAGTTTGATAAGTACCAACATTCCACGGCTATTAGTTTGGAATGGTATTTTAGTGACTGATTTGTTGTAACCAAGCAATTTGAGACCTGACTTTCAAAGAAGTTGGCCCAGCTACAAATAGCAACTTTCTGAGTTCCAACAAACTGTGAAGCCTTAATTCTAGCTAGATAGGGCTAACCTGTATGCAAATTCCCTCTTACTCTTAGAAAATTGATCACCTTAGTTCATGACAGAGAAGAAAACATTTGCGATGAACTGTTTCAGAGAAAGCTCAGATCGTATCCACTATCCAGATTAGTGTAAAGCCCCTTAATTTGTATCAGCTGTACTGACCTTCAAGGCGGGACATGGGGCATACAAATAGTATTTTTATTCTCAAAAGGAGCAATTAATAAGTAGAAGCAACGCCAGAAACAAGCATAATTTTCCTGATTTTTATTCTCGTTTGTTTTCCCTTGCAAAACTCCTAGTCCCATATGGTGAACTCCTAGTCTATGCATGTGTCTAAGAGGAGTAAGGTTAATTAACCAAAAGAAAAGGGAATAAGGTTTCGTACTGGGCGGTGCGGCGTTGCCGATATAGAATGCTATAAATGTGTGTGTACAAGAAAATTAGTTGGTATCTCAATAAGCTTAGAGCAAAGCAAAAAAGAGAAGTTACTACGTACCCTTCTCTTGATCGAAGCTAGTTTTTCTGTTGTTTGTTATCTATGGCTCTAAACAAAACAAGTTGGAAATTGGGTTTCGATCCACTAAAATGTAACATAAACAAAAACATGCTTGTTAGTTTTCTTCCCTCTCCATTGTATCCGAGATCCTTTTAGCTTTTTTGCCGAAGTTTCCATTCACAATCAACTCAATAATCTTTTTTTTTTTTTTTTTTTTGGTGAATCCGTGGCGAAATGAGGAAAATTTATTAAAGAAAAATTGGAGTACAAGTTTTAGGTAAGTGATAGGACTTAAGTAAGACTTTGAAAGTTGAAGTTGGGTTATGATCAAGGAGATGTTGGTTTCTTCAGCGGAAATGCACGTCAGAGGCGTTTGTAATGATTTAGTTGTATCTCTGACAACTTTACTTTCAGATAGCACAAACCATACATTGTTTGTACCAGCACTAGTATTTTAGCTTGTGACAATTTATAGAGATGGCGTTGGCTGCTCAACTAGTATACAAGCATTTGTTACCCTGCATGATGCCGTTGAGCTAGCGATAGGCAATACTACGAAGTTCAAATCCCTCTTCCTAGGAAACTTCAAATCTACATTGGACTCCTTAGAACCACGGACCAAACAGAGAGGAGAGTTAAGCTTCTCCAAAACCCAAAACTAATCAAGAAGTTGATAGAATAAATGCACAAGGGCATAGAGCTGGCAAGTTATCAAAGTCTTCTAAGTTTAATGTGTGGAAGTACTGTTTCTGTAATAATGACGATGATTACGCCGACCAACTTGTTGAATTGAATAGGTATCTCAGAAGAATGTTAGACTTCTTGTGGCGATATGAAGAAGGTAGAGTGATCGAGGAGCAATTCCACAAACTCACGTATGTAGCTGGTGAGGATCGTGAGGTTAAGAGAAGACTGTCAATGGATCTGGTGGAGACCTTGGAGAAGCCCTTATCATCAAACGATGTAGAGTTGTCTCTCAAGCAAACCGAAGACCAGTTAGTTACAAGGTTTCCCAGGTTGCTTGATCTTGTTATAGCGGAGGAAAAGAGTACCACTACTGCGCGCGATGTTTAAACCCCTCTTTGGAGATCTAAAATCCACACTGCAGTCCTTAAAACCCTTCGCCAAGAAGATAGAGGTATTGGATCTCGCAGAGGAGGAAGTAGAGGATATTATAGCACTAATGGAGAAGGGTTTTGAGCTTTTCCCGAGTTCTCCTGGTGTCGTGCTGCGCTGCAGCTACTACAAAAAGAATGCATACATGAACTAGCTTCTTGAACTGAATCATTCTCTTCAGAGACGGTTGAGTATACTGGGAAAGCAAATGGCAGGTAATCTGAGCAAGGAATTGGTTTCGTCAAGAAATATAGAGGCGTTGGTCAGCAAGCTTGAAACGAATACTCTAGCTTGTGATACCAAGATAACAAGACGGGTATACCATCAATGAGACGGTGATTCTTACTCAAAGTTCAGCATGAGCATGACATTTAGGTTTGCCTAATGATTTTCTGTATTGATTATACTATGTAGGTATTGTTCTTTATTATCTTTGCGGTAAGGGTTGTAATCTAAAAAATTTAAAAAAAACAAACTAAGGTTATTAAAATCCCAATTTCCTACTCTACGAGTTTATATAATTATATGTATGTTCTATACATGTACGTAGTAGTAGCAGTTCACATCACAAATTCAATTATGATGCTATAATTTGTATACTTGTGATTTAGTAAAGCAAGGCAAAGGCAAACACCTTGCCAAACCTGAGTTGAACTTCTACAAGGTGATATAGAAAAATGGACGTTGTTGTCCATGAAACAACTAGTATTAACTATTAAGTGCATGTAAATAAAAGAGTTTGGACGAATGTGTTTAAATTAATTTGAACAAGATTATTCTCCAATGACAATCGATCTAATTTAAAGGACCTCTAGGATAGATCGGCCTTTTGATTCGTTCTACCATTACCAAGTACGGAAATAGAATCTCATAACAGTTACACAAATTGACTATGGGCACCCTCAAACGTTAAACTTCAAATCCAGTATGAAGAAAAATGTCGTTCGTTGATGTTGCTACTTTAGTGGATTCAGGGCTGGCAATATTTTTTTTCTTGGGTCTTTCTAAGGGGGGTGTATTGTATATGGAATTAGTGGAACTTTTAAAGAAATCTATGGAATTTAAAAGTCTGGATGTATTCAAGATAGACTTTTAATAGTCCATGAAAGTCTTGAGGTATTCAACTAGGATTTTTAAAGACTTCATGAATTCCACCAAAATCTAGGGGTATTCAATTAGGACTTTTAAAAATGAATAAAAGTACAGAGGTATTCAAAATATCATTCATACTTACGGAATTAGAAAATCATTGATAATCATGGACTTTGTAGTGTTAACTATACATACCAAACTCTAATAATTTTCCAGCCTACAGACCAAAGATTTCAAAAAGTCTATCAAAGTTTCCTCTTCAAAAAAAAAAAAAAAAAAAAGTCTATCAAAATTCTTCTCTCTACGCACGAAGAAGTTTGTCCTTCATCATCTCTCTTTCTTAATTTTTTGTCTTTTCTCTAATCTTTTATGATATCAACCTTTTTTTATACCCAACATGTTCATTGTAGTTGTTGAATGTGATTTTTGTTTTTTTTTGTTTTGTTTTGTTTTTTTTTTTTCAATTGTGATACTTTGAACCCTAATAGCAATAAAAATGATTTATGAAACCCTAAAACTCAAATATTGTGGTCTAACCCTAAGACCTTGAACCATACTAAATTTTATTTTATTAATTAATTATTCTCATTAATTTGAATTTATATTATGGTTCAAAAAAAGGTTGAACAATTGAATTTCAATTGATTGACTATAGATCAAGACATTAACCGATATTGCTACAATATATGTTAATCAGCGAAAACAAAATTGATGAGAATAATTAACCATAAACATCAAGTGATCTATATTGTATATTTATGTTGTTGGGAGATTAGGAATGAGAACAAACTCGCTAGACAGACTAACAATCATTTATTTGAGTCAATTTCTATTAGAAGATACTGGAGCATTGAAGAGACAACAAGTAATTATTTTGTTTTGTGTTTGGGCTGCATTTGCTTTAATTTTTTTTTTTTTTTGTACATCCTAGGAAATCTGTAAAAGTCATTCATAATAAAGTATATAGATTTTCATGAATCAATAAAAGTCTGTTGCTAAAATCAATGGTTTTAAGAAATCCATAACAGTCTATCAACTTTTTAAAGAGTCTGTGGACTATTCAAAAAGTCTGTCATTTAAAAAAAGTCTGCACAAATCTAAATACAATACACCCCCCTAAATGTACTCGGCAAATATCTATGTACACCCAGTAAATTTTTTACACCCAGCAAATTTATAAAATCTCTAACTACACCCAACAAATTTTCCTATAATACCCTTTTTTAATTAAACCCAGCAAAACCCATAGACCCAGATGAAGAATACTACTCCCTTGTTCTTCTGAGATGAAGAAAAGGAGTTCTAGGTCTTTGGTCCTAAACAGACGGTACAAGCCATAAAACCAGTATATGATTACTTGGTTAGTGATACTGAGTAGTTGCTCCATTGATTTCCTAGCCCAACAAGAAAATACTGCAGTCGTGGTTATCATTACCTAGCTAATGAGATCAAAAGGCTACATCTTCCCCAAACTTCCAAATTCCAGAAGCCCATACATTTATGCATGCACATGTTTGTGTCCATGTGTGTGCATGGGTTTGATAAATAGAAAGAACAAACCAAAGTTGATGGGTTTGATAAATAGAAAGAACAAACCAAAGTTGAAAGGGAATTGAAGAAGATATATACAATTGGGGTACAACCTCCATCAACTGGATCCCTCTCTAGTGCAATTAAATCAGAATCTGATCAACTCTCCGCATTCTCATCTTTTATCTCCACATCATTTGTCTCTAGTCTACCATTTTGGGGTGCATATGTCATGTTTTCATCATTTATCTCAAGCAGACTTAGAAAGTCTTGATAGCTCTCATCTGTTTGAATAGATTTAGTCTCATCATCACCATTGCGGTCATACATGGTAAAACCATTGCACCCACAATTCGCAAAATGAGGAACCTCTAAGCCAGGTCTTTTGTTAGGACGTTCATTTGTCCTATCAAAAGAAGGATATTCAATTTCCCCTTCGCATTCTTATTCACTAGAGAACTCTTTTTCTTTTTCTTCATCTTAGAAGAATGAGGGGGTCTGCTAGGTATTTGATAAACGAAAAGGGTATGGGCATATGAGTTTTGATGGGTTTAATTAAAGAAAAGGGTATTATAGGAAAATTTTTGGATGTAATTTGTTATTTTAGAAATTTATTGGGTGTAAAAAATTTGTTGGGTGTATTTAGATATTTATTGAATACATTTAGAAAGACTTTTTTTTCCTTCAGGGTTGGGTCTAAGTTCAAACCCAATGAACAAAAACATAGATGTTCATTTAGTTCTCACAGTAAACATCTTTCGGTTTATTTACTTCTCAAGCAGAAAATGGTAATTAATCATGTCGTTTGCTCTGGTCAAAGGTAAATGGTGAAAAATGATTAGAAGGCACGGACAGAAAAATGTTAAAGCTTTCCCTGGAAAAGTGTAAAGATTGAGATAAAGAAATCATAGCTGTGTAGTTACCAGCTCCAATTTGGGAGGCACAAATGGTCCATGCCATGATGATTATTGTTCTCGCCAGATCGGAGAGCCTTAAATCCAATCGAGTGAAGTGAACTTGATCATTGCTCTTCTTCAGCCTTTTCTGGATTAAAGCCTGGATATCTTAAAAGTTGCTTCCCCTTTGTATTCTTTTCTCATAAAGTTTTGCCTTTATGGGACTACTGTTCATAGAGTCGATTGAGGGCTTTAAACAGTTAAACTTGAGCTGTGTATTTTGCTCCCATTAAATTTAAGAAATTCATCATCATTATTAGCGACAAAAAAATTCGATCAAATATCTCAAAATAAATAATCATTACCCTTTACTGCAATAGTAAAATTTTGAATCTTCTATTTGGGTAATGATAGGAAAGGAATAAAACCTAGAAAATGTTTTGTCGTTTTGCTTTTGATAATACTGATTAACCTTTGAGGACTAGTGAAGGTCATTTTACATATAATATGATAAACAACAAGAGTGATCATGGGACTAATCAAATCCTATTTTTTCCCAAAAGGTTCACAATTCAACGCGTTATTTGTGATTTGAAAATTACTCAACAACAACGGAAATGTCGATCAACAAGGTTTGATGCTGCCCCGTACGTGAATTAAATAGAATCCATGCCTCGTACATAAATTAATTGACTTTTATTCATGAAATGCAATTCACAAGAAATAACTTTAAAAATTGGTCTTTCATACAATGGATCGATGATATAAGACTCCATGCATGCAAATGCGTTTGACATTCATATACTTGCAAGCCGTTCGTAATCAACTCAAGGTCAACATAAAATAATTTAAATCATAGTGTGATAACTGCATTCAGCTATTTAATTGCCGCATCATATATTTTAAAAATATATATAACCATTATTGGGTTCATATTTTCTTCACTATCAATCATGTGATCTTTTATATGGTTCATCATAGTAGTCCATGTCACATCTTGTTTCTACTTAATTAGTGTAGTTGAGTTTATTAGTATATAAATGACCATACCCACACAATGTAGTCCCTTTCAAAATTTTCTCTCAACCCCAACAAATATGCATGACGATATCCTAACTAAACAGAGCTATATATTAGCATAATCACATGACCAAATGGCCAATGGGGGCAAAAACAATTGAACTCCTACATGTCGATCACCTAACCGCAAAAGGAACCCTATGCAGAAGATAAAGCAAGGCAAACGATTACAAACAACAAAGAATGTTCCAGTTAAACACCGTAATCAATCTTTTTTTATATCGATTAATTAAAAAAAAAAGGTCGTATACTATACATTAAGAAACATGCACCAAATCCAGCATTAGACGACGTTAACATAAACTCCTGAAACGGACAATTACAGGCTTACAGCAACGTACACCGTAAATAAGGGCAAAACTAAATCTATCTTTTAACTCATGAAGAAAATTACAACGCAGTAAATGAAATTAATTAATGTTTAATAGCTAACCTAGAGAGCAAGTAAAACCTAGGGACATCGAGCCCTGTGGATTCAAAGGCCGCATACTCATAAAGGCAGCCCTAGTAGCTTGCTTTCAGTCTGACGAAGATACACGTGAATGGATTGATGTCACTAGCATAGGGTTAAGGGGCCACCATATTAACTTCGCCTCTGTGCACGTCGTTCCCGGTCAGACGACATGAGTATAGGTCCACACTCCACAGCGACCCTACGCTGTCGTTCACGGCATTTCAAGTCAAAGTAGGTCCGCCGTATTAACTGAGTTTTGCTTCATTTACGAAGAATTGCGCCGGTGTCATGGAGAGTACAGGGCCGCACGTTCCCTTCATGCTTAACCTTTTGCAGCGTAGTAACGTTGAAAAGGTTGAAGGAAACTACACGTCGACCTCTACAATTTAACTCTTTAAAAACATACAATAAAACACGTGTAAACACTATTGTACGTGTTTTTAGCTAAATTATGAATCAAATAGCTATGTTGATTCGATTTTAAATAGAAAAAACAAAACAATTGAACCAAAATTATTCTTTTCTGAGTTTATTAGATCAATTTTTTATTTTGTCCGTGAGATGGTGAATTATCCATTAACAAGTTGAGGGGGACTCATATTTCTATATTTTCCACGAAAAGTCAAAAAGTATATTGATGAAGCATAAGTCAAACATTATTGATGTAATGTGGATAGCTTAAGCAAGTTTGCTTTGCTTAAAATACACGTTTGATGTTTGATTCCATCCTAAACCTTCTTCGTCCTTGTCTTCTTCCCAGGTTTAACGTCGATCAGAACTTTCTTGCGTACAAACTACAAAGGAAGGTCGAAAGAAAAAGTGGCGGGAATATGTTATATGACAGAGGCACAAGTGAAATTCAGTTTCAGATAATTGGAAAAGTACGAGAATGCCCTTGTTTAGTTGGAGATCTTCTCAAGTTGACGCGGGAATCTGTTTGGGCCCCACTCTCCGAGTTTCAACCGCGGCCTACTTGCCTACCTCGTAGGGGGGCCTACTAATGCAAAGTGTCGACCAATCCTCCAATCTTGTGGGTGGGTATTGCGGTGGGCCCACAAAATAAAAGCGCCCTTTTGCACGGATTATAGCTGGGGGTTAGCCCAAAGTCGTTGGTTTTAAAAGGTTTAAACCAGCCCAAACTTTTATTTTATTTTATTTTTTTATCGGGGTAGGTTAGCGGTTGTTTGCAACACACACTCATGGAGGGTATTCCAGCAGAGCCGGACTATTCCCTCTAACCTGAGGCACACAACAGGCAATAGGCACAAGGACTCACCCAGCCACTATTGGCCACTAAGCGTAGGAGAGGGGGCTCGAATCCAGCTGTGGGGGTTCCACACCTAGAGGTTATACCACCCCACCGTAAACCAGCCCAACTTAATTACTAATTACAAAATAAAAACAAAATTGAATTTTTTTTGGATGGAGGGAAGCTAAATTTGGATTAGTTATGGCCTTTCTATCCACCTCCCTACTCAATAACAACTCCGGCCCCTTTTTAGGCTTTTATTCATGTCTCAGTCATAGACCAACCACCAAATTTATGGGCTTCATTTTTCTGATCTTGCCAGGATTTAGGGGACTCTTATTGTAGGAGTAATAGGTGTAGAACTCTGGAACCTAATGTGCCGCTATCATACAATTTTAGCAAGGCTAAATAAAAGTCATCATATTTATACTTTTCGTGAATAATATCGTTCATAATGATATCATTTTAGATAGGTTGAAAAATGATAATTTCAAAATCTCAAAAAAAAAAACTCGCTCATACTCTACTCTAGTATTGCTGTTTTAAGTAGAGATATATGATACCAGCACACGTTTTTCACAAGTCTATAATGATTATACTTTCCTAATTTGAATTAACGCCAATTAGCATGGTGAGAGTTACATGTTCATGGCTTAATTAGTAATGCTTGCTTGTGCTTTACTCTTTGCTTTTAGGCATGTTATGGTGGCAACTGGGAAATGATTAAAGAGATTCGATCTGGTTCACCAAACCAAAACAAGTCGATCACGACCTATTCGTTGACGTTTGCTTTACACGAGCTCCATTCACTTTGCATTGCATAACCGATTAACTGCTAAGTTGATCCTAATGAACCAAAAGAAAGAAAAAACACTAATTTGACCAATCCGGTATGAATGAACCTTCAAGAAGGTCAAGTTAGATATCTGACCATTGAAAACGGTACGTAAAGATCAAAAACCATGTGAAAAGGAAACGATCGAGCAGCTATTTGGCTAGACCTGTGTCGTCAAATTTGACGCTTCTGCATACTAAGTTTGATGTAATGAGAAAGTTCGACTTTGTCCTATAAATAAAATTCATGGACCCTAAGTATTTTCTTATATTTCAGAACCCCATTATATTGCTATGGCGATATATGATATTTTGTGTAATATGCGCGCTAAGTTGTCTTGCAAGTTAAGTTTTAATTTATTTATATTGCCATTTAAAGTTTTTGATTATACTCAAAGATTTACTTTCTTATTTATGAGTCGGATTGCGTTTTTACTTGATCAACAATGAATATCATATAAAAAGCACCAAAGACAATTGTTTTGTTCGATTTTCCATTTGGGTTTTTACACACTTTCTCTGTTTTCTCGTATGAATTCATAATTTACTACTCAAACTTATAGACTTCTCTATATTCCTATGCGGATTCTTAATTTGCTAGCGAACTCTACTTTTTCTTTAGATTGAGACAGCGCGCTTAGTTCTTTCTCTTTCATGCCCTCCCTACATCAACTCGCAGGCATTATGATCGGGCCATATTGTGAGTTCTCGAGGTATGCTTTCATTATGTATGTGTATTATATTACTTAATCATATCACGATCCTGATGATTTTATAAATTCTGTATTTATTTAGTGTTTCGTTCCGACTCTTAGATCAAATTACTTACTGTAAAATCAAGTATTTTTCATTAGGCTGGGTTCCAAACTCCGTTTTAAAAAAAAAAAAAAAAATCAAGTGTTTTTCAATGATTATGAAATTCATAATGACGCGTAAAATCAGATGTTGAAGATTTAACAAAACACTCAATACAGATTTTGCGCTGATTGACTAGAGATTTTGTCATTAATAAAAGTTTAGTAGCTTGAAGCAAAAAGTTAAGAACTAAAGAGTTGCAGAGACAGAAGGAAATAAAGGGCAATTATGTCAGAAAATATAGTGGCAGGAGATTTTCACTCCCTTTTTGTCAGCGGTAAGAATAGCAGTGGTAATAACGACAAGCTCTGTTTGTCAGTGGCGGGTTCCACGACCCTTTCTATTCACAGATTCACACCCCTTCCTCTTCTCAAAAGCTCTGTAAATTCAAAACCCTGGAGAATTCTGAATAAACAAAACCCCATAGCCCTGCTCCCTCCTCCCTTCTCAGCCTCTATATCTATAAACCACCCTCACGCATCTCCACGCCCAATTTTGTTTTCTGGGTAAAAAAAGTTTCACATAAAAAAAAAAAAAAAGGTATTCGATTTCGTAAATTAAAATTATATATAATTTCTGTATCTGATAGACGATTGTTCTGTGTCTCTGCGCCTGTGTCCCCTCCTCGCATGGACAGCCATTACTCATCCCTATCCATCTCAACGGTCAGGATTTGTTCCCTCCCCCATCATCGCTCATTTTCATGCACCAAATCACACTCGCTCGCACACCCATTTATTGTATCTCTCTTTTGCTTCTCACTCTCTATCTCTCTGTGTAGCTATAGGTCTCTGTATGAATGCTATTAGTTCTGAGTATTCGTGATCTAGGGTTTTGAATTTCAGTATTTCAATTTTGGGTTTCTGGAAATTTCTCAAGCTGTTTGGCCTTTGCTCACAATGCTTGGTTTGTACGGACAGGGAGGGAGGAGATGAGGTGGGGGAGCGGCGGTGAATGCAGAGGCGGTGGTGGAGTGGCATTGGGTGGTAATTTTGTCTTCTGTTTAGGGGTTATTTGTTTGATGATATGGGCTGTGGTGTCTCCAAAGTAGACGACTTGCCGTTGGTGACTCTCTGCAGGGAGCGGAGGGACTACATCAAAACGGCGTCGGATACCCGCTACGCCCTGGCCGCGGCCCACCTAACTTATTTCCAGTCGCTCAAGCGAATCGGCGACGCGCTTTGCAAGTTCGTTGACGAGGACCTAGTCATCGGCGGCGCCGGCGGGTCGTATTCGCTGCCGGATTCTCCGGTTCTTACATTGCCCTCCGACGAAGGCAAGCCCGGGAAAGGAAAGCCCCAAGGGAAAAGCTCGTCGTCGTCTTCGATTTCACTCTCGCATAGTTTCGAGGACGTTGAAGACTCTCACTTGCACTTATCCGATTCGGATTCTGACTTGGATTCGGGTCATGTCCACATTGAGAGCAGCCCCGAACCGGAGGTACCGTCTTCTTCTTATAATCAGCCTCCGAATTTTGTTTACTCTCCGAATTCATCTGGTGCTGTTTACCCTCCCAATTCCTCTGGTTATGGTTATGACCCGACTTCGTCCGGTTATGGTTATGACCCGACTTCGTCCTTTGGAAATTACCCGAATTCGAATATGTATTACATGAGAAGATCAGAGACGCCGGCGCAGACGTTTTATTATGGAGAGCCGGAGAGATTTCCGGTCCAAAATGGGCCGTCGTCGGATTCTTATTCCGGTTATGGGGGAGGTGGGTTTTTCGGGTTCTCAATGGGCTCACCGGCGGCCAGGGAGGATCCGTATAATGCGCAGCCCGGCCCGCAAAAGCCGGGTCCTCCACGGGAGCCGCCTTCGCCGCCCAAAGCTTCTTCTAGCTGGGATTTCTTCAATGTGTTTGATGGTTATGACAATGGTGGTTACTTGAGTTACTTTCCGGGGAGTAGGTATGGCAATGGGAGCTCGGCGGCGAGTAGTCCTGACTCGAAGGAAGTGAGGGAGAGGGAGGGGATTCCTGATTTGGAGGATGAAACAGAGCAAGAGCAGGAAGTGTTGAAAGAGGTTCGAAAGGAGAAGAAGAAGGCTAATGAGGATAGTGCATTTAGAAGGAATCATGACGCAGGTGAAGGGACTTCTAGGCATAGAAATTTGCAGCAGAATTCGGGTGAAGGGACTTCAAGGGGTGTGCCGAAGCAGACCAGCAGTGAGGGGAGTTCAGGGACAGTTCACTTGCACAGCAGCGAGAGTTCACTGCACTCTGTCCATGAGAAAGAGATAAAGAGCAGTCCTGATATAGATATGTCGAAAAGTCCCGAAGAAGAGCATGTGAAGAAAAAGAGGGTAAGCTTTGAGTTTGAGGAGGCATCGACTATGGATGTTGGATCTTCAAAAGGGAGTAGCTTGACCACATTGTCAGTACACGGTACAAGGGACGTTCAGGAGGTTGTGAAGGAGATCAGGGATGAGTTTGAAACTGCCTCTAGCTATGGGAAAGAGGTTGCCATGTTGCTTGAGGTGGGCAAGCTGCCATATCAGTCCAGAGTTGCTGCTCTTAAAGGTACAATTCTAATGTATTTTTCTCTTGCTACTCTATCATGCATCCGCATATACCTCATGACATTTTTGTTTCTATGGTTGCCCATTTTAATCTAAGAATTGCCTCTGTGTTGCACTGTGGCTCTGCTTTTTTGCTATTAATCTAGTATTTGTCAAGAATATAGAAAAAATGATGAAATGATTACAAGATTATTCCACATTTTTTGCTAGATGTGTCCAAAAGTTCAAACCTTTTACAAAGCAGGATCACCAATGTGCTTACAAGATAATGATTTCTTGCATTTCTTTGTCCTTGTATTCATTTCTTCAGTATTAGATATGTCATTGTAATCCATTGTAATCCAAAGCCTTGGTTTTGATAAGTAGTAGACCTTAGATCATGTTGACTTGAATTTCCAAACCTGTAGATTAGTAAGTGAATTTGGTGCAGATGGTTGTCAAACAGGGTTAATTGAATGTCTGTAGGATACATGTAAAGGAGCTGTAGTTTCAAGATTCCAATTGATTGAACCTTTCCAAAGACACAATCTACATTTATTGTGTATACACTTTACATTGCTGTCAGAGGTTAATTTCTGGACAAATAATGTTATGCATTGATAAGTTTGCTTTGACAATCACACTGCTCCAGTTTCCTAAAAATAGATCTGAATCTTAGTTGAAAGATATCAATCCCATTGTTTTGGCTTGCTAATCTAATTCTATTATAGTTCGTGAATTTTTTATTTTTTATTTTTTTTTATGATCTTTTTGAAAAATCATTACTCTTGCTGCTTTAATAATACTTATGCACCTATATGCAGTGATCTTTTCCAGGATCCTGTGCCTTGTAGCACCTTCCACGTTGGCTTCACATCCTCCGTCGAAGCCATCAATCAGAATGTCTTCCAAGATGATCAAGATGGCCAAAGGGTACCATGGAGAGCCTGGGAAAGATTTCAACCTGAAGTCTGGGAACCTCTCATCGACTTTGGAGAAACTTCATGCCTGGGAGAAAAAGCTATACAAAGAAGTTAAGGTAAGAAAACAATAAAAATGGCTGCCTCTAAATCCAGTTTGCTTAGGACATTCTGACTCAAATTCTTTTCTATATGTCTATATCAGACTATCAGTGTTTGTTGTCAACTTCCTTGACTCTTTAAGTGCCTTATGCATGCTTCTGTCGACAATATTTTAATACATATTGGTCTACCTTTAGGATGAAGAAAAGCTACGGGTTGTCTATGAAAAGGAGTGCAAGAGATTGAAAAGACTAGATGATCATGGAGCTGAGTCAGCTAAGATTGATGCCGCACAGGCTTCTGTTCGAAAATTGCTTACGAAAATTAATGTTTGTATCAGAGCTGTGGATACCATATCGAGCAGGATACATAAGTTGAGGGATGAAGAATTACTGCCCCAAGTAACGGAATTGATTCATGGGTAATGAATTGCTTCAACCTGCTGTGCTGTTTTGTTGTCAGTCATTTTGCATTAGGCCAACTTATAGTCGGCAGTATGTCACGCTTCAATTTCTTTATCTTATTGCCCTTTTATGGGTAATTTGCATATAGGAGTTGATCTGCTAAGGTTTAGTCTCTCAACAGTTAAAAGCTGGTAGTTATCATATTAAGCCTTCAGGGTCCCCACATTGTGAATGTTTCTGCTAGTGATTCATTTTTGGTCCTACTTTAATCTTGCTGTAGTGAATATGGTGCTCTGATTGGGTCACTTTCCCATGCATGATCCCTTTACGCTTTGAGTGATTTATGAGTCGGTGACAGTATAAGTCAATTTTTGTTTAGTTGCAGCGACTTTAAACTGGTCCATGTTTAGTTGCTTCTATATAATGAAGTTCAGGGGAGAAGTTGAAAAGAGACATCCAATTAATCTAGTTTTTCATTTAATTTTGCGAGATTCAATTGTTGATAGTAAGGCCTTTTTATCTGCAGATTGATAAGAATGTGGAAATCCATGCTTAAATGCCACCAGAAACAGTTCCAAGCTATTATGGAGAGCAGAATTCGATCCCTTAAGGGGAATGCCGGCCTTCGGAAAGATTCTGGTTTGAAAGCTACTCTTGAACTTGAAATGGAGCTTCTGAGTTGGTGCAGTAACTTTAACAATTGGGTTAACACCCAGAAATCTTATGTACAGTCCTTAAATGGTTGGCTTTTAAGGTGCATCAATAGCGAACCTGAAGAAACTGCCGATGGAGTTGCTCCGTTCTCCCCAAGCCGGATCGGAGCTCCTCCTATTTTTGTAATATGCAACGATTGGTTCCAAGCAATGGAAATAATTTCACAGCAAGCAGTGGCAGATGCTATGTATGATTTCGCGTCAACCTTACATCAGTTATGGGATAGGCAGGATGAGGCGCAACGTCAAAGAGTGAAGGCAGAAAACCTCTCCAAGGATTTAGAGAACCGACTTAAGAAACTGGGCATGGAGAGGATGAGAAGGGAGCATGGCCATGCAGCATCATCAGACAAATCTGCTCGCTCAAAGACTACTTCGGAAAGTGGAGTTTCAGCACTGGATGATCTAAAAGTGGATTTGGATTCAATGAGGAAGAGATTTTCCGAGGAGAAGGCGAGGCACAAGGAGGCCATCAAAATGGTTAACAGTGCTGCTTCGAATAGTTTGCAGACAGGTTTGATTCCCATATTTGAGGCTTTGGGTAGTTTCACTTCAGAGGCATTGAAGGTTCATGAGCAGGTGAGAGTTCAAAATGTCGGAGGCTCATAGAGAAGTAGCTTAGCTCCTTAATTATATGTATAGTCAGTTCAGTCCCTTTAGATTGATACAATTTAGAATGGTAGATTAGCTAAGAAGAGAAAAGGGCGCTACATACAGAAGTGAAATTAGGCTTTTATGACAGAGGTTTTAGAAGATGCTTAGAAGAAGGAATAGTAGGGTTTTAGAATCCCTTGGGTTGCCTGGAAGTTGATTCATTTCGCGTGAAATTAGGCTTTTATGACAGAGGTTTTAGAAGATGCTTAGAAGAAGGAATAGTAGGGTTTTAGAATCCCTTGGGTTGCCTGGAAGTTGATTCATTTCGCATTTTGACTTGATATCTAGTTCTCCAACAACCCCTTTTATTGTACAGAAAATTGAAAATTCATTCATTGGTTGATAAAATTGGTTTTTTAGGTGGCTGTTTTGTGGTCTGTTTTTGAAATTTGTGGACATCCCCCGTCGCTTGGTGTAGTAGAGAAACTAGGAAGTTTTGAATGAAGGTGCTTTCTACTGTCTTATTCTTGGTTGATTTCTTATGCTTTTGTTGGCGATTTTTGTTAACTTGCGCATTGATGAAATTGTTTAGGGCCGTTATGGTTGTGAACTTGAGCTAGGGGATCTTACCATTCATGGGAGTTTTCAGCTTTCAGTGTCGAGTTAAAACTGCAAATTGATTTCAATATCAGCAAATGGTCAACTGTGAATTGAGTGATTGGTTGCGAATCTTGCGATCAATGCAACAAAGCAAGAACAAAATTTCACTTTGAGGTCTGCATTCCCTTAGCTTTAGTCAATACTTATCTCGCTTTGTCACATTGTCCGCAGTTGGTGCAATGATAGTTAAAATTAAGTCTACATTCAATGTTTCATTGGAAGCAAGTACATTACGATCAAGGATCGCAACTATCCCATCCCTTTCTAATGAATTGGTTAAAAGTCAAAGGGAAGTTGGCTTCTGATGAGCTTGTGAAAAAAAAAAATTAAAAAAAAAAAAAAAAATATATATATATATATACACACACACACATACATACATATATATATATATATAGAGGCCTGATCAGGAGCAGACATCTGCACTTTAGCGAAAGTGCGGACGTCGATGCAACAGGCGGCGGCGCAGGGCTGGCCGGAGGGAGGCCGGAGGCGTCCAAGACCTTTTCTGGGCGGCGTTCGAGGTCGGAGGAGGTCAGGTTTGCCGGTTTCTGGGCAGCCACCTCACCTGTAGTTGCAGGTTCTGTGCAGCACCGTAGAACTGTTGCCTGCGACTCCACCGGACCGCAGACCCCTCCGCACGACCCCTAGCGTCCCTCCGACAAGCCGCGCTGCGCCGTCGCTGCTCGATCGAGGCCGGAGGAGCAACGTCCGCACTTTTTCTGGGCTGCGGACGTGCGCTCTCGAACGGCTCCATATATATATATATATATATATATATATATATATATATATATATATATCTAGAGCGGAGGTCCGCTTTGAAATTAAAGTGTGAACTTCGAGTTTTTGGTCGCACATCCACATCTCGACCGTTCAGTTTTTAGGTACTAGTGTATAGATCATCTCTGCAAATTTTCAGTCAATTGATGATCGTTAAGACATTGATTACTGCCTTAAAGTTAGTACGGTTTAGGTTGACAGATTCAGTCAGATACCTTAACGATCATCAATTTGGCTGAAAATTTGCAGAGATGATCTATACACTAGTGCCTAAAAACTGAACGGTCGAGATGTTGATATGCGACCGAAAACTCAAAGTTTACACTTTAATTTTAAAGCAGAACTCCGCTCTAGATAAAATCTGTATATATATAAACTACTAACAACGTTATTTTTCAGAAGAAAAAAAGAGTAAAAGAAGACTTTTTTTTTAAGGGAAAAAGATGAGAACCATACCTAAATTTCTTTCCATTAGTAATTGAGAAAAATGCACCAACAGTCCCTCAACTCTTGTGCACCGGCCAGTTTGATACTCAGACTCACAAAGCTATCAATGTGATACCTAAAGTCTTATATTGCTATCAACGACATACTTCCGTTATTTTTGTAACGGTTCCGTTAAAGAGCTGACGTGGCAAGCACGTGGAGAAAACAGAGATGGCAAATGACCAAAATAACCTCAACTTCTACCAACAATTTATTTCTTTAATTAAATAATTGTTTTATAATTTTATCTCTCCTCTTCTTCTTTCCGCTGTTACTGCGATGAACCCAGCCATGGACTTGTAGGGGAAGATGAGGGAGTTGAGGTCGTGCTCGTTTTGGGTGGCGCGGATTGAGGCGGTGAGGTCGTCCATGTAGACACTGTGGTCTAGGAAGGTGGTGCCTCGGAGCTTGCGGCGGTGGAGGAATGGTTCGGATGGTTGGGACGGCGTCTTTTTGGGGTGGGGTGTTCTTCTCCAGACATCTTTGGAAGCGGAGGAAATAAGGGGGAAGCGGAGTCTAGGTTTGTGGGTGGTGAAGAAAGAAAATTCATCAAATTTGTAGCTGGTAGAGCTCCGATTGATGAAGAATTACGAGAGTAGATCAAAAATTTGTTTTCTGTCTCATCAAATCTGCTTCTCCCTTGATGAATTAAAACCAGATGTAAAATCATTTGAGTTATGGCTGTGAAGAAGATGATAGATGAAGGTGTGCTGTGGAGAGAGTCAGATGAATTAAACCCAGATGATAGTCGTTTGGTACTCTGGTGTAACTCGTATGCTGTTACGTTGCATTCTTTCTGCAGTTGAAAAGTAATAGTCATTTTTCCGTAGTAGAATCAATTGTTAATTTGTTTTGATGGCATACTTGAATGAATTACTATTATGGATGTCAACTCTAAAGTTGACAAAGAAAGAAAAACGTCGCTTACTTTGTTTGGATGAAATGATTCTACATCTGTGTGATATAGCTAAAAGTTTTTGTTTAATTTCTTGGGAATCATTAGCAAACTCGGTGAATAATGAAACCCAAGATCTCAGTCTCTTGGACCCCGTTTGCAGTTATAATGTTACTAATGAAGATGGGTATGAGGGTATCCATTTCAAGAAAAAGAGTGCAGCGAAGATGATGACAGTGACGAAGAGTATGCTAGCATTCAGAGACCTGCCTGATCTGCATGAAGAGGGCCGATTTCTGGTCACGTTTTGCTTAAATAGGGCCGATTTCAGGTCTACTTTGGACAACTGTGTGATTCTGGGTGCTTCCTCTGTCAGTCAACCTGGACCTAGCAAGCATTCACCTGCAATGACGTCGTCTCCGGCGGAGGGCTTGACGACGCCTTCATACAAGCCCTTTATTTATTTATTAATATTTCTGTCAATAAAAAAAAAAAAAAAAAAAAAACCAATTAGGTGATTTAGGTCTGCCATTTGGATAAAAAGACATATTTGTCCTTTTTATTTTCTCCACATATTTGCCACGTCAGCCCTTTAACGGAACAGTTCCGAAAATTTAACGGAAGTATGTCGTTGATAGCAATATAAGACTTTAGGTATCACATTGATAGCTTTGTGAGTCTGAGTATCAAACTGGCCTGTGCACAAGAGTTGAGGGACTGTTGGTGCATTTTTCTCTTAGTAATTTTGGTACCTCAACTTAAAAAAATGTCAGATTGGTACCTGGCGTTCACTCCCTACCCAACATAATTACCTAGATCCCATTTCGCTGTTTGCCATATGATAATTTTTTAGGGGTATTTCCATCCGTTTCAGTATTTCCACCACTGAGTCTGCTCATACTTGTTTTGTGGGCCCTTTGAAGCCTATTTCGCGCCAAATTTGGATGGAAAGCAAATTTTGACCAAATTTCATACAACATTGGTACCTGAACTTCATTCAAACTGCTTAACATTATAATAGCCCCAAAATGGCCAAGAAATCAAACAACACATGTGCTAACATTTCTCCATAACAACACAAATTTTCATACTAGAAGACATGTCCATTGCCACTAAAGTCATGAAATAAAGCATATGTCCCAAGGCATATTCAACAACTGAAAATGCCAATGTTTGAAGGCACCTAAACAACAAAAATGGCATGTCTGACAAAAGGCATTTCAGAACCAGTCTAAAAAAAGTCATAGTGTAGCATTAACATCATAATCAGTTCCTGCAAAACTACATCATGTACTCATTCATCTGAACTTGGTGGGCTTGGGGTGCATTTTGAGGTTTGGGTCTCCTATGAGCAAGGGATTTGAACCTTCTAGCTCTGGATTGGGGCTGGGATCCTCCTTCTAGGGTAGATGTAGTCTGGGACTGCTAGGTAGTCACATAATCTACTTGGCCCTTGGTCACTCTGAGATTGGGGCTGCACAGGGTCAGCAGTTTGGAGAGGCATATGCATAGGCTGAGGCTGGGCTTCTGCATTCTTAGTAGGTTGGGTTTGTACATTCTCATTGGGTGCCTATAATCACAAATAGTTTAGCAACTGTTACACATTCCACAGCAAACAACACTTCTAACCATTTAATTCACCTAGAAAGAACTCAAAAATATCCCAAAATCATACCTGATTTCTCTTTTGGCAGGTCCTCTTATTGTGGCCTTTCTGATGGCAGATCCCACATTTTACCTGAGAGTAGTAGACCTTTGGTAGCTTGGTTGTTCCAGGAGGTGGAGCCACCTTACCTACAACCCAATAAAGAACTTGTGAAAGTTAGTAAAAGTGAAGTAACCAACTGAACTGGAATTGGACAAGTAAAACACCTCACTTGGTTCTTTGGTCCAACTCATTTTAGGCTTGCCAGGTTGTCTTCTATACAAAGGAGGCATGGTTAGCCTAAGAATCTTTTCCCACTCCTTCACTCAAGCAATTGGATGCATAATTGGGTCATAGGCCTTCATGTATGTCGCCTTGGTATAGTAGGCATCTACAAAGTCATCAGGGCTCATTCCTTTTGAGTAGATGGTTGATATTGTATGGCTACATGGTAGGCCAGATATATCATACCTTCCACAAGTGTAGGACTTGGTATCCAAGGCAACTAAGTGTTGTGCAACCACCCAACTCTAACATCGATCCAACCCCTATTCCTTGTACCTCATACCTCCATAGACTTGATGCCATTGGCCTATACTCATGGCTTAAGTTTGCACTTTTCTTCAACAACTTTTCCACTCTTTGTCCTACCTTACACTTCTAATTAGGACCAGAATGCCTATGGTTTGCTAACCTCACCATTGTTGCTGTTTTGATTTCTTCCAGACATGATAGTATAGGCTTCGTCCTTGCTCCCAAAATGCTCTTGTTAAAGCTCTCAATGTGGCTGTTAAGAAGGAAGTCACATTTGAACTTAGCATGGAAATGTGACTTCGACCAGTGAATTGCAGGCCTGTCATGCACCACCACCATGCATTAACTGAGCTTTTCTTCAAATCTTCCATTGCTTCTCTGAAAGTGTTCATAGTACAGCTTCTTGCCACTGCCCAAAGCTTTTGTTTCAACTCCAGCCCTACAATCAATTCATAATAAAACATGCTTAGTTTGAAACACACATAAGCTATGACAAACAATTTTAGAAGTTTAAAGTTCAAATATTAGAACTTGTGTGTCCATCACTCTTAAAGTTATTGTGAAGATGTCTGACACAATGCCTGTGTGCAACATCTGGGAACAATTCTTTGATGGCCTGCTCTAGTCCTTTCTGCTTATCACTCATAAAAATGTAATGTCCACTATGGTGTATATCCAGATCATCCTTCAAAAATTCCAAAAACCATGTCCAAGTCTCCCTGCTCTCTCCTTCAAAAATTCTAGAAACCATGTCCAAGTCTCCTTGCTCTCTGCTTCCACTATGGCCCAAGCTACAGGGTAAATCGCATTATTTCCGTCAATGCCAACAGCTGAGAGCAGCTAACCGTTGTGAACTGTCTTCAAGTGACAACCATCTAACCTGATGAATGGCCTGCAACCTTGCCTCTATCTAGTCTTTAGAGCTTCTATACAGATGTAAATCCTCTTAAATCTAGTCACCTCTCCATCGAACTCAGTCTGAATCCAAACTGAGGTACCATGGTTCCTTTTCTTGAGCTCATGAGCATAGCTCTTAAGAAAATTGTACTGGTCTTAAGTGACTTGTGCTAGTTTCCTGGCTCTCATCCTTGCCCTATAGCACATCTGGTATCCAAGCTCCATCCCAAAATCCTTATTGATAGCATTTTGCATGCCTTTTCTAGACCAGTTGGGATCATTCATGAAAATGATTGATACTCCTCTGCTATGAATGGAGCATGCATCTGGTATACCTTCTTCACAATGCCATTGCACATATGCTCAAGCTGTAATGACCTAATATAGATTGCTAGATTGTCAAGATCAGTACTTGAAGCATAAACCCTCCAAGGACACCCTGGTGAAGTTATACACCTTTCACACACCTTGTCAATAAACACGAGACAAAACAGTTAATGATATAGACCACTATTAGAGTTCACAAATTCGAAAAATAAAACTAGGAATAGAGCAAATAATGTTGTTTCTTGCTCACCTTGTGTCTAGTGTTGGTTGGTATTTGAGTTCCTTTTTGGTCAGAACAGAATGCTTCCTAATAGTAGGGCTGGGCACGGGCCGGGTCCAACAATAATTTCACTGGGCCTGGGACAGGCCCGTTTTTCATTGGGCCCGGACCCGGCTCGTTTTTACACCCACAAGGACCGGCTCGGAACCAGCCCGTTTCATTTCGGGCCGGGCTTGCGGGCTTTCGGCGCCAAAAACATGTATTTTACCATTTCTATATCTATATATCCAAATAACCAAATTTCATTCATATCAAGATTTGAATCAAAACAGGGAGAATCATTGCACCATTGCACTCAAATATCATACACAGAATCTATGATTAACAACATAATTGGAATGACAACACCATCTTATCATATTACGAAAAAATAGCATGAGAACCAAAAGTTACAGAACCAAAACGAAGCAGAGAGAATTCACTAGTCTATTAAGCTCGGAAACGGAAAGAGTCAAAGAGGAGCTCGATTGGATACCTAACTGAACCTAATCAACTGAAACTAAAACCCAATTTGATACTCCACATACTGAATCACAGTCCCCTTGGCACCAAGCACAAACCCAACGAACCACCTGCAAATCAATAACAAATTTAAAACTTGACAAGCGAAAACACAGAGAGATTGAAAGGGGGAGAGAGATACAGAGATACAAAGAGAGAGAAAGAAACTCACAGCGTGATGTGAAGAGAGAGAGTAGTCTCGCGGTGCAGGTGAAGTGAGGGAGAGAGCAGTCTCGGCGTCGGCCTCTCTCCGTTCAGATCAGGTTCAATTCAAAAGAGGGTGAAAGACTAAGCTGCTAACGATTCTGTAACTGCTTGTGTGTGATTCCTCTAATAATTGATGATTGATTAAACAGCGGATAGTAAACGAATCAAAAAAATGAACAAACAAATCGTTGAGATTCGTACCTTGTAAGGATCCATGGAAGGAGGTGAGCTAAGGTGAGGTGAGGTGACTATCTGAGTGAGAGAGATAGAAGAGAGAGAGAAGGTAGCCACCCAGATCGGGAAGAAGGACCGAAGAAATGAAGGCAACCTCTCTAGGTTCAGATCGGGTTTGTGGAAACAACAAAGGCTGCTGAGAGGGTGCTAAATGAGCTTAGGTATTTTAGAGAGGAATAAAATTCAGTGCATCCGATCCTATGTTAAGATTTTGAGCCCTATATTTGGACCAATCATATATGGACATATGTCTATTTTTTAACTAAAACGGGCCTGACGGGTTTTTTCTATTTTGAAAGTGAAGGCCCGGCCCGAACCGTAACTTTGAAATTGAAGGCCCGGCCCGAACCGTTTTGCTTAAAAAAAAAATAGGGTCCGGCCCGAACGGGTCGGGCTTTGACAGGCCGGTCCGGGTTTGCACGTTTTCGGGCTTAATTGCCCAGCCCTACCTAATAGCATTCTTGAAAACCTTAGAATTGGCAAACTCCATTCCCAGCTCAAAGCTAGGGTTCTTCATGTCTTCATTTGCTTTGAACTCTCTCTGGTTGGAATACCTTTTCTTGCACTTCATAGGAAAACTCTTTCTATCTTCACCCTCATCATCTGAAGAGCCATGTAAACTACCAAATTTATCACTTTCATTCCCATCGTCCTCTGAAATGTTCCCCTCAAAGCCCATGTCATCCCATTCATTCACCCTAGATGGATCACCATCAACATTCTCCACAAATTGGTGGTCATCAGCCTCACTATTAGAATCTCTGATCCCATCAAAATTAGGGTCATCAGAATCAGTTGAACTTGAATCCCAATCTTCCTGTTCTGGTTGGCTCCCACCCTTTGATGTCCTTTCTCCTTGCCTAGAACATTGACCCCTAGACTTGGTTGCATATCTAGGCTGAACAACCTTCCTTGGCCTGCCTTTCTATTTTCTTTGGAGCTGGAATGTCTTCATCTTGCACCTTATATTTCCCTTTGTCTAAAGTTCTTTTTTTCCTTGATTGTTTCTCACAGCCTAGCCCATCAACAGTCCCTGACCCATCATCAGACCTTTGGCCATTATGGTTGTTTGGCCCATCATCCTTACCTGGCTATCCACATTCCCTAGCCCATCATCAAACACTGGGCCATCATCCTTACCTGGAACATCATTGTCCTATGTAGTGTGCTCTTCGACTGGCCCTTCATCATTTGACAGGTCCACAACTAGAGGCCCTTCATCATCCTCATCTTCACTAATTGACCCTTCTTCTACATCATCAATCCACCAGTTCATGAAAGAGGTGTGATCTAAATCCTCATCATACTTCTTCAGCTCTTCTACACTGAATACCCTCATCTCATTTTCACAAACTATGTACAACTCCAGTAGCTTGGTCCTAGGGGAGACATACTTGCACATGTCCATTGCCTCCATGTCATTCATGACAAGCAGGTATCTTGTCCCTTCCTCACTACCAGGAATTCGAAACAAGAACTGAATTGGAGGTGCCCGGTATCCCATATCATAGGCCCAATAATGAAAGCCTGTCATTGAGACCTTGTCAGGGTCAACCCCATCAACATACAACACTTCCCCTCCTCTGTAACTCTTATCTAAACCCTTGTTACTGTAAAACCACCATCCATGATATATCTTCATGGTGAACAAAGTTTCATTTGCATTACACATTACATAGACAATGTCAGTAATGAAAGCACAAATTAACTATAAATGTATTCACTTTAGATGCATTACACATAGTTACTCCCTAATCTGTCAGTTTCTAATTCAAGGTTTCACCACATCGACAACAAATAAACCATATAAAGCCACAGAAAGGCTTAAAGAATCAAGATAAAGTCATCGAGTAAAAGTGAAAAACTTTTAGGGGGGACCATTTCAATTTACCTTCATATACATGTGGCTCCCCATACACACGAAAATATCTCCAAGTTCGGTCCATGGAATCAAATCAAATCTTCCTCAACCTTCTTTTCCTCTGTTGTTCAGTGATGTCTGAAGCGAATATCTGTCTTAGCAGTGAATGAGAGAACAGAGAGGGAAAGTACAGATGTGATTTGGAGAGAGAGGTTGAAAGTGATTCTAATTAGGGGAAACGGAACGGATAAGTTTAGGTTGCCTGTGTGAATAGACTGAAATACCCTCCCAAATTTAAAATAGAACTATCGGTGTAACCAATTTGACTTTTTTTAAGTTTAGGTACCCAAATTACTAATGGAAAGAATGTCGGGTATGGTTCGCATTATATATATATAAACTCGCATTTTCTAAATTAGAAAAACAGTCAATTATGAAATTAATCTCACGAAAGTAGCATATTTTTTTGGGTCTTTGACCCAAATCATCAAAATAAGCATCTTCGTGGAAACAGGTTACGAATGTTTTCTCTCAACCCTAGCCGCCGCTTGCAAGGGCTCCAATGGCGATCTCTATCTCCAATAGCTTCTTTAATCGGTGCTATTTCTTTACCCGGCATGGGGAAGAGTGCTCACTACCAATTGGTTCTGTTTCGTTGATCTCAGAGGCAGAGTTTGTGCAATAGGATGAGTCCCAAATGGTTTTGCGTTCCAAGCTAGAAACGTTGAAACCTTGGGCAGAAGCCGGTGTCTGGCGTTGGTTGATGATGAGCAGGCTACCAGGGTGTGGCTCGGATGATGCAGGTCGAATCGACCACGCAGAGCCCGATTGAAATTTTTGGCGATCGGTAGGTAGGCCAAAATTTGAAGGTGGGATTGGAAAGGGGCTGGAGACAAGAGGCTGCGCGTTCTTGGCTGCGATCTGTGCCCTATGCCCAAAACAAGGCGACAAGGGAGGCAGCGCTCCATTTTTCTGGAGTGGTGGCGAGTTTCCGAATGCACCGCGCTGCTAGTGAGCTCACTGGCGTTGGCGGCGGAGAATGTGCGGAGGCCATTTCGGTGGAGTGGTGTCATGGGAATAGTACGACGGTGTCAAACTCTGGAAAGTCGCTGCTGGAGGGGCGTTCTGGTATCCGTCCCCGGTTTATGGTTGCGGCGGTGGTGCTTGTGCAATGGTTGAGTTGTGAGGCAGTGACCATGGCAGATGGGACGGTCGCCACCCCTGGTTGGGTGTCCATATCAATTGGATGGCCTAGGCTAAGGTGGAGGCCCAAATCAATGGGGGTGTTTTGGGGGTCCAAACAAATTCAGCAGCCCAACTAGGTGTCCAAAGTTTTTTAGCATGTTTGGATTTGGCCTCATTTGTAGACCCAATTCATGGGCTCTAGTTCTCTAGGGTTTCGTATTTGGGATCTTGGTGGCTTGATTCTATAACCTACAACTATGTTTGACTTTGGTGGTACTAGTGAATCTTCTGGAGTAGTATTGAAGGATGATTCAAGCTATTCTGTAATGGCGGAGCATGAAACATCTAATAAGTGAACCTATCTCTATGTACCACTGTGGGTACTATCACATCTTCTTGTTCTGTCTGTACATGACAGCGGAAATGTATGTAATGGCCACTGTGGTCTTAGGCTAACACAAATTTCTAGTAATTTGATAACACTCCACAAATGTTATCTGGAAATGTTACTGTATGGTTGTAATCTCAATTTGAGTTTCTATCTATAAAATTATTCTCTTGATTCAAAAAAAAAAATGAAATTAATCTCACCAATATGGCAATATTAGAAGAAAATTAATTTTCAATTAATGCCAAATCCATTGAAGAGAAGCGTTTTATGCTTTTCTAATTACAGATTTAGAAAAGCAAAGCCGTTTTTCAAAAGATATATTTGCAAAACAGAAAAGAAATCTATTATCATATTTAAATCATTTGGATCCTCTGCAACCCAAACCCACAGACGAATAGCCACGAAGGCACACTCTATGACGTGTCACGTCTCCATTGGCTCATCCCCGTCAGTAATCTATGCCATGGACCACCAAACCCACGAGTAAAAAATGCGATAAATAGCTTGGACAGTTCCATATAAATCCCGATCCGTGACAAGACATCCCCAATCAGAATCCCCCACGTGGAATAAAAAAAAGAAACGCAACAAATCTATTCGCTGAGAAAAGGGGAGAGAGAGGGATTCGAACGCTCGATAGTTCTTTGTTTCGAACTAAAATGGACGACATGTACAGCGAGTACTGCCCAATCAAACACTCGCGCGAGTACTAACAGGAAAACGTCCACGAGAGTGTCACGTGTGAGCACCATGTTTGTCTCGTTCTCTCTCTAACCCGATCTCTCACTCTTCCGCTCTCCATAAAAACCCCAAAGGCCAGAGAGAGAGAGAGACTCTCAGAGACTCTCATAGACCAAAACGAACCGTACCACCACCGAGCTCCGGCTATGGCGTCCTCTAGGGTTTTGCTCTGCTTCTCCTTGCTCGTCGCTCTGTGCTTCACTGCGATCCACGCCGACGAGGCTGATTCGAAGGAGTTCGTGCTCACTTTGGACAGCTCCAACTTCTCTGACACTGTCAGCAAGCACGACTTCGTCGTTGTCGAGTTCTACGCCCCATGGTAATGTGCACAATTCACAGCTCGATCTTTTTGTTTCGTTGATTCGGTTTGATTTGAATCGGTGTTTGTTTGCTCTGGTTTTTTTGGTTAATTGTGTTTTGGCGTTTGTGGATCTGGAATTTGATTAATTCGTGGTTTGGATATACATTTCTAGAGGAATGAATTTGCAATTCGCATCGTAGATTTGGTTTTGCTGCTGGAATTTTGGTGAATATAGGTGGATTTAAGTTCAAGGTTTAAGCTAGTATATCTTGCTGCATGCAGTGGTTGAATATGGCCTAATATCATTTGTAGATCGCTAATTCGGTGGTAAATGCTTGATTTAGCGTTTTGTTTATCTATTTTGCGAAATATTTGTACCAAACCAACATAATATGATTATCATGCATATGTAAGTGCTTATCTACGCTGAAGAAAGGAGATCTTCACTGAGTTATGAATTGATATATTTTGTACTTTACAACATTGTTTGAGAAATTATATCGTGTTAGTTGATTTCAGGTTTATGAATTCTGTATTAATTTTGATTTCTTTGTGTTCTTATAGGTGTGGCCACTGCAAGAAGCTGGTTCCAGAGGTACGGAAATGTTTATTGTTAATTTCTACAAAGCTTTTCGTTTGCATGCTATTGAGAAATGACGTTTTCCTGATTCTTTTGTGATCATCTGACAGTAGTTTCTTTATCTTTCTTTTGGTGATGTGTAGTATGAAAAAGCTGCATCTATCTTGAGCAGTAATGACCCACCAGTCATTCTAGCAAAAGTTGATGCAAATGAGGAAGCAAACAAAGGACTTGCTTCTGAATATGATGTTAAGGGTTTCCCCACAATCAAAATTCTAAGAAATGGTGGGAAGATTATCCAGGAATACAAGGGTCCTCGTGAAGCCGATGGTATTGTTACTTATTTGAAGAAACAAAGTGGTCCAGCTTCTGTTGAAATAAAGAGTGCTGATGATGCAACTACTGTTATTGGTGAAAAGAAGATAGTTGTTGTAAGTGTTCCTTGTCTGATTTTGTTTTGTGATTTGATTTAATCTCCCTGAGGATTATCAATTGGTATATTTCAGTTCTTTCATATCTTTGCAGGTTGGTGTGTTTGACAAGTTCTCTGGAGAGGAGTATGAGAAATTCTTGGCTCTAGCTCAGAAATTGCGTTCAGATTATGAATTTGGTCACACTCTTGATGCAAAGCACCTACCCCGTGGTGATTCATCTGTGACTGGGCCAGTAGTTAGACTGTTCAAGCCATTTGATGAACTTTTTGCTGATTTCAAGGTATGACAGACTTTCTGCTATATTATAAAATATATAGGGTGGGTATTAAGGATAAGATATGGGTGTCTATATATTGATATATACATGTATATCATTGACAAATATTAATGAGGTAACCATGCTGTCAGGAATTCAATGTAGAGGCTCTAGAGAAGTTCATTGAAGAATCTAGCTCGCCAGCTGTTACAGAATTCAACAATGACCCAGACAACCACCCTTTTGTTATCAAGTTCTTCAATGGTCCAAATGATAAGGTATATTGTATATTCTCTGGCATGATTTAATTCCTCCTTTTCAAATCGACTCCTGCTGGTGAATCCCGGTCTACAATGTTAGTTAATATGTTCTGGTTCTATTTATTACATTGTGATGTTGTATGTTCAGGGTCACCCAAATTTTCGTCAATCTCTATACCAAGTCTCTAGTGTCTTACAGAACCGAACACCAAACTAAGCGGAATAATGTGAATCAGGGGTTTTGGTGTTTTAATATTCACATAACTCAAACTTGTTGTCATAATCATTTTGAGTCTCTGCTCTTAAATTGGATTAATTCATTATAATACGTCTTTCAATTAAACCGCAAAATGCTTTATCACAACTTTCATACTGTGATAGGCAGTCCCCTAACTTGAGTTTTGGACTTCGTAGGCTATGTTGTTTCTGAACTTCAGCAGTGATGTTGCTGATGCTTTTAAATCAAAGTATCGTGAAGTAGCTGAGAAATACAAAGGAGAAGGCATAAGCTTTTTAGTTGGAGATGTAGAGGCTAGTCAAGGTGCCTTCCAGGTAATATTTTTTATCAGCTAGTCTTTATATACTGTGCAAATGCAGACATGTTTATTATAGGTTAAATGACATGTTAAATGGTCAATTGTTATGAACAGTACTTTGGACTTAAAGAAGACCAAGTGCCTCTCATCATCATACAGACCAATGACGGACAAAAGTTTTTGAAACCACATTTGGAGCCAGATCATATTTCAGTTTGGGTGAAGGAATACAAGGTGAGGCTTCTACTTCTGTCTTGCAAGGGATCATATTAAATTTTCCAATTTTAATTCTTTAGCATTGAGCCTATTGACTGAAATTCACACTTGCAGGATGGGAAAGTATCACCATACAAGAAGTCTGAACCCATCCCTGAGAAGAACGATGACCCTGTTAAAGTTGTAGTCGCTGAGAGCCTCCAGGACATTGTTTTCAAGTCTGGGAAAAATGGTGCGGGCATTATGTTTCTTAGTATTCTTTTATCTTTTTCAAAAAAAAAAAAAAAAAAAAAAAAAACAGTTCTGCAAGTGTACCAGGTAGAATTTACCTAGCAAACAAGGAGGAAGTAGGGATTGGTTTTGGCCATACGATGATGAAAGCAAACAAACTCCATACATGCTTGCTTTATGGTTATGCTAGGATATGTGTATAATATAATTTTGTTTACTCTGCAGTGCTGCTCGAGTTTTATGCTCCATGGTGCGGACACTGCAAGAAGCTTGCACCAATCTTGGATGAAGTTGCTGCATCATTTGAAAAGGATCCTGAAGTTGTTATTGCAAAGTTTGTAAGTTTTATCATCCTACTCTGTTTTTTTCTTTTTCCATGATCATCATTGTAATCATAGAAAATCAAAATGGCGATCCTTATGTACAATGATGCATAGATGTGCCACCAAACCATTTGGTTTCTAAGAATGCGCATGCCTCAAATTGTGGGATGTGTTTTCCACATCTTCTCCTTCCTGTTTCTGCAGATGTTAATGTTGTGTTGCTAAAGAGTTTTTCTTGATGTTATTCATTTCTTGCATTGCCTTCCCAGGATGCTACTGCAAATGATGTCCCAAGTGAGTTCGATGTGAAATACTATCCCACTTTGTACTTCAGGACAGCAAGTGGAAAGCTCTTGTCCTATGATGATGAGGACAGGTCCAAGGAAAGCCTCATTGCTTTCATCGAAAAGAATCGGGACAAATCTGAGACTAAAACTGAGAACCAAGAGTCCTCAAAAGATGAGCTCTAAAGAGGTAAACTCAGCTCTTTGTTTAGAATTGGATCACTACTACTTATCTCGTGTCTCTGTTGTTAAATGTAATGGATTTTACTGTTGAACAGGACGACGACCTTTGATGGAGAACAGACATTAGGGCCACTAGTTGGATATGATGGCGGCAGATACAATCTGGCTTTCAGAGATTGGTAGAGCATAAAAGCAATATCTGACTTACCTCCCTATGTCACTCCCATCCAGTAGTTATAGTTATGTGTTCCTTTTCTTTACCTGAATAAAATGGGAGGTGCTTTCAACAGCTACAATAGTTTGAGGGGTAGCGTAGTTGTGATAGTGTGCAGTTTTGTTGATGTAGTGACCCTTGAACGAGTTTAATTTACAAGTGTTTGAAGTTGCTATATTCACTGTTTCCATCATGAATTGCAATGGTCTGATTTTTTATGCAACAAGCATTCCTCATAATAATAATAATAAAAACAAGATGCAACAAGCTCTCCCTACTTGTTTATGTTTTCGTTAGGGTAAATTCTTTTTATAATATTTGAGGTATGGCTAATTTGATAGGGTGTTTCTAAATGTACCCAGCAAAAATCTTTATACACCTAGCTCTAGCAAACATTTGTCTAATTTCTATATTTGCCCTTTTCATTAAACAACTAATAGTAACTGGAAAACTCCCACCAACCGTATCTACTGGAGCTCCAAAAAACCCGGCGTCTCTTGGTCTTGGGTTTTGAAAAATCTGCTTGTCCGGTGGCGTTCGGAATCGGTATGGACTTGCCTTGCCGCCGATGAGTCGCTGCCGGACGGGCATTGATAGCTACTTTGCTCGGTTGTTCTGGAGAGTGGCTTTGGCTCAAGGGACAGATGGTTGTTTGGTTAGTGAGCATCAGATGTAGGCTCTATGCGTGGTGGTTGGGTTGTGCAAGGATGGCTTGAGTGGCGGCATGGATTCTGCAAATCTAGCGACGGCGGCATGGGTGGAATGGACTGAGCGGTGGTCAGGTTCCCAGGGGCTATTCGGCGGTGAGGTTTGCTGGCTGATCCGGCGTCGACTTGGTGGCTGTAGGATTGCGTGACGACGTAAGCAGGTGTGGGACGCAGGGTTCCAGCCGGCGAGGACGTGGGTCGGCGCGGCTGGATGAGGCGAAGGTGCTACACGACCATTGCGCGCTGGAGATAGGTTTGGGCTTGCTGCAGCAACCTGCTGGACCTGGAGTTTGGGCTTTCTTTTGGAGTAGCTGGGCTTCGAATTTGGGCTAGGGTTTTGGCCTTGGCCAACACTATGTTATTTAGTTTTTGTCTAAATTACAATAATGTTCCGTTTTCAGGGACAGTCTAGGCACCTTTGTGCATCTAGTTTTTTGCATTTGGTATGGTTTTGTCTGCTCAATTCTCAGTAGATCTAGTTGTACACCAATTGAGGTCTCTAGGCAACTAGATTTATTGGTTAAGAGTAAGTTGGGAGGGCCGGATCTTTCTAGCGCCTCCAGCGTAGTACCAAAGGGGGATCCCGCTATGTCTACGTATTAAATGTACAATTAGTGGGACTATTTTCTATGTACCATTGTGGGTACTACCACTATCTTCTTGTCTGCCTAAATATCAGTGGAAGGGTATGTAATGGCCTATTCTGGCTTTTGATGAATATATTTCACCTTACTGGCTCGATTTAAAAAAAAAAAAAACTAATAGTAACTGGAAAAAAAGAAAGAGAAAAAAGAACTTGCAGCGTGCATCATCTTCCCCATGGAACTTGGCAGCCATTTGCATCCCTACTTCCCTTTCCCCCCAATAAAAGCCATCTGTTTTCTCTTCCAATATGAGAACTAGAATTAATTTCCAAGAACTAGATGCTTATGCATTCCAAAGAAGAATGGAGGAATATGTAAATATTGATGATATACTCATTGCTAGATATAAATTACAGAGGTAAGATGCCCAACCAAATCTTCTCTTATGTAGAATAATAGGAGTAGGAACTTAAAATTGAATAAAGATACCTTCATCTGGTTTCTTGTTTAACAGAAAAATTATGAAATTCAGCAATGAAGTGCAGGCTGTGCAGCAAACTTTTTTTTTTCTTTTTCAAATAAAGGATAATATTGGAATAATTGGGTTAATTTTGTTAGGGCTGGGTGTACAAAGATTTTTGCTGGGTACATTTAGAAAGACCATTTGACACTTTGGTACTTAATCTTCAAAAGAGGACAATTTGATACCTGAATTTAGGCTCCGTTTGACAGTTTGGTACTTCTGTTAATTTTTTCAGTTAAATGTAAGGATAAAATTAATATTTAGAATATACATGGGCTTGGTCTTCATCGGCTTAATTCTTGGTTTCTCTAATTGTATACCAATTGGGGTCTCTAGGCGACTAGTTTTACTATGAAGGGGAGTTTGGTTGTGAAGGTTTGGGTCCTTCTTGTTTTTAGGCTCAAATAAGTGAGCACATTTGTTAGCAATGAGGGTCACCTGTCATATGCTTGGCGGCTTGTGCCATCTAGAATTTGGTATGAGACAACTTATGATATACGTGCATTCTGGCCATAGATAAGTAATGAAGTTATCTATTTTCTCAAAAAAAAAAACATGGGTTGTTGACATCAACCTTGGGTCTTCATTATTTTTTGGGTCATTTTTTTGAACTAATGAAATTTCATTGATGGAAAACTTATGCCAAGAAGGCCATTACATACCCATCCGCTGACACATGACAATGGCCAGACCACTTTGTGGAGGAGCCACAGTGGTACATAGGATAGGCCTACTATATTTGAACTTATCACTCACTTATTAAAAGCGAGCCTATAACTATGCCAAACATTTACATAGTTTATAGGCTAAACATAAAGAAAAAAAATCCTATATCTTCTCCTTGCCTTTTAGACTAGGGCTTGGAGGCTTACCTAAATACAGAACACCCAGGACATCTTCAGCAGGAACCTTTTTTGCGTTGGGAGGATTTTTGTTTTTGGCTCCCAACGGCCTACCTCTCTTCTTCTTGCCTCCAGGAAGCTCTATTTTTACCCGTTTAGGCATCATAATCTCCACAGGCACTAGCAAACCGTGTCTCCACTAATCCAAGAGATTTTGCATTAAACTTTGTAGGGAATTCAGGCATCTTCACCTTCTTGGAGGGAGCAATAGGGCTAGTTTTACCCTCCACTAAATCAGACATCAAAAATTGCAGCTTTTTTGGAGATGGAAAGGGACGATCCCTCTTTGCAGACTGGTCAGTGTCCACGGGTACCAGGACCAAAGCATTATCCTCATTAGCTTATTTTTTGGGTCATTTGAGAGAGAATGAACATGAATTAATACTTTTGGGTTATGTTAAAAATGACATAATTGAATTTTATGTTTAAAAAATTTAGTCGTCGTGATTTGAACATTCAATAGACTACTTTGGTGGATTAGACATAGTTCGGTGGAGTAGTCTCGTAGGTATTCAAATCACGATTACTATATTTCTTAAGGGAAATTGGTCCAAACATTAACTGAATTATCTTACTTTTATAAACTTCGGTACATCAAGTTTCAGAAATGTCATAACGGTACTTGAGATTCTGACCCAGACCGAACTTTGGTACCTAGAGCCGTTAGCTCTGTTATGCCGTTTTCCAGCTGGCAATTTTTTAAGGGCGCATACGTCCTTTCATGCCTTACTCTCTCTATTTCTGTGCCTCATCATCGTCACCACCACCATCAAAGTCAAGCTCTTCAATTTTCTGGGTCTCTCTCTCTCTCTGTGTACAAAAAGCAATGGACTTTATTTCGGATTTTGTATTGACAATTGCTCTGTGTTTTCCGGTACCTTTCTTGCTTTGCTTCCTTTTACCTGTGATTGTTGCGTTGTGTCCGAGCAGGAATGGCCATGTGGGAAAAAGGATTAAGAGGACAAACTATGAGGGTTTGGATGAAACTTGATTTGGGTGTCAAACTCTCCCTCAATTCTCATTTGGGCTCTGCTCATTCTCCTGATTTCGAGCTAAAGCTCTCACCTTTATCAATGGGAGACATATGTCTCGGCCTTGATGACTCCCAAGCCGTACAACTCAACGGAAAGATCAAGATGATTGCCGTACTAGTCCTCTTCTTAGTCGTCGTCTTCATCCTCTGCCTCCACCTCTATGCCAAATGGTACTGGTGGAATGCAGTGGAATATCCCAACTGCTCCGCCCACCAAACCGGCCGCAGGAAACGTCGTTTCGTCTTCGCTCAGTCACATTCCACATGACCGCTTTGTCGCAGACCTTAGTATGCTTTGATTTCACTGTTTCTGAGCTTAGTGTTCAAATTCCATCACTAGCTGAGACTTTGGCTTCTGGATTTTCTTCAGAATCACCCAATTTCCCTACAAATGTGTTGTTCTGGGGGAACCAGACCCGGGTTAGCTTCGGGCTGGGTTCAGGTTTGGAGGAAGGGACTTCAACTCAAGTGCCTTGTCCCTATTCTTTTCTGATACTTGAAGGCCAGAGGGAATGTTGGTGATTGACATACTAAGTGAGACTCCAATGGCCTCTTTAGCATCGCCTCCGCTTTTCGGCAATAACAAGTTTGAGGAGGTGGTCGGGAGTTGGGGCAAATCGTTAACCTAGAATTGGGGCAAATCGTTTGGGTGATGATGAGTAGTGGCCAGGAAAATGTGTCGTGTATTAAGCAGCGGCAAGCTGAGGAGCAGAGAACATGGGTGCCTTGAGCAAATTTCTGGGTGCCCATATCATTATGATGGTGGTTGTTGTGGTGATGGTGGTGGTAGTTGTCTTCTTAGTGGGTAGGCACAGGAGGATGGTAGTACTTGCGACTGACCTGGGGAAAATTGGAGTGAAACCTGGCGGCCATTCTGACTCCTTGACCCAAAAGCTCCACTAACTTCATACCCATCATCGCCAGAGAAAAGGGTTAGAGATAAAGATGAAACGAGAAGAGTTTTTTTTTTTTTTTTTGGGAAAGTGGGGATCAATAAAGCTGCCCCACAGCTAGCCCAATGGACTGAAAGTAGAACACACAATTAGTCGGTTGGACAGGCCTAAACAGACATAAAACTACAATGGAAAATTAATTACCCCCCGGGCTTCAAAAGAGCCAGAATCAGGAAACTATTCCTTAAAACAATAATAACTAAGGCATAGGCCCAACAAGAGGCCCAACCCACTACTGAAACCCTAACTACTGCCGTCCAAACCGAGAAGAGTTAAAGGCAAAGAGGAACTAAGAAAGAAGAATTGAGGGGAAAAAGAAAGAAAAAAGAAGAGAGGGTAAATTGGTCATTTTATGATCAAAATATGCCTGTTGCTAGGTTCCGTAACGGAGATAACGGCCCCAGGTACATATATTCGGTAGGGGTTAGAATCTCATGTACTGTTTTGACATTTCTGAAGGTTGATGTACCAAAGTTTATAAAGTGAGATAGTTCAGGTACCATTTGGACCAATTTCCCATTTCTTAAACATAAAATTCGATTATTTCACCTTCAACATAACTCATAAACATTAATTCATACCCATAAAATGATGAAGAACGGCCATCAACCCACAAAAGTCATTTTTTTATTGTGTTTTTGTACATATATTCTAAATATCAATTTTACCCTTTTATTTAACTAAAAAATTAACAGAAGTACCAAAGTGTCAAACGGAGTATAAGTTCAGGTATCAAATTGTCCTCTTTTGAAGACTATGTACCAGATTGTCCAACTGACCATACCTCAGGTACAATAGAAGAAATTTACCCTTTTCTTTAAGGTCTTTGTTCGATTCAGTGATCATAGAATTGGACACCAATGATATATATGCCAAAGCTTTGTGGTGCGACTCTTTCCCACTAGTAATTAGTACAAGCACATCTTGAAATTGTTAGATACTGTTGTTATAGGGTTTGGGATTGCTTTTCCAATGCCTACGCATGTGCTTCTCAAAATTATGTCGGGGCGGGTCGGTTTCAGGCCCAAACCGACTCTGACCAGGCCCAAAGCCCAAAATGACAACTGACTTAAAAATGATTGGATCGAATATCCATCCAAATATTCAGGTCGGCCCATTTCGGTTCAGGTCATTTTAATGGGCCTTTTTTTTTTTCCCAGCAAATGTCCGTTTTCAATTGCCTTTACTATCTTCTTTTTAACTTATATTTTCTATACAGATCAACCCAATTTCTTATATCCTTTTTTTGTTTCAAGATGAAAGTCATAAATTGATCGTGAGAATGTGAGAACAAGAATAAGTCAAGTAATAGCCCAGATTTGCAGATTACAAGATTACATACAATAGATCATTTACAAATCTGGGAGAATTAACAAATCATATCAATTGCATGCGGAGTGCAAAGTTCTTAAAAAAAAAAAAAAAAACTATAATAACAAGGATGGGGCTATTGCCACCCTATTAACTACTCTGTTCACCCTACAAGTTTCTTAATTATTGAAGGACTAAAATACTCTAATATAAAATTACAATAAAGGACAAAATCTTATTAAAAAAATACAATTTATTTTTCTTATTACACCTTACAGAACACGTACTTAAATTTCATTCTTAATTAATCTCTTCATTCATCGTTAAACCCTAACGATTTCTTTCTTAGCATTCATCATCTTCGATCATTCTCATGTTATGCTAACAAAAAAAGAATCAAGACCCAATGGAGGCCAATGGAAAAAGAATTTGAGTTAAACCATAGTACCCTACATTGGAAAAGAGTATCTTAGGTATTGTAAATGGGTGAAGTGAACTAAGTAAACTTGAAATTAAAAAAAAATATATGTAGGGTGAGAAGAGAATGTAAGGTGAAGAAAATAGTTAGTAGGGTGGCAATAGCCGCACCTTAATAACAACAACAAAATATCAAAGCTGTAAACATAGATTCTCAATTCCCAAATAGCATCGCAAAACAAATTCCTGACTTCATCTCAACCCCTCCAGATCTGCTATGATTCCATATCCTGCAACACATAATTTAAAAACATAAGCCATAATTTGAATTATCTATTATATAAATCCAAATAGAAAAGATATGCAAAGGTTGAAGACGGTAAAAGAGAGAGATAGAAGCGCAGCTACTGTGACGCGATACGTGGATGGATCTGATGATGCAGTGGACGTCATGTTGAGGGCTTGATTTTGGTATGCAGACGGTGAGAGAGAAGAGGGTGAAAGAGGGCTGAGAAGTGAGAGAGAAGAGGGTGAGAGAGGGCTGAGATGAGAGACAAAAGAGTGTGAGAGAGGAGTGTACGTGTGAGAGACGACTGAGGTGAGAAAATGAGAGAAGCTACTAGGGTTGTTAGTATTTATAGTAGGTGGTAAGATCGTGTGTGGTAAGGTGCACGTGAAATAAGCCTTACCCACTAAAAGTTTGACAACACATTAAAAAAATATACATATATTTTAATTCGGGCGGTTAGTTTTTTTGTGGTCGGTTTGAATCACAAAACCGGGCCCGAACCTGAAAAATCCGGTCCAATTCGGTAAATGAAGTTTTCAATATTTTTTGCAAGCAGTTTAGTTACAGAATAGGAATTTCAGTCCGGTTCGGCCGGTTTTTGAGTCCAAATTGGTTTTTTGCCCACCCCTACTTAAAATTATATATCTTTATCAAAACCCTTTTTTTTTTTACTTTTTCAAAAGTGTTCCTTAGTGTCCAGAAAGTGAGAAAACAATCTCAAACTTGTCTAGTCACTGTTACTGATATTGGACAAGAAGTTCATGCAGGTAACTCATGCAGGTAACATATGTCGACCTTTGTCAACAAAATATTTACAAAATAAACTTCCACGAAATATTCATTGGTAGAAGTTCCAAAGATTTTGTAGTGCAGTGATGGATGCTGCATGTTTTAAAATGATCTTGTTACTGCTTACACTCTAATTAGTCATTTGTGTTGTTTTATTACTAACAAAATTATTTATTTATTTTCAAAAGTGATAAACAAAAATAGAAAGTTCAAAATTATTAACAAATTGTCCAAGTCTGTGAAAATTGGACTCTGATTTCGTCTTCTACCAAAGAAAAATAAAGGGATTTTATCTATTTACCCAATTTCTAGAGATTTTTTTCCCACTTACTTCATTAAGTGTTTTTAATTCCCACTTACCCAAAACACTCTCAGGAAGTCTTCCCTAATACCCTATTAAGTTTTTTTTTAAGACTATTTTACCCTCACTCCTTTGTTACTTAGAAAGAGAGAGAGAGAGAGAGAGAGAGAGAGAGAGAGAGAGAGAGAGAGAGACCATAGGAGACTTAGCCGGAGCCCCGTCACCGGCTACCGGATTCCTATCACTGGTCTTCGAAGTCCGGCCAATTTTCACCGGATTCCGATCACCAGCCACAGCCCACAGGACTTTTCTGAAAACCTCACGGAAAAGGTTATTGCCCCCAATAGATATCTATTTCCCCCCAATAGACGTCTATTTACCCCCAATAGACGTCTATTGTCTCCCAATAAAACTTTCGGTCGCTGGAATGAGAACTAACATTTCTAAAATTAGACAAATAAAACTTTGATTAAAGAAAAAAAAAAGAAAAGATTATATCAATTCAAAACATCTATTGCCCTCCAATAGACATTTATTGCCCCCAATAGACATTCAAATCTGATTTGGGCACCCAAGTCCTCTTCTCCCTTCTTTCTGGTTGCAGACCCGACTACTTTCGGGGAGGCTGGGGTCGTGGTTGATGTCTGTGCCGTTGATTCTACAGCCTAGTGCTCGGTGAACACCTTGCTGTAAGAAAACCAAACTTGAATGCCGGCGACGATGGAGGTGACAGAGAGAGAGAGGAGAGAGATCGAGGTGTGTTGAAAAAAGATACGAGGCATGAGCTAAGGTACTCCGCCGGATCGGGTTCTGCAAAACGATGGCAGCTGGTGGTTCTACGTCTTCGACGAGGTTGATTGGAGCAACAACGATGACTGGTGGTTCTGCAAAACGATCGGAGTAGAGGCCGAGAGCGTCGTCGACGCAGCCGGGAGCGACTCGAGAATCTCCTTCAGGTTATCCAGTAATTTTCCGGCCATTTTGGTACCCTCCGGCATCGAAGCCTCAGTCATGTAGCAACCCCGGCTTGGAGGTGTCGGGTTTGAGTTGTCGCCGGCGTCTGGAGAGAGAGAGAGAGAGAGAGAGAGAGAGAGAGAGAGAGAGAGAGAGAGAGAGAGAGAGAGAGAGAGAGAGAGAGAGAGAGAGAGAGAGAGAGAGAGAGAGAGAGAGAGAGAGAGAGAGAGATGAAGTAATTGTTGAATTGAGTTGAGGGCAAAATGGTCATTTGGTGTTAATTTGGGTAGGTAGGAATAAAAATCTGTTGCTGGAGTAAGTGAGATAATTTTTTGCTCAATTCTATGCTTTTTGTCAAGGACCAAAAAATAAAATCTAAGAATATGATTTCTGCCAAGTCCATAACTTTATTCCATTTTTTTTTTTGAGAATGAACAAAGTTCATTTTATATGTTTTAATTCATGAAACAAATTTTGCCGATGAAAAACTAGTCAATAGATTTCATTTATATTTCTCAATTTAAACAAATGGTTTTTGCCAACAAAAGTATCCTGAGTTATTCCCGATTATAATCGCACATGAATATCAGATTTTTCGTATTCATAACGCATATGTAGTGCATAACGCATAACTGCACATATTCATCAGATTTTTGGTTTTGTTTTTTGTTTGTTTCACTGTCTGTTAACGCGTCAGTGCACGCTCTGTTAACAGAGCCCAGGTGACCACCCACTATTTATATAGTTTAATTTTCCGAAGAATATATGTCGGCACTATAAAAGTATAAATATGAAGTTTCAAATCTAATATGCAAGTTGGAACCAATCAGCCGAAGTGGTATTAAACTAATAATGTCATGCATGGAACCAATCATATGATTATAAGCAATATTTTATTTTGAAAACCTTAATGCCATAGCCAATATGCATGTTGGAAAGCCAGAGTTCGTAGCTAGAGGCTGAGCGTTTCCAGATCTGAAAGTTGCTGGAAAGGAATGACGTTTGGTTTCGGCCATGACTCGAGTACGTAATTCATCGTATTTTGAACAAACACTTCAACTCCAGATCAGAAACAACGCAGTGATCTCGGTTAGAAAATCATTACATCAGAAGCCAAGCATCACTACAATGGTTGAACTGTTGAAGGGTTCATAGCTATCGAGAATCTGATATTAATAGGAGAAGAATGCAAACTTGGCAGCAATTAATTAGTCCTCCCCCATAAACTTGATTATGATCATATACCACCAAACAAATACATACATATGTTTATATAAGACTATCACCACCGCCAAACCAACACCAACACCACTAGTACTAGTAGTAGATCTATGGTCTATGGCTCTATGCTACAACTAAACCTTTCATCTTGGGTATTCTGTCTGATGTTTCAGTAGTTACTGCCTTCCTCTTGCTAATACTACTAGCATTAGTATTATTCATCACGCTACCCTTATTGATCTCCTCATTGATTTTGCTTTGGCCATCGTGATCATCATCACCGATCTCCTCAACTACGAGATTGTTGCTACTGTCAATGCTGGAAGAAGGTTGGTCAAGGGTTTTAAGCAAGTAAGGCTGAAGCTTCTTCAAATCTGATATCTGAAGTGGCTTTAAGAGAAACTCCTCAGCCCCTTCTTCCAAGCACCTGCACCAAGTCGTATTCGATCAGTTTTAGTTAGATCACTATTTACTTGGGTAGTAAAAGAAATTTTTCTAGGGGAAAACGTTACTTGTACTGTTTTAAATGAATGCGGAATTCAAATAACAACACCATTATGATAGTGTTACTTATGCTCCTCTAGTGGAGCGCAAGAAATTCTTGAGGTTTGCAAAAAGTACCAGCAAAATAATTGTAATCAGAAAATTAAGCGCAGAAACTTACATGTTAATTCTTGAGGGAACATTCTCTGATGACATGACTACGACTGGTATGTCTTTCCAAGAAGATCCCTAAAACCAAAAGACTAGTATAAGCAAGAAAATTTCAATGTGGGTTCTAAATTCTTTTCTAAACTGTCTTAGGGCTAGTTTGGGATTACTGTGACTTAAAAAAAAAAACTGTTGTTGCTGTGTTGTGAGAATAATTAGCTGTGAATTAAAACAGTTTCGTGTTTGGTAAATAATATTTTTAAAAGTGTTGTTAATACATAAAACAACTTGAAAGTTTCTATTGTGACCTCCAAATCTCTTCACTTGACCTCACTTTATTATGAATTATTAAATGACATATATAACCTACTATAAAATGACTATTAAGGACAATAATTATACCAAAAAAATATTATATTTATTTTATGTAGACTTTCCAATTCAATAATATTAGATTGTATTCCTTATTATTTTCCTTATCTATTTTCATTTTCTAATTTCACTACATACTCATTAAAGCATTCATATATATTTAATAAGAATTAAACAAAAAATGCAGGAAAAAAAAAACATTAAAAAACTAATAATTTTTTTTTTTGAGAATAAAAACAAATGATTTCTTCATTTTTTTTGCACAGCTAAAATAGAGAAAAAAAATAAAAAATATATAATAGTTCATGGCATTTTCTTATTGATTAGACATTAATTTTTGAAACTCAAGTTTGATTAAGAAATGTATATTTAGTTAAGATTTATAGAGTGGTTAAATCATTGAAATGACTAATTTTTTTTAATTTTAAAGATAATAATTTGTTTGCAAATTATATGAATTAGGTTATTTGAGGAAGTTTAGTGAGGTTTAGTGAGTAAATTTAGTATTTGAAAATTTTGATAAGAGGTGTAAAAAGCATAGAGGTCAAATGAGTAAATTTGGAGGTTCTAATAGAAAAACTCAAACAACTTTAGAACATGTTTTGATCCATAGTAGTTTCTAAAATCACATTTAGGCTGCTATCTAAAATTTATAATTTTCAATCAAAACTGCTTTCTATTTATTTACCAAACATAATAAAATCTAAAATTTTAAACAAAAACTGATTTTTTGAAAAGCAAAACAATCCCAAATGAGACTTTAGCTAAGCAAATCTATTAGGGTCTCGTGACCATTTATATATGTTAATAAATCAATCACTACATGATTAAGAAAGAAACAAGAACAGTGCGTTGAAGAAATTATGGTAGTTATGTCGGTTATAGTGGTTGACCTTGACCCTTTTCAGCAAATCATAGCCGCTCATCCCGGGCATACAGTAGTCTGTCATGATCAGATTGATGACTTTTGAGCCCTACAGCGTTTGATTCAAATTAAGAAATGATTAGTACGTTAACACATAATTAACCTAAATCAATATAAAAACCATTCGTCAGCTCCTGTTTAAGGTGTGAGGGGCAAAGCCTGACAAAAATCTGGTACCAAAATCCATCAGACTAATTCCATCACTCTACAAAATGTGTCATTATCAATTACTAGCTCCTCTTCTTCTGATTCTTCACAAAAAAAAGAAGAAAAAAAAGGGACTGGAATGGAATCATTTCTCTAATAAAGTAATAAACCTAACTGTCTAACATGGGTACAACTTCAATGTTCGCATTTATGGTACAAGCAGGTCATATCAGAATCCAAGCAAAATTGGGTCCATTACCATTTCCAAGCTTAAGCCTTGTTCAAATTCAGTACTAGGCTTTGCCCATTTTTCATATGATAGGTCATCCATCAGACCATCACCCCCATCTCATATTTGGATCCATTGTCAGATACAAGATTCCAAGCACTATATTATTTTTCCCAGGAATTTTCTAACAAATTATCCCATGCAACAGAGATTTATCAGGGAATTGAGATGATTAAGAGCTAGAATTCCTCACCTCTTGTTCTGATGACGACTGCTGAGGATATGGGGAAGTGAGTGAAGATGAATCTGTAGGTTTTTGGTCATCATGATCAATCAAACCCAGATATTTAAGAGCTTCATCCCCAGAGTCCACACAAGTCACTGCTTACCACAGAAAAAGAAAAAAAGAAAAAAGAACAAAAACAACCAGATAATCAAAATCAAATACTAAAACACAGCTAACCAAATTAATAACAGATGCAAATATCGGATCATCAACAAACAAACAATCGCGATATTCTTGATGTCATGTAAATATATGCAATGATACATACCTTTGTATGAAGAACCTTTGAGGAGCCTCTCCAATAGCTTCCTGTCTATAACACTGTCATCTACAGCCAAAACATGGAAATGTTGTTGCTGCTGCTGCTGTTCTTGTTGTTGCTTGGAGTCTGCAACATCGGATAATGACTTCATTACCTCCATCTTTAGAGTAGAAGCTGATGAGATATTGAAACTGAAGCTTAACTAGCTAGCCTCTTGGATTTCAATGGCCGTTAATACAGAGTCTTTGGCAGCTGCTTCTGTATATTCCTTGTATATATACCAATGCAAAGCTTAGTTTTGCAGAGAGAGAGAGAGAGAGAGAGAGAGGCGTGCCTAAAGGGAATGAGAGGTGGTGTGTGATTATTCCTTATTAAGTTGGTGGGTGTATATCATATATATCATGACAATGAACCAAATGAAAATTTGCTTTTTCAATTTTTTGAAATTTCTTTTTCAAGATGTTGTTTTGTTGTGTGAGTGTCATGAGAGTCATGTGTCATGCATGTGTTTTCTCTAGTGTTCTCTCATGTTTAATCTCTCTCTCTTCCTCCCTCTCTCTCACTAGATTCTCTACTCCACCGCGTGAATTGGTACAACCACTCATATCTTGTTCTCTTTTTTCTCTCTTTTTCTTTGTTTGATTGCCAAGGAAAATCCGGAGATCTATCTCATAATTTTAATCCAAAATTTGGTCATGATGATGATGAAAAGGAGTTGATTTTGGGGGTGCAAATTGGATTTGATTAGGGAGATAGGGATGGGACTTAGACAAAAGTGGTTACCACTTGCTTACTGCAGCTAGATCCTTGGCTTCAAAGCGTTGGAATCAAAAGTATTTTTCAACTAACAGTTACGTGAAGGCCTAGTAGCCTAGTTACTTTGTTTAGAAATGTAGTGTGGTATGTACGTAGGATTCATGGAATGTACGTGTGACGATCAAGTTGCCATGAATAATGGAATCACGGAAAGGCATGAGTATTAAGCCTGCTTAAGTTTTTCTTATCACCTCTATTTTGGCCTATAACCTACGATTCTTTACTTTCATCTAAGTGAATAGCAAATTAAGAGCGTGAACTATTATACATTATGTTATTATACGTACTAAAGTGTAGTTTCTTTTAGAGTCAGGCAGTCAGCTTCTTCATGGTGAATTAGGAAAATAGAGCATCATCCGCACGCTCACGATCTTCTAATTAATCTTAAAATTATATAAAATATATTGAGAATAATGTCTCACATCATAATTGTAACATCTCCGATCAAAGATTAATTATAAAGTATTTAATCTTTTCTTCCATTACCGAATTATTTTGAGTCGAATGTTCAAATGCATTATAAACTACAGATCATGGAAGAAATTTAGGACCCGTTCAAACAGTGTGGCTATATTTCAAATTCTGAACTTTCTCAAGTCTGTTATATGGTAAATTTCATAATACGGTATAAACTATAGTATATTAGTTCCTAGACTCTCCGCAACTTGTATAAACTAAAGTACATTATATTAGTTCCTATGATATGGTAAGGTTTTAATAATGCTTTTAAAGTCCGTATATGAGACTCAACTATAGGAACAAAACAGATAAGAGATTCCATACGATAATCCAATCAAACTTTTAGGTAAACATGGTGTCATATATATTGCATAAGAATAGTTAAAACACATTAAAATATTTCATGTCGATTGAAACGACCAAAATGGAAGATCTTACTATTCTTGACAAACTAATTAAGCATGATAAAATCTACAAGGGACCACAACAAATACTAATTTGATGATAAATGTCAGTCAACCACCTAGTAGAGTTATTGCTTAAGATTGTTTTAGGGGGCTCATTAGTTTGAAGTTCATAACTTCTATAATATTTTTTTAACATCTCTATACGTTAGAGATTATAGTCTAATATTCAACTGCATACTTCCCATTCATACACTAGAATACTGAAAGCAGTTACACTATTACAATAGAAGATGAATTTTTTTAATGAAATTGGAGTAGATGAAAAATAGTGATGCCAAAAATGAGAGCGAAGCAAACATATATTTTCTAATGAAATTTATTGGTTCTTGACTTCTTGTCTCATTTTTCTAATCTCGTTTCTTATGCCAATGAAATTCAAATTTATAACCTCTAACTAATCACCTTCAAATTGGGTCAACTATAGAGTAATATACACATGGTATCATAGTATTGTATATATGGGATGAATAATACTATGCAATATTCATGATTTTAATCTTGTGGGGTGAGGGGACATGAAATAAATAAAGGTTAATGGTGGGGGCGCCACAGAGCAAATTGAAGATCTTATGTGGGCCTTAGAAATATAATCTTTTTCTTACTGGGGGGTCCAAATTTTAGCCTTGTGCTGCAAAATCTTCCAAAATTCGAATCTGTTCCCATCGAGGGTGTCCAAGCAAGAAATGTTGATTTCTCTTTAATGCTCTCTCTCTTCTGTTATCTGTTCTCTGTGAGAAGTCTGAGGGATCATATTCATATCGCTAGCTCTTGTTGTTCAAACCTTTTCATACTCGAGTAGGAGTAGGACCTTCCTCTAAGCTTGTCTGCCAAGTCTTGGTTTCACCATGTGTAACCCTAATTATACGCTTTTGTTTGGCTGCTTCACACTAGACTAGTGTGTGACCACTCAAAACTCTTGGACTCATACTCAGTTTCAATTTCCTTGTATCTACAATGTATCACGACTGTAGTGTTATAGATGCGAACTGTTCATCTTTCGTGAATTCGTACACAAAAAAAACCAATATCTGATATATATGTACTTGTACGAATTACGATCCACCCAGATCTAATTGCAGATGCCTTTTTCTTTTCTTTTTGCTTTTGAAAACATATACAACAGCCCCAATAAGTTCTGGAAATCTGCAGACTAATAATAAGAAGCTGTCGACTCTCTTCACAGAAAATTCAACAGCTACATTTTCAGCCTCATACATCTTGGAACATAGTCAATCTGAAATATGAGAATCTTTATACAAAAGCAAAGCGTGTTTGTTAGCCATCTCTCTTTTCGCTTATTATTCCTCAGACTGTTCTGTAAATTATATATATCTGAGCACTGTATATCACAGCTGCTTTGACTAAATGAAAGAAATATGGGACCTGTAATTCTCATTAGAAATCTAAAAGATATTTCTGTTCTTGACCGTGTTTTCATGGCTTTCCCTAATCAGATCATGCATGAAGAAAATCATGTGAGATGAGATTTCACTAGATCTTCCCCCTATTGGGTCCCCAAATTTCTTTTCACTTTTGTTCATAGATTGCGATACAAATTAATTTCATATGGGAATTGGGATGGACCATAACATTGTACAAAACTTTCACTTGACTTGGCTCCACCCTCTGTCTTGGTTCATAGTCAACAGCAAACAATATATACTTGATTGAAGGTTCTTTTGGCTTTGTTTAATAGGAGGGAACAAATAAATAATGGGGTTAGATGGTAATCTTCTTTTGCCATGATCATTGAACAATATAGTTTATTAGATTGTGTGACAAAATAATGTTGTTTCTATATGGTATATTAATTGCTAATAAAGATTTGCTCAAAATTGATCGATACAAAATCTTGTATTTCACATGTGAATTTAGTAAAATTAATATAATGAAAATTTATATTAGACGTTGTAGATTTGACCGCCTCAAGTATAATTAATGAAGCAACATGTCGTAATTTTTTATATTGGTTGATTTTTTCACAAAAAATAAAATATCTTGCGATTACCCGAGCTAAATGGCTTTTACTCAATAATGGACACTAATATCTCTAAAAAAAAAAAATATTGAACACTAATATCGAACTTTCAATGCTAAGCATGTTATGCGAAGCGACAAATAAGTCTCTTCATACACGGGTCTAATAATGCCGATAGCCCCAATATTAGTGTCTTTGATATCATTCGTTATAATTCAAGAAAGACTTTTCACTTTCGAGATTTCAAATATTTCTAATATGAGCCACATTTTCCCAACGAAACATTAGGTCTAATCTTTGTATGCGTACGATAAGAAAGTAGACTAAACGGGCTCGTCCCTAGTCAAAATCAAGAGAATTATTGGAATAGCTAGCTAGATATATCTTCTAGAGAATTGTTTACAATTTCCTCAGGCTATGTATGAAATATGGTTAAAGGAAAAAGTGCACAGCTTTGCAGTTGGATCAATATGAATAATATGCAAGACTGACTTGACTGACTTTATTTCAAATCAAAGTAGGTATTATTATAGTTGTTGAATGAAAAATATGCTTTAGCATGCTACGCATGATCCTATAAGATTTCATTGTTTGACAAATAACAAACCAGACAGAAAAGCAAAGTTGATCAAGAATACACAGTTCAAAAGACTTGCATGCCGTTTCTTATTTCGGACCACAACGTACCAAATCAAACCAAACCAAACCAAATCAAATCAAATGATTCCTTTTCGATCATTTCGATCCTGTTTCAAAAGTGTCCAGGTATAAACCACGTTTGTAATGAATGAATTGATTAGCCACTTTGTGTGAAGTACGCTGTGATCTTCTTACTGGCTTGTGAGCCATTATACCTCATCATACTTGCGGAGCAGCATGATTTAGAATTTGTTTTGTTTTTGTATGAATATACTTGAAAACTAACCTGAAATTAAAAATTTCTGTAGAAACTAGCTACTTTTTGTTAAAGGAAAAGCACATTATGTGCCTTCGTCAAAGTGACTGACGAAGAGCGAATCAAGGAATTAGCGATTACCATCAATCAACATTGATTACAGATCAATCTGCATTTAATGTCATCATTGTAATTGATATTTCCGTTGTAATTCTCTCCCTATATAAAGGGACTACGAAATGAAATGAGTAGACCAATTCCAATTCTCATTTTACTTTTACACGTTATCAGCACGCTCAGAGCCAATAGCTAAGAAAAAAAACCTAATTTTCTAGTTTCTTTCAGTCGGAAAAAAAAAAAAAAAAAAAAAACCATTGCAATTTTTTTTCTACCGCCCAAAACAAAAAAAATTTCTCTCTCTCCCCGGCCGAGCAGCCTTAGCGCCCTGTGCTACTGCAGAGCCCGCTTGCAACCAAGCTTTCCTTTTGGACACCCAGCTCGAAGTAACCTCCAAAGAAGACCCGACCCGGCTACGGTTCCGCGCCCAGCTCCGACGCGACCCAATTCCGACGCTCCTCCAGCCCGATTTTGGCACTATTTCGGTCGGACCGCCTTCGACTTCCTCTAGAACCACGCCTGCACAGCCCGCCTCCACCCCCACGCCCCGCGCAGCGTACCCAGCGCTTGCATCACCGACCGTCCTGTGCAACCAGCTATCCCCCAGCAGATCTCAGCCCCCCCTACAAGGAGATATTTATGGACATATTCATCCAGAATGCGGTCCATTCAAGTACTTTATGGTTCTGGTGGATGCTTCGACACGCTGGTCACATGTCGTTTTATTGTCCACAAGACATGCTATATTTGCAAACCTCCTAGTACAGATTATACGCTTAAGGGCTCACCACCCTGATCACCCTATCAAGTCTATAAAGCTTGATAACGCTGGAGAGTTTACACCAAAAGTATTTGATGAATATTGCATGTCTATTGGGATTGATGTAGAGCATCCTCTACCCCATGTGCATACACAAAATGGTCTCGTAGAAGCCACCATCAAAGGCTACAGATGGTGTTTAGGGCACTGGTTATGCACACCAACCTGCCTATATCTGCCTCGGGTTATGCAATATTGCACGCATCTTTACTTATTCATTTCAGACCCACCCACTGCTAGCTAACCATTTTCTGTGTACCAATTGGTAACTGGATATGAGCCTGACATTTCACAGTTACGCATATTTGGTTGCGCAGTATATGTGCCTATTGCGCCCCCACAGCGCACCAAAATGGGTCATCAGAGACGATTAAGTATTTATGTTGGATACGAATCTCCAACGATTATCCACTATTTGGAACCCTTGACAGGCGATCTCTTTACTGCTAGATTTGCGGATTGTCACTTTGATGAGACAGTCTTCCCGTCGTTAGGGGGAGATAGGAAAAATGATTTTCCAATGGAACGACAGAAATAGTCGTGGTTTGTCCCCACTCTGTCTCATTTTGATCCCCGCACTTCACAATGTGAAAATGAAGTGAAAAGAATAATCGATCTTCAGAATGTAGCAGATTCGATGCCTAATGCGTTTACTGATATCACAAAAGTGACGAGATCACATATACCAGCTGCAAATGTGCCTGCAAGGTTAGAAGTTCCCAACAAGGGGCATAGTCTGAGGCGCTGCAACCACACTTAGTGGAGGTGTGGTTAAGGTCGTGGCTCCCCAAAGGAAGAGGGGGAGGTCACTTAGTTCGATTGACACTCACCCAAAGAAGAAGAGGGCGAGCAAGGCACAAACAGATCCATTAATCATCAATGTAGAGAATCCCTCTCATGAGATTGTCTCTGATTATAGTTATGTCCATGAATCAATACTAGAGGACGCTCCGATGTTTGAAATGATTCTAGAGAACAAAGAAATCTCAATGGATTATGAGAGTGCGTATGAGTTGATAGAAAGATCTTCCATACACATTGATGATGTATTTGCATACACTGTTGCTCAAGAAATCATAGAGCACGATGATATCGAATTCGCGCTCTATTGCAGAATGTCAACAAAGAGCAAATTGACCTAAATGGAAAGAAGCAATCCAGGCAGAACTAGATTCTCTGGCAAAGAGACAGGTATTGGTCTGGTAGTGCTAACCCCACTAAGTGTAAAACCTGTAGGACATAAATGGGTCTTTGTCAGAAAGCGTAATGAGAGGAATGAAGTCCTGAGGTTTCTCACAACGCCCTGGAATTGACTACGAGGAGACATACTCTCCCGTAATAGACGTTATAACGTTCCGCTACTTAGGGAGCTTAGTAGTTTCCGAAGGAGTGGAAATGTAGCTCATGGATGTGGTTACTGCATATCTCTATGGGGATCTTGATTCATATATATATATATATATATATATATATATATATATATATATATATATATATATATACAGATCCTATCCAAAGAGAGGCATCGCTTTGAAATTTCAGAGCGAGGTTAGGGTTTAGGGTCACTTTTCGGTCGCATATCCACATCTCAACCGTTCAGTTTCTAGGTACTAATGTATAGATCATCTCTGCAAAATTTCAGCCAAATTGATGGTCGTTAAGGCATTGATAACTCCCTTAAAGCTAGTACGGTTCAGGTTGGACAGATTCAGTTCGTCCATTGGTTTAAGGGAGTTAGATACCTTAAAGACCATCAATTTGGCTGAAATTTTGCAGAGATGATCTATACATTAGTACCTAAAAACTGAACGGTTGAGATGTGGATATGAGACCGAAAAGTGACCCTAAACCCTAACCTCGCTCTGAAATTTCAAAGCGATGCCTCGCTCTGGATAAGATCTGTATATATATATATATATATATATATATATATATATATATATATGAAAGTGTCTGATGGCTTTACATTACCCAAGTCAAGTGACTCCAAAGCACGGAGTGCGTTTACAATTAGGTTGAAACGCTCACTTTACGAATTGAAACAATCTGGGCGGATGTGGTATACCTGTATAAGTGACTACTTGATTGGGAAGAGATATAAGAACGATGAATTATGCCCTTACGTATTCATAAAGAAAACAAGTTTCGGATTTGCAATTATAGCTGTATATGTCGATGATATGAACATAATAGGTACTCTTGATGAAATAAGAGAAACCGCGAGCTATTTGAAATCCGAATTTGAGATGAAGGATCTTGGAAAACTTGATTATGTTTAGGCCTTGAACTAGAACACCGAGTTTGTGGAATACTAATCCACTAGTCTGCGTATGTCCAAAAGTCAGGCAATTTAACATGGACAAAGCGCATCATGCTAGCACTCTGATGATACGTCGAAGTTTGGATGCAAAGAAAGATCCATTTCGTCCAAAGGAAGATGACGAAGAGGTGTTGGGAGCTGAAATTCTCTATCTAAGTGCAATAGGCGCATTATTGTACTTAGCCTATTGTACTCGACCAGACATTGCATTCTCAGTGAACTTGTTAGCTAGATTTAGCTCAGTACCAACGCAGCGTCACTGGAATGGTATCAAGAACATTTTCCGATACCTAAAAAGAACCATTGACTTGGGACTGTTCTTTCCCTATAGAGAGACAAGAGGGACTGCAAATGGAATTGCAATCCCTAAAGGAAATGTTGATGGCAAAAGCGCCAATCACTACACCGAAACGCCAAATGATGTTTTGGTTGGTTTTGCTGATGTTGGGTACCTCTCTGACCCACATAAAGGTCGTTCCCAAACTGGTTATGTATTTACCATTGGGAACACGGCGATATCTTGGAGATCAATCAAGCAAACTCTTGTGGCTGCCTCTTCTAACCATTCAGAGATCATTTCTCTACATGAGGCGGTTCGTGAGTGTATATGGTTAAGAGCTATCATTACACATATTCGAGGGACTAGTGGTTTGAGTTCTACCACTGAAGAGCCTACTTGCGTTTATGAAGATAATGCAGCTTACATCGAACAAATGAAGCTAGGATATATCAAGGGTGATAATACAAAACACATATCGCCAAAGTTTTTTACAATCAGCAACAACAGGCTCTCTTCAAGATTCAAGTGAATCAAGTAAGGTATGCGGAGAATGTGACAGATTTGTTCACCAAATCATTGCCTAATGCCACATTTGAGAAACATGTGAAAAAGTGAAAAACATAGGAATGCGAAGACTTTCCAAGCTCCCTTGATTAATGTAGGTATAAGGGGGAGGTGTAGACGTCAGGGGGAGTCTAACACACACATGTCATTCTCAAATGTAATGGGTGCGTTGTGCTCTTTTCCTTCTATCAAGGTGTATTTTTTGTCTCACAGGTTGTTACTTGGCAAAGTTTTTAGTGAGGCAACAACTCATGCACCATTTCGTCTTTGACTTGGCATAAGGGGGAGTGTTCAAGGAAAAACACATTATGTGCCTTCATCAAAGTGACTGACGAAAAGGGAATCAAGGAATTAGCGATTACCATCAATCAGCATCGATTACAAATCAATCTGCATTTAATGTCATCATTGTAATTGATATTTCCGTTGTAATTCTCTTCCTATATAAAGGGACTATGAAGTGAAATGAGTAGACTAATTCCAATTCTCATTTTACTTTTACACCTTTCAAGTATTAGTAATAGTACTTTTTCTTGGTTCTCTCTGTTGGGATTTCCGATGAGATTTTACCTTGACAGAAAACTTAACTCCACCACCCAAAGAAAAAAGTTTAGAGCCCAAAGTGTGGGTTAGTTCCCACAGGCCCAACATGTTTTATGGTGTGAAAATTTTAGATCATTGTTTGATGGTGGGAACAAAATGCACAAAATTTAAGTTTTGTTGAGTGAGCCATATCAGAGACAGATTCAAATTTGAAGGGAAAACAATACCGTAGAGCTACAAGCCGGTTTTATTCAACCACAAAAGCACATAAGAAAGCTAGTGATTAAACGTGGTTTGCCCAATTTTTGGAGATGTTTAATACTAATGTAATTTAATTTCAACGATTCAGCGGGTGGGAGGACCATTAAAATAAAGAATTTCTAATCAACGGTTGTGAGACCCACTTTTCTCATATTTCGACAAATTAACTGTTAGATGTTTAGATATTCATGAGTAGATCATTTCTGCAAATTTTCAACCAAATTAAAAATCGTTATGGCATTGATAAATGTGATTTATCATTTATAAACATAAAATGTTCAGATTTGACAGATTTGGTTCATCCATTAATTTGATACATTCACGTTTAGCAATTTGGAATAAAACTTTCAGAAGTGATACACCCATGTATACTTAAACATCTAAAGGGTTGATTTACCTAAATGTAATCAAAAAGTGAATCTCATTAAAAAATCCTCATTTTAAAGGCCCTCATTAGAATCTCTTCAATAATTCGGCTCAAGGTTTGACACGAGGATATAAGGAAAGATTCTAGTATTTAATGAGAATCGGTACCAAGCATACGATTTGTTTTGATCTCTCCAAAAACTGTGAATGGGCTTCCAACAGGTTTAGACCTCCTTCAAAAACTGAAGCCCAAAAACACAAAAAATCAATTTATATATATACATAAAATAAAATAAAACAAGGCGGGTCGAAGAACAACGACCTTTCAAAGTAAACCAGAGTGGGGCTTAGCTAAAGCCATTGAAGATAGGCTGACGGGATCATCTTACCCACCTTCCACCTTTGTTTTGCTTCCAAGGTAAGATTTTCATCTCCGAATTATCACAAAGTCGCGTGCTTCATCTTCAAGACTTTGAATTTCTGAGCAACCCAACTCAATCACAGACTCTCGCTCTCATGGCTTCGACTTTCGTCAATGTGGGACCAATCAAGGGTCTGGATTACGTTGGTTTCCGGCCCTCCAGACCTCTCAAACTCAATTCGGGTCGGACCCAGTTCGACCCAAGACCGCTCCGCCGCCTGACTGTTAGAGCCGGCGACGGCGACGGCCCGGTTGGGAAGACCCGATTGAGCGACGCCGACTGTGAGGCCGCTGTCGTCGCCGGAAACGTGCCGCAAGCACCTCCGGCGCCGCCCAAGCCCGCCGCGCCAGCTGGCACTCCGGTGGTGCCTTTGCTTGTGAGTATAGCCTGAGACCCTTTATTTCATTTCCAAATTGGCAACATTGGATCGTCGTTTTTGATGGGTTTTCGTCGTTTTTTTTTTGGCGTTGTCGCAGCCTCTAAGTCGCCGGCCTCGGCGTAACCGGAGGTCACCGGCGCTCAGGGCGGCGTTTCAGGAAACAAGCTTGTCCCCTGCGAATTTTGTGTACCCACTTTTCATTCATGAAGGTTTGTGCTTTCTATTGTATTGCTTTTCACAAAGTTCATATGCTTTAAAGTTTTTAAGTTAAAAACCTCTCTGAATTTGGATGCTTTGCAATTCTTGCAGGTCAGGAAGACACACCTATTGGGGCAATGCCGGGTTGTTATAGGCTTGGGTGGAGACATGGGCTTGTGGAAGAGGTAAACTAGCTCGCTCTCATTCTGTTTATGCAGTATTGTATACATTTTAAAGCTGAGATCACTGTGAATTGTTGTTTCTGAGTAAGTGTTGATTGGAGCAGGTTGCAAAGGCTCGAGATGTTGGTGTTAATAGTATTGTGCTCTTCCCCAAAATCCCGGATGCTTTGAAGGTTTGTACTCGTGCATTTTTCTCTACTATTCCCTGAATGATAAAAGATTTAAATGTAGAGGATTGTTGTGTTTCAGAATGCAACAGGTGATGAAGCCTACAATGATGATGGTTTAGTACCTCGATCAATTCGGTTGCTCAAGGACAAATTCCCTGATCTTGTGAGTCTATGTACTACTTTAGCCTTCTAAGTTAATTGTCTTTTGCATTTACAGTGTTTCATCAGTGGAACCAATAATTATCTTTGGTTGCTGTGTTCATCAGGTTATCTACACTGATGTTGCTCTAGATCCATATTCCTCGGATGGGCATGATGGTATTGTTAGAGAAGACGGTAAGCAAATAAGCCATGAGCAATGCTCACTTTGAAAGAGGTTGTTATTCTTTGGCACTCATATTTGTGTACTACTAATTGTAATAATTGCAGGAGTTATAATGAATGACGAGACTGTGCATCAATTGTGTAAACAAGCTGTTTCTCAGGTAATTGTGGGGGATTAGCTCATCTAAATTCATCTGCCAAATTTATTATAGACTGCTATGGTTTAATTTAGTTTTCTTTGGCTTGTTTACGTTTAATAGGCCCGAGCTGGAGCAGACGTGGTTAGTCCGAGTGATATGATGGATGGTCGTGTAGGAGCTATTCGAAATGCTCTTGATGCTGAAGGTTTTCTTCATGTTTCTATCATGTCCTATACAGCTAAGTAAGTCGATTTTTATTACAGTGGTTACCATCCAGTTAATATTTAATGAAAATTTCATCATCTTTAAGCGCATACAACCATGTGGCCAAAAGTTTCTCACATAAATTCTATAAGTTGCACTTGTCTATACACGTGTAGAAGGGTTTTTCTGCTGTTGAGTGTACATACCGTAGATATATTCAGTCGGATAGTAGTTGACTAGTTGGTTATTGACGTGATTCAATTTCATTCACTGTTTTGACAATTTTTAATCTATCATGTTGCAAACAGGTATGCAAGTTCATTCTATGGTCCATTTCGGGAAGCTCTGGACTCAAATCCACGTTTTGGTGACAAGAAAACGTGTGTAGTTCTGTTTAGTTAAATGTTATTCCACTTTTGATTAATAAAATGCATCTGATGCTGACTTGGCATATAAATCTGGCTTGTAAAACACAAGTTATCAGATGAACCCGGCAAATTATAGAGAGGCTCTAGTCGAGGCAGGTGAAGATGAGTCTGAAGGAGCTGATATCCTCCTGGTTGGTGTTGCTTGCTTTGTAGTTTTTAGTATTATGCATTGAATGACAAAAACTCTAATTCTGAAACTTTGCAAATGGTTAACAGGTGAAACCTGGTCTGCCATATCTGGATATCATAAGATTACTCCGGGATAGCTCTTCTTTGCCAATCGCCGCATATCAGGTAGATCTTCTCATAAATTGTTTCCTTATCTTGTCATTTCATTCCTAGACAGAAATTCTTTATCCCACACATTGAGCTTCTAATTCTTAAACATGGTCTTTGTAACATCGTCGTTGCAGGTTTCGGGTGAGTATTCAATGATCAAGGCTGGTGGTGCTCTCCAAATGATTGATGAAGAAAAGGTTATGCTTGAATCGCTGATGTGTCTACGAAGGGCTGGTGCTGACATAATCCTCACATACTTTGCCATGCAAGCTGCCAGAAGTTTATGTGGTGAGAAGAGGTGAGTTTTGGAAACTGGGAGATTGTTTACTGGGGAAAGCCATCGAAATTTTCTTGAACTTGTTTTCTATTTGGTAGTTGAACTTTAGAACCGAGTTGAATTGGAAATGAGGTGCAATGGTTGTCGCTTTTGTTACAAAAGTTGGGTGAAGGAATGTAATATAATGAAAGGTGTTTACCGTCTAAAAATTTATATCAAGCACTATATCCTCTTTGTTTTGAACTTTTGATCAGAGTTCAACTCTTGCCTTCTCCCTTAAATGAAACAAAAGAAAAGTATGTACAAAAGTTTATTGCATACCTGTAATAACAAGACTATTCATACTTGCAACATCAGAGTACTACTACTTGCAGCATGGACCAGCTGAAAATGCTCTAACTGCAGACTTGCAACATCAGGGTTCTAGAACTTGCAGCATGGACCAGCTGAAAATGCTCCAACTGCATCCTTTACATCAATAAAATGAAAGGGACCGTCTTTCCCTGTACTAGTCCCCCCCTAATCCTAACACCAAAATTTAAAGAGCACATTTTAAGCAATCTAAACATTATGCTTGTGCCCATTGAAAAAACATTTTGCACCACCGGCACCTGATTTTTCCAGATTACCCACGCTCGTTGAGGTATCTTTCTGCGATAGTGGCATGAGTTGCTGCCCCTATCGGTAAAACATCTTCGTCGATGAAAAAATAAGGTGAATGACCTGTGTGAAAGGAACCCAAGGTCTCGTTCCTTATGCCAATGTAGAAGAAGCCGGCAGGGATCACCTCTGAGTAGAAGGAGAAGTCCTCAGCACCCATCATTGGTGGCACCAACCTAAAGTTTGTTGGACCCAACAAATCCATGGCTACTTTCCTCACGTGCTCGTGCATCTTCTCATCGTTCACCGTCGGGGGATATATGGTGTTCTTGTCTTTGAAGAAATCCACCGTTGCCGAGCATCTGTAAACACTTGCTTGTTCCACAATTACCTGTTTGAGGCATTGATATATAGTATCAGCTTAATCCTTCAGATAGTTGTGTAGCATGTTAGATTATCAGTAATTCTATAGAGCTACAAACCTCTTCAATTCTTTGAAGAAGATGGTAGAAGCTTGTGTTAGAGAAAGCCCTGAGGGTCCCACCAATTACCACACCATTAGGTATCATGTCAAGCTTGTCACCTCCATTAAAAGCTGTCACGGACACCACCTGTTGGATAAAATATCAAGCAGAAAGCTGATCAGCTGTCACATATTCACGTTTCACACACAGCAGAAATTAAACGAAACTAAATGCAGTACTACCTGAGAGTCGAGAGGGTTCGCTTCGCGCGATACAATGCCCTGTAAGCTGATCACGGTCGCGGCAGCTGCCAAAACGGCGTCAATAGAGTGGTGAGGGCTTTCGCCATGGCCGGTCCTTCCGGTGATAACAGCTCTGAAGAAGCCACAGCCAGCTAGCAAAGGACCAGACCTCGACCCAATAATGCCTGTGGGGTGCTCGTGGGACACATGAGCTGCGAATATGGCCTCCACATTCTCCAAAGCCCCATCTCCAATCATTCTCTTTGCACCATTACCGGCTTCCTCTGCCGGTTGAAATATCAATACTACAGTCCCCTGTAGAAGTAAATCCGGTCAAATCAAATCAGAAATGAGCGGGGTTAGATAAGTTATACGTTCGTAACTTCAATGTAATCGTTTATCATAATAATTGATGTAATAAATTCGTTCAAATACACTATAAAAGATTTGGAAAGAGACTTGAGGCTGAAGGGTTTTAATCATCCATCCAAGGTAGCACAAGCTTTTCAATAATAATTGATCAATTCTTTACCAAACCTTAGCTTAGAGATGGACCATATACGAGGTCTCTACAGGTTCAAATACTCCAACCTACTAGTACTCATTCTTAATTTGTATGTAAATTGAAAACCTACATTTGGACCAATATCAGCTACATTAGCCAGCTAGCCATCGATTTAAGCATTGGACTGTAAAACAGAGACCCAGGACCAGCAAGAACAGACACATTATTATATTCTTAATTGACATTTTATAATATGCATGACCGGCACAGCCCTAATTAAACCCACGTGCTTCAATCACACCCTGTGACAAATGCAACATGTTAAGTACTATTCTATCTCGTATGAGTACAAACTACATTAGTACAAAGACGACCCACAATTGATGGTTTTTTTATTTTATTTTTTTATTTTTTGAAGGGACCATTGATGGTTTTAAATACGCAGAAATTAACAACCATCAAACTTATTTAACCAAAATAACAACCATTAATCTCAACTACCCTCAATAGTCTTCCCCTGGTCAGATTCAATCGGTATGGCCAAAAGATATCAAAGCAAAAACAACTCCAATGTTGTCCATACAATGAAATGAGAGCACCTTGTCATTTCGACTTTATAAGGACAATTAATAGTACATAGATATATTCAGCAAATAAAGAAGTAAAAGACAATGCAGTATGCGAAATGGGGTCATTTCCAAACTAAATGTTGTGGTTCAAACGATTTGAGAATTAGGTTAAGATTATACTAGATCTGAAATAAAAAATAATGTGGTTTTCATATTTACAGAAGAGTTTACCAGGAGACCAACTTTTTTTTTCTTCTGAGAAGACCAGCAAACCAACTTTAGAAAAAAGCACAGGTGAAGTATTAGCTAGAAGGAAATGACAGAAAGAAGAATGCATGTGAAATAAATAAAGCCATGTTTGCGCACCGTGTAGTTGAAGACCACAGTTTTTAAAAGCAACTCAACAACTACTGCCCTAGCTTTGCAATAAGTTAAGTTAGTTAACTGACGTTCAAAGCAAAAGACAAAACCCCTGCCACATTTGTCCAAAAGTGTTTAACCATAAAAAGTTTTAAACAAAAGTCGATCAGAAGCTTTTAATTTGAAGCCCACCACCCAGATTTACTTTAAGAGTTAAACTGTGATGAAGAAAAATGTGAGAAATTACGGGACCTTCAAAAGGTGTTCACGGCTCTTCAAGATCTTGGCTGCACCTAAGAGCATGGTCACATGTGCATCGTGCCCACAAGCATGCATTTTGCCGGCTACTTTGCTCTTGTGCTCCCATTCTACAGCTTCCTACAACATTTTCAATATTCTTCTCCTCTCATTGTTCTATTATAAATAAATAAATAAATTTCAGAAGCTTCAATAAAACGCATTAAAAACACGAAAATTATCATTACGACCGGAGTAACAATTCTCATAAAAATAGGGGGCCCTAAACATAATATTCTCTTTTATCCATATACTTCTGACAGATCATAAGATACTTCTGACAACTAAAGTATCTTAAGATTTATCATAACGATCGGAGTCAAGTACAAATGTGTCAGTATAAACAATCATTACAGGTGTTTATGCAATTACAAAACGACATATGGTTAGATTTTGTTTTGAATTTTGATATCCGTGTGTCAAGTATAAAAAAAAAAAAAAAATTGAGAAAACTAATCATAACTACCTTGATTTTAAAATAAAAATTTGTCATTTCTTGTCAAATGTAAGGATGAAAAATTCCAAATGCAAGTTCATTTCATACCTAAGCAATCTGAGCTAACTTTCCCCAAAAGATTATATGAAGAAAATCAAGTATACAAAGAAAAAAGAACAAGAAAAAAAAACCTAGGTAAAAACTTTTTTTTCTTTCCGTTTTCTAAGGAAAGAACAGTTGAATCTTTCTTTATTCAATTTGAAGTTTAATTAAGGAAGTACCTGAATTGGTAGAGCATCCATGTCAGCTCTGACAGCCACAAACGGCGGACCTCCGGTTCCGATCCAGGCACGAATCCCGGTGGTTGCGAGCGGAAACCGGTAATCGATGTCCAAGCGGTCGAGCTCGGCCCGAACCAACCGACTCGTCTCGACCTCCTCGAAAGCCAGCTCCGGATGCTCATGGATCCTCCGCCTAATCGTCTTCAACCACTCCACGTTCTCCGGCTGCTTCGCGAAGCTCAGGACCGATTCCGAGCACGACGTCGTCCAGACCTCGCACGACGGCAGCGGAGACGTCGTCGTTGGAGTCGCTAGGGCAAGGTGGAGGCGGCTATAATTTTTTTTGGTGGCGGCTAATTCGGGGCTGCTTGGCTTGCAGTTGAGGCAACAGTCGACTTCGAGCTCCGCAATCGGACGGCTGTGATCGCCAGGAGCGGACGGCGTCGGCTCCGCCGGGACTATGAGAGAGGTGACGATTAGTGCTGAAAATAGTATTATTTTATTGGAATTCATTTTCAGAGATTGAGAGAGAGAGAGAGAGAGAGAGAGACTTGAGAGAGAAGAACCAAAAATGGGAGAAGGAGACCTATGGTAGGGGGGAATTTAGAGCACGTGGGGATAAAAAGGAAGGGAGGCAGGAATTTAAGCACGTGGTGGAGAATACGAATGATAGTGGCTACGTACCGGCGGATGTGGACGTGGATGTGGGGTCCACCGGTTTTGGGGATCCGGTTCACTAAGCGCGCTGTTATTTTCGCTGTGGTGCTTCCATTTTCTACTATTTCGTTTCTCTGCCCCCCTCGATTTTCTTACTATTATAGAAATGGCATGCATTTCGACGGCAGATACGAAACCGGACGTATTTGTAATAGAATTGAAACCTTTTACATTAGAAATAATATAATGGGTTCATATAATGATATAATTAACATGTTTACTCCTGTACCTTAGTAAAGAAATCCGGCAAATAAGTCATGTGATTAATCATTAAAAATATTTTATGTATTATTTATATCCAGCACAAATTTAATTCATCAATAACTATTTATAAAATTGATGATGAATAAATAGTTAATATACCTAAAAGAACAGGCTTGCTTACATAAAAGACAATTTTAAGAGACTATGAGGAACAAATACATCTCAATAACATGTATTAAATATAAAAGCAGAAATTATAACAATTTAAAATTATACATTTATTTTCAGCTGTCAGATTTACTTGTCTCTCACAATCTCTTAAAAACTGTTCTTGAAATGAGCAGGGATTCCTAAAAGAAATATTTGTTGTGGCTTTATGTGTAGGGCCATAGGCCTAACATGTGTAAGAATATCATGTCACTCGCAAGTCATGGATAATGAAGTGTAGTAATAAGTAATCAATGCGAGGAGAAATGGTGAGTATTATTAGTTCCACGGACATATCGGATAAAACACTGTTAATGTGTCATGCTTCATGGTTAATTACTATGCTTCAATTTGTATCATGTGATGAAGACTAATTACAAGGACAACCAGATGTCCCGTCAAAGAAAAAAGTAAAGAAAACCGTGAGCGGAGGGATAAAGTTAAGGGATATAAATTGGTTTGGACTTTGGACTATAGGTGTGGTACTGGCTAGGTGATGAAATCTAGACCTATTTTAGCTCCAAAATATGAGCTTCAAAATAAGTTTTTAGAAAATTCAAATGTCAATAGGACATCAAAAAATAGTTCTTTTTCTTTCAAAATGAATTATTAATTATTTGATGGTGATACTGATTGACGTCCGATCACTTTGACACACTCCAAATCTCACTTTTCACATGTCCTGATAGAACTGATTTGAATATGTTGCCAAATTTTCTATGACTTCTGACTTTGAAGTTTGAACTACGAATTACGGAATTAGGACGCCTTGCTTACAAGGTAATGTAAAATTGTAAATTAACTAAATATAGGGCCTTGATCCAATGCACAAAATGAGACCAGTGTGCTCTTACTTATTTCACAAAGAGATTTTTATTTTCACTTACCTAATTTTAAAGCAAAATGTCTATTTTAGACTCTGAAAAATCAAGAATTACGCATTGCCACTAAACTCTCTCTCTCCAGTCAAGAAGAACAAAAGAACAAGAGATTTGAGATTTTCAATATATTATTTACCTTCTCTAAGAACGGAGTATATATACAAGATATATCAAGACCTATTAGGAAACTAATTGCAATAGAATAATCCTAATAATATACAATATTCACGATCCTAATTACATGTCATGACTCACGCTAACACTTCCTCTCAAGTTGGTGCATACAGATCACAGATGCCCAACTTGTCAAGTGAGTCACAAAAGGCTTTACTCGAGAGAGCCTTTGTAAGAATATCCGCCAACTGTTCTTCAGTAGGAACGAAGGGAAACATAATGATCTATCCATCCATCTTCTCTTTAATGAAATGTTGATCTACCTCCACATGTTTCGTGCGATCATGTTGAACAGGATTGTGAACAATTTCAGTTGCAGCCTTATTATCACAATAAAGTGGCATAGCCTTTTTCTGCCTGAACCCCAAATCCCTCAACAAATTTCTCAACCATAACATCTCACACAGTCCTCGGGCCATTCCTTTATACTTTGCTTCTGCACTAGAATGAGCCACCACCTTCTGTTTCTTGCTCTTCCAAGTAACAAAGTTACCACCCACAAAAGTGAAGTAGCCCGAAGTAGACCTGCGACCTATAATATCACATGCCCAGTCCCTGTCTTTGTACCCGAAAATATCCAAGTGACTGTGTTTTGAAAAAAGTAATCCCTTCCGTGGAGCAGACTTCAAATACTACAAAATACGAAATATAGCATCCATATGAGTCTTACTGGGATTATGCATAAACTGACTTACCTCACTAACTGCATAGGCGAAATTTGCTCTAGTGTGGGATAAATAAACCAACTGGCCAACTAACCTCTGGTATCTTGCTTTATTCGTAGGTACTTTATCCAAATACTCTGCTAAGCGATGGTTCTGCTCAATAGGAGTATCAACAGGTTGACAGTCAAGCATACCTATTTTTGCCAGCAAGTCGAGAACATACTTCCTATGACTCAACACAATACAATCTTTCCCACGAGCAACTTCAATTCCAAAGAAATATTTCAAATTACCCAAATCTTTCATCTCAAATTAAGAAGATAACTGATCTTGTAACCTTTGAATCTCCTCAAAGTCATCACCTGTCACAACCATGTCATCAACATAAATAATCAAGGCAGTCACTTTACCACACCAATGTTTAAGGAACAAGGTGTGATCTGAATTGCTCTATCGGTACCCAATTTTCTTCATGAACTTAGTGAACCTGCCAAACCAAGCTCTGGGAGACTGCTTCAAACCATAAAGAGAATTTTTTAATTTGCACACACCACCTGCTCTCCAGTAGACGTACCATATCCAGGAGACAAATACCTCTTCATGCAGATCACCATGCAAGAATGCATTCTTAACATCAAATTGTTGTAACGGCCAATCAAGAGTAGCAGCTAACGAAAGAAGTATCCGAATTGTGTTAATTTTGGCCACTGGTGCAAATGTCTCATCATAATCCACTCCATACTTCTGAGTATAGCCTTTAGCCACTAGTCTTGCCTTGTACCTGTCCATGGATCCATTCGAATTATGTTTCATGGTATACACCCACCGACAACCAACTGTCTTCTTCCCGGGTGGTAATGATACTAACTCCCACGTACAATTCTTCTCAAGAGTATTCATTTTGACTGTCGTTGCTTGCATCCACTTCTCATTTCTCACTACATCCTGCACTTTACTAGGGAGAGACACAGAAGATAATTGATTCACAAAGGCTACATATGGTTTAGATAGCCTATAGGTCGACACATAACTAGCAACGGGATATTTAGCTTTTGCACTTAGAGTAGGTTCATAGTGTTTTGGGGGTTGACCACGGGTGGAACGACTAGGCAAAGTTTTGGTGGGAATAATATCTGACACAAAAGAAGGAACACTAGCTGACACAGAAGGAGTATTAGAAAAGAAGGATTAGAACATACCTTGGGTGATGATTGAGCAGGTGAGACCGCTGAAGGAGAGGGAGAGATAAGAGAACTGTTCAAAACAACATTGGCGGCATCGGAAATTTCATCAAAAATAGAATCAGGAATTTCCTCTTCGGCCGACCGGTCGGACTGATCCGGTCTACTGGTCAGTAGCTGACTGCCTAAATTCTCTTCTCCGATCAGTGGGCTGCTGTCCTCTTTTTCAAGTTCCATTCCCAAACACTCTAGCCTTGAGAACTCGGATGCCAGTCTCACATCTTGCTCACTAAACAAATCTTCATAATAACAAGACTTCTCCCCCTGATGAAGAGTCACATGAGGCAAAAAATAACATGCATCTTCACTAAATGTAACATCCATGGTGACATAAAGCTTCTGGGATTGATGATGATAACATTTGTAACCTTTCTGATGAGAACCATACCCCACAAACACAGACTTAAGGGCTCTAGCAGTCAACTTTGACCTCTGATTCTTATACAGATTAACAAAAGCAATACAACCAAAGACAAGAGCAGGAAGGGTATTAGAAGATGGAATATAAACGTAGTTAGACAGGACCTCAAGAGGGACACGACCTTGACGATGGGCAGACAGAAGACGATTGATTAGATGAAAAGCACACAAAACGGCCTCTCCCCAAAGATACTTAGGCATGTTAGCACTAAGTAGAAGAGACCAAGCCATGTCCGGAAGATGACAATTTTTTTTTTCAAACACCCCATTTTACTCAGGTGTCTGTGGACATAAAGTTTGATGTATTATGCCATAGTGTTGGAAATATTCATGAAAAGAATGACTGACAAACTCACCCCCATTATCAGAATGAAAGACCTTAACATGAGCATCATATTAAGTACGAACAAGCTTATAGAATGCTGTAAAAGCAGAGAATACAGAATCTTAGGACTTTAGTAAAACTACCCAAGATAATTGAGTAAAGTCATCAATGAATAACACAAAATATCACATTCCAGAAAGGGTAGAATGTTTAGAAGGACCCCATACATCTGAATGAATTAACTCAAAAGGCATAGTACTAGAATGAAAACTCGAAGGATAGCTAGACCTATGAATCTTAGCCAAAGAACAAGTTTCACAATGCAGGCTAGACTCACTAACTCCCAGAAACAACTAAGGCATGGACTTCTCCATAACTCCAAAAGATGGATGACCCAAACGCCTGTGCCACAATCATAGCTCACTCAATCTGTCAGAATTCAATGTCAGGGCCAAAGGCTATTTCGGTGCTTGTGTTGGCTCTGCGTACATGCAATCCAAGTGAAACAGTCTGCCCTCAGGTCTCCCTTGCCCATAATCACCCTTGTGCACAGATTCTGAAAAATAACATACATTGGATAAAAAGTTACAGAGAACTTATTTCAATTAGGATACAAATAAAAGATGATGAGACAATGAGGGTACATAAAGTACATCATGCAATACGATGGATGGTGTAATCTGAACAAACCCAATACCTAAGATTGGAAAAGAAGCACATTCGCATTAGAGACATGGGATATAGAAGGAGATAACATATACATAAAGAAGGACTTATCATAGGTCATATGGTCAGACGCACCATAATCAATTATCCATGTATCACTACCAGTAAAGTTAGAAACATGTAAAGTAACACCAATTTTACCTCGAGTTAAGGAAACATTACCCTTTGAGAGATCTTGCCCTGCAATGCCGTAGAAGTCAGGTTCTGGCTCCAATTGGACTGCTGCTTTGCCTCTTTGACCACCACCACATCGTTCACATCCTCCACTATTATTGTCTCCTCTCCAACCATAGTTGTTGTAATTAAACCTTCGTAGCTTAGGACATTGATTCTTGAAATGGCCAACTTCCTTGTAATAGTTGCAAGTCATTTGGTTATAATTCTGATTCTGCTGATATCCCTGATTCCATGGTTGATACTGACTCTGAGATGGAACTAGGATAGAATTCTCAATCTGAGGTTGAGGTGGAGGTGTAGCATGGATTGCTAACCCAGAAATTTCAGTATGAAGGTTCTGAGTGGCAGCCTTATTACCTTCATCTCTTCAGATATAGGCAAACGCTTGTTCCAATGTAGGTGGAGTTGCAAGACGCAATAACTCATTTTTTGCCCCTTCAAAGTGAGGATCCAGGCCAACAAGAACAATATGGACACGCATCTTGTCCTGCTTAGTCCGATAAGAATTAATATCAGCTTCACAAGTCATAGGATTAGGGTTTCGCTGATCAAGCTCCTGCCAAATTATCTTTAAATTCGCGTAAAAGGTTGCAATAGGCTGTCCACTCTGAGTTATTTTGAAAGCTTTGACATTCAATTCATGAACACGAGCAAAGTCACTCCCATCATAATATGTAGAAGCAACAAAATCCCAAATTGCTTTGGGAGAATCATAGTTAGCAAATAATCTCATTACATCAGGAGTCATAGCCTTGAAAAGAATTTCCATCACATTAGTATTTGCCGTATCCCATTCATTGGCTTTTGGTCTTGCAACAGGTCTTGCTACATTGCCAGTAACATAGCTCCACTTTCCAATCCCCTGAATATGGATCTTCATAAGTCTCTTCCATAGCTGATAATTGGTACCATATATCCAGCTTGACACCAAAACTAGAGTTGTCTGTAACATTCTAATCAACAACAATCTCTCGGGCCATATGACTATTCTCTCCAGATGAACCCTGAGACTCTCCATCATTCCCATCGGTAATCTTCAAATCCACCATCCTCCTCCTTTATTTTTTTCCTCTTTTTTTTTTTTTTTTTTTTTCTTCAGACCCTTCAAATTATAACAAAAAGAATACCAAAGAACCAAGAAGGATGCAGACAGACACAAGAACAAAAGGGATGAACTGATGGACAAAGGATGAAATCAACTTGTAGATGCAAAAGAACCAATTCACGACTTGCTGGAGCAAAAGAACCAATTCGACAAGAAGAACCAAGGCAAGAGAATCAATTGACCAAAAGAACCGATTCAACCAAATAAAAAAGGACCGAATCAAAAGAACCCTATATTCACAGCGGAAAGAACAAACCGAGTCCGAATGGATCTCGGCTCTGATACCAAGTCAAGAAGAACAAAGGAACAAGAGATTTGAGATTTTCTGATATATTATTTACCTTCTCCAAAATCGGAGTATATATACAAGATACATCAAGACCTATTAGGAAACTAATTACAATAGAATAATCCTAACAATATACAATATTCACGATCCTAATTACATGGCATGACTCATGCCAACATTTCCCTCTCTCACTGCCACTAAATTTCTATGGCTAGATCTCCGTCTTCGGGTTGAATTGAGATGTGACATTTAGAAGGTTGGTAGAGAATTGCAAGACGAACAAAGCCCAGTCTGTCACCCCTTCCAATTTGGCCGGAATTTGAAGAATATGCCGGAAAAGGGCCAAAACTTATTTTCTTCGATTTATTGTGTATTGTCAATAGCATGGTGCAAGACATATATGGTTGGAAAGAGGGTTCGAAGACGAAGAGAATGAGACAAATTTCATGGCCGGACGAGATGACAACGACGCCACAAAGTTTTGACGTCGGAAAAAAAAAAAAAAAAAAATTGGGTTTGGAGCTGATATTTTGTGTTTCCAAAATTACAAAACTGCTACTAACTTAAATCTTTTATAACTTCTTCGTTACAACTCTGATTTTGGCATGTCACATTTCCACGGACTCGATTTAACATCCTCTACAACTTCCATGGAGAAAATTTTCTTCAAAAAATGAACAAAAAAGTCAAACTTTAATTTATTGCCCCTAATAAACTTTTATTGCCTCCCAATAAAAGGTTTTGAATTGATATAATTTTCTCTTTTTTTTTTTCCTCTATAAGAGTTTTATCTTTCTAATTTTTGGGAGATGATTCCTTCTAATCAACTTTTATTGCCCCCCAATAAAACCATATAAACTTTTATTATCTCCCAATAAAATGTTTTGAATTGATGTAATCTTCTCATCTTCTTCCTGAATTAAAGTTCTGTTTGTCTAATTTTAGGGAGATTAGTCCCCATTCCTCCAAATAAACTTTGATTGCTTCCCACTAAAAAGTTTTGAATATTCCCCCCCCCCCCCCCCCCCAAAAAAAAAAGTTTTGAATTGATGTAATTTCCTTATTTTCTTCCTCAATCAAAGTCTTAATTGTCTAATTTTATAGAGATTAGTCACCCTTCCCTCCAATAGATTTTTATTACCCCCCAATAAACTTTATTGCCTCCTAATAAAACTCAATAAACCTTTATTGCCCCCCCCCCCCCCCCCCAAAAAAAAAAAAAAGGGTAGGGTCATTGGATATCTCATAGGTCACCGGAGACTTTTATTGCCCCCAATAAATGTTTATTGGGGGGTAATAAAAGTTTATTGGGGTGCAACAGAAGTCTTCGGTGACCTATGAGATTTCCGACGATCTCTTTTGCCCTTTTGGGACCTCCGGCAAGGTTTTCAGAGAAGTCTGCCAATTGCTTACGAGATTCCCGCGGCTGGCGACCTGTGATCGGAGTCCGGCAAAGTCTCATATGACTTCTCTCTCTTCCATTTTCTCTCTCTATGTGACAAAGGGGTAAGGGCAAAATAGTCTAAAAAAACAAACAAAAAACTTAATTGGTTATTAGGGAACAACTTATAAGAAATATTATGGATAAGTGGGAAAAAAAAATAAGTGAGTGGTGTAAGGGGGAAAAAAATCCCTAGAATTAGTGTAAAGGAACAAAAACATCAAAGTTGTATAGGTGATACACCTACGTAAACAGTAAACCTCGAATCAAATATTTTATAAAGGGGATATATATATATATATACACACACACACAATTTTTGGGATTTGTTTAAATCGCTATTAGAATCTTTATTTTGCCATACCATAATAGGGTCACAGAGCATAAAAGAAGAAAAGCAAGAATTCAAAAAAGATTAATTTCATTCATGACCTCAAAATGTCAAAGTTACAGAATATAAAGCTTAATAGCAAAAGGTTACACTCGTTGGATGCACAACAAGTGTCCAAATCATAGTGATACTTATCCTAAGGTTGTTCTAGAAAAAAGCTGGTAGAAAGTTGACAGAAAATAGACGTTACTGGCGGAGGTGATTGTGTTGAGATGTGGGTTAGTAAGGATGGGCTTGGGATGATAAGGGTGGCCTTATCAACTCCATCCCCCTTCACATTGGGCATGTCCTCAGGCCTTAAATTATGGGAAGCGATTCATGATGGAATGTGCTTCCTCCCACGTTGTGTCCTCTGCTGGAAACCCAGCCCTTTGGACCAGCCATTTTGTGGTTTGTTCTTCTTTTTCTCGACTACCATATCAAGAACCTTTGAAGGAGTCTAGAGAACAACTCCGTCATCACCAAATGGTGGCAAGGTTTGGGAGTCTGGGTGTGATCGCCAATTTTCTTTTTTAAGAGGGAGAGGTGAAAAACATGGTGTAATTTGCACTGAGCTAGAAGGAGGAGCTGGTAGGCTATTGGACCAATTCTCGCCGAAATCTGAAAGGGGCCATAAGCAAGGGGAAAGCTATTGTGAAGGCACTTACAGATAGATTTCTGGCAATAGGGATGAAGTTTCAAGTATACACAGTCGCCCACCTCAAAGTTTCTCTCTGTGCGACCTTTTTCTGCAACTTGCTTCATCCTATTCTTAGCATTGTTCATGTGGAGTTTTAAGGAATCAAGTTTGATCATGGTCTTGTAATGCCAAGTCAACAGCATATACAGTTGTGGTTCTAGGAAGGTAACGTTGAATAGAGGGAGGAGGTATGCCATAGACCGCTTGGAAAGGTGTCACTTAAATTGTGGAATGGAAAGTGGTATTATACCACCACTCTACCCAGTGGAGCAAGCTTGACCAAGAAGTGGGTTTCTCAGTTATAAAGCAGCGCAAGTAATGTTCCAAAGAGCGATTCACAACCTCAGTTTGGCCATCGGATTGGGGGTGATAGGCTGAACTCTGGCATAATTTGGTACCTTAAAGCTTGAAGAGGGCCTCCCAAAAGTTACTGGTAAAGATTGGGTCACGGTTACTGACAATGGAGCGTGGTAAGGGATGGAGGCGGAAGATCTACCTCGCGAAAGCATCAGCAATAGCCGTCGCCGTGTATGGGTGAGAGACAGCGACGAAGTGGTCGTACTTTGATAAGTGGTCCACATCCACCATGATCACGTTTTTACCATTGGAGCTAGGGAGACCATCTATAAAGTCCATAGAGATATCTACCCAAATGTGTTCTGGTACCGGCAATGGCTTGAGATGTCCTGAAGGTTTCAGAGTTTCATATTTTTGGCGCTGACATTGATCACAAGCCGCCATGAACCGTTTAACATCTTTTCTCATTCCAGGCCAGGCAAAGTTGTGACTAAGGCGTTTCAATGTTCTCAAGTATCGAGAATGGCCAGCTTATAGGGAAAAGTGAAACTCAGAGACAACCTTGAATCACCAATCAAAAGTCTCCGGGATAAAGACTCGATCTTTGTAGTAAAGTCAGCCATTGGAAAAGGTAAAACCTTTCTTTGTTGCTTGACCTTGCTGTATAGCCGATACGATGGATTGGGTTGATGGATCTTGATTGCAAGCTATGTCAATGGCCTTGATGCTGGAAAATAGAGGGCTAGAGATTGCTTGGATGGCGAGGAATTCATCTCTGCGAGATAAAGCATCATGGACTATATTAAAGCTGCTAACTCTGTACTAGATCCTATAGTTATAGCCTATAAGTTTTGAGAGCCATTTGTATTGAGATGGGGTGGTAATCTTTTTGGTCCATCATGTGCTTCAGGGTTTGATGATCTGTGATAATAGTGAACGGTCTACCAAGGATATAATGGCGCCATTTCTCGACAGCATACAAAATGGCAAACATCTCTTTGTCGTAAACCAACATAGCCTGGTTCCTTGGTGATAAGGCTTTATTGAGGAAACAAATGGGTTGGCAAAGCTGTGAAAGGACTGCATCGATGCCATCACCACAGGTATCTGTTTCAATTGTGAATTCTTTATCAAAATCCGGAAGGGCAAGGACAGGGGTTGTTGTAACAGCTTCTTTGAGTTTTGTGAAGGCCTCCTCTGCTTGTGTAGTCCAAATGAAGTTATCATTCTTCAATATTTCTGTAAGTGGGCTTGCTATTATACCATAGTTTTAATGAACCTTCAGTAGTAACTAGTGAGCCCAAGAAAGCCCTTAGAGCTTTGAGAGATTTTGGTTTGGGCCATTGAGAGACACCTTGAACCTTGTCCGGGTCCATTGTAACGCCTTGGATTGAGATTATGTGGCCCAAGTAATGTACTGATGTTTGAGCAATAGAACACTTCTCTAATTTCAGTTTCAATGTGTGGTTGCGTAGGACCTCAAGTACTTGTCTTAGATGAGCAATATGGGAATCCAAGTCCTTGTTATACACAAGAATGTCATCAAAGAAAACAAGTACAAATTTGCACAAATAAGAGCAAAAAATATCATTCATTAAGGCTTGAAAAGTAGAGGGAGCATTGGAAAGACCAGAGGGTATTACCGCAAACTCATAGTGGCCTTCATGAGTACGGATGACTATTTTATGAATGTCCTCCTTACTCATTCGTATTTGGTAGTACCCCAAGCGAAGATTGCTTTGTGAAAAGGGTGCTTCCATGCAGTTCGTCCAATAGTTCATCTACCGTTGGAATCGCAAAGCGATCCTTTATAGTGACGGCATTCAATGATTTATAGTCAACACAAAATCGCCATGTACCTTCTTTTTTCTTGACTAATAGGACTGGAGAGGAAAATGGACTTGTGCTCTGTCAGATGATTCCTTGGGCTAGCATGTCTTGAATCTGGGCCTCAATTTCATTCTTTTGGGAATGGGCATATCTATATGGTTTCATGTTCACTGGGCTAGTGTGAGGCAGCAGTGGGATCTTGTGATCGTAGGCCCGTTTAGGGGGAAGGCCAGAAGGCTTGGCAATGAGATCTTGAAACTGTAGCAAAAGAGACTGCCTTGAGTTGATACGTACCTAGGAGAATGTGTTGTTTGCCATTAATGGAAAAGACCATTACTTTGTCAAGGAAGTGACAAACCATATACCCAAGAGTGTCCAACCACTATGCTCCAAGCACCAAATCGCAACCCGTGACAGTTAGCAATAAAAAGGATGATGTAAAGGTATAATCTTGAATCTTTACAATAATGTTGTGAGCGATACCTTTCAGGGAGATAGTGTGACTCGAAGCAGATGTGAACAATGGTGCGGGGTGGGGTGTAATAGGCAAGCCTAGTAGCTTCACAACATAGGGTTTAGGAAGTTCATTACAATACCACAATCCATGAATACCCTAATGGAGAAACCGGCTATTGTACTAGGAAAGATTGTTGAAGGGAGGCTAGCTGAGAAGCTAGGTGGGTCTAAAAAGAAGCTTGATTAGCTTGGAGGGAGGCTAGGTGGACAGAAATGAATCGGTTTGAGCTTGCAGCTGGGTCACTGACGAGTCAAGGTCAGTGGTGCCGCTAGAGCTGGCGGAGGAGCTGGATGATGATATAGCCGAAATGACCGGCGCCACCGAAGTCATTGGTTGAGATGGCGTCGCAGTCTGCAGGCCATGAATGGTCATGGCTTCTAATACATAATAATAGGGTCACAGAGTATAAAAGAAGAAAAGCAAGAATTCAAAGAAGACTAATTTCATTCATGACCTCAAAATGTCAAAGTTACAGAATATAAAGCTTAACAGCAAAAGGTTACACTCGGTGGATGCACAACAAGTGTCCAAATTCTAGTGATACTTATCCTAAGGTTGTTTTGGAAAAAAGTTTGTAGAAAGTTGGCAGAAAATAGCCTTTACTAGTGGAGGTGATTGTGTTGAGATGTGGGCGGGTAAGGATAGGCATGAGGATGATAAGGGTGGCCTTATCATACCACCTATGTTTTGGCATGCCACTAATACATCGAGTTGCTTTCATTTTTGGCCAGTTGTACTCCTTCTTAAAGTAGATTGGAAAATCAGCGAGCCAACTTCCGGATTTGATTATCTGGTGACACAAACTTCCCCTTTCGGCTTGCTCAGCTTTTAATTTAGATAAATTTAGTTTTGGTGTAGTTATAGGCTTTATGTTGTAATTTCTTTTCCTCTTCAAAAAAAAAATAAAAAAAAGCCTCATAAGTTTATTGTTCGAGTTGATTTGACACATCACTAATCCATCGGTTGGTTAATTTCATCTTAGTTATGTTCCTATGGTAGTAGTTTTTCCATTTGATCAAAAATAATCCCAGCCAATAATGAGAGTTTGTTCAATTGGCAAGGGCGGACTTGAGGTGTAAACCCACACAAGTTTGATCCCCTCTACCAACAATATCTCATTTGGTGGGCAATCTAGAAAATGGCATGCATAATTCCATACCAATGGGCTGGGTTGAGACACTGGCAAGTTTCGTAAGTCCTGTTGGGTTGAGGTCGTAGGTTTGCCCTGACCTTGGTAGTGTAGGAAAGCTTCCCTCTTACTTAAACTTTTTGTAACCAAAAAAAAAGATCCGTGTAGACTATCTAGAATAAGAGCAGGAGTAGTATATATAGAAATGTACATTGATCAATAATATGATTTAACTTCATAATTATGTTAACCTAACTATCAGTGATAGTGTGAGACTATAATTTGCTTCACGAACAATACGCCAAATGTGCAGGTAAAATCAAACGTTATCGTATAAATTTTGCAATTGTGGTCAAATCAAACTCAATAATGGAGTGTAAATCAATCTCAATAATGGAGGGAGTCCATAAATTTCAACCAAACAGCAGATGGGAGTAAAGAACAAACGACATTTTTGGATGTACGTAGCCCTAGCTTAGTGCATGTTCGTCCTTCCACTTTATATATCATCGATCTGAAACCACAAGTGGAGCTGAGTCGATCATCAAGTGGAAACTGAGTCGATCATTATGAAGACTAGTAACTGATTGGGGGTGAGGACTGAGGGTCGTCACTCGTCGGCTAGCCATATTTGGTACAGTGCGCTGGTGGTTGTTGTCTTGATATAAATAGAAACATTTAACAATCAGAGCCAACCCTATTAGGATGAAACTGAAAGGAGCAGCCATCGTCGATCTACACCCCCTGAACTGATTTCAAACAATATCGAATGGACAGTGAGACCCTTTAATCATTTTTGTCGTGCTTGAAGCAGCCTCGACGTTTCGTTTTCGATATCCTTTCAGTTCCTGCTTTTAACCCAGAAATCTCAAACACGTTTCTTACTGGAGATGCAAAATATCAGACCTCAACTTTATTTGGAAGTGCAAATTAACATTCTTTTTTTCCACTGATCATTATCACACGTTTTAGCTAATGAGTAGACCTATAAATGGACTGAATTTTGATCCGGACCTGCTCAAGATCCGTGGCTATTGGACCGGTTTGAATCAAAAATTTTGATCCGTTGATCCGTTAATGATCCGAATCCGTTAACCTGTTTATTTAACGGATCAAATACGGATTTAGGTCGATCCGATCAGTTAATGATTCGGTCCGTTTTCTTAATAATAAAATATTATTTTTTATTAATATATTATTATTTTTAAAAAATAAAAAATAAAAAATATGAAAAATTTCATATACAATTTTTTTGCAGAAATCTAAAGGACAGTTCATCACCTAAGATTCCAAGAAGTATTAAAAATTTTGATGATATAATTCTACTTTTAGTGATATTTTTCATGTTGTTTTAATATTTTATTAATATCTTATGAGATATCATGATATAAATTTAATATTATTATTTAAAATTTTAAAATATTTGAAATTATAAACGGGTTGGATTAGCGGATCGGGTATCTGTTAATCCGGCGGATACGGATTTGAATCGAGCTATCAATGATCCGCCGGGTTAACGGAGCGGGTTTGGATCGAATTTTTTTTTAATGAGGATGTTTGGATTTAAGTCAATCCGATCCAAATCCGGTCCATTTACAGGTCTCTAATGAGGATGGCATGAGGACAGCTCCATACATATATGATCAAGTCAACCAATATCAGGTCCCCGCATAATGAAACCGGGACAGTTGTATTTAGGGTTTTGGGGTATCGGCCAGATTACAACTTAATATGGTATGTGTTTTGGTTACTTTTGGATCCTGGACTTATGATCTTGATCATTTTCATCAACATGTGAAACTTTCTTTTTAAGTTTACATGTATATCAAATTGATCGAGTCAAACTTAACCGCCGCTTATATTCAAAATCAAGGTGATCGATGAGGAGTTGGAATTGAGGTAATTAGTGACGAGGGTAACCGTATACGTGAGAATCATTTCCATTTTTGGCATGCAGCTGACAATAGAATATGATTTGTATATATCGCTATACTCATGGAATTAATACAGATGAATCAGATGATGATGACCATATATACAAACCTTGTTTCCGGGGAGAGGCCGGATTGGGGAAGTGGTGTGGTGATTTTAAAGACTATTAGTAAATGTGCTAGTTCCATGCTCGCTTTGATCACTTGATCTGAGAAACTCGGTTTGTTATAGGGTGGTGCTATTCACACACCCTTTTTTTCTATTCACACACCTCCTCTAATTTTCTATCACTTTAATTCAGTTTTCTTTTAAAAATTACCCTAACAACCCTTCCTTATAATTATGTTTCTTTTTCTATTTGGCAAGTCAGTCATCCTCAAATCCTAAACCCTTATTTTTCCACAGACACAGAGGACTTCAAAACTCTTTTCAATTCCGACCTTTCTTTTTCATCAAAAACTTATGTAGCATAGTCATTAATATGATGCTTTGAAGTTTAATCATGGTAGAACAAGAAACTTTAGACCCATCATTTGATAAAATTTTACATTTGATTTGCAACGGAGACATGGAAAAAAAAAAGAGTTCAGTAATCATTCGAGCCCCTTTGAATCCATTATTCTTGTTAAGATTCTAACTAAAATTATTTGGTGTATTTGAATCCATTGAGCAACTATAAAACTTTACAACAGCCTAATAATGATGACCTTATGATTATAAACATGATTTGATCTACTATATTATGCTAGTAGAACATAATTTTGTCCCCACACGAAGATTGCAACTCATTGCATTCAATATTATGTAGAGCATCTCTAAATTTTGTGTACATCATCAACTGCAGTGTGGAAGTTTATGGCTGAAGTGGATAAAACGTTGATTCCATATTTTTTTAATTTTATTATTTTATTTGAGGATGATGCACCTGGATTAAGAGTCAAAAACAAATAAGCATTGAGTTTGGTACGTACTATGCAAAGTATGAGGACAAGCTTTACAATTTGGATTCAGTTGGGTGAAGGTGATTACTTGGGAAACATATTTTTTGTCTAATAATATAGGTCATTCCACTTAATAAACGTATTATTTTTCCTTCATTTATAGGTAAAAAAATTTGATTTATTGTGTAAATGTTGTTTGATTCATGATTGAATTGCCAAATAGAAAAAAAGAAAAAAGAAAAAGAAACAGATTTACAAGGGAAGGTAGTTATGATAATTTATAAAAAAAAAAATTGAATTAAAGTAATAGAAAATTAGAAGAGATGTGTGAATAGAGAAAAATAGTGTGTGGACAGCACCACCTAGGGCTGGGATTTTAGCCCGGAAGCCCGGAACCCGACCCGGAACCGGCCCGAACGGTCCGGGCTTTAATATTTATTTTACATGTTTTTCAAGGCCTGGCCCGAAATAAATAAAATACGGTCCGGGCCCGGGCCCAAAAATAAAAAAAAATTAAAAAGCCCGAAGGCCCGAAAATTGGTGCAATTGACACATGTTTGCATATTATTGGTAGGTGTATTCAGGCTTACAATATGTGTGCACAGGCGATTCCTAACCCAACTAAAACCTAAATCACTCAACCCTAACCGAGTCAGCGGCCTCACTCTCTCAGTCTCTTTTCGTTTTCGACTCACTCTCTCTCTCTCTCTCGGCCACCATCCGCAGACCCACCCCGTCGCCGCTTCTACCGCCGACCCACCCTTGCCGGTTCGATCTCTCCTACCCACTGTAAGTAAAACCTTCTCTTTGAACTTCATTGTTGGGATTGAATTCGAAACCACCTCTTCCAATAACCAAAATTGATGCGATTTCCTTTCAATCTTTCATGGCCGTGTGAAGAATCTTCGAGGAAGGTCTGCGAGGAACTGAAGGTCAAGATCTGCGAGGAAGCTTTTTGAGTTGCGGGGATTCTGGGAAGGTCAAGATCTGCACCGTCTGATATCACATGGAAGGTCTACGGCACCGTTATCCGACGTGGAGGACAACACCATCACCGTGGTACGCATAGCTCCAATCTCTCCCTCTTTCTATAAATCTTGCTCCTTTTTTTTGTGTGTAATGTTTTTAGGGTTTTTAACTGATCTTGGTGATGTGGGTCTCTGCTGATCTTTCTTGTTGTTGGAAATCGCGCTTCGTGAAGTGAGGGAGAAGCTTTGGCTGCAGGAAGTGAATGCAGATAGTCCATTGAGGGGGTCAAAAAATGAGAAGTCTGAGGAATTTCGGATTGTAAAATTGCAGGAGTTGACGATTGCAAGTGAAAAATTACAGGCCTCATTCCTCAAAGGAACAGATTTGCAGGTTAATTTTGTATAATTTACCCAAAATTTTGGTGTTTTGTTTTTATTTTTTGTTGTTTCCAAGTTGTTGAATTTATGCTTTAGCTTTCAGTGTTGATATTGTTTTCTGTTTTGATTTTTTTTTTCCCTCCTCAGCTTCAGTGTTGAATATGGCCACTGATGATTCGACGATGGCGAAAGAAATTGTTCCAGCTTCTGAAGAAGAACGAAAAGAAGAAAAGCAGCCTCCAACATCACAGAAGATCAAGAGAAAGAGGATAGAGAAGAAAAAAGTGAAGCCATTGAAGCCAAGTTCAAGGAGTTGGGTTTGGGAACACTTTAGCATTCTACAATATTTGGAACTTGTTTTTTACTTTATTTGGAAGTTGGGAGTATTTGATTATGAAGTTGTTTATTTAAAACTTGGAAGATTTTAATCTGCAATTTGTTATGTTGGAGTGTGGATCTTGTTCAGTTGGACTTTGAATTGTTGGAATGTGGAAAACTGGAAGTTTGGAACTTGTTCTTTTTCATTTTGTTTCACTGTATCAGTTAGCTGTTATTTTTTTTTCTCTTCCTCCTAATCAGGTTATTGGGCCAGAAAACCCGGCCCGTAAAAATCGGTCCGGGCCCGACTCGGTCCTAAAATTAAAAAATCATTATTTGGGCCCGGCCCGAAAAAAGTTGCCATAACCCGGGCCCATCAAATTTTACCCGGACTCGGCCCGATCCCAGCCCTAGCACCACCCATACCCTAGCACCACCCATACCATATACGATACTTACATCTTCCTAATTAATTATTTATACCATCGTATGCGGAGTTCCGCAATTATATATTCCTGGGTCCTGTAATAATTAATTTTCATCATGAAATGGGACATGATTTGTTGGAAAGAGTTTCAGCCGCCCACTACTGATCGATGAGCAGCTTAAAGTATCACTCAAAAGTGAGTCAAGTGTCATATAGGAAGTCTTGGCAGTTACTTCTCTAAATATTTTCTAAAGCGAGGGTTTCTAATATCGTAAAGATGTTTAATTCGCGAATTGGAGACAAAGAATTATAATTTCATGTTTCGCAAGTATAATTTGAGAAAGAGAAACCCTACCGAGAGAGTATTCAATGCATGACCGACATACACTTGCACTAATATGAATGAACAGTTGGATAACAATAAGTACACTAATTTTTTGTTATTAAAAAAAATGTTGCATATAAATACGTACGGTTGATATCTGCTGGATATACTGATTTACTTGCACCATCAGTGTATAGAAGAATTTTTCAACCCTGCTAACAGAGCCAGAGAAACAGCTAGAGGGCCAAAAATAGAGTAAATTTTTGTTGGAGTTCGTGGAAAATATCAACGACGTACTTATAAAAAGCAAATAACAATCGCAACAAGATAAGATATGGTTGAATATAATTAGTTTGATGATTGCTCTTCGAAGAAATTAAAAGCCACTCCAACCAATGGTACGAAGATTAGGTGCTTGAAAAGTAAGAAGATATAATTGATCAATTCGGATATTAATACATGCAAACTAGGACCTATTAGTTAACAAAGTTGCATGTATATGCAATTAGTTTTCTAATCTTTAACAACTTGGGCCTGCTTGAAAGTGACTGAAGCTCTTAGGAAGAATCCGAACAAATTAATTAGTTGCTACCGTTGTAGTAATTGTTCAAAACCCTAATCACCTCAGTTTGCTAGAATAGAATCTAATTTGCCGAGACATAGTTTTTTTTTTTTTTTGGATGAATCCTCAAACGAGGGAAAGAAAAGTATTGAAAGTAAAAAAAAAAATTACAAGTTTGCAATAAGCACTAAAATTTAATGCATATGAGAATTACAATGAGAAAACGACATCAGTGAAAACGAACATAAGGGAGACCTAACATATCCCTATTACAAAGAGATGAGGTGAAAGGAGGAGTTGAGTCCCACCAGATAAACTTAGTAGAAGATGATCGATAATTAACAAGTGTATCTGCAACTTGATTTCCTTCCCGAAATATATGAGACGACCGAAATTGCATTTGAGAGCACTCCACCTTTAGTTGCCAATATACCAAGTGTGGGGAACGAATAAAATTAAGAACAAGAGTTGAGTCGACCTCTAACTAAATATGCTTCCAATTTCTTAACCAAGCCAATTCAATTGCTTTGATGACTGCCATAACCTTTGCAGCCACTGAACTTGGAATATCAAGCTTAGAACAAAAAACACCTATAACAGTGCCTTTATAATCCCTCATTTATAGTATTTATTTTTATCCAACCATATGGAGGAGTATGCCAATTAACCTCACTTATACGCGGAGCACAACATGGCTTGCATGAGACCCCAAATCTCTTGATAATGCAAAGCTCTTGGCATGTATTAAACATAGTACCCGTTGCCAATTAATCGACCCGAAGCATTAATACTACCACTAATTAAGCAGCAAACTTGAGGAGCTGCGGAAAGATAACCATCATACCTGGCCTTGTTTCTAGATTGCCAAATAAACCAAAGAGTGGAACAAAACCCTGCAATCCATAACTCCCACAACTGTTGACTTTGCCCAGCCACAATGCCTAAATTTAACAAGTCTAGAACAGAGCTAGGAATGTAGAAATATCAAACCTGTCACACATAAATTCGCAGACTGATACAACAAAGGGGCAACGAAGAAAAATATGCTCAAGAGATTCACCATTAGCTCGACAAAGAACACAATAGGATGCCAAAGAAATTCCGCGCTTTTTAAGATAGTCCTCCGAAAGAATTCTACCACGTAAAATTTTCTAAACCAAAAGTGACATACGAGGAAGAACATGCTTCGACCATATTACTTTACTCCAAGATAAGGGGGGAAAATAAGGACGTAAGAATTGGAAAGCATCCTTTGCAGAAAGCTCTCCAGATGATGAAGGGGTCAAAATCAACCTATCAGAAGCATGGGACTCCAAAGAGATGGGAGGTCGGCGGACCATGTCACAAATCTCCTAAATTGAAATAGTTAGATGAATGGTAGTTTTCTTTACAATATTTTAATGTCGTCCTAAATTGAAATATCTCCTCGATCGAGTAACGTGTGCCTCAATTATAATGCCACAGTTTGATGGAATATGTATGTATGCCTGTGTGATGATGATCAGTTCAGTTTGAAATTTGATTTGATTAGATCAGTTTATCATGATGATGATAATGATGATGTAGAAGAAAGAGCTAGTCAGCTAGGCCTACCTTTCGAGGAGTACAAGATTTTGTAGACCATGAAAGAGATTCCTTTGTTCGGAGTAAGGCCAAGAGTGCTTTTTTTTTTTTTTGCGATGACAAAGGCCAAGAGTGCTTTTCACTGAAATAGAATAGACAATCGATCGTATTCCTAAAATGCATATATGCTCCAAAAGATTTAAGTACTCGCAACAAAATTAAAGATCGAGGATCACTATTAGGAATTCTTTTAGGGGGGGGGGTTGAGACTGAAGTGCTCTATAGAGCTACATAAGCACTTGATGAGTACTTTTGAGACCAAAAGGAATCACTTGATGAGTACTTACTCTAGATTTGTTATCGGTGAATGAAACACTTGAGTTTAATGTTGGCAAGTAGAAAAGATTCGGAAGAAGTAAAATCATGTGTTAAATCACATGTGTGTGTCAAGTTTGGAATAAGAATTACTTGTAATCACAATTTAAGGGTGGGAAGAAGTATTGAATTAGAGCTAAAGCTCTCGCGGATAAAACAAAAGCTCGACTTTCTGGCCGGAAAAGGAAGCTTCATTCCATGACTGGTCGTGTGCAATTAGTCCATGATGCCCTCGCGGATAAAGCCAAAGCTCGACTTTCAGGCTGGAAAGGGAAGCTTTAGTCTATGATGTTATTCAAAGTATGCTTATTCACTCCTTCGATTCTCGGTTTACTAATTGCCATCATCACTGTTGAAGCACTTATCTTCTTGTGCTCGTAATTTCATTTGGTCTAGAAATTTGGCAGTAAGGATGACGTTTGTACTCCTAAGGATGAGGCTGGGCTTGGACTTCGTAATTTGAAGACTCTTAACTCTGCAGCTCTTCTCTCTTTGAATTGGCGAACTTTAACGACTACTTCCTCTTGGTCTTGTTTTGCCTATTGTCATTTTTCAATTGTCCTGCACTTGATTAATCGCGCGTGTTCCCATTGTTGACAGGCTTCATGCTGGGTTCTTGTCGAATTTTTTGACATCTAATGTTGCTTCTTTTATTTCTGGTCAGGAGTGGGCTTTGCCTCACAAGTTTACTCAGCTTTTCCCTCACATAGTCCAAAAAATTATAAATGTCTCTCCCACTTGAACCTACAAATGATGCTCTAATTTGGAGAAATTGTGTTAACGGGTTGTTATCTTTTTTTAGTTTTTTTATGCTTATGAGCAGGTTCGTCCACGCTTTAGGAGTCATCCTTGGGTCTCTACAATTTGGCGAGGTTTTTTTCCACCTCGCTACTCTGATCTATTCTAGCTTGGCAGTTATTTCATAATAGGCTGCCGGAGAATTATTGGGTATCTTGATATTTGTCATACCCTCATTTTGTTAAATATTTTGGATTATTAAATTAGTAATATATCTAATGGTTCAAAATATTTAACAAATTGGTAACTTGTTTAGCCTTTAGCCTTTCCAATTATGCTACTTATTTCCAATAAGCAAAAATGTTAACACAAACTACTAATTGAATTGAAAACAATAAAGCCAATTAATGTTTGATTATCAATTGACAATTGACAATTGACAATTATGATTTTTCATTTTTCAAAAAAAATTAAAAGAACCTTCTATCCTAAGTTCACCGAATTACTTTTAGTTAAATAGTCTATATTACTAATTAATTTTTTTATTAGTGAATTAATGTTTGATTAATGCTTGTTATTAATGGATAATTACACAATTGAAAATTATGTTTTTTCCCTATTAAAAACAAAACCTTCTAACCTAAGTTCGCAAAATTAGTATTAGTTAAGTAGTCTTTATTACCAATTAATTATATCATTAGTAGTTTCCTTAACCAAATATAATTCTTTTTACATGCATTTCATGACAACCACAACAATTAGTGTAAAAATAAATAATATTTGTTTTAAATGTAGTCAAATGAGAACCTACTTTAGTTCTTATTTACTCAAATGAGAATCTACTTTACTCTAATGAGAACCTATTACAATTACCACTTTTAGGAATTAATAACTCAAATGAGAACCAACTTTACTCTAACGAAGACCTTATTTACTTTAATGAGGATTTTTTTTTCTAATTACCACATGTGTCCTCAAAGTGATTACATGAGTCCTCAGAGTGGTAAATATTATATAAAATAAAACATGTATGAGAAATGTTAATGTCCATAGTTTTACCCGTCCTCATTTGTGTAATAAAGTTCTCCCTTGCTTAATGAAAGTAATATATTGTGTAATGTCCGTCGTCGAATTAGTAATTACTTTTAATCGACGTAATTTACCACAAATTCCAACAATTGATGAAAAAAAGAAAAGTTTTGTTCTAATTATAGTAATTACTCCACCTAAACTAATGTACTAATTTATGGACAATTTAACAAGTATGACAACAAATTTGTTGTCAGAGTGGTAAATCTTTATGTTTTTATCATTAATGAAATGATTACTACAATGACTACACATTTTACCACAATCACAATAATTGATGTAAAAGCGGTAACTTTTGTCCTATTTATAATAATTACTCAACCAAAACTAATGTACTAATTTATGGACAATTTAACAAGTGCAACAACAAATTTGTTGTCAAAGTGGTAAATCGTTATATTTTTATCATTAATGGAATAATTACTCAATGACTACATATTTTACCATAACTCGAACCTATTGGTGTAAAAGTGGTAACTTTTGTTCTGATTGTAGTAATTACTTCAAAAACTATACCATTTACAAGATTACCAACCATTTTACAATTCCGACAACATTTGTGTTGTGAACATGGTAAAATTAAAATTAGACCAAAAGATATGTAACAACTCAGTATTGTAAGGAGCTTCTCCACTTGATAATCAAGGTTCTAAATTTGATAAAAGTTGTCCAAATATGATATTTAAATCTTTGACCACTCAATTACAATAACCACAACAATTCTTGTCATAAGTCGTAATTAGTTCAACTATGTGTAATTTATTATTTTGACAATACTTGTTACATGATTTTTAACAATGTTACATATCAAGAAAGAGTGTGTTGTTAATATGATAAATTTATTTTTAAAAATGACACTTGTCAATATTTAATTAGGTAATCTGTTGACTAGTTCAGTAGGTTTCCACTATATTAATTTACTAAAAATAAAAAAATAAAAAAATAAGGGTATGACATACATCAAGGTACCCAAGACGATTGCCTACTGATGATTAACTTCAAAAGAGGGGTATACCCATGGTGTCAGTTTGTCAACTCTGTACTTTGGTCATGTGGAAGACTCTACTCATCTTTTTGTTAATTGTTATTTTGCTCAAAACATTTGGCAATGGCTTGCTTGTTGTTTTGGCACCTCATTACCACCAACGGGTTTATTGTTAGATCTTTGGAGTGCTTTTCATAGTAAGGCCTTCTCCTCTCAACTATCAAATCTATGGCTTGCGCGCTTCTGATTTATTTGTTCTTATGGCTAGTTGGAAGGTTTGTAACAAACTCAGGTTTGAAGATAAAAAGCCATCACTATTGTGAATATTTAGGTCGACTAAAACTTGGTTATTGTTCCTATCTCCTCATGCTCAGGCTTTTCTAAAGGTATTTTGGATGCTCAATTACTGGATGGTCTAGGTGTTCCTCCAAAAAAGAAAATTTTGAAGGAGCCACAACTCATTTTATGGCAGTATGGCACCCTCCGCCTAATTCTTGATTCAAACTTAATATCGATGGCTTAGCTAAAGGCAATCCAGGTCCCGCTGCTTGTGGTGGAGTTTTCCGGGATTCTATGGGTCGTTTCATCGATGGTTTTTGCAAAGGTTCAGGGCACCATTCTGCCTTTTATTCTGAAATAATTGCTGTTATTATTGGTATGGAATTTGCTTTTCATCTGGGATGGCATCACTTGTGGTTGGAAAGTGATTGTACGAGTGTTCTTACATCTCTCGTCTTCTAACATCCTTCCTCCATGGTCTTTACGTATACGATGGTATAATTGCATGCACCACATTCGATCAATGACCTTTTACTGTTCACATGTCTTTCGTGACGGTAATACAATTACCGATTATGAATGATTTTGCTAATTTGGGTTTGGCTTATCCTTCTTTGATTTGGCATGTTTCTCCTCCCGGTGTTTTTCATTTTCTACAGATGGATGCATTGGGGTATCCTTATGAAATAGCAATTAGTCGGCGGAGTTTAAACCAAATAAGGGATCATATGTCTTCGGCAAATCTTGGTTAATAATAAATTATGCTCTTATTGGACAAATCTAATGGCTGCTCTTGAAGGATGGATACTTATGGGAGTCCCTTAGAAGTTCGTAATTTTTGCTCTTTTATGTTTCTAGCTTCAGCTTTGCAGCTTTGAAGGTGAGAGGGTTGTCTCTTTTTTAATGTATTTGGGGCTTGTCTCCCCAACTTGGGTTGTATTTGTTCAAATAAATATAGAATATGTGTCTGACTCAAACTCTAGGTTACTTAACCTAGTTGTAATAGGGTTAGGAATTAGAGATATTCTCGGGGATATTCATAGATATCCGATTAATTGCACGAGAACTTTCCTTATACAACTCTGATTCTATGTCTTGTAATCTTCTATATAAAGAGGCCCCTATTATCAATGAAAGCACGACTCAATTCTCTCCCAATTTCAATTTTCCTTAAACACGTTATCAGCACGAAGTCCTAACCCTGAAACCCTAATTTCGTAGCATTCAAATCCCAGCATCCACCAGCCTACATATCGAAGCCCTAGCCTCAAGGAGCCCAGAACTGGCGGCGGGACCACCATAACTGGCCAGAATCCGCCTGAACCGGCCGTCGGAAAAATCGGACCTACCCTTGCCTTGTGCCTACCCTGCACGCATCTGTTGAGACTTGCGCACCTCTGTGCCTGCCCCTGTCGATATCTGACTACAGCCCCGCACAGGCCCTTGCCGAGATTTGCCGAGCCCTCGCGACCTCGTGAATTTGTGACCCCGCGACCTCTCGAATCTGTGACCCCGCCACCTCGCAACTCCGTGACCCTGCGACCCCGAGGCCTGGCGACTCAAAGGCGTCGCGATTCCGTGACTCCGTGATTCCGCGACCCCCGCGACTCCGCAACCACGCTGCAATCCTACAAGTCTGCTTGCTTGCACTAGGATTGAAGCTCATCTCCAATCCTACGACAAGGACTAAATACGTTATGCAATCCTAAGAGATGTGTTTTACTAAAAGTTCCCGTTTTTGAGTTTTTCCTCTTTTTCTCGGGGACTTGCAAACTCCCTTCTTCTACCCCCCATTTCTTCATCATAGGGGAGACCTGATTAAGCCGAACTGTGGGGGTTCGTGCTCACTCCAAGCTTGGAGCTTGTTGAGATCTCCAAACTTAGAGTTTGTAGAGAATTTATGATCGACCACTTACGTCATTGTTTCGATCTAATCTAATACCTCTTAGAATGGAATTTCTTGGAAGCGATTACGCTCATAAATTCATAATTTCTTGGGAGCAACTACGCTAAAATTTTTTATATGTTTTCGTGGTAGCATTTTCCGCTCTGAAACTAACCCTTTTTCTTGTTCTCTTTCAGGATGAGTAACCTGAACAAATTGGACTTTGCTCCATTAGGAACAACTGGCTCTGGATATCACAGGTGGGTTCGTGATGTCCGCCAGCATCTCAAGGCTGATGGAATCCTGGATACGACTCTCGAGCCTAGCCAGGACGTGCTAACTGTTGAGCAAGCTCAAGCTTTGGAAGAAAATAGAGTAGCCTTAGGGGCAAATAGGGCGAAAGCCATCATCCTAATGATACGTCATATGGATGATTCGCTCCAGTATGAATGTATGAATGAAGAAGACCCCAGAAAGCTGTGGATCTCACTCGAAGAAAGATTTGGCAACGTCCGTGACTCCCTGCTTCCTGACCTAGAAGTGAGATGGCATAGCCTCCGCTTCTGTGATTTCAAGTCAGTTCTTGACTACAACTCGGAAGCACTTCGCATCAAATCCTTAATGGAATTCTGTGGTAAAGAGATCACAAATGCGATGTTGATTGAGAAGACTCTCTCTACCTTCCCCGTCTCTGCATTTACGGTTACTAAGAACTATCGAATCGATGTTACTGCAGGATGGATCACAAGGTTTCATGAGCTCATTGGAGCTATGAATGTCGCTGAAAAGCATGACAACATCCTTGTGAAGAACTATAATTCAAGATCTATGGAAACAAAGCATATTCCGGAATCCAATAATAGTCGCGCCCTTAAGAGAGGGCGCCAAGAGCGAAACCCTAATCTTAGGGATACTTCTGGACGTTCTGGTCCATATAATTGCTTTACTTGGGAAGGTAACAGCCAAAATAGGCGAACACGGAACCAAAGAGGTCAACGTGGAAAGAGAGAGGGAGGCAACACCTCTGACCATGTTGGTGGCGCCACCAACACTAAGAGCCATCTAAATGACGCTTTCAAAGTGCCTCTATCAATGGAGTCTAAGCAAAGAGATGTATGTTCTCGATGTGGAGTATCCGGTCATTGGGCACACATTTGTAGAGCTCGTGAAGAAATTGTCACCACCTACAAAGCATATTGTGAAGCAAGAGAAGTTCACTATGTGGAACAAGAAGATTGAGAAGATGATCTAGAGTGAAGGGTTGAAGACTACAAATCTGACTGGGATCAATAGATCGCCAATTTTGTTTAAGTCTTTATTTTTTCAAGAGATATAATTGGCAATTGCCATATACTTTGTAGTAAATGTCATTGGTTTAGTTTTTCTTCACATAGGCTCATCCAAAGTGAGTATGATGTCTAGGAAGGTTTTGAGATAAGTGGTACTTAAGCGAACTTTGCTCCACCGACATCTCTCTACTCACTTGGTTATATTTATTTTGGAGTTCTCGAAAGAAGTCAAACGACTACCATTGTTTTGCATTAGCTAGCATTTGGATTAGATTCTTCTAATGGTTAAGAGACAATGATGTAATGGCTAAGAGACAATGATATACTCCGTTGGCTTATGAATAAAATTTTGAGTTCTTTTCATTATGACTTCATTTTGATTCTGAGCATATTACTTTGTGACTGCGATGGCTGGGCCATCAGTATTAATTCAAGGACATGGAATAGCCCAAGTTCCCCTTGCCAAATGGCACCTTGATTACTGTCACAGAAACTCTCTACGCTTCTAGGGCAAATCGCACATATAAATAGCCAACGAATTCCATGCGAAAACGCATGTAGAGAACGAAAATGAGTTCCTTTGCAATGCCTCTAATGATTGCAAACAAAGGCGCATCTTAGAAAAGTTTATGTGTCTTTCTAGTAGATTTTATATCACTATTCGAGCTATTAAATCCAATAAAGTTATGAGAGAAGATCTCTTGGATTTAGACACATATTGGCTTTGTCACAACAGTATAGGTCATCCTAGTCATTATATGATGATCCATCTACTAAAGACTTTACATTGACATCCTTTCTCTAGAGCGAAACGAAGCATGAATCAAAAGTTGATTCCTGGACTAAGTGTGACCGCCGTCGTCCACCACCAGCCTAGGGCTGGCACAGTCCCCATCCATGACGCCATGGATGGCATCCATCATGATGATGGCGCCCTAGGTGATGCTGCAATCACCAACTTTGCTTCAAATAGCACTTCAGACGCTCAGGCCCAACCAAAATCCTCATTGGTTGCTTCTAAAGCCTCTCGCTCATTTTACAAAGCCTACTCCTTAGGGAAATTAGGACTGAGACTGTCCTATGCAAATGATATGAAAATACTCATTCTGTTCTTACATAGAATCCATGGGGATTCTGTGGACTGATTCAACCAACTTACGGATGTTTAAATATTTCATGATGCTGGTTGACACGCAAACACGCTGGTCATGTATTGTGCCATTGTCCACTTGTAATGCTACTTATACTACACTCCTAGCACATACTATAAAACAACGAGCTCACTCTCTGGATCATCCTATTCAGTCAATTGGAATTGACAATGCTAAAGAGTTTACATTGAAAACTTTCGATGGTTATTGCATTGGGACTGATGTTGGACATCATATTCTCATGAACACACCCAATGGTCTCGCGGAAACGACTACGATGGTAGCCCGGACATTGGTAATGCCCACCAATCTCCTTATATCCACTTGGGGTGATGCAATATCGCATGCAGCTATGCTAATTCGTCTACGACCCACTGACACTCAATCTACCTCTGCATTACAACTAGTGACTGGGTATAAGTATCGTATTTACACATCTTTGAGTGTGCCATTTATGTGCCAATTGCGCCGCCACAACGCTCTATGATCGATGGGTCCTTACAGACGAATGAGAAACTACGTTGGATTTAAGACTCCAATAATCGTCCGCCACTTAATGCCCTTGCAAGGCGATCTCCTTACAGCTAGATTTGCGGGTTGTCACTTTGATGAGACAGTCTTCCCATCGTTAGGGGGAGATAAGAACATGGACAGTCAGTAGGAACGACAGTAATTGTCGTGGCCTATCCCCACTATGTCTCATCTCGATCCCCAATAAAGTGACGAGATTATACATATATGCTACAAACATGCCTGTAAGGAAGGATGTCCCTACGAAAGGACGTAGCGCCACCCTACATGGAGGTAGGCATGGCGCCAACGCCAAATAAAATGGCACTCTGGTGTTATAGGCCTTGGCCCCAGTTAGGATGCATGGGAGGCCTGTGGATTCAAACGATACATTAGCACATTCCTATCATTTGATCATCAAGACTCAATATCCGTCTCATGAGAATCTTCCGGGTTATGGTTATCGTTGGGGGATGTGACTTGGATACATATTTATGCAAGCGTACGTATCGTTGTCAAGATAGGGAAGTATAATGCCCAAAGTTATCGTATCACGGGGATTAGTGGCTAACCCACAATCCTTGGGTGGTCGGAACTAAAGTCACTAAGCAAATAAAGGAAATAAAACAAATAAAATAAAATAACACTAATCTAAGGCACCAAGCCTTAGCAATGCTTGGCTTTGATTTTCACCAAAGCCTAATCAAAACTAAGAGCCTAATGGTGGATATGCACAAATGAGTGGAAGAGTTTAATGTTTGGGGGTTGATTCTAACTTAACAAATAATAATGAAATGTAAAGCAATAAAAAATAAAAATGAAATGTAAACAATAAAAATGAGAATGCTGGGTGTTAGGGAAGTTCCTTCACCCAAATCTCATGTGTCGGAAGCTAATCTAATATTGATTCATATTTCCTATTTTGACGGTAGTCGTATCCAAAGCGGTTCACGGCTCAAGGACCGAAATTTCCTTTCATGGTATTCCTACTCCGGTTCAAGGGCCGTAGGGACTCATTTGGCATGAATTAGAGCCGGTTCAAGGGTCACTAATTCATATCAAGAGGCGTAGAGATCGAGGAATTAGACTACTAAGCGACCTACCCGCGCAATCACGCAACGGGTGTAAATCACCATGCTTATAACCCCTCGAATACGAAATTGAAGGTTTCTAGCTTAGAAATTAGAGGGGGTCAAGCCTCTAACTCCATCCTAGATATGCTCAAAATACACACCCTAGAGTTGACTAGGCTCCTAGACATGCATTTTAACCCAACAAAAATAGATATAAACATCCATCATATGAAAATTGCATCATTACATTAAATTAAACATTTTTTACACAAAATTTGGGTTAATTAGGGACACAACCCTAACCCCCAACAAGGAAATTACTCATGACTCATAATTATAGACATCAAAATTACAAAATTCAAATAGAAAAGAGTAGAGAAGTGTAGGAGAAAACAAGAAAAATCATAAATAGCTAAAAAGCTAGCATGACTAGTCTTGAATTACAACTCCCACAAAATACCCAAATATTGAATCTTGTAGAGGTTGAGCCCTTTGATAGATTCTTGAAGTTTTGGGTGAGTAAATCCTTGAAATCCCTAAAATAAAACTAAAGAAAAGAGGAAAAATGAAGAAGAAGAAGGAGAGGAGAGAGATCAGCCCAAAGGGGCGGCCTCTATAGCCATGTGGTTCTCCCCTGTAGGGTTAGAAGAGAAAGGAATATATAGGTATGAATAGAAATGGCTGGCTTTTGAGGAGTGAATAAGGGTTGCGTGTCAGCGTCTGATTGGTGGCCAAAAGAAAATGATCTAGTGTGCCGCGCGCGTGAGAGAGAAGAGAAAGAGCTGATGATCATGTTCTAATTAATGGGATGATGCTGCACGTGGAACAAAAGAAAATTAAAAAAAAGATGGGCATGCATGGCCACGTGATGGCTGCCAATTAACCAATGTTTAATTGGTTAATTAAACTCTCGATGATTCCTTCTTCTTCTTCTTTTTTTCTTTTTCTTTCATTTTCATTTTTTTTTCTTTCTGCTCCTTATAATTTCAAGGACCTGCGCACACAACCATGAATTGCATTCTGATTCTTCCGTAGCTTGGACTACGGTTGACTGCATTGGCTATTTCATTCTTTTGTCGAAAACTCTATTTTGCTCAATTTTCTATCATTTTCTCTCGATTTCCGCAATTCCGCTTATTTCCTACACAATAAATAAAAATGAATTAATTACATAATAATTGACTTGAGGATTAACTTATTAATTACATAAAATATTAAAAACCGCCTAGTCCCCGCCTAGGCGGGAGGCGCTAGGCCCCAAGTCACCCCCGACTAGCGCCAAGCGTTTTTTAGAACCTTGATTGCGGTACACCAAAGAACTTTGCAGCTAGATGTGTAGAATCAACAATCATTTTGTAGGCAAAGTACCAAAGCTATGGTCCCTAAAAACTAAGGGAATTCTTGAAAGTAAACTAAGCTACTAACATAGGATCCCTGAAAAAAAACGAGAAATAATATGGGCCTAGGGCACAAAAACCCAGCCCCAATCCCTGTGTCTCAGATGCAGCCCAAAGAAATAGTGGGCCCAAAACCCAGCAGACCAGCCCAACAAGCCCCGCCCTAATCCTTCGTACAGCAGCCACATGTGCACAACCCAGCGCCGCCGCCGCCGAAACCAACACCGCCAGAACCTCGTCGCACCGCCCGAACCACGTCGTTGCCGATCTCGGATGCCGTCAACAGAGCGTCTCCGACCATCAAGAGATCTAAACTAGAAACCAAGCAAAAACAGACAAGGGTTAACCCAAAAACCAAATCAAAGCCACCAATAAAAGTCGGCAACACCACTTAGAAGGAAAGCAGATTGGGATCCAACCCCCTCCCATCCCAATCCATCGCCCACATCATCGAAATCGAACATCGGCCACCGTGTGTGAAAAGAAAGAGGAAACATAACACCACCAAACCCTCTGCCAAAGCTTTGAGTAGCAACAATCTCTAGGAAGCTGCCCCAAGCCTTAACATTCATCACCCGTTCGGCAGCAAAACAGACGGCAGGAAGGCCAGAGGCCAGTCCAGCCTCCGCGCGCCGCCGGACGAGCACGATCGAAACGGGAAGCAAAACCTCTGTGTTTAGGGGCGCGTGAAGCTCATATCGTAAATATTGAGTACCCAAACCTATTAAAAAATAGTGGGAAATAAGGTTTGGGAGAACTCAAACCCAATTTATTCTGCTTAAACCACTTCAATCCAAAGCGTTACTTTAATGCATGCTATAGTAGGTGTAACAACTTATACACACACAAACATGCGGTAGTAGGTGTAACAACTTATACACACTCAAACATGCTGTAGTAGGTGTAATAACTTGCACACGCTGTAGTAGGTGTAACAACTTACACACACCGGAAAAAAAAAAAAATCACAATGGTTTATTTTCTGCTAAACTCGTTATGATTCACTTGTTTATATTTTCCAACTCGTAAAATAACATCATCTTACTCGTATTACAATTTGAGTATCTTTGATGAGTTTTTGTATTATAGAAGTAAAACAAGCTTTATGTGACAAATACTACAAAAGAACTAGATGATTTCCCCAAAACTTAGTAATGAGCAACCGGCTATCAACTCCACTGTTTTTACTTTTTAGTAAGCAAAGAAGATTAGAGTAGCTGTAGTCAACATCTCTCAAAGTTTCCAAACAGCCAAAGCAATCTTATATAAAGTGTATCTTAGTTTTGGACTTTTGGTAAAGTCGTAAGATGAGGAGCACAAGTCCCCAGACAATTGACTCAACTCCAATGTCTCATCCGCAACAAGAAGAAGAAGAGGAACTGGGCAAACAAGCCATACGTTTAGCCAATGTCGTAATCCTTCCGATGGTTCTGAAGTCAGCTCTTGAACTCAACGTCATAGACATTATCTGGGGTGCAGGCGACGGCGAGTCACTCTCACCGTCCGACATTGCGGCTCAGCTCCCCACCAAGAACTCCAACGCCCCGGCTGTTCTGGACCGGATGCTTAGGCTCTTGGCCAGCCACTCGATACTCAAATGCTCGGCCCGGACCGGATCAGATGGGCAGGTAGAGAGGTTGTATAGTGCAGGACCCATTTGCAAATTTCTTGTCAAGGATCAAAATGGAGGAACCAGGTCCGTTGGCCCTCTGTTTCTCTTGCACCATGATAAGGTTTTCATGGAAAGCTGGTAAGTTCCAAGCTCACTTTGGTTAGTTGAAAGTGCCTTGAACATGTTTGACAAATGCCGATGTGGGTGTGTCGGTTGTTTCTCTGTAATGCTATTGCTGTCGGTGAGATATGTAAGGTTTGAAATATCTGTCGATATTAGTACACATTTATTTGTGATACATTTGTCACAGCCATATTCTAAATCTTTCGTATGTTTATTTTTATGTGTATACACTGTGACTTTCTAATTGTAATCAGGTTCCATTTGAATGATGCTATATTGGAAGGGGGAATTCCTTTTAATAGGGCCTATGGTATGACAGCATTTGAGTACCCAGAAACAGATGAGAGGTTCAATCGGGTATTCAACCAGGCCATGTCAAACCACACCACATTGATCTTGAAGAAGATACTCGATGTTTATAGAGGGTTTGAGGGGATCAATGTGCTGGTTGATGTGGGAGGTGGAATTGGTGTTACTCTTAATCTCATCACCAACAAGTACCCGCACATTAAGGGCATCAATTTTGATTTGCCACACGTCCTAGCTGATGCTCCTTCTTATCCAGGTATTGGATTGAGCATAGTTTGATGCTTGCCTGCAACTTCTGTTTCTTATGGACTTTGTGCTCATACCAAAATATAAGTGGGAGAAATGGTTTTGGTTTTGTGTAGGTGTGGAGCCTGTTGGGGGGGACATGTTTAAAAGTGTCCCACAAGGAGATGCTATATTCATGAAGGTAGCCTTTGTATTCTTGCCCCTAATTAAATCACTACATTCTTTTGCATTCCTTAAACGCATTTGAAGATAGATGATGCAGCCTTTATATACTATATACTTGGTTTTTGGTAATGGTCTTGTTTATGAAAATTGCAGTGGATTCTTCATGATTGGAGTGATGAACATTGTTTGACACTTCTCAAGAACTGTTGTAAATCTCTCCCTAGCTCTGGAAAAGTGATCTTTGTGGAATCAATTCTTCCGGAAGTACCTGATAGTACCGTTACATCCAACATTGTCTGCGAGCAGGATTTACTAATGTTTACTCAGAACCCAGGAGGGAAAGAGAGGACCAAAAAAGAGTACGAGGCATTGGCACTTAAATCTGGATTTTCTCGATTGGAAGTTGTTTGCTCTGCTTACAACAGCTGGGTCACGGAGTTCCACAAATGAGCAAATCCTTGCATCGGTGCAGTCCGAGAACCTGCTTGTTATGTAATAATTGTAGGCTATAACAATGGTCTAAATAACTTGGGGCATCAAGAGTCCTCTTTTGCGCTGTTAGTGTTCTAATTTCTGTGTGTTCAGATGTAGGCCAAGTTCATTACCTGCTTTGGTTATGGATGTGGCTGTATTACTTTGGTTCTATTGAGGTTTTATGCGTCTGTTTCTCCTTGTTTGATTTCAATGAAGTGTCTTTTTTCTTTGTTGCTAAAATGGTTTCGAACTTGTCTGAATAAACATAAGGTGTTATACAAAACAAGTCATACACCATACTTATAGACCACCAAAAAACATGCTCTTAACGGGAGTTGGGTGGCTTTCCTTGCATCTGAGATATTCAAGTAATTAAGGAAAGAAAAAAAGAAACATTAATCTAGTACTTTGCCCAGGAAGCTCATCAAATCTCTGCTCTCACAACTTAAAAGGCACATTTCATATGAAAAGAATCAGCAAACCCCTGAACTCTCACTCTTGAATACCATTGGATTAATTAGAGTAAAATAACTGCAATATCTACATTTATTTTTAATATGAAAAGGCTATATCTTAACAGGACAGCTTTCTCATAGAGTTCCTTTATTCATAAACAGAACTGAATCGTTGTGAAGTGAATTAAGGGTCTTGAAAAGGAAGAGCCAAAATTCACAAGCATTTCCCTAAACCGTAAACGCAAACCCACTAGCATTTCCATAACTCGCAATCACTGCACACCATGAGAACAAAAAAACAAGCACAGGAAACTTCAAACAACACTCAAAATTACTAACCAGAAAATGTCTCAGCTTCATAGAATCATAGTTAACAGTTTAATGGAATGAATAAAATGCAAAATGCAGCAAATTAAAACAGAAAACTCACCATATTACTTCCCGGTTCTTCAGAAATATGGAGACAACAGGCTAGACGAGTCCCCTTTTTTCCGTCAGAACCCTAAAATCGTCTAGGTCGTTTTGAAGTGTGCCCCAAGTCTCAGATTAAGAATGAACTCAATGAACATGACACACGAAATGGGTCGATTCATATGCTCGCTATAGAGATTAGATTGGGCCACATTTTGGTTGATACTGAAATTGGGCCACATTATTAGCTTCTCTCCTAAATTGGGACACATCGTCTGGTTCTACATGCTCCATTTCTTACTGTATTTGGTTTGCGCTTGGTTGCTCAGTTTTAAGTCGAAGAAAATTGCGAACATAAAAGAAGAAATTGGATAAAATCTAGTTCACCTTCAAGACCAGAGATGTTGTATATTTTCACATGTCGCAGTTGGGTGAATGAATAACTACGGTTGTCATCCAAGCAAGAGTTCACTGTACCTACATTAGCTTCATTAGTTGAGAAATCATTTGTGAGAATTTCTAGTTCTTCTAGAGCAGGGGAGCTTCTCAGAAGGCAAAGAGCAGTTAAAATATCCTCCCGATCATCTAAGCACACGTTCCTTTCAAGAAATTTCAGGTGCAGACATGGTTTGGGCAGCTTTTCTCGCAAGGCACCAGCAGCCAAGTACTTCAAAAAGCCCCACTTAATTTGGAGCGCCTGAATACAAGACAGGTCATCAAAAAACTTGATCAATTTGCTGGAACTGCAAGGGACTGGTGAGTCGACAAAACCAATAGAAACAACAGCAAGATTTAACGTATTCACAACACTAAAATCCTCAAACGAACCGAAAACGTCAAGGAATTGGAGATTTGGTGCATCAATCTTGAGCTGGCTGAAACCGTCACAGTTGGTCAAAGTGAATCTCTCAAGCAGAGGACAACAAAGAATCATTTTTTCCAACACATCTTGCGCCAAAGTAACATGCTCAATCTCAAGACTCTTCAAACTCCTGAACCCTTTGAATGTAGACGGGGTTTTAGCGGAAAATTACGCAACTTTAAATGAATGATATCTTGACATGAAAACATGCATGAAGGCATCTTGTAGCGCGGCATAGGCTGCCCTTCCCAAAGATCAACCACGAACTGTTTGAGGGAGTATCTCGACAGGTGAAGAATCCACCGATCAATATCTCTGAGGTGTTTACATCCTTGACTAAGCTTAAATCTGGTGACGGGGCCAATGTGAGTTAAGAGAACATGATCAACAATGCTCGAACTGCACTCACGATCAAACACAAGATGCGGAAGCATAACCAATTTGTACCTCCACTTGCTTGACAAAACACATGTCCTCGCTACGTCCCTGAGTGGCAAATGTGATAGTATTTTATCTATAACATCACATTTCTGAAAACAAAGACCATAAGCTACTAAAGTACATGGATCATTAGTCATTACTTGCCTAAATAGATTATCTCCAAACTCGGTGATGCACGCCTCAAACGAAGCAACTGTTTTACTAGATCCAAAGGTTCTAAAGTACATGGATCATTACTTGTCTAAATAGATTATCTCCAAACTCGGTGATGCACGCCTCAAACGAAGCAACTGTTTTACTAGATCCAAAGGTTCAATACCCAAATCAAGCTGCTCATGCTTAGCGCAGACAGTCATCGTCTCAAGCACAGGTGAACTTAAAAGCAGAAATCTGATAAAATTTAGGTCAGCTTCAACACCAGAGATCCCAGTTATTTTCACATTTCGCAGTTGGATGAATGAGCAACTGTGATTGTCATCCAAACAAGAGTTCACTGTTCCCACATCAGGTCGATAATACGGGGAATCAATAGCAGAAATTTCTAACTTTTCTAGAGCAGGGGAGCTTCTTATAAGGCAAAGAGCAGTTGAAATATCTTCCAGATCATTAAAGCAAAGAAATTTCAGATGTAGACATGGTTTAGGCAGCTTTTTTAGCAAGGCATCACCAGCCAAATACTTCAAAAAGTGCCAGTTAATTTGGAGCCTCTGAAGACGAGGCAAGTCATCAAAAAACTTGATCAAGCTGCCAGAACTGCAAGGAATCCCACTTTCGTTGAAACAAATGGAAACATCAACAACATTTAACATATTCACAATACTCACATCCCCAAAAGAACCTACAACATCAAGAAATTGGAGATTCGGTGCATCAATCTTGAGTTGGCTGACACCATCACAGTCCCTCAGAGTCAATCTCTCAAGCAGAGGAGAACAAACAATCAAATGTTCGAACACATCTTGGGCCATGGTAATCTTTGCAAATGCAAGGCTCTTCAAACTCCTAAACCCTTTGAATGTCGAGGGGGGTTTTAGCAGACAACAACTCAACTTTAAGTGAATCATATCTTGACGAAAATATGCATGATGGAATCTTGTAGCGCTGCTGTTGCCAAACCGAAATTTGCAGTATGAACTCTTTGAGCGAGTACCTTGACAGGTGAAGAACCCAGCGATCAATATCTCCAATGTCTATAAGTCCTTGAACAAGCTGAAACTTGCTTATGGGGCCAACGTGACTTAAGAGTACATGATCAACAATGTTCGAGCGGCGCAAACAACCAAACACAAGATGCGGAAGCATAGCAAATTTGTATCTCCACTTGCTTGACAAAACACTTGTCCTCGCTGCAACGCTAATTGGCAAATGTGATAATATCTTTTCTATAACATTACTTGGTAGGTTTCTGATCCTATCTAACTCCATCTTCTTATTCCAACAGGACCTGGCTCTTTTACTTTTCTTCTTTGATTTTCAAGTAATTCAAAGAACATAGGGAAAAAAAAAGTCACTCATTATTCTCATACAGTGGCCAGTGAGATAGTACGTATACTAAATTCTAATCTCTACAGTCATATTCAAAACAGACAGCAACCAATATAATCTGGTTTTGCTACTAAAGGGATCCGTTATAAGCCTCTAACACTTTAATTCATTTGAAACTGATATAACTAGTATCTGTTGGTGTAATCTAGCATGAGAAAAGCACAATCAAATTGCACACATGCTTCATTCTTAATCGCTAATCAGATTGTCTCAATTATGTTGCTTTCAACTGAAAGTAATGAACATAAATGAAAACAAGAAACAAGAAACACATACCATCGTTCGGAAATATTCTTGGAGTAAAAATCAGCGCGAGGGAAGCAAAAACCCTAATTCTGTGTTACCAATTTACCATATAGCAAAGAATGTGGGCCATGTATATTTGATCATATTTGGGCCAGTAGTTTTGGGTCCAATTAAAGTCACCAAAAAACGGTCGTCGTATATTAGCTAATTCTCTCCATCCTTTGAAAAACCACTGTTCATTTCTAATGGCTTCAGGTATCTCACGAGTCTCTTAAAGCATTAATCTTAATTTCTGATTCAGCTCGACGGCCATGATTCCGATATGACAGGAAAGAGCTAAAATCTTAAGCTTGAAGTAGAAGATGAAAAGAAAGTAGGATTTCTGTATTGCACAATTCTAACAATGAAGCTTATCGATTACAGGAGTATAATAACTTTTATATAGCTAGAGCCTTGAGCAGCTAAACCTTCCAACCAACTTAGAGCAATGATTCACTTTGATGGAGGATAGGTCCACTGTAACAACCTATACGGCTGGAAACATTAGATCAGTCCTAATATAGGATAGTAACCAATACATCAATGAAGTTAAATGTCTTACGACTGTATAAACACGATTAATTGAAAAGGTACAACTGCCAGTAAGTATGAATATTGTTGTGAAAAACAGGCATATATCATCATAAAAGAGTTGTGCCAAAGTCACATTTTTGAAAGCCAAAATACTACACTGATGAAACACGCGTCACAGTAGAATTATCCCTAAATTCATATTGTTGTCAAAAGACAGACATATATACATCATTATAAACAGTTGTACCAAAGTCATATTTCTGAAATCAAAATACTACCCTGCTAGATCACTTAGAATTATCTCTAAATTCAGTGATGCACGCCTAAACCGGAGTAACTTTGTTGCTAGATCATAACCTTCAAGAGGAGTGGAAGGATGTTTATATACCGTCATTGTCTCGAGTGCAGGTGAACTTAAAAGCAGAAATCTGATCAAATCTAGTGCACCTTCAACAGCCTGAGAGCAGTGTATTTTCACATGTCGCAGCTGAGTGAACGAGCAACTCTGGTTGTCATCAAGCCAAGAGTTCACTTTTCCCACTTCGGCCTCATATGTTTGGCGGCAAAAAGCAAAAACTTCTAATTCTTCCAGAGCAGGGGAGATTCTCAGAAGGCAAATAACAGTTATAATATCCTTAACATCATCAATCCCTACTCTTACAATAAGAAATTGCAGATGTAAACACGGTTTAGGCAGCTTTTCCAACAAGGAGCCAGCAGCCAAATACTTTGTAAATTTGGAGTTCATGTAAAGACGGTGAATATTGGGAAGTTGAGCGAATAACTTGAGCAGATTACTAGATCTGCAAGGACCCCGTCTATGATCAAACTTGCGTAGCCAAATGAAAACATCAACGAGATTTGAGGTATTTAATATATTAACATCCTCAAAATCACCCATAAAGCGAAGAACCTGGAGATTTGGTGCATTGATATTGAGCTGGCTGAAATCATAGCACCACTCCACAGTCAACCGCTCAAGTAGAGGACAGCGAACAATCACATTTTCAAGCACATCATCCGTCAGAGTAACACGAACAATTTTTAGGCTTTTCAAACTTTTGAAGCCTGTGAATGTGGACGGCGGTTGTAGCAAACATCTATGCAACTCTAAATAAGTCAAATCTTGACATGAAAACATAGATGAAGGCACCTTATAGCGCTGCCGTCCCAAGATTTCAAGTATGAACTCTTTGATGGAGTTTCTTGACGCGTAAAGTATCCACCGATCGATATCTCTAAAGGATACATGTTCTCGAGCAAGCTTGAACTTGTATACGGGGCCAATGTGACTTAAGAGTAAATGATCAACAACATTAGCAAATGTTTGGTGCTGAGTTGAGATAGACTGGGGATCAAACACCAGATGTGGTAGCATAGCCGATTTGTACCTCCACTTAGTTGATAAGACACTCGTCCTCACTGCATCCCTAATTGGCAAGCATAACAATATCTTTTCCGTAACATCACTTGGTAAGTTGCTTATTCTATCCAACTCCATCTCCATTCTTTTTCTTTCCTTCTGAGATATTCAAGCAATTTTGACCCAAAAAAAAATATATATATATTTAGACTCCGACCAAGGGTGTCGAAAGAGATAGCAAGCAAACAAAGTTCCAATCTTTAACAAACAAACACCCCAACTTTATCCAGTAATTTACACCCCTAAAAACAAAAACAAACCCAGTTTCTATTAGTGTAATCTGGTTAATAGAAATGATAACACATAATATCTATTAGTGTAATCACCAGGAGAAAACTACAAATCCAAACTTGATTATTGATCAGAAATCTATTGACTGGAATGAAGATAATGCAAAATGAGCCAAAAATTTGCGAAACTAAAACTTACCATGGTTTCTACTTTGCCTCTTCTTCGGAAATTAGCAGTGAAAATCAGCAGGAGAGAAACAACCCAGACCCAAGATGATTCCTTTTACTTTTTCTCATCTTCTCAATATGTGAGGCATCACGTGAGAAGGCACGTGCATACACAGTGAGCGAGTCATATTTGAACCCGTCAAAGAATTCGGGCCACATTCTGGACCAGTAGTTTGGTGGGTCAAATTATTTCAAAGTTTTTCTTCGTTCACTTTTTTTTTGGTTACATTCTTCGTTCACTTTTTCTTCTGGTTGTTTGTATTTTTTAAGGAAGTTTTAAATGGCTCAAAAACATATTTGTTGTTTTTGATTCCTTTACTAATAAAAAGAGTTGCACAACCTTTCAAAAAAAAGAGTTGCAAACATTAGAGTCATGAGATGAACTGATTCAACTCCATAAACTATTTCGGCCCCAAGTCAATATCACAGAGCATAGTTTTCTTATATAGGATGAACTTGGCTAAATCACGAGCAACTATATTATATTACTCTCACAAGGTGGAACAAGAACATGACCGGTACCAATTGGGACCAAGAGTGTTTTGTAATGACTCAAATATTATATAAAGACCGATAGTTGCAAGTCTACTACTGCGAGAATGAACATTGTTGTGTAAAATAGATATACATGCATCATAAAGAGTTCTCAGTCACACTTTTGATAACAAAATTACACTATGCAGACTGATGAACCACCTGTCAGAGTAGAATTATCTCTAGCTTCAGTGACGCACGCGGAAACCGGAGTAACGTTTTTGCTAAATCAAAACCATCATGAGAAGGAACAGACTTGTCTTGATATAAACTCATCGTCTCAAGCGCAGGTGAACTTAAAAGCAAAAAATTGACAAAATCTATTGCAAGTTCGACAGTAAGGAAGTTGTATATTTTCACATGTCTCAGATGCGTGAATGAGCAACTCTGGTTCTCATCAACCCAATAGTTCACTTTTCCCGCATTAGCCTGATAATGTCGGCGGCCAAAAGCAAAAATATTTAATTCTTTCAGAGCAGGGGAGCTTTTCAAAAGACAAAGAGCAGTTAAAAAATCTTCCAGATCATTATAGCATATGCTCAAGGTAAAAAAATTTAAATGTAAACATGGAAGAGGCAGCTTTTGCAGCAGGGAACCAGCAGCCAAATACTTTGTAAAGGAGTTGCTGATGCTAAGCCTCTGAATATGGGGAAGGTCTGCAAAAGACTTTAGCGAATTGGTAGATCTGCAAAACCACTTCTCCGGACTCGCAAACAAATCGTAGCATCAACAAGAAGTAAGGTATTCAAAATATTAATATCTTCAACATCACCCGTAAAGAGAAGAAATCGGAGATTTGGTGCATCAATCTTGAGTTGTTGGAAACCATGACAGTCTTTCAAAGTCAACCCCTCAAGCAGAGAACAAGAAGTGAAATTTTCGAGCATCTCTTGATCCAGGCTAACATTTTCAATACAATGGATTCTCAAACTTTTGAAGCCTTTGAATGTGGACGGAGGTTGTAGCAAACATTTATATACCTTTAAACGTATCAAGTCTTGACATGCAAACATACATGAAGGCATCAAGTAGAGTTCGTACGTAGTCTCCAAGAGTACATACGTCTCCAAGAGTACATGATCAACTATACTCACAAATTTATAGTGCTCAGTCGGGATACACTTATCATCAAACACCAAATGTGGTAGCATAGCCGATTTGTATCTCCACTTACTTGACAAAACACTCGTCCTCACTGCATCCCTAGCTAATTGGCAAGTGTGACAATATCTTTTCTGCAAGATCAGTCCGTGAGTTGCTAATTCTATCCAACTCCATCAAATTCGAATACGACTTGGCTCTTTTACTTTCCTACTGAAATATTCAAGCAATCAAAAGAAAAAAAAAATCATTAATCTAAATTCCCAGTATTCAAAGATCATTTAGATTGTCACCTATAGTCTATGGATAGAGATAGTGAGCACACAAAGTTCGAATCTGAATTATCACAACTCGAAGCCAAACCCTAGTTCTCCTAGTCTCTGCATGGTCTCTCCTCTTGTACTTTATAAAGCGAACAAAGCGGAAAACAACACGTGACAAGGGCACGTGAGTAGCTCGGCACTTGATCAATGAATGTAATGAACATAAATAAAAACAAGAAACACATACCATCGCACTTCGGTTTTGTTCGGAAATATTCTTGGAGTTAAAATCAGCGCGAGGGAAGCGAATTCTCTCCCTCCTTTGAAAAACCACTGATCATTTCTAATGGCTTCAGGTAGCTCACGAGTCCCTTGAAGCAATAATTTTAATTTCTGATTGGACTCAACGGCCATGATTGCAGTATGATTGGAAAGAGCTAAAATCTTAAGCTTGAAGAAGAAGAAGATGAAAGGAAAGTAGGATTTCTGTATTGCACAATTCTAACAATGAAGCAGAGTACACGAGTATAATAAACTTTTATATAGCTAGAGCAGCTAAACCCTGCAACCAACTCTAAAAGCAATGATTCACTTTGATGTAGGATAGGTCCACTGTAACAAGCTATAGGACTGGAAATACTAGATCAGTCCTACTATATGATAGTAACAATACATCAATGAAGTTTAATGTCTAACAACTTTGTACAAGCACGATTAATTGAAAAGGTACTACTGCCAGAAAGAATGAACATTGTTGTAAAAAACAGGCATATATTATCGTAAAGAGTTGTGCCAAAGTCACATTTAGAAAGCAAAATACTACACTGATGAAACACTTGTCACAGTAGCATTAACCCTAATTCAAATTGTTGTCAAAAGACAGACATACATCATCATAGACAGTTGTACCAAAGTCACATTTCTGAAATCAAAATACTACCCCCTCTTAGATCAGTTAGAATTATCTCTAAATTCAGTGATGCATGCCTAAAACTGAGCAGCTTTTTTGCTAGATCATAACCAGCAGGAGGAATGGTGGACTGATGATATATCGTCATTGTCTCGAGCGCAGGTGAACTTATAAGCAGAAATCTGATCAAGTCTACAGCAAAGTTGCAGTGTATTTTCACATGTCGTAGCTGAGTGAACGAGCAACTCTGGTTTTCATCAACCCAAGAGTTCACTTTTCCCACTTCGGCCTTATAATTTTGGTGGCACAAAGCATAAACTTCTAATTCTTCCAAAGCAGGGGACATTCTCAGAAGGCAAAGAAAAGTTATAATATGCTTAACATCATCAATGCAGACACTTACAGAAAGAAACTGCAGATGTACACATGGTTTTGGCAGCTTTTCCGGCAAGGAGCCAACAGCCAAATACTTTGTAAATAAGTGGTTCATGTCAAGACGGTGAATATTGGGAAGTTCAGCAAAAAACTTGAGCAGATTACAATATCTGCAAGGACCCCGTCTTTGGACAAACTCATCTTGCTTATAAATGTAAACATCAACGAGATTTGAGGTATTCAATATATTAATATCCTCAAAATCACCCATAAAGCGAAGAACCTGGAGATTTGGTGCATTGATATTGAGCTGGCTGAAACCATCACACCACTCCACAGACAACCGCTCTAGCAGAGGACAGTGAACAATCATATTTTCAAGCACATCATCTGTCAGGCTAACATCAGCAATTCTTAGCCTTTTCAAACTTTTGAAGCCTGTGAATGTGGACGGCGGTTGTAGCAAACATGTGTACAACTTTAGATAAGTCAAATCTTGACATGAAAACATAGATGAAGGCACCTTATAGCGCTGCACTCCCAAGTTTTCGAGTATGAACTCTTTGATGGAGTTTCTTGACAAGTGAAGTATCCACCGATCCATATCTCTAAAGGATATATGTGTAACAATCTTGAACTTGTATAAGGGGCCGATGTGACTTAAGAGTACATGATCAACAACATTCGCAAATGTTTGGTGCTGAGTCGAGATAGACTTGGCATCAAACACCAGACGTGGTAGCATAGCCGATTTGTACCTCCATTCAGTTGATAAAACACTCGTCCTCACAGCATCCCTAACCGGCAAATGTGACAATATCTTTTCTGTAACATCACTTGGTAAGTTGCTAATTCTATCCAACTCCATCTCCATTCTTTTTCTTTCATTTTCCTTCGCAATTCGACCAGAGGAAAAAAAAAAAAAAAAAAGATCATTTAGAAAAATAAAGTTCCAATCTTAACAAATACCCCGATTTTATACAGTAAATTTACGGGAAATAAAAAACTACTTTCTAAGGCCTGTAAATCTCATTGAAGAAATATAACAGTAATCTCGCAACAATTAGCTGAAAATGATAACACATATTATGTATTAATGGAATGAAGATTATGCAAATTGAGCCGAAATATTTGCCAAATCAAAACTTACCATGGTTTCCACTTGCCTCTTCTAGTCTTCTTCAGAAATTAGCAGTAAAAATCAGCTGGAGAGAAAGAACCCAGATCACCCTAGATCCGCCATTAACTTTACTCTCTAATTTTCTGAATGAATATGTAAGTGAGGCGTCACGTGAGAAGGCACGTGCGTACAGAGAGAAGGATTATATTTCAGAGTGAACCCGTCCAAGAATTCGGGCCACATTCTGGGCCAGTAGTTTCTGCGTAACTTTTCTCCAGGATGGCTGTTTCTTCTGTTTGTTTTTAACCAGGTTTAAATCATTAAATGGCTCAAAAAAATTTGTTGTTGTTTTTGATTCCATTACTAGGAAAAAAGAAAAGTTGCAAACATTGGTCATGAGATCGACTCCATAAGCTATTCCGCTCCTAGGTCAATACCAGAGAGCAGTGTGTTCTTGTCTAGGATGAATTTGGCTAAACTACGAGCAATTATATATATTACACTCACGAAGTTGAACAAGAACATGACTGGAACCAAACACGGGCAAGATTATTTTGTATGAATTAAAAAAATTGTATAAACACGAATCGTTGCAAGGCTACTACTGCGAGAATGAACATTGTTATGAAAAAAAAAAAAGACATACATGCATTATAAAGAGTTCCGAGTCACACTTCTGAAAGCAAAATAGACTACGCCCGTAGACTGATGAATCACCTGTCAGAGTAGAATTATCTCTAGCTTCACTGATGCACGCCTAAACCGGAGTAAAGTTTTTGCTAAATCAGAGCCATCATGAGAAGGTATAGACTTGTCTTGACATAAAGTCATCGTCTCAAGCGCAGGTGAACTTAAAAGCAGAAATTTGATAAAATCTATTGCAGGGTCGACAGCAGGGAAGTCAGATATTTTCACACGTCTCAGCTGCGTGAATGAGCAACTCTGGTTCTCATCAACCCAATAGTTCACTTTTCCGGCATCAGCCTGATAATGTTGGCTGCCAAAAGCAATAATATTTAATTCTTTTAGAGCAGGGGAGCTTTTCAGAAGACAAAGAGCAGTTAAAAAATCCTCCGGATCATTATAGCATATGCTTAAGGTAAAAAAAATTTAAATGTAAACATGGATTAGGGAGCTTTTCCAGTGAGGAACCAGCAGCCAAATACTTTTTTTTTTTTTTTTGACTTTGTCAAGGGGAACCCAAAGGCTTCCTAGGCCCAAGATAAATCCCTTCGGCGCATGTGAAATGCTCAAAATACTTTGTAAAGGCATTGCTGATGCGAAGCCGCTGAATATGGGGAAGGTTTGCAAAGAACTTTAGCAAATTGGTAGACCTGCAAGGACTACCTCTCCAGACTCCCAAAACAATTATAGCATCAACAAGATTTGAGGTATTCGCAATATTAATATCCTCAAAATCACCAATAAAGTGAAGAAATTGGAGATTTGGTGCATTGATATTGAGTTGGCTGAAATTATCACAGAACTCCACGGTCAACCGCTCAAGTAGAGGACAGTGAACAATCATTTTTTTCAAGCACATCGTCCGTCAGAGTAACATGAACAATTGTCAGGCTTTTCAAACTTTTGAAGCCTGTGAATGCGGAAGGCGGTTGTAGCAAACATCTATGCAACTCTAAATGAGTCAAACCTTGACATGAAAACATAGATGAAAGGCACCTTATAGCGATTTCCCCGTTGTTCGAGTGTGAACTCTTTGATGGAGTACGTTTCTTGACATGTGAAGTATCCACCGATCCATATCTCTAAAGTATATATATTTTTTAACAATCTTGAACTTGTATAAGGGGCCGATGTGACTTAAGAGTACATGATCAACAACATCAGCAAATGTTTGTTGCGGAGCATCAAACACCAGATGTGGTAGCATAGCTGATTTGTACCTCCACTTAGTTGATAAAACACTCGTCCTCACTGCATCCCTAATTGGCAAAAGTGACAATATCTTTTCTGCAAGATCCCTCGGTAAGTTGCTAATTCTATCCAACTCCATCAAATTCGGACACGACTTGACTGTTTTACTTTCTTTCTGAAATATTCAAGCAATCAAAAGAAAAAAATCATTAATCTAAATTCCCATCGTTAATAGATCATTTATATTGTCACCTATAGTGTATACTGTATAGATAGAGACAGTAAGCACACAGAGTCTGAATCTCAATTATCACAACTAGTACTCCAATTTCATATATAGGGTAATCTACAACCAAAAAAAAAAAAAAAATTGCTTTCCAAGCCAAACCCTATTGAGTGGAATGAAGATAATACGAATTTGAACAAGAAATTAACTTACCATCGTTTTGTCTTCCCTTTTGTTCAGAAATTTGGTGTTGATCGTAAGATCGAAGCCAAACCGTAGTTCTCCTAGTCTTTGCATGCATGATCTCTCCTTTTGTACTTATAAAGCGAAACAAAGCAGAAAACAACACGTGACAAGGGCACGTGAGTTGCTCGGCACTTGATCAATGAACATAACCCACGAAGCGGGTCATATTCGTATCCGCCAAAGAATTTGGGCTACATTCTGGGCCAGTAGTTTGGTGGGTTAAACTTACTTAAAGCGGTAAAAACTCATCAGCTAAATAATTAAAAGTCTCTCCTGCTTCGTCCTCTGTTTTCCTTTCTGTTCTTCCCTCATTTTCTCTACATAACCGAAGCGAAAAAGCTTCATTTTTTCTACGAGGCATCATTCTAATGGCTTCAGGTAACTTGTTTCTCTCTTAAAGCTTTAATCTTTGATCTCGAATTGGGCTCCTGGGCTGCGGAATCTTTTCGCGCGGTTCTTGGAGCTGGAAGAGTTTTGTGGAATTTTGCAGGATTTATGAGTTTAAATTTGAATTTTGTTGACACCCTTTTGTTAGTTTAATGAAAATTTTATGAATTTGGAGGTTTTGCGTTCTGGGTAGTGATTAATAGTCGGGTATGGATTGATATGTGTCATTGTTTTGAAACGAATTTGAGCTAGAACTCATTTGGTTATGGTTGGATTGAAATGAAATAATTAAGAAACGAGTTTTTGAAGAGTTTGGTTCCTACAAATGAAGTGAAAGTTTGATTTGATCAAGTAATGGTATTTCTTGCAGATTTTGCTTTCAAAGTTCCAGCTGAACTTGAAGCGGCTTTGCGGTTGAACTCAGTTCATCACTATGTGACAAAAAGGCCGTGGCTTGGTAAGTTATTTTGTTTGCTCTTTCGTCTGTCTTTCAATATAATAGTTTTGTGTACAATGTTGATGTTTTCTTGTTGTTCAGACCTTTATGGAGTCAATGTTAGACCTGTTGCACCATTTGGAAGTATGAGTAGAAAAGCAAATGTTGATCCAGCACTGTTACACCAGTACCTGCCTGATGAGTTGCTCTTTGAGGTATTAACTTGAGAAATAGCTGCTCTTTAACAAACATTTGTGGTTATAACGGACTTGCAATATTCATTTACATTCTTAATCATTTATCTCATGTGTGGTTGCTTTTAAAAAGTTAGAAAAATAAATGAACAAAAGACATGGAAGTTTTATAATCTCTTAGAAGGAACTAAAGGAAGTGTTCATTTTACCTAGATCATTCTTACAGGTCTTAATGTTTCAAAAGACCTAATCCATGGGTGTCGTATTTCCTTTTTTATGTTTTGCAAGTATGTACTCTTGATTCTAAAGCACTAGGAGAGCGCTTGAGAATTAATATTATGTCGATTCTGGATAATTAGCACTGGAAATTGGAAAATGAGAATCACATTGTCTTTCACTGCAAAGATAACTAGTGCATAGATTAACCTTTATAGAGTTAGCATATAAGAATATATAAGTGCCTATTGCTTATGATAGAGAAATTGGCATGCAGGTGTTTGCACGAATGACTCCATATGACATGGGAAGGGCATCTTGTGTATGTCGAAAATGGAGATACACTATCCGTAATCCTGTGTTTTGGCGCATTGCATGCTTAAAAGCTTGGCAGGTATAATTGGTGTTGGTTTTAAAATTTGCTCCAGTTAAATGTTGCTGCATGTAAATATTGGATCTTAATATTGAAGTCCCATTTCTTAAGCTTTCTGGAGTTGTTGAAAACTATAAGATTTTACAAGCAAAATATGAGAGTTCATGGAGAAAAATGTGGCTTCTAAGACCAAGGGTCCGCACTGATGGTAAGCTTAATTTTTTTCCCTAGTTTTTTCTTTCTGCTTATTTTGATTTTCACCAGTGTCTAGACCTGATATGCTTGATACTTCTCTCAGTGTGTGATCCCCTCGATAAATTCAATTCCTTTCTGTTTTTCACATATCAGGTCTGTATGTGAGTAGGAATACTTATATTCGCACTGGAGTTGCAGAATGGAAGGTCTCTAACCCAGTTCACTTGGTAAGAACATAGTATTTACAAGTACTCTGGGATTCTTCATTTCCCTTTACTGGAGGACGAGGATGTTTTTATTAGCATTTTAAGTACACTCGTATGAGTCATATCTCATTATATCATTAGCAATGCAGAATGATATTGCTGCAATTTATAAACTAAGAAGAGTGAGAATTTAAAGAAGGCAATTCTGATGGCCCCCTTAAACTCAAATTGCTGCTGTATGTAACTTGAGGGGACTAGTATTGTGATGACTATTTTAAGTGCAATCTGCATTTCTAACACTCTACAAGTTACTTCCGGTGTGTTTTTGCACATGTTGAACTGCTGCTATATATATTCCAGAGGATAACTATCCCAAAACCAAGAAGTGAGCAGTACCTACTTGTTTTAGATAATTATTATTGAAGGTACTTCATGGTTTTGGGTACATTGAAGGTCCACTTACCTCTTCCCTTCCATAATAAGTCAATTCTCAGTACTTCTCATGAGGTCCTTTAAGATGACTCCATTTTGGCTGTATTTGTGATCTAGTTGGGAGTTTAACTGCCTTTTAGCTTTGTACTTGGTGACTAGTGCCCTATCTTTGTGCTGCTTTCTTTCTCATCTGTCTTGGTTTTATCTCCCCACCCATTACATCCTCTTCTCTCTTTTTGTTTCTTTTAATAAGTTTCCCTAGCTTGTCAAGGTTTTTTTCAAAGAAAAAAGGAGAAGAAAACAGAAAATAGTTGCAAACTCATCCATATGAGTATTTTGTTTGTGTTTTTTTTTCCCCCCAGTAATTTGTGGTCACTCAATCTGCTCTGCTTTTGCAGGTCTGCTACTATCGCTACATCAGATTCTATCCTTCTGGCCGATTTCTTTATAAGGTGGTAATTGCTGAAAGTTTAAATAGTAATGTTGAGGACATCAACAATAGTTTTCTGTTTTCTGATTGTTACTATTTATCCCTCTCTCCTGCACGTCAGAATTCATCTCTAAAAGTCAAGGATGTGGCAAAAATCATGAACATCCGTGCAGCCAAGGCAGACTCGGTTTTCAGTGGCCATTACTCATTATCAGATGATAAGGTCAGCTTATTTTTTTTCCCTTATCTTATCTGACCAATATTTACAAGTTCAGAATTCGTTCATCATACATTAAATTTACCTTCATCAGCTATTGATTTATTTGGGATACTTACTTCTATACAAACGTGCTAGTGCTCATCTGACATTTGCATCTGAAATATCTTCTATTACTCCATTGCAGGTTGAAGCAGCAGTTTTGTATCCAGGCAGGCGTCCGACTGTGTTGAGAATCCGCCTAAGGTACTATAACAGCTCACATGAGCTGAACTTCATTAAGATTTTAAGCTGGTACTTTTGTGGAATGGTACCATGTAAATAGTTAAATTGCTGATTCAACCTAGAATTGTTTCCACATTTTGCAATTTGATATAGAGTCAGTTATGCAACTAATTTGAGTGGGAAGAAGAGAAATTGATCTAACAGAATTACACTTGTCATATTACAAAGATTCTGTTGAAGTGGCAGGAGGGGAATTTCTTATAGATAACGGTTTGAAATGTCTTGATCTATGCTGAGATGCAGTCATCTGTTTTTCTGTCTTGTTTCTACTTGAAAGTAATTTTTTTTCCCCTGCCCATCGACCCTTACAGGTTAAGAGGAACAGTAACAGGGGCAAACAATCGTATGGATTTACTGTCACTTGTTACAAGTGGTGTGAACGATGATGAGGTCCGTGGCCCTGATGAGGATATCCTTGAGGTGGTTGAAGGATGGCAGGATGACGAGACTCACAACCCAGATGTGCCAGCTGTCTCACACACGAGGGGTCTAACACCTTTTGTCTTCATTCCGTTTGAAGAGGTACATATGTTTCTTCTATCACTTCAGCAATTAAATATCTGCTCACAAGATTTCATGTAAGCCGTGTAGTGTTCTTTAGCGATTAATGGGTAAATCAATTCAAGCAATTAAAAAAGGAATGCAGCACATTTCCTTCTGTTCTTGTCAAGAAAAGTTTTTATTGATCCCTCACTTGAAGCAAAGAATTACTCACATTGTAGATTATTGTTTTTTCTTACTTTTTCTTTGTGATGTAGGTGGATACATCATTTCTGAATCTACCTGTGGAAAAGATGGATTATTTTGTGCCCGGCTGATACCGTAGAAAAGAAGAGTAACTTCCTCTGTAAATACACAGTATTATAGTCTTGAGCTTTACTAGGTTCCTTCAATCTCCTTTGTATATATATCAATATATGTTCCTACAATGTTGACTTGAAGCCATGTCACATTATATCAGTTTGCTCTGGTTATTTGCTTGTGGTAGTCATTGTTGTTTGCTTGAATTGTAGGTACCGAAAAAGAACATTGAATATGAAGTGTGTTGTAATCTCTTGATACAATAATGTATTCAACAAGTAAGTTATGTATTTGTAAATGATACATTGGGCTTGATTTTGCTGGAAGTTTATACGATAGACTGTGGATATGCTCTTATTATGGTACTCAATCAATTTCTGCCTTCCATCTGTAGTCAATGATATCCTATAAGATGTCAAGACTTCAAAACCAAGTTCCAAACAGGGAGATAATCAAACCATAAATATTCTACGTTTATATCTGTTGGCTTGAACAAGCATCGGACGTAAAAAAGAAGAGCAAAGGAACGTTTTCCCTGTTCAAGCTTACAAACATCTCAGTGATTTCTCACTAGAAATACAGTTTATTACAGAGTAGTTTCCAGCTCTATATACTAGACTTCGTCTCAGGGGAGTACAGGAGAGAATTCCATGAAGGGTTCTTCGGGAGAAAAGTGTCCTGCCAACATAAAATACAGAAAAATATGTCACGACCCAAAACTTTGTGTATGGACTACGAAGCCAAGAACAAAACAAACATACCAATATTTACAGAAAACCCAAGTACATCATCCAACTGGTTTTCAAACTTTCAAATTTACACAGAAACCTTTATCCATGTTCCTCACACTTCCTACTTTCATTGATCTTCGAAACCTGACTATGAAAGATCTAATCGATTTAGAGCTAAATCTTTCTCATTTCTCCAGGTGGATTGTGAATGCCAATAGCTAAGAATTACAAGACCCAATTAAGCAAATAAACACAACCATTTCTAGGGGTCCCAATGATCATCAACAGTCCAGAATCAGCTTTAAAATCCCCAAATCAAAAAATCATGTAGATGAGACACAACTGAGAATTCAAGAGGAACCCAGAAAGGGGAGGTAGGTGGTTACTTACAGAGACGTAAGAACAGGTGGGGATGACGGACATGGAGTTGGCTTTGGCGTGGTTGAAGGCGGCAACGCAGAGATGGGAGGCCAAGCCCAAGCCTCTCTTGGAAGATGGGACATAGGTGTGAACCAAGTCCATCACTTTCCCCTTTTCTCTGAGAACGTAGTCTATGTAGGCTTTCTGGTCCTCTGACTCGAACCTCTGCTTCGCTTCGTTCCACACTATCTTTGGAGCCGATCCTTCGACCTCGTCTGTTGTAGCCATCTTCCACAGTTCCACTCCTTCTTCTCTCTCTATCGGCGACTCTCTTCTAGTCTTCTGTTTATGTTTCTCAAAGGAGAGTATTTGTGGACACGCAGTAGGCAAGTGAAAATATAGTTTTCAATTTTTTTTTGTTTTTCGAGAAGATTTTTTTTCCAATTTTAATTTAATTTTCTCTTTGTTCTTTTTCCAAGGAAATTTATTGTTCATAATCTCTTCTTAAAAACATAGCCATACTAAACACAATTTTAGTAATCTGTCCCTAATAGTAATACGTACATTCAATCTCATTCCTTTTTTAATCTCTAATAATATATGTACACTCATATTTTGTTATCGGACCGAAAAACTATATGTCTGTTGGGCAGCTGGAGAAATTTTTTTTTTTTTTTTAATCCCCACCCCACCCATGATGGGCTCGAACTCCTGACTTCCTAAATGAGAGTTCGGACCGAAAAACTATATGTAGGATGGGCAGCAGAAGAAGTTGAGATCAAGGTCCATAATTATTACAGATAACTTTCAGCTTTCCCCAAGTTAGCTTCTGCAGTTTCAATCAGTTGTCAATTGCAGGTAGAGAAAGTTGATTATGAGCCAAGATGACCTTGAAATCCGGAGCTTGTCCTAGTAATTCTACTGCTTGAGGAATGCATAGCATGGTACAAGAAGCAAAATCGTACCAACAACACCAACTACAACTATCCTGGATTGGTTTCAAGTAACATGCTCAAAACTTTTGGAGTTCACAACAGAAAACAGCCAAACAATATCCATAACCAGTCCTAGAGACCCAAAGCATATGATGACAGAAGCTTTTGGATACTAATTAAACTGCAAAACAAACATTCATATGAATCAGTGATTCATCCCCACCATCTCCATTCAACTTGCATTCTACCAAGATCTTTCTGCAATAGAATATGTTTTAAGCCAATAGTATGTAGAAAGATACATCTTCTTACCTCATTCAATTAGCTACTTACAGCTATTATATAACAAAACCACCAAAACCCATCACTAGGGTGAAGTTCTCATTGACTAATCTGTCCTTATTTTGGAGCAAGAGAAAGAAAAAAATGATATTCAGAACAAATGTTTCTTCATAACTACAAGCATAGGGCCGCTCAAATACCAATATAATAACTCTAACTAAACTTAATCGAACTTTATAGAGACAACTTGTCGAGGCAGTGAATGTGAATGCTCTTCAAAGAACCTAGAGGAGCAATAACCAAGTTGACTTCCTCAGTCTGCGCGAGATTGCCCTGCTCGGGATGAGAGGATAATCCCAACAATGAGACCATATAAAGCAAGAGCTTCAGCAAAGATGAGGATAAGGATCATGCCAACAAAGAGCTTTGGCTGCTGTGCGTTAGCCCTGAAAATAATCCAACAAAAGATATGAGAAAACTATCATACTTATAGTAGTAGTATCCAAAAGGCTGCGGTGTGTCTCATGAAATAGGGAAAATGAATAGAGATAAACCATCATCCAACGGCAAAAACAAAGCAACTACAACAGGAGTACAGAACCAACTTCTTTGAAGCAAACAGTCCAAATAATGACCAACTTTTAATAAGAATGTTTTCCAGACAGCAGAAAAGGCTGAAACTTCTCAACATCTAGTGGCATTCCTGCTGGAGCTTCTGTAGTCATTGAATTTTAACACAATTACGATTATAACCCAACGTCTGCAATTCAATAGCCAGTACATTACATAAACCTAGGGCCGCGTTTGTTTGCCTGGATTAATAATTGGATAGGACTAAAAAAAATCCAAGCTAGTGTTTGGTGGTTCAGTTTACTCAAGGATTGGAAATTAAATCTTGTCAAGGTAGGATATAACTCTCCTGTTGGAGAGGTGGGATATGCACAATCATACAAGATTATAACAATGGGCATCCTTGGATCTTGACCAAATTACCACCATCCTTCTTCAATCAAAATATGAACACCAGCCTTATATCCTCCTCAGTGTGATCTGATCGAACCCACACATCCCACGCTCAATCTCTCCATCTCCGGTGGCGGCGGCAGGAGCTCTACATCCCTCTCAGTCTCTCTCTTCCATTGCGCCGGCCCCACTAGCTGCGCTGAATTCGACTTCGATTTGCCCACACTCAATGGAGCTATCCAAAACAAACGAAGACCGGAGAGCCGAGACGTCGTGGCTTTGACCTCGAAGAGAAAGCTCCGCCGGGTTGTTGGGCTTGAAGAATGAAGCTTTGGCAGTGGCTTGGAGGAGAGTGAGATAGAGAAGGGGTTGACTGTGGAGGCCCTGGGTCAGGGTCAGGTTGGGGTAGAGAAGAGGAGGTGAGTTTGCATCTGAGTATTGGTGGTGGTAGAGGAGGAGTTGAAAACGGATCTGGTTCTTATACTTATCCATTCCAGCTCTAATCCTCTTATGCCAAACACATGAAAACAAATCTAATCTTATCCTAATCCAATCCAATTATTATCCGAATCCATTCCTATCCTGGATGCCAAACGTGGCCTAGTTGTCTCCCTCTAACTTGATAGGATTACACTTGGGCACAAACCCAAAATCAAAATGCAAAATCTAATACTTCATATTTCCATGGAACTGGATATAGATTCTATGAATCAGTCAATTAATAGTCAAAGCATAAACTCAATACCAGATGGCAAATGCATACCTACATAAGTAAGGCATCTCAGCATTCCATGTTAGTTGCAGAAATAATCATCATGTCTATCAAACTATATCATTGATCAATCCACCCTCTCTTCCCCCTCCTCCTCTCTTTCCAATACCCTTAGCAAAAGACTTATGATCAAATATTTACAATAGATAGGAAACGGCATGTAATATATGAAGCTCTTCTGAGCATCCTCACATGTTCATTTATATATTCAACCAAATACTACTCGAAATACTTTTACTTATCTCTAAAGCACATTCTCTGATACACAACTAGCTCATAACTTTATTTCGGTTGTATCTACAGATAACTTCCAACAACTCCCCCACCCCCCCTTTTTTTTCAGGTAAACAAATTAGATCATCTTATTACGCAAACATACGAATCAGAGTTCAGGGATTACCGGACACCGGCATCACCGACGATCCCGATGGCCATTCCAGCGGAAAGTCCAGCGAGGCCACAAGCAAGGCCAGAGGACAAGTGAGCATATCCATCAAACAGGTAATAAGATTTGGCCTTTGGGTTTATCCCGGTGCTGATAATCACAGCTATGATGAGCCCGTAGATCCCAAGCACTCCAGCCATGACCACCGGAACGATCGATTTCATGACCAGCTCCGGCCGCATCACTCCCATGGAGGCCACGCCCACGCCACTCTTGGCGGTCCCGTACGCCGCGCCCATGCCTGTGGCAAGATCAGAAATTATATCAAAGTTCTAGGAAAAGAAAAGAGTAAAATCGAGGGATCGGAGATCGGCGAGGGACTTACAGGAGAAGACAAGAGCTGCGGCGGCGCCGAGGAAGCCGAAGAAGGGAGCGGTCTCGTCGCCGCTGAAAGTAGAAGAAGCCATCTCTGGTCTGATTGATTGGGTGTGTGAATCGAATCTGGGGTTTCGATGAAGAAGAAGCTCTCTCTTTCTCTCTCTGGTTTTTTTAGGTGAGAGAATCGGGAGTTGGATCGGAGGAGGAGAATGGTTGATATTGATTAGAGTGCCTCCACGGCTCGCGGTAAAATTAACTAACTTCTTTTATTATTTTCTACTGGGCTTCTACCTTCCATCCAATTGGGCTTTGATGATTTAGTCCGCATGAAATCAATAGGCCCAGACTCTTCAGTAAATTGGTGGGCTGCTCACTGGGGTCGTTGACTCTGTCTGTGTTTCTATGATGGCCCAAGAATCATGACATGAATGAGTAGAGGATCGAAAACGAATATTATAGTTGTTTCAGCCGATACTTGAAGTCTTAGAAATAGAAATCGATCATTTCCAATGGCGATGGTAGTGTTAAAATCACCCGAGCAGCACTCACAACTCGAGCGTGTCACGTATCTTAGCTGTTATATGTTCGCATGTAGTGAAATTTTATCATTCTATGTGATAATTACGTCACTAAAGCAATGTGAAGTCTAATTGTTTAAAATAAGAAAGTATTCTGTTATTATCAAGTGAGTTAATTAAGTAAAAAAAAGAAAAAAGAGTTAATCAAGTAAAAAATAGAGTTTATCAAGAATGACGCCAAAGGAGAATGTGAACTACTTGAGAGAGAAGCAACCATAAGATATGATAGTATTCTCGAGTTAGGAAAAAATTATTTTGCGGGCTCAAATTTGTTTGTATTGACACCACAGCAATACTTATTCATAATGCAAAGTATCATATTGCTTTCCCAATGGGATTTTCCACATGAAATGTGAACCCCCACTTCCGATCGGTAGGACCAGATGATTGCATAATAAGTAAGTAACAGAAACCCACCACCAGATTCTATCATTCAAAAAACAAATGGGGTGTTTGGAAAGGTGGTGGTTCACTGGTTCAGTTGGTATATCAGGAATGACCGAACTGCTTTTCCTCTACTTTTGAATTTTAGTTACCAAAATTAATCTTCTTCATCCCGGCCCTCTTCCTCCTATATATTGACGTCTTCGCTCGTGATCGCTTAGAGCTCCTCCTCCATCAATAGGAACTCCCAGCCCGTCGACCACACGCCCTAGAGCCTCTCTCTGAGGGAGAAAGAAGATTTATAGTTTTAAGTTCTGTTCTGATCGTGTCAGGTATGATACTCTTCCCTTCTGGTTTGATTGGACTTTGACATATATTTTCATTCTCACTGAATTCTGGTGCAGGTTTTGGCAACTGGGTTTTCTTATTTGTTCCTAGAAATTAAACGAAAGCTGCTGCATTCGGTTGAGGACAATTTAACTCCATGTGCATCAAGAATCTACAGAGATCAATTTGAGTGCAGATGCAAATTAGGTGAAGTTATACTTGTCGATAACTTGTGGATGTAAGGGCTATTCTCTCTGAATTTGATAGCATAAAAACATTTTAAGCTTGAATTAATGTACGAATACAATTAAACTTGCTTTTGAGTGCTATCTTGATATGCAAGTACAATGGTTTAAAGTATGAGAAGTAAGATTTACTTGGTTTATTGCTTTGCGATATATGATAATGGTATTAATTAAACATATATATTTTGCTATTTCTTGATATATATGAATATTAGTCTTGAATATAGTCCTATTTCTTGATTATGGGATTTAAACTCTTGAATATATATGACTTCCTATGTCGACCTTGATATTATATTCTCATGCATTACTGCATTAGCATAAAAAAAAAGTAGAATTGGTTAGATGTTTTGTTTCAGACTATCAGAGCATGGAGACATCTTTCACCTTAATCTATGTCAGCTTATAACTTATTTGGATAAACATTTCCGTTATCTTTCTGTGCAAGCATCTAAAGCATGAAATTTGGATCATAATAAGATTGCAATATTTATAGACATCAACAGCTGACACCCTCAAGCTAGTGGAGTTTGCTTTCCACAGGGTAAGGGCGTACCAATGCCAAAGTTCGGTGAATGGGACGTCAGTGATCCAGCATCAGCAGAGGGATTCACAGTAATCTTCAACAAGGCAAGGACTGAGGAAAAGACTGGTGGCAGACCTGAGTCACCAGCAGAGGATGACTGCACATATAAGCATGGAGCAGTTCTCTGAAAGCCTACCACTGTAAGTTGTACTTGCTTATTACCTTACAGTCACTCTGGTTTGCTTAATATGATTGATGCTTAATTACTCTAGTTTGCTTAACTTACATATATGCGAAAATTATTTTGAAATTTGAATGCAAGGTAGTTTTGATTTTTGATTGTAATGTTTATTAGGTGTTTTATTTTCATGAGGGTTTCTTTCCTATTCTTCATTTTGTAGCCAGTTTCTGTTCATCAGTTTCTCTTGATGGTATGTCTACAGGCTCTTTGTAGAACTTGTTCAATAGACATTTTTAGTTCTTTTTAGTTAACTTAATTTTAGGATGCTACAAATTCACAAATTAGAATAGTGATACTTCACTTTGCATCAAGTTTGTAAGTTACTCTGTTCTGCCTGTACCTTTGTCAAGTTTGTCAAGTCTCACAGTTAAACATCAATGGAAAGTTCGAAATGGTAAAAAAATACCACAGATATGATTTTTTATTACACATTTTATGTTGTCATTTGTACTTCCCACGCCTTGCTACCATCAGATTAGCTTAGAAGTGCTGGACTTTGTAGCTTTCCTACCGTCAAGTTGTAATTATGTTGTAAATGGTGGAATATGGACTTTGTAGGTAAACAATGCAGGGGTGGTTGGATGCATACTAAACCTTGAAGCTTTTATAGCAGTACTCAATAAGGTAAGATTCAATATATTCTGTACTTTGTTAATTGATGCAATATTAAATTTGATAGTCACTGTTGTCCTTATTTGGCTTCAGAAAGTAAATCTTTTTTAAATGGATCGAGCTATGTAGTTCAGTGCCATGTCCTCCACTTCTTACTAATTAAGAACACGTTCCTTAAGAATCTAGGATCATTCTAGATATGTCGTGTTCCAATACCATCTGTAATATGATATGAGTTGATCGAAGCTGAAAGTTTGGTGTAGTATGATCTATGCTTTGACATGAATCTTTCAAATTTGGATACTGCTGATTCTATTGTTAGTGTTTCTCAAAGGAAATCATGTCATATCTAGCAATACACTATCAATTTTGGAACAATACGTCTTCTTCCATTCATGTACACTTCCAAATTTGGAATGTGATCGAGTCTTCCTCCATTTGTAACTTTCTTCACCTTGATGCAGAACGCAGAAGAAGTCGATTGACTGGGCTGAAGTTTCACCACCAAACTACTAGTTATCGGAAGAATGTCTGAAAGCAAACTACGGCACGGAAGGAGTGACAGGACCACTTTTTCTGGTTCTCAAGCTATCCAATTACTAACACAAAAAACCACAGCAAAGCGCGGGCTGTATCACTAGTATCATACAAAAGTGCAAACCACAAATGGGGTTTTCGGAAAGGTGGCGGTTCAGTTGGTATATTAGTCATACATAACGTGTTTATCAAGAATGACTGAAACAGAAACAGTTTCCTCTACTTGTCATATTTAGTTACTAAAATCAATGTTCTTCTTCCCCTCTTCCTCCCATATATTTAAAGCAATTCTCCTTGAAGAGGAATAAGTCGAGCAATTCTTCCTCCTGCAATACTCTCCAAATGAACTCCACACCACCTGCATTCGTGGAAATCTTAACTGGGGTAGGTCTATTTATTATATTCATCCTTGTATGCATGGTTCCTGTATTTTTTGCGGTTGTCGATAAAAAATCACGGAGGAGGTGATCATGATGAAGATAATATGTGGTCGACATGCCTGGAAATGGCATGGTATTACTTAATAGAGCTAAGCATTTTAATTATCGTTGTTCGTTTAAGATGATTTTGGGTTAAATAATCTTGTACTGCTGAATATTGGGATGAGGGCTCCAAGTACTTCCCAACCATATTCAGCAGTACAAGATTATTTAACCTACCCAAAATCATCTTAAATGAACAACGGTAATTAAAATACTTGGCTCTAGTAAGTCATGCCATTTCTAGGCATCTCGACCAGATGCATTATCTTCATCAAGATCACCTTAATGTGGTCGACATGCCTGGAAATGGCATGGTATTACTTAATAGAGCTAAGCATTTTAATTATCGTTGTTCGTTTAAGATGATTTTGGGTTAAATAATCTTGTACTGCTGAATATTGGGATGAGGGCTCCAAGTACTCCCCAACCATATTCAGCAGTACAAGATTATTTAACCTACCCAAAATCATCTTAAATGAACAACGATAATTAAAATACTTGGCTCTAGTAAGTCATGCCATTTCCAGGCATCTCGACCATATGCATTATCTTCATCATGATCACCTCCGTGATTTTTTATCTACAACCGCAGAAACTGCAAGAACCATAAATACGAGGATGAAGATAATAAATACACCTACCCCTGTTAAGATTTCCATGAATGTAGGTGGTGTGGAGCTCATTTGGGGAGTAATGCAGGAGGAAGAATTGCTTGACTTATTCCTCTTCAAAAGGAGAATTGGTTTCAATATATAGGAGGAAGAGGGAAAGAAGAACATTGATTTTGGTAACTAAATTTGAAAAGTAGAGGAAATTGTTTCTGTTTCCGTCATTCTCGATAAACACGTTAAGTATGACCGACGAAGAGCTATGTATACTAACTGAACCGTCACCTTTCCAAACACCCCATTTGTGCTAGAGATAGATCTCATTTGGACAGTACTGCAGTTGGTGTTTAACTGTTTATAACCTATTCCGGCCCTCAAGGAGAGAATTTCTTTTAAAAGCGGTTTTAGGTTTGAATGGAATGTGTAATATCAGATGGTGAAGAATTGGAATCAATATTAGATAAGGAGGTTATGATGGCAACATCAGTTTTAATTGATTGCATTCATCAAGGATTTATCGTATTTATGGCTTGTTAGCTCATGATTGATGAACACATGCATTTTCAAGATCACCTACCTATTCTGCCTCTAATGATAATACTGGAGAATCTCAACTCCAGAAGAAGCAGTGAACACATGTTTTAGAAATACTCCATAATAGTACGTAGACTATGCATTCTACAGTAATAGTTCTGTTCCGGTTATGATGCACTGCTTCTGGTACAGTTCATGAAAGACAGCTTCGCACAATGGATGACTTTGCCTGGCCTGTTAATTCCAGCTTTCATGGTCCCTTCGTTGTTGAACTAGAGAAAAAGACATAATTAATGAGTATTTACAAGAACAACCACATATATTGATATATATAATATCTACAACACTAATAAGATTGTTTGTAAACTAAGATAATATATTTGGGATCCCTTTTCTTTTGTGCTAAGTTATAAGGGCTAAAGTTTTTGCTATATCTTTTTGAAGAAGAAAGGGAAGTGATTCATAGAATGCACAATAGCTAAAGGTGATAAATGACTAGACAATCTTTGTTCAAACGTGTACTTTTATCTTGGTCGACTCTTTCTTTCTTCTTTTACTCCTATTTTCCCTGTCACATCCTAGGCAACTATACTTCCGCAGCAAGTTTGATAATGTGTGCCAGTGTGATACAACAAAAAAAGAAGACTACTTCCACCCGCTATGTTATCTTTATCGATGGATTGTAGCATTCGTTGTGTTTGCTTATTATATGAGCACATGTTAAACTTGATACTTTCACATTGCATTATTGAATTGAGACAAACCTTAGTTCAAGTGGAAAATTATAGTGTATGATTAAGGATCATGGGCCAACCTTTCTAAGAATAAAAAGTTTTGTGAAAAAAAAAAATATATATATATATATATATATATATATTTATATATATTGAGACTAGAAGTCTAGAACTTTGTTTAAGGGAAAAGAAGGAGTCTGATCAACGGCAGACTCCTCAAACTTGATTTCATTGGAAGGACAGGTGGCAGCATTTATTCAAAATGGCTCTTGGGAAATTTCTCACTTGCTACGATTACATTATCCAAGCATTTGTGATATGATCAGCATCAAGTTGCGGATGCTTTAGCAAATGTTGGTTTAACTTCTTCAGGTTTGGTTTATTGGAATTCAATCCCTCAATTCCTTATTGACCTTTGTCATAGGGATAAACTTGGCTTACCTCATTTTCGTTTTCTTCACTGATATTCTTTCAGTGCGCGCTGCTAAGCTTTGTTTTTTTTGGAGGGGTTTGGTTTTGCCCCCGTCCCTATTGTTTTGACATTCTCTCTTTTAATAAATAGATCTCTGCTCCTTTAATCCAAAAATAAAAAATAAAAAGGTGTCTGATCACCAATACACCCCTCATCTCTTTCCAAAAAAATCTCAAAGTACGACTTTTAACATTTAAAAATTTATTTTGAAAAAAGATATATGCATGATCTAAATTAATATGATCACTGAAAACTATGGTACATTTATAAATGGACTAAATACTTGTTACTCTTCAAACTTTGCCCTGAAAAACAGTTTAGTCCGTCGCCTTTTAAATTAAACTGAATAGTCCTTATTCTTTGCAAATCTCACACAACAGGTCTAAAATGACATTTATACCCCTCACTTCCTTTTTCTATATTATTTTTCTCTCTTTTTATTTATTTATTTATTTATTCTCTCTCTCTCTCTCTCTCTCTCTCTCTCTCTCTCTCTCTCTCTCTCTCTCTCTCTCTCTCTCTCTCTCTCTCTCTCTCTCTCTCCCTCTCACCAACGGTGACCCGCTTCTTCTTCTTCTTCTTCTCTTCCACAACGACGGCCCCGCCCCATTCTCCAATGGGCCACTCCACCCAAAATGACGCCGCACTCCTCTCCAACCTCCGCATCGGACCCCACTCCACCCAAAACGAGATCGAGACTCCGCGCCGGCGAGATCGACGCTATTCTGCAACCCGACTCTCTCGAAACGCCACCTCTCTCTCTCTATCATCCTTCTCAACCCGATGCCTCCAATTCTAATAGACAAGGCTTAGCCTCGATTCCGGACCCGAAGACGATTTTGGTGATCGGCAACAGAGGAAGAGGATCCACATCACCAGAAGATGATTTTGGTGACCGGATGCCGATGCTCGAGAACTCTGTCCCAGATTGGTTGTCAGGGTCAACGTCGTCATTTAGGATTGGAGAGCCCGGACGTCATTTGGGACGGTTGGTCTATTCCCTCTGGTGCTCAACCTAGGACCTCTGGCGCTCGACCTCCGGTGCTCGACCCAGCTCTCCGGCGCTCAACTCAGGCCAGTGGCAGAGGAGAATGATAAACCGGGTGCCTAGAGCTTTTCTCTGGGTGCCCAAAGCAATTATTTTCTTTCTTCTTCTTTTTTCTTTTTTGGTAAAATGGTATCGGAGCTGCGTGGAGATGGTGGAATTCGTCTCTGAGGTTTGGTTGAGTTAGGCAGAGTGGTGTGACGAGGCTGTGCTGCGTGCAGGCATGCCTGCTGTGCTCGGGGTTGCTATGCTTGCCTGGCTGCTACGATAGGCTCACATGGCTGTCGTGCTCCTACGCTGGGCAAACGACGTCGTTCAAGACGCCGGTGTGGAGAAACTCAACCAGACCGCCGAAGTGGGCGGAGGAGATGTTGAGGTCGAGGGAGAGATCCCCTCTGGTCCAACGATGCCAGGAAGTTGGTCTTGGCCTTGTTGTCGCGGAGAGACCTAGCAGCACAGTCGTAGACGAGAGCTGCCTCCTCCGGAAGGAGGGCGAGAGAGAGAGAGAGTTAAGCAGAAAACATAAAATAAAATTTAAAAAAAAAAGAGAAAAATAAAAAAAATATATAAAAAAAGGAAGTGAGGGGTTTAAATGTTATTTTGGACCTGTTGTGTGAGATTTGCAAAAAATAAGGACTATCCAGTTTAATTTAAAGAGTTTTTGTCCATTTACCCCATTTTTAGGGATTTTTTTTCTCACTAACCCCATTAAGTTTTTTTAATTCCTTCTTACTCAATACACTCTAAGGAAGTCTTCCTTAATACCCCATTAAGATTTTTTTTTTTGTTTTAAATTTTTTTTAATACCATTTTACCCCTCACCCCTTTGTTACTTAGAGAGAGAGAGAAAAACCATAGAAGACTTCGCCGGAATCCGGTCACAGGTAGCCGATCGCCGGAATCTGGTCAACTTTCACCAGAATCAGTTCACCGGCCGTCGGATTCCCTTCACCAGCCGCCGCCCATTAGAATTTTTTGAAAACCTCTATTACCCCCAATAGACATCTATTTCCCCCCAATAGATGTCTATTGCCCCCCAATAGAGGGCAATAAATATCTATTGCCCTCCAATAGACGTCTATTGTTCCCCAATAGAACTTTCGGTTGTGAGAATATAAACTAATCTCCTCAAATTTAGACAAATAAAACTTTGATTAAAGAAAAAAACGAAGAGATTATATCAATTTAAAAACGTTTACTGCCCTTCAATAGACGTCTATTGCCCCCCAATAGACATTCAATTTTTTTTTCAAATTGCCCCCCGACCCGGACCGAACTCCCGTCCTGTGGGCTGTGACGAACTGAAGAATCTGGTCAGTCTATGGGCGAGATGAAGGCGATGAAGGTCGTTCTCGGACAAATGGTGAAACCGATCTGGGCAAGAGGAGCGACGACAGTCTTTGGCTGAAGACGAAGCCAGAAATCGATCTGAGCAAGAGGAGAGCGAAGGTGACCTTTGGCTAAGAACAAAGCTGGAATTGATCCTGACACTTGGAGCTTCAGAGGTCTGATGATGACCCTGGCGTGACGGCGGAGCTTCGGAGGTGTTCTTCACGTGGTGACGGTGCTCGGAATTAGAGGTGCTGTCGATGTCGACGGCGACGGAGTGAGGAAGATAACACCGGCGTGAGGGGTGATGTCGCCGGCGGTCGTCGACTCCAACTCCGCCCAATCCCCGTCGCAATCCCCGTTGCTATCCTCGTTCTCGACCACAAACCTCCGTCCACGGGTCACTGGCGTCAGACCTCCTCGAGGAGAGATGCCGGCCTCGTTGGGGAGAGAGAGACGGGACGGGAGGGGAGGGGAGGGGAGGAGAGAAAGAGAGATCGATGTAATTATTTAATTTAGCTGAGGGTAAAACTGTCATTTTGTATTAAAAATGGTAAGTGAGAATAAAAATTTATTGTTGGGGCAAGTGAGATACTTTTTGTCAATTTTGGTGCTTTTGGTCAAGGACCCTAATTTAAAAAGTGAGGGACTAAACTGTTTTTCATGACAAAATTTGAGGAGTAACAAGTATTTAGTCCTTTACAAATTTATTGTCTGTTATATGTTTCTCAAATTCTAACAGATCTGAATCGCAAGGTTTAATTGTTGGATTAACAGACCTTTTACTAGAGACTTTGTATATAACCAGGATGGAAACCTAACTTTAACCCAATTCCTAATGCTCCTATTAATACTCGGGCTAATCCGAATAGCTAATTAAGAATAGCTAATTAAGAAGAAAGTACTCTGACTACTTTGTCCCCTTTTTTTTTTTTTGGCAGACTACTTGTCTTCCAAGTTCTAAAAGTCTCTTTATTAGGTTACCTCCAAAACCAGTGTACCTTTTCTTATTTATAAGCACACCCCTTTTTAGTTTTTGAAGGGTTCCATTTAGGATTGACCGACAAAAAAGAACCACCAGAGGTGTCAACGACTCCTCAACCTTCAACACCAAGTCACTGAGGAGTCTTTGTTCCTGAGTGAAGACTCTCGTCGGAATCTTGGCCATGGCGGATTCCAAAGTAGAGACCATCTCACGATTAGCCCAATGGAGGATTGACAATTTCGGACCCTGCTCTTACATAAAGTCCGAGCCTTTCAAGCTCGGAATCTGGAATTGGTACTACCCATTATTCCCCTTTTCTGTAATTTCTCTGATTTCTATGTCTTTTTTGATATTGGTTTAGAGTCTTATTCTTTTCTGGGTAATCAGGCACTTTTCTATAGAGAAGAATCGGTATCTGTATATTCGTTTGTTTCCAGAACAATCGCGTTTGTCTAAGGAACAGCCTCCTCTTGCTCGCTTTGTGCTTAGAATTTCGAGCTCCGGCAATGGCCGTCAACCTTATATCTCCCCTGGTATGCTTAGTCTTCTATTTCACTACACCCCCTTTTGGCTTTTACTTCAAGTCAAACTCTTTGCGGCTGTTTTTGACTGTTAGCCTTGATTGCTTCAATTTGTATCGTAAGGGTAAGTTTATTGGATTTTCTGTGGTTTCTGTGAGAAATTACTAGATGAATGGTAGAAAAAGGTTAGTTGGTAAGAGCTGATTAAACTTTGTTGTTTTGTTGGTATATGAAGGATTTATTTTGTTGTGCGGTTAAATTTGTGTGCTGGGTTCGTCCAGGTCTCAAACTATATAAGCTTTTGTTTCAGAATAGCGTTATATGAGATGGTGGAAAATTGGAATCAATTCTGGATGAGGAGGTTTTGATGGCAACATCACCTTTAATTGATTGCACTCATCAATGATTTATCATGTTTGTGGCTTGTTCATGATTCGATGAACACATGCAAATACATGCATTCTCTATTCGACATGTCAAGATCACCTACATGCTCTGTCTCTAATGATAATACTGGGGTATCTCAACTCCAGTAGAAGTATTGAACACATAAATATTTTAGAAATATACCATTGTGGTATCCTTTTTTATTCTTAGAGCAGACGATGCATTCAACAGTAATAGTTCTATTCTTCTAATGATGCACTGCTTGTACAGTTCATGAAAGACAGCTTCGCACAATGGATGACTTTGCCTGGCCTGTTAATTCCAGCTTCAATGGTCCCTTCGTCATTGATGTAGAGTTTCTTGACTTGAAGATATCCCCTATAAATGTGAGTTCCGATTATATAGTTATCTTTGATTAATTTCTCTGTTTGGTAAGTATACGTGTTTTGTGATCTTCTGTACTTAATACAAAGTGTATTTCAATCAATGTTAATACTTTCTATCACTGGTGGATGGTGGACTGCAAAAGCTTCTTTTAATGATGGAAATTTAAAACTAGCAATTTAATGATTCTGGTTTCAGTTTGTTTTACCTTCAATTCAGTAACATGTAGAAAAACTAATATTAAATGAACGTGTTTATATAGGAGAACATGATTTTCTTCCTGTTATATACCAGTGCACTCATGTCCACACATCCTCGAACTTACCAGTTCTCTGAGCCCCTTTAATGTTTTCTTGTTTAATCAGGGTGGGGTGGCTACTCCTGTATGGCCTACTGGTGGATTGATGCAGTCTTTGTCAACCCAAAGCACTCTGAGATGCCTCTCTCGAATGCTTGATGAGGGCATCCATGCTGATGTCACCATCAGCACTGCTGAAGGATCTTTAAAAGCTCACAAAGCAATTCTTTCGGCAAATTCTCCTGTGTTCCAAAGCATGTTCAATCATGACCTTAAAGAAACAGTGTCCTCAACAATTGACATAGAAGACATGTCACTGGAGTCTTGCACGGCCCTTATCAGTTATCTGTATGGAACCATTAAACAACAGGATTTCTGGAAGCACCGGTTGGCACTTCTAGGCGCGGCAAACAAATATGACATGTCAGACCTAAAAGATGCTTGTGAGGAGAGCCTTATGGAAGATATTAACTCTGGAAATGTCCTGGAGAGGCTGCAAGAGGCCGGGTTATACCAACTGCCCAAGCTGAAGAAAGGGTGTTTGCTGTACTTGTTTGGTTTTGGCAAGATATATGATGTTAGACATGAGATAGATACCTTTTTCAAGTATGCAGACAGAGAGTTGATGACCGAAATGTTTCAAGAAGTCCTTACAAGTTGGAAGCCTGCATAAATTACAGTGGGAGTTCTTACTGTCATATGCAGTCAACTGATTGATACTTGTATATAGACTTGTGAGTCTTTTGATTATATGCATACATGAGAGCTTAACAAAGGTTTTACTGGTTTGGAAGCACATTCATATATTATAAAGTTTACTATTTGAAATTTGTTTTGGTTCAAGGATCCTATGAACTGAGATATATTGTTCAATTGTGAGTACAGCATTCAACTTTCCTGTGTTTAGAAAACGAAAAGAATGTCACAAAGATTAAACGAAGAGGACTGCAGTTAGAATCAAATCATTGCAAGTTTCAAACGTTTCAAGATTAAAGATAGAGGAAACGAAATAATCTCTTCGAAAACCATAAGTGATGATCGTGTGTATTAATGTTTGCTTCATGAAAAACATGTTCAAAAAGCATCTTTCTAATATGCAAATAGTATGATTACAAGTACTGAAATTGACCGCAATAAGAATCACAAAATACAAAAGATTTAGTAAGTTTGAATACTCATACTGAATTTTCACTCGCACCTTTTCTTACAGTATATAATTACTGCAATGATGAATCAACCAACCATGTTAACAAAAATGGATAAATAACACACACATAGTCAAGAAGCAATAAATTTTGGTGCCAAGCTCATATCTTTTTTGGGTATGTAACTTAAAAAAAAAAAAAAAAAAAAAATTATTTTCTCTGATTTTGTTTTTTCGCTAAATTTGGTGCCAACTTTGTTAATTAGGTGATGTTACTTGGAAACCTGGGTAGCCTAGCAAAGCAAAACCGACTGGACTAAGCAAAATAAATTCACACAATTCACCTTGCTAATCCTCCCAAACACTGGCATCAAATTCCCCCAAATCTGCATACAACCTTTTCACACTTGCTTGTTCTTTCACGCTTTTTTTTAAATCCCAAGCTCTCTCTCTGCTTTTCACTCCTGACCATGGAGACCCTTTACCAATACTCAATCTGCCAAGAAGAACAAAACCATGCTTTCCCCAATACCCAGTTGCTCTCCTGCGACTGTTTCATCTTTAACCTCCACTTCACTCATCAGCTTCAATTGTACTACCCCCAAGATTTGTTCATACCCTTGAACTCAATCCAAGAATCCTTCTTTGTACCCTGTAACGTGTTTTTCACACATACCCATGACACCATCAACACCATTCTCTCTGGGACAGGTGTCTCCCTGGACTTCATTCAGGCTTTGGTCCCTCAAGTTTACTCCTTTGCTTTGGAGATTGCCACTGAGTTTGAAAATGGGGACCCTGATGAGCCTAAAGCGGTCCCTTTGAATTTGGGTGTTGTGGCTGTCACGCCCTATGATGACCATGACCAGATTGAAAGGGCTATTTGGGAATCTGGGCAGGTTTTTAATCCGGTTCCGGCCACCAGGTCGTCTATTGCGGCATTGAAGAAGGTCAAGGTTGAGAATTTGAGTGTGGTGAATGAATGTAGTATCTGTTTGGAGGAGTTTTCCACTGGGTTGGAGGTTATACGCATGCCCTGCTCCCATGTTTATCATAAGGATTGCATTGTTGAGTGGTTGAAGAGGAGTCACTTGTGCCCGTTGTGCCGGTTTTCGATGCCAACTTGATTGGGATTGGATGATCCCAGTTGGGATTGCGTCGAATTGCTAAAGGTAAATGAGCTATATTTGACATTCGGGATTTGTTGCTGAATAGTGTTTGATGTGGTTGCATTAACTTGTTGTGTTTATTGATGTTAATGCAGATGTCACATCTACTAGAGTTTACAGGATATAAGGCTGCATCAAAAAGTTAAATGGAGCAGAGGATGTACAGGCTAGGTGTTGCTTTGTTACATTGATCTGACATGTCTACCTTGGAAATTGGGGTGCTTGATATAGCTCAAGATGAGTTCTTATGCAGGTATGATCACTTCTGTAAGCATTACAAGTGTTATTGTTTCGGCATGTTTGAATTGATCAGCTTAAGGTAGTCATATAAATCTCATGTTGTTTTCTGTTTATATCGATGTGCTGTATATCTGTAGATATACAATGAGTATGCATATGTGTGTGTTATGTATTTGCATATATGTGTATGCGTTGTGAATGTCTGTATATATATGTTTCATCTGGTTTAATTTTTCCTGTTTTTAGTGAAGCATTTGCATTGCAAATAATGGTTTATATTGTGAAGTTTAACCACTGATTGATTGATTTAAATGGTATAGAGAAAGCATCGTGACATTCATTGGTTTTGCTTAGTTACTGAAGATTAACATAATCGTACTGAAATTCACTGGCTAGGTACTATGGATATCTGATGGAGAAGACAAGCACCATTCAGGTAAGACAATGAACTCATTTTAGTTTCTGTAGATTTTCCGCAGTTCTCCAGTTCATCCAAATAATTTAAGGGATTCTGTTTCTCATTGCTGAACCATTTTGAAATTGAGATTGCATATATCCTTTATATATCAACATTACTGCTCTTTGATTTAGTGCTGCATGTGAAATTGAATACAAGATCATGTAGACCCCGAACATTGCTGCTAAGTGAAAAAAACTGATAGAGAAATTTCATAACAAGTACAAGTAAATTATTCTGGCATTTGTAGATTGAGGTTAAACAAAATTTGAGAGCGGATGTAGTAATGTGTGGCTATAAGCATACTTCCTTGCAATTATTTGTGCTGTGAACTTATTTGATGGTAATTTATCAGAGTTTGATAGTTAACCGAGGGGATTTCAAGTGTTTTCTGGGAAAGAAACTGATCTCCTTATACATCAAATTACCGATTTGTATTTTGGTTGATGTGTTTGCAATTTGATTTTCATTGACTTCATCATCATTAAGCTGGAACAACCTTTTCTTGCTCTTTATTATGAAGAAATGATTACTTACTTGTGCTCTATGTTGGTACAGAAACTAGCATATCAGGTTTGAAAGGAGCACAACAAAGAATCAAAGATAATTGTGAAGTGCAGATGAAGCTGGAAATACTTGTGCATTACCCTTTTAATTGCAAACAAATATATGGACAAATTTAGGCTCCTCTGATGATTCTTTGTCCATTTAACCATAGAAGCAGAGGAATCTCAGTCATCTTGTTTTGGCTGTTTGATTTTTGGTCCAACAAAGAACTGCAACAGTTCTATAACACACAGATAAGTCAAGCATGTTCAATCTGTAGCATGCATGTATGCTCCAGTAGCTAACATCGTGTTGCAATGCACATAATTTATTACCCAGCTCTACTGGAGCATATATACCAAAGCTGCACACACTTTTTTCCGTTGGCCTGAAAGGAAGAAAATAAAAGAAGGATGTGCAGCTTTGGTATAGAAGAATGGGCAGGTTCACTGGTTTAGTATATACCAAAGCTGCACATCCTTTGAATTACACAAAATCAGTGAGTACTTCAGAAGATGTGAGTTTTAAGATGTTCTCCAAGCCTTTTCAGTTTTTCTTTTGTGCCAAGCTCCTTTCAATAAGGCTTTGCAGATTTGCAATTTTGGTTTTTTTCCTTTATTGAAAGAAAATGCCTTTTAGTATGGGTCAATATGGAAATCACAGTGACAGTTCAATTGAACCTTTTTCTTGACAAATTTATTTTTTCTTCCCAGCCCCCTGTTTTAATGAATTAGATTGTTTTCTCCTAGATCATATTAGTTTCTTGGCCAACATTCAGATTTTTGGAATCTCCACACGACATTACGTATTTGCAAAATGACAACAACACTACATCAGCATGAAGTCTGAACAACCCATCCATTAAAAGTTCAGGATGATCTATAGATTCATCGACTTTGGTTCAGTTTCATTCAACAAATGTAGTTTTCACATGTGAAGTGTACTAATGGCTTCAATTTGAGTTGAATTGTCGAGATATATGGTTGTTCGACACTGTTTGAGAGGATCAACTTTAAACACATTTACTACAAAGCTGACTTTGTGGCAAATTCAGTCGCAAGTTTGGGTTGTTGTCATGATGTGGAGAAAGTCTGGATGCATTCTCTCTAGTACGATCTGTGAACAGTAAATGCCTTGTAGTCCTGATTTTAGGCTGTGGTTAATATGAGGCGGATATGTCTATGTTCTGCCTTAACTTGTGAATTCCAAGTTTATTAACCTCCCAAAAGTGGAAAATTTGTTTGAAATGAAAAACAACTTTCATAGCATTAGTCCCTTTTTTTTTGGAAAAGTTTCATTGCTCCTCGTCGAATCGGGAAAATTTTCTCAATGAGTAATGGCCGAGATGAAGACCAGTTGTATAACGCCCACCCTATGATATCAGAGTAGCTAAAAATTACCTAAAGAAGTTGGCTCTAGTTATGTGATCTGACACGTGTCAAGACATTATTTGGTGGGACCAGGTGATATTCTCTCTAGGGGTCGTCAACGGGCCGGGCCGGGCCCGGCCCGGCCCATTCATAGCGGGCCGGGCCGGGCCTTGCCATATTTTTAAATAATTGCGGGCCGGGCCGGGCCGGGCTTTATTAAAAATCAAAAGATCCAAGCCCGTCCATATAAAGCGGGCCTTGCGGGCTTTTTCGGGCCGGGCCGGGCTTGGCCTTGCGGGCTTTTTTGGGCCGGGCCTTGCGGGCTTTATTTATAAATAAATATTTAAAGACACAAGTTTTTTTTTTAATCAAGTTTTGGAAATTCAATGGATAATGATCAAATACAACCAAAGATAATAGATCTATATAACTATATTGTACCAAAAAAAATCTATATTTATATATAGATACTAATTTATTGATAAATAAATTTTTAAAGACACTAATTTTTTATAAACCTATATTTATATATCATACACTCCAAAGAGCAACCCCTATCAATTCAAAGAAAATGGAAAAACCGACCGTTGGATGAGTTTATTACAATAAATTATGAGTATGGTAAAAAATTTAGCCAATTTCACCATATTTTAGAATCCGATCGGATTGGTCAACCGTAGTCACTTATATGTTTTATTGTTTGACCGATGGCGTGGCAACCGCGAAACGTGCTTATTTTTTCACATCACGTTTGTATATATTCCATCGATGGATGTGCGTGGACATAAGATAAAAAAATTAATTTTAATTACAAACACATTGGTGTATACCAATTTTATTCCTTTAGTTGTATGACTTATACATTGCATTTAAATTGTTTAGGTTCATTCTAAAGCAACCATGAAGTAGAAAATGAATTCGGAGAAATCAACCGCTCGATGGAGAGATTGTAATGTTTTATGGTGATTGTAGAAAATCTAGCCAATTTCGTTATTGTTTCGAATTCGATCAACTAGGTCAAACGTAGTTACTCTTATAAACCTATATTTATATATCATACACTCCAAAGAGCAACCCCTATCAATTCAAAGAAAATGAAAAAACCGACCGTTGGATGAGTTTATTACAATAAATTATGAGTGTGGTAAAAAATTTAGCCAATTTCACCATATTTTCGAATCCGATCGGATTGGTCAACCGTAGTCACTTATATGTTTTATTGGTTGACCGATGGCGTGGCAACCGCGAAACGTGCTTATTTTTTCACATCACGTTTGTATATATTCCATCGATGGATGTGCGTGGACATAAGATAAAAAAAAAAAAATTAATTACAAACACATTGGTGTATACCAATTTTATTCCTTTAGTTGTATGACTTATACATTGCATTTAAATTGTTTAGGTTCATTCTAAAGCAACCATGAAGTAGAAAATGAATTCGGAGAAACCAACCGCTCGATGGAGAGATTGTAATGTTTTATGGTGATTGTAGAAAATCTAGCCAATTTCGTTATTGTTTCGAATTCGATCAACTAGGTCAAACGTAGTTACTCTTATAAACCTATATTTATATATCATACACTCCAAAGAGCAACCCCTATCAATTCAAAGAAAATGAAAAAACCGACCGTTGGATGAGTTTATTACAATAAATTATGAGTGTGGTAAAAAATTTAGCCAATTTCACCATATTTTCGAATCCGATCGGATTGGTCAACCGTAGTCACTTATATGTTTTATTGGTTGACCGATGGCGTGGCAACCGCGAAACGTGCTTATTTTTTCACATCACGTTTGTATATATTCCATCGATGGATGTGCGTGGACATAAGATAAAAAAAAAAAAAATTTAATTACAAACACATTGGTGTATACCAATTTTATTCCTTTAGTTGTATGACTTATACATTGCATTTAAATTGTTTAGGTTCATTCTAAAGCAACCATGAAGTAGAAAATAAATTCGGAGAAACCAACCGCTCGATGGAGAGATTGTAATGTTTTATGGTGATTGTAGAAAATCTAGCCAATTTCGTTATTGTTTCGAATTCGATCAACTAGGTCAAACTTAGTTACTCTTATAAACCTATATTTATATATCATACACTCCAAAGAGCAACCCCTATCAATTCAAAGAAAATAGAAAAACCGACCGTTGGATGAGTTTATTACAATAAATTATGAGTGTGGTTAAAAATTTAGTCAATTTCACCATAGTTTTGAACCCGATCTAATTGGTCAACCGATTACCGATATGTAGAATATATATATATGCACATATTCTATATAGAATAATAGAAGTATAAGAACTTCCACACACACACACACACACACACATATATATATATATATATATATATCTCTATATATATTATTATATTATATATATAAACACACACATATATAAATATATATACATATATATAAACACACACACACATATATATATCTCTATATATATATTATATATATAAACAAACACACACACACACATATATATATATATATATATATATCTCTATATATATATATATATATATATATATATCTCTATATATATATCCTCTATATAAACACACACACACACACACACACACATATATATATATATATCTCTATATATATATTATATATATATAAACACTCACACATATATAAATATATATATACATATATATAAACACACACACATATATAAATATATATATACATATATATAAACACACACACACACACACACACACACACATATATATATCTCTATATATATATTATATATATAAACACACACACATATATAAATATATATATACATATATATAAACACACACACATATATAAATATATATACATATATATATAAACACACACACACACACACACACACATATATATATATAAACACACACAAATATATATATATATCTATGTGTGTGTGTGTATATATATTTATAAACACACACACACATAACTACAAATATATATATATATATATAATATTTTACGGGCTTTTACGGGCCGGGCCTAGCGGGCTTTTACGGGCCGGGCCTAGCGGGCCTTTGGCGGGCCGGGCCTACGGGCCGGGCCGGGTTTTTGCGGGCTTTAGGCGGGCCGGCCCTCGGCCCACCAAGGCGGGCTTTTGCGGGTTTTTTGACGGGCCGGGCCGGGCTAAAAGCCCTCCGGGCCGGCGGGCCTCCATCGGCCCACTTGATCCGCGGGCTTTTTGATGAGGTCTCGTTGTTGTTGTTCTTGGGGTTTTGTTTTGTAATTTTTTCTTCTTCTTTTTTTTTCATCTGAAAAAAAAAAAAAAAAAAAAAAAACTCTCTATTCGCTATATAAGAATTTGACACCTGTCCTTGCAGATAATCAAACCAAACGGTCGTTCACTCCAAACAAAAAAGAAGAAAACGACTCCTTTTCTCCGTCTCTTTTTTGCTGCGTCTTCCGTCTTCGTCAACATCACAAATTAACGCAGTGCAAAAGGATCTGCAATGGTAGATATTTATCACCCTTTTTTATTATCTCTATCTGTTTCCTCACTTTTTCTCCATTATTTCTCTTCACCTTCCAGGTCAATTTTCATATTTTTGTTTTACTTTCTTTCTTCGATCATACCTTGACGTTTCCTCAAATTCTTGTATTGGCTATTTGATTAGTTCCATCTTAACTGTTTTCTGGGTAACCCATGAAAGACAGTCTTCATCTGTTCATCTAATTTTTGGTCAATTTAGAGACATAGATAAGCAATTTCAAGGATTATTTTCCTTTTGTCCTTAGGGTTGGCATTTGGCAATGCCTCATCATCTGATACGGGGTTTTTGGATCACAGGAGTTGGTGCTTACTTGAAAAGCACGGGATTTGCAGACAAAAGAAGGTGTAGCCAGGTTAAGATCGAAGTTGCTAACATCGGCTGCTACTACGTGTCTACGTACTGTTGGTGATCGTTCATGACCCTTTTTTTTTTTTTTTAGTACATAAAATATTTTATAACAGCTAGGGCTAGGTTTATTCAGGCCTCTGCCTCTCGACGCACCCATCCAAGAATTCGATCCTCGATCTCATGATCATCTTATCTTCAATTCAGGTGATTCTAAATAATTTCATTTTCTCTCCCACACGGCCACACCACATCGGTTTCAGTTTCAACCGACTGCTCTGCATTTTAAACCAACCAACTCAATCTCATAATTTTGCATTCAATATATATAATCGCAGCAGATAATATTTCTGTAGTCTTCGGTCCTTATTAGTTTCAAGATGAAGGATTTTCAGAAAATTTAATGAAACTGTTTAAATTTGTTCGTTTCAGCCTTTGATCGAGGTTCTCTGGCACTGAGTATGTATATCTAGCATAAGTGAAACGACTGCAGTAGTAGCTTTCTTTTTGGATTTTGATTGACCATCAGAGGGGAAGTCCTTTTTCTTTGGAGTCTTTGCAGGTTTATCTTCCTCATCACGCTCCTCCTCTGAACTAATTAAGTTATTTTTGAGCAGCTTCGTGATCGGCCTTGCCATTTTTAGTTTGAAGCAGTAACCTCAGCAGGAGTTTCATCATCAATTTTTTTTTTTTTTTTTTGAGAATATCATGATAATTATGTCCAATTGGAATTTCATTGATTATTTTTTGTTGTTTTGCTCGTTTTCAAAAAGAAATAAAGGAGTAAACGGCGGTTAAGTTGGGTTTGTGCAAAGACAAGTGTCAAATTTTTATGTAGGGGATAGAGGATCTTTTAATCTCATATAATCACTGTAGCCAATAGTAAAACAACGGTAACTTTTTGTTTACTCCCGCCACTGACCCAGGTTCTATCTCCGATTCCGACCTAGGAAAAAGTTCCGGCCATGCCGTTCTCCAGCTCCGGCGGTTCGTCATCATATAAGAATTTCAGACAAATAACGCGCGACCGTGAGTTCTCTCTACTTGTCGTTTTCCTTATTCTATGGACTTCAGTTTCTTCAATGGCCTATATTATCATTTAAGCAAATAAATTTGTACCCTAATTAGTTCAACATTCTTTTTTAACTGAATAATTTTGAAGATTAGTTTAGGAGAATTGTAGTATGTAGAAGCTCCTAATGGTGTCAGTCTAATGGTGAAGACTGCAATTTGTTACCGGATGTACGTGTTATGATTGAACTGATCAGATGTGCTGCAATTTACACGACCTAGGGCAACTTCGTAGAGTTTTTTTATTTTTTATTTATATATATATATATATATATATATATTTAATGTGATAATTGTATTTGGCTGTCTTGTAATTGTTATATGTTTGTTGACAAATTTTTTGTTTGTTTATTTAGGATTATTGCATGAGATGCTTGGGTCTTGCAAAAGGGGGGACTCAACGCAATGGAAGGTACGAAATCTGGTATTATATATATATATATATATATATATATATATATATATATATATATAGACACACACATACATATATACATACTTACAATATTCATACGTACATTTATATATGTTTTGGAGGATTAATTCATGCTTTGTATGTATACACACATCTATGGTGCATCTGTCTGTTAAATTTTGTAATTTGATGTTTACACAATTGAAAAGGCGATTCCTATGTGATATGGATATATTGGATCTCGTCTGTATTTGATAATCTTAACTCAATATTAGGACTGTTAATGTTATTCTAAGTTTGAAGTAGTCTGGAATAGATTTGGTCAAGCCATGAAGGATCTCTGTAATAGATGAGATTGGGGTAGTATGGAAAGATGCTTCTTTTGGGTAAACACTTGTGGTCTCTTTTAAGTCTTTTTTATGATTTCCACCATAATAAGCTCCCACATATTTACTTTCTTGCCGATTAGTTTTGTCCTTTCTTTCAATTGTTAGCATTTGACAATGTTCATTGTGATGGTGTTCTCTTTGTTTACATGAAATTTCAATTCATTGTGTTTCTTGAATCTACATATGTGATTCTCTGTAGGTACTTATCATGGATGAACTTACTACTACGATAATGTCTTACACTTGCACAGTCAGTGATACTACAGAAGAGGGTGTTTCATGTAAGAGGACTTTCTCTGCTAAATTTTTGTACTTTGGGTGTCGCCTTGATACCAGTTTTATGCTCAATCTATGCTGCATTAAGCTGTAATAAGAGAAATCTATTTGAGTACTTGTCATAGTCTGCAAATATTGTTATTCTCTCTCTGTTTATCTGTCAGTCACAGTTTATTTAACTGTGTACAGTATACGAGCTGCTGCACGTTTGACTACTTATATCAAATACATTGCATCTTCCATTTTGGCAGTTCTGAAAATTGTGTGATCCTAATATTTTCATTGTGGAATGCCCATGGAAGGTGCGCGATGGTGACTGCAATGATAGTTGATTATCTAGATGTTGCAAATTACTTAATTATATATGTGTCCTGTAGTCTTGGAGGTATTGTCCAATGTAAAACCATTGGGGTAATGGTTCGATGCTATAATGGTTATTACATAAATATTTTTCCTATTGTTGGTTTTATTTTTACAAGTTACTTTAACGAATTCATATTTTCCTGCAGTGCTTGAACGCATAGAAAAGAAAAGGCAGCCAATGCCCCACATGGACGCAATATACTTTATCCGGCCTTCCAAAAAGAAGTAATTCCTTTCGTACTCTTTGGGTTAATTTTCGATTCAATGTTCCTAACTAACTGGTATGATTTTGAAAAGACCGTGGGAGTCAAATTTTTCATCAACACCCAGCAAACCTCCAATTTTTCCACTTACTTTCCAACCCTGTACACAGTTACATTTATGTTTTGATTTTCTTTTGTACTTGTTTATTTTATTATTATTAGTGGTCATTGGGGTTTAGACTGTACGGTTAGGCACATGTTTCCCCGAGATATGTTCTTCTTCTCTTTCTTTCTGAAACAAGTGCTCCCTATTCCTTTTTGGTTTACGGACTAGAACATAAAGTGGGAAATTTTCCCATTTACAAATATTTCTAAGTGGTTACTATCAATGGACACATTGTTAACTCTCACTCTTCTCTCTCTGCGGTTAATTTGCAGTGTTAACTTGTTCTTGTCAGACATGTCTGAAAGAGCATCATTATACAGGAAGTATGTGCAGAAGTATCAGTAATTTTTCTTGTCCTAGTTGTTTGTGGAGATTTATCATATAGAAAGTCTGACTATTCCAATGACTACAACCCCCTCCCCCAAGGGCATTTATTTTCTTCAGTTCACCTATTTCGAAAGATTTGGTTGGTCGCATCAAGGAGGATGGAAGTGTATTAAGTCGCATATCTGCATTGAGTGAGGTTGTCGTTCTTTCCCTTGTGAAATATTTGTTTTTTGATTGATAATGTTCAGAGGATATGTATCAGCTGAGTTTATTTTTGAACGAACATGCAGATGAATTTGGAGTATTTTGCTATAGACAGCCAGGTATGTTCATTCAATTTGTTTAATCTCATATGCATTATGTGCAGTCATTATATATATATATATATATATATATATATATATATATATATAAAATGACTGCACACACACACACACACACATGCATATATATACATTATCCATTTGTCAACAATTAGTCACCGCAGAAGGTTTAAATGATATAAGTTAGAGGATGAGGGTTAAATTTGGCTCTTTTGAACCTTATATTTCCAACTATTCGTGATCGATCATTTTGGAATTTGAGTGCAGAGCTAAACATATTTAACACGATTAATAATGTTTTCTGGTTTTTTACTCACGTTCATTAGAGGTCTTTTGTCTTCCTAGCTGATGCCATAATGTGTTTGAATTATATAATTTTTCCCTTATTTAGGTTCATCATTTTGTGGTTCTAAAGTGATGCACAGTTTTTCCTTCTTTGACAGCCACCTCCCCTAAATGAAAGAGTATAAACATTCTGTCCTCCAAATACTTTATCTGATTAAAAATAAAGAAAACTTGTGCATTACTTTGTAATGGATAAACTAAATCCATCGACGGATGCATCAATAATTTTGAGTTGAGAGACTAGTAGATGGGACTAATTTACTACCAGTTAGGCCTAAATTTTCTTAAAGAATCTCGTTGTCAGCTAGATTGCCAGTCTTCTGACCCAGCAGATTTCCTGTGAAAAAGACTTGTGCATGTGTAGTTATAGATATAATTAGCATCAAATTTATATAAACTTTAATGAATAAAAGAGGTTCAACATGAATAGCAATCTCCTCTGGAATACATATCAGTCACGCTTCTTGTTTTCATTCTATATATCTATATTTATGTCCTCCTCAATGATCCGCATAGCATGCTTAATCTTGAACAAGTAGGCCAATTGTGTCTGATATCTGTTATTTATTATTATTATTATTTTATTTTATTTTATTTTATTTGCAAAGGTTTTTGTTACCAACAATGAGAGGGCTTTAGAGCAGCTTTATGGGGACAAGGAGGATTCATGCAAAGGTATAGCGTGTTTGAATGAGATAGCTGCACGTATTGCCACAGTCTTTGCTTCTTTAAAGGTAGATGTTTTAGTGATGTTAGAGTTTTGATTGAAGATTTTGTGAAAATGTTCTGAAGCAAGTATCTGTTTATTCAATTTCATAGGAATTTCCTATTGTGCGCTACCGAGCTGCTAAGTTGCTTGATGCCACCACGATTACCACTTTTCCTGATTTAATTCCTACAAAGCTTGCTGCTGGGATCTGGGATTGTCTCATAAAATATAAAAATACAATTCCAAATTTCCCTGTGACAGAATCATGCGAGTTGCTTATCCTTGACAGATCTGTGGATCAGGTCTTTGACTATGTCCTGTGTTTGTTATAAGCATATCATACTTAATTTGCCCTTGCATATACTTAATTGGCCTGTGTTTGTTCAGATTGCACCGGTCATACATGAATGGACATATGATGCCATGTGTCATGACTTGTTAAATATGGAAGGAAATAGATATCTGCTTGAGGTCAGTAGTAACATCCCTTCCCTTCATTTACATGTCTTTCAGAGTTTCTTTTTTGCAGTTATGGACGGTGAAACATGGGATTGTACATGCAGGTTCCAAGCAAAACTGGTGGTCTGGCTGACAAGAAAGGTGTTCTTCTAGAGGAGCATGATCCTGTCTGGCTTGAGTTTCGCCATGAACACATAGCAGAGGTAAGACCTGTGCCTACGCATACATATCTGTTGGGTTTTTCATATGCATAAATTCATCTGTCTTTTGTTTTTTTTTTTTTTTTCTAATCACAAATGGACCTTGTCAGGTTAGTGAACGGTTGAATGAGAAACTGACCAATTTTCTTTCAAATAATAAGGCAGCACAATTGCAGAATTCAAGGTTTGTGTATACTCTCTTAAATAATTTCTGTAATCAATAGACCAGTTCATGATTTTCAGAGCAACTATTTCAATTCTTTTCCTTAATATGGAAGATAGCTTTAAGTGCAATGGTGCACAACTTTTATCTGTACTTTTAATTCATATTGCAAGAAGTACTTTAATTTGTTCATAAATGGTTTGAAGTCAATTACAAACAACTGAACAAGTATTATAGTAATTTGATCAAGATAGCTATGTACTACATTGTAAAATCAAGAAACTTATCAAAAGACGTTAGAGAGTGAGCTTGGATGGATTTTCATCTTCACTTTATCTTGGGGTGTGTTTATCAAAGACATTAGTATTTGACACATTTCTGCAAGTCATTGTTACATGACTCAGGAATGTGTGCCCCATATCTTGCGCATTTCATTAGAGCTAGGATTTTTCTCTAGTGACCTGTATGTGGTCAACAGAGAGTGTGGTTATGCAAAGTCACCATAATTAGAAGTCTCTGTAGTCCATGATGAATTAATTAATTGAAAGTATAAAAGTATTTGGCAAGTAGACTAAAGGTTGACACTTTTCTTATAAATATTTAGTGCTTAGCAGTTACTTTTCTTATTTGGTGCTTAATTAGTCACTGCTGTTTAAAACTCTTTTGATTTAACCAATAAGCTGCACCTTGGGTGGTCCTATAACTCAAATTCTTATAAAAATGATTGTGTTGAAATTTATGTTTGGTAATATTTCCTCTGGTAAATAGTGATTGGGGATCTCATGAACGATCTACGAGGGAACTCAAGAAGATAACTCAAGCATTACCACAGTATGGCAAACAAAAGGACAGGCTTTCCCTTCATTCAGAGGTTAGTTCTTTGATAGAGTACCATTTGAAGTGTCTGTACGTCTTCATAAATATTTAACAGCAACTTAATGTTGAAAATTAAATTTTTGGCTAAAACCATATAAGAAGTTAAGTTTTATGGAGACAGCATATATTGAGTTGATTTATAAATTCAGTTATATATTAACATCCTTAAGTAAGAACATGCTTCTCAAGCTGTTAAATAGATTATGGCTGGCTTATATGCATTCAGATATGTCACTTAAATTGCTCATCCCCAATCTTTTTCGAAGTCTGTTTTTTCTAGTCTTATTTTGCCAACATTCCATTGGAAAGTCTAATTCCGTCTTTGAGTATGATATTTTCCTAACCAAGAGAAGCAACTAAGTAGTTCAAAATCTCTGTTATATACAGAATACTAAATAAACAAATGACGGGATTGACTAACATTCACCCTGGAATGATAGTATATTAAATGGCTATGAAATTTTTATGCTGTTGATTTTGAGCATAGCAACCATTGCTTAGGAAATTTTTTATTTTTACTCCAGATTGCAAAGAAAATCCACTCAATTAGCAGGGAGCTTGGGCTTCGAGAGCTTGCGCAGCTGGAGCAAGCTCTTGTTTTTGGATATGCGGGAATGAAAGATGTGATCAAATTTCTGAGGACAAAAGATGTAAGGAAGTTTTGAAATTTTATAATATGAGCTCACCAGACATCAATCACCTTATATTTTTTAAAACACACCTTTATTAAACAGGATACAACTGGCGAAAATAAGTTACGTTTGTTGATGATTCTTGCTGCCATTTATCCTGAGAAATTTGAGGGTGAGGAGGGTCAAGAGAATTTGATGAAGGTTGGTATCATGCAAGGTGAGTCAGCATATGTAATCTTAGTCTTAGACACTTAGTACTGAGCACTTTTGTGGGAATGTTCTTTGTTTTTAGTTGGCAAAATTATCACCATGTGATATGTCTGCTGTGAATAATATCAAACTGATTGGGGGATCATCAGAGAACAGAAACAGCTCATCAGGAATTTTTTTTCGGAACTTTAATCTTACCAAGGTAAATATACTTCACAGATAATTCTTGAGTTTATTCATTTGGTTTATCAATATCTAACAAGCAGTTATGCAATAATCAGAAGAATTGTGCGTCTAGGAAAGAACGTCCAAGTGAAGAAAAATGGCAGTTTTCGAGCTTTTATCCCATTATAGAGGTACCTTTTAGCTGGCTTCCTTTATGCAGTTCTAAGTTTATAAGCAATGATCGCATAAGCTGGTTTGTGGTAATGCTTCCATGTATGGTGTTATGGGGCAATAAAACCAAATATAAAGTAGCTTGTCAGTTAATTTGTCCACCATGGTGCTTTGGGTCTTTTGAATTTCAAATCACAAGAACAAGTCTTAAGTTTCAGATACATGTCTATACTAGTTATTTGAAGTTAATATAACCTCAAACAATTTGCACCTGTGTATTATGTTTTTAATATATAGAACCTTAATAAGAACACAACTAATTGCTGACTTGTCTAAATAAAAGCTTAGATCTTGCTGACGGTTCTCTCTGCTAGTCAAGAGTAAGATCTTTGTATACTTCTGTGTTAGGATGTGCATGGGATTGCTTTATTGTAGTGCTGTTATAGTTAGCTAGAGTTGAGCATAGGACTTAAATTCTTAGATCTGCCATGGACAAATATCAAAAGTAAATTGCATAATTCAGTATAACATTGCTTGCTACCTACCTAGTCAGCATCGTATATAGAAAGAGGATAATTGAGGACCCCATCTTTATAATAATATTCATAAATCGTGATGGATGAGTCCATCATGCAACTCAGTTCGAATGGATGAAGCTACTGCATTATGAACTACCATATCCAACCAAATTTTATCTTCTTTCAGGAACTAATAGAAAAGCTTAGCAAAGGTGAACTGTCCAAGGAAGACTATCCATGTCTAAATGACCCAACCCCAACTTTACATCAATCCCCCCAGGCTCATTCAATAAGATCAAGACGGACACCGACATGGGCCCAGCGTGGGATTTCTGGAGATGGGATTTCAAGGTATATTAGCTTACTCAATCTTCTGGTATGTGCTGTGCACCAGTGTTGTTTGTTCAGTTCATTTCATAATTTTGAACTGTCATTACTCTTTTCAACGGTTTGGACTATATATATTCCTTTGTTTTTTAAATCTGATTCACTGCACATTGAGAAAAACCTTATCTATAAAAATCAGAACTCTTAACTATTTGTGCCCTTCCTTTGCTGAGTATTAAGGCATGCATCCAATGATTTCAAAAAGATGGGCAAACGCATATTTGTAGTTATAGTAGGCGGAGCTACTAGATCAGAGGTATGAAAGTGTTTCCCTTGTCCTAATTAGATAAACTTATGAGGATCATTGGTTTTCTTACTTTCATATTCGGTAAGATTGAAAACTTATTGACCCTCTATTAAAATTTCAGCTTAGAGTTTGCCATAAGCTAACAGCGAAGCTGAAAAGGGAAGTTGTTCTAGGCTCCACATCTCTTGATGATCCTGCAACTTTTATTACGGTAAAAAGCTCATACTTTTCTATCCTCAACAAGCAGATATCTCCTCTAACAAGTAGTTATATTGAAAATGTCAACATTGATGTAATATTGTGCAGAAAGTAAAGATGATCACAGCAGACGATCAGCTCTAATGGGAAGATCTCCTAATCTGACTAGGAAACGACTTCCTCCTGTAAAATTTGTATGTATAGTACTTGTTTCCGGTGGCAAGAGCATCCATTTTTGCTCCTGTGACAGAAAACATTGCCAAGAAAACAGGAAGAAGTTTCAAATGTGACCATCACATTTCCTTTTATCCATTCCATAATTTTCCCTTGGCATCAGTCATCGACTTGAGGTATACAATCCTCCACAATTTATAGGAGGCTTTATGAGATTTCAAGTTCCCTCATGTTATGATTCAATTTCAAAAGCTTATAAATTCTGATATTTCACTTCTCAAAACAAAAGTAGAAGTGCTTGCGTTTTTGCTCACTTTTTTTTTTTTTTTTGAAATGAGGTTTGGAACCCAGCCTAACTAGGAGACTTATCCCCACGCTTGATATTATTATTTATAATAATAGAAGAGTACAACGGGGAGGACATCAAACCAATGCCCCGTGAACAATAACAATTATCAACATAGAGAACATCTTGAATAATAACAGGACTCTCACCTAACCATAGTTCATCTAAGTAATTAATACTAGCAAGGTGTGCTAGTCGATTGGCCACACCATTTGCTTCCCGATATACATGTCGGAGTTGAATAGAAGAAAAGTATTCAACATACCTCTTACAATCCTCCATAATCTGACCTATTTCAGATAAATCATCATCTTCCCTATTGAGGGCATAAACCAAAATAGCATAATCAGTCTCCATTTCAATATCCATCCGGCCTTGGTGAATAGCCAGCAATAGACCTGCCCTCAATGCCTCAGCTTCCATATGTAATGCCAAAGACGGAGGTTGGAATGGCTAGCACAGCCCGCACAACTTCCGTGATCATCACGTCATACTACCCAGCTCCCCCAAGTCTTCTATCAGCGTTGTAGGCTCACTTTCATTTCTTAAGGACAATGATATTAACTCGCTCTAATTTGTAATTCATACTCTTTCTTCCTTTTTTGGTTAAAATTCTCATTAAAAGACAAATTTAAGTTAGTAGTTACCAACAAATATAGAGGGTGGATCATAAAACGGGGAATGTGAATTCCACTCCTCTTTCCTAATTGATTCATACCATTGGGTTACATTTACGAACTGGGCTGGTGAACCATACTCTTGTTTGGGTTGGACTATAGTTTTTGTTTTGGACCTGAAAACATAGATTCCGGCCCGAAGCTGATGTTCACCTGCAGAACTCTGCCGAAACCTCCAGAGGTGCCTTTTCTCCCAATAAGAGAAACCAAAGAAGAGGAGGAAAACCAGAGAGTAAAAAACAAAGATGTTCTTCTTCTTTGCTGGAGGGTTAGAGCAGCAAGTCCGGCAGGTGCTGCAATCCGGTGCGGGCAGGTGCATGGTGTGCAGGTCGCCTGCGGATTTGGTGGAATACGAGAAGGTGCTGAAGCTCTTCTTCGTCCCCGTGTGGCGGTGGCCCGGGAAAGAGCCTCTGATGCACTGCAACAACTGCAAGCTCTTCTTTCCTCAGAGCTATCCTCTCCCGCCTCCCAGGGATGATTCCACGGCGGAGGAGCTGCTGCGGTGTCGTTTTTGTGATCGGAGGGTGGAGTCTGAGTTCAGCTTCTGCCCATATTGTGGCTCAGCTCTGTGAGACCAAATGCAGTTTCACCTGTTAGGGTCTTGTTAGGGCTTTCAGAGTGGATTGTAGACTATAATTCTCTATCTGTCCTTGTAAGTTGAAATAAATATGAGTTTGCCATATTGCTTAGAAGTTTGAATTTCCGGGATTCATGCGATTTTGGATTGTTGATCTAACAAGAAATGGAAAGGGTATGAAATAATTGGATTTTCATTGAAGAGAGATGTTATGATACAAATGCAGCACACATTACATGTCCTGTAAGACTGGGAAACAATCAAAGGCATGTATGAAAAAGCAGGTATATGAACACTGTACACATAATAAAAAGGAAAAAATTGGAAATGGTGTACAGGTTGTTCTAATTTACAAGGGGTTTCTATGCAGATACCACTTTCTTCTCTCCGATCAATTAACAGTTGCCGCCGAGTCGCCGTGGGACTAGTTTGTTCAAGGCTTCATCGAGCCCACGAATGCCAAACAAAATGCCCTTGTTAGTTATTGGTGGATCATTTTATTTGCAAGTTTGTGCAAAATAGACCACTCTAGCATGCGGGTTCGTTCCAGAGGATGATCAAAAAGGAAGGGAGTCCAGTCTTGGTTTAAAATGTGAATCTAAACTGATTTGGTTGCGAAGGGTAGTTGCTTAATTCCTTGTTCAACAGCCTCCCTCCATAGCCTGTACCTCACTCCTAGCTTGTCGTATGTTACAGGACAACTCCAGACATTCTCCCCGCAGTTCATGCGCTCTTGTTGGCCAAGGACAAGCCTTAGATCCTCATTCAAAACCTGTGTCAATTGAACAAAAATGATTTTGCGTCTTGGAGGAAGATGCTATGGAAATGAATGATTCTCTCAGAAACAATTCAATTTACCTGCTCTGCAAAATGCCTCCATAAAATGTGCATGAAAGGAATGTGCTTCAGTACAGGTGCAAAATCCAGTGACATTCTGTATAGTAACCTTGTTTTGTTTCTAGAAGATGGTAAGCACACATGAAGTTGATGAAGATGCGTGCTGCACTGCTTTGTACTCTGCCCTTCTAGTTTTCCCGGCTTTGAGATCCCGATGGTTGAGAGTACCATACAAGGTGGTCGAAATTCCATATCAATAGGATAAGGGTCCCAATACCCTTGCAGGCCGGACGCAGGTGTCAAAAATTTCACAAAGCTGAAAATCAGATTATTCACAACATTAAGTTGTAATTTCCTGAGACATGAAAATAAGTCTAGAGTAACAATGCTCTCTATATACTACTTCCCTACTTGGATACATAGCTACAGAAGAAATTCCAGAGACAGATAGATTGTGTGCATGAGATAAAACAGAAACAAACCTCGGAACGCTCCATCCCTTGGCAAAGGTGGACGTATGAGTAAAAGGAGCATGCGCAAGATCTAAAAGATTATCCAGAAGTAATCCATGTTCCACTGGGAGTTCTATTACCAGCTGTCAAATAAAAAACACCAATTTAACTGTTACAACACACTTCCACATAAGTAAGCAATCCCTAAGCTACTTTAATAGGAGTTAAGAGAGTAAGAATGAATCTATTAGCATACCTCAGCATGGATTTGAAATCCTGCAGGAGGTTGTAAAGAAGGAATAGTGGCTGACGGAGGGTCATCACCAGGCCAAATCCATAACATCCCATCTTGCTCAAAACATGGCAATGCTTTAATCTTCACATTGCGTAATTTTGTGGATGGCATCTTCTCACATTTTCCATCGGTTGAGTACTCCCATCCTGAGATTTATCCACCACAAAATTTCTAACTTAGTGATTCTTATAATAGAGTTATGTTTTCGTTAGCAAATACTGACCGAGATTAGTCATTAACATGCAAATAGTTGTCTTTCTAAGGTTGCACTAACCATGATATGGACATGCAATACGGCCATCTTTTACTGTACCGAGGTCAAGAGGGCAAGCTCTATGTGCACAGGTATTCCGAACACATCCAGGTTTCCCATCTTTTCCACGAAAGAGAACCCATGGTTCCTCAAAACAATCAATTGGAACCTGTAAAGGAAAAGTGATAATGCTCTTGTTAGAAAACATCCACAAAGTAACTAACTAGTAGTGGACAACAAATGCTTTAAAGGGAAACTCCTCAATTACTACTGTTGCATTTCCTATAATGATCAAAGTAATGGCAGAGCCAACAAAATGCTTTGGCACTAACCTAATTTTGCTAACATTAATGAAAACGAGAAGATGATATTATTTTGCTAGCCTAAATCCCTTTATCATTAGATTAATAATATTGTTTCTAATCATGTATGTTTTTCTTTTTATTCTCTGCACACTGCTGCTTTTAGAGCTAATGAAGAAGAAATGAGAGCAGCTTACCATGGTATCATCCTTAAGGGTAGTGGAGAAGGCAACAGGGTACCAAAAATTCTTCAATCGGGGATGGTAGGTTTGAACTGGACCTGAAACATTCAAGCCTTTCCGAGACCTCCTCCTTTTTACAGCATCCAAAGATTGTGTAGAAGTACTGGGAGAAGGGGATGCTTGCTCAGCATCAGTAGTGTTCCCGTCTTGTAACAGCTTATCATTCACCAATTCTTCCATGAAAGCCAATTTATCTAAAGCAGTAGAAACTCTTGCTTCAGAGATATGAACCTGTCGGTATTCATGGATTAAATGCACAGAAGTAAGCATCTGTTCAGTTGGATGGTCTAAGATTAATCAGTCTTTGTGATTAAAGGTGATTCCGAGTAATGTAAGTTACAAAGATTTTATATGCTCTGAAAGTTAATTTTACAGACCTCTTTATGAGCCTGTCCTAGTTCTTCTTGCAACTCTGCAAGCTCCTTCTTGATGGTGCCAATAGACTTGTACTCACGGGCAAGAGGATTTAGAACTTCCACAACCTGCACGGCCATATTTGAGACTAAGATTCCCAATTTTTAACAGTGAACTTCCAACTAAATAATGGATTTCATGACCATCTAGTAATGTCTAAGAAGTTGAAGAGTTACTAAGATCAGCAATGTTACCTTTTCATGGAGGAGCATGATTGTTAGCACATCTTGTCGAGCGCGCCAATCACAGTATTGTATATCAAATCTAGCAACTTCCAAGGCCTGAGCTGCCTTCAAGACCTTCCCTTCTAATTTTGGATTTTTAGGCCTTGGATCCTCCACATCAAAGAGTGAGCTCCAAGCATGCTTCTTATCTACCCCTGACTCCTCTCCCAACACAGCGAAAACCCGAAATCCTTTCACGCCCTGAAATTCAACAATCCCAAGAATCTAAGCACCAACATAGTAACTTGATCCCTAATTCTTCTAAATAAATTTTTTTCCCTCAACTATTAGCAAGTGCAAGAACCAACCTAAATTCCTAACCAATCAATCAATTAACTAAACTTAGCATGTGCCCCAAAAATTAAAGTTTAAAACTTCATCCAAAAAGAGCATATTTTTCTTATGAAGCATGACTTAATTACTAGATTGAGCATTACCCAGATACAAAAACAAACCAAAGAACCATCCTACTTAGCTCTAGCTACCACTTCAAGCCACATTTCAACTAGAAAAAAACAACTATTTCATTTATAAGTCATCCAAACTCATTGAAACTAAGCAAGTGAGCTCTATCTTCATACCTTCTTGGTGCTAAGCTTTGATGATCTGCAAAAAGAGATAGGTAAAGACAGAGCTGCAGCTGTGGCAACTATGCTCATGGCGTTTGAAGCTGACAGACACAACATTGAGAACAGGGGAGAGATAGAAAGAAAGAAAGAAAGAGAAACGTTGAGTCATATTAGTGAGGGACATTTATCGTTGAAGTTTCTATTGATAAGTGGCTACAGTCCCCCGCGATCTCAGTCCTCCTCCCATGGCGCGCCACGTGGACGCCATTGTTGCACACGTGGCAAGCTCTGCGTCCACATAATGGGAGCTAGTGTCTGTGAGTACCTGGCACTGAGTGGGGCCCTTATCTTGCCAGCTCGGACGGCCAACATATCTCTTTACCTATCCACGTTTAGCGTCGTTTGTCTTTGAGTTAGATTTCTGAAGTATTTGTGAGGTGGGTGCTGGTCCTCTTGGGGTTGGTGTTGATTTTCATTTGTGGGTTTTTTTGTTGCAATCTTATCCGTTAATCCAATATGATAAAGCATAATTACTTTGATCAAAATGGGTGATACAATAGTGAGTGATTGCTTAGTGTGTGGTGCCTAGTGTTGTGTGTTTGTTGTTTAGATTCTTGTAATTGAATTCTAGGGTGGCTTTTGAGTAACAAGATTGCATTTTTGGAAAGCATGAAGCAAGCAATATCCATGATCTATCACACTTTTGGAGGAGCCAAAATTGCGAAGGCAAAGTGCTAGAACATGGAAAACACGGACACAACACACTTGTGTATGTTGTACATTTTACAGGTATTAAAATATTACAAGAGATTGATGCATCAACTCAGACTTGTGTGTCTATATTTTAATTGCATTGTGTATTCGTGTGAGATAATTGATAAAACTAATTTAAGTAGGGTGGGTGAGGCAACAAAACTCGCGTGTCTATAGTTTAATTGCATTGTGTATTCGTGTGAGATAATTGATAATTTAAGTGGGGTGGGTGAGGCAACAAAAAGTGATTGTGGTGTGAGGGTTCAACTCCTGATAGCACGCTAAGGTAATGTTTGCTTGATCAGTGGGAAATGAATCCGAAGCCCAACTCCCCAATCATGTGTACTGTGATGACTTGGTCGAAGACGAAATTGCAATTGCAATTGCTACCCACCCTTATCAGATGGGGGACCCTTCTAACCCGAGGGTAAGGGCGTGCTTAGTATGACTTCACTGAAGTGAACAAACCAAGACAACCACACCTCATCAGACCAAACTACTCACACACCAATCACTTTATTGCCCTGCTTAGTTACAAGCCCCCGCTACAAGGCTCGGCAATAAAAACATAAAAACCGGTCTTTATAAACATAAAAACAAAACAATCCGTTTTGGATGTGGGATTCTAACTTCTTTACCAATTGACCAATATTCCTGAGACTCTCTAATTGGGCCAGGAGCAGTATTGCTTCTCAGGGTCTCACTACCGACAGCCCAATACACGAAGATGATAAGTTAGTCGGCGACCCAAGCAATCAATCTCCTGAAAACCGGCGCAATCAGTCTCTGAAATTGGAGTCCAGTTGAATTATAACTTGAACATAACGGAATTGAATCCACTTCCCACCTCATCGTTTATAACAGTAATGAATACTCATCAATACCCTCAAAATATCTCCATCGCTCTCACCCTCTTACGGCTCTCCTCTATGGCTGTACGCTGTAACAGTAGCAGAGCAGAGGAGAGGTAAAAAGAAACAGAGCCAGTAGTGGTGATCATTAATGGGGAGGACACGGCCTCCGACGCAGGAAAAGTCAGGGGCTTTCTTCTTGGCGACTCTGCTGCTCTGGTTCGTCTCTGTTTGGTTTGAGATTCTGTTCAACCGGCGGACGGAGCTGGGTTATATTATCGCCGGCTGTGGCTTTTACCAATTGGCTAACTGGGTCTGTCGCCGCTTTGTATCCCGTGACCCTCTCTTTGTTAACACCTCCGTCTCTCTCCTCCACTCCTCTATTACCTCCGCTTCTGGTTTGTTCTTGCTTTCTCTCACTCCCTTTTTTTTTTTGAAATTTTTTAGTGGGATTTTTTTTTTATGGGTGGTTGTGTATGCTTCATGGGTCTTTTTGTCATGGTGCGTGTATTTGGTATTGGGTTTAAGATATTTGAATATTTATGCTTGAGTTACCATTTTAGCTTTGTTAGCTCTTTAGCTCTAAATACCCAGTTCAGTGTTGAAATGATAATCACTGCATATTTACTATGTAGATTTACAAGGTGTGTGCTTTCCTGATTCTCTCATTCTGAAACCAAGTCTTTGAGCAATTGGGTAATAGATTATGAGGAAAAATAAGCACTTGCATTAGTAATTTGGGGAACTTGAAATGTAAAATCTTGGTCTTGGATGTTGATACCTAATTCGATCGTAGTAAACAACTTGTTTTCTGGGGAAAAAGAAGATTGTCCTCCGCATGTCTTCCATTATTAGTTTCAGTGTTTAGTTATGTGATGCAACTTTGAATTTTTTCTGTTTCTGCAGTTGTATTTATTTTGGTTAATCACTGGTTACAAAATGGTTCGGGTGGGATGTTTGAGCACTCACAGTTGGTTGGAGGTACTTGGGCGTGGGCACACCAGGCTTTGTGCTTCTCGTGCGGTTACTTTGCATACGATCAGTGGGATATGCTGCATTACGGATTATATAGTGGTTTTATCCCTTCCATCCTAGCGCATCATCTGCTGCTCCTCATGTGCTTCACTCTTGCTTTGTATCGGAATGTGACCATTAATTACCTTATTCTCACTCTCATTTGTGAGGTATGTTTTATTCATTCCTTAATGCTTCTATTTCCCTTTGTGAATTGTTTTCATATTTCTGATTTGGTAATAATCCAGTGTTTAGATATCTGGATATGTCAGTCTGATTGGTTTGGTTTATCGAAACACTAGTTTTGGTCAAATCAGCCATAACTGTAACTGGTCGTGTCTCTTCACACTTTCTAATCAGTTCAAATTGATGTGTATTGTGGTAATATAGACTAATGACTTTGACCAAAGCTTTCATACCCTGTTTGTTAAATCCGCTGCCTTTACCAATATTCTAACTGACTGCCATTTGTCCCTACTACAGATATTGTCATTTCTCACTAAAGCCGTTTCCAAATCAGAACTCTGGAGAGTCTGTCTTCTGACTTTGTTTAAATTATTGATGACTGCTGCTTAACTTTAGTATTTAGATTTAAAGTCTGTTGTTTGAAATGAATAAGATTTGTTTTTCTTTAGTAATCAATCCATACGCGTAAAAGATTCCGCAAAATCAATCACTTCACTATCCAAACAACTTCAAATCAGTGTTGAAAATCCTATATTCATGTGGAGACTTTAGAATCTCAATGTGGTAGTCGTGCCAATTGTATATGAAACTGATTCTGACATTTCTAATGATGCAGCTGCACTCTATCTTTCTGCATGTGAGGAAAATTCGGCGAATGGCAGGTGTTCGTGACGCTAAGAGCAACATTGTCAAGGCAGAATGGGTTTTGAATTGGGTGACTTTCACTTTGGCAAGGGCTGCATCTCACATTCTCATCACCGCCAAGCTCATCTTAGATGCTCATAAATTTGGAAGGGGAGTGGAACTGCCTATTGCGCTGTTGGGAATGTTTGGAATGAACATGCTGAATACTTTTCTCGGCATTGATCTCTTCCATGCTTGCAAGAGAGAGATGAATCCTCAGCATACTAATACTCATCAAGAATGAAAAAACAAGGGCAAAAAAAGAGAGTTTCTAATCTTCTAATTTGTGTTGTTTCTTTGATTGATTTTGCACATAAATCAACAGAGAGAGTGAGAGTTTTCATTATGAAAGCAGAGTTTGTTTCCCTTCTACTGGGTACCCCTAAATACCCAATATATATGTTTGTTCACTACCTCAACTTTATTGAGGTATTCGTTAAGAAACGGTTGGCTTTGTGAAGTATTTCTCATCAAAAGGGAGAGATAAAAAAATAAATATAAATAAAAATAAAAACTTCAACTTTATTGAGGTTTTCGTTAAGAAACGGTTGGCTTTGTGAAGTATTTCTCATCAAAAGAGAGAGATAAAAAAATAAATATAAATGAAAATAAAAACCAAAAAAAATCAAAAGACAAAAAAATATATACTACAATTACGAATTTACTATCAGCTCGGTTCTATGGTGTAGTGGTTAGCACTCTGGACTTTGAATCCAGCGACCTGGGTTCGACTCCCGGTAGGACCTTTTATATCTTCTCTTGTTTTATACTATTATGAGTCTTCTCTAGTTTTTAAATATATATTTTGAGTCAAATAATCAATCAACATGGGGCGGTGGCGCAGTTGGCTAGCGCGTAGGTCTCATAGCTTCTGAGTTATCCTGAGGTCGAGAGTTCGAGCCTCTCTCGCCCCAGTCATTTTTGTAACTTTTTCCTCCTAAGTTAACCTAGTTCTTTTTTTCCTTAGAAAAAGTACGCCTACAAAGAACTAGGAAGCAAACGAAGTTTCTGTTTGAATATTGTTTCATAATGAATGCAACATAAAGATGTATATAATGATTGCTAGGATCGTATGCATAAGTCGAATTCGTTCTGGTAATTGGTAGGTATCTTGCTTTTAATTTTACTATGTGGAAAGGTAGTCTACAAGAACAATTTAAGAATGAGTTGGACAGTATCAAGAATATTGTTAAATAGAATCCCACATTGAAAAATATTGTATTATGTTAATATTTATAAGGATTTACAACAATGTTCTTGTTGCCCAAACATGGCATAGTTTGTGTGAATGATTGAGTTGTGGATTTGGTTTCTTCACTTTGGTGATGATGCCCTTATGCCCTTTGGGTTAGAAGGGCACCCCCACTTGATCAAGGTGGGTAGCATCACAAAAGCGTTGAACAACAGGTCCTTCTCTTCAGAAGAGCCCTGCCCCCGACTTGAAGAAGGTGGGGGAGAAACCCCACTTGACAAAGGTGGGTAGCATCACCTCTTTTCTTTTCTTTTTTGCTCTTCAAGAAATAGTAACTCTTTCATTCCACGTTTGATCAGTCTCACCCTTCTCTTGAAGAACAAATGTGCCAATTAATCAGCATTTAATTAGCAACTCCTCAAATGAACTGAAGCACTCAATCCTCCGTTATACAAACCCAGAAATCAATGACACCTCTTGTTCTATTGTACAAAAAAATAAAATCTAAGCTAAATTTCTAGTCGTATCCCACTCTTTGTCCGAGAGAAAAACTTTGCAAACCCATTTCGGTTCTTCTCAGAGCTGACATGAGTTGACACTACAGTAGAGGAGGACGACGAAGATGAAGATGGTGGAGAATTATCCTCATTCCTATTTATTGCAAGTCCAGAACTCTCAACAGCTTGTTTTGACACAGAATCTCTTTTAGGTGAAAATGTCCCATTGGAATGCATCTTCCAGTGTTCATCAGATCTAGGAATCTGTGACGCAGCAGCAGAAAACTCTGGTATGTTTGCGGTGTCAATTAGGAAATCTTCTAGTGTTGCTAGTGATTTCAGTTGATTCCCAAGAGATGCTATTGTTTTCTGGCACTCAGCAAGTTTTCCAGCAGCTACAGCTATGTCTTCCTGGAAAATGCGTTAAATTAGTGACATAATGATTTAGTTTTTCAGCTAGACTAGTTGTTGGGATAATGATAGACTACACATGTAATGTAGATAGCTCAAGTCCCTGATCACCAACCTGCTTTATCTTTGATTCACTATTTGAGCAAGCAGTTTTCTGAAACTCGACTTCTTCATTCTTTCTTGATAGCTCCTCCTCTAAATTTTGACATCTGACAGAAATTTTCGCTGATGAAGCCCTCTCCCTTTGAACCTCTGCTTCTAAGGAGTTAACCTTAGCAGACATTGTCCGAGTCTCTGCTTCTATGCTAATGAGCTGAGACTCTATACTCAGCTTTGACTCTTTTGCAATTTTTAGTTCCTTCTGTAACTCCTCCAACATCATTTCTGCTTCTTTAAGCTGAAATTCTGACGCCACGTAACATTCTTTACTTTTCGCTAAAGCAGTTTCCAATTCATCTTTTTCTACTTCCAACTTTTCCTTCTCCCCTTCCAACTTTTCTAACTTCTCCTCCAATTCGGCTGCCCGATAATTCATGCATTCTAGTTGTGCTTTTTCTACTTCCAACTTTTCTTTCTCCCCTTCCAACTTTTCTAACTTCTCCTCCAATTCGGCTGCCCGATAACTCATGCATTCTAGTTGTGCTTTTTCTACTTCCAACTTTTCTTTCTCACCTTCCAACTTTTCTAACTTCTCCTCCAATTCGGCTGCCCGATAACTCATGGTTACTAGTTCTGCTTTTTCTAATTCCAACTTCTCTAACTTGTCCTCCAAGTCAGCCGTCTGATGACTTGTGGCTTCAAGTTCAGCTTTCTCTACTTCCAGCTTTTCTAATTTGTATTCCAATTCAGCTGTCCGATGACTCATGACTTGTAATTCAGCTCTCTCTTCTTCCAACTTTTCTAACTTGTACTCCAACTCTGCTGTCCGATGACTCATAGCTTCAAGTTCATCTCTCAAGGCAATTTCATCATTGTTGGAGGCATTAACTATGGCTTCTGATTCCAGGCAACCAGTTTCACTTTCAGGCTGCGGCAATGCAGCAAGTCGTTCCATCTCAAGAAAATCATCCATGAGATCAATGTCAACAGAAGAGGCTGGCAAATTTTTGTTGACTGCTTTTTCATTCTTAAATTGATCAAGCTCCGCAACCAGGGCCAATGCCCATGAGTCAGAGACGCCCAGATCACGCTTATTTGGATCTGAGCCATTCATCTTTTGGGAGTCGATATCCATCATGCTTAGCCTCTCTCCACTGTCCGATTGACTATCCATGCAAGAGTCCACATACATTGAGGAAGCAGCACTGGATTTATGATCATTAACAAAAGGAATTTTGCAAGCCACAGCTTTTAGTCTCCGGCACTCAGCTTCAAGCTTTGCAACCTTCTTTATACTCTCTAAATGCTGCTTACTGGCTGTTTCAGCTGCTTGAGTACTCAAATCCCTCTCAATTGTGCTGATTTCCAACTCCTCTGCCTGAGACAGTAGCTCAAGCTTAAGGGTTTTGTTTTCCCTTTCCAAAGCTTCAAGCTTATGTGAAAGATGAGGAGCAACAAAAGCAGAAACTCCAGATCTATTAGTTTCTGCTTTTGTCTGGAGATCAGTAATCTGATTTTCAAGCTTCACTTTGGTGGCCTCCCAGTCACGGGTTTTCTCCACCACAGCTTCATGTATATTTTTCTCTTGCTCCTCTCTTGATTGTCTAAGCTGCCTAACACATTCCTTGAGGGCTCCATCAAGATGGCTTACCCGATCTTCCAAAGCTGATTTTTGCTTAACTGCAGCTTCAAGTTGTAGCTTTAAGCTAGCCACCTCATTTTCAGCCTTTTCCCAGCCTACAATGATAAAACGAGGATTTAGCTTAACTTATCCTATACATAAATGTAATAATATCATAGCAATCATTACGAGTACAAATATATTGAAGTTGTGTATTTTACAAGTCTTTATGAAATATTCCTTATGCAAAAACCAAGACTACAGAAGTCCTAAAGTGCTATTCTTAATTTCTTCAAATTTTAAAAGAAACTAGCAGCGTCAGTATGTTATACAACAAATCAAAATATTACTACAGACTATTACCTGCAACAGCTTCTTCAGCAACTTTGGAATGCTGCTTCACCAAGTCTTCTTTGGCACTAACATTCACAAGAGCAGCTGATAATCTCTCTGTCAGACTCTTCAGACTATCATTAACATCATGACCACTGGATACAGCTTTTGATGTGACTTCAGGTGATTGAGAATCATGATTTGGAGAATCCTTAAGTGCCTCCTGCTTCAATATGACAAGCAATGAAACAAAAATCAAACATATATGACATCATAGTTCATTTCTAATGGAAAAGAAAAACACCCAGTGAGAAGTGGCAAAAAAAAACAAAAGATCTTTAGAGGAGGAAAAGAAACAGTGCTTGTATATTTGTTAACAATCAAAAACATTGAACACAAAATAATTAAATCTTATGATCTTACAATAGATTAAATCAAAGTTGATGTTGTTAGTATGCATGTGGCAAATGGCCAGTTCAGTCCATATGCTCTAGAAGGAATCTATCTAAGGAGCCTCTACAAACAGTTATCCCACCTATTTGAGTTCAACTGACAAATTTTATATCTGTTATAGAAATATAATGCTAGGATCTGGCTCCTCTAATGTATAAACCAGTCAGCTTTGTAGTTGATGCCATTTGCAGTAAGCAACAGTGTAAAAATAAGTCGAACTTCCAGAGTACAAAAAATTTTAGATGGACATTTCATCTTCGTTATAGAAACCATTTGAAAACAAATATGTGTCGCTTGGACTAAGACATGACATCCATAAAGTATCAAGGGAAGGAAGACACTGTTTAAGTCAATGCATCAACTGCATTCCTCAAAACAACCTAGTGCACACAGTCAAAGTCTGATCCTACTCAAATATAGTTCAAACAAACGGACTCAGTTAGGTTGTCACCATCCTAGTTCAAGATCATGTACTTAAATTAAAGCCTTTGCTGTTAGAGCTTTAGTTAGTCTGTTGTAAAGTCACTTTAGGGAGTTGGATAAAAGTTAATTAGTTCCCTACAGAAATTGATCAATTAACAAAGAAAGAGGAAGGAAGATGATAGACAGGTGACAGTTCTTTCCAGAAGACCAACCATCTAGATATGATCAGGGGTTTCTCAAGCAGGACATTCCACTTTAGTTAAATAGGACATAGATATTTAAAGAAGAGGTATAAGGACTGCAAACCCACAAGTTTTAAATCCGAATAGCCAAAACCCAATCTCAAACAAAGCTTAACTCATTCAACGTAATTGAGTAGCATTAGGTGTATTTCATGTATGTTTTAGGAGATTAAATTCTGTCTCGAAATAAAAGAAGAACATGTGAGAAAAAGATGGAGAACAGTGAATTGCCTTCAATAAAGAAACGTACAGAAGATGGTTCACGGATAAACATTCTCAACTTTTGAAAGACTTCAAAACTCATTACCAAAGCAAGAAAGTCAAGACTTCATATAGAAGGTTGATGCCGTGATGGCTAAATTTCTGGTAGCACGTGAAAGAATAATGTCTAACATACAAAAGTCAGAGAAAATCTACCAGGAAGGAAAGAATCCAATCAGAAAAGAAGAGTGAAAAAAATGCAGTTTAGGTGATTTTGAGTTAAACTATGTGGTACAGTTCATGTGGAGGAATCTACTTTAAGTTTCTTTAGTTATATACCAAGAAAACAATATGTGCAAGGTTTGCAGAAATGAAAATTTAACTCAGTTTTGTGGAAGTAAGGAAGGATTCACCCCTACCTGTTCGTCAGAGCACCTCCCAGAATGAGAAGACACCGAACCAGAACTTTCAGTTTCACCGCCGGAGCTCTTCTCCGAAGACTTCTTCTTCCACAACCACTTCCGGTCCATCTAATGTTTTATTCTAGCTCCCCAACTAGCACATCACAGACTGTCCATCTGCATACATTCACATTCTAACACATAAATAACCAAAAACCCACCATAAATCCTCTTCAAAGTTGTAGGAAACAAAAAAGAAGAAAGCATAAAATAGATATCCAACTGTGAATACTTTATTTGGTTGTAGCTGTTAAATGGAACACCAACCAACACAGCTAAGCCTTTTAAAAACAGAAAGCCATGTGCTTTCCAGCAATCTCAAACAGTTGAACAGCAAAGAAGACTTCGCTTATCAACTCTCTCAGCTTTGCTTCAAATCCACTTCAAAACCATCTAATCCCCCAACAAGAAATCTAACATTATCAGAAATCAAAATGGGTCTCTCAGCTTAGTGCAAATAACACACCCAATTCCCAAACAAAGACTCACGTTTTCGCTCTGAAGATGGAGGCTTTGTAGCTGAACATCACATCGAACACTCTGAAATACCATTAAGTTTTTCAAAATCACCAAAGACCAATCTTTTGAATCACAAAAACAAAACTACCCATATCAAAAATCGATGAAATGGTGCAAAATTTCAGCTTTCAAAATACAAAATCGCACAAATGAAACAGTGCTCCACCCAGAACATGAAGTAAAGAAATTCAAAATCCCAAATACCCAAACCGAAAATCCCCAATTTAGAAGCAACCCATCAAAGAACAAACACACCAGACCCTCCTCACTTGCCCAAAAACTCAAAAAGACTCAAACTTTCATAATATTTGCCTAAAATAATCAAATAGGAAGTAGACCCAGATCAAATACCTTCGACTGGATACCACACCAACCCAGAGATTAGTTGGAAAGCCAGCAACAAATAAAACGAAGACAAAAGCTGAAGACTTGAGATTTAAGATTCCAGCCTGAAGAAGAAGAAGAAGCTGAATAAAATAAGGCTGCACAAATCTGTAGAATGTCAGTGAGCACCACTCAGACAACAACTCAGAGCTAGTAGCAGATAATGTGGGTTTCCATTTCTTGTATTCTACTTTACCTTTTTGGGTACCCAGAAAATATTATAAAGGGAGAAGCATGTGCTTGTTTTGTGGATACCAAGTCCTGAACAAGATCAATCAAGAGCCTCTGAAAATTTCCACTTTCTTCAGCTTTTTCTTTATATTCAAAATATGTGTACTCAATTTGTTTGGTTTCTGGGTACTGATTTTGAAAACGAGCTGCACTTATTCCCGCCCACTAATGGCGATTGATTAATGATTATTGAAGCTCCCAGCGGCCTTTTTGAGTTGGTTTAAAATAAATTTGAATTCAGATTTTGCAATATTCTATGTTGCAGAGAAGTTGTTGTGCTGGGTCCTATAGTTTCTTGTCGCCTCAGCTTTTAGACACTGTTCGTTCTTTATTGGTTTTTGTCTCGGCACAAACGCCAGCCAGAGCCATTAGTGTAGAAAGGTCACTGTGTACACGCGCTTGCAGTGGACTTTGACTTCTGGGTATCCGATGTTTTCCTCTGCACATTCAAATTTAGGTTGTGAAATGTGAGAGTGTAGTGAGCTCTTTGTTTTATTTGGTTTTCGATCCACAAACATTAGAGATGAATCATTCTACTACATCGAACCGAACCGAACTGAACCGAACTGAACTAAACCAAACCAAATTGACGGAAAGCATGCATCTGAATTTATAATTACTAACAAGAGAGAAAAATGAAATGGGATGTTTAAAATCTAGTGGAAAATTCCGCCAACTTAGCTGCACAAGGAAATAGCCAGATCAGTTTTCTAATGGACAATACATGTTTGTGTAAGTTATACCCAGATCAAATTGACTAATTAAACAGAAGCATATTCAGGACATAAAATATGGACCGTGGAAATTCAGACTGTATAGATTACACCTGACCATTCAAGCAGCTTTTGTTGATTAAATAGAAACATTTCATTAAAAGGCCATAAAGGGTACAAAATTCACGAAGGACATGCTCCAGAGGGAGTTACAAAAGCAACCTAAAGATATGAAACATAGAACAACAAACAGATATGTTTAAGAGAGTAGGACATCTTTGACTCTAGTCACTATACAAGTCTTGTTTACATACTCAATAAATTATTTGCTCAATTATGCTCAATAATCGTTAGATCTAGATTTAACGGTTGATAATACCAAAGAAAATAAATAAATTTCAATTACCTTTATTCTCTATCATGTGATTTAATTACAATAACATTTTAGCACAACTGAACATGAAATTCATTGAGTACGTAAACATGATTGAGTCACTCTACTAATAGGCCTAACATTACATATATCACTAATTCAAACACTGTAACCATTTAAAACTACATTAAGCATGGTATTAGGTTCAAAACAAAAAAAACAATCAAGACAGAGAATTAACTTATAAGTTATAATCTATTTGAGATAATATAATAGGAGGCTGTCATAATCAAACTGATTTTTCGATTCAATAGAAAGTCAAAGAAATAAGGTGAATATCGTTTAGAAGTGTTTAAGACATTAGAATCTACCGCTCCACTCAAAACAAAACAAAAAATTAAAACTCGAAATTACAGGGAACAAAGGAAATAAAAGGCATCAGACAACAATGCTTAAGTACAAGCTAACTAAATAGCTTTCTAAAGCAAGCTCCCGAAAAGTCAGAGCGAAACTTAAGCCTAGACCTAGGTTTCGCGAGCAGTGCGACGACGTCTCTTGGCTCTGATATGCAGCAGGGTGCTCCGGCGTCGTTCTTCCAAATAGAGGAGGACAAGACTTCGATCTCGGACGAGACGATGGTGAGTTGGCCTAAAACGTGTTCGGTGTTTATTCTTTTTGGCTAGGCTTGAAGTCGACGGTTATTGTCGGTATCAGGCTTGCAGACACGATCAACTGAGAGCGGTGGTATGCTCTGCTAGGTCGGAGTCAGAGTTGGCTCTATCCTTGAGGATAACCCATGGAGGACCTGCTTTGATTTTCCAGCGGGTCTTGAGTTTTCTCTCCAGAATCATCGACCCAAGGTAGGGTCTTTCCCATTTTGTTCTAATGGTGGAAGGTCGCGGACGCCCGCAGGAGAGGTGATGGGCGGTGATGGCTTTTCAACGGGATCAGATCCTACTGGCCTAAATGGGGGTGAACGAAGAGTTTAGGCAGTGGGCTGTTGGGCCTCTAGCTTTGGAATTGGGCCTAGGTGGGTCCAATTCCCTTTCTTCTCTCTCCCTTGGGCTGGGCGTGATTTGGGCTTCATCATGATCCTAATTCAAGGCTGTTCCCTGCAGTGACTGGTGGAGGGGTACACCATGATGGTATTAGAGTATCTTTAGCAGACTCTCTATTGTGGCTCCTTAGCTATTTTGGAGAGCATGTTTAACTTTTTATCTATTTTAGCAGCTGCACCAGACTCCTAAGTGGCTCTCTATTATAACTTTTAGTTATCTCGCTCCTAAATATAGAGAGCGGGATGAGGCTCTCTATAATTTAAAACATTCATCTTAAGTTATTTTATGTAATTTATAAATACATTTAAACTATTTAATATACATTTAAAAAATAATATAAATTCAAAACTAGCTAAAATAGAGAGCATTGATGCAGACGTAATTTTAAAGTGGCTAGCTAAAATGACTTTTTAGCAACTTTAGCTAAAATTTGACTAAAAATGGCTAGCATTGCTAAAGAAGCTCTTAGGTCCCAAGCTATTCAAGGAATCAAGGCAGATGCAGAGAGTTAGGGTTTTGTTTTGAATAAATTAGTTATTAGTTTTCTTTGCATTTTCCTTTGGATTGTAGTTGTTGCATTTTCCTTTTTGGTTTTTAGTTTTTGCATTCTCTTATGGGTATTAGTCTGACTGCTTGTGCAAGCAGTTGAGTAGTGAATGTAATGGGTGATCGTCGGATCCCCTAAATTGACCTTGTACGGTCGTTATGATCTTTCGATCATTGGAATATAATCCATTCCCCTAAAAAAAATAATAATAATAAATAATAATAAAATCTAATCTTTAAAACCCCAAATACAATCACACTCACCAGCCTTCACCACAACACCAAGCAAAGTTTTTTTTATTTTGTTTTTTTATGCGAACACCAAGCAAAATTCTCAAGCAAATGATAGAAAACAAATAGCTTCTTAACTTCAGCCCACAAAGCCACATTGCAATATGCAATGCATTTTCTCATAATCAAAATACATAGCACTGATCGAAATCACTCATGTTGCAAAAGACGAGAATAGATAGTAGCCATCACTATAAGTTATATGATAGTAAACTCAAGTCCTCGAGGTAGTTTTGCTCCAAGCTGCGCAGCATGCTTTCTTATTTTTTTCCTGATTTGTTATAAACTGTGATGGTCGTTCAGCTATAACATTTTCAAAGACCTCTTTAAGCATGTAGGCCTTTTCAATCAAGTACAAGGCAAGCTTGTTGTCACTAGCAGGGGCGGATTTATGTGGTGGGCTATATAGGCTCAAGCCTAGACAGTTTTTGGGGCAAAAAATGACCGTGTGTGTGTGTGTGTGTGTGTCTAATTTTAGCCCATACCCAAAGAAAAAAAATAAAATAATAGGGAGGTAAAATCGCGTTCTCCCCCAGCCACAGCAGCTCACTTTTCTCTTCTGTGGTCGAGACGTCGACTCGTCGAGTGCTTCACTGCTTCTCTCCTCTCTTCGCCTGAATCGCCTATTTTTCACTCAATGAAAATATCAGACCGTCTGTGGCTCCGCCTTTTCTTCTCCACCTCTCCCTTCCATTGCCCGATCTATGCCCAACTGCCCAAGGTTTCTCTCACTCTCCTTTAAGCCAATTTCTTATCTTGTTTGATTTTCTTACTGTGGGTTCACTGGGTTGCTCCACTTTTTTATTCATCATTTGCATCTCTATGCTATCTCACTTATTTAAGTTTTGATTCTGGGCATATTCCATTTCACTTGCAGATTTGCAGAGATTCTTGGCTTCTTGCAAACTGGAGTGGAGTGACCGAGTGATTGCCCGGGTTTCTGGAAGAGTTATGGCCCTCCATGTAATTGTGAGTTGGGATTTTGAGTTTTGGGTATAAGTTGATGATTGGGATTGTTGGATTTGTTTAGGGGATATCGGTTTTGGGTTTGTTTCACTCGGCTTAGTCGGCTATCTGCCTATCTCTTTTAAATCTATCTTGCTTGTGTATAGTGTTTGTGTAGATAATATGAGGCTGAACTGTCAGAGGCCACGATAGAAAGAAGGGGAGCTATTTAATATTATGAGGCTAACTAATGCTCAACTCCTGAGTTTGATCTTTATCGCAGCGCTTCGGACTTAATTAATTGTTGTTGAGTGTTGATGCCCTCTCCATCTGGTTAGTGTTACTAAGTTTATATTCTTTAGCCTGTTTTATACACATAATTAGACATTAAAGTCTGCTGCAAGTTAGTAACTAATAGTAATGTATAATTAGTTGTAGTTGTGTTATGTCTGAAATGTACATATATATGTAAAATTATAATGGTGATATCTATATAATATTACAAAGTTTGATTTTATGTCCCCTCCGTTGTATGTTTTGATTGAAAATAATAAAGGCGTGAGGATGAGCCTCCCACTGAGTTCCAAACCTCAAAAAAAAAAAATTAGTGTACTTCTAATTAGCCTAGACAACTCTCGAATCCTAGATCCTCCACTGGTCACTAGTAGACACCATGAACCCAGAAAAGTTCCCCACCTTTCGCATAGTTTTTTAGTGGAGCTTCGATCGAAAAGATGAATCTCCCCAACATAACTGCACAAGGGCATGCCAACAACATATTAGTTTTCCCAATATATAAGTTAACTCTACATACATGAGCTTGCATGAGCAGCTACCGATATCAGATTGACTAAACACACAAGAGAATGCAGCACATGCATAATAAATTATGTAACTTGAATTGATTTCACAATATCAGACGCCATCATTCAGCTGTTAATAGCACACACAAATCACAAAAGTTTTGTATTTTCAAATCATGAAATAAACTTCCACACACAATGTAAAAAGGTTGATCGATTTACCTTTTTTTTTTTTTTTGAAGGGCAATAGCCAATATATTGATCAAAAGCTATAATGACCCTTACATATTCTTCCGTTGCCATCTAGACAGACAAGCAGATATGTCAGTACCCACAGTGGTACATAGAACTAGATCACTCATTTGGCATTGAATACATCATAGACATAGCGGGATCCCCCTTTTGTACTATGCCGGAGGCGCTAGAAGAACTAAATAAAATAGAAGGATCCGGCCCTCCCAACCTAACTCTGAAACAGTGAATCTAGTCGCCTAGAGACCTCAATTGGTATACAACTAGAGACACTGAGACTTAAGTCGATAAGACCAAGACCCAATACTAAACTAGATAGGAAAAAATCCACTAGACTGCCCCAGAAAAGGCCTACAGGAAAAATTATTGTAATTAGACAAAACTAATTAACATAACGATGGGCCTGGACAAAAAACTCTAGCCCAACCTATTTAGTTCAAGGCAAATCTAAAGAGGAGCCCATGCAAAGCCCAACAAGCTTGACAAGGTCCGCGCCCAGCCTTCTCTCCAAACACGCTAGCCTGCGAAACCATATCCAGCTTTGCTCTGCCGACCATGCCGTGCCTGCTCTGTCATGATCCCGCCACCACACCCAGCATCACCACAACTCGCCCCAGTCCCACACCTGCAATCCACACCGCCACAGAAAGGTAACATTCCCGGAAGGTCGTTGATCCAGGAAGCAGCAAAGTGTGTCCCAATCCCTCATAGCCACCGCATCATAGAGATTCCACATCGAACCTGAAGCCAAAACCAACCTGCAAAAACCTCAAGCACTACCCCTCATAGAAGCTTCTTGAACGCTAGCCATTCATCCCCGTCTAGCAGCAGATTGTGCGGCATCGGCGAGGCCAAAGGCCAGCCTAGATGCTCGGGTCGCCGCCAAACGAGAAGCGATCCCTCGTTCTAAATCAGTCGTGCCGCCGACCTTAGGGTTTTCTCTCACTCTCTTTCGTTGATCGATTTACCTTAAAAGTAAATGTACGCAAGAAAGGAGATCGCTCTACTAAAGTTGTCAATTCAAGGATGCTTTGCCACCAATCAAATTGGTTGTCCCGCCTTTCAATAATGTTATAGCTCAATGATAAATCCTTAAGTCTTGTCAATTCTGGCAATTCACGGAGCTTATTGGTGCGTCTCTGAAATAAAATACATAATGCTAAGGTTACAGATGTACAATATGAAAATATTTTAAGAGAAAAGGAGTGTAGAATGTTCAATTTAGAAACTAATTAGAAAGGGATTTGTATACTTGTACGTAGTAACTAAAGAGGTCGCATACGAGACATACAATCCCTAATCTAACAAGTTATCAAAATGGTCCCTCTTAAGAAGGAACCCTATATATAACATATTAAAAAAAAGTAATAATAAAAAAATAAAAATAAAAAGAAGAAGGAGGAGGAGGAACGTCTCCTATAATATATATACTGTATCTCAATGTTTATGCGTGTGAGAGAGATACTAATGCAAGTAAAAGTAAATAAAATGATTTCATATATACTAACCCATCAACTCAAGTTAAGGGTGAGAGTCTCTAGCTAAGGAAAATAACTCGAAACTGCTCGAAAAGCTCCATCCATACTAACAGTTTCTTCTCCAAGAGATACCTTAACAAGCAAGGGTGCATGCTTCAACAGAACTACTTCACTACATTTACTTACTCCGTAATAGACAAATGACACAAGATTAGGAGCAAAAATCTCAACCTTTTCTAACCAAGGACAGTCACTAATCTGCAGGAACTTCAACTGGAGTGATGAACCAACAACCCTCAAATCTTCTAAATACGCCGAGCCAGACACACAGAGGTGTTCAATAAATTGACAGTTGGATAGAAACTGCTCAACAAGATAACCCTTTATGTTTACGTAGCTCAAAGAAAGGTGTTTGAGGAACTTAGGGAAAACTATGCAGTCATTACCAGGACCTCCAAATAAATCCTTTGAAAAGTAATAATTCCCCAGTTGACGATCTAATCTATCTGCATCCAAGTCTATCTCAAGCCTTTGGACTCCCTTATGCATTGCGAATTTGATCCACTCGTCGATTCCAGAAGGGGAACTGCAATCGGCCAGTAAGGAAGAACGAATCTTCAACTCATCTAGGGCTACACAGTGATGCAAAGTGTCACGGGCCTACTTTACGATGCACAAAGAGGACCGCGCGGCACTTGCGAGTAAACAAGTCAGCCAAGTGAGTACCTTGCAAGGAACAATGAAAACCACACGATATTAAAAAAGGTGCTAGAGGCAAGCAAGAACACAATGATATAAATGTTGGGCGACCACGAAGAACAAATAAATAATCGAAAGGAAAGATCAAGGAGCAATCTCACGGGACATAGATGATTGAATAATTCCTCTTTTATTGATGGTAAGATGATAAGGGAGGCAAAACTACATGTGCTTACCTATACTAGTTCTGTAGTCCAAACTGTGCCGACTAGGAACCCCTCCCCAAAGAGCATTCTTAAGTTATCTCCAGGACACGTCCAAACATACCAAACCATGCCAATCTCAATTTTTATTCAAGTTCTTCCATGCCATGAATTTATTGTTGGTAGAACATGATTTTTAAAATGGTATTCCAATTGATAGAACTCAAAAATATCAATACTCATTAAATACATTCTTATTTTTAATTGAACAATCATTAATTACATTTTACATTTTACATATTTATTTAAACCATTTACCTTTTTATCCATTATTAATTGACTTAAATTTAAATTAGGGTATAATGTGTAAGACGTACTGAATTTTAATGCATAGATGCATTTGGAGCACCGAAGCCATTCTCCTTAACTAGGGATTGCAAAATACCTGCAATAGATATTAGAGCAAGTCCACCGGTACCCTCTTAACCGGTCTCCAGCTGGGCAAAGGTGAGGTGGTGACTGACATGGAGAAAAAATGGCTTCCACCGGTGGAGAAGTGACCGAGGCCAAGAAAAAGGCCAAGCCCCTGACCAGTTTCTTGACCCAAGCTCGCCGGTTGCTAACTCGACAACAGTTCCAGATCGTGGCTGACGTCAGCAACTCAGCCGAGAGACCTCTGCGCGTCGATGCCAGTCTTCTGTCACGTAGCGGAGAAGACGCCGGACCACCAAGCAGATGCCACCCAAAACATCAATTCCATCAAAACTCGACTATAATCGAAACCAAGTATATAAATGTGTAGAGCGTGAAGAGAAGATTAGTGTCTATACCTCATACATCAACAATGATAATCGGAGTAGCCAAAAGAAGCATAAACCCAACTGCGGTGTCTATACCTCATGTGCTCGATTCTCCCCCCTTGCTCCATTTATGGTTGAGCCGTGACCGGGAAGAAGTTGGCAATGACGAGCAGAACCCAACTGCTGTGGTTCGCAGTCTTTTTGTTGCCGAAAAAGGAATTTTCGGTCAGGTCTTCTTTCGGGTAGCAAGGTCATTGCACGAGCCGAGGGTTCTAGCGGGTTTGACCTGATCTGACCCCATTTATAGCCTTCCCCAATTAATTTTGGGTGGCTCAGATGAATCATTGGAAGATTTGATGGTCTTGATCGCACCACACCTATTTTCTTTTTCATTTACATGTTTTCCAAAATTTCAAAACTTCCGAAATGCGTAGAAATTAGTTTGAGTATCCAAAATATTCCCCAAAAATTCTCACGGACTCGTCGCATCGCATACTTTATTATCGAGTCAAAAAAGACCGATTTCACTATGTGAAAAATTCATATAAATATTCCCGAGTATTCAATTAATAAATATGTGTATATATAATGGTAATAAAAAAAGGTAACCAAAAAAATTGTGAAAGATTCTGAAAATAAAGTAAATTCGATGTCTTATTTTATTCACTTAAAATAATTAATAATTTTGTTAGTTGGTTATCCATAAATCTCCATTATTACCATCTATTTACATCAAATATATTTCAATTTTACAATTTAAAAAAATATATCAATGAACAGTAACTGACTGGTTAAGAAACAGAACGGGTGGAAACCCAAGTTCAGTGGCAGTGAATAATTTCTTGACTGATCGACCCCTTGACTTTTCGACATTGACATTTACCCCCAACGGGTGGACTTGCTCTTAGCACCTGGATTTGAGTACTCATGCTTGCTAAAGTGTACAGTGAGAAACGGCCATTACCATAGGGCTAAGTCAAGCATCAACAACTATAGTGTTTGTTTTTGTAGCTGTTTATGGGTGTGGTGATCCCTCTTTTGAGCTAGCCCATTTTAGGTTATTGTAATGCTGACCTACGTCATTTTCTTATGCATTATTTTCTAGAGAAATTTTTTTTGCACACCTTATTTGTTTAATACACACCCTTTAATTTTTTTTAACCATTTTTTCCCAATTTTTTTCTTAATTACCCTTCATTCTCTCTTCCTCCTCTTTTTCTATCTCCAATTGCAAAGTCATCAATCGTTTATGAATTTATGTTTCCCACCTGCAACAACAACAGTTGCCCATTTGTTCTTCTCTCTTTCTCGATCTGGTAAACCGACTAAAGGTTTTTTGATACAGATAAACTGACCAAAGGTTACTAAACTAATAGTACTAGGAAGATTGAATATCATATATTCATTATGTATGAAGGATTAAACAAAAATATAGAAGATTAGGTGATTTTGATGAAATGAAAGATATCACCATGCTTTGCAGCTTTGGCATCAACAAATCAATTGTATTTGTGAACCCATCTAAAAACAATTGGGCTGAACTTTTGTGAATTCCAGGTTATTGCTAATTATGCCCAATACTTAACTTAAAATTACAGGTTGCTTGGATTGATAATTCACTTGCAGCAGAGGTGTAGGATTTTTTTAATTTTTTTAGTTAGAAAGAATGAGAAAATTGGAATTAAGAGTTTGAAAAAAAAAGTGGGATGTGCAAGAGATGTGTAGATAAAATCATCCTATGTATACATGGATGCTTCATTGATAATAGAGGGACCCATTTATATAGAGGATTACATGTACAATATTTTATGTCTCGTTTGGTTTACGGAAAGGAAATTAATTCTCTTGTCTTTCTCATGGGGAAGGGAAACTAAAAGTTCCTGGTAGGTTTCATTTCCTCTCTTTGGTAAAGCAGAGAAAATATTCAGGAAAGACAATTTGATTTCTCTTTCACTTTTTGATTAGTGCAAGAAAGGAAAGTAAAAGTATATCAATAACTCAATTATATCATTTTATTTTAAAATAAAAACAACATCATAAAAATTTAAAAGTACACAAATATAAAAAAATGGGCTAAATACTGTTTACCACCCTGTGGTATGGACCTCGCATCAATTCAGTCCCTCGACTTTCAATTTCATCAAAAACACCCCTGCGGTATTATTTTCTCGTCCAAGAAGTCCTTCTGACTCAATTCCGTCAATTTCAGCCGTTAATTGCTGACCTGGCATTTCCAACTCATCAATAGTGGGGTCCACACGCATGTGAAATTCCCAAACTGACCCTGGGCAACAGAATATGGAAAATCCAAAATTAATTCCAGTTTTGAGGTTGAGGAGATTCGAACCCCTCCCAAAGCATATGCAAATAAATGGCCCAACCACTTGCATAGTTTTGGTATATTACAAACAAAAATAGTATATATCTACATAATAGTGTTTTTTTTTTAAAAAAAATATGAACACTTTGTGATATAATCGTCCGCCGCGAAATGAGCAAATGCCGACTTGGCGCTGGGTCTAGTCTTTCTCTTCACCTTCTTCTTCGGCTTCGAATTGGTCCTCATCCAACTCTCCGGCCTCCTCTTCCGACTCTTCATCGTCTTCATGAGAGTGCTTGTAAGTACTGAAATGGGGTTCCGGTTCCGGGTCCGGGACTGCGATGTCTTGGGGCTGTAGCGGGCTGGATTCTTTGGGGAAGTGGAACTGGAACTTGAAGGACTGGAGCCGCTCCAGCATGGAAGGAGATCTGGGGAGCTTGGGCTGTTCGACCTCCTGGGCGTGCGGGAAAGCAAAATGGGTCTCGGATTCAGGGGATTTTTCGTAATTCGTGGCCGGTTCTGGAGATCCGTAGGAGTAGAAGTTGATGGATTGAACCGCTGCGAAACAAAGGGAGATCTCGCCAAGCCTTGTTGGTGGTGGTGGTGGTGGTGGTTGTCTTGGTCGTGGGGCTTCTGGGTGCTGAGGCTAGAAGCAATGAAGATGATGCCAATCATGAGCTGGAGGAGGAGGAAGAGGACAGTTGGGGTTAACCAGCTGTTCATGGAGGCCCAAATTGAGGGTAGGGAGGATACAGATTCCTCAAACATGGCTTTTGGGATTGGTTACAGTGGAGAAGAGAGGTGGGTGGAGATGACAAAGTGTTCATATTTTTTTTAAAAAAAACACTATTATGTAGATATATACTATTTTTGTTTGTAATATACCAAAACTATGCAAGTGGTCTGGTGGTTGGGCCATTCATTTGCATATGCTTTGAGAGGGGTTCGAATCTCCTCAACCTCAAAACTGGAATTAATTTTGGATTTTCCATATTCTGTTGCCCAGGGTCAGTTTGGGAATTTCACATGCGTGTGGACCCCACTATTGATGAGTTGGAAATGCCAGGTCAGCAATTAACGGCTGAAATTGACGGAATTGAGTCAGAAGGACTTCTTGGACGAGAAAACAATACCGCATGGGAGTTTTTGATGAAATTGAAAGTCGAGGGATTGAATTGATGCGAGGTCCATACCACAGGGTGGTAAACAGTATTTAGCCCTAAAAAAATCATGTAGCTGGGCTCGGACTGTCCTTGTTCTCTTGGTAAGGCCAACAGAAAAAAAGCTGGGTTCGAACCGGGTCATAATTCTGGACGGAGCTTTTATGCCACAGAAATGCTCTTTCACTAGTGTACAAAATGTGCCCAAAATGTTACGTGGCTTGCTCATTGATTTTGTGTACATTTTAAATATTGCAAAACTATACAGTGGTTTATATTGTGCCACAAAAACATCGAAATATCAAGAAGCAATTGTTAGCATGTTTATCAATCGAAAAGAAATTGTTAGTGTATTTGTTCAAATATGAACTCATTATTGAACCGTCTTTTTTGTAACCTTTTGCACACTTGTATTTGTGCAGGACTTGTTTTGAATCTGGGTGTGCCATGGGTGGTTCACATCTCCAACACGTGTGGACGGACTCATACACTGAGGTCTGAATGAGACCCAAGAGAAAGTTCCAAGTTAGGATATGTTTTTTTGTAAATATTCCAATTATGTAACTTGTTGAGCCCCCAGATTCATTGTATGCATGGGCAGACATCTAAGTTTCGGTGAGCTCAGTTTAGTGTAGTTGAATTATTTTGTTTAAGTAAGTTTATCTGTGTTTAATTCTTTTCTAGATATGACGCACAACAGATGTTTGATGAAATTATTTAAAATGATGAACAAAATAGAGTATAAAGAGAGTCTCATATTTTGACCATTGGTGAATGGTAAGATTTTTCCACTGTTGGTGTTGACAACCTGAGTTCTACATTATGTTTGGCCATATGAAACAGAATATACTTGATAGTAGAATCACATTACTTCTAGTACACTATGCAACAATTACATTGAATGCTCTGTTATATTCTGTGTTGTATAAATATGGTTCTCAAGCTTTTGAAAATAGCTAGGTTGGTCTTACTTGACCAGTTAAATCTCTACATGTGTCGATCAGTTTGTGCGAGCTCTAATGCAATTTGATGTCATAGACTGAGGTAGGCTCAACATTATCTTCAACATCACAACGTACACACAGAGAGACGTGGTCACTCTAATTGCCCATCAACTAAGCTCACACACCATATCCACATCTCTCTGTAAGATTGAAACTACTGGTCTCAAACACACCTCTAGTACCCTCCTTAAATTGGGTTTGTGAGAAAAGATAGCAGTCTTCTGCAAGAGCAATTATAACTCCAGATAAACAATGGCTCAAACCATGTTGCTCATGTCGAGTAGCAGTGTGGCTAAAACCAGTGTGGTTGATTTGAAGTCATCGGACCCTTTACTTCAGCTACAAGTTCAGAGACTTAGACCCAAGTCATTCTCTCAGCTTGTGTTCAGGCCACTCCCTTCTTCGACCACTTCGTTGAGATCATCAGGCGTGGTCGCTCTCTTCAAATCGAAAACCAAAGCCCCTGCCAGCAAGAAGGTATTCATTTGTTTAGTGTACAGTATATGCTCTCTCTGTTTCTGTTTGTAACCAAAACATAACGTTATCTGCATTTGTTTGATTTGGTTTCGTTTTGTTGTGTTGTCTTAATTACCAATTGATTAGGCACCATCGCCGAAGCCCAAAGTTGAATCTGGTATCTTTGGAACATCCGGAGGCATTGGTTTTACAAAGGAGAATGAGCTCTTCGTGGGTCGAGTTGCCATGATTGGTTTTGCTGTGAGACATTCTTCATTTTTGTTACTCAACATTTACAAATAACTGAAATAAGTTGTTTCTTATAAACTCACTTCCATGTCCATATGCCTCTGTGATACACCATTTGTTTTCTCTTTTGCTTGATTTTTGTGTTCTCTAAATGTTGATTAGGATGAGAAAAAAGTTGCAATAATCAGTTGTATAGATTATCATATTTTCCATCGGTCACAGTACCACACAGTAAAACCGAATTAAGAATATTATATAACTAGTTATATATTCCGATGAAGATTAGTGAAATTGATGGTTAATAACTTGTGATGAGTTTATGAGACTTTTCTTAAATCTTTTCAAAATCTATTTGTCTCAAACTTTTTGTCCTTTAAATCAGAACTTTTGAGCATAATTAATTGTCAGTAGCCTGTGCAATCCTCCGACCATGGCTTCAGCCTTCATGTATGGTTTATTTTGTTTCTTGGTCATGCAATAAACAATAAAAAGAGAAAATGCTACTTACTACAATTTATCTAATAGGCTTTGATTAGCAAGATAAAAATTGCATGTGATTCATACCCATAAAGACTGTAATAGAGAGATACTCTAATTTATTTATGGAATTATTTAGTTTTCACCGACATCTTAAAATTTATCATAATTTATCTCAATAATATTGAAAAATTAGTCCAAGAAAATTTTCACCCCCTACCACTTCTTCAACCACCGTAATCTGTGTTACTTAAACTATACTTCATGGATAGCTCAAGCTCACTAAGTTCTGTACATACTAAATGTATAGTAATCATTCATATTATTATCATGATACGTCATGCCATGTTCTTTGAGTGATTCTAGAAGCACAAAACATACTCGAATATTGAGTACTCATGCAATTTACATTATTTTTCTTTCAAACCTTATTGCATATTGCAGGCATCCTTGTTGGGAGAAGCAATTACAGGAAAAGGAATTCTTTCACAATTGAATTTGGAGACTGGAGTTCCAATCTATGAAGCTGAGCCTCTTCTTCTCTTCTTCATCCTTTTCACTCTGCTTGGAGCCATTGGAGCTCTTGGCGACCGTGGTAGCTTTGTGGATGATCCTCCCACCGGAATTGAGGGGGCGGTTATCCCTCCAGGGAAAGGTATCAGAGGTGCCTTGGGTCTCAAGGAAGGAGGTAACCAGTTTGGACTTCATCATAGTTTAGTTAACTTCAGTCAACCTAGGATATAGGCCATTTAACGGTGATGTTCTTTAATGTTCTTGTGGCATACTTGCTATTAAAATGAATCACACATTAAACTAGACTTGATCAGATGAATGATTTAAATTGACAGTTTGACAATGTAATACAAATGACATGTTGTAGTTTTACGGGGCATGACATGGATAATTTCTAAACACTAATGGTGTGTCAAACACAGGTCCTCTGTTCGGATTCACCAAGGCGAATGAGCTATTCGTAGGAAGATTGGCTCAATTGGGATTTGCATTCTCTCTAATAGGAGAGATCATCACAGGGAAGGGAGCTCTAGCCCAATTAAACATTGAGACTGGAGTCCCCATCAATGAAATCGAACCTCTTGTGTTGCTCAATGTCGTCTTCTTCTTCCTTGCTGCAGTGAACCCCGGGACCGGTAAATTCATCACAGATGAAGGTGAAGAAGAGTAGGAAACTTGTCGACCAAAAACAGAGTAGGGAACTTTATTATGCTCACAAGAATCATTTGAAATCATGTATGAGATAGATAATACTACTCTTGATCTCTTCCTTTCTCTAATTTTTATCTCATCAATCTTCTATATATCTCTTCCCCTTTAATCATGTGGAAGTTTAGCTTAGAGCAACCCCACAGCAATATTGCAGGCTTGGAAAGTAGGTTCTTCTTTTCAAAATGTGGACTAGTTTTGGACATCTCGCTAAAAGGCAAGGTGTGATGGGCTCTTCTCTTCAACAAGAGATTCCTTGCACTAACCTTTTTAAGATTTCTTCTTGTTAATGATGTTAATCCTATGTTGAAACAAATAAAAAGAAAAAGTGATTGGAATTGAAGAAATAAAGTTAGATCCAAATAGTAGACCTATATTCCAATAAAAATTCAACTCCTATATTCATTTTCCTAATTTTTAGCGTCACTCTTAATTTGTAACGAAACAATGAATAATATGAGTTTGTATTTTCAACTCTACATTTCAAAGAGGAGACCTGATACTCCTTGTTTCAAAAGGACTGTGTGGACGATTTAGTGCTAAGGCTGTAGAGGCCTATGCTGCTGCTTTGGGCTTGCAAGTTGTCACCGAGGTAGGTTTTCATTCTTCTAGGATCATTTTAGAGATGGATGCTCAGAAGGAGGAACTAGACTGGTCTGCTGAAAGTGTTTTAATTGAAGAGGTCAAGACAATGTTTCACCTTTTCAATTCAGTTATTTGTACATATTGCGCTAAGAAATGTAATAAGGCAGCGCATGTATTAGCTAGAAACCGCTTTTGTTTCTTGCATTTCAAGTTTGGATAGAGGATAGGCCACAATGACTATCCGATGTACTTCTAAGTTCTAACTAAATTGCAAAAAAAATGCAATTCTACTTCTCTAAAAAAAAAAAAAAAAAAAAAAAAACTCTACATTTCAAAACCCCTTTACTTTATTAATTCAGGTTTTTAAAGTAAAAAGAAAATGCATCATCAATTCCAGCTGGTAATCACTGTCATCAAAGCTTAAGACAAGGTCATGAACACATCAAAAGGTTGATCATGGACACGTATACGTGTATAACGTAAAGTACATGATAATTGAATTTTAATAATGTCGGTCCATAATCTAATAATAAAGTCTTATTATAAAATTTTTAAAATAAATATTAAATTCTCAAGACAAAAAAAAAAAAAAAAAAAAAAATTTCATGATTCCTGGTTTGCCGTTAAAGTCCACGTCAACACTTTGTTCATGGAGAGAGAGAGTCCCAAAGAGGAGCGCATTCGGCATTCACACACTGTTCATCTACAATTCGACGATCTTCTTCTTCTTCTTCTTCTTCTTCTTCTTCTTTCAGAACACCCTTCTCCTACGTCTCTGAAACTACGTGTCGTTTTAGAAGATCCAGCTCAACTGCGACTAACTCTTGGCGGTTAAACTCCACCCGAACCAGACGGGACACGTTCGTCGTCGTCGTCGTCACGCACTTTATCCACCTCCACCAAACTCTTAACTATTTAATTCTCGGAAATCTCCGCCACCGTTGCAGAGCCACCATCGCAGCCGTTGATTTTCAGCTGGTTGTAAAAAATGGAGAATCCGACGATTTTCAGAGGCAGTTATCTAAATGGAGCTTACCAGCCTCCCCTATCTTCTTCTTCTCGCGCCGATGTCAATTACAGGTCCCATCTCAATCTATCAAATTGGGTTTTCTTTGTTTTTAATTACCCTGAAATTCGTTTCTTTAATTCTGATGATGTGAGAGTAAAAATCGAATCTTTGAAATGTCTTGTGGGTTTATTTGGCGGTAATTGTCACTTAATTGTTATAAAATTAAGGAATTTATAGGGATCTATTTGCGATTGCTGGTGTAAGATTCCATGTTTAAGGTTTTTGGGCCCAGAATCATTAAACAAATGAGGAAGCCTTTTTAAGATCTATGAAAAGGGTCCTCTTTAATATTACCAATACTATATCAAGTGGAAGATTAGGTTTCCCAGAACGAGATTGAAAGGTCTTGCAGTTATTGATGAAGGAAACTAAGATCAAACTGTCTCCATCAGTCTCTTTTGGGAGTTGGGAAACAGTGGGATGCAAACATTTATAACTAGACTCACTACATAAACTCTGTTCCAGTGACCAAACCAATAAAGAGATCTAATATATATGCCTTGCTGTTCGTAACAAAATCGAATTAGTCAGAACTCAGAAGTGCTAAGAGTAACAAATTTATGTTCCTGACCCAAACATTTATCTCCTGCTTTCCAAACTCTGTGATTCTCGGTTTAGTTGTTTTTTATTTTGGGTTGAATTTGCAGAACTTATTATATGAAAATGGTTTTTTCTTCATGCAGCTGTGGTGCTTGTGGTTATGAGCTAAACCTGAGCTCTAATAACCGGAACACATCTTTGATTGGCTCTAATAAGTACGGGAAATCTATAAAGAGAGGGATCATATCGTTCTTTTACATTGATGAGAGCAGATTTAGTCAGGTTGATGAACTTCAGTGTAAGCCCCATTTCTCTAGGCGTTCTTGGGGTCTGTTCAGCCGGAGAACTAAACTTCTTTGTCGCAAGTGCAGTAACCATATAGGAAATGCTTATGATGATTTTACTTCTCCGGCTTCGTACCCACTCGTATCAGATGGATCAGATTCTTCATCCTCAGGCCGTCAAATTTCTAAATGCAGAAAATATGATGTTAGAATTCGCTCTTTGCAGCCCTCGAATTCTGAAGAATGCGGCCCTTCGTTTTTAGATTGACATCCTTGAGCAAATCTATTTTGTTTTCCCTCATGCTGAAGAAGTATCTGCAGCAGCAGCCAAATATTTACTTCTGCAACAATCTTTGTAAGGTGTTCTCTGTGTTTGATTGTATCTGTTTTCTGCTTGCCCTTGCTTATTTAGAAACTTGTATATAACAATTTTCAGTATTGGAAGAGTCAATGGCGTGGAATTTTGAAGTGATTTGAATGAGTAAAGTTGATTTTCACTTTTATTTTACCAATGACCTCGTGCAATACTTTTACTCGTACACTACTCTTCCTCTCGCTTCGATCCGCCGGAAAAATTTCCCAAATTCTATCAGCAAAACAGAAGAGTCAATGGCGTGGAATTTTGAAATGATTTGAATGTGTTTATTTTCACTTTTATTTTACCAATGACCTTGTGCAATACTTTCACTCGTGCACTCCTCCTCTAACACAAGGTGAAGGTTTGAATTGTGACCCTAGCTAGCAGCTGAGTGCTTAAGTGGCTAGGTGAAATTGAGGAATTGGGTTCAAAAGTTATAGATCTTAGTTCATATTCTGTAAAAAGTAACTGAATGTTTGCTCATATTCTTAAACGGTTTACTTTTTTTTTTTGCTTCCTTTCTGAGAAATGAAGTGGGAATATGATTGCTTCAGTAGATACAAGGTTGTCATGATTCGAGGGTGGTAAAATCTCAGATTTCCCTTCTCTAATGAACTAGGTTACTAGAACAAAACGAGAACAAGAAAACACCAGTCATTTCCGAATTTATCAGTATAATATGTATGTTCAAATCCAACTGGATCACGACATCCTACTCTGCAAGTTCAAGTTACCCATAAGATATTCACACGTTCTTGGTCTATCTTGTTGCCCCGTTTTCAACTTGTTTGAATATATGACCAAAAAAAAAAACTTGTTTGAATATGTACTTCGACTAACGCCTAAACAACAAAGATTTCGACATAAATAAATGCCGCCTAGAAATACAAATGAAGTAAATTGCACGATTCATTACACTATATAAACCAAACACACTTTAGTTCTCATCTCCATCTTTTGGTACGTATTTCTCCACCATGGGGTACTCTAAAGTTATTATTTCTCTGTTCTGCTCCTATATGCTTATATTGCATATTACCAGTAGTTCTGTGATCCCTACCTTGGCTTTGAAAGACTGTGAGTTTCCTGCCATCTTCAACTTCGGAGACTCAAATTCAGATACTGGTGGACTAGCCGCATCCCTTCTACCACCAACCACACCTTATGGAGAGACCTATTTCCATATGCCGGCCGGAAGATTCTCTGATGGAAGACTCATCATCGATTTCCTTGGTATGTATGTTTTTCTTACCTTCATTGTAAATTAACATGCATAGTTTATGTCATATGCAAAGGTTCAGAGAGAGTTCTTCCTGGTTGACTATTCAAACTTATATGATTGTACAAGGAAATACTGCTTTTTCTCGAGGTTGAATAAGCAAACTTCGTAGACAAAGTGGTAAGCCCGAGATGGTTTGTAGACACTCATTTCTTGATGATTTTGCACTGCACTTTTTATGTGTAAACATAATGAGGACAGAAAGTATTGTTGGGATATATATCACTGGATATGGTTGAAGAGATTATCCACAGCTAGCTCCTTGGATGAAAGGCTCTTCCCATGATGTAGGCATGTTGAAATAATTATTGCTTGCATTAGAATAAATTGTTTATTATAGAATAGATATTAACGGCGGCGGTGGACTTCGCGCGCAGACGTTTACTTTGCCTCCTTTGACTCAATTATTGATTAGACTTTGTCTTTCGTCATTTCAGTTTTATCAGACACTGTATAATGCATTGTTTAGATACCAGATGTATTTTGTACGGTATTGATGACACTATCTTGTGGTTCAGCAAAGAGTCTTGGTCACCCTTATCTAAGCGCATATCTGGATTCTCTCGGGACAAATTTCTCGTATGGTGCAAATTTTGCAACTGCAGCTTCCACTATCAGACTCCCAGATCTCATTATACCAGCCGGTGGATTTAGTCCCTTCTACCTTGATATTCAATATATGCAGTTCCTGCAACTAAAATCCAGATCACAACTCATAAGGCATCGAGGTAAAGTACTGAAGAATGTCAATATCTAGGAATCACATTTACTAATCACATTACTCGTCACTTCATTAAGATAAATCCCACTTTTACTAGGAAGGTGACCCCTTTTTACTTTTGTAGGGGGAATATTTGCAAGTTTAATGCCCAAGGAGGAGTACTTCTCCAAAGCTTTATACACATTCGACATTGGCCAGAATGATCTTGGCGAGGGATTTTTCGGTAACCTGACTATACAGGAAGTAAATGCATCTGTTCCTGATATAATCACTGGTTTCTCAACTAATATCAAGGTAATCATTAGCATTTACCAAATACCAAAGCTTGTCAATTTACCCCACAAAATTAATTTCTTTTGCTGAAGGCCATGTGTTTGATTTTAAATTTCTTAAAGGACAAGCAACAATATAATCACGTGTTGGGTTGAAGTTGATTCGATTCTTCTGTTGTAATGATTGTTGTTGGTTGTGAATTTGTGATGATGTAGAAAATATATGATTTGGGAGCAAGATCATTATGGATCCACAATACGGGGCCGATTGGCTGTCTCCCTTACATTGTGGCAAACTTCCCGTCAGCTGAGAAAGATGAGATTGGCTGTGCAAAGGCTTACAATGAAGTAGCTAAACATTTTAACCACGAGCTGAAGCAGGCCATAGTTCAACTCAGGAAGGATCTTCCTTTGGCTGCATTCACTTATGTAGATGTGTATTCTGTCAAATACTCTCTTTTCAAGGAACCCGAAAAGTATGGTAAGTCGATATCTAATTGAGCATTATAAATCCTCATTACATTTTAAATTTCACGGATTCAAATTCCCTGATGAATTCTTTACGTCTTCTTGCTGTGTTTATCATCTACAACTACAATTAGCGGCTGCAGCGCTATTGAGTAACTTGATAGTTAGCTTCTGAGTACGAAATGCAAACCAACCTCGCTTTTGAGTGATCATATATTATGAGAGAGTTTGAATAGCCTACTTTTGAAACCCGTTGTTAATAAATCATGTTATTTGCTAAAACATAAAGAAATCCAAAATCATTTAGTTTTTCACTTGTATTGATCAATTGCTGGCAATTTTTGCAGGATTTGAGCTCCCACTTGTTGCTTGTTGTGGCTCCGGTGGTAAGTACAACTATAACGCCACTGCTGGATGTGGAGCAATAATTACAGTCAATGGAAGCCAAATCCTTGTTGGTTCATGCAAAAACCCCTCAATTAGAGTGAACTGGGATGGTATTCATTACACCGAGGCAGCTGCGAAATTTGTTTTTGATAAAATTTCAACTGGAGCGTATTCAGATCCACCTCTTCCCTTGAAACAAGCATGTCACAGGAGTTGAACTAAAGAAGAACTTGGTGAAATAATGAACTTCCTCTTCTAGATTACTTGTTGCAGGAGTTCGAACTAATGAAAATAAATAATCTTTCACAACAAATCGATAATTCTGGCTGTCTCAATAATCAATATAGTCGATAATTCCGAGTGTTTGGTTTTCACTTTTCAATAAGAAGTGAAAATAGTTCACATCTGTTACCATGTTCAATTTACCATTCCCTCTGCAATTAAATCATTTGTTGAAACCAACTTTTCTATCCTACTCTCCGAACTCCTTCCTGTCTCTTTACTATGAAACCTGCATATTGGTCTCTACAGCTCTAATTTGATCTGTTCCGTAGTCATAATGCTGCATGTTTTCCCAGAAAGCTTACTTATTGTGAAACCGAGAAATAATAAGAGGAGCATTACATAAAGAATTTCAGATTTAAGGTTTCTGTAATATTTTAATAGTAAAGGTATCCTTAAATGGAGTCAGAAAGCATGAAGGAATGTGCAGAAGCATTCCTCTGAATGCAACTGACCTATCTCAGTTAAATTTCAAGTAATTCCTTAATTTGTTCATCATCGTCATCTTGCCATTCATTCAACTTGATTTCTGAAAACTGTTCAAAAACAACAAACCAAGAGAAATTTACAACCACCAAAAACTAAACCAGAGAGATCGAACATGTTCAAAGCAATAAACTTTCACATTCCGAGCCAAAGTAACCAAAATCACCCGCGCTTGTGACGATTCGGGGCATCAGAATTTACAGATCGTTCTAATAGCAGAGAAAGAATCTGCCAATGAAACCCAAAATGAACCAAAAAGATTAGACCAAACACCAAAAGGAACACTGATTTCCCAGCAAGAAACAAAAACCCAGAAAAACCCATTTCGCCAAAACCCCAACAATTTTTGAAGCCAATGAATAATCGGCGTCATCATCAAACAATTTCCACTTGGAGTCTACGAAGCTCAGCACGCTCTCTGTCTGTCTCGACTTGCAGAGACAAAAGAAACAGAAGGAACAGCATATCCCTTTCGTCTTCTCCCTCTCTCCACCTCTCTCTCTCTCTCTCACTCTATCTTCCTGCAGATCAAAGAAGCAAACACGCAGAGGTAAATCAACACCACTCGGCGCGAAAGGTTGCGGACACCATCGAATGGCCAGGCTGTAAATTATTCCAGCACCCGCAATATAAAACAAACACAGCTTGGTTCTCATCTGCATCTTTTGATGAGAAATCCACCATACAGTACTCTCCTGAAGTTATTATTTCTCTGTTCTGCTCCTATATGCTTATATTGCATATTACCAGTAGTACTCACCCTACCTTGGCTTTGGAAGACTAAGAGTTTCCTGTGGCTTTAATTGGTCGTAATTGTTACTTTTTTTTTTTTTTTTTTTTTTATAAGTACACCGAATTCACCGTTGTGGTTAATACTCTATCTTAAAATTAGAAAGTAAGAAACAAAAGTGCGAACCTAACTAAAAATGCGCTGCATGAAAACATTTCCTAAGGGGTAATATGTACATATAACTGTAGAGTAGAAGCGAGAAAAAATGTCCTCGCTTCGTATCTGACTACACCTTCACCAACACAATAGATGCACATGACAGAGATAACAACCCAGTTAATAAGATAGCAACCACAACGATAAAGTAGCCACAGCAACAGGGGAATACTTCGATGTAGTCACTCTAGAGGTTGGCAAAGTCATAATTGGGAAGATCCACAATTATCTAACCCAAGTACCAGATATCATCAGAGGTCCTCTTTAAAACTGTCGTAGACCAATACTACCACATTAGAAAGAAGAAAAGGAATTAAGAAACAAAACCCTGAGCTTTATGGCGTCTTCAATTGTAGGAGTAGGGGATGGCCCATTGGTACGGTAACATGAAATCACTACAACACCAAATTTCACAATAGAGCAATACCAACCTCCACCAGCAATGAGGTCAAACAAGCAGCAATATGAGTCAAAACAAGCATAACAATAACTTGTTTCATTGTTAATATTGTTACTTAAATTGTTATAAAATGAAGGAATTTATAGGATCTATTTGCGATTGCTGGTGTAAGATTCGATGTTTTAAGGTTTTTGGGCCCATAAACGTTAAACAAATGAGGTAGCCCTATTAAGATCTGTGAAACGGGTCCTCTTTAAATCTTTAATATTATCAAAACTATTTTAAATGGCAGAAGAGGTTTCCCAGAAAGTTGGCAAGATGGTAACATCACCACGAGATAAATTGAAATTTTGACCAAGGTTTCAAATTTCTCCGAAACTGTTGAAATTTCTGTTGAAATTTCCGTAATTTTGAAGTACCGAAACAATATTCATATGCTATATCATTTATGTCAGGAGTTTCCCGAAATTTTTCTAAATTTTCCGTACATTTTCACGAAATTCTTAATTTCTGAAATATCTAAACACATAATATATATTAAAAAATTCACACCGAAATTTTGTCCGAAATTTCTCTAAAATTTATGTGAAATTTTTATGTCACCTACAATGAATTTTTTACTTCATACTTTCATGAAGAAAATAAGAAATTTTGATTTTGATGAAGTACGAAAGGGAACAACACATGGGTATTGCATGTGGAAAAGGAACAACACATACACATACAATACCCATGAAAGGGAACAACACATACACATACAATACCCATGTGATGAAGTACGAAAATCATTTCCAAAATTCATGTACTTAGGAGCAGTACTGTATGATACTAAATAAAAGCAGTTCAACCAATTATATCGAACCACATCGTAGTAGCTTTTATATTCCTTTTGTTGTACTTGTTCATTTTCATTCACGGGGTTTTGGTTTTACGTGCCCCGCCCCGTTGTAATTTTCTAATTATATAAAAAAGTAAATCATGTTAACATTATCTGTTTGAACCCAAAATGAGCATTTTGGCCTGACAAGTCGTGTCTTGGAGAAATTGAGCCAATGTCAGCGGCTTAAGCTATATATTGTCGACAAATTCGAAATATATTATTTAGAGGCTAAATAAAGCCTACCTGCAGAATTATGGAAGATTATGCAAGCTGCAAGAAAAGGCACGCCCATGCGAATATTCATACTCCATTCAATTAAGGAATATGGCATGCACTTAGGGAAACATTCAACTACATTTCATGGTGGCCAACATTGAAAAACCTATCATGATTCCATTAGTGCTTAATTGGAAAACCTACCATAATTCCATTAAACCTAACATGATTGACGCGCTTTTGGGAAGCGCATAATTTAACCCTGAAATATCGTTAGTAGTATAAGCAAATAGGGATCGTTCTATTCCGGGGATTGAGGGTACACCTGTCATTTTCAAACAATTAAACAATTAAAATTAAAACAAAGTATAATATTCACAAAGATATTCACAAGTATAAACATTATTTACGAAAAAGGGGGGATTTTGTTTTTGGTTTTTTCGAAAATAAAACTAAGTTAACAAAATAATTAAAATGCAAAAACATAAAAATACAAATGGAGTGAGAGAACAAAGATCAAAAACCGAAACATATGATTAAAATTGATTCAAACCCTAATATTGTTCATCTAAGTCATGAGAGAGGAGTTGATCATGTGAATCATTCGAAAGCAAATGAATTCCCATTTTTTTACTTTTCAATGCTAATTAACCTAAGCGAAAGCACCTAGATTAATCCTATTAAACATGCAATCAAACCCTAGAAAGCTAGTCAATCATGTCATGTTTAACGCATTACACATAGAGAAAGGCTATCAACTCAAGTGTACAACTTAGTATGGAAAAGTCCACCTAATTGCAATTCTCTTTAATTAAATTCGGTCTTTGCACAAAACCTTTACTACTTTGATTCAAGTTTACACAAAACGAAAAGTCGATTTCATGTTCTTAAACCTAGCACCATTCATATCAAAACCCTACGTGTTTGCAACCACATAAGATTAAAATACAAAAGTTATCTATAACGCAAATTTAATTAAACAAACTCACATAAGCAACTCTCGAATCACAATATATGAATCTGAAAATTCTCAATTAATCATAAAGCAACATAAAAATCAACATATAGAAATCACAACTTTATCTCAAAACATATAAACGGGCTTTTAAACTTTGCCCTTAACATTATTTGTTAACTAGAATTCATAGTTCTACAAATCTAAACAAAGAAAACCAAAAGAAATTACAAGGAAAAAGATAGAATTACACCATGAAGGGAGTGGATGATGAGGAGCTTGAGACATTGATCTTGAATCTTTAAAGCAAGACTTCACTATCACGGCACAAGGTGGATGATGACGGCTAGGAGGCTTCATGGCTTCTTCTTCTCTTCTTCTCTTTGCTTAAAAATGCAGAAACTTAAAACTAGAGAATGGAGAGAAAAATGGAAAGGAAATGGAGAGACAAAGAAGATGAGATGGATGAAGGAAGATGTTTTAGAATGAGAGGAGAAGGTGTTTATATAGGGAAGAAAAAGAAGAGTGAAATGATGAGTGGAAGAAAAATAATGAAAGTGGAGTATGAAAGTGATTTGTAGAATATGGAAAAGAAAGAGAAATGATGAAATGAAAGCAAAGCATGAAGGTGCAGCAACATGGAAGTGATGATGATCTATTAAAGAGATTGAAGAAAAAATATATCCAAGGAAAAGAGAAAAGCATCTAGCTTTCTTCATGTGGGTGGGAAACATGAATATGTGGTGTTGAGCTGTTTTCAGGTCAGTTTCTGCCCCTTTATTCCTTCAATTATTTCTCCATCAAAACTTCATATTGGGCCTCTGATTTCTTCATATCAAATATTCCTCTATGAGTGTAGATCATCCTGACAAATTTTCAGAGCTTCAATCCATGTGGTTGGGCCGGAAATGCTGCTGGACCTCTTACAGGTCCAGTTTTCCGGTTTTGCTTCTGTAGAAAATTGGGCTGATTGTTTGAAGGCCTTCCACTCATATTTTGCTCTGGTACTCTTCATAAGAAATGATCCTTTGGGTGTCTAGAATGGATCTGGAAGGTTTCAGCTCATTTGAAGTTCATTTGGTCAGGCGGCCGCTCCTTCTTCTTTGCTTGGCTTGGTTTCTCCGAGCCGGAGTAGGAATATGTGTAAAATTGATCTTTTAGTACATTTCCATTTTTCTCCATCATTTCCAGGTAATTATGGACCTAACGCTCATTTCACCTTCATCTACTCCAATGTACCTAAAAATAGAAATTGAATTAAAAATCGATTCAGTTAAGGAATTAACTAAGCAAAATGTGAGGAATTAACTATTAAAATATCACATTAAAATGCTCCTATCAATGATTCCATAAGTGCTTAACCCATAATGATTTGTTTAAGGCCAACCACTATGGTTTGGTAGCCTATATATAGAGGTTACAACGAAGAAACAGCACACACACAATTCATCAATTAATCTCTACGATTATCCAAACCTCTTCAGAGAAACCCTTCTCCTTCTCTTACCGGTGACCACACTCCAGTCCCAGAATCCTTAGGAGCTGACTGTCAGTGCCACCAAACCCTCTATCAACGTGCTTCGGTCCTAGTCTCCTCGGGAGAGGACTGTAGTACCGCGACCACAACGGTTACAGAACCAGCCAAGTAAGGGTAACGCCCTCGCAAACCAGCCAAACTAAAGTCACACTTTAGCAAGTTCTCCTCACTTCCCAGTGATTTTCGCTCTGCTCTATCTATGACGTCGAGTATCAATTGTGTGATTTTGAAGAAGCTTAGCAGAAGTCCTCACCACGAGGCACAAAGATTCCCGCCATGAGGTTGGTGCTCTCCTCGTCCACAATCGTTCAAAAGAAGTCAAGTCAAGGGACTCTCCCAACAACCGCACCAGAACGGTGCTGGCACGTCCACGCAGAAAAGAGACTGTTGACTAGCTACAACAAAACTGGAGCCAAACATTTTGGCACGCCCAGTGGGACTACACCAGAGTCTTTTTGTATTCACCATCATTGGGATGCCAGGGGAAAATCTTTACCAAAGGAAATTCCTAAAGTGAAAAGATGGTCAATAGCACCATTGAGGCTGACAAGCTCGCTCCGCTTCCCATCCTAGATTATGCAAGTTTCGAAGAAAAGGTCATAATACTAGGGGGCAATAGTGAAAGATATGGAAAAGAGATGGAATGGAAGATTGCAAGTATTGACCGCCAAATTCGGTGGAACACTCAGCAGAGCAAGGCGCTATATGATCAACTCTTTGTGATCGTCATTGGCAGGGACAAACATGTCACTTCTCACAAAATAACCGCAGCGAGTTTCTCAATCTTCAGCAAGTTTAAGTGTAAAAAGGCTGTTTCCGAGATTGAATTGTCTATAAGAGGCAATCAATCTAAAGGTGAAAACCTTCGTCTAGATCAGTCTGTTACAGGAGAAGAAATCAGCTTGCCCACTGGTAAATCACAGCCTTGCACAAAGGCTGCATATGGATAAGAGGATTAACAAGATTATTCTTCTGACAAGAAAATTTTCTCTGAACAAATAGCTGATTTCTCCACTGATTAAGTCAAATACGTGGCTACTGGTCAGATGCATGGGGGGTAAGATATGGCCCATGGTCATCCCTTTGATAAAAAGAAGCAAGTTCATGATCAATTCAATTGTGACTCTACTACTGGACGTCATCATGATCATGCAAAGGGTCAAGAGCATGGTCAGTTTGACCCACTCAATTATCAATCAAGATGGAATATGGTGGCTGGACGTCATCATGATCATGCAAAGGGTCAAGGGAAGGGCCCACCTTACTATCATCAATTTAGCCTTGGCCATGTTGGACGTCATGGTGGAGTTAATCAATTAAGCCATGACCAACTTAATTATCAATTAAGTTGTGGTCTACAGAAGCCAATATGTGGCTTTATTAATAAATTCAACTTGAAGTTCTTCATATATTCTTCAAGGCCAAGCGGTGGCTTTGGTATATGGGGGAGACACATCTACAACCCATGTTGCAAGAATGGCCAAAGTAATTATTCTAGTGGCCAATTTGTCCTTCGCGAATGTAAATTCAAGTATCATCAATACAAGTTAATTCTTGTATACAATTATCCACTCTAAATTTCCTGCAAAAGAAATTTGTTTATGATACTAAACAGTCCATAGAGGCATCTCAATATGATGCCTGGAAGGAAAATAGAGGCAAACAAATATTTGATATGCCTATTTTTGAAGAAGAGATCGATTCACCACTCTTTGGTGACTCTGAATATGATCTCGATGCGGAGCCAATATCTGATGAGTATGATGATAATTATAATTTGATTATTGGTTCCAAAACTCATATGCAGGAGTACAAGTCCTTTGAAGCTCTTGATATGGAGAATTTAGACCAGCAAGTGGTCGTCTATAATGGCCAATCTGTGGCTAATTCTACAAAGACCATGGTCTATGACATGGTCGTTGGCGACAAAGCCGATCTCGGTACACCATCATCTCCAAAATTGCAATTGAAGATCATGCTTCGCCAACCAACAAGGATACTTGGGGGGCAAGATTACCCCTCTCACAAGCCAAATTCCTCCAAATTCTTCAACGCGAAATATCTTTATTCTTTTCTTACAAGCTCTCACAGGAGGGATTTTTACCCTACAAATTTTGATACGTCGGAGCTTGGAGTGAAGCATAGGTGGCCTCCCTCGTGATCTTGTATAGTCTAGTATCCCTGGAAAGTTTACATATCAGTTACCCACTTGCAACAACCCATATCGATCCCATCACTTAATTTTTGTTTCTCCTTGTTCTTTTCTTTCCTGAGGCGGCGAATGGTGGAAACACTTATTTATTTCTGGCACCGTTGCCGGGGATTGAAAAATCTCCATGTAAATCACACCACTATTAAGAAGTTGAGGTTGGTAAGGGGTTGTGAATCATAACGGAATAGGTGAAGTCTCTTTTGTTAATATTGGCCTAAACTCCTTATTGGTGCCTAGTTCAGGTTCCTTAAGGTTAAGGGCGACTTTTATTAACACTTGTTGAACTGTCTTCACACTTATGACCTTTCTCATCTTAGTAAGTATAGCCTATATGAAATGGTGTCTAGAAAGGAGACAACTTTCATGACAGGTTCTTGAATCTAGAAGTGCGTGCAAATGAGCCTAAACCACTATGTGGGAGTAGCTCATGCCAAAATGGATTCTGCCTCTCTTGTTCGCCCTCCCCCACCTGACTATTTTTGTAAGGTTGCCTAAAGGATTTGAACGAAAATTTGTATCTAGGCGATTATACTTGGGGCGCATGTCTAAACCTTGATTCACAATGTCTTATTGAATTTAGCTACTTATTCAATTCATCATTTAAACACACCATGATTCCATTAGTGCGATCCAAAAATTATTGAGGAGTCGAAACACTGAGGCAGAATAGATCCAAAAAGCCAGCGAAGTTTTGGCGAGGAATATTTTCACCAAGCTCAAAGAGATTCCTCCTCACTCGGATCTGCCTTGAGAAGATTTCTCCTTACTCTGATATATCTTGAGAAGATTTCTCCTTAAAGAATTTCTGGAGAAGCTATCATTTTGGAGGCCTCTCCTGTTTGTTCGCGAAGCATCCCAAAGGTCCACAGGCGTCACAGAAATAGTTGAGCAAAACACTTTGGAGCACAGCGAAATCCGCCTCCTAAACTTCGCAAAAGATCCACCACAAAAAGTAGTTGCATGAAGTCTGCAAATGGAGTACAGACAAGAGGTAAATTGCGAGCTAAATGAGCCCGCGAGAAGTATCAAGAACTTACTATATCTTGATTTGTGGCTGAGATATTTTTAGAGATTAATTTATTAGCCGATTTCTTCACATAAGACATGCAGCTCGGAGGAGTCGTACATGGTTTCTTCACATAAGACATGGGGGGAAATTCTAGTATTCTTACACTCCCGAAGCCCATTCATGAAGGCCTGTTTTTGAGGCCCATAATCGTTTCTTCGCTACACCTAGCAACACTAGGGGGGCAACACTACACTATACTAAGCCGAGTCAGCGGCTTCGAATCGAAATTTTTTTTTAGCTTTGTCTCTTCTCTCACAGAGAAAACACGTCGCGGGAAAATAGGGTCGAGGTGTGGATTTTCTCAAAACCTTCACCGCAAGGCTCTTTTTGACGCGGAGCATATTTTAAAGTTCATATTATTTTCAAAGCTCCTAAATATACAACTATGGAGGCCTATATTTGGGGGCCTTGCGAGACACAATTATTGGCTCATCACAGATTATTGTATTCATAAAGTGGCTTTGCGGCCAAAAGCAGTACATTCATTACAAAGCCAAAGGTGGCTAAAATACAAAACAGGAATCTTCAAATATCTTCTGAATCTTTCTTCAAATGGAAGCAGTTGAGGAACCAAACATCAGTTTGAGCCACGCCATTATCCCAAGGAGGGGCAAACTTCAGGGAAGGAAAAAGAAGAGAAAAAAGAAGAGGAATGGCCGAACGGAGCCCCCGCGCTCCCTTCAAATGGGAGCGGCAGAGGAACCCAACATAGGCTTGGCCAACGCCATTATCCATGAGAAAGGGAGACTCCAGTGAAAGAAAAAGGAGCCTCCAAGCCCCCTCAATTGGAAGCAGCAATGGAATCCAACGTTCGGTTGAGTCGCGCCATTATCTCCAGGAGGGGCAGAGAGTGAAGGAACCGAATATCAGCTTGAGTCTCTGCACCCCCTTTAGCCTTGGTAACCACCATTAGTTGGACGTGAAGTATGAGAACAGCCATTCTGCAGCTTGAACTCATTCCTTCAAAGAGTCCATCCCTTCTCATCCCTCCAAGATTCTGCCAAGAAGAGAGAGGGGGAGAAGGAGGTGATAACCAAAGCCCCTTCCATCTGGAGACACAACACGGGTCGGGTTCAGAAGGAAGGAAACAGAGGAGGAAAGATAAACCACAAAGTGGCCTTCCTCCCTTTCCCCGTTTAGCTCCGCGTGTGGGATTCTAACAAAGATGATATTGCATGACTGAAGACCTCACACTAATGGAGCTCCACATGCTTTTTTACCCCTGAAATACATTCCATCTAGGCTGTCAAAGGTAAAAAAACACGGGGTTGCTTGAGATTAAGCCATAAGTCCTAGTCCAGGCTTGAGATTTCGACATAAGGCCTAAAGTCAAGAGGCTGAGAATGGTTTCATGAGGCGAAAGTTTGTGAAGAAGGAGAAAAAGAAGCAAAGATTGAAAGGCCATTGTTGAGAATCTGAAACTCAGAGGAAGGTTTTTGGCGTGAACATTCCCATCCCCAGAATGCACCTATTTATAGGAACAAGGCACTTAAATCTCCACCCTTGAATGGAAAGTCGAAGAGTCAAACTAAGTGTCAGTAAATCTTAATTAAAGTTTCCCAAAATCTCGGAAAAGAAGGGATTATTGGCACGTGGGGGAACCGAACGGTTTTTGAGGAGGTAACTGTTCCATTTTCAATATTATCTTCTCACAACCGTTTTCAACAGTTAGTTAATGCGAAGAGGTGAGTCAATTCTTCGGAGGCAGCCAATGGAACGTTCAGTTGGGCTTCTTCCGCGCTGAGCTCGTCATTCACATGGGCCAAACGAGCTTGGAGATGTCGGATCTGGGCTTCTAAGTCTAACTTATGGAGCCTTATCTCCCCCATGCGAGTGGCCCGATCATTCAAGGTGCTGCGAAGAGTCTCCATCTGACTAGCGAGGTTATTCCGTACCAAGTGAGCTCGAGCCTCCACTGTAGATTGGCAAGCGCGGGCCATATCAAGGTCTTTCAACAGTTTCTGTATAGTATCGAGCTGAGTTGGATTGACCGCACGCTCTCGGCGAAGGAACACAATGGCTTCCTAGATCCTGGGGAGTTTTTCAGGCCCCAGCCGCCGCTGTCCCAAAAGGTTTCGAAGCTCTGTCCTCGCTAGTTCAGCAGCGGTGAAGAGATGGCATTGCACCTTTCCCTACAACCGCAGGGCCAGCGTAGTGGCCTGATGTTTTTAATTAAACATGATTAAAACCCATGCGGTTTTAGATGCTAAAGTTGCAGCAAGTATGGTGGGTTCACTTGGTCACATGTCATGATGTCGATAGCCATGATTCAATCATCCTCTTCAGCATAAGATTCGCAAAGGATTAAATGACAGCAAACAGTTGGCTATTCTGCACCCTATTTCGCCAAGTACTGTAGCCTTGATCAAACTTGATCTAGCCAGCGAAGCGGTTTCAACACCTACATTTGAGAAAATCAACAGAGAGCCAGCAAACAAGGCAAATACTTGCTGCTATACACATGGCAAAGCTATCACCAAGGAAGAGAAAGATCCTCATTCGCGATCAAAAGTAGTCTCCTTCACATCGGGGGCACGCTAAAGTTCTGATCTCCTACAACCTGCCCAAGTTTCGCCAATTCACTGCATACCAGACATCAGATACATGGGGGGCAATAAAGTTGGCAAAGAAAGCGTCAATTCATGACAAAGACAATTCAGATTGTGGCATTCAAGCTTTATGAGCTATTTAGAGGCCTATATGGAATCAGTCAAGTAATTTCAGTCAAGCCAATACAAGTGGCTTTGGAGCAACGACATTATAAGAGCAGTGCTGATTCAAGACCTCTTCAGTCAAGATGAAGATCCTTGACTTCGAGGTATGGGGGGCAATGTTTGAACCCAAAATAAGCATTTTGGCATGACAAGGCCTGTCTTGGAGAAATTGAGCCCATGTCAGTGGCTCAAGCTATATATTGTCGACAAGTTAGAAATATATTATTTAGAGGCTAAATAAAGCCTACCTGCAGAATTATGGAAGATTATGCAAGCTGCAAGAAAAGGCACGCCCATGCGAATATTCATACTCCATTCAATTAAGGAATATGGCATGCACTTAGGGAAACATTCAACTACATTTCATGGTGGCCAACATTGAAAAACCTATCATGATTCCATTAGTGCTTAATTGGAAAACCTACCATAATTCCATTAAACCTACCATGATTCCATAAGTGCTTAACCCATAATGATTTGTTTAAGGCCAACCACTATGGTTTGGTAGCCTATATATAGAGGTTACGACGAAGAAACAGCACACACACAATTCATCAATTAATTTCTACGATTATCCAAGCCTCTCCAGAGCAGCCCCTCTCCTTCTGTTATCGGTGACCACACTCTAGTCCCAGAATCCTCAGGAGTCGACTGTCAGTGCCACCAAACCCTCTGTCAACGTGCTTCGGTCCTAGTATCCTCGGGAGCCGACTGTAGTACCACGACCACAACGGTTACGGAAGCAGCCAAGCAAGGGTAACGCCCTCGCAAACCAGCCAAGCTAAAGTCACGCTTTAGCAAGTTTTCCCCACTTCCTAGTGATTTTCACTCTACTCGATCTACGATGTCGAGTATCGATTGTGTGATTTGAAGAAGCTTAGCAGAAGTCCTCACCACGAGGCACAAAGAATCCCGCGACGAGATTGGTGCGCTCCTCGTCCACAATCGCTCAAAAGACGTCAGGTCAAGGGACACCCCCGACGACTGCACCCAAACGGCGCTGGCACGCCCATGCAGAAAAGAGACTGTTGACCAGCTGCAACAAAACTGGAGCCAAACATTATCAATATACAACACATTATCAATACACATAGATAAAAACACTAGTTTAGCAATCTACTACAGTACTAATTAATTACTCGTTCATAAAAAAGATCATAATTCTATTATAAATGTATAATTTTAGAGAGGTTACATTGTAAATAGGTTTATTATAGGTTAGTTTAGTCCATGTAAAAGTGTCATTCAAAACTATCATTTTATAAATGCAATTAATTTGATTTCGTTATTTTTAACCGAAATTTCCACCGAAATCGAAACTTTCTCCTAAATTTCCTTAAATTTGAAGTACCGAAATCGAAACTGAAACCGAAATTTGAAACCTTTATTTTGACAATAACCATTTCTATATGTCATGATAATATCTAATGGTCCTCCACTTTGTTTGTCATAGAAGGTATACTTTTACACGTAACTAATTTAAATAAGTTAAACTACATTAGTAGGCATGTAAGTATTTTGTGGAATCTAAATAATCAAAATTGGAAATCAATCAATTTGACATTACCTATCTATTTATAGTATATTAATAGGTATTGTGTAAAAAAAATTAACTCGATTCGCCGTTATTTCGACATTAAATAAAGTGGTCAACCATTTATACGATTCTTCTTTCCTAAGGGGAGCTGAATCATGAAGAGATAAATTTTCTAAAATTTTTATATTAGGTTATATAGCCCACACCCACGATAAAGTAAGAGCTGACAGATTGAAAAAATAAGTTGCGAGTGAGTGAGCGGTTGTGAGCATTTTAGTTTTATGTAGTATTTAGGGTTGACTTAGTAGATCGAGATCCAAATAACGACGAAAATAGCTGAAATTTTGTCCATGATCATTTCTTCTTATCATGATAACATCCAACGATCGATTTTGATAAAGTCTTTTTCCTCCACATTGTTGCTCATGGAATGTATACTTTTTTATACAACTAATAAACAAGTTAGACTACAGTAATAGACATATAAAAATTTTGTACGATCCAAACAACTGAGGAAATTGATGAATTTGACATTACCCATCTTTCTAATGTATTAATAGGTACTATGTAAAAAAATTAACCCGATCCGCCGACATTTCGACATTAAATAAAAACTAACCCTTTATATCGAAATGGCGACGAACAAGACTAAATTGTTTACTCACAAACATTGTGGGAGAATGGTTCACTGACACACACTTGTCTGTACAATCTCTATTTACTCATGTATAATAATTCGTCAAATTTTGTTATTCTTACGAAATTCTAAATTAACATTTCAGTCTTCATATGTATATTTCTTTCATCTAAAAAATTCATCTTTCATTAGTGAAATTAAATATATTTTTTCTTATTATGATTTTCTTAATATATATATATATATATATATTTTTTTTTTTTTGGAATAAGACGTTGTAATGTTTATTAAAAAGAAATTTAAACACAAACCTCAACATAAATCTCAAAGTCCAACAACAAAAAAGGAGAAACAGTTTTAGGCAACAAAAAACAAAAATTGTTTTGGGCTCGAACCTGGAGCCCAATGTCCACCATTAATAGTTTATTTGTATGTGACTGTGGCTTCACCGCTATGTCAGCCACAAGGGCAGTTCATTTTTCTCTTGTTTATCTGTTACACTCAGGAACCGACCGAAACTCCGAAAGTTGCTCGTCCTCTGCAAGTGGCTCTTCTTGCTGCAAATATAAAAGAGCCCGATATTTTCTCCGTCCTGAATAGGGAAAAGAACAGAAATACTCTCTACTCCAATTTTTCCTTCAATTTTGGGTGGAAGGTAAATAATATGAATTTGGGTGTTGCAGAATTTGAATAGGATTCATATGATTTAGCTGAATTTCGGTATTGCATGCAGTTGATGAAGAATCCAACACGTTCGGTTCTCTTCGGGAATTTTGTCTCCATCCAAAATCTTTTTACTGAAATTCATAGTATTAGGATACAAAGTGTAGCCAATTTCTTCTCCAGTTTTCCAATTCTGCTTGTTCCAGATTCCCTGCAAATTGGAATTCACTTGGTGTGGAAATTCAAGATTTCAGTCGAATAGAAAAGAATCAATTTAGTTGTGATGGTGACGAGATCCAAATAAATGAATTTACTCTGGGTTTTTGGATAAAACTCAATTTACACATGCAAATCACGTGTCTGGGCCCAAACAACACGAGCTTCGGAGCAGCGAAGAGGCACCAGATTGCACCCTTCTATTGGAGGAAACAACGAGAAATGGTAACGAACCAAATTTTCAGAGCTGGGAGGGGTTGAAATTTATGAGAAATTCAAGGAGTTTGAAAGAAAATGAAAAAAGCATTGGGGAAGGAAAAAAAAAAGTTTTATTGGGCCAAAAGAAGTGTGTTGAAGGTGTATTGAGGGGCAATAGACGTCTATTGGAGGGCAATAGACGTTTTGAATTGATGTAATATTCTCATTTTTTTTCTTTAATCAAAATTTTATTTGTCTAAATCTAGGAAGATTAGTTAATATGACTTTGCACACGTGCGCAACTCATTTCTCATCAGCTGATGCAACTGAACTCCAACACCATGAGACCTGGGCTCTCTCTACTCCGGCCGATTCCATACCCATGGAACATAACATCAATTGTCTTCGTTGAAATTTTTAGATATATTTGATTTGAACTTGCTGATTGTGGTGGAGAAATTGGATAAGCTGTACTTGATCTCATCAAAGGGTAGTTGGTAATTGGTGTGCTTGAGCTCAAAAAGTAGTGTACGTACAGACAGCTACACCAGAGCATTGAGCTGATGAAAAAGCACATTGATACTTACTTTTTGTAAGATCTTAGTGGCTTCATGTTGCACATCTTGGTTGCTAGATGTAAATTCGTTTCTGGTTTTCATATTAACTTCCAGTTTCTCCATAGTACGTAGTTGTTTTGGCTGTGATGATACAGAGGTATTATCAAACATAAATGTCATAAATAGTTCATGCTTGATTTTTACCTGAAGCGCCAAGATTGTCAGGTAGTACAGCAAGAGATTGAAGGAGTTTCAGTTGGAATTTGGGTAGGCTGGTACATGATTCAGCATCTAAAAGTTTAGTGTAAACTTGATGTACCTGAGACACAATGATATCTTAGAGAGACTAAGCTTGTTTGAAAAAAAAAGAACAATCTATGCACAATTCGATATCAATTTGTTTTCAGATTGTAAGAGAGGGAGAAGAGATATTCACCTTCATCCCACAGTGTGTCATTGGGCCTGCAATTCAACCGATTAATTGCATAAGTAAATACGTAATAAAGCTGTATTGAATTTGAAGCAATATCATTAAAAAGAATATAATAGCATTCAAAAGTATAAAAAATTATTGGTTTGAGGAATACCGCTTACACTAACAGCAGGGTCTTCCTGCAACTTCTTGAAATACCTCATCAGATCGAGTTCCTTCCCTGTGGGATTTGACATCCTCAACAGCCTACATATGTGGCCAGGCAAAATAATAACTGAGAGACAGTTAAACACAGTTCAGTGCATTTGGGCAGAAATCAAAAGATGCATCCACATAATAAAGAGAGACATTGATGATGTTTAGTAACATGTTTAAGGTTTCAGGCAATATAATTCGAGTACAAAAGAATTTAATTTAAGCTTAAGCTTATAATGAGGGGCATGGCCGGGAAACTAAAGCAGTTGACAATTAATTAAAGTGTTGGATATATTTTTTCTACCTGATTAGATATGATGACCTTGCATGTTTTGTGATTTTTTCCAACAACTTTGGTTTTAATTTTTCATAATCTGTTAGCTTTTTCATAACATGGTTGAAGTTGAGCCACATTTTAGCTTTGAAAATTCTGATGCAGAAATAGCAAAGAATGGTCAACAAAATAGGCAAAACTTCTACCAAATTTAAGTATTACATTAATGCTTGTGTGCCATGTGAAACAATACTTGCAACATTATAGTCAATTAAAACAATTTCAATATTGTTATTGACACATGTCCAGAATACTGATTTGTAATTTCAAACTCCTTCATGTTTACTGACTCGTAATTTGATATAATCAATATATAAAAAAGAGAACAGTTATTTAATTTATTCCCTAGTCATGAGCATTGATACAAATATATATATATATATATATATATATATATATATATGAAAGATAAGAGGGCTTTACCAGAAAGATACAACCTTCTGGTGGCTAATGAGATTTTCCAGCTCCTTATTTTTATTTTTATTCTCATTCTCTTGATAAAGTCTTTCCCCAAGTGTCCTTCAATGCCTTTACTGAGATCATAGCGTGCAGAAGGTCTGACAGACTGTCCTTCGATGTCTTTATTCAGATCATAGCATGCAGAAGGTTTGACATCCATAGCAATGTTTCTGTCAAATAAAAAATTATGAATGAGCATTCCAAGCTGAAAAATGCTTTAACTCTATTTTGCCAGCAACTAAGCATTTTATTAGATGCCAATATTTGACCTTTATAGTTAGACTACTTTACAGCAGTATAGTCCAAAGTACAATATATAAATTTTATTTAGTAACAAAATTGTTGACGAATAACATGAGTACCTCAGATAAATGCCAGGTAATTTCATTGATATGCCAGGTAACTAGAGTGATTTGCGATTAGTGTGAAACAGAGGAATGCATAGAAAAAAACCTAGTAACAGGCAGATACCTTGGGTAATGGCTAGATCAATAGATAATCAACTGTAGCCACTTGAAACGTTGCAGCTGCCAATAGTAGAGAATCCTCTTTTTTTGTCCAACAAATGGTAACTATCATCACAAAACACAGAGTGCAGGAAGTTAAGGAAAGAAGCAAAAAGAAAAGATTCGAATATAAAGGAGAAGAAAAACCTATGAATTTTTTTATAAAAACTGAGATGAAAAGTATTAAGCAGTTGGGAAGAGCTAAGTCATAGCTTCACTCTCAGTTTACCTTCTGCATCAGATTTGTCTGAAGATAAACCAAAGAAGCTCACCCCCACAAATGTTCTCTGCAAATTAGTTAAGCATCAAGCAAACATTAGCACAAAGTGAAATCAATTATTTAATTTAGAAAATCCTAATTCTGATCATCTACTGATTAGTACACAGAAAAGTTCTTGTTTTTGATTTCGGTGTCCATTATTACCATGCATATCTTTACAGATAATACGTTGCATGCATTCATCTTTTATATAGCTATTGTTTTCTGGATCTTGATGTTTATACCTTTAGACCAACTGTAGAGATGAAGATGCCGCCGATAGAGAGCATCAGCGACATGGTGAAGGTTGAAACCTTTGGTGACAGTAAAAGGGGCACCACATGATGTGCTTATGCTGCTTCCTCTTTACTATTCTGTGGGTTGTTATAGTTAATATGTTCTGTCTGCACATCAATTTCATCATTTCAATGACTACAATGTCTCTTAGCAAAATTGAGGTGCATCAATATTGGTCTTCATAAATTTTATGTAATTAGAAAAGTTTTCATTGAAATTGATTTTTAAGAGTAAGAACTTGTACCTTACATGGGAAAGAATTTTAGCATAAAAGATTTATGAGATCAGGATTTTCTGTCATCCAGTTTTGATTTGGCATCATGAGCATTCACCTGCCAAAAATAAAATAGCCACATATAGGATAGGAAGTGGTTATAAAATGATAAATAAATCGATCAAGATGCGTACGTTCTTTTTATAAAAATTATTATCAGTGTTCTTTCTGTTGTATGTTCTACGCTGCTCCTTCCCTTCTTTCTGTTTTCATGTAAATTTAGGGAAAATTTGGTGGATGAATATGAAATTGTATAAGCCACTATGAAATTCAGCTAATTAATACCTAAGCGAGTTCATTATCTCCATGCGTGATCTAGATCGTTTCTTTTTCTCCATCACTTGGTTTAACCTCTCCTGAAATTATAAAAGCATGACTATTACTTTTCAAATGATGCAATCACTCATGTATGAAATCTTTTTCAGAAAAATAATATGCCCCAAATGTTCTCCTAGTAATAGAGACCATTCTAAATATAGAGTACCTGCAGCTTTATATGCTAGATCCTAAATTCTAAACCAGATTTTATTCTGTTTCTAAGGTTGTGCATGTCCATCATTGTGAATCTGAACTGTAGTGGAAAATACTTGATCATTGAATTTCACAATGCACAAATTATCCTGAATCAAAAAGGAAACAATTAAGCCTACGATGTAAAATTATAGCAAAAGTGGTAAAACATTGTTTTCTTCAATTTCTGCAGCTCTTAGATTTATTTCTTTTATACTCTAGACAAAAAAGAAAAAAGTAAACATTTAAATTACATATGAATGGCTTTGGCATATGATACCAACAGATTGAGAGAGAGAGAGAGAGAAAAATTGGTAAATAGGGTTTACGGAAATCATCGAAGTTTATATGCATATTCATGTTCAACAGCTTTGTGCAGTTCACATGTTGCTGTTTTGATTTGTCAGAAATAATTTTAATGATACAACAAAAACTTTGGTGGTATACCTGTAATTTGACGATGCAAAACTTATTGTCAATAACCTGAAATAACTAGGGCAAAATTTATGTATTTTCAAGTTCAATCTCTATCATCTTCATCACCTCGACAACCTGTCATATCAATACAACATCTGATTAAGCTTAAATTTGAATTTCTTTTGTGCTGTACCACAGTAATAACAATTCCAGAAAGCAGATATAGACAAAATCAGATCACTCATTGAGAAAAAGAGTTCAACAACCTCTACTACTGGGAACTACCCTTTTCTGATTTAATCAATTTTGATAGCAAAACCATCATCACTCTCATTTCTATTCAAATCGAAACTTAAACCCAAACTACCTTCATTCACCAGGAATGCAGCAAATATTCAACTAAATGGCACCAGGGATGAAAGGAATGTGCCAGGGTTGCTAGATGAGACTTTATAGTGGTAATCATTCTGTACAGAATGACTTGGCTGCTAATCTTTGGTCGGTACCAGACCCAGCTAAACTTGTGTTGAATATCCTGCAAAATTCTATGAGGCCATCTTGAGGAAGGGATGTTTTGAAGTAACATTTAAAAGTTATGATGAAAATTTAAAGTTTAGAATCAAATCAAAGAGTGTGCAGACATTTAATCTAAAGATTAAATATCAGAAATAGATGATATCTATTCAAAGTCAACATGGAATCAGATATCAGATATGAATAATTAAATCAATTCATGTTTAATCAACGAAAGAGGGAAACAACAGAGGTTTTGGTTTTTGACATATTGCAAATTTCAGAAACGAATCGTTATCAAGGGAAAAATATTGAACTCAATTCGATGTTATAACTCAAGAATATGCGATATACCTTTTCCAAAATGAAGACAAATTGATTCGTCGGCCCCTCAGTGTTTGAACTTTGATAGAGACTGCGAACAACAAAAAACGAACATCAATCATTTTCAGAGGGGGGTGAAATTTGCACACCCCTATTTGCAAACTACACACCCCTTCACTTTTTAAATAATATTTCAACTCAACATTTTTTGCACTTCCTCAAATACCCTCAAAATCAGATTTTCAGTTTTTTTTTCTTTTTGGTCCTCTCTCTCTCTCTCTCCCCTCCAAAACCACGACAAAACTCTTACCAGTTTTTTTTGGGCTAATGAACCATCTGTTCGATCAAACCCTTATTCCTCTCTCTCTCTCTCTCTCTCTCTCTCTCTCTCATCAACTCAATTCAAAATCCCAAATACCAAATGCTATTAAATAAATTTGATGATGCAGGACCGTCTATTGGGTGTCGGACTTGGAAGCATACTCACCGGAATCCGACGAAGCATCTACAACTCCATTTCTGAGGGACGTCGCTTTGCGATCTTGGTAATATAGGTTGATTTTGATTTGGGTGGGTTGTTAATAATTTGGTGTGGACTTTTGAATAGGTGGGATTCTGGGTCGACTGTCGGGGACTTTGATGGGCATTCGAAACGGGTTTTGAGCTGTTGTTTTAAGCCAACAAGACCCTTTCGCATTGTCACATGCGCTGAGGATTTCCTGGTAAATTTCTATGAAGGGCCTCCTTTCAAATTCAAGCAGTCTCACAGGTTTTGTTCTTTGATCATTGTGATGATTTTGAGCCCTTAATTGATCACATTATATGTATGTATGTGTTACTGAGCTCATTCGGAAGTGTTATATTTTTGTTTGTGGTTTTTGGATGTCGGGGATCACTCGAATTTTGTGAATTGTGTAATCTCCAGATGGGAGTAAGTTTATCACTGTAAGCTCAGATAAGAAGGGTCTTATTTTTGATGGGAAGACTGCGGAGAAGATTGGAGAGCTTTCATCGAAAGATAGCCACAAAGGCAGCATTTATGCTCTTAGCTGGAGTCCTGATGGCAAACAGGTAACATTGGATTGGTTTCTTCTGGCAGTAGATTTTGTTCTTTTGCATTACTGGTTGTGTTACGAAATGTGTTCACGCTTGCTTCGTGTTGAATTATGCTGATTAGTTCTTATTTGAATGATAGATTTTGACTGTGTCCGCTGACAAGTCGGCGAAAGTATGGGATATATGTGAGGATGGTAATGGGAAGGTGAATTAAACATTGACATGTCCTGGATCAGGTGGAGTGGATGACATGCTTGTTGGTGGCCTATGGCAGAATGATCATATAGTTACTGTTTCACTTGGTGTTGATCAGGAAAGGGGTGAGGAAGAGCCTCCGCAGACGAGAGAGGAGAGTAGGGATCGATTGGCGGTGAGGTTGGTTCGGGCTGAGATGGGCGCGAACCCAGTCGACTAGTGCTCGAACCCATTTCAAAAAGAAGAAGACGAAAGCTTCAGAAATGAATAAAGAGATTGAGATTGATGATAATGGAAGCACGACCTAACTAAGAAAGAAGGGTCAGAGAGAGAGAGACAGAGACAGGATCTAAAAAGAAAAATCTGACATTGAGGGTATTTGAGGAAGTGCAAAAAATGTTGTGTTGAAATATTATTAAAAAAGTGAAGGGGTGTGTAGTTTGCAAATAGGGGTGTGCAAATTTCACCCCCCTTTTCAGAAGGGAAAACATCACAAACCATGCACCAACAATTGACATTTCTACACCTTGGTATACCAACTTTCATATATATCATAATGGTATACTAAGTTTGCTCAAATATTCATTCTAGTGTACACCGTTGACTTTTTCGTTAAATATCTCCTAGAAAAGTTTAAAAAAAAAAAAAAATTCCGCTAAGCTTTGCATGCAAAAACTTAACGGTGTTAACCTGATATGTCAAAATGATGTTGAAATGCAAAGTTCATACACCAATCTGATAGTTTTCAAAGTTCATACACCAAAGTGTAGAATCATCCATACTTCATACACGGTTTGTGAAAATATCCCTTTTCAGAAAGATAACAATATGGTCAAAATCAAAACGCAAAACTTTGTTCACATATGATGTTGATCTTGATTGTAGAAAGCTAAACTCTTACCCCCTGTTCACCAGTGGCGGATCCAAGATCTGAGCCTTGTCTAGGCTAATTAGAACAACCCATATTTTTTTATTATTTTTTTTGCATAAACCCAGACACTATCACCAAAACTCTAAAAAAATTCTTTAATCTGCATCACATAATGCACATCTTTAAATAAAAAATAATCACAACATAAGCAGAAGCCAAATAAAGCATCAAGAAATTCCAAAGCCCAACAAAAGCTTGACTGCTTGAGCTGAAAAACCAGTCCCTGTTTGATGTTTCCGAACACCCACTAGAAATAGTGTACACAAACAAACCCAAAACCGATAGCCCCCAACTCACCAAGCAAAACCAATAGTAAGAGCAGTCCCAACAATCTCAATCCTCAAGTTATACACAAAAGCCCAACTCACAATTACATCCGCCACTGGTAGCAATAACAGATTCGGCAAGCTTCTCCTTCTGCAATTTCTTTAAGAAAACCCCATTGGGAAAAAACATAGCAGGAAGAAGAACAGAGATGTATCAAAAATTCAAAACAGGAGAGATCGATAGAGTTTCATACCTTGTTTACGAGAAAGCGAAAGAAACATTGTTGCTTTGGAGATTCCTTGGTCTGTGTCGCAGACTGAGGCTACTGGACAACAAGGGGTGAGATTTTCCACAAGAAGGGAATTTGGGTGTGGATTGCTTGAGGCATTTCGCTTTCGAGGATAAGTAGTGTGAGGCTCCATCGAAAGAAAGATTGTTGCTTTGGAGATTCCTTGGTCTGCGTCGCAGACGAGAGGCTACTAGACAATAAGGGGTGAGATTTTCCACAAGAAGGGAATTTGGGTGTGGATTGCTTGAGGCATTTCGCTTTCGAGGATAAGTAGTGTGAGGCTCTTGTTGCTTTGGAGATTCCTTGGTCTGCGTCACAGACTGAGGCTACTGGACAACAAGGGTGAGATTTTCCACAAGAAGGGAATTTGGGTGTGGATTGCTTGAGGCATTTCGCTTTCGAAGATAAGTAGTGTGAGGCTCTTTGTTGCTTAGGAGATTTCTTGGTCTGCGTCGCAGACTGAGGCTGCTGGACAACAAGGGGTGAGATTTTCCATAAGAAGGGAATTTGGGTGTGGACTGCTTTAGGCATTTCGCTTTCGAAGATAAGTAGTGTGAGGCTCCATTGAAACTCACAAATCTGACTTACTGAGTAGTGTGCGGCTATGAGCTGCTGTGGGAGACTGGGAATACACGCAACTTTTATAGATAATTTTTTTCTTCTTTGGGCTGGTATGGGCTAAAGCTAGATGTATATACTTAAGGGTTTTTAGCCTAAAATATTGTCTAGACTTGAGCCCATATAGCCTTCTACATCCTTCAGCCCCTGCCGTTCACTGTAGTTGATTTTGAGAATGGGTAACAGTGAATGTTGACGCTCATGGAGGCTTCCCGAACATTGTAGATGGGGCCTTTTATTTTTTTATTTTTTATTATTATACCATTTCAAGGTGGAAGTCTCCCGAACAAAACAACACCGACCCTTTTCGCCATTGTAGATGGCAAGCCGTCAACCAAAGGGCAAAACCGTATTTTCTTGCACAGGCTAGCGGCTTCTGTAACTTTGTAAATAGTTTGTATAACGAGAGAGTATGCCCGCGCTTTGCTGCGGGATTTAGCAGATTGTTGAAGAAAGTACTTGCTTGTGTAGACAATATTATTGCTGATTTTATAATATTACATAGCAGAAAGTTTGTGTAAACCAAGCAGCACAAAACTGAATAGCAATGGCACTCCCGCTTCACCGCAGGACAGTTTACAATAATGACTGATATGAATTAACAGGACTTGATTGAGATAACATTAATGAGAGAGAGTTTCCTGCCTATAAAATTGTTTTGAATTTACAAAGCAATGAAGATCAGTCATATATAATGCTGTGATATTGGCATTTTGTTGATTACTACTGCCTATAAAATTGTTTTTTGAGTTTACAAAGCACTGCCAATCCGTCTACATTTTCATATTCAAAACTGTACAAATCTTCTGGTTCTTCACCATTCGTTTCTTTTTTGTTGTTGGCTGCAAATAACTGTAGCATTTATTACCTGAATAAGAATTAAGAGATCAAGATAGTGTTAACCAATACACAACGGAACAGTGGCAGCAGAACGATGTGTAAACGCTTTTAAACGCTTTTGCATATAATCTGTAAAAGTGATAGAAAATAACAAATAAATCTTGAAATTAATCACAAAACTACCAAGAGATCTTCTCTTATAACACTGTAGTTTTAAAATAAACTGTGCAAACTTAAAACAACATACAAAGTCAAATTATAGAAACACTGATAGCCCTGCGTCACTGATCTAGAAACAAACATCGATAAAATAAAAGTCTCTCACACTTTAGTTCTAACCTCCAAAAAAATACACACACACACACACACACACACAATTTAGTTCTAACCTTGAAAACTGCACAATTTAGTCCTAACTTTGAAAAAAAAAAAAAAAGAGACGTATATGCATCAGTTCTTAAATACAATGCCTCTTAATTATATTTTTAAAGCATACTCATCCCACTAATGCATTAGTATTATTGCAGCTTATGAATTAGTATATACAAAAGGCACCACTATTTTCTGCGTATGATTACCTTCCCCCTTTTTTTTTTTTTTTTTTTTTCTGAATAGCTTTACTGTGTGTGTATATTCTGTGTTTGAATAGCTTTAGTTCATAATCTTAGATTTGAGAAAAAATAAGGTTTTACTTTGTGCAATGTTTATACCTTCCCTTGCAATGTTTACTGCAATCCTTATTGAATAGCTTTACTTAAAATTTGACTGCACAATTTAATTCTAACCTTGAAAAACCTAAAAAAAAAAAAAAAAAACTCATACCTCACAAAAAATGTTTACTCTTACTTAACCATAAAAAATTAGTGATGTGTCCTAAAAAATTAGCTCCACTTGACATACCAAATGCATTGTTAAAATTACTCTTACTTAACCACAAAAAATTAGCGATGTGTCCTAAAAAATTAGCTCCACTTGACATACCAAATGCATTGTTTAAACTACCAAATGCATGAAGAAATCAGAGGGTAAGAACGAATTCAATTTTTGTCATCAGTCAGCATTATGCGAGAAACCCTTAATAACATTAACAGTAGAAACAGACTTCTTTTCATTAATCGCCATTATCTAATTTGTTAAGTCAGATATTACATTAATTATAAATCTGTAGAAACACATCTGCTTCAAAGTAACTAAGCACAACACAAAAGCAAATGAAGTTTTGAAAAAAAAAAAAAAAAATAGTAATGTCTGATCACAGTCAAAACAGAAGAATACCACTCCAATAATATCTGAACTGAAAAGCCAAGGAAAGCTTGAAAATATGACATTCACCCATTTTTAGTCATGTCTAATCAGTTTTCATTGTTAGCATCACAATTCAATCACACAGATTATCTTTTCTCCAAAAGTTTGATCTGTGCAGAAGTAAACAATCACAAAATTGAACTAAAATAATTAAATTGGGCTAATCTTACATGCAGTAGGCAATCAGGGGCTTCGCGAGCTCAGTGACTATAACACAGTCCCTCCTCTGTTTCTCCACTTAAATCCCAGGCAGGTACAGAAGTAATCACTAAAATGAAGACAACAAATTAATTAATGCATTAGGGAAACAGATCATAATCACACATACAATTAAACCAATAACACATTTCAGTTTCATTGTTTTGTTTTCAAGCCTAAATGTAGAATACTCACAAAGAAAGCAAAAGGCAACAATCCAAATATCAGAACTCAAGCAGTTAAGGTGCTTTCAACATTAAGCTTCCATTTGCATAATAATATAAGCAGAAGGAAGTCTGTACTTGTGAAGGTTTCTCAGAAAATAAGAAGCCAAACACAGATGAGAGAAAGCTGAAAAGACCTGTTTACCGCCAAACGATCAACTACCAGTAAAACCGAGCCACTGTTGCTAGCACGTTGAAAGCAGATAAAGTAGCCCTTCCAGTTCTGAAAACTACAACAAAACAAATAGAAATGATGATAAGAGTCGGGCCAACATCCACAATCACAATCACAAAAAGAAGACGTGTTTATTAATGAATCAAAATTAAATAAAAAATAAGAAAATAAAAAACATAAATGCAAGTAATAAACAATAGAAACCATAACTTAAATCTAACAATAAAAATATGCAATAAATTTCAAATGCACTTAATTTATCCAAAGCTGAACAATATAAGAGAAACCTCAAACCTACACAAAACTCTTAACGATAATTATCTGTCTATGAATCATGTTCCTGATGAAGTCACAAAAAGGGAATTAAATTGGACTTATTTTAAACTGACCAAACTCAACAAAATCCAAAATATATAACACATCAAACGTATACTCCGATTTCAATTCGACACAAATTTTAATTTGAATCTCCACAGAAAATGCTAGATTTCAATTCCAAACATACACTGAAAGTCGAAGATGCTAGATTGATATGATACCAAAATTGAAATTTCACCTTCGCGGTATCGACGAAGACAAAGCTGCCGGGCTGTCAAAGAGTCACGATCAGAGTTGCAGACTCAACGTGTCTCTTTCGCTTAACAGAAAACCAGTAAAATCAGTAGAGAGAATTCAATTTCAAACAGAAGGCTATTACTCTAACACTGTAGAGCAGTTCCAGATCCACCTGTTTCTGCACAGCAAAGAAATCCCCTAAAACATCAAAACCCATATCCATTCAAAACCAACCACAACCAAAAAAACCCAAGAAGAAAATAGCAGTACCTTTGTTGGTGAAAAGAACGTGAAAGACCTTAGAAAGACATCAAGCTCTATAGGTGTATGGTAATTGATCACTGCACGTGGAAGCTTGGACAAACTGATCAATACGTGTACAAAGCAATGGCAGCCTGAGATTGTGGGTGAAAAGCAAATGGCAGAGCCGCAAAAAAAGATAAAATGAGGACAGCACCTTCTTTTCTGGCCTCAATGAACAGGTGTGAACAGTTAGTTTGTCTTTCGTATATTTGGAAATATGTATGTTCAAATCCAACTGGATCACGACATCCTACCCTGCAAGTTCAAGTGACCCATAAGATGTTCACACGTTCTTGGTGATCTTGTTGCCATGTTTTCAACTTGTTTGAATATGTACTTCGACTAACGCCTAAACAAAAACAGACTGTGACAAAAATAAATAAATGCCGCCTAGAAATACAAATGAAGTAAATTGCACGATTCATTACACTATATAAGCAAACATACTTTAGTTTCTCATCTCCATCTTTTGGTATTTCTCCACCATGGGGTACTCTCCTAAAGTTATCATTTCTCTGTTCTGCTCCTATATGCTTATATTGCATATTACATGTAGTGCTGTGATCCCTGCCTTGGCTTTGAAAGACTGTGAGTTTCCTGCCATCTTCAACTTCGGAGACTCAAATTCAGATACTGGTGGATTTGCCGCATCATCCCTTCCATCAACACCAACCCCACCTTATGGAGAGACCTATTTCCATATGCCGGCCGGAAGATTCTCTGATGGAAGACTCATCATCGATTTCCTTGGTATGTATGTTTTTCTTACCTTCATTGTAAATTAACATGCATAGTTTATGTCATATGCAAAGGTTCAGAGAGAGTTCTTCCTGGTTGACAATTCAAACATATATGATTGTTCAAGGAAATACTGCTTTTTCTCGAGGTTGAATAAGCAAACTTCGTAGACAAAGTGGTAGGCCCGAGATGGTTTGTAGACACTCATTTCTTGATGATTTTGCACTGCACTTTTTATGTGTAAACATAATGAGCCATGAGGAGAGAAAGTCTAGTTGGGATATGTATCACTGGATATGGTTGAAGAGAATATCCACAGCTCCTTGGATGAAAGGCTATTCCCATGATGTAGGCATGTTGAAATAATTATTGCTTGCATTAGAATAAATTGTTTATTATACAATAGCTATTAACGGTGGACTTCGCAGACGTTTACTTTGCCTCCTTTGACTCAATTATTGATTAGACTTTGTCTTTCATCATTTCAGTTTTATCAAAGACATTGTATAATGCATTGTTTAGATACCAGATGTATTTTGTACTGTATTGATGACACTATCTTGTGGTTCAGCAAAGAGTCTTGGTCACCCTTATCTAAGCGCATATCTGGATTCTCTCGGGACAAATTTCTCGTATGGTGCAAATTTTGCAACTGCAGCTTCCACTATCAGACTCCCAGATTTCATTTTACCAGCCGGTGGATTTAGTCCCTTCTACCTTGATATTCAATATCTGCAGTTCCTGCAACTAAAATCCAGATCACAACTCATAAGGCGTCGAGGTAAAGTACTGAAGAATGTCAATATCTAGGAATCACATTACTCGTCACTTCATTAAGATAAATCCCACTTTTACTAGGAAGGTGACCCCTTTTTATTTTTGTAGGGGGAATATTTGCAAGTTTAATGCCCAAGGAGGAGTACTTTTCCAAAGCTTTATACACATTCGACACTGGCCAGAATGATCTTGGCGAGGGATTTTCCGGTAACCTGACTATACAGGAAGTAAATGCATCTGTTCCTGATATAATCACTGGTTTCTCAACGAATATCAAGGTAATCATTAGCATTTACCAAAGCTTGTCAATCTACCCACATGAAGGCCATGTGTTTGATTTTTAGTTTCTTAAAGGACAAGGAACAATATAATCACGTGTGGGATTGAAGTTGATTTGATTCTTCTGTTGTCATGGACTAATGATTGTTGCTGGTTGTGAATTTGTGAGGATGTAGAAAATATATGATTTGGGAGCAAGATCATTATGGATCCACAATACCGGGCCGATTGGCTGTCTCCCTTACATTCAGGCAAACTTCCCATCAGCTCAGAAAGATGAGATTGGCTGTGCAAAGGCTTACAATGAAGTAGCTGAGCATTTTAACCATGAGCTGAAGCAGGCCATAGTTCAACTCAGGAAGGATCTTCCTAAGGCTGCATTTACTTATGTAGATGTGTATTCTGTCAAATACTCTCTTTTCAAGGAACCCGAGAAATATGGTGAGTCGATATCTAAGCATTATAAATGCTCGTAATAACATTTTAAACTTCACGGATTCAAGTTCCCTGATCAATTCTTTACGTCTTGTTATTGTGTTTATCGTCTACAACTACTAGTAGTGGCTGTAGCGCTACAGAGTAAGTTGATAGTTAGCTTATCATGAGTACGAAATGCAGACTAACCTCGCTTTTGAGTGATCATATATTATCAGAGTTTGAATAGTCTACTTTTGAAACCCGTTGTTAATAAATCATAATATTTGCTAAAACATAAAGAAATCCAAAGTCGTTTAGTTTTTCACTTGTAATAATCAATCGCTGGCAATTTTGCAGGATTTGAGCTCCCACTTGTTGCTTGTTGTGGCTACGGTGGTAAGTACAACTATAACGGCACTGCTGAATGTGGAGCAATAATTACAGTCAATGGAAGCCAAATCTTTGTTGGTTCATGCAAAAACCCCTCAACTAGAGTTGTCTGGGATGGTATTCATTACACCGAGGCAGCTGCAAAATTTATTTTTGATAAAATTTCAACTGGAGCATATTCAGATCCACCTCTTCCCTTGAAACAAGCATGTCAAAGGAGTTTGAACTAAAGAACTTGGTGAAATAATGAACTAATGAAAATAAATTATCTTTCACAATAAGTGGATAGTTGTGGCTGTCCCAATATAGTCGATAATTCCGAGTGTCTGGTTTTCACTTTTCAATAAGAAGAGGAAATAGTTCAGATCTGTTACCATGTTCAATTTACCTTTAGCTCTGCAATTAAATCATTTGTTGAAACCAACTTTTGTATCTTACTCTCCGAACTCCTTCCTGTCTCTTTGATATGAAACCTGCATATTGGTCTCCACCGCTCTAATTTGATCTGTTCCATAGTCATAATGCTGCATGTTTTTTCTTCTCAAAAGAAAAAATGCTGCATGTTTTGCTAGAAAACTTGTGTAACCGAGAAATAATAAAAGATTTTTTGCATCAATAGTGTCTGGAGACTTGGATAACTGACAATATGATACCCGAACTTACAAAGTTATCAAAGTAATTTGGGTAAAAAATACAAACAGTACCCAAACTATGGTCGACTCCGAATTTCTGTACCCAAGTTTCCAAAACTATCACTTTGGTACCTGAAGTTCGGACCCCGACCCAACTTTAGTACCTAGAACACTGTTGGCCGTTACGGAGTTAGTCAACTGTCAAATTTTGAGGGGTATTCTCGTCCTTTCACCAGATTTCTTCTTCTTCCTCAAACTCTCTTCATTTTCTTCTTCCTCCCAACTCTCCCATCATCTTGGGCACGGGTGGGCTGCGCAGGCACGGGGCGCTGGGTGGGCTGCGCAGGCGCGGGGAGCTGGGTGGGCTGCGCAGGCGCGGGGAGCTGGGTGGGCTGCACAAGCGTGGGACGCGGGTACATATGTTGGGTCGGGCTAGATAACCTGGGTACCATTGTGATAGTTTTTGAAAATTTGGGTACAGAAATTCAGAGTCAGTCATAGGTTGGGTATTATTTGTATTTTTTTCCCTGGAGGTAAAGACAGAGGATCGGTTTTACCCCTAAGAAAATGCCACGTGGCATGATAGTTAACGCCGTCCATGACGACAGGTACGAATGTTGGATCGGGTGGGATATTTGGGGTACCATTGTGATAGTTTTGGAAGCTTGGGTATAGAAATTCGGAGTGGCCCATAAGTTGGGTCCTGTTTGTAATTTTTTCCCAAGTAATTTTCAGACTCAATTTTTGGTATCAACGTGGTACCTACGATCATTCTCCGTCACGTCTCCATCAATTTGATCACGTACAACGCATGTGACTCGTTAAATGATGCCGAAAAGACTGATTTGCCCTCAATTCATTAAATTCTCTCTTATTCATCATCCTCTTCCTTGAAACAGATCAAATCCAAAACTATAAACATCATTGTTCTTCGATAGCCCAAAATAGCTAGGCCCCCCATTTTCAGTGGACACCCAGGCTCGGGACACCCAAGTCTTGGTCCCGATGATTAGAATGGTCGTCTGACGCCACCACTTCCACCAGTATCGCCATTGCCACACAGTCTCTAGGTTCATCAACACCATCCTCCGCCACACCTGCAAATCCATGCGCATCTCGCTGCCCCATAAAAATGCAGCGGCAGAGGCAATGATAAGTACAGTGGTGATGAAGACTGAGACGGCGATGGCGATGACATGGCGGGGGGGGGGGGGGGAAGAGAGTTGGTTGTAAACGTAATTGTTATTTAATTGTTATAAAATTAAGGAATTTATAGGATCTATTTGCAATTACTGGTGTAAGATTTGATTTTTAAGGTTTTTGGGCCCACAAACATTAAACAAATGAGGAAGCCTTTTAAGATTTATGAAAATGGTCCTCTTTAATAAAGTGCGTCTATTGTCACCTTATCATTTTATTTGTTCACTCTACTTGCTCATTACACCCTACATTTTAATTTCAATTATTATATTTATTTATTTTATACCAATAAAAAACTAAAATATATTAAAGTTCCTAATAAAATCATAATCTAATTTACTTCTATGTTTTAAATTTTTTTCTTTTAGTTTCAATGTTCATCTATTAAGTTTTACCTAAAGGCTAAAACTACTAATAATTTTATCCACCAAAATTAAGAAATACCGTTGCAATTTTACCAAAGTAAGAAGATAATTGTCTTTCTTAATAATTTATCTATATTTTTTATCCAACTCGGCCGGTCTTGGGTCTAGGTTTTTGCGAATTCCTCCTCGTCCGGCGGCTCTCACGGTTGATGTAGGTCCGCCTCGTCGCTAATGGGTTGATGTCGGACGGGTGTTTGAACACCAAATGCTTGAAAAATCTCTTGGGATGTGGTTTGGCTAGATGGTCTGACGATAAGCACCTGATGAAGTCTTGGGAGCGGTGGACGACAGTGCAACGTGGGTAGCGCTTCGTCGGAGCACCTCCAAGATTGACGACATGATGGCGGGGTGCTGGATCGGCTGCATCTTGAGAGGCTTGGGTCGTAGCGGCGGGGCTCAGTCGGGCTTCATCATGGGTTGCGGTGCTACGGTCTGGAGTGGGATTGAGGCGACGAGGTCGGCGTTGGATCAGTGGTGAGGTCAGGCGCGGCAAAGTCGGGTGACGGGGTGCGGTGGCCGACGACCAGTGAGGCTGATGATAGACTTTGGGCTTAGGTCAAGCCATTTGTTGGACCTGAGTTGGATCTTCCCTTGGGGCTTTGGGCTGCTATTTTAGGCTTGGTTTTTTTGACCTAGGCCCTATTTTTCAGTTTAGTATTTTGGTTGCAATAATTCCCTATTGTTTTTAGGGAGCTATCTTGGTTTAGTGAGCATCATCGAGTCTAGTTTACTCTGCCTATTTACTATATATGTAGTAGTCAATAGTCTATAGGCTTCTTTTATGAGCATGGAACCGTCAAATGATTGGACCTAATCTATGTATCACAATGCTACTTCCACAAACTCTTTATCTACCCCATGATGGTAGAGAGAGGATATGTAATGGCCATTTCTGACTTTAGATGAATGATAGTCGCCCTATTTGGGTTTGTTAAAAAAAAAAAAAATTTCATCTATTATAATCCATGTTAAAAAATTAGTAAGTTAACAATTATGAGCAATGAAGAAGAGATTGATTTTTTTTTTTTTTGTGTTTTACAAATTGTATTGCAAAGATGATAAGGTTAACACTAATAATTTTGTGAATTGATCACAAATTACGATGAGGAAGCAAGAAAAGGATTAAAAGAAATTAATACATTCAAATATGGGTGGAGAATATGAAGATTAATGTTATCCAATGAAAAATTAAGTAGTCTTTGTATTTAATTAATTAGTTATGTATTTAGATACTCTCTCTCTCTCTCTCTCTCTCTCTCTCTCTCTCTCTCTCTCTCTCTCTCTCTCTCTCTCTCTCTCTCTCTCTCTCTCTCTCTCTCTCTGGCTCTGCTCGAAGGCTAGATGTGGATCCAGCTTGGCTATTTTCATTGCTCTGAAGCGGTGATGGATGGGAGCACTAGTTTTCGGTTATCATCAGGCTCGCGTAAGCGGGGCTGTTTCCAAGCGGGGGTGATGGTACAGCGGCGTCTGCTCGTTGGAGGCGTCAAGGTGGAGTCCTCATTCTGATGGCGGTGATGGTGGCCAATGGTGGTGCTGCTACCAGATCTGCACAAAGAGTGAAGCATGGCTGGGTTGGGCCTATTGTTGGGCTGGTAGGGTTTTTGCCCTAGGCTCATAAACATTCTCTTTGTTTTAGGGATCCTATGTTAGTAGAACTTACTTTCAATAATTTACTAAGTTTTTAGGGATCTATGCACTTTCTATGTCTCTAGTGCCTTTAGAGTAGTACTGAAGGAGGAAATGCTTATGATGATTTTACTTCTCCGACTTCTTACCCACTCGTATCAGATGGATCAGATTCTCCATCCTCAGGTCGTCAAATTTCCAAATGCAGAAATTTTAATTTCGTTCTTTGCAGCCTTCCAATTCTGAAGAATGTGGCCCTTCGTTTTTAGAATGACATCCTTGAGCAAGACTATTTTGTATTTCCCTCGTGCTGAAGAAGTATCTACAGCAACAACCAAATATTTACTTCTGCAACAATCTGGTGTTCTCTGTTTTGATTGTGGCTACCCCCCCCCCCCCCCCCCCCCCCCCCCGCGCGCATAAGCAGATATTGCAATAGCGTTTTGTAACCCAACTTCTAGCCAGCTTTTTCCAGAAGCTGCTGTGGCTTCCTTCGAAAAGCAGAAGCGGCCTCACCCCTCTTTTTAGAAGCCAAAAGCCGGGAGATCACTGTGGTGCTGGTGACTGTAGATTAATGAAATTTCGATAATACCAGTCTCTGCCCTCCATTTCTTGAAGGAATCACGCAGACGCCATGGATACTCTTCTCTTCAGTCTTCATGCATACGCTGCTCCTCTTCAGAGACGCACTCAAATCTCTCTCTCTCTCTCTCTCTCTCTCTCTGACTGGCATCACCTCTCTCCTTAACCCTCTGGCCTCTCTTTCTTTTGTCCTCGTCAATCAACATCACGATTTCGGGTATTGGAGTTATGGAATTAATTGAATATATTTATGGAAAGTTGGGGAATTGGGGTTTAATTCTTCAGCATTTTTTTTTTTTTTTTCAGATTTTGGCTTTAAGGAAATAACTTTCTGGGTCTATGTTTCTGCTTATGAAATTGCTCTGGTTTGGGCATTTATTGGTGTGAATTTGAGTTCTCAGCTTAAATTCAAGGTAGCTGATTAGCTTAGCTGCCTTGGAAATTTGTTCTAGAAGTTGGATACTGATTTGGTTGAGAAAATGGCTTGCATGTTCCAATTGAGAATGAAAAAGATGAAGGCTTGAGCTGTGTGAGTGTAATGTTGGGTTTTTTATTTTATTTTATTTTATTCTTTTTAAAGAGGATCAAAGGGTTTCACTCCTACCCCCATGGTAACTCGAACCCATGACTTCGTAAATAGGTAGTGGGTGCTCTAACCACTGAGCTAACACCACTTCGTCGTGTAATGTTGGGTTTGCTTTAGAAGTGAGTTCATGTTTATATTGTTATCAATATATTATCAAAACTTTGCTTTCTTTTATGAAAGTGAAAACTAAGAAGAGATATGAAAGCGATGTTTATGGAAATAGTGTAAATATTTTCTCAATCTATGGAAATTCTATTCATAGAAAGTGCTTCATTTGCATATCTATGTAAGAATTAGTATGACCTCCTGTCAGGGAAGCTGACCATAGTAATCATAGTAAATGCATACAATCAAGATCCTACAATCAGTTCTAGATTGATTAGATAAGATGCTCGATCCATCATTCTCTCCAGCATATCTGCTGTCACTTGAATGCAGACTACTAACTTATTTCTTTCCTTTAATACTCCCCCTCAAGTTGGAGTGTGGATGTCAATGACACCCAACTTGCTGAGATGTGCATGGAAAGCTGGTGCACGAAGAGGCTTTGTGAGCAAGTCTGCAATTTGATCTCCAGTTTGCACATAAACAGTCTTGACTTCACCCTTGTTGATTCTTTCGCGAACCGTATGACAAGCTAATTCAATGTGCTTTGTTCGCTCATGGTACACTGGATTTGCTGCGATGTGTAGGGCTGCCTGATTATCACAGAATAGTTTTGCTGCTTCAAGATGTTCTACACATAAGTCTTTCAATAAGTACCTAAACCAGCTAAGTTCACAAGCAGTTGCAGCCATAGAACGATACTATGCTTTTGTCGATGATCTTGATACTGTGGCTTGCTTTTTACTTTTCCATGACACAAGTGACTTGCCAAGGAAAATACAGTACCCTATCACTGATCGTCGTGTAATTGGACATCTTGCCCAGTCTGCATCGCAATATGAGATCAAATGAAGAGAACTGTGTGCAGGGAACAGTAATCCTTGGCCCGGGACTCCCTTGAGATACTGAAGAAGTCAATGAGCTGTTTTAAGTAATCTCCGGCCTAGTGATTGTAAGATAAATTAACTTCCCAATCAATCTCCGATACTTAGTATGATCCTTGAGGGCATCACTCCCTTTTTCGGTTAACACCAAATCAGGCTCTATAGGTACCTTTGGAGGTTTCACCCCAAGTAATCTAGCCTCCTCCAATATATCCAACGTATACGTTGACAAACTAAAATTCCAGCTTTTGAGCGTGTAACTTCTATTCCAAGGAAGTATTTGAGTGGTCCAAGATCTTTAAACTTGAAACAACTGTTGAGAAACTTCTTGAGATCACTAATGGGCTTCTCATTGTTCCCTGTAATAACTATATCGTCAACATAAAGTAATATCACAATAATGGAATTCTCATGGACCTGTGTAAACAATGAATAATCTGCGCGAGACTATTGAAAACCAATTTCTTGAATGACATAAAAGAACCGTTGGAACCAACTGCAGGATGCTTGTTTAAGACCATAGAGAGATTTGTGAAGTCGACAAACCACATTCTCCCCCTGTCGACGATAACCTGGAGGAGGCAACATGTAGACCTCCTCATTAAGCTCACCATGTAGGAAGGCATTTTGCATATCCATTTGGTGCAAAGGCCAATCTTGCACAGCAGCAACAGTCAACAGACACCGAACAGTAATCAATTTCACAATAGGGGCAAATGTATCTTTGTAATCAATGCCTTCTCATTGAGTAATCCCCTTTGCAACCAGCGAGCCTTGTAACGTTCGATGGTGTCGTCGGCATGGTATTTGATCTTGAAGATCCATTTACAACCAATATGATGGTGACCAAAAGGTAGAGAAACCATGGACTATGTATGATTATCTTAAAGTGCCCGAATCTCAGAATTCATTGCCTCAACCCATTGAGGGTCATGACGAGCCTGCTCATAGTTTGCTGGTTCAACCAATTGAGACACATTATGCACAAAAGAACTATAACCAGGAGACAACCCAAAGTAGGATACATACTGTTGAACTGGGTATCGAGTGCCGGACGTGGAGGAAGAGGGAGCAGCCGGGTCAAGCAATACGGCGTGATTGGTTTTGTAATATTGAAGATAGGGTGGTGGCTGTTTCGAACAATGGGACCGTTTGGGGGTTGGCAGAGGCAGAGGTACAGGCACAGACAACGGCGGAAAAGCCTCTGAGTCAGTTAGGGCCGGAATTAGGGAAATCGTTGACGGAAGTAGTGAGGGTGAACTCGGGGATGGGGTTTACGATGGCGACATGAAGGGATCTACTGTGGGAGGGCTCAGCGGTGGGAATTGTGTCGCCGGCAACAAGGAGGGAGGTGATGAAGGAATCGGTGGAGAAGAAGGAATCGATGAAGGAGTGGGAGACGCGGATGGGGTTGCGTCTGGTGTCGAAGAGGAAAGAGAGAGATTGAGGTCGGGAGGTGAGGCAGAAGGAGATGAAGTGGGCTGACCAGGCTCTTGAGAAAGAATGGGCTGAGAAGATTGGGCTGGGTCAATGATGGGAGTGGGTAGGACTGGGTGATCTTCTTGTTCCTCAAGTAGTAATGTAGTTAAAGGCAGAATATGTTCATGAAAAATCACATCCCGAGAAGTAAATAATTTTTTGCTTTCAAGGTCATAGAGACGGTAGCCCTTTTGGCTATGAGGGTACCCAAGAAAAATACATTGACGTGCACGTGAAGAAAATTTATGAGAAGGAGTGAGATTGGTTACGTAACACAAGCAACTGAAGACCCGAAGATGTGTGAATAAACAACAGTAACAGATGTCTGTGTAAAAACTAAAACATTTTCACGCAGTTATCTGTGTGAATATTAATTCACACTGATTTCTGTACCTATTATAAATTAGTTTATTTAGAAATCGTTAATTTTTTATATTATGTGAATTATGAAGGGACGGATTTTCGTTACAATAAATTTTTGATACATATTTTTGTGTGAAATGAATAACACACGAATATCTGTGTGAAATGTTAACACAGATATCCGTGTGAAAAGAACAATTAGCTACAGAATTCCGTGTAAAGAAGTCTATTAGAAACTGAATTCCGTGTAAACAATGAAATGACAATTGACATGAGAGTTATTAGTTACTGAGGTAAATACACACAGATATCAGTTGTAAATATGTATGTATTCCACACGGATTTCCGTGGGAATTCTTCTTATAATTAGCAGATTGATCAAACACTACAGGAAAAAGGTAAATCTCTCCCTCTCATATCAAAGGGTAAACCCCAATACCCAAATTCGTTTCTAGACCCAACCCGTCCAAATCCCTCAACCTCACGCTAGCAAAAGCCACCGGCAGAGGCGTCGATTGCAGATCAGCCGCCGTCAATTCCAAGAGCCACTCTCCAATTCCTTGGCCTTTCCTTCTCCGCCGCCGATAAACAATAACCAGCCCGACTTCGTCGGCGATGAGAATATGCCCTTGGAAGGTGTCATTCTGTTCGACAAGCCTAGCTCCTTTGCTCGAATCAGAAAATGGGGGTTAGTAATTCATCCTTTTTAGTTTGGGCATGTTTGTTCTGAGAGGCACATGACAAACAAGGAGTATATGTTGTTGTTATTATACAAATCACCAATATTTTGTCATTCATGCCAGTTTTCGTATATGTTGTTGTTCAAAAAATTCATTCTTATATGTTCAATTCGTCAGGCTTGGGCTAAGTTCTGAACATGGAATTTTGAATAGAAATAAACTTGAGGAACTAACACTGTAGCTTTGGGGGTTCGTTGTATAGCTTTTTAAGTAAGAAATGGAAACTAGAAAAGCTAGGTTTGTGAAATCAATGTCGAAAGGGTTTAGAAAATCTAGACCCCTTTTTTCATTAGTAGTTAGGTTTGATTGGTGGGTTATTTGGTTCAGGTAGCTACTGCAAAGATATAGAAACAGCCGAATCATGTCTAATGAAGGAAGAGTGCACCCGGATTGCAGGAATGCATCCAATCCCTACCATGAATGCAGCGAGTTTTGCTTCAAAGTTATTGCTGAAACCAAAGCTCGGATGGATCAAAATCAATCAGGTTATTCTTTGAACTGTTCTTGAGGCACTTTTATGTGTTTATCAATTGAAAGAATCTTGTACCATTCTTGTCTAGGATATCGATTTTGTTTCTCCATTTTCTGTGTACGTTTGCATATCTTAATGCCGATCGTTGTGATTTGACTCTCGTATGTGATATCACGATTGTAGACAAGTTTTTTTTGTACTTCACTGTTAATTGTGTAACTGTGTGTTGTAAGATCGTGATTTACAGAAGCTGCTATGATTAGAAGTTGAATGAAACTTAAGGTTTATAGATTTTATTGATTATTGCAACTTCTGTAGTTATAAGGGAGCATGTCGAAAATATTTATTTTGTATGTTTCATTTTTTCTCCTTTATAATGAGATCTTCATCTTCTTTCTTCAACTCTACCCCTTCGTATTAGAAGTATGCATGCTATAATTTTAGTCAAGAACACCTGGAATTCTGTTGTTTTCTATATTGTGGAACCCTTAATAAATTATTGTTATCCCCTATAATTTGTGTTTCTATACCTAAAATATTTCTTCTCACCTACATCAGAATCTGTACAAGTTAGTGGTGGTAGTGGCAAATCAAAATTAGAGGCTGCTCAGCAAGAGGAAGATCTAGATAGACCATCAGAGACTGATGAACATGCTGGTGATGGTGATGAGCCTCCGCTTGACAAGGAGGAGAATATGGAAGGAGCCTTCACGAAGTTCACAGGGAGGAAGAAAAAGTTGTGGGAATTAAGGATGAAGATGGTAAGGTTCTCTGACACTGGCAAAAGTAGACTTAATTGTCACAGAGTTTGTTGGATTGTTTTGCCATTCCATCTTACTTTCTTTTTGACTTACTGTCAAAATATTTCAGAATATGGCTAGGAATGCAAATCAAACAGATATTGCGGCTGAAAAGAAAAGACTGGAACCTCCACAAGAATCAAGGGGCATTTCTAAATAAAAATGGCTTGAAGAGAGGAAAAAAAGAATTGGTAAACTTCTAGATGCAAATGGTTTGGATATGAAAAGCGCTTACATGCTAGATACACAAGAGATGGCAGAGTCAAAGTACAAGAAATGGGAAAAGGATCCTGCCCCATATGGCTGGCATGGTGTGCTCCAGTACCTCTGCTCGTTAATTATTGTTTCTTTTGTTGTTTTGGTTTTAGTTCAATCTAGTCTGTTTATGATTGATAATGATGGTACACATGTGATTTTCATGTTCCACTGTTCCGTAACATAATTTTAGCCATATTTCATAAACGCTGGCAACTTCAATTTTTTTTTTTTTTTTGGAGTTCCAGAGTATGGCAGAAATCAAATGGCTTAGATTATCTGGATGAGTTGTAGTCTAGGTTGAGTACGGTTAATCAAGAGAAAATGGAGTCCTGGATGTGGGAACAGCTAAAATTTTGTTACAAAATATGGTTGGATAGTGTACCAGGCATCTCCTTAGTTCAGTTGGCTATGTCATGCCCTTTCATGCCTGCTTTTGCACAATGAAAACCTATTTAGCATAGTTACATAGTGATTTGCATACCCAAAGTTACTAATTCTGGTTGTTGCTGACAGATGATTCCTGGTATAGTTTTGGTTGATGCTTTTGCTTTTGGTCAGATGCTTGGATTCTACAAGTAAGTATTAATACTAGAGCTGATTTCGTTTGTGTTATTTTCAGTGATTGATGCTATCTGTATACGTAGGAGCTAGGACTTAGTTTTGAATGTTAATGTTCTGCTTTAATATTTATAGCCTTCTGAGAGGAAAAGTAGTTGCTAGAAATGATGGTATGAGGTCCATACAGTAGAGTATTCTGGATTTCTGGTTATTCAAGCTTGGCATGTATCTACATTGTAACATATGAAAGATTTTAGCTCCTTTCCTTCATTTGTAGTGTAGGCTGATAAGAACTCTAATATATAACTTGTACATCTATTAGCTAGCTCCATACTTCTGTTCATTTTAGATAACAATTAGAATATGCAATCAGCTGAGTATTAAAATTTGATTGAATGAAGCTGTGTTCTATTTGTTTTCAGGTGCAGGGGCTATTTCAGCATTCTATACCGCTGCTTGCGCTGAACTGGCACAACAACCTAGCTCCGATTATTCTGCGCTTCAAACTCTAAATAAAAGGACCCGTTGCATTCTGCGATTCAACTGAGTTTGAAGAGTCGGTTGCACAAGTAAGCTATATTGCTTTCCTTAGCATTGGATGTTGGACCTGTGATAGCCAGTGAATAGACCTGTGATACCAACCCCAGCCATCAATGATGCGTATCGACCCGAAATGCCTCAAATTGTTCCAGATTCGCAGCTGAACTGAAAGGGCTTGTTTCACTTAACATTATCTAGTTTGATGGTTATGTTGTTGTCTACTTTGAGTTCGTCCTCAAAGCATTTTGATGGAAATTATTCTTGGACAAGGATTATGTTGTTAAAGGGGGAAACTCTTAGTGATATTTCACCTTCAACAACAATGTATTCTAGAAAGCAGCCTTGATTTTTGTAATCTAAGAATTTACTTTGGTACGAAATGTATTTTGTTAGGAATGTAAATAACATCTTGCTATGAATGTAAAGTTTAATATTTTCGATTGAGTTGTGGATTTGTTCACTTCATTATAAATATTTAAAGTATATTTATTGTAGAGAAATAAAAGTATTATTATGTTTAGGTTGCAAATTAATTAGGAGAAATATTTATTTTTAAATGTTGTCACTTTTACACACTGAAATCAGTGTGAGTTAGAGTATAGGGATTTCACACGGAAATCCGTGTCAATAAGGTTATATAGGTTTTGACACAGAAATTAGTATGAATATCACTTCACATAGAAATCAGTGTGAAATAGAGTTTACATATTTGGCACAGAAATCCGTGTGAAATAGAATAGTTCACACAGACTGCATTCAATTACAGTAATCTATATTTATGGAAATATAGTGGGAGCCCACGTCTAATATTCACACGGACAAAATAATCCGTGTGAGATGAGTATTATCCCCCTCCAAATCACACGGTAACTCAACCTGTGCGTGTACCGTGGGTAAAAGCCATCACACACTGAAATCCGTGTGAGAAAGCTTTATTTCACACGGATTAAAATCTGTGGGTAATTGTTGTTTTGCTAGTAGTGAAACCAACTTTTGTATCCTACTCTCCGAACTCCTTCCTGTCTCTTTACTATGAAACCTGCATATTGGTCTCCACAGCTGTAATTTGTTCTGTTCCGTAGTCATAATGCTGCATGTTTTCCCAGAAAACATACTTGTGAAACCGAGAAATTATAAAAGAGGAGCATTACATAAAGAAGTTAAGATTTAAAGTTTCTTTAATGTTTTAATAGTAAGGTAATCTTGAATGGAATCAGAAAGCATGGAGGAATGTGCAGAAGCATTACTCTGAATGCAACTGACCTATCTCAGTTAAATTTCAAGTAATTCCTCAACTTTTTCATCATCATCAACATGATCTTGCCATGCATTCAACTTGATTTCTTATTCAAGAAGCTTTCTGAAAACCATTCAAAACCAACAAACCATGAGAAATTTACAACCACCAAAAACTAAACCACAGGGATCAAAGATTTTCAAAGCAGTAAACTTTCACATTCGGAGCCAAAGTAACCAAAATCAGCTGCTTGTGATGATTCTGGGCATCAGAATTTACATATCGTTCTAACAGCAGATAAAGAATCTGCCAATCAAACCCACAATGAACCAAAATGATTAGACCAAACACCAGAAAGAACACTGATTTCCCAGCAAGAAACAAAAACCCAGAAAAACCCATTTCGCCAAAACCCCAAAATTCTTGAAGCCAATGAATAATCAGCGTCATCACCAAACAACTTCCACTTGGAGTCTACGAAGTTCAGCATGCTCTCTCTATCTGTCTCTACTTGCACAGAGAGAAGAAACAAAAGGAACAGCATGTCCCTTTCGTCCTCTCCCTCTCTCACTCTCTCTTCGCGCAGATCGAAGGACCAAACACGCAGAGGCTAATGAACACCACTCGGCGCGAAAGGTTGCGGACACCTTAGGTGGCACATCTATCGAATGGTAAAAGGACAGAACCGTAATTTCAAGCACCGGCTATTACTTTGTTTTATACGAACACGGCCTGGTTCTCATCTGCATCTTTTGGTATTTCCCCACCATATATGGAGTACTCTCCGAAAGTTATTATTTCTCTGTTCTGCTGCTATATGCTTATATTGCATATTACCAGTAGTACCTTGGCTTTGAAAGACTGCGAGTTTCCAGCCATCTTCAACTTCGGAGACTCAAATTCAGATACTGGTGGATTAGCCGCATCCCTTCTATTAACACCAACCACACCTTATGGAGAGACCTATTTCCATATGCCGGTCGGAAGACTCTCTGATGGAAGACTCATTATCGACTTCCTTGGTATGTTTTTTTTACCTTCATTGTAAATTAACATGTACAGGTTATATCATACGCAGAGGTTCAGAGAGAGTTCTTCCTGGTTGACAATTCAAACTTATATGATTGTGGAAGGAAATACTGCTTTTTCTCGAGGTTGAATTATCATACTTAGTAGCCAAAGTGGTAGGCCCGAGATCGTTAATTTGTAGACACTCATTTCTTGATGATTTTGCACTGCACTTTTATGTGTAAACATAATGAGGAGAGAGAGTACTGTAGGTGGGATATATCAGTGGATATGGTTGAATAGACTGGGATAAAAGGCTCTCCCATAATTTGGGATGTTGAAATAATTAGTTCTTACATTAGAATAAAATCATAAATTGCTTACTATAGAATAGATTAAGGGTGGACTTTGCAGAGGTTTTCTCTTCTCCCCTTAACTCAATTATTGATTAGAGTTTGTCTTTCATCGTTTCAGTTTTATCAGAGACATTGTGTATAATGCGTTGTTTAGATACCAGATGTATTTTGTACTGTATTGATTAGACTATCTTGTGGTTCAGCAAAGAGTCTTGGTCACCCTTATCTAAGCGCATATCTGGATTCTCTCGGGACAAATTTCTCGCATGGTGCAAATTTCGCCACTGCAGCTTCCACTATCAGACTCCCAGATCTCATTTTACCAGCCGGTCAATTTAGTCCCTTCTACCTTGATATTCAATATATGCAGTTCCTGCAACTAAAATCCAGATCACAACTAATAAGGCATCGAGGTAAAGTACTGAAGAATGTCAATGTCTAGGAATCACATTTACTAATCTCGTCACTTCATTAAGATGAATCCCACTTTTACTAGGAAGGTGACCAGCTTTTACTTTTGTAGGGGAAGTATTTGCAAGTCTAATGCCCAAGGAGGAGTACTTCTCTAAAGCATTATACACATTCGACATTGGTCAGAATGATCTTAGCGAGGGATTTACCCGCGGTAACATGACTATACAGGAAGTCAATGCATCTGTAACTGATATAATCACTGGTTTCTCAACTTATATCAAGGTAATCATTAGCATTTACCAAAGCTTGTCAAATTTACCCCACAAAACTAATTTCTTTCGCTGAGGGCCATGTGTTTGATTTTAAGTTTCTTAAAGGACAAGCAACAATATAATCACGTGTGGGGTTGAAGTTGATTTGATTCTTCTGTTGTCATGATTTTTGTTGGTTGTGAATTTGTGATGATGTAGAAAATATATGATTTGGGAGCAAGATGAATATGGATCCACAATACGGGGCGATTTGCTGTCTCCCTTACATTGTGGCAGACTTCCCATCAGCTCAGAAAGATGAGATTGGCTGTGCAAAAGCTTACAATGAAGTAGCGCAACATTTTAACCACGAGCTGAAGCTGGCCATAGTTCAACTCAGGAAGGATTTTCCTTTGGCTGCATTCACTAATGTAGATGTGTATTATGTCAAATACTCTCTTTTCAAGGAACCTGAAAAGTATGGTAAGTCGATATTGAAGCATTATAAATCCTCATAACATTTTTAAATTTCACGGATTCAAATCCCCTGATGAATTCTTTACGTCTTTTTGTTGTGTGCATCATTTAAAACTACTAGTACAGCTGTAGTACTATAGAGTAACTTGTTAGTTAGTTTTTGAGTATGAAATGCAAACTCACCTCGATTTTTAGTGATCATATATTATCATCACAGAGTTTGAACCGCCTACTTTAATAAAACATATTATTTGCTAAAACATAAAGAAATCCAAAATCATATATTTTCACTTGTATTAATCAATTGATCGTAATTTTTGCAGGATTTGAGCTCCCACTTGTTGCTTGCTGCGGTTATGGTGGTAAGTACAACTATAACAATACCGCTCGATGAGCAACAATTACAGTCAATGGAAGCCAAATATTTGTTGGTTCATGCAAAACTCAACTAGAGTGAAGTAGTGAACTGGGATGGTGGTCATTACTCCGAGGCAGCTGCGAAATTTGTTTTTGATAAAATTTCAACCGGAGCATATTCAGATCCACCTCTGCCCTTGAAACAAGCATGTCACAGGAGTTTGTACTAAAGAAGAACTTGGTGAAATGAACCTTCTCTTTTAGATTACTTGTCTCAGAAGTTTGAACTAAAGAAAATAAATTATCTTTCACAATGAATCGATAATTCCGGCTGGCCCAATATAGTTAAGTTGCGATTTCATGTCTAAAAGACAAACTCAGCCTTAGGTCATAGCAGCCCAAGGCCCAATACATATTAACGTTTACCTTAAATTTTTTTTTTGAGTATTATTTAGACTTTATTGACAAATTGCGCTCTAGAGAGTGCCTGATTATGGGACTGAGAGGGATCCGTTGGTGAAAAAGGCCGAGAAACGTAAAAATCTTTCACAATCTCTAAAGAGATAATACACTAATAAAACAAGAGATAAAATATTCACATTGACGTGGTGGATGTTATCGATTTAAAACAAACTGCTCACTTTGACACATATGACAGATATGACTGACAAAAAAACTTTGACAAGAGATTTCATATTTTTATTAATCGTTTAACCAAAACGACACATACAATAGTCTTTTATTAAAATACAACATGTCCTTTAAATGACACTAGAAGCACAAACATACTCGTATTTTGAGTACTTTGTGCAACTTTACATTAATTTCTTACGAGCATTTCTATCATATATTGGAGGCATCATTGTTGGTAGAAACAATTACAGGAAAATGAATTCTTTCACAACAGAATTTGGAGACTGGAGTTCGAATTTTGAGACTGGATTTCCGATCCATAAAAGTCTCTTCTTATCTTCTTCTCATCTTCATCCTTCTTCATCTCTCATTATCCGCTCAGTGCATGCAAATCCCTATTCTCTGGTTTCCACTTTCCCCTTCCCAAAGTCATCCTCAGAAAGAATCTCGCAAACCCTTTCAATCAGGTACTGAATACAACCTCCCCTCTCCACTACCACAAAACTGACCTAACAACACCATTAACAATGGTGTGTATTGAATCTATAGACACCAATCAATGGTGTTGAAGAGCAATAGATACCATTCTAGTTACCATTTATTGATGGTGCCCATTGCTGCCGTGACATATACCCAAGATGCCACTATTACTTTTTTGGTGACTTACAAATTGTGGGTCCCACAACTAAAAAGCAATCTGATATATTTATTATATATATACAATACATCCACCAATCTGAAAAATAGTGACAGACAATATTTCAAATTAAAAAAAAAATTAATATTAATATACAATAACAGTAATTCTAATCAAACCACTTAATGAGAAAAGAAAATTTTGCAAAGACCTTAATTATAGGCATGATGTATGTGTTGTCCTGTACTCCTCAATGGACAACTACATCACATAAAATGAAAACAATATAAAGAATGTTACACAGCTCATAAACTTTAAAACAAATGATATCCTTTGAATCATCTCAGTAAACCTTTCTGAACCCCTAAATGGTTTGATATATGACATAAAAAGAAGTCAGCAAAGTCTGTAGAATATATGACATAAACCACTTAAGAACCTTACTTTGCAAAGATTGTACTACCAGTTTAACAGCTCAAACCCATTAAACCATCAAATTTAGCTCATGATAAACCTCTTTTCCTGGAAATGCTGAAAAGACAAACCTACACATTGTCAGAGAATAGAGACTACTAAAACAAACTATAGTGGGGGAAACAATAAGTCATATCACATTTTAAATATAGTTCTTGGTACAAATTTACTGAGAGTAAGACCTTGTGATAAACGATCGACCCATCAAAGGCAAACCCAGTGGTGATTCATCCCCTGTAATAGAATAATTACATGTATGAGTAACTTTATGACAGAATACAATATATACCCTTCTAGTTACCATATATTGATGGTGCCCATTGCTGTCATGACATATACCATAAGATGCCACTATTACTTTTTTGGTGACTTACAAATTGTGGGATCAACAACTAAAAAGCAATCTGATATATTTATTGTATATATACAATACACCCACCAGTATGAAAAATAGTGACAGACAATAATTCCAATTAAAAAAAAATTTAATATTAATATACAATAACAGTAATTCAAATCAAACGACTTAATGAGAAAAGATAATTCTGCAAAGACCTTAATTATAGGCATGATGTCTGCGTTCTCCTGTACTCCTCAATGGACAACTACATCACATAAAATTAAAACAATATTTAAACAATATAAAGAATGTTACACAGCTCATAAACTTTAAAACAAATGATATCCTTTGAACCATCTCAGTAAACCTTTCTGAACCCCAAAATGGTTTGATATATGACATAAAAAGAAGTCAGCAAAGTCTGTAGAATATATGACATAAACCACTTAAGAACCTTACTTTGCAAAGATAGCTCAAACCCAATTAACCATCAAATTTAGCTCATGATAAACCTCTTTTCCTGGAAATGCTGAAAAGACAAACCTACACATTGTCAGAGAATAGAGACTACTAAAACAAACTATAGTGGGGGAAGCAATAAGTCATTTCACATTTTAAATATTCTTGGTACAAATTTACTGAGAGTAAGACCTTGTGATAAACGATCGACCCATCAAAGGCAAACCCAATGGTGATTCATCCCCTGTAATAGAATAATTACATGTATGAGTAACTTTATGACAAAATACAATATATACCCTTCCAGTTACCATTTATTGATGGTGCCCATTGCTGCCGTGACATATACCCCAAGATGCCACTATTACTTTTTTGGTGACTTACAAATTGTGGGTCCCACAACTAAAAAGCAATCTGATATATTTATTGTATATATACAATACACCCACCAGTCTGAAAAATAGTGACAGACAATATTTCCAATTAAAATTTTTTTTTAATATTAATATACAATAACAGTAATTCTAATCAAACCACTTAATGAGAAAAGAAAATTCTGCAAAGACCTTAATTATAGGCATGATGTCTGCGTTCTCCTGTACTCCTCAATGGACAACTACATCACATAAAATTAAAACAATATTTAAACAATATAAAGAATGTTACACAGCTCATAAACTTTAAAACAAATGATATCGTTTGAACCATCTCAATAAACCTTTCTGAACCCCAAAATGGTTTGATATATGACATAAAAAGAAGTCAGCAAAGTCTGTAGAATATATGACATAAACCACTTAAGAACCTTACTTTGCAAAGACAGCTCAAACCCAATTAACCATCAAATTTAGCTCATGATAAACCTCTTTTCCAGGAAATGCTGCAAAGACAAACCTACACATTGTCAGAGAATAGTGATTACTAAAACAAACTATAGTGGGGGAAGCAATAAGTCATTTCACATTTTAAATATAGTTCTTGGTACAAATTTACTGAGAGTAAGACCTTGTGATAAACGATCGACCCATCAAAGGCAAACCCAGTGGTGATTCATCCCCTGTAATAGAATAATTACATGTATGAGTAACTTTATGACAGAATACCATATATACCCTTCTAGTTACCATTTATTGATGGTGCCCATTGCTACCGTGACATTTACCCCAAGACGCCACTATTACTTTTTTGGTGACTTACAAATTGTGGGTCCCACAACTAAAAAGCAATCTGTTATATTTATTGTATATATACAATACACCCACCAGTCTGAAAAATAGTGACAGACAATATTTCCGATTAAAAAAAAAATTAATATTAATATATAATAACAGTAATTCTAATCAAACCACTTAATGAGAAAAGAAAATTCTGCAAAGACCTTAATTATAGGCATGATGTCTGCGTTCTCCAGTACTCCTCAATGGACAACTACATCACATAAAATTAAAACAATATTTAAACAATATAAAAAATGTTACACAGCTCATAAACTTTAAAACAAATGATATCCATTGAACCATCTCAGTAAACCTTTCTGAACCCCAAAATGGTTTGATATACGACATAAAAAGAAGTCAGCAAAGTCTGTAGAATATATGACACAAACCACTTAAGATCCTTATTTTGCAAAGATTGTACTGCCTGTTTTACAGCTCAAACCCATTAAACCATCAAATTTAGCTCATGATAAACCTCTTTTCTAGGAAATGCTGCAAAGACAAACCTACACATTGTCAGAGAATAGAGACTACTAAAACAACCTATAGTGGGGGAAGACTTAAGTCATTTCACATTGTTCTTGGTACAAATTTACTGAGAGTAAGACGTTGTGATAAACGATCGACCCATCAAAGGCAAACCCAGTGGTGATTCATCCCCTGTAATAGAATAATTACATGTATGAGTAACTTTATGACAAAATACCATATATACCCTTCTAGTTACAATTTATTGATGGTGCCTATTGCTGCCGTGACATATACCCCAAGATGCCACTATTACTTTTTTGGTGACTTACAAATTGTGGGTCCCACAACTAAAAAGCAATCTGATATATTTATTGTATATATACAATACACCCACCAGTCTGAAAAATAGTGACAGACAATATTTCAAATAAAAAAAAAATATAATATTAATATACAATAACAGTAATTCTAATCAAACCACTTAATGAGAAAAGAAAATTCTGCAAAGACCTTAATTATAGGCATGATGTCTGCGTTCTCCTGTATTCCTCAATGGACATCTACATCACATAAAATTAAAACAATATTTAAACAATATAAAGAATGTTACACAGCTCATAAACTTTAAAACAAATGATATCGTTTGAACCATCTCAGTAAACCTTTCTGAACCCCAAACTGGTTTGATATATGACATAAAAAGAAGTCAGCAAAGTCGGTAGAATATATGGCATAAACCACTTAAGAACCTTACTTTGCAAAGACAGCTCAAACCCAATAAACCATCAAATTTAGCTCATGATAAACCTCTTTTCCTGGAAATGCTGCAAAGACAAACCTACACATTGTCAGAGAATAGAGATTACTAAAACAAACTATAGTGGGGGAAGCAATAAGTCATTTCACATTTTAAATATAGTTCTTGGTACAAATTTACTTAGAGTAAGACCTTGTGATAAACGATCGACCCATCAAAGGCAAACCCAGTGGTGATTCATCCCCTGTAATAGAATAATTACATGTATGAGTAACTTTATGACAGAATATCATATATACCCCTCTAGTTACCATTTATTGATGGTGCCCATTGCTGCCGTGACATATACCCCAAGATGCCACTATTTCTTTTTTGGTTACTTACAAATTGTGGGTCCCACAACAAAAAAGCAATATTTCAAATTAAATTTTTTTTTTTAATATTAATATACAATAACAGTAATTCTAATAAAACCACTTATTGAGAAAAGAAAATTCTGCAAAGACCTTAATTATAGGCATGATGTCTGCGTTCTCCTGTACTCCTTAACGGACAACTACATCACATAAAATGAAAACAATATTTAAACAATATAAAGAATGTTACACAGTTCATAATCTTTAAAACAAATGACATCCTTTGAACCATCTCAATAAACATTTCTGAACCCCTAAATGGTTTGATATATGACATAAAATGAAGTCAGCAAAGTCTGTAGAATATATGACATAAACCACTTAAGAACCTTACTTTCCGAAGATTGTACTGCTTGTTTAACTGCTCAAACCCATTAAACCATCAATTTTAGCTCATGATAAACCTCTTTTCTAGGAAATGCTGAAAAGACAAACCTACACATTGTCAGAGAATAGAGACTACAAAAGCAAACTATAGTGGGGGAAGCAATAAGTCATTTCACATTTTAAATATAGTTCTTGGTACAAATTTACTGAGAGTAAGACCTTGTGATAAACGATCGACCCATCAAAGGCAAACCCAATGGTGATACATCCCCTGTAATAGAATAATTACATGTATGAGTAACTTTATGATAGAATACAATATATACCCTTCTAGTTACCATTTATTGATGGTGCCCATTGCTGCCGTGACATATACCCCAAGATGCCACTATTACTTTTTTGGTGACTTACAAATTCTGGGTCCCACAACTAAAAAGCAATCTGATATATTTATTGTATATATACAATACACCCACCAGTCTGAAAAATAGTGACAGACAATATTTCCAATTAAAAAAAAAATTAATATTAATATACAATAACAGTAATTCTAATCAAACCACTAAATGAGAAAAGAAAATTCTGCAAAGACCTTAATTATAGGCATGATGTCTGCGTTCTCCGGTACTCCTCAATGGACAACTACATCACATAAAATTAAAACAATATAAAGAATGTTACACAGCTCATAAACTTTAAAACAAATGATATCGTTTGAACCATCTCAGTAAACCTTTCTGAACCCCAAAATGGTTTGATATATGACACAAAAAGAAGTCAGCAAAGTCAGTAGAATATATGACATAAACCACTTAAGAACCTTACTTTGCAAAGACAGCTCAAACCCAATTAACCATCAAATTTAGCTCATGATAAACCTCTTTTCCTGGAAATGCTGCAAAGACAAACCTACACATTGTCAGAGAATAGTGATTACTAAAACAAACTATTGTGGGGGAAGCAATAAATCATTTCACATTTTAAATATAGTTCTTGGTACAAATTTACTGAGAGTAAGACCTTGTGATAAACGATCGACCCATCAAAGGCAAACCTAGTGGTCATTCATCCCCTGTAATAGAATAATTACATGTATGAGTAACTTTATGACAGAATACCATATATAACCTTCTAGTTACCATTTATTGATGGTGCCCATTGCTGCCGTGACATATACCCCAAGATGCCACTATTACTTTTTTGGTGACTTACAAATTGTGGGTCCCACAACTAAAAAGCAATCTGATATATTTATTGTATATATACAATACACCGACCAGTCTGAAAAATAGTGACAGACAATATTTCCAATTAAAAAAAAAAAATATTAATATATAATAACAGTAATTCAAATCAAACCACTTAATGAGAAAAGAAAATTCTGCAAAGACCTTAATTATAGGCATGATGTATGCGTTCTCCAGTACTCCTCAATGGACAACTACATCACATAAAATTAAAACAATATTTAAACAATATAAAGAATGTTACACAGCTCATAAACTTTAAAACAAATGATATCCTTTGAACCAACTCAGTAAACCTTTCTGAACCAAAAAATGGTTTGATATGCGACATAAAAAGAAGTCAGCAAAGTCTGTAGAATATATGACATAAACCACTTAAGAACCTTATTTTGCAAAAATTGTACTGCCTGTTTAACAGCTCAAACCCATTAAACCATCAAATTTAGCTCATGATAAACCTCTTTTCTAGGAAATGCTGCAAAGACAAATCTACACATTGTCAGAGAATAGAGACTACTAAAACAACCTATAGTGGGGGAAGCAATAAGTCATTTCACATTTTAAATATAGTTCTTGGTACAAATTTACTGAGAGTAAGACCTTGTGATAAACGATCGACCCATCAAAGGCAAACCCAGTGGTGATTCATCCCCTGTAATAGAATAATTACATGTATGAGTAACTTTATGACAGAATACCATATATACCCTTCTAGTTACCATTTATTGATGGTGCCCATTGCTGTCAAGACATATACCCAAGATGCCACTATTACTTTTTTGGTGACTTACAAATTGTGGGTCCCACAACTAAAAAGCAATATGATATATTTATTATATTATACAATACACCCACCAATCTGAAAAATAGTGACAGACAATATTTCAAATTAAAAAAAAATTTAATATTAATATACAATAACAGTAATTCTAATCAAACCACTTAATGAGAAAAGAAAATTCTGCAAAGACCTTAATTATAGGCATGATGTCTGCGTTCTCCTGTACTCCTCAATGGACAACTACATCACATAAAATTAAAACAATATTTAAACAATATAAAGAATGTTACACAGCTCATAAACTTTAAAACAAATGATATCGTTTGAACCATCTCAGTAAACCTTTCTGAACCCCAAAATGGTTTGATATATGACATAAAAAGAAGTCAGCAAAGTCTGTATAATATATGACATAAACCACTTAAGAACCTTACTTTGCAAAGACAGCTCAAACCCATTAAACCATCAAATTTAGCTCATGATAAACCTCTTTTCCTGGAAATGCTGCAAAGACAAACCTACACATTGTCAGAGAATAGAGATTTTACTAAAACAAACTATAGTGGGGGAAGCAATAAGTCATATCACATTTTAAATATAGTTCTTGGTACAAATTTACTTAGAGTAAGACCTTGTGATAAACGATCGACCCATCAAAGGCAAACCCAGTGGTGATTCATCCCCTGTAATAGAATAATTACATGTATGAGTAACTTTATGACAGAATATCATATATACCCTTCTAGTTACCATTTATTGATGGTGCCCATTGCTGCCGTGACATATACCCCAAGATGCCACTATTTCTTTTTTGGTTACTTACAAATTGTGGGTCCCACAACTAAAAAGCAATATTTCAAATTAAATTTTTTTTTAATATTAATATACAATAACAGTAATTCTAATCAAACCACTTATTGAGAAAAGAAAATTCTGCAAAGACCTTAATTATAGGCATGATGTCTGCGTTCTCCTGTACTCAATGGATAACTACATCACATAAAATGAAAACAATATTTAAACAATATAAAGAATGTTACACAGTTCATAAACTTTAAAACAAATGACATCCTTTGAACCATCTCAATAAACCTTTCTGAACCCCTAAATGGTTTGATATATGACATAAAATGAAGTCAGCAAAGTCTGTATAATATATGACATAAACCACTTAAGAACCTTACTTTCCAAAGATTGTACTGCTTGTTTAACAGCTCAAACCCATTAAACCATCAATTTTAGCTCATGATAAACCTCTTTTCTAGGAAATGCTGCAAAGACAAACCTACACATTGTCAGAGAATAGAGACTACTAAGACAACCTATAGTGGGGGAAGCAATAAGTCAATTCACATTTTAAATATCGTTCTTGGTACAAATTTACTGAGAGTAAGACCTTGTGATAAACGATCGACCCATCAAAGGCAAACCCAGTGGTGATTCATCCCCTGTAATAGAATAATTACATGTATGAGTAACTTTATGACAGAATACCATATATACCCTTCTAGTTACCATTTATTGATGGTGCCCATTGTGACATATACCCAAGATGCCACTATTACTTTTTTGGTGACTTACAAATTGTGGGTCCCACAACTAAAAAGCAATCTGATATATTTATTGTATTATACAATACACCCACCAATTGAAAAATAGTGACAGACAATATTTCAAATTAAAAAAAAATTTAATATTAATATACAATAACAGTAATTCTAATGAAACCACATAATGAGAAAAGGAAATTCTGCAAAGACCTTAATTATAGGCATGATGTCTGCGTTCTCTTGTACTCCTCAATGGACAACTACATCACATAAAATGAAAACAATATTTAAACAATATAAAGAATGTTACACAGCTCATAAACTTTAAAACAAATGACATCCTTTGAACCATCTTAGTAAACCTTTTTGAACCCCAAAATGGTTTGATATATGACATAAAAAGAAGTTAGCAAAGTCTGTAGAATATATGACATAAACCACTTAAGAACCTTACTTTACAAAGATTGTACTGCCTGTTTAATAGCTCAAACCCATTATACCATCAAATTTAGCTCATGATAAACCTCTTTTCCTGGAAATGCTGCAAAGACAAACCTACACATTGTCAGACAATAGGGACTAATAAAACAAACTATAGTGGGGGAAGCAATAAGTCTTTTCACATTTTAAATATAGTTCTTAGTACAAATTTACTGAGAGTAAGACCTTGTGATAAACGATCGACCCATCAAGGACAAACCCAGTGGTGATTCATCCCCTGTAATAGAATAATTACATGTATGAGTAACTTTATGACATAATACTGTATATACCCTTCTAGTTACCATTTATTGATGGTGCCCATTGCTGCCGTGACATATACCCCAAGATGCCACTATTACTTCTTTGGTGACTTACAAATTGTGGGTCCCACAACTAAAAAGCAATCTGATATATTTATTGTATATATACAATACACCCACCAATCTGAAAAATAGTGACAGACAATATTTCAAATTAAATTTTTTTTTTAATATTATTATACAATAACAGTAATTCTAATCAAACCACTTAATGAGAAAAGAAAATTCTGCAAAGACCTTAATTATAGGCATGATGTCTGCGTTCTCCTGTACTCCTCAATGGACAACTACATCACATAAAATGAAAACAATATTTAAACAATATAAAGAATGTTACACAGCTCATAAACTTTAAAACAAATGATATTCTTTGTACCATCTCAGTAAACCTTTCTGAACCCCTAAATGGTTTGATATATGACATAAAAAGAAGTCAGCAAAGTCTGTAGAATATATGACATAAACCACTTAAGAACCTTACTTTGCAAAGACAGCTCAAACCCAATTAACCATCAAATTTAGCTCATGATAAACCTCTTTTCCTGGAAATGCTGCAAAGACAAACCTACACATTATCAGAGAATAGTGATTACTAAAACAAACTATAGTGAGGGAAGCAATAAGTCATTTCACATTTTAAATATAGTTCTTGGTACAAATTTACTGAGAGTAAGACCTTGTGATAAACGATCGACCCATCAAAGGCAAACCCAGTGGTGATTCATCCCCTGTAATAGAATAATTACATGTATGAGTAACTTTATGACAGAATATCATATATACCCTTCTAGTTACCATTTATTGATGGTGCCCATTGCTGCCGTGACATATACCCCAAGATGCCACTATTACTTTTTTGGTGACTTACAAATTGTGGGTCCCACAACTAAAAAGCAATCTGATATATTTATTGTATATATACAATACACCCACCAGTCTGAAAAATAGTGACAGACATTATTTCAAATTAAATTTTTTTTTAATATTAATATACAATAACAGTAATTCTAATCAAACCACTTAATGGGAAAAGAAAATTCTGCAAAGACCATAATTATAGGCATGATGTATGCGTTCTCCTGTACTCCTCAATGGACAACTACATCACATAAAATGAAAACAATATAAAGAATGTTACACAGCTCATAAACTTTAAAACAAATGATATCCTTTGAACCATCTCAATCCATATAGTGAGCGTCTCAATCTTATTGAAAACGCGCTCCGTGGTTTAGAGCTACATGACTTGGGTAATTGGAGTCCATCTGGAACCTTCATATATATCTCTGAATCTAGATCCCTATAGAGATATGTTGTAACCACATCCATAAGATGCATGTCAAGTTTTTCGGAAGCTACCAAACTGACAAGGTAGCGGAACGTTATAACGTCCATTACAGAAGAATATGTCTCCTCGTAGTCGATTCCAGGGCGTTGTGAGAAACCTTGTGCCACAAGGCGGGTTTTGTATCTAACAACCTCATTTTTCTCATTACGCTTTCTAACAAAGACCTATTTATGGTCAACAAGCTTTATACTTGGGGGTGTCAGCATTATAGGCCCAAATACCTGTCTTTTTGTTAGTGAATCCAATTCAACCTGGATCGCATCTTTCCATTTAGGCCAGTCTGCTCTTTGTTGACATTTCTCAACGGAGCAAGATTCGATATCATCGTGTTCTATAATTATTTGAGTAATAGAATATGCAAACACATCATCAAGGATAATAGAATCTCGATTCAACGTCTCATGTACACTAGTGTAATTCATGGAGATCTCCCTATTCCCTGGAATTGGTTTTAACATTGGAGCGTCCCTCAATGATGTCTCTTGGAATTGGTTTTAACATTGGAGCGTCCCTCAATGATGTCTCTTGGACATAACCATAATCCGGAATATCTTCATAAGATGGGTTATTTATGTCGATGATTAATGGATCTTTTTGTGCCAAACTCGCTTTCTTTTGCGGGCGAGAATCCATCCAACCTTTGGGTCTCCCACGTTTCCTTGCTGGGAGCCCGGCCTGAGCCACATTGCCATCACTATTAGTGGTGGAGGCGCCATGCCCAATACCCCTAGGGGTGGCGCCATGTCCATGATTTTTAGGGACATCAATCCTTGCAAGCACATTTGCAGCATGTATATGTGATCTTATCACTTTAGCGATATCAGAAAACGCATCAGGCATAGAGTCTGCTACATTCTGAAGATCAAGAATTCTCCGCACTTCAATTTCAGACTGTGCGATTCGGGGATCAAAATGAGACAAAGTGGGGACAGACCACGACAATTCCTGTCATTCCTGTTGAACATTATTGTTCCTATCTCCCCCTAACAACGGGAAGACTGTCTCATCAAAGTGACAATCCGAAAATCTAGCGGTAAATAGATTAGTAGCGGATAATGGTTGGAGAGTCATATCTAACATAAATGCCTAATCGTCTTTGAGGACCCATTTTGGTGCGCTGTGGCAGCGCAATTGGCACATAAACTGTACACCCAAATATGCGTAAGTGTGAGACATCAGGCTCACATCCAGTAACCATCTGGTATGCAGAAAAGGGTTGAGTGGCAGTAGGCCTCAGACGAATGAGCACAGCTGCATGCAATATTGCATAGCCCCAAGCAGAAACAGGGAGATTGGTGCGCATAACCAATGCTCTAGCGACCATTTGAAGTCTTTTAATGGCAGCTTCTGCGAGATCATTTTGGGTGTGAACATGAGGAACATGGTGTTCAACCTCAATCCCAATGGACATGCAATAGTCATCAAACGTTTTTTATGTAAACTCTCCAGCATTGTCAAGACGAATTGACTTAATGGGATGATCAGGGTGGTGAGCCCTTAATTTAATGATTTGTGCTAGGAGTTTAGCAAATGTAGCATTTCTTGTGGACAATAGCATGACATGTGACCATCGTGTCGATGCATCAACCAACACCATAAAATATCTAAATGGTCCGCAAGTTGGTTGAATAGGTCCACAAATATTACCTTGGATTCTTTGTAAGAATGAAATATTTTCTTTAGTGTCCTTTGCATAGGATGGTCTCGATCCTAATTTTGCTAAAGAGCAGGCTTTGCAAAACGAAAGATGGGCTTTAGAAGCAACCAGGGAAGTATCCGGTTGAACCACGAAGTCACAATTGACTTTAGAAGTAGAAAAAGGAACCAATGAGGTATTGGTGGCGTCAATACCACTTTTGAGCCGCAGGGGGTAAGCGGCGCCAACCCTACCTTGGATCTAATTTTGGTTCTGACTTCTTTTCGTTTTGAAAAATGGATGTCCGTGTGAAATCTTTAATATACGGATCATCATATCACGACCTGGGTGTCCCAAACGATCATGCCAAAACCTATATGTGTCAGAATCCCATAAGTCATCTCTCATGACATGGTTGGATTCAATAATTTGAATAGTGGTTGCATACAACCCACTAGATCGACACATAATTTTCTCTAATACTCGTTTATGTTCGCAGTCATTAGAGGTTGTGCAAAGGAACTCTTGTCCATTCTCACAATGTGTTTCCACATGAAAACCATTGGCTCTTATATCTTTAAAACTCAATAGGGTCCTTCCAGCCCTAGGAGCATATAAAGCTTCGGTGACATTAATACTTGTGCCATTTGGCAACATAAATTGAGCTGGTCCTCGACCATGAATCAATTGTGATGGTCCAGCCATCGTAGTCACAGAAGATCGACTAGGCGTCATCCATAGAAATAGTTGCCTATGTCACAATATAGTATGTGTGGTGCCACTATCAACAAGACATTCCAACTCTCTAGGAAACATACTGAAAAATAATAAAGTTCAGAATTAAAACATGTCCATGACATCGAATAATAATACGATACTTTATTAATAAAGATAGCCAATGATTACATCAAAGGTCCCAAAAAGTCTAATCCAAAATAAAATCAAACTAAGACACATTGTAGTCATTCTATCGGTTTGGTAACTCCAATCAAATATGACCAGGAAAGTAGAGAGAGATGTTGGTGGAGCGAGGCTCTCTTAAGTACCATTAATCTCAATGACTTTCCTAGACATCATATTTCATTGGGTGCACCACATAAGAAAGAGTTTAATACAATTGTCATTTATTGACTAAGGCATATTGCCATTATAAAAATTCTTGAAAAATAAAAGGACTAATCTAATCAAAGTCTGCGACATCCTTGTGCACTTCATCGTCAGCTTTGAAGTCCTCTATGGTGAGATGGATCTCTCCACCATTTTCTTCTTCTTCTGCAAGATACACTTCTTGCTCCCTCAGGTCCCTGTATGGCCTGTATCTTGAAGCTAGTTGCTCGCTTGCCTTGCATTGCTTGAACCAATGCTCACTTGATCCACATCGATGACACATGTCATTGTGATTGCCTCCCTTTAACTGAGGTGCACATTGTGGGCGTTCTCTAGGAGGGTTGGTGCCACCACCATGACCCATGGCGCCTCCACCACGAGCCATGGCGCCACCACCACGACCACATCTCCCACATGTATCCGCACCAAACCTGCGGTTTCCTTCCTTGTTACGGCGGTTATATGGACCCATACGTCCCTCATATCCCTTATTCTTAGGGTTCCGCTCCTTGCGCCCTCTTTTGGGTGCATTATAATTCGCTTTATGAACGCATTTAGCTTCAATGGGCCTTGAATTATAATTCCTCATGAGTATGTTATCATGTTTCTCAGCTACAGATATGAGATTGATAAGCTGATGAAACCTCGTGATCCGTCCAGCATTGACTTCAGTGCGGTATTGCTTTGATATCACAATGGCTGAAACGGGGAAGGTGGAGAGAGTTTTCTCAATTAGCTCTTGCTCTGTGACAGGTTGTTCGCAAAACCTCAACATGGATTGTAGGCGAAGAGCTTCTGAATTATATTCAGCAACAGACTTGAAATCAGCAAAGCGTAGATTGTTCCATTGAACTTTCAAGTCAGGGAGGAGGGAATCTTGGACATTGCCAAAGCTCTCTTCTAGCGCTATCCATAACTCTCTTGCATCCTTGATCGACATATACTCCAATCTGAGTGCCTTGTCCATATGGCGTCGCATCAAGATAACTGCTTGAGCATGCTTTGTAGGTGTTCGCACGAACACATGATCCGGGTTAGGTGTCTGGATTATGGGTAATATTCCCTTTGAAGTGAGGTGGTTCTCAACATCGGTTACCCAACTGTGGTAATCCGAGCCTGTTGAGTCAAGTATGGGAAAGTCGAGTCTAAGTTCATTCGACATCCTAAAAATAAGAAGAGAAAATATATTAGTTTCGGAGCTAAACTTCCACGAAAACTAAAATAATAAGATTTCCGAGCTATGCTACCAAGAAAACAGTTTTCAATAATCTTTTTTGGATTAGACCAAACAATAATGTTCTAATATGGTCACAATTTGATGCTTACGGAGGCTCTTAGTTCGAGCATTATGAACACTCTTAGTTCGTTAAGCGTGAATCCCCACAATTCCGCTTTATTAAATAATCAAACCCATGTTTGTATATTGAAAATCCTGCAGAAAATAAAGGAATTTAAAAGACAAGAAAGCAGGAACTTTAATATTTAAAACTTACTTGTTGAAATTCGGAGCAGATTCGCTTCTGAACAGCTCCCACTTTGAATAGTATACAGATCTCAAAAAGACTCCAATATGGCTGAAATTTGGAGGTCAGATAGAAGAGGCAGAGACGAACAACTTTGATGAAGGAAGGATTTTGATCTGAGGTCCCGATCAAGACGTTTCGGGGCGTGCAAACAGGCTAATCTGCATAGGAAACTAGCGTGCTGCTATGCTGTAGGGGCAGCGGGCGTGCGACGATACTGCAGGGGTAGTAGGAGGCACACAGGTGCTCAAGGGCTGCAGGAGCAGCGCACGGTATGGCTAGCAAGGGCAAGGAGCTTGCAGCAGTTTTTGGTGAAAGAAATTTCGGGTGTTAGGATTTTTATTTATTTATTAGGGCTTGGATTAGAGTATCGTGCTGATAACGTGTTGTAAAGAATTGGATAATTGTATTGTATTCATCTCATCATGAGGTTTATATAGGGTTACATCATGTATACAAAAGGCAATACATAATATCTATATTAATCAATCGCACATTACAAGTATGTCAATCGCATACATTACGAGTTTATCAATCGCATACATTAAGCAATACCTATTGCATGAATAGTCATTATCATTTACAACAGATATCTCCAATGAAGATTCTCTAACAGACCAAGTATGATTTTGTAGTGGGGCGGCAGCCCATACTTTGCATATGCTGTTCCCTCCTCTAATGAATTAAAACAAATAGACAAAAATAAAACACCAGTCATTTCCTAATTTAATATGTAGGCACAAATCCAATCACGATATCCTACGTACTCGGCAAGTTCAAACTGACCCATAAGATGATCACTCGTTCTTAGTCATCTTGTTGCTCTGTTTTCAACTTGGTTGAATATGTCTTCGACTAATGCCAAAAACAAAGAAGACCTTGGCATAATTAAATGCCTCCTAGAAATACAGTAGAAGTAGATTGCACCTTTCCTTACACTATAAAACAGGCACAGCCGCACAGCTTAGTTCTCATCTGCATCTTTTGGTATTTCTCCACTATGGAGTACACTCCTAGAGTTCTTATTTCTCTGTTCGGCTGCTATATGCTCCTATTGCATATTACCAGTATTACTGTAAGCCCTGCCTTGGCTTTGGAAGACTGCGAGTTTCCAGCCATCTTCAACTTCGGAGACTCAAATTCGGATACTGGTGGATTCGCAGCATCCATTTATCCCCCACCTACACCTTATGGAGAGACCTATTTTCATATGCCGGTTGGAAGAATGTCAGATGGAAGACTCATTGTCGATTTCCTCGGTATGTTTCTTCTTTTACCTTCATTGCAAGTTCTAAACAAATTAAAATGTATAGATTATTAGGTTATATCATATGCAAATTAAAGGTTCAGTGAGAGTTCTTCCATGGTTAACAATTCAAACGTATATCATTGTAGAAGATAATATTGCTCTTGTTTTCCAATTTTTTTTTTTTTTCTATGTTGAATTATCAAACTGGTACACAAAGTGGTAGGCACAAGATGGTTTTTCTAGACACCCATTTCTTTATGACTTATGAGTTTTTCCTCTGGATGTGGTTGGAGCTTATCCACAACTCCTTGGACCAAGGCTCTTCCCATAATATGGCATGTTGAAATAACTAGTGTGTACATTAGAATAAATTATTTATTGAAGGCCAGATTAAGGATGAATTTCGCAGACGTTTATTGTTTTCCCCGCAAATCAATGATTAAAGTCGTCATCTTTCATCATTTCAGTTTTATCCGTAAAACTTTTAGATAATCAGAAGGTTTCTATAATATGCCTAATTGTTGTCTGATTGATGAAACTATTTTTTGGTTCAGCAAAGAGTCTTGGTCATCCTTATCTAAGCGCATATCTAGATTCCCTCGGGACCAATTTCTCGCATGGTGCAAATTTTGCCACTTCAGCTTCCACTATCAGACTCCCAGATCTCATTTTACCAGCCGGCGGATTTAGTCCCTTCTACCTTGATATTCAATACGTACAGTTCCGGGAACTAAAGTCCAGATCACAACTCATAAGGCAACGAGGTAAAGTACTGAAGAATTCGAATGAATCACATTACTCATCACTTCATTAAGATTTAAGATGAATCCCACTTTTACCAGGAATGTGACCCACGTACATTTGCTTTTAGGGGGAATATTTGCTAGTTTAATGCCCAAAGAGGAGTACTTCTCCAAAGCTTTATACACATTCGACATTGGTCAGAATGATCTTGGCGAGGGATTTTTCGGTAACAAGACTATACAGGAAGTCAATGCATCTGTTCCTGATATAATCACTGGTTTCTCAACGAATATCAAGGTAATCATTAGCATTTACCGACCACCCCTTTCAGAACAGCTAGTATACTTGTCAATTCAACCCCACAAAAGCAATTTCTTTCGCTGAAGGCCATTTGTTTGATTTTAAGTTTCTTAATGTTCAAGCAACAATAGAATCACGTGTGGGGTTGAGGTTGATTCGATTCTTCTGTTGTAATTGTGAATTTGTGATAGTGTAGAAAATATATGATTTGGGGGCAAGATCATTTTGGATCCACAATACGGGGCCGATTGGCTGTGTCCCTTACATTTTGGTGAAATTCCCATCGGCTCAGAAAGATGAGGTTGGCTGTGCAAAGGCTTACAATGGAGTAGCTCAACATTTTAACCACGAGCTGAAGCAGGCCATAGTTCAACTCAGGAAGGATCTTCCTTTGGCTGCATTCACTTATGTAGATGTGTATTCCGTCAAATATTCTATTTTCAAGGAACCCAAAAAATATGGTAAGTCCGGCGTATTAAAGTATTATAATACCCTTCAATCATTTAAATTTCTAGTATTTAAATCTGATGAATTTCTTGCGTCTTCATATTGTGTTATATTCTAAAACTATTAGTAGCTATAGAGTGAACTAATTAGTTAGCTTGAGAGTACAAAATGCAAGCTAATCTTTTCTTTGAGTGACGATATGGTATTATCACATAATTTGAACCGCCTAATTTTGAAATCCGTTCGATAAATCATATGTGCTAAAGCATAAAGAAAATCCAATGTCATTTGGTTACCATCCAAAATCATTTATTTTCACTTGTATTAATCAATATTGCTGGCATATCTTCCAGGATTTGAGCTCCCACTTGTTGCTTGTTGTGGCTATGGTGGTAAGTACAACTATAACAGTAGTACAGGATGTGGAGCAACAATCACAGTCAATGGAAGTCAAATCTTTGTTGGCTCATGCAAGAACCCATCAGCTAGAGTGAACTGGGATGGGATTCATTATACTGAGGCAGCAGCGAAATTTGTTTTTGAGAAAATCTCAACTGGAGCATATTCAGATCCACCTCTGCCATTGAAACAAGCATGCCACAGGAGTGGAAATAAGAAAAAATAACTAGGTGGATCTGAAACAAGCATGCCACATGTACAATAAGTGTGGCCTGAATACTTAAGTTCGGGTCCAAAAATAAGTAGGTCATAACAAGTTAGGGGTGGGTTCGGTTCCGATCGGTTCGGTTCTTAGCCTAAACCGAAAACCGAACCGAAATAGGAATCGGTGCGGTTTTTGCATTTTGGGAAGTTAGCACCGAAAACCGAACTGAACCGAACGGTTCGTTTCGGTTCGGTTTGGCCCAGTTTTGGTTTTTTTTTTTTTTTTTTTTTTGAAAAACAGATTTTTACCAAATATACTCCTTTGGTATTGTAACTCGAGAAGTTTTTGTTTCTTCAAACCTGTAATAATAATCTATAACAAGAAGTTTACAAGTTTACCAATGCATGTTTTGTACTTCACTAGACAATAATCTCTAATTCGATACTCCATAGTCCATATAATTCAATTCATAATCTCTAATTCGATACTCCATAGTCCATATAATTCAATTCATATAGTCCATCAAATTCTAGCATCAAAATATGAAACTGTCAAAAAATATAGAGTCCAAAGTTTATAAAAGTCCATTAGATCAACATTAACCTCACAAATTAAAAATTTATAAGTTCACTAAAAGATTAAACATAAAAAAAAAGAATGAACCAACATCAACATATGAATGAGGGCAATGGCATGATCTCAAGCTCGGAAAGATGAAGTCTTGGACTTTGGAGGTAACATTCCGCTCCGACTACTCCCCACTGCAGCTCCACTTGGCATCTTAAGCATCTCTACATTAGTATAAGAGAATAATAAAAATAACATTAGAAAAGAAATACATACAATCATATATAACAAAAATATTACAACTTCATTAACCCAAACAACTTTAACTACGAAAATAGAAACAATTACCTCTTTCCGCTTCTTCACACAACTCCATCTCCTCAATAGTAGGCGTATGATGTAGATACACATTTTCACTCCTAAGCCAATTTTGTGTACATATCAAGGCCTCCACCATTCTAGGACTTAGGGAGCTACGGTATGGATCAATAATCCTCCCACTCGTGCTAAAGGAAGATTCCGAAGCTATGGTTGACACTGGAATAGCTAGAACATCCCTTGCAATGCGGGCCAATATAGGATATTTACAAACTCCATTCACCCTCCACCAATTCAACAAGTCAAAGCCTTCACCATCTCCTTTAATAGGATCTCCAAGATATCTATCCACATCGTTGTTTACGATCCCGGCTTTCATTGCTCTTCTCCTTTGCTCCTTCTCTTTCAATCTCTTTTCTAACTCCGTTAGACCCTTACTTGAACTAGATATCCCCTCACTTGATACTTGAGAACCCACAACCTCACCAACACCACTTTCCCTTCCCTCTTCCTCATACACCTTGTAAAGGTCATACAAGAGATCCTTCACAGTCTTTGTGTTAGATTCCACATTTTCATTCATATCCCCATCATCAAGAATCTCAAAATAGTCAACAATTTTCTCAAGTTTATGACGTGGATCAAGAACAATAGCAATGAATAGATAGTGATTCAACTTATCAAAGCTACCCCAATACTTGAGAAACTTGTCTTGCATAGGTGATGCAATCTCACACAAACATGGGTTCTTTTGTTCTTGCAAGAGACCATAAATAGAGAGTATATCACCACCAAAAGTACTATGAACGGTAGGAGAATTAGAACAACATACCTTCAAAGTGATTTCATAAAGTGGTCTCAAGAAATCCAAAAATTGCTCTCCATATTGCCAATCAACACTTGCCGGTGACCCTTCTTTTGGCTTTTCACCTTTGGCACCTTCAAGCCATGCACAAAAATTACCCGCATCTTCTTCCACCATTCTATTAAAAGCTTTTTGGAATTTCAAAGCTCGTTCCAACATCAAGAATGTGGAATTCCACCTAGTAGGGACATCTAAAATCACAAGCCCTTTACACTCTAGTTTTACCCTTTCAACACATTCCTTAAAAAAATCAAGCCTTTGTGGGGAGGATCTAACATACCTCACCGCATTCCGAATGGCACCAATGAATATCTTCATCACACTCAACCCATCATTGGCAATCAAGTTCAGAATATGGGCTACACACCTCATTTGCAAATTCTTCCCTTTATGCAAAACTGCATTAGGGACACCCCAATCACCTATCCTCCTACTCAACTCCTTCAATGCAACATCATTTGACGAAGCATTATCAACGGTGACCATGAGAATCTTCTCTATATCCCATTCCAACAAACAATCCTCCAATAGCTTAGCTATAGCCTCTCCCTTATGACTAGGAATCACACAAAAATTTAAAATTCTCTTATGCAACACCCAATTATCATCAATAAAATGTGCAGTGAGGACTATATAATTAATGTTTTAAATAGAAGTCCAAGTATTGGTTGTAAGAGACAACCTATATCTACTCAATTGATCCATCAATTTTTCCTTTTCCCCCAAATAAAGCTTAAGGACATCCTTTGCTATTGTCTTACGGGAAGGAATTCTCCAATAAGGAAGAGCTCTACCCATAAAATGCCTAAACCCCTCTCCCTCAACATGAGAAAATGGTAGCTCATCTAATATAATGTACTCCACACATAACATAGATAGCTCTTCTTGAGTGCATTCTACAGTACACAACTCAGTGGTTGGTTTTTTAAAAGAGAAAATCTTTTGCCTTTTAGCTTTCATCATCTCAATATTAGGGGGATACTTTGGACACTTGTCCATATGATTATTAAGGGAGGTTGTACCATTCTTCCTAGGATCGGCATAGTAAATTTTTCCACAATAATTACATTGACCCTTAATTCTACCATCCACCATATCCCTCTCAAAATGATTCCAAATATCTGACCTTTCTTTCCGTTTCAACGCCTCAAGGATGCTTTCCACACTTCCATCATCTTCAAGCTCGGTTGCTTGAGTTCCTTGAACTTTCGGAGTTGCAGTAGAAGTTCCTTCATAGGGAGTTATTGGTGTTGTAGATTCACCAACACTAGTGTTGATCTGCAAAACAAAACAGAAACTGCAATAAGAAACAAAAAACTGAAACTGCAAACATAAACAAAATACAAAAACTGCAATAAGAGACAAAGAACAGAAACTGCAGTTTTAGTGCGCAAAACTCAAACATAAGCAGTTTTGATATATAAGAAACTGTAATAATACTAATACCACAAAACAGAAACTGCACTAATAACAGCAGAAAACAAATGGTAGAAACTGCAATAATGCCAGCACAAAACAGAAAAACAAACTGCAGAGTGCAAACAAGCTTGATATATATACCAAACAGCATAAACATGTGTAATGTGATTATCTCAAATCCAATTTCCAGAAAATCCAAATCCCATAGCACTTAAAAGAAACAAAATTGGTACCTAAGATGAAGAAGTTGATTTCGGATTAGCACCGGAACTAGTAGCAGCAGATTTAGATTGCCTCTTCATAATGTTTGCTACTGATCACTCCTATTCAAATTCAAGGAGTTGCAATTTCAATTAGCTTACTGCATATAAAAAACAGTAATATATAGTCTAGTATAAAAATTGCAAAATCACATCAGAACATCATTACACAATATTATACTAATACCACATTATACATAATAAATCAAGTACTACCTAAAATTGCAGAACATCACTATAGAACATGAATAAGAGTATGAAACTATGAAATATGAATAACGTCTGGGAAAATCAGAGAAAATATCTTTTAGCAATTCAGAGAGAACTTTTAGCAACTCATTAACAAAACCTGACAATACTTTTAATACCAAACCTATATCCCAACCTCTACAAGCAAACAGATCGTAATAACTAAATTCAAATGCCACCAGTTGGTGCTAGGAAATAAAAAAACAAGCTTAAGTCTGAAGAGTAAACATCCAGTTGTATAGAACACCACATAAAGAAGTACGAGTATATTAGAATTAGAGCAAACAAAGCTACAGGTAAGGGAAGAAATACAACGCTTTCAACGTACAAAAGAGATAAAAGATGATAGATTGCAATAGCCTCAGAAATACCAAACCTATATCCCAATTCCCAACCTCTACAAGCAAAAGAAAGACATTTTGGAATCCCTAGTACTCAAAACCCTAATAAGTACTCCAAATGATCGATTCTATACACAAATGAGCAAAAATGAATCACACCCATCGATTCAAGATTATGCAATCCAACCCTTACCGGCGTAACGATTCGGATGAGTGTACTGAGGTGGAGGTGGCTTGCTCGTTTGCTGCTGTGGAGGAGACCGAGCCCAAAACTCCAGACAGAACGAGCCCAGAACTGCTGTGGAGGACTCGAGGAGGCGAGCTGGTGACTTAGTGACGAGAGAAACTGGGGGCTGAGTGAATCAAGTCAATCAGAAACTCAATTAGATCGATGAGAGAAACTCAGAAACTAGCCCTAAATATCATATCGATGAGAGATACACAGTGCTTACGGGCGAGATCGATGAGAGCTTCGATTTCCGGAACGTGATCGGGAGAGAGGTCGGTTTGAGAGAGAGGTCAGGAGTCGCCGAGTCGAGAGAGCTTCGATTTCCGGAATGTGATCGAGAGAGAGGTCGGTCTGAGAGAGAGAGGTCGCCGATCTGAGAGAGTTAGAGGCTTAGAGGAGCGAGTGCGATCTGAGAGAGTTAGAGGCTTCAGGCTTAGAGGAGCGACTAAGCGAGTGCGATCTGCGAGGGTTAGGCGAGTAGGCGACCGGGTGGATTAGGGTAAGTTAAAAACCCTATTAAAAAACGACGCCGTTTTGAGTTTCGGTTGTGCGGTGCGGTTTGTGGTTCGGTTCGGTTTCGGCCGGGCTGAAACTGAAAACCGAACCGAACAGCTTCGGTGCGTTGCGGTTTTTTCCAGTTCGGTGCGGTTTTTTTCGGCTGCGGTTAGGGTATCGGTGCGGTTTTTTTCGGTTTTCGGTTTCGCGAGCCCACCCCTATAACAAGCAAGGCCCATCACAAATATGATTTTAATATTAGTAATTTTTCTTCATTAAAATAACAATGCCGGGGAGGTTCATGCAGGTTGTTTTGTGTTTTTTTTTTTTGGTCAACATATGCAGGTTGTTTTGTTGGGATCAAGGAATTACCCGTGGTTGCAATTAAAATAAAATTTTTAAAATACCAAATTTTTCAAAAACTATGTGATTTTTAGAGAATTTGCTACCGTTTCATAAAAATATTCTTCGAGATCCATAGTATATCATTGATATTGAAGTATCGACCACATAATCCATTTCTTAACAGGCGGACCTAAAAGTTACCAACGTACTGTTCGCAGGAATGTATCCAGATTCCAGGATTTGAAAATGGGTGAGGCTAAATTTCCTTAGGCTATAGCCCAAGCAGCTATTGAAGTGATTATGTCCCTAACTGTTCGCATGTAAAGATTGTCTCCTTGCTGATTTTATTAAAAACAATTTTTTTTTTCCGAACTAACGCATCGTCCTAAAGGTTGCTTCCTCTAACAATGATCAGATCGACAGTAAAAGTTGGGATTGAAGTTAAAAACAAAATGCTACGAATTTTCGAGAGTGCCAGTGACCACGTCGTGTAGGTTGTTTAGTTGAGATTGAAATATTGCTGCTGGTATCCTCGCTTGAAATTCTACCAAAACAAATGGTTTTGTACCCCATTTCGCCATCACTGCAAATCATACAAAAACCATTACCATTATGATTCACAGTGATGGAAGCTAGTCCAACCTTCTGTGCTGGGTAAAATTATAGAACAAACAATGCCACAAGGTTCATGAGAAACTTCATGGTACGTTATAAACTGTTTACAGTCTAACCAACCAGAACAAACCATATTTAATTCTCTGGGACCAACTTCCATGCCTATTGTTTCGATCCTGTCTCTTTCACCAGTTAAGAAATGAGATCAGAAACAAACGTTTTCCTCTTATCCTTCACACAAATTCATTGGCTGTAGAAGCTACAATTCATCCTATTCATGGCAGTTTCTCCACCTCACAAACCTTTCTACCAAACCCTTATCTCATTCTTCTTCCATTTCTCACTGCATGTAATTCAACTTGCACCATTTCAGTTAATCTGAGCTTTGCTACTATCCCTTCACCAATGGCGGCAGCAGAGAATTCATCAGGTGGCGGAAGGAGGAATTCCAACACTCAGCTCCTGGAAGAGCTAGAAGCGCTCAGTGAGTCACTCTACCAATCCCACACGTCCACTACTACCACTCGAAGAACTGCCTCCCTTGCTCTTCCGCGAACCTCGATTCCTGCAATTGCTGCCGCGGCTAAAGTTGAGGAGATCAAAGCCAATAGCACCAAACCGCTGAGAAGGCGTTTGTCTTTGTCGCCTTGGCGCTCACGTCCAAACGAAAATGAACACAAAGATCGAGGCAAGGGGACGAGCAGTATTAATCAGCTGGAGCTGAAGAGCAATGTGGAGGAGAGATCAAGTAGCACAGAGAAAAAGGGTATTTGGAATTGGAAGCCGATTCGTGCTATATCTCACATTGGAATGCACAAGATCAGCTGCTTGTTTTCGGTAGAGGTTGTCACTGCACAAGGCCTTCCTGCTTCGATGAATGGCCTTCGTCTTTCCATTTGTGTGAGGAAGAAGGAGAGCAAAGACGGAGCAGTTCAAACAATGCCATCAAGGGTCACACAAGGAGCTGCAGATTTCGAAGAGACCCTTTTCTTTAGGTGCCATGTGTATTGTAGTTCTGGCCAGGGGAAGCCGATGAAGTTTGAGCCACGGCCCTTTTGGATATATGTGTTCGCAGTTGATGCTGAGGAGCTTGATTTTGGCAGAAATTCCGTGGATTTGAGTCAGCTGATTCAGGAGTCCATTGAGAAGAGCCATGAAGGTAAACGAATTCGCCAATGGGATAAGAGCTTTAGATTGGCAGGGAAGGCGAAAGGTGGGGAGCTTGTTCTGAAGTTGGGGTTTCAGATTATGGAGAAAGATGGAGGAGTTGGAATCTATAGTCAAGCTGAGGATTTGAAGAGTGCTAAATCCAAGACATTCTCGTCTTCTTTTGCAAGGAAGCAGTCGAAGACTTCTTTTAGTGTGCCTAGTCCAAAGCTATCAAGCAGAGAAGCATGGACTCCTTCACAAATAGGACAATCTGCTCATGATCTTCATGGAATCGATGAGCTGAATCTTGATGAACCCAACCCGGTTCCAGTATCCTCTTCTTCTTTGGCGCAGAAGCCAAAAGAACCAGAAGTACCGAAGGTAGAGGATCTTGATCTTCCAGACTTCGAAGTAGTGGATAAGGGAGTTGAATTCCAAGACAAGGAAGGGGAATATGGGGAAACACAATCAGAAATATCCCTTGATGAAAAATCAGCAATATCGAGTGAGGTTGTGAAGGAAATTGTGCAAGACCAAGTGCATATGAAAAGATTGACAGAGCTGGATTTGATTGCTCAGCAGATTAAAGCTCTTGAATCTATGATGGGGAAAGAAAAAACTGTCGCCAAAGACGAAGAAATTGGATCACAAATATTGGAGGCAGATGAAGAAACAGTTACCAAGGAGTTCCTTCAAATGCTTGAGGATGAGGATATCATAAATGAGTATAAGCTCACCCAAAGTGATATTCCACCACTACAGCTTGAAGGAGCTGAAGATTCCAAAGAGGCTGAATCCGAAGTATTCCTTCCTGATCTAGGAAAGAGCTTAGGCTGTGTGGTTCAAACCAGAGATGGAGGTTACTTGGCAGCCATGAATCCTCTGGATAATGTGGTAGCAAGGAAAGATACACCGAAACTTGCCATGCAAATATCAAAACCATTTGTTTTGCCACGGGACCAGTCCATGAGTGGCTTCGAATTGTTCCAAAGGATTGCAGCCATTGGACTTGATGAATTGAATTCCCAAATTTCGACTTTGACGAGCATGGATGACCTGATGGATAAAACCGCAGAACAGATAGCTTTCGAAGGCATTGCTTCCGCAATCATCCAAGGGAGGAACAAAGAAGGTGCAAGCTCGAGTGCTGCACGAACCATTGCTGCTGTGAAAACCATGGCAACTGCAATGAGTGCCGGTAGAAAAGAGAGGATTTCCACAGGGATTTGGAATGTGAATGAAAACCCGTTAACAGCAGAGGAGATTCTTGCATTCTCAATGCAGAAAATTGAGTCCATGGCTCTTGAAGCTTTGAAGATTCAGGCTGAAATGGCAGAGGAAGAAGCCCCATTTGATGTTTCGCCATTGATTGGCACCACAGCAACTGGAGGAAAAGTTCAAAATCAACCACTTGCTTCTTCAATATCGCTCGAGGACTGGATCAAAGACCACAGCTTGGTCGGTGTAGATGACTCATTACAACCAGGTGGTGGTCATACCGAGACAATCACACTGGCAGTGGTTGTTCAGCTGAGGGATCCGGTAAGGCGGTATGAGGCTGTAGGAGGCCCAATGATTGCAGTTATCTATGCAACAAGAGCTGATAACACCGGTGCAGTGGATAAGCATGAGGAGGAGGAGGAGAAGAGATTCAAAGTGGCGAGTTTGCATGTTGGAGGGTTAAAGGTGAGGTCAAGAGGCGTTAGGAGAAATGCATGGGACAGTGAGAAGCAGAGACTAACTGCAATGCAGTGGCTGGTGGCTTATGGATTTGCAAAGGCAGGGAAGAAAGGCAAACATAGTGTGTCATCGAAAGGTCAAGATCTATTATGGAGCATTTCATCAAGAGTAATGGCTGATATGTGGCTCAAATACATGAGAAACCCAGATGTAAAGTTTACCAATTGATGGATTGTGTATTCTTGGGTTAGCTATACCATTTATTTTTGTTTTGTATTTTATCTGTGGTGAGATCTACAAGGGATGAAGAGTGCAGGTACTGGGATTCATTAGTTAGCACAGTGAGAGTGACAGAATGTAAAATTTCATAGCAGCTCCGATTAATAAATTTTGATGCATATGTGAATAACTTATCTCTACTATCTTCATAGTAGAAACTACAGCCTCTCATATATTGCCAGTCTTGGCAAGATTAAACATGAATTTGGCAGTATAATTAATATCATGTAAACTGAACCTCTTTTATAGCTGAGAACAATAATAGAAGACTAGAAGTCTCACATTAAATCCCACCCAATATAAGGATTAACCCCAAAAAAAAAAAAAGTTAATATGAGCACCAAATATGATTATTGGAAAAGGAAAAATGAGGAACAAGAGTGATATTATACCTAGAGTTTTGCTAAGCCCCAAGTTAAATGGACAAACGTTCCTCCGCAAAACAAATGAGCAAAACGTATTCCCCAAATCTGAAACTTTGACGAATCAGTGAATTTCGGTTGCAAGAGTTAGGGTTCACGAGCAATAATGTTATATCTTGGGATTGGACCATTTTTCAGAAGAGGTAGAGTTCAATTGGCAGTAGATTATTAGACCTTGATGAAACTTCTAAGCTAATTTTATCCTAGGTGTGAGGAATTTTCATTCACATAAAAACAGTAATGGAGTCAGATTGGACACACTCATAATCATGTCCACCCTAGTTTATGCCCATGTTAAGAACAATTTGTTTAGACATGATATATCGTGCCTAGTATGACAAAGTGTAGATTGTGTCTTACTGTATCAGATTCATTCTAAACCGTATTATGTCTGTCATATCAGTCTGACTTATTTTATACCTCTACTAATTGATGAAGTTGGGTGAAAATTCAAGTCTTGTCATTTTCATCCACCAAATAAGAAACTTTTCAAAAGGCTACCCTGTGGTCCATACTCTAAGAAAAGATCAATGGTCCTCCGATGGTTTGGGCAAGCCAGAACTTGGGGCAAATTGCGGCAATGAAGGAGACAAGTAAACAAATTTGACCTAATCACAATTGCCAGGTACCATCACATGGATGATGACTTGCACATGGGGAGAGAATAACATAAATGAGACCTTCATTAACAACATTCTTAATCCATCATTAAGCACATGTTAAGACATTAATACCATGTAATGGTGACTTACAATTCCATTTTGAGCTTCTTAATGGGAGGGAGAAGGGAACAAGATAATAGACAAGTTCCAGAACCACAAGAATGGGGCCTTTGCTCCATTGTTTCCCACTTTGTGAACCTAACATGGGTCTAGCTTTACAATGTTTGGTATGGGAGAGGAAAACAAACACTTACAAAGTAATCTTTATATTTCATAAAAATGTGAAACCAAAGCATATTTCAACAACCCTTTTACAGCCTGTACTGTTTAAAGAAATGGAGGAAACAAAAGGAAAAGAAGAAGCTCAAAGAGTTGAAAGCAAACAAAGCACATTTTTAAGGAATGATAAAGTAAAGAATTTGACTCTACCTCCCTCAATTATATGGCTTTAGTGAGCTTCTACCCACATATGAGTATGGTGGAGGAGAGACTTGTGTCACTTTCTGTACGAGCTCCTTTATTCCATGGACCCTCTCCTCTTTGTCAGACTTCTTATCCAGCCCTTCCTTACCTTGACTCCTTCTACCTTGTTGCTCACATGGCACACACTGCCCTTGTTGGATCTCTTCCATCTATTGAGCTGGAAGAGATGTCCGATCCGCTTCCGCCACCTAAGTGGTGTATGAGCTTTCCCATGCTCTATCACACTCTTGGTCTCCTTGGCATCCTTGGAGTCTTTGCTAAAGTTGTGATTCCAGGGCATGTTGCAATGGTCTAAAGAGACTTTGGATACCTTGTTCTTTTCCCACGAGGCAACTCCATTCTCTTCAAACTTGATTGATATGAATGAATCTGCAAAACACATTCACATTGTGAGTTTGCGATTAATTCAAGAAATTCAGGGACATGCACATTCTTTACTGATGATACTTCTATATACAGTTATTCATAAATATGCTCAGAACAGGATTAATTGGTGAGTTAGCCATCAAAATGAACTCCAGAAAAGACCCAATAGGCCCCTCATAGATTCTCATTTGCCTGACTTTGCATGATCAAATAAAAACACATGCATATAATTCAATGAAGAAAGAGTGACTTCTAGGATTTGGTTAATATCTTTATTTTGCTTTTAATATGGGCTAATGATAGCTCAACTGCTCATACCACTTGAGCTATGTGAATGCTAACAGAATATATTAGTCAAGTGAACTTTCATAATTACTTATAGATAGTTGGTATGGAAAGAGCAAGGGTAGAGTCTAAGCAAAGAGAGAAAAGAGAAAAGCATTGGAAGTTACAACAACAAAAAATAAGGTAATCTGTAATGAACTAATGATCATACTATCTGCTGCTCTTTAATATATTAAATAATCAAACTAAGCTGATTAAAATAATCGAAGAATTCTTTTTAAAAAAATAATAATAATAATCGAAGAACGTTGAACCTTTGAGATTTGTCTAAAGAGGGCATTTTTTTAATAATAACATATTATTGAAGGAGTTTAGTGCCCTTTTTTGCTCATTTTGAAGTGAAACAAATGTAATTGCACAAAATCAAATAAAGTCGCAGGAATTCTCACTTTTGAAAACAACAAAGTCACAAAGCTTGGCACAAAAGGATGCAGCTTTTTTGGGAATTCGTCAAACTAGACTGCTTCATGGTTTTACTTTTTGGTGATTTTATTCAGAATTTACTGGCTATTTCTACCAATATCCCTATAGTAAATCATGAATGATTAGACTATTTCATGGACCCAGAAAAAAAAAATGGCTTCAAATTCAAGTATGCATGTCCCTGAAATCCCAATTTCTACAACTGGTTTTACTTTTACATCTTCAAATGGGTGTTGAATTACCACTGTAATTAAGAAAATTGAAGCCTTTGTCTTCAATCTGGCATTATATAATTCTACATTAGCCTATACTTTGACCATAATTTTGTCATTATTACCCAATAAAGCAATTTAATCATACAAACAACACACTCACACATAAAAATCCTGAATCCATATCACAGAACATTCCCTGTTCACTAAACTCCGCAAATTAAGCATAAAGATCACAACTTTACCACCACCCAGATGGAAAAAAAAAAAATTACCTTCTTGGCTGGTGGAAGCTTCTTGATCCAAGTAATCTGGCTTCCGATTGAGGAAAGAGCTGAAAGCAAAGATCTTTGGAAGAGTAATGGGTCTGTGACTGAAGCTTTGGGTGCTTCTATGGTGGCCTTTTCTGGCAGCCAATACGAGAAGCCTCTCAGTCAAGCACAGGGCACAGACGCCCACAACCACTTCTTTGGGGTGGAAATAGCAAAACGAGTTGTCTGGTTCTCTATACCCATTGTTCATGTTCATGGTTGAAAGCTGGATAAGAGTGAAGAAGAAGAAGAAGAAGAAGAGAAGCAAGTGTTTATTGCCTCAAATATCTGTTCAGGTCACCGAAAGGAGGAATATGGAGCTGGGTCTCTGAGAAGTGAGAATACACACCATGTGTAAGACGGTGGAGACATTTATAGTTTGGAGCATTCGGATCAACGGAGTTATCATGAGGTGGGCCCACACATATCAATTTAGGGCAGTATAAAATCTTGTAAATTCTTTTTTATACATACCGATAGTGTAAGCAATTCAGCATTCATAATGTGATTTTAACTCTTGATATTTATAGTTAATTTTTTTTTTTCAGTAGCCAAAAAGTGTACCTGATGTTATCTAACCATCCATTTTTATTTGTGTAAGTGCACGTCGATGCTCTAAATCTCTTTCTAATTTAGAATGGTCGAGAATATTTAAAACTTTTCATTACACTCGGTGTTTCTTTTATTTATTAGAAAATCTCTACGTCTATTTACTATTTTATATAAATGAAGTGCATGTCAAGAGATTAACAATAAAAATTAAATTAGTCTAATGGGGTGTTTTGTTTTCTTGGGTAAATATTAAAATTACAAAATTTTGAATAAATTATGAGTAATGTCACCAGTGTAGCATTTGGTTTTACTAACCTGGCCAATTCCCAGGTGCAAGAGTCAAAACCGTGTAAAGTAAAGTAGCTGTGTTTTCCTCAACACATGGAAGAAGCTTCATTGACCAAAGAACAGGAGAAGGTTCTAAATCATATTTAGGTTTACCTTATGAACAAATAATTAAATCGGTTAATAATGAAAGCAATTGCTATTAAATGGTTTTCTTTATTTTTTTAGGAGATGGCTATTAAATGGTTGATTTCAACCGTTAGTGTCAAATCCAACTATTAAATACATTGCTCCCTCAGTGCAAATACTTGAGGGACAACAAATGTTGGGCGAGTAATTTGACTAAAGGCACAAATAAATGATAATACAATCATGAACTTGATATCGAACTACAATAGAAAAGTTAATTAAGGTTCTAAGAATTAGAGTTTATAGACATTCAATGTCGATCAGACAAATTGAGTTTAGAATAGTGAACTAAGTTCGGATATTTGATCACCCAATTATTTTAATAATAAACTATATATACTTGCAAATCATCTATGTCAAATGAGTAATTCAACTTTTGAAAGGATTTAGGTGTCTTTAACTTCTTGGACCATTAAGAAGTTTCTGAAAGTGAAGTATATGGAAACCCTCTCATGATTTGACCCAAGAGCTTGAATAGATTCAGCATTTTCTGGTCTTAATTATTCTAGAGTCTAGACCTTTCTCCAAAATAAAAAAAAATAAAAAAATTATTCTAGACTTTTTAGGCTTCTAGCAGCATAGACAATTCTGCTCCCTATAGAAGAAGAAAAAAGAAAATAATGAAAACTACCCCACGATGTCAATTCGAGTATGACTAATCGTAGACATATTGTACTTTCCTAAATAGTGAAGACTTTTTAATTATTTAGGGTATAAATTTGAGAAAACAAACCAACCCTATCGAAAACCATATCGGAGATGAAGTTGTCCCAAACTCAAAAGGACTTGCATGTGGGTTTCAAGTCAAGAAAAGCGACTCCCACTTGTTTTTTGCCACTTTATGTAGGGCACTAGAACCTAAAGCATAGACAGAATGCAAAGTAAGCTGTTTAGGACTCTAGAGTGCATGAACTCCAACGAAGGCCGCATGAGGCAATTTTATTGAGTGCTCTTTGAGTCTTGTAACTTGTGGTTCTCGGCTTTCTCCGATAAGATAAGTTTAAATACAAAATAATCTAGCTAAAGCGTAGATGTTGCAAAATTATTGGGAAACAAGGAAAGGCAAGTGTTCATCAAATTTGTGAAAGGAAAGTCTTTTTCCTTTTCAAAAGTTTGGAGACATTTTTGTACCGCACCTCTAATCTCCGAAAGGTGATATTTTGGGTTTCTTGCAAATTATGACATAGATCTCTCGTTAGTTTTGGCGAAACATCTAACCGTAATTCAAGAAACATTGGTCATAGTTAGTGTCCAAAATCGAGAAGGGTAGAAGTCTTGCACGCATAAGAAATGAGATATTAATCCAACAATAATGCACATGAATGAATGAATTCTTGTGAGATGAAGATTTGTTTTGAAAATATTCGAAGAAGTGATTACGATTGTCCTTATGGCTTATTTGCACTAAGATTAACATTTTATAGTACGAACTTAATTGAGTGGGAAAGACAAACTTAAGTGGAGATACCTTTTAAGGCAAAAGGCAAAGATAGTACCTAGATCCAAATCAATTTAGAAGCGATTATACATATTATTATACTCTTTTCCATCAATAGTATGATGTTAGTGATGTTACAATCAAAACCGTTTATTTTCTAAATCACTTATTAGAGATGGCCAAACAAAATCTGAAAAAAAAAAAAAAAAATCAAATGGAAGATCAATTGATTACCCAACAACACTGTTAAGGCAATGCAATAATTTAAGAACACAAATTAGTGGGAGATGGGAGAAAGTGATGAAAGAAATGAGAGGAAAAGGGAAGTGACACTGAGATCCAATAGAAGATGATAAAGAGAAAAGTAATAAAAGATGATGGAAACATACAAATCAAAGGGAACATGGGGAGCCTAGCCTAGGGGGAGTGGGGATGGCTATGCTACCGGTCTAGTTAGGTTAGGTAGTCTGAAGTTTCAAATCAGTTCATATCATATTATCATGGACAGTGGACCACAGTTTGATTCACTACTCTCCCTCCCTTGTACACCTTCTCTTGCCACCCTTGCTGTGAGTCTATTCGAATCCCAACATCACTTTTCAAAATTCATGGGGATTTTGCTGGTACAAGATCCCATCTGGTCGTTCTTGATTTATTCTCAAAATTTGTACGAAGTGAAGGCTGTGGAGTCCATTTTGTAAATCAAAGAACTTAAAATACCAATTCAAAAAGCTAAGCATTTTGCTTGAGTAGCTAATATAATTGGAACAACTACTATATTTATTGTTTGGAGTAAGGAACTATATTAAACTCTAGGCATGCTTAATTTTTCTTCTCTCTGACTTTTTCCTAACACTAATCCTTGGCTTGCATTACATCTAGAAAGGCAAAAAAGGACAGATAGGGTTCCATCTAGCAGGGTCATCAAGATTTTGCACACCAAAGAAGAAGCCCATTTTTTGTGAATAATCATCAAGCGTATAACTTGGAGAGGTCTTCAGAGAAAGCCTTCCGAATGATATCTCTTTTGAGCTTGAGAGCTGAGGTGACCAGGCCACTTTCAGGAGTCCATGGCTCAAAAAGCAATTTGATTTTTGCAGGGATCTCAAACTTCTGCAAACGCGCCTTCTTTGCTTCCTGGTGATGGAATGTAAATAGTTAAAACAGATCAAATCAATGTATATAATACCACCAAGCCCGCACAAGGGGAGGAAGCTGAATGAACAAGTAACTAGTTAAAAGTCAAGAAGAAAGCTTCGTATGATAGACTGGAAGGTTATTTGTGTTTCAACAACAAAAATGATAAATGATTACAGAAGACTGACTAACAAGAATAACACATTTTTGTTATTTGTAACAAATAAATAATGTGCAATGAAAACAATCTGCCGGACGACTATAAGGAACAATGCCAATCTGAGTCTGTATTAAGCTCAGACCATAGGAACTCAAGATTCTAAACAATATTATAAACATGTAATTTGATCATAATTCAGCAAGCCAGGGCCAAATGCAATCAAGTTTGAACAGATATCTTGCGCTGCTGAAAAGAAGTTGTACACTGATAATTGAGTAATGCTCGTGAGATGCATAACGCATATAAGAGTTTCCTTCACATTCAAAGCTTTTTACAGAGGGGATGCGGGGCGCGTATAGTTGAGCTCAAAGTAAAGGAAACTTATCAAGAATATAGACATACCTTTAACAGTGATGCTTGCACTTCTTTTCTGGTTTCTTCTTTCTCACACAAGTCTGAAAACTCACTAAAAGTAATTCCTTGCTTTGCAGCCCAATCTTCCACTGTGGTTCGAGAAGCAACCACGAGAGCCACACAGTAACTATGAAAAGGATCAGCATGCACCATGATATTGTCAATATAGCGGCACACTGAAAGAGCAGCCTCAACCTGTAAAAAGGAAATATCAGTCACTGAAGAAGGAATGCAATGAAGAGTTGCATTTTCGAAAACTGGTACCTTTCCTAAGGAGACATACTCCCCATGTTGAAGCTTAACTATATCTTTCCTACGGTCAATTATCTCAAGGCAACCATCGGCATGAATTTGCCCGATGTCACCTGTATAGAACCACCTCATTCCTTTCTCGTCAACCTTTACACAAAACAAGAAGAATAAAAATAAATCAGCAAAGTTAAGACTACAATGAACAATTGTCGTCTGGGTAGTCCAAATCAAAGTATGCAGGTAAGCTATATCAAAACGTTCTACCTTGTAAGATTCGTTCGTTTTTTCTTCATTTTTGAAATAACCGACTGTAACATTTGGACCACCAATGACTATCTCTCCACGAGGCATTGGGGAATCACTAATCAGATATCCTCCTTCAGGCCAATCAATTAACTGGATACAGAATATTAGATTTTGAAATGAATAAACTCCATCACCTCTAGGCCTCAGAAACAGAGGAATGAGCCATTTATAGATATGAATTGAAATAGAATTTTCATACAATAGATAAAATGAAAACTACCAAACAACTGTTGAGTAGGTATCAAGCAACTCTGAAGGACACATTGCTCCAAAAATTTATCTGTTAAGCACATTGTAAGTGGACTTACGAGGCTATGAGCCTTACCTTGACAAATGAACAGGGAAGTGGAGCTCCAACGCGACCAACAGAGGTATCACCAAACTCTGAGAATGTTCCGCCAGCGCAAGTTTCTGTGAGACCATACCCTTGACCAATTGAAGTACTGTCAATAGACAATAGCCATCCAATCATAAAAGTGATAGTTTGAGAATAGAGGGAGGAAAAGACAAACAGAAAATGAAAATTAACAAAAAGAAAAAAGACAAACAAAAAAAGACAAACTTTTAGTTGACAAGGAAGAACTAGCCATCATGCACCATAGTGAATTTAATAGAATGAATGGACAGCATGCCTACAAAGAATACAAGTGTATACCACACCAATACATGGTAGGCCATCAGATATTTGCAATTCTGAGAGCTCCCTTTCAGCCCTTGTTGTCCCTATTCCCTAGTGTTCACTTACGTAAGCTGAAAGAAGGGCTCAAGATCTAGTATCATCTACAATTGTGCTGATTTTCTATTGTGTCAACCTTTCTAAACAATAGAATGTTTATTTCTTTCTATGGTATGACTTCAGGTCATGATGACTCACAAGATGACTACAACTAGAATTTATGTTCATTTGTATAATCATCAGAATTGCAAGCAGAGAGATTAGCATAATTGTTTTAGAAAGAAATGACTTCTAATATTAACCTAGTACCCAGAGTTGTAGTTGAGACTTGGCCATCACAATTTACTCATCTCCTTCAAAAGTTGGTCCTACTCATATTTCGTGTTTTAGTGGTTTTGATCAAGAAAAGTAACAATGATATAGGTTGGCAAAAGTCAAGGTTCACATGTTTTACATCTCACAGAGTCCATATACTAACCCAATGCAAATATTGATGAATCTTTGAGTATCACCAGAAAGAGGAGCACCACCAGATAGCATGTAACGGATGCGACCTCCTAGAATTGCACGGACCTTTCTAAACACAAGAAAGTCCCACAGAATCCTTTCCAGGCCCCAGGCCCCAAACCAGCTGCCATTCACAGCAGACAACCTACGAGCATATGCCAACTCAAACAATTTCTTGGATAGCCCACCTTTTGCATTTACCTGAAGCATTATGAAGATGCAATGTTGACAAAACAGGCATAATTTTAAAACCAGGACACGCACACGCACACACAGCATGATCTAAGTAGATGTGCATATGCATTTACAAGTGTATATATCAATATGCATGACAAGATTCAATTACCTTATTGAGCACCCCATCTCGAACACGATCAAGAATTGCAGGAACAGCTGTCAATAAAGTTGGCAAAAGCGCAGTTGCATCCCCCTTTGTTCCCTTTTTTATTTTACTTGACGTATCTGTAAGAGTCAAAGGAGATCCATACCCTATAGCACTTCCAGCAGCAACCATGACATTCTTCAAGATAAATAATAAAATTCGTTAAACCAAGAAGCAGAAAAAAATGAACTTAAAAACAACGATCAGTTTTTTTTATAGGAACAAGACAACAATCACCAAATAAACAAAAAAAAAAAGCTCATGGAATTACAGTGGCCATGCAATCCAGCAAGCTTACATATTCTCCATACCTCTGCTGCTAATTCCAGGATATGAGCAAGGGGGAGATATGCCATATAGATATCCTTGGTTCCAATACCAGGGACAATGGTCATGACAGCAGAAGTAACAGCTAGGACATTAGCATGTGTCATCATTACACCCTGTACAAAGTGAAAAGTGAAGGTGGATTAATGGGCTTTACCGCTGTTATCATTTGAAAAAATAAACGTGTAAACTGCAATAATTGAAATGCCAAGGGCGTTCAAAACAAGTATACAAGAAAAATGTAGAGTTTAACTACAAATCATAAGCATCATTGTTGCAAATTTAACAGTGAACAAAAGCACCTTTCTCTTATTTTAAACCACAACTCATTATAAACTTTACGTATATGACCCAAAAATGATACTGCAAACCATAAAGAGGAAAGTAAATAGTGTCGACACAAATGTTGCACAGACCTTCAAGGTGTTCATAAACATCCCAGTTGATAATGAACAATAACAATCACCATCATGTGTGGATGAAATGAGTGTAAACTAAAGTAACACGGTGTGTTAGAAGCTACAAACCTTGGGCAATCCTGTACTTCCACTTGTATACATAATGACCGCAATATCTGCAGGAAGAGGTAATTCAGGATCAACAGGGTTTTCTCGTCCAAGTTTCTCAACATCCGCAAATGAAGTGATTCTCCACCTGCTATCAACAGACGAAGCACTAGATGGGATATCATCATCCATACATATGATGTGGTTCACTGTGTCAAGTTGTCCACTTATGGCTACAAGTTTCTCCAGTTCTTTGTGCCCACAAATCACAGTTGTAACTTCTGTCTGGAGAAAGATAAAATGTAGTGACTAGTGAGAACAAAATCTGTCGGAGCAAATGAAAAAACTTATATCAAATGAAATACTAAGAAATCAACAGTCAGTTCATTTCCAATCCAAGAAAAATCCCACCAACTAGGCTTCAACTTTTGGATGATTAAAGGAAAATCACAGCATTTGAAAATTGGAAACATATTGTTTAATATGAGAGAGAGAGAGAGAGAGAGAGAGAGAGAGAGAGAGAACCTCATTTAATGAGTGACATAAAGCCTCCTCCCCAAGAGATGCATATATGGTAACAACAGTGACATTGCGCCTAAAACAACCCTGAAATAAGAAAACATATTAGAATTCAGGAATCAGCCATTTGTTTCTTTGTTGCACTTAATTGGGAGTGGTAAGGCAATGGAGGCATGAAGAAATCTCTCATTACTTACAAATATTGCCATTTTGAAAAATCTAACGATAGCTTACGTAAACTAAAATTAATTCTCACCATATGTGGAGCTCTAGAAGATTTAAGTTGGGCTAAAGATAATATCAAAAAAAAATGTCAAAAGAATGATTAATCTTTAACTAGGAAGATCAGATATGATAAGCACCTGCAATGCAAGGAACCACTCTTCTCTAGTGTCAGCAAAGATTGCTACTCGTTCTTCCCTTTTATGTCCAAGCCGACTCAAACCAGAAGCAAAGTTGCACACAACTTGAAATGCCTTCCCATAAGTTAGCCACTCGTAGTCTCCCAAATGAAGCTTCTCAAAGGATTTCCCATCCTTTGTAACTTCAAGCTCCCTTGCCAGCAATGCCCGGGTCCCAAGAAAGCACTTATTTTGGAATCGGTTGCACGACTGCTCAAAAAGTTGAGCAAGAGTTGAAATCCCTTCCCAAGCTGACTCCACCGGGGAAGTAGAATGATGGTTCCGGACTGCATAGCCAGGTTCCCCACCAGCATCAACGAGCAAACCCCGTTTGGTTTCCTTCTTGGACTTCTGAAGTAAAAGAGTTAACAAAAGCGGAACAAGGGCACCAACAACATAGGTAGGAACCATATTTCAACAACTAACTGTGTACTCCCAACGCAATGTCCTAAATCCAACCCTGAAAATGGAACGGTATCGATTCAATCACTTCTTCAACCATATATTTCACAAAGAGAAGAGAGCTAAGGTCAATCACGCATCCAAAATAATAATAAAAATAATTGTCATTCAATAAATAATCCTTGACATTCTTCTCCAAGTAAGGAGGTGAATTAGTCAAAACCAAAAATAATACATTACTGCATGTTATTTATTACTCAACTAATATTGAACACATCAAAGGTGAGTTTTTTTTTGACAAATTTTCTTTCTTTCTTTCTTTCTGTGCAAGCAAGTATGAAAAGCCATGAACTCAAACCCAGCACATTGCAGACGATCGAAATTTCAAAAGCGAATAGAAAAGAAAAGGAGGCGGCATTGTAGCGAAAAAAGACTCATGCTTTCTGAGTCTGGAGATTACCTTTGCGGAAGCCCAAAGCAGAGAAGCGGGAAACGAATTCAGCTCAACAGCATTGGGGAGGGTGATGAAAGCAACAGATTGGAGATTGAAACGAGGGAGTGTGAAATTTGATGATGGAGATCAAAACGAAGGGTTTTAATGTGGAAGGGTGGCGAAGGGAGAATCTGTTAAGAGGGGAGGCGGAGAGATCGAGGAAGAAGAGAGTTGGAGACTCAGAGAGACTGAGCAGAGTGGGGTTGGCTTCCTTCTGCTTCTTTTTGTTGGCTTCTCACAGCTATCAAATTTAAGGCGCCGGTTTGGCTAATATGGGCCGTACGATGTGGATAGGGCCCAACAAATTAATGTGGAGGAAATTGCTGTGTCTTTCTTTTTTTTGTCTTCAACCAGAGAATTGAATAATCAATGCCCATCTTTTCAGGTAAGAGACGAGAGATTAGGCCACCAGAGTCATACACAGGGGGTCAAGGGTAGGGAGGTAGGTAGGTACAATGGTCCAATTATATTTATTAGGCATTAATTTGTTTAGACTTTTTTCTTTTTGGTCTGGATAATTTGTTAAGACTTAAGTACTCGACACTTAAAAGACTAATGTAGCAAATTTGAAATTGTTCTCAACTCAAGCAAGCAATAAGGTTTGTTTACTTTTATAGATAAATTTAAGTCAATTCTTCTTTGAATGGTTAAGTTTTTAAACTTTCTGTTATGTTCATAGTTTATTAATATGCAGAAAAATAACATTTTTATGAGAACTGATATTATCCATTAAATTTTGAAAATAACTACCCACCATTCATTTATTTTCCAGTTTTTATTTATTTTTCACAAATTTCTAAAAACTAAATGATACACACAGAGTACGTGTCAAGAGACTAACTATTATTTAATTTAAATTTTTTTTTTTTTTTGATACGTAATTTAGTTTATTATACTTTATTGCCAAAGAGAATAAGGAAATTTGAAGCTTCAAACTCTGACACTTTTATCATCTAGGTTGGAGAGAAATGTCTTATCCACCAAATGCTGGTTGGCAACTGGCAAGGTGACGAAGAGTTAATTTCAGAACAAATGGTTTGTGTAACAAAAAAAAAGGGAACAAATATCCTACAACTTCTTGCAAAACAAATTAACTTTTGATAGAAAGATAACCAAGTCTAACATATAAAGTTAGCTGTTCACTCTAATTTCTTGATGTTGATGCCTGTGTATACAACTGAGAGACTTTTCAGAGAAGAAACAAAACCACTAACTACGATACACAATGGTGGTGAGAAAGTTTAGTAGAGTTCTGACATGTCTCATTAGTTTAGTTTGGTCTTGGTCCTTCATTTGGAGTATCCTGCGAATTTCCCTGTGATGTTGCCCCAGAAAACATCTGCATCACAGATCTCAAAGCTCCTGATAGCTCCGCAGGCATTTCTCCAAAATTAACATTTATGTTGCCGTCAACCATTATTTCCGGTTCATCAACACCATTAACATTGCTGCTATGGTCATCACCTTGGCTATCTTGAGAATGCTGTCCTTGGTATGCATTTGCAGCCATGTTCATAAACATATTTGCAAAATCAGCAGGACCAGAACCTGCATTGAATGGCATAGAACCAAACAGAGGTGGTGCACCCTGACTTGACCCACCTGTAGATTGGTTGTGGTGTTCTGAAGCCGAACCGTTGCTACTACTAAACGAAAATGAACTTGTGTTCTGTATTAGGTAGATAAGAGAGGAAAAGGTTACTCGCAGTAAGAAAGAACTATGTAAATTAGAAGAATGGCAGAATAACAAATTGTAACGTACAACCATCAATACATGTGCTAAATTATTGCACATATCTTAAGTGTTAACAGTCATACTTAATGTTGGTGGCGTAGTGGACTATAGTGGTTAGCCTAGAACTGTCTTCAGAGTTCAAAAAGGCAGTGAAGCACGGTAATTGCATTAAATTATCACATTAATGAAAAAAATTGCAAGTAAAAGACGACCTCTTTTTTCCTTGTACTATTTTGTTCTGAATAAGAAATAAGACGTAAAAATCCCGGGTAAAAATCCCGGTTAATAAATGATATCCTTCCCTCCCCTAACAGAATTTTATAGACCTATGAACCTATCTATTAATAGCTGGGCACTCTTCTGAAGATCGACACATTACCTGATGAGATCCTGATCGTTGTTGCTGCTCTATCAATTTCAGCTCAGCCACCTATTGGTTTCAGGAAAGAAAAGCAGTCAAAGAAGGAGTTGCAAAAAATACAGAAAAGAAGAAAGTACACAAGAACCAACCCGAATATTTTCTTTGATAGCTTCATTATTTGGATCCAGTTGCAGGGCTGCATGAGTAAAAACCCTAGTTAGGTATCAATATGGTTACTATCACCTTCTTTTAATAGATTTGCTTCCCATTATGTAATACACTATATAACCTTCGCATTGGGATGGTGCTCAAAAGAGATTTCCTTACTAACCTTTCTTAAATCCCTTATCAATAGCCTCACGGTAGTTCCCTACTGCATAATAAGCTAATCCCAGACGACTGTATGCCTTGCTATAGTTTGGGTCGATCTCTATAGATTGAAGGCAATCTCTGACTGCTTCAGCATATTTGTGTATCTGAGTGTAAGCAGCCGCCCTGAAGTATGTAATTTGCAGTATCAAGACAGCAATAACAAAGCAGAACAATGATTCAACATGCTACTACAGTGCTAACTAAAGTAAGATCGATTTACGGTCAAAAACTGCAATAATTCTCCCAACTTGTCCTTGTTTTCTTATGTTTCTTTGTATTTTATGATTCCTTCTGAAGTACTAACATGTGGGAAACTCTGGAAATATATTGAAAAATTGGCATTTCCCTTTCAAACTTTTATAAAGATCTAAGGTACCATTTTTTAGAATTGAATATAATCTTAATACTGAAGGATCGTCTTATGTCGCAACTTTGTTGTTTTATCAGATTAAACACTCATCTTTCTGGGCCAGGAAAACCGAGAAAATGGAAACTATTAACGAATTATTACTAGCATCAAAAATTTCAAGATAAGATGGTGGCGCACCTGTTACAGCGGTAAACAGCATTATTTTCACAAAGTGCAATAGCACAGTCATACAACTCAATTGCCTTGGTATACAGCTTCGATTGCATGGCCCTATTACCTAACAACAACAAAAATCCTGTTAATTTGTCTGCATAGATTTATCAGAATGTAGACCATCATATTTGATGACCCAGCGAGATTGAAGCTAGTGACCAGCGCCTTTCTCATCAATAACACCAAGCAAGGTCAGAAATTATTCAAATCAAATGCATTTTGGTTTTTTCCAAGGATATTAAATAACAGAAACTGGAATTATAGCACAGAAAGAGAGAGAGAGAGAGAGAGAGAGAGAGAGAGAGAGAGAGAGAGAGCATGTAAATGAATGGTATTTAGGTCAGTTCAATTTGACATTGTTAAATTAGTTTAAAGGCTGCAGACTAAGAACCTAACCGAAGGCATAAATGAGCTTTAAGTACCTTGTGATTTCAACGTCTCAGCCAAGTATTTAGGACTGAATTCCTCACATCCAGATCTTTCCATCTCCTGAAGCGGGTGGGGGGCACATTAACTTTTATTAAAAGAAAGGCTTTACAGGTAAAACAGTAGCATGAACATATGAGAACATTACATCTAAGCACACAAAATTTACCTAGTACAATATAAAGTAGTAATGGCATTCAAGCAACAAAACTACGTGTTTGTGGGTGCACGTGTCTGTGTGTTTGAGAGAGAAAGAGAGAGAGAGAGAGAGAGCATACATTTAAAGCGTCATGGAAAAATTGAGTTGCTTTCTCTAATCTCACTGGATCATCACTACCATCAGGCAAGGGCATAAAGGAACTAGTTCTCTCAAGTGCAGAAAAGAATTGCCCAAACAGAGCATCTTTTGACTCCCCTGCCAATAATATGATTATCAAGAGCATATTCAATTTGCACTCGTACTTAAGTACAAAATCCAGTAACTGATTTTATTGTACATTGCCAGTTCATTTCAATGAAAATATGACATTCATGTACAGATTAAATCAATAGTTCAGAAAATTTTTGTTTTCTTTGAGCAAGATCCTTCTGATATAATTTAACACTAATCATGTTTGACATTATCTCTTTTATGAGGACATTTTCATTAATAAACCAACTCATTTAAGAAAAAAAAGTAGTTTTATGTAATTCAATTGAAAATGCCAAGGGTCGTTATGCTGTGCACAAGTTGTCTCACACACTTATAGAATAAAAGTAATAAATATACGATATGAATTCTTTGACAAATCCAGGGGTTCCCCATCTTGTTTTCAAGTAAATGAAAAAATTCGTGCTGGTCATCACATAGTACCCACACATTAAAATGTTTCAGCTTTTTCCCTTTTTATTCTTTTTTCTTTTGGAAAAATACCATTTCTAATTTCATCAGAATGTCAGATGTCCCCGAAGGGATGGAAAACTACCATTTAATAATATCAAGAAAATTGTCCATAAAACATGCAACCTATCCTTGGATTAACTGCACTGGCATATTGTCTTATACGGCATTTCACTTTATCCTTTACAAGCCTTTCTACAGGTTAGGTTATCATTAAGAGAACCATCATTTGACATCAGTCAAACACACACCCAAAATAAGCTCTCTTCTGCAACGAAATCCATAATTTCCGTAGGGATCCGAGTTCTCCAAATTTAGGATCTTTTCATTGCAAACAGACTTAGAGATGGTACATTTACTAACATCAACAGCAATTGGAATAGAAGCGAGGTCTCTATAGATGATATAATTGATTGCAGATACAACATATAATGTTCCCATTTAGGGAATGCACCCAATGATGAGACTGATTTACATAAATGGGGGAGGAGCAGCAAAAAGAAGAAGAATAATACCTAGTTCATGGTTTTTACTCGTCAAATCCTGACCCTGATTTAATTATAAAACATTACATAGAGTCAGATTCAATACTAAAAATCAAATCCCATAGTAACTAAATTACTCTTCAAAAATATCCCAAGGCCTGCAACTGTAAAACCATCATTCAAGTATTAATCTCAAATAAATAAGGCAAATGCATCAAGAAGAACATATAAGGAACATATCCAGAATCAGGAAACAATAGGGATTTTCCGTTATCTAATCCTTTATTGGATAACCAAACTCAATTAAAGTAGGCCTATTTAGGCCATTCAACACTCAGTGCTGCAATGAGAAACTAAGCTATGATAAAATATTACCAAAAATTGATAATCTTCATTGAGTTGCATATTCCTCTTCTATTTCCCCACTGCCAAGAGATCATTTCTAATAGGATCATAAAGAATATACGACAAACATCAACCTTTAACTATATCTCAAATTTATATTCTTAGCTATATCGAAACCTTTACTTTCTTGAGCTTTTTGTAACCGTCAACTTGCATGAATCAAAAGGAAAGAAAAAAAAAGAACCCAGCTCGGTTTTTTTATTCCTCTTTCCTGATCATGTATTACACCCTATATAACCCTCTTACATCCTCATTTCATTACATTCAAACACAATAAAAGTCTTACTAACCCGCACATTTCCCTTGGTCCAGTTTTCCCTAAATTCCCAATATCAGGTTGTAAGCAAATTCACATTTTCATGGCCACTATCAAGTTCATTTATGAATGAAAAAACAATGCATTTACACCAAGGTAGATCTTCATATCAATTTCTAAATGAGTGAACAAGATAACAGGGCAAGCACCAGAGATTTTGATGCCTCTGAAAGATTGGCAGCCGCGGTATCCTGACCAGCTGATGAACTAGGAGCTGGAACTGATCCCTGACCATGACAGGATACATTCTCCGGAAGCTTGTTGCTTCCTAGTGAGCTAAACATTTCAACTAACGACTCGGGTTTAATCGGATCATCAGCGGGAGAGGTATTGAGCTTGAAAGCCTCCTCCAGACATTCCCTTGCAATCTCAATACCCTCAACATTAACACCAGGACCTGGTTCAACTGCCCCCAATCAACACAAACTTACAGTCAGTGAGTGATTCTAAAACCACCACAGCAATTAGCAAAGCACATTCTGAACATGCAGCCTAAGATAAAATGTGAAACTTTATACACTTCAAAATCAAATTTATCGAAACGAAATCGCAATTCTCAGGTGAATTATGAGGCAGCAGTAACCCTAAATATGATTTCAGTTTACAAGAGATGCAATAGAGAGAGAGAGAGGGGTCACCGGAGCTGAGGAAATCCAGGAACGAGCGGACGATGCGGCGAGAGATGGGAGAATCGGTGTTGAGCGGCGGAGCCATGGGCTCAAGGGAGCATGCTAAGCCGCCACACGGCGTCGTTTTTGGGCTGTGTGAAGTTTGTCCGAGACTATGACAAGTTTGGTTTGGACCGTCGCGACTGACAGTTCAGGGGGTGAGACTCTTAATGCCCGGGGGGGGTTGGTTTTGGGCTCTGAATCAGGGTGTGACATCAGTGCGAGGATTATATATTTAGGTTTTTCCACTTTAGGTAATTTTTGGGAATTTTATTCCACCAACCACAATTTGCCACATATATTTTTCATACCCAATATATCCCCAGCTATGTACATGAAATATCTAAAGTAGCCTGGTTACCTTGTGTTGCCGAGTGTGATGGGTGAGTCGAGCGTTCCACGTGACAACTGTGTTCAATAATAAAGGTAATTTCTATCCCCTTTTCAAAAAAAAAAAAAAAGGTAATTTCTATTGAAACAAAATAGTATGAAAGAAGTTACTTTTAATGCAGAGTAATGGTATTTAGGGTGTTTCAAGTTTTTTAAATATATATTTCTTTGTTACATTAGCAATTGAGAATACACATGAGCTTATTCGTGAAGGAGACTAATGTTATTAGACTAAATGGTGTCGTGCACTTTTTTGGCATTGCACACATGCACGTATTCACTATTCATGCTTTATTGTCTAGTACTCTTGAGCCATCTTGGGCCATCATGAGGAGGAATAAGGCGGAAGTTCAAATGAGTGATAAAGTGGAAGATCTTTCTAAACAAGCATTATATTCATAGTTACCTATATCAAAAAGAAAAAAATAAGCAGAAAAATGTTCATGTGTCGATTAACATTTTTAGAAATAAGATCATTTTTCACTCGTCAATCATCACTCAGAGAACAATGAACGGAGATACTCAAATCATATAAACTCTTCTACAATGTGAACAACACTCCACATTCCCATAAAATATGAGTTCCATACTCTAAAGCTAACTAATCATAAAAGAAATAATTTGCTCAATTTGCTATTGTTAAACTTCTATACGTTATAGTTATTTAAGATAGTATCACAGTTATAAAAGTATACAATTACATTTTACTCCACAAACTATGGAGCCCCGTTTTCACTTTCAAACTCAAGTTTTCCCCGACTGTACTTAAGACCCGTGGTATTTGGTATTGGTTGCCTGAAGTTTCAAATCAAGTTGATATCATACTATTATGGACGGTGGACCAGAGTTTGATTCACAACTCTGCCTCCCCTCTACACCTTCTCTTGCCACCCTTGCTGTGTAGTCTACTTGAATCTCAATATCACTTTTCAAAATTCATGGAGATTTTGCTGGTAAAATATCCTATTCATATTTCCAAAAGAGAAAAAAACATATATATATAAATGCAAATTCCGGTCGTTCTTGATCTATTCTCAAAATTGGTAACCATGTGTGGAGGCTGTGGAGTTCATTATGTAAATCAAATAACTCAAAATACCAATTCAAAAAGCTAAGGGCTTGTCCGGTAACGTTTTTAAAAATGATTTTTCAAAAATCGATTTTGAAAATAAAAACGAGAAAACAAGATTGGATTTTTGAGATCCGAAAATGTGTCCGGTAGCTTATTCCGAAAATAATTTTCAAAAACGAGAGAAGACGGCGACTAGAGATGAGAGAGAGACCTGAGAAGAAGATAGCGACGTGAGAATATGGAAGAAGAGAGCACGTTCTTTTTTTTCTTTGTTTTGGAAAATATATCTCCGTGTTTTCTAAAATATGAGAATGAAAAGGTGAAAACGTCTATTCCTGTTTTACGAGTAAAATAAAAAAATATTTTCAAAAATTATTTTCTGCATTTTTGAAAACAAACCAACGAACACATTTTCAAGCCATTTTCATTTTATAAAATGAAAAAGATGACTTGAAAGCGTTACCGAACGCCACCTAAAGAGTTGCTCTGAAACGCTTTCATACTCGAAGTTAAAAGCTTCAAAATGGAAACTTTAGTAACTGGTCAGTTAAGATCTTTCTCCAACCGCACAGTTTATCAAAGATAAATTTTATTATTAAATTTGATCAATTACAAAATTGGAGTTGAGGTGGCCTCGTTAAAAAATCTTGCTTGATCAGAACAAGTAAAAACGAGTAGGGCAATGATATAGGGCCTCAATGAGGCCTAAGATTTGTGGCTTCAAATCCTAGGTGTCATGCCATGTAAGTAAATAAAAATTTATTTTCAATTCCATATAATATATCTTGCCACATCATACTATTTCAACACCAACTTTACCCTTTTACATTTCCTTTTAGATGTTAGGAGGTGAATCAATTACATTAATGAATTTAATTGGGTGAAAAAAAATATTAGCTATTAATTATATATTAATTTAAGGGATATGTCTACAGATTCTTTGATCAATATTTTTCTTCATTTAATTAAATTTTATCATTTAATTTTTCTTCCCAAATGGTATTAATATATTGAATTATGTGTCAAGAAATAGACGTTAACTTTTCTTTCCAAATATTGATTAATTTCATCCACAAAAATATAGCATTAGTAAATTGAATTTGGGAAATACTTATGTCTAAATTAAGAGGTAAGAAAAAATTACACGTTAGCAACCATTAATTAACATCTACAATCTAAATATAAGGGAAAGACTATTTTTTGTTTTAGATCTGAATAACTTTTAAACCCTAGCTACATAAAGAGAAAACAATGAACAAAAGAATAAATACAGTTATATGAATATGTATTTTTCACATTATATTTTCAAAATTTGCAGGAACCCAACAAAGGTTGAATTCATATACATGTGTTATACAAATCTGTTAATCGAATGTACGTGCAAATCTATTGACTGAATTTCATGAAATTTTTTCTACTCTTGATTGAAGAAAAAAAAATTGTTATCTAAATCTAAGCATGAGTGTAATGAAAAAGAAATGAAAGAAAGCCATTTTTTTTAAGAAGAAAGCCAAAATAATTTTTGAGGTAGAAAACCAAAATAATTTAGAGTTATTAGATTTTGGAAGGATAAAATGGTCTTTTTCTCAAGAATTACGTGGCATGATTTGACAAATAAGTGATTTGTGTAGATGATATGGCATGACACCTAAAATTGAGGCCACAAATCATTTTCCATTACCCCCATACATCAAGAATTCATATCATCCATTGATAAATCGTCGAGCCATGGCCGGTGTCCTGCTTCCTTCCAATATCTCGCTCCCACCAAATGCAAAGCTTGCCTTGCAGCCACATGAGCAGGCAACCAACTACGGATTTTCCTCCAGTACTGCAGAACCTCGAATTACATCCAATATAGCTCCTTCTTCACTTAAGTGAAGCCCTATCATATTCAGTGCAGTAATAACATTGGCCACCTTTTTATTGTTTTCTGCCAGACAAAGTTTCAAGCCATCCGGAAGCTTGTTTGCTTCAAAGAAACTCCAACGATTCCTTTGCATTACAAGTGATTTGTTGTCATACTTAGAAACTATTTCCTGTTTTTCCAAATTAATCACGCCACCACTGCAAAAAGCTGCATTCTTCTTTTGTTGAAGTTCGATGAATATGAGTAAACAGATCGATGAAAGTGGGCTCCCTCCAACTTTTGTACACACGACTCAGAAAGGAATGCTTCCAAACTTGTCTTGCCTTTTCACAGTTCCACAAAGAATGCACAGTAGTCTCCTCCTCCACAAAGAAAACACATAGCCGAGCTCCCGATCCGGCACTTCACCAAATTTGCAGCACAAGGCAGAAAATTGTGACGAGCCCCTCCATATATAAAAACAACTTCACTTTCTTGGCTACATTCAGTTTCCAAATTGAATCCCAGATCGTCACTCGTCACTGCTCCCTGCTGCTGCTACTTACTGTTCTTTGTGACACCTGCTTTAATTCTGCAGCTAGCCAACAACCTTACTTGACTGTGTAGGCACCAAACAAACAATAGTACGTGTCCGCTCTACTACCTCCCGAAGGCGGAATGGAAAGAATAGTCCCTGCCTCATGAGATAGATATAGGTCGGCCTCAGTAGTTGCTCATTCCAAATTCCCGGCTGAAGCACAAGATCCTTAACACGCAGATGCATGAGGATCGATGGATATTTGCACATTGAAAAAATTTGACATAATTGTAAAACATTACAGACACACAAATAAGTTTAATTCTTTATATATTTAGATTCAAAAGCAAGTTTTGAAAAGGCTAATAACACAATAAATACAAGTTTAATCAATGCTTAATATTCCTCCATTAATAATCCTGCAAAAAAGTTTATAGCCTGTATGCGCCATGAGCACCATAGGCCAATGAATCTTTCCCCCTGAGAGTTTGGGCGGCTCGCTTACTTGCTCAGTCGGCATTGGGTATTGGCGCATGGGACAGAATGTTAAACTGAATGAGCAAATCAAGACCAAGATCAATTCACAGGAACATAAACACACTGAATATTAATCAAGACCACATGAACCAAAATATAAGTTTAGAGACTAACCTTCTTCATTGTTAGGTGCCATTGCTACAGACAAGTTGACAGTAGCTAGTATTGATCTTCTCCTCGTCTCTGAATACAAGCTCCTTTCTATGGGGCAGGACGTCTTAATGCTTTTGTGACCGAGAAAGCAGGGACCAACACTTCTACATATATCAGTTATGTTCCTAAGAATCCTCCCATAAAGATGTTTCTTAGAAACCAAGTCACCAACAACTAGAAAACCTAATGCAACACTAATTCGAATTACAATTGCAATCGAACTAATGGATTCCTAACCTATGAGCTTGATATAATTGTCTCAATAGGTTTCTAGGTATTGTACTAGACATACATCTCCTATTAATGATCAAAGTTCAAATCCAATTGTAAACTGAATATAGATGATGATAAGTTCAAATCCAATTGTAAACTGAATATAGATGATGATAGGTCCACTTTTATTCTAACACAGAAGTGAGATGTTCTTAGCCACTTGACAATGCAACCTTCATGGAAAAGGTGGGAGCGGGAAAGACGAGTAATTAATCGTCATTTGCCGTTGATATCTATCAGAAAGGTGGGAGCAGGGAAGACGAGCAATCGTCACCACCTCTTGATATCTACGGGAGCAAGGAAGACAATTAAGTACTCCTCATGAACTGTTGATCATCACGATTGACACCTTCTTCTTCCATATTAAACCGATCAAGGCCCTGAATACATATAGCACATTCTGTCTTTCTAACAGTAGCTTCCAAACTGTCGAGTTTCACTTTCTCCAAACTCTCAATGGATGATTTATTTAAAGGAATGAACTCGGGAGCATATATCTACTTGTGTTTCCAAGCTTTCCCAAGTATCTGAATCGATGATCTCGAAATCCAGTAATTAAGTCCCCAGTGATCACTAAAATAGGCGCCACAAAGCTCATGCAGATTCGTGTTTCAAAGCTTTCCCAAATATAATAATCGATGATCTCGAAATCCAACAAGTCCACTATGATCACGTACTCTAATAGGCGCCACAAAGTTCATGGAAATCTGCATGGTCACACGCACTATAAGCACTGAAATAGGCACAACGGGGACAGCAACTTCAACCACATCATTTAATTTTCAAAGAATAACATGCATATCAACGTCTGCATGGTCAAGCAAAACTGCTCATTTTCGGATTGGATAAGAGGGAGATTTGCATTGTTCAGATACGAAGATTGGTTCAGAATCATAAGTAGGCCTGTTCAGTCCAAAAGCGGCTTTCACTGATTAAAGATCCTTATTCTGATGGGAACCATCGGAATGTCTTCCATTCCTTCTCTTTCGAATTTTGTTTGGAGGGGTTCACCAAGACTTAGTTCTCTTTGCATCACTCTGCAACCAAAAAAATGCCTCCGTGGAGAACACGAACATGCTTATTAGGGTACTTCTATGACGCTTCTTTGTTTTTACCTTGAAGCCTGGTATGAAACCTATAAATTGATAACTTTGTATTAAACGCCTATCATCCAAGTATTAATCATTTTCTACAAGAAATCCTAAAGTCTTGCAGAGCAAGAAAATAATCCAAACACAGAAAAGGAAAATGAAATCCTAAATTAAAAACATAACCAAGCTTCTCTAAAATCCACTAAATCCCAAATCGGATTATGTGATACTTTTTGGCATGTTTTAGTGAAAGTGAGTTACATAGATCTCGTCGCTCACATCTCAAAATGTTTATCATGTCCTCAAATCAGGATATTTTGGCGCAAAGTTACACATGAGATTATTTACTCGTCCAGATCTAACTTTTCACACAAGCCACGTAAAAAGTTTAGGTTGTAAGCGAGCGCACATTTTCATGGGCACTATCAATAACTTATATATGATGAAAAACAATGCATTCAATGCACTTACACCAACGTAGATTTTCGATCATATCAATTTGAAAATGAGGGAACAAGATAACAGGGCAAGCACCAGAGATTTTGATGCCTTTGAAAGATTGGCAGCCGCGGTATCCTGACCAGCTGATAAACTAGGAGCTGGGACTGATCCCTGACCATGGTAGGATACTAGGATATATTCTCCGGAAGTGAGATAAACATCTCAACTAACGAGTCGGGCTTAATCCGATCATCAGCAGGAGAGGTATTAAGCTTGAAAGCCTCCTCCAGACATCCCTTGCAATCTCAATACCCTCAAGATTTACACCAGGAGCCAGTTCAAGTACTGCCCCCAATTTTTGGGGTGTGTATTAAGAAAAAGGTATGTGCAAATACAATTTCCCTTCTAACAAACATGTGGCCTAGAGGTGAAGCATTAAGGTTGGGGGGTTGTTCTATCCACGACACTGTTGTTTGTGGCCAGAGAGGAGGAAGCGTTCTGATTTGATAAGACCTCCCAATTACAGATTAATCATTGGTTGAATACTTTGGGACACCGCAGGACTCCGTAAAAAAAAAAAAAAATTATTCATATATTGTGATTGCCATAAATCCAGTCACTAGAGTGTTGGACTGTTGGTTAACAGAACTGAAACGAGCTTATGTTGTATTTTGACAAGCATGAAGTAATGACATAATGGTCAATGCATCAGTCAATAGGTATTTTGGAGGAAAATAGTTGAATTCAAAATTGTTGCTTAGCATTTGAGCCATTGCCCATGAAGAATTATGCTCTCTTTATTTGCATGAGAAGACTTCAGCTAGAGGATATGTGAGATCGTATGTCATGAAATCCTTCGAGGCTTCGACAATCTTCATTGTACTGTTATTTCATTATTAAAATACTTCGGCTTTGTATATAATTACAAATTTACAATAGAAACTGATTGAGAATACACGTTAATGAACTACAAGAATTATTTCAAGTGCACCCAACAGAATATTCTCCCAAAATTCTCTTTATACTGGTTAACAAGTACATAGATGTTCTAATAATATATCTATTGCTTCACAGTTAGTAATAGAAGAATACACACTAACTTGTAGGTGATACAAATTTCATTAGCAAGAACAGTCATAATATAAACATATGGCACAAAACCTGATCTGCACTCTGCAGTTGATTGTCAAGGATATATACAATTGACATCTACCAGACTACTTACAGGCAAAGAGTGCAAACTCTGGGATGACCTGTGGGAACTCACTACCAGACTAAAATCACCAAAGATTCTTTGGAGTCATCTACTTGAACTGAATGCAATTATCAGACTCAAAAGAAAATGGTATCATACATAATTTAGTTTCTTTTGTCGTCGAGTTCTTTTGGCAACCTGAAATAAGCAAACAAAATAGTAAATGCATAAGCACTGTCATATCAATAAACACACACTGAAACACCCAAATATATAACTGGTGCAGTTAAGATCAGAAAACGGAAAATGTTGAGCTAATTAAGCAAGAATGTATACAGTTGCATGAAAATCTTGAACTCTGGTGCGAGTCTCAGCATGGGACGTTAAAGAAAGAATATTGAAAAATACAGAGCTTAAATACTATTCATTGTGAGCTTGCAACAGTTTTTTTGGTTGAACAAAAAAAATTATTATTCAAAAGAAAAAACATCACTACTAACACAAACATAATACTCAAAGTCCAAACACAAAATCAGTTCCATATTTAACTCCATTAGGGTCAAGCTTCTCTGTTTCTAACTTCAAATTACTTGCAGCAAGTGATCTTGTATTTGGAAATCAAAAACAGTATGCATGAATGTGATATTAAAAGAGCATGAACTCGTACAAACAAAAATTTAGTTGGATTCTTTTGTTTTTGTACATTATTAGGAAATTTATGTAAGGTTATCAGGAAAATTTATGATAACAGGGAAAATAGTAAGGCTTACAGCATTGTCATTCATATCAATAACAAGGAAAATAGTAAGGCTTACAGCATTGTCATTCATATCAAGAACTTCTGATACTGAGGTCTCTACAGAAGCTTTCGTCCTCTTGTTCTGTTTCGGCTGCATCCAAAACTATAGTTAGACACAAAATCATTGGTACTGATGACTTCAAGAATCACCCAAAGAAAATGGCACGATATATTTATGCTATCATTTAATGATGATATTAAATTGCATCTGTACTCTTGAGTTGTTTAATTAAACTGTTTGTAGTTTTCTTTTCTGATAAGGAGAGAACCAACACTTGCACCTAAAAGCCAGTGTTGGTGGAAATATCAGTAATCAAGACGTACATTGGTAAACCTTACAAAATGAATAGAAAATTTTCTTAAAACAAAATCTTGAACGCAACTTAAGGATATGTTAAACTAATCAACAAAGCATCAAAGTATTCACTGATGTAACTGTTGATGCATCTAATAGTCATAAATACTTGGAAGAACCAAAACAGACAGCTCCTATCAATGGTGCAGTTGATCTGCCCTTTATCTGGGAGGGGGTAATCGAATTTGGGTTCTCTTCCAACAAATAGGAGGATCAAAGCTAGTTGGTACATTGCATTAGACTTGAGATGTAGAAGATACTTGAACTAGCAACAGTTAGGTTTAAGGAAAACAAGAGCACGAGCTAGTTCATGACTTAAACCAAAGCAGAAAAAGAGCTTTCATCAAAGTTTTAAACTTTTGAGTTGGCATTTGCAAGCCAATCATAGCATTCGTAGTATTTCTCTCTTACCCTTCCCTTCAGCGAGCCATCAGTTAAAGTTTCCCCGCTATCAGTTTCCAAGCATACTACCTGAACATCCCCACTACTATCACATGAGATCTGCAAATTGGATGGGAAATAAACAGAAGCACTGGTAGAAGGATAATCCATGTATGAAATATACACGAAGAATGCTTAACAACTGACTAAAAATGAGATATTGCATGTACAAACCAAATACCTAGGGAAGTAGCAACAGATTCAAATGTACTTTGTGCTCCAACATATATTTCACATAGTTGCTTAACTAACACAATTGGGTATCCAAAAACAAAAATTACAATCTAATCACATTTATTACTAAAATTTATTTACCTTAAATGTACTGGGATGATTGGAATGTTCCTCATCGATGCTCCTATTCACATTAACATTTTTCGTCATAGTGGTATTTCTTTTCACATTCAGATCATCCAGAGATAATTCTGTAGCTACAGAATCACAAGATGAAACTACTTCTTTCCCCAGACTAATCTCAAACTTTTTAGATGCCCCATTTCCATCTGCTCCAAGAGCACTTGGAGAGAGAGCCCGTTTTCGCCTATGTCCTGTACTGGTGCCCATGTCACCCTTGATAACATTAGATTTTGTGCTATTCCCTTGACACTTCTGCCCACTTTTAGGAAGAGTACTTGAAGGCTGATGTGTGAGCAAAGATTGACCAACAAGAGTAAAAAAAAAAATTAATAAGACATAATCCTGGGGCATATAATTGAGTCAGTAAAGGAAGCTTAAAGATACATACCAAAGAGATATCAGATTTAAATATATGAACTACTCTTCGGACAAAGTGCTCATCGAAACATGATTGAGCAAGGCTCCTAGAATTAGACTGCAGAAAGCAAGTAACCATATGATCAGAAGTTAGCATTTAATGAATTAGTACATCATTAACCGAATTCCACTTTTCATCAGAACTTTAAATGTTACTCAGCTAAAACGTAAAGAAAGGAATTTCAAAATCTTCTTTAAACATTGCTCACTACTTCTAGTAGAAATGCTTACTTTATATAAGGATGAAGGTAGCAAAATTTGCCCAGGACCATCTGATGAGGAGAGGCCATTACGATTTGTTGACGTCACGAAAGAGTGTCCAATGTCTGCTAGAAGGTGCAGCCTCTGTATTGTAAAACAACCTAATTACCACAAATGTGAAAATAAATATAACATTAAAGAAAGGGAAACATTTCCTCAGAGAAAATTCTCACAGAAGTTTTTTCAACATCAGTGGCATCCTCAGCTTTCTTAATTGCACGAAAAATGCAGATCAAATTCAAAACAGAATCCTTGAGAATACCCAGAGCACCATCACCATTACTAGCATTGACTAATTCCCGCAATAAAACAAACAGAGGACTGCAAAAAGAAACATAATCCAAAGACCATCACCATGACTGCATTTATAATCAGTACAAAGCAATCAACAATGCTATTAAGTTATACATACTAGCAAAACTGAGCATATATTTCTCCATCCTGACAATCTTCATGGGGGAAATCTTTATCATGAGCGAGAAGATGGATCAAGAATACCACTATGTATGCTGGAAAACTAGTCATTAATCCTTCTTGTGCTCCAGATATTTGATGCACTTGAGCTTCTCTACTGTAATCCTTGATAAATTCTGTCATATATTTGAATGACTAAAATGAAATGTATCAGCAGACAATATCTGATAGAAATCTAGAGCAATGACATGATTGATAAATCAGAAGTAGCATACATCATCTTGGAGATCCTTGAGGCAATCTGAGGTGGCCATTGCAAAAGCACATGTGTATCTGCTAGGTATAGCATGCCCCTTCAGCAGTTTGTGTGTTTTATCCAGAAATAATCTTCTAACCAAAGGAGAGTCATCCTGAAATGTGTCAAAAGAAAACTATTTACCACAAGTATAACTAAAATGATAATTCAAGAGATATAATGAAGCAATCAAGAATCTATAGAGGGATATATAGTATAGGGTGCAGATCATCTGGTCTGATTAAGCCTTAGTTAATGAATAAGGAGATTAACCAACAGAATTGCCTTCTCAAGCACAAACTTTGATAAGGCAAACAAAGAATGACAATGAAAATTGCGGTTCCAAGAACCGTAGGAATTCAAAGCGTAGACAAAATGGCCTACCTTTGCCATTGAAATTGTAAGGCGAAATATCTCTGGAGAAATATGGAAATCCCATTTTCGAGAAAGCCGGAGAACAGACTTTGCAGCAGCTAATCTTATACAAGGCTGACAAGCCTTATCACTTTCACTGCATCCACAACAAGTAAAACCAACTCATGAAATTTTCAAGGATACTTTTTCTTTTGGGGTACCCAAGTATCCCCCCCCCACCTGCTTTGCAGACCAGTGCTTGAAGCTGGAGTCTCCTGCTTAACCCTAATATTTAGGAGACAGGAAACTCTAACGACTAGCTAGGCAGGGTACTGTGAGGAGGTTTGAAACCTAAACCACATGGGATCAAACCAAGGGCATGTCCATCCTACTTAACCATAGTATGAAGTTAAAAAGTTTCATTAGAGGCTCAAAAGCATCCCTCTTCCAAATGATTAGCAAATTCTTCAGAAAAACAAATTGCAACTTAACTTATGCTTCCAAAAACAAAAAGATAACCTTTTCAATTGTTTCATTTAAGCGGCACACAGATGCATTAAAAGCCAAACAATGTCTAAATCATATCCAAGCTCTAGAAGGCAATGAAACTTCAAAACAAGGATAGAAGTATCAATAATAAAGCTGTAGTCAATGATTCAATTGTTTTTTACATTCTGAAAATCACTTGGCTGACCCAAATGTAGAACTAACGCCATTTGAAAGCTCAAGTATGGAACTCATATACTGTTAATTCTTCATTCAATGAAGGAATCGAAAATCATACCATGAGGTAATACTATCAAGTGTTTCGCCCTTTAGCAACATTGTTGACAAAATGTCCCAGAGTTCATTAACTTGCCGTTTGATGCGAGTTCCACCATGTGGCAAGAAGCTCTTGACAAGTGTTTTCAGCCCATATATCTGTAGAATAAGCCATTAAACCAGAGCCGTCAACAGAGATATTTGCAATTAAGGAGATCTAGATCCTTAATATGTTGATCTATCCTTGCTTCAGATTCAAGCATCTTCTTTCTCATCCACCTCAAACAACAATTCTAGTTTGTTCATTAACATACTCTAATGATTCAGGCTACCTATAGGCAATCCTAAAAACTAAACCAGTACCATAGCAACTAAAACAAGAAATAAAACAAACATCCCTTGTGCCAACCAGATCACTTTGGTAATAGAAGGTTGAAATGACATACGTTTTGTCACATTCAACATATAGTAATCTATCTCTAACATAATTGTATAAGTTTAAAGTTATATAAAAACATATGTTTCATGCAAAGCATCAAATCCCATCAGCAGCTCAGCTCAACAATAGTTGGTGCTTGTACAAAAAGCAATGAAAATGAAAGACTAGCCAAGTAGCCATCAATATGTGTAACAAGCTTATTGTCTCACATTAATTTAATCGTTTAACCATATGAGACTCCAAAATAACTTCACTTATTCTATTCAATTTTTTTCAACTAAGATGGAACGTCGTTGGAATCAGACGGTACAATCAAAGTAAACATTCCCTGGACACCAGCAAATGTGGTCATTCATGGAAAAAGCCATTACTAGCTGAACTAAAAACTAATACAATACTTGAGACTATAAAGAATCCACCTTCAGTTTGCAAGAGTTGCTACAACCAGACGCATCATCAAATGAATTCATATAATCCGAAGAGTCCACCTACACCAGAGAAGTTCACAGATATAAAGCAAGCATCTTGAAGCAACTAAAAATTCAACAAAAGAACTTAAAACTACTTCATGAAACAAACATCCAAGATCTACTACATTCTGCTACTAAACAACATTAGAAATTGTGAGTAAATCTACACAAATATATAGAATTCTCATAGGTGATTTCAATTACTTGGAAAATATTCTGATATATATAAGGAGTGATCTCTTCAGCTTGACTTTCAAATGTTGAAACAGAATGCTGTGCAAGACACCCCAAGGACTGCAGCACTGTTGGTATGTTCTGCTCACTAATTAGAGATTCCACAAGTTTCTGCACGTTGTGAAACCAAGTATATTGACACTTCATATTGACAGTAAACGCCATTCAGAAAGAAAAAGAAAAACGGCAACAAGTATTTAAGCATGCACGTGACTATAAAATAGAAAGTTCACACTTGGTAGACCCAAGTGAAAATTAGAGTAGTTGATGCAGCCCAACTAAAACGAGTCTGGTGTCGAATAAGAACTTCCATTTGTTTGTGGCTATTGGCTAAGAAAAGAATAATTGTATGATATTAAGAAACTGCGCAGAATGGGCCCACAGGACCTAGGCCAGTTTCGTCTAACCTTAACCTTTAATCTTGTAGCTAGTAGCAATTTCTAAGCATACCTTGCATAGACTTGATAATTGCTTAGAAGTATCGAATAAAGCAGCAATCGCTGTAACAGCATATTTTGCCTGCGAACGAGTCCCCTCCAGACAGACCCTCGCCAAAAAGGGATTGATTTCACTAAAAAGAAGGAAGAATAAATTTTAAGCTACAGTCAGACCATAATCAGAGATAGATTTTGACTTTCAATTACAAGTGCTTTATGTCAAACAAAAGGAAGAAGTTCGATGATGAAGTCCCAAAAGGATTCGCAAGATACAAATCACTGATTTGGAAAGAAGTAAGCTAGCAACACTGTTAACCCTAACTCAGTAACTTTGAACACAAATATATGGATCACGTCAAATAAATCAAACTTAACTTTTGATTGTTTTAATAAAAGAATGATAACTTTTATTTTCAAGAAGTGTTACGGTGTAAACAGAGAACAATTTTAGAAGCCCAAAAGTCACAGCATGCATAAGCCTAATTTGAACAAGTCACCAGTTACGTTTTTGTCATATTACAAGGAATGCGCAGGCACCAACCCCACCCCACCCAAAAAAAAAAATTAATAAAAATAAAAAATAGCATGTATAAGCCTAGACCCTAGTTACTTTTTGTTATATTACAAGAAATGGGCAGGTACCAAAACCCCCACGGCCCCACCCCCACATTAATAATTGACAAAACTTGTTAATCCAGGTACATGTTAGAGAAGAAAAATTATTCATTTAAACAAGGCATGCACCTAGCTCTTTATATACTCCAGGGATTACGTGCACCCATGCACAAGCTCTTTCTAATTTACTAAAACAACAACAGTTCCAACAAAGAGGGAACATCTAGAGTGATCAAAATTAGCATAAGAAAATACAGAACTGTGGAAATGTACTAAATAAAATCTCAATCGGAGCATTAAGCTCCATCCTACTCAAAACCTTGGGTATCAATACAAGAATATGAAAAGACTGCAGAAATTACCTGAGGTTGACTGATATATGCTTGCCGGCTTGGGCTAACACTTCAAGCAACTTATCATTGATTGGGTTGCTCCCCTGTAGTAACATCTGAAATTGGGTTTCGGAACCTCTCAGGAGAGTGGGGAAAAAGCTGGTAATTGCCTGACCAGGTAAAAAATGGAGGTAAACTTCAATCAAAAAGTTCCAGTAACCAAATATGCTTCTTCATTTGCAAGTGGCACTGACATAAAACTTGGTCATACAAAAATATCTAAATATCCAAATTTGTCATCTTCCTTCCACAATCTTCTTTTATGTTATAAGACACACAGAAGGTTAAATTTTACTGAAAGCTATTAAAAAAATTCTGATTCCAGCTTTAAGAATATCTATGCTCTTCTGGAAATTGGCCCATTCTCTTTAGCTGTTTCAACAAGAAATTCAAGTTGGCAATTCATGTTGATACAGGGACAGAGAAAAACAACCAAAAGCCTGCCCTACTACCAACCACAGCCTTGGGTAATTTGAAACTTAGCTTAAGGCCTGGCATAGTCCTCTGAGATTCATCCTACTTGTACTTGCCACTATTGATGCTTGGTATCCATAACAACAACGATAATTCATGGTTATTCATCAAGTTTATGAACTACGGTTATGTCCTCAACCAATGTTAAGTGCTAACACAATTACACAAACCCCTAATGGCCATTCCTTTGCATGTTCAGCTTTGTCTTTTTGAGCACGCAACACTCAAACTAACTTAAACATCACTTTTATAAGGTATTTGTCTATGATGAAAAGCACTACTCAGATCCAGAGAGAAAAAGAAATCTTTTTACCAGAAGGAGTTGGACACAAGAAGCCTCAAGGTGCTTGTCTCCTGTAGTGTTACTGGAAAGAAAATCTAGAATACAGTGAACGTGTTCTGAGCTGAATATGTTATAAGAGCATTTTGAGGAGAGTGTTTGTAAAAACTCAAAATCTTCATGTTTCTCTCCAATGATCTGCAGAAATTTGTCCTGAAAGTAAAACCATAAATAAGTGCACAAGACAATAAATTTAGAAGAGGAACACTAAAAAAGGCAGTGTATTATATTGTTGTTTGAAAAACTTGAAAAACCAAACCAAAATCCAAGTTACCATCACAAATAGATCAAATCCTATCAAGATTGCAAGGAAGCAAATTACATGAAACTAACTCGTTCAAGTAAAAATTTGATCTCCGACAAGTAAAACAATATAAAATATATTTAAATATGAAAAGAAACAGACCAACATTCATGGCTCTATTCAAAGAAAGACGTGCGCTCAGGTTAAAATATTAGATGGTGTTTGACACTTGAATTAATTTTATTCAACCGAAGACTTCTCACAGGCCTAAACTGTTTAGCATCCACTAAAATATTTCCAGCTGCTTTTGGTACACAAGTAGAAGTTGTTTGTTTCATTTATTAAGCTTTTGCTCTGAAAGTTGAAGGACTGCTATTGCTCAGTATAAATATTCATAAAATTTATATACAACCAAAGATCGCCTTAAAAAAGCAAGGAAGAATGATGCACAACTGCTTAAAAGAGTAACATAGGAACCCAGGGGACAGACTAAGTAAAAGTAGAGGTAAAACAAACTCACTCTGGTTGTCCGGGCATCTCTACTTTCATCCAATAATAAAGCCAGCGAATCAAAAATGTTATTAACTTTCATTTGGTTTAATTTATGAAAGCATTCTTCTGCATGGGAAGGGTCTGCAAAAGAGACTGCCATTTTCAAGAACAAAATCTTATATTTCTTCTGCATGTCATCTGGATCATTTCCCTGCAACATAAAGTCCAGTATTTCACTTTTCACACTATTAACATATAGAGAAGAATGTAAAGCTGCCATCCAACTACACTCGGTCCAAATTTTAGCAAAATTTGAAATTCAGAATATTAGGAACTTTAGAACAATGTAAGCAGCTTTCTAAGAAGCTCGAAATTGAGGATTTAACAATTGCAACATTCACAATAATGTAAGCCGAAAGCTATGTAAAATAGGTCCAGTGAAGGGCTCATAAGGAGGCATTATACGATTAACAAACTTATGCATGAAAAAAAAAGAAGTCCAAACTTAGGCAAAGCGACATTTTTGGCATATAGAAATATGAATAACTTTGTTGGATACTTGGATTTGAAACGGTAATAATGTTATTATACTGAATTGAACACTCCAACATACATATAGTTCAATAGAAAAAACCAAATTAATTCCAAACAAAAAATGGTGATTCTCTAAGGTAAACCTATATTCATAAAAGGGAGGAGGAACTGCTTGTAGCACCTATGTTCCTAAATATTATGAATATGCATAAAAGGCTTTTAAAGAAAATGTTGCTTTACCAAAACTTTTCACCTTTCAATTCTAATAAAACAGCCTCAACCAACCTGAATTTTCATTAAGGGACTAACACCTACTCTAAACTTAATTTTCATACACAGCACCACTAATAAACAGTGATAACAATATTAGCTGCTTAAGAAAAGAAAACAACACTAAAACATTGAGATAGTGCAAAAGGTATTTCAATAGCCATATAAGAATGTACCTTCTCTTTCTTTCTTATCTCTAAGTAAGTTCGCATTTCGCTTTGCAACCTATAAAACATTTGCACTTTGTAAAGAAACCAGATTTTCACGTTGATTCTAGCAAAAGCAAGTTAGTGACAGTACCTTTGTTTTTGAGACAAAATAGCATTCAAAGCCTTCAAATGAAGAGGGGTGAAAACTGAAAACAAATGGATCCAGTGCCTTGTCCTTTCTTCCATCGAAAGAACAGCGGGGAATAAATCTTCTGCAAGAACAAGCTCCATATTTTGGGACCTGAAGTAGGAATAACCACAAAAGTTATAGTCAAATACAACATTGTAAAGTATTGCATTTAATTTAAGAAGCTATAACATGAGAGCAAGCAGACCTGAACTCCTTACACTCTTTATCATAGCAGAGCATCAAGATTTTACATGGAATCTGTTCAAAGTGGTCACTTATTGCAATGTAACCTTCAGAACATTTGTTACAGTAATACCGGTAGACTTCCATCAACTTTTGCAGAGCCATCTTTCTAATAGGTATCTGTAAATAAAACAACCAATATTACCAATGCAAGAATAACTAAAATATAGCTAGACGGTCACTGTAATTAGCAATATGAAACATTTTTTTTTGTAAAAGTACCTTCTTGTCCCGTAGTCTTTCAGTAGTTTGAGATATTAGTTTGGGAGGAAAGTATCTCAGATTAGACATGGCAAGATCACAGGAAACAATTACTGCTTGTGTTCTCACTTTATCATCGAAATCTCGTAATCGACCTTCAAGGGAAGCTACTCAAATGAAGTATAAATCAGATTCAAGAATCAGTAATACAGGAGATGAAAATATATATATATATATATATATGGTTTAGCTTACATAGAAGTTTTTGTGATTCTTCCCCAGATGGATTGGTTACATAGCAAACTCTAGCGCATTGTAGAGCACTAACTCTAACTTCCACAGACTTATCCGAGAATCTTTTCAGAAACTCTTTGAAGAGGTCATCATATTTTCGTGAAATATGGTGATCAGGCAGTGAAAAGAGTTTTCCGATTAGTTTAACAGCTTTTATTCGGACATCGACCTGATCAGTCTACAAAAGTAATCAGAGTCAAAAGATATATGAGGATCCCTTTGAAAGCACAGAACTAAGAAGCTATAGACAACTTTGCAGAGATCCCAAATAATGACCACAGATGTTAGGGTGAAAGGATAAAAGCAAAACTAAATGAAGCTAGATGGGATGAGAAAAAAAAATGAAGACAAGAAGACATACCAGTAACTCTTGAGTTAAATTAGGGATGACAGCAAGAAGCATCTGAGGAGCACACTCAAAAATTTTGAAAATGATTTCATGGTAAAATTCCTTGAGCTCACTCCCCACAGCATCTCTATCTAAAATACAAGATGTCAAAAAGCCACAAACTAAGGTTTCCAGCTTTTCTGCGCAGGTTTGGATCACAGAAACTGCAAGCTGGGAAGAAGCAGAGGCTGTATCCTGCAAAAAAGACATACAACAGTATCATGTTATTACTTATTTCCTGTATCTGCATGTTTATCCATGAATCCATGATTTTGAATGTCACTTTTTCAGATGTTACCACAAAACATGGCAATATCACATATTTGACCACAGAATACTATATGGGACATTGTCCCAGCACTAACGACGAGATTTTGATAACATAAGCTATCAAACATATATATGCACTCATAACAATTATCAACTGGCACATAGTTTATCATGGAAACAAGCATCTCTAAAACTCACCGTTCCCTCCTTCACAAGATTACGGAGCAGCACATCCAAAAGAGGGTGAGAAGCTTCCTCATTTAGTATCTCAGCCATTATAGACAAAATATCCTTGATCAAAGTCTGCTGATGATTTTCTCTACAGAGAAAAGAAATTGCAAGTCATGATTCTTGATGCCATTACATGTAACTTGGTAAACATAAAAACAAAGCATGTTTTAACCATTTACTTTGCAGGACAAGCATGCCAGTAAAAATAATAAGTACGCTGGAGATGATATCAAGAAGTGTTGAATCCTTTAATTATCAAACTAAGAGGAGCCCAAACCATCAAAAATGAACACTAGGGGTTTAACTGTAAAGAAAAATGAAACATATAGATCCCAAAAGATATACAAGAAATGCAGGATGCTAACCTCACGACAGAGAAGAAAGTATTGAACATGTCGAGAACAACATCATTACAGTCAATGTCCAACATGATCACACAACACTTCAACTTTGCAACAATCTCCACTATCTTAGCCCTCTTTGAAAACAGCGAGTTTGCGGTATCACCTAGCTCCGCAAACACACTCACAAGAAGCTTAAACACATCCTGAAAACGAAACCCGTAGCATAAACAACTTGAGCACACAGCGAAATCGGTACACAAAACACAGCAAGAGAACTTACTCTGAGATCTCTGTCCTCAAAAGGCGGTTCCGGTGCCATGAGTCTCATCATCTCAGTGGCACAGATGGCCACTAAAAGCCTCACATCCTTATCTCGATGCCGAAGCAAGCCTTTAACAATGGTTTCCTTCAGAGGCTCTATAGCCGCTTCTAGTTTCCTGGTGGCTTCCCTCTTTGTGGAGCCTGAAGGCTGCTCTAGCTCTGCCAAAGCCACTGTAGCTTCCTATGAAACCCAAGCACGCACGCACACACAGAAACAAAACCTCGATCATTTACAATTTCCAATGCCGGCGAAACTAAGCAATTCAAAATCTAGAGGGAAAAGGAAGAGTTGAAATCCGCTTACTCGGAGCGATTTGACGACGGAGTCCTTGTTAGGACGGGTTTGACGGCGGAGCTGGTTGCCGATTTTGGCGACGAGTTGAAGGGCAGACTCTTCCATCGATGCGACGGTGATCGGAGAAAAACCCTAATTGGGAGGAGGATTGGGGTTTTGGCGGTTTTGCAAGGGCATTTGCTCAGAGCGAGTTTCGCAGTGTGAGAAGTATCTTGAAACTGTAGTGGGCTTCGATTAAGCGGAGAGGCTCCCGCCTTTGGTTCGCGTGAGGATACGCGCCAGATTTGGATGACGAAAGGCTCTGTAGATGAATTGGGCTTTGGTAGAAATGGCAAACCATGTTGGGTAAAGGCTATGTGGAGACGGGTGGAGCTGACAAAAATTAGCTTCCTTCCTTTCAAAAACGTTACGAACTTGAAAAACTTTAAAATTGGTGTACTGTGTGCCAAAGAAAGAAAGGTCAATTTCGATCACAGTTTCTCTAACTTGTACAATGTGTCGAGCAATTTCGCAAAGCAGGAAGAATTAGACCAGCTAAAGTATGATTTTTACGGTTCATCACACGATTGTCCTACCAACTAAACTTTACTAGCGTTAATAAAGTTGATCATTTTTATGTTAATGAGATCAAAATTATCTGATGGTTTCCTTAAACTCTAATTTCTAGTATGCTCTTCAAACTCCAACCATTTTCTACCAAATATGCTAGTTGGTTAACCCTAAAAATAACAGCCATGATAAAAACATTTCCGTAAACAAACTATGTTAACTCTAGCAACTAAAGCTCATGAAATAAGTGATGACAAATGGTAGGAGAATTGAGTTAAAGTTAGATTAGAACAAAAGTTCGATCATTTGTAATATAACTGAAAAAGCTCATCCAAATAACTCAAGTTCCCTATCAAATTGCATAACATCAAATGGAGTTTTGTCATGTACAATGTAGTTATGTTTGTTTTCATTTTCAAGTAGTGGACTTGAGTTCTTTGAATGAGCCTTTTTGGTTGCATTAGAAAGAATCAAACTTTTGACTTAATCTAATTATAACTCAATTCATATATCATTACCGCTTAAACTAACCCTAACGCTCAGTTCACGAGCTTTAGTTCTTAGAGTCTTCTTGATAAAATGTAATACAGTAACTTCATTCTAAAAATTGAATTATCATTTCCTCTAAAAAAAAAAAAAAATCCTTTTAAAATTAAACCTGTTTGCGCAAGTCATCTAGTCTCCATCATCGGCGTCGTGTCGTCCGCTTTTGCTTCCGTGGTTTCGAAAATGGAGGTGGCGAACAAGGTGGTGAGCGCCGGAATGCGCTTGGCGAACAACAGCACGGTGATAAGCGTGTGCCTAGTCGGATCCTTCATTGCTCTGAGCGCAAGGTCAGTGAAGCAGCAAAACAAAATCGAAGCTCTAGAGGCGGAGAAGGACTCCCTCATCAAATCGAACAAGGCCACCAAGCAGACCATGTGGGACTGGAAGCAACAGCTCTATGCCGAAGCCGGCACCGACGCCGCTCTCGTCCCTCTCGCCAGACTCAAGGCCATCTACGGCGAAGCCCCAACTCCCCCAATCGGTACTCTCTCACTGCTTTGCTCTCTTTCGCATTTGGGTTTTGGGTTTAGGGATTTAGGGAATCAGGGTCCGATTGGTTTTTGTTATTTGATTTGTTTCAATCCATTTTTTGCAGCTGTGAAGGAGGATTCGAAATCTGCAGACGCTAAATTTGTGGTCTGAGGGTTGCCTGCGTTTTTGTTTTGCGCTCCAGGTGTTTGTGAAAATGCCTCAGAGAAGCTGCAGGACTTTAGCCTTTTGTGAACCTTATGTGTATGTTGATCATTGTCTCAATGTTATGTGGCATTTGCAACAAGCCCATATTGTTTTCTAGATCAATGACATTGTGGAATGAGATAAACTAAGCTTCATTTGAGTTGAAGTGGATTGTATTGCAAGCAAACTTTGTTGGATTGGTATGCCATTCTCATCAGTTTCATAAACCCTAAACGTCGAAGTATAAGACGAGGAATTCTCCTCTCAGAATTTCCAAGCTATATTTGTTGCGTTTGTTGAATCTCAAATTATATTCCGTCTATCATTGATTGAGAGACTGAAACTGCAAGGTTGGGGGTTGGGGGGGGAGCCTAGTCTCATAGGGTTTATGACAGAATACAATTTGTTGACATTAGTAGATGGACAAGGACTTTATAACTCTACTTGCTCTTTCAAATTGGTTCCCTTTTGCTTTTTATTTTTTAATAATAGGAAGTATAGCTATCTCACCAGTTACATTGAAAAACAAGAAAAGTTGAAAGGGAAGGGAATGAACAGGTTGTTTTCGTGTGTTGAGGATTAGGGAATCGATTTCAAATTTGCAATAAGCAGATCCCATGTATGGTCATATTCCATCAGTATATTCATTGTGTAGGGGAAAGTTTCAAGCTCTTCAATGGCCTCTGATGCTGAGATGCTACTAACCAGCAATGTTCATATTGAAAGAGACGTGCATTCTGGCCTAAACGGCTAAACCCATATCCAAGAATTGCTCTTGTTCTTCTTGTCTTAGTTTCCTTACAATAATGCAACACGGCATATACAATACGTATTCCAAATAGAGGCTGATAACAGGCATATGCCATTGCAAAAAGCGGGTTCAAACCTTTTATTCAAACAATAATATAGCCGAGAAGTTGAGCCTTCCAACTTATCCGACTTCAACCTCATTTATTTCAAGAAGAAGAAGAAAATAACGAAATACAAAATTGATTCAAAAGCCAATAGAAACAAGAAAAAGGGGTCATGACTCATGAGCTTTCCAACGTATAACACATGCTTCGGTGATCCTGGAAACTGCGAACTCTTAGACTTTTCAAGGCGCGTGCGTGCGTTGTTGGCTGTGGAAGGTTGAGTATATATCGCTTTTATGGAGACAAATTGACTTGTGGACACATGTATCATCTAGCTATGGACCAGTTGCTTTCCATGCTTGCCACCTTCAACTTCAAGTCTTGAAGGGATTTAGAATCCTGTGGATCTTGGATTCTTGGCGTTTGGTCGTGGTGCATTTCTCCTCTATGATTATATCATATAGGACGAATTGTGTTATGTGATGTACTGATGTAAAATGTAAAATGCTTACTTTGACAGTAAAAAATGTGCAAAAAAATGAGATGTAAATTCAGATATTTTATATTATTCGAATAGTTGTTCACTGATATAAGAAAATATATGGGAAAATTAAATATGCAGTATCATGCGCCCAAAGTAGCTAGTTTTCAGTAGTAGCGTACCCTTTCAACTAATGTAGTCTTTATCACTCTTTTGAATTAACCATGCATGCATGAGCTTGACCTCGATTGAGCTAGATATATTGTTGCGTACATGAACAAAATGTACGTGCTTGGTAGAATTGCAATGCACCCCAAGAACTGTCTCCAAATTACGTTGTTCAACTTATATATTCTTCTTTATTGTAAGCGTGTGATGATCCATATATGGTGCCGAAACAAGTTTTATAGCTAGCCCTCAAAAGACATCTGCTCTTCCTTCGTACACAAGAAATAGCAGGCTCAGGGCCTATTTGACTCGATAAAATGTTATATTAGACTTCGAGGTGATAATGTCCGCATTGTATACTAGAAAGTTTCAAATTTTAATCTCGATCTTCATTTTTTTTTTCATATGAATCTAATAAGGTGACATTTCAAACTTCTGACGCAGTAATAAGTGCGTGCCGGAGAGTTTCCGATTCAAATTCTCGGTCTTCCTCTTCTGAAACTCAAGATCTAATTAAAATAAAAAACAAATAACATATGTTCTCTTGAGAAGGAGAGGTGGAAGTTGTCGTTTAGAGGCTCAACATTGAGGTGGGGCTGCTGCAACCATGCAAGAGTATATTTTTTGGCATATTATTTTGTGCGATCTAATTTAACTTTGGGTTACTGCAAAGGTATGATTGAAAAGGCTGACTTGTCAATAATTAGGAATGAGGTTGCTAACTTCTGATGTGTGCAGTAACATGTGGTGTCAAATTTTTTGTCGCAAACCAAATGTTTGGCATTGACTATGGGGTGGATACCAAAATTTTGGTACCAAAGTTCTAAGCATGGCACATCTTTGAAGATCCAATTGAGTTTGCAAGTTTGACAGGCAATTGTCGTGGAGTCGTAGCCTTTACCAAAATTTTGTATCGCTAAATTCATTAATACGAACCCGGAAGCACATGGAAAAGAAAAAACCACATACTACCTCAAACTCTTAGGAATAAAAGTCTGTTTACTAAAGTTTTGGACAAGGCCTACTGCCCTAGTGAAGTGTATATGTTACGTGATAAAGTGAATACGTATTTGCACTCACGAACTCCTCACAAGACTCCCACAGTATGTCTACATTACCGTATCAACATCTTACTATTTTCGATAACAAGCATTTCTCCACACATGCTCTGCATGTGTAAGTTATTATTATTATTATTATTATTTGAAAATAAAAAAGAAAAGAGTTGGTTATTGCAGAGAAAAGAAAATGAGAGAGAGAAAAGTGAGTTGTGGGTACTTTTTTTTAAAAAAAAACTATAATAAAAATACATTTTGTAAATGTCTTAATTATCGTTATGATTTAATTAATTCTCAAAGTTTATTAATCTTCTAGGATCAATTCTGTCAAAATTTTAGATTTTAGCTAACAAATCTTCTTCTCTTAATAATAGTATAGATTACGAGATTCTATCTTTGTCATGAAACAAAAATGAGATATTAAAACCCCCCAGCTCCCTACACCACACAGAACTGAATCAAGTGTTTGAATAAACTCAATAAAGGAACATTCTCATGAGTCCTCATATGCAGAGGACAATACAAAACTGAGATTAATTTAAACTGCCAATGCCAGCCGTTTAGACATGAACACTGACCCAAATAAGATTAGTTAAGTCACGCACATAATAATACTGACAAGATTAATAATTTAGTTTTGCATTCTCGACAACCAACACATAACGAAAACAGAAAAATCATATGCATTTTTGTCCTCTCAATGCCAACGTTATGATGAGACTAATGATTAATTACTAAATTAAATGCTTGTTGACAATTTCATACTCGGGCATCAACCCCTTTTTTTTTGTTCACCACATAAATAAGCCATATGTGATGTGGAGACTTGAAGTAATAATTTCCTGGTTTATAATGTAACACATTTTCAAGTGTAATTTTTGAGGTTTCGTTTTGGTTAAATGAATTTGTAAGAAGTAAGATGCGAGATTTTAAATATTGAATGAATTTTAATAAGCATTTTATGTTTTTAAATTTTTAATTTTCGATTACAATAATTATTTTATGTTGGGAGTATAAGAGTTTGTTTTGTTGAATGAAAAATAAACATTTTATAGCATTTTGTACTACAGTACTAGAGCTCGTTTCAACAAACGGGAATTTTAACCAACAAAAGTCTGATTCTCACAAACAAACGTATTCTTTACAAAATAATCTCTTATAAATGTTTGGTCGAAAGTATATACCACGCCCACATTTATTTGTACCGTAATAGAAGACAAGACAATGAATACCAAACCCCTTACACCTCTCAAGCAAAAGTATGAACTGTTTAATCCCTTCCCCACAAATGATGCTAACCTTGTTAATCAAAATTAAACAACGTCCTTATCAGAAAAAAAAAAAAAAAGAAAAAAAAAAGTCCCAAACTTTAATAAATGATTAAAATTCATTAAATAGAAAAAGGGGACTGGCAAATCCTGGTCAATGCCAAACTCCAAAGAAAACAAAAGTATATTCATTTAAGGGCTGCGATTTCCTGATCCGCTGGACCCCAATGAAACCTTGGACCTCCTAACCGGGCGGGGACCCACAACCCCGGAACCTTTTAGAGAGAGAGAGAGTTGGGCCGGTTCGAGGCCTGTTAGTACAAAAAGCTGAAACGGAGAGAAGCGCATAACATTATTTTCATGGTGTGAGAGAGAGAGAGAGAGAGAGAGAGTTAAAAGAAGACGTTATAGGAAGCTGGAACATTAGAAGAAGAAGAAGAAGATAAAAACACAATATGGAAGCTGTTGAGGGACAAATCACATGGGACTAGAACTCCTCTCCCAGACTCATCAGAGAGATCAAAGGAGCTATTGTTGTTAGGGTTCTTCTCGTCTCTCTTATTTTAGCTCCCTGTCTTTCTTGTTTCTGGGTTTCTGGGAATTGAGGTCGGGTGGTTAGAGAGTTTTTGTGGGTGCGTGTGATCTGGGTCTGTTAGAGTGATCTGGGTCTGAGATGGAGGAGTCTCGGCTGTGCCAGTGGACCGTCGTTAGATCTCTTCTGGCTGTTCTTCAATGGTGGGGATTCAATGTCACCGTCGTTGTCATGAACAAGTGGATCTTTCAGGTCTCTCTCTCTCTCTCTCTCTCCATAATTCCTCTATTTTTGCTTTGTGTTATGTGCGCCAGTTGTGTATTTGTGACAACTGGGGTGAGCTCAATTTCGGGTTTTCCGATGATTTTTTGTTTGGCAATGTTTAATTCTCCGGTGTTTGCTGCGTTGATTTTGTTTATCTTTTAAGATTGGAGTGATTAGATTAGGGACACTATAATCATGATACCCTACCATTCTACCAATGCTGCCTTGCCTTTTGGTCGAAAGTAATTTTCAGCGTGAGTGTGTTAGGGAGGGGATTTAAAAGGTGACATACTGATGAGATGATGTGCAGCTCTTTGAATTCTGCTTCATGTGTTATTGGCATAAAACTTCGTTTATGAGTTTGGTAAACCTAGGCCCAACAATTTTGTTGAATTTATAGGCATAATAGGTTTTCCTTGGTGCTTGTTGATGAGTAAGGACATTTTTAAATAGAGAGGTTAGACTCGGGGAATCTTGTGATGGAATATAGTTAATAATTCTTCATGTGAGGGAAATTTCTTTTCCCTTTGTACTTGGGTGAATTATTGGTTTTAGCTTGCGTGACAGAGATTATAATTATGGTGATAAGATCATACATAAGTGGTGTCACGGTGTTACTTTTGGGGTTTAACTGTTCTTTTACACTGGGATGTCTTTTTGCATTAGTCTTGTAAGTTTGCTCCATAGCCAACACTGTGTTCCTAATTGTGAATCATTTTCTTTTGAACAGAAACTGGATTTTAAGTTTCCCTTAACTGTATCATGTGTGCATTTCATATGCTCGGCAATTGGGGCATACACGGTAATCAAGGTGTTGAAGCTTAAACCACTAATAGCAGTTGAGCCTGAAGATCGCTGGAAAAGGATATTTCCTATGTCATTCGTGTTCTGTATTAACATAGTGTTGGGGAATGTGAGCTTACGTTACATTCCAGTTTCTTTTATGCAAACGATTAAGTCATTCACTCCCGCGACCACAGGTCAGATCCAGAAATGGCTAATATTATATATCAGTCGTCCTGATGACCTGATGAAATTGTATACTGTGTTCTAGCTTTATCTGATCAAAGAATTTGAACAGTTTTTTTGCAGTGGCTGGTTTGGAGAAAGAGCTTTGACTGGCGAATTTGGGCTTCCTTGATACCCATTGTTGGAGGAATTCTTCTTACTTCTGTTACAGAGCTTAGTTTTAATATGCTTGGATTTTGTGCTGCCTTATTTGGTTGTCTGGCTACTTCCACGAAGACTATCCTTGCAGAGTCTCTGTTGCATGGATACAAGTTTGACAGGTAGTCTCTCTGTTCTTAAGGCTTAAATTGTCATATCTTTTTCATTGTTCTTCGCTTTCCTTGTTCCTGTCTCATAGCAAGGCCTAAATTTTCATCAACTTTTTCATAATTTTTTCTCAATCCATTTCTTTTAGCTATAACAGGCTTTATTATATGCATGATTTTCCAGATTCAGTGCTATTTTGATTTACTATTTCTACATGCTAATCTCCTGGTGATATCAACAATATAAATATGCAATCAGGTTCCATTTTATGTGCCTAGCATACACGTGTTTTTGTAAGAAAGAGAGGGTTTTACCTCACATAGAAGATATAACAGAATGTCCATATAAAGAAAAAATGCAATCCTTTCCATATCAGTGTCTTCAAACTTGATAGACTCAGACCTGTATACTTATTGTGATGTATAAAAATGTCTCCGAATGTTCATTCTGAAAGCAGGTTATGTTGTAATATTTGGAAATTTATTGGATACAGAAAACAGTTTGTAGGGTGTTGTGGCCATAATGACTAAAATTGTTGAGAAGTTGTGGAATTTTCAAATAGGTTTGGCTTCACACCCTAGTGAGAAATAAATTAAGGTCTGATATTGTGTCTCCCTGTACTGTAGACAATCTGGAATTTGTTATCTGCTCTTTACCTTTTCAGAATCTTGAGCATGAACATGGGCCTTTTTCTTCCCTTTTGTTTTCCATATTAGAATTTCTTTTACATCCTCGCATGTATTTATTTCTCAATTTTTCTGTTTGGAGATCTTGCCATGTGGCTTCTAGCTTCAGCGGTCTTTTTTTTTGTAGTTCTTGCTTAATTTTTCACTCAAACTTAGAAAGCTATAAAAAAATTCACTGTTTCAGTTGTATTTGTGTGCATGAAGTGTTCATGACTCCATGATTCATGCTGATACTTGTTTTATCAATGTTTTGGTCATACAATTTAGCATAAACACTGTGTACTACATGGCACCTTTTGCAACCATGATCTTGGGAGTACCTGCTATGCTACTCGAAGGTAATGGAGTTCTTGAATGGCTTCACACCCATGAGACTCTTGTTCCATCCCTCACCATAATTTTCAGCTCTGGGGTATTGGCATTTTGTCTCAACTTCTCCATCTTCTATGTGATTCATTCCACAACTGCTGTAACATTCAATGTTGCTGGAAACCTCAAGGTAAATATTAAACACAGTGACTTGCGTTGCAATATTGGTGCAATAATAGATATCTGTTAACTAAGTGGCCAAGTAGTTATGTTTGGGTTCATAAATGATACGGTCCTTGTCTTGTACACACAAGTTTCATCCCGTTTCATAATGCTCCGTATAGTCCATGCCTAGAATTAGTAGAATATGATATCCATCACACACGTACCAATTGATTTTCATTTTTTTTCATGCATGCAACAACTATTTTCAGCTGAAAAAGCTTCTACTGCCCTAGGGGCTCCCCTTGGGCATCATATCATTGAATTTTAATTCATTGTTGCAACTACTCATTAAGTTGTTGGGCTGGATTTTTCCTAAAAGCTTGAATTACAGTGGATCCAGCTATAATAACCCGTAGTTTGCTGGTTGAATTCTCTCCTATAAGCTTTAATCCGTTATTAGGCCATACCAAATGGGCAAATGTGTTGTCATCTGTCACATATTCTGTATTGAACTCTGCCCACAGGTTGCTGTTGCTGTCCTTGTTTCATGGATGATATTCCGAAACCCAATTTCCGGTATGAATGCTGTTGGATGTGGAGTAACCCTCGTGGGATGTACTTTTTATGGGTACATAAGACACCTGCTATCCCAACAGCTGCCAGGAGCTCCTCGAACACCCAGGACTCCACCCAAGACTCCACGAGGTCGTATGGAGCTGCACCCTCTAGTAAATGATAAGTTAGATGACAAGGTCTGATGGTTCAAGTCATGAACAAGGCTCTTGGCAGTCGGGAAATTATTTATAGGAAACTGAGTACACAAAACTACTATTCACTTTGGCTCTTTGCTTGTAATCTTGGTTCAGACTACAGATTTTTAATATAAGTTATTTTTCCCCTTGCCAAACTGGAGTACCCGTCAGCTTCATCTTGTGAGTGAATGAATACATCAATTTTTGTGGCAGTTCCAAAAGCACTTTGCAATTTCACCATCACGGGTCATTTCCCAAACTACTATGCAGCTTCAAGAAACTGGAAGTCTGGAACTACCAGAGCCTCTTTAAGTTTCTGATGGTGAAGTTGACATTTGGAAATGGTTTGATAACACCGTCAGTCATGCATTAATAGGATTTAGATCTGGTTGAAGGTTGGAACATAAAACAAAAAGCTTTTAAAGGTTGGAGGTTCCAATAACTGAGGCAATTTATTAATAGATAGAGGGGGACTACAAGAGACTACATTTCATTAATACAAAGAAAAGATCCGCTAGTGATTCTAGTTCTATGTAAGTAGTTAGACTAAAAGATTACAAGCTAATCAATGTATACTTAATTACTTATTAGATATGACACATATGAGGGATCCAGATCCTTGTTGGGGAACCAAACTAGGCCAGGAGCCAGAAATCTTTCTGCCATCTAGTGTTGATGAGATAGCCGCCCACACCTTTGCTTTGCTTCCTCACTCCAATAGTCAAGCAATCTGCATTGTTGATGCAATGTTCCACAAACTCCTCAGTTCTGCTTGTTCCATATAAGCTGCATAAAATGAAAAGAACCCCAGAATTAACAGAGATCAGGATCTAAAAGTTTGAGATTCATGAGAAGGGTGTTGTAGGAAATGATTGAGTAGGTTAGATTACCAGCTAATGAGGGAAGAAGCTTTCTTCTGACCCAGAACTAGGACTGAGACCTCTAGCTTCTTCACTTGGCTTATCACTGTGGCTAGTCTAGGTCCTTGGATCACAAGTGCTTCCACTTCAACCTGAATATTCCCCAAAGATAATAATATTAATATTGTAAGCACATGACTTGGATGTTAGATAAATAATGTAACATACACACAGAACCCATGTCCCCTCTCTGTTTCTGGGAAAAGGCAAAGCAACTGATGAGAAGTCAGTTCACTGGAAAAAAGAAAAAGAAAAGTTTGAGAAGGCAGCCTAGCTATTGTCTCTGATCCAAATCATTACCCTTCTGCATCTAAAGAAGAGAAAGACAATAAAAAGAAAATGGTAAAAGAAATAGTTAAAATTTAAAAATAAAAAATCCAAAGAAAAGAGGGAAATTCAAGAGGAGAGGGCAAGACAGGTTGGACCAAGAAAGAACAGCATTGACAGGTAAAAAGGGAAGATCAGTTGGGATCTATCAAACAAGATAAGCTAGCACACTCCCAATCTTTAACAACTTGTAGGGATTTAATAAATCCCTGTTAATTTGCTTTAGTTGGGATCTCTGTTAATTTTTTTTCTTTATGATAAATCCGATTTATCATAAAGAAAAAAAATTAGAATCCACGAAGACCCATTTGATCCTTGGAAAAGAATCTTTCTTGGTAAATAATAAACATAAACTGAAGAAATCACAAGGTAGATGAATAAAATATCCAATGAACCTTGTAAAAACTCTTTTATGAAACCAACATGATTTCTAGGCAAAATACAAAAAAAACATGAAGAAGATTAACAAACCTCAGGCTTGCAAGCCTTGCAAAGAGACCCAAGAGAGTTTGCAAGGTATGGAGAACCAGCAGAAGAGTCCCTATGTGAACTAGAAGGCATGATGTGGAGAAGAGTAAGCAAATCACCCTTGTTGGCAACATGAGTGAGAGCCCACATCATTGCATGTTTGGAATGAGATGAGTCATCCACCACCACCATGACTCTCTTCCTCACTGTTGCATTCTCACCATAACCATAACCACCGCTACCATACATGTTGCTAAACCCTTCCATTTGCTTCTTGAAGCTTCCCTCAGAGTGTGGAGTTGCACCACCGCTGTTGCCACCACAAGGGTTGCTATTCCCACCTCCCCACCTTCTTGAAGTTGATTTCCAAGCCTCCCTAACACTCATCTGCCCCAGAAATGAACTTGAAGCTGGCATTTTATGCTACCCTATTGCTCTACAAGATCAACACTCGGCCCACTAGCTAGTACCAGTACTACTTCTACTAATAGAGAGAGAGAGGCTTTACTACGAGGTTTAGGTATTGATGGGTTCTTGGTTATTATAATAGGGAAGGGAGAAAGAGAGAGGAGAGAGAGGATGGGGTTAAAAATACTGATGATGCAAAGCCAAGATTTTATCTTTCTGCAGGTAAAAGTAGTGTCACGGGAATCACTTTTGGCAGTGACTTTACTCTGAATAGATGCGGTGAAACAATCACTATGGTTGGTTTTGTTTGATGTGCGATGATGAAAGGAAGGATTCTCTCTGTACTATGCCTAATATATCTGTCTCTTACATAATATCTATTTCAGATTCATTTTCAGATCATTTTCCAATCTCTTCTCTGGATTTTGTGTGGGATATGAATCATGGCATTTTTATCTGATCACAAATTAAACTATGGGAATCACAATTTATTGGAATAATATTGGCATTTCATGTCACAAGGCTGTGCTACTATTATCCAAAGCCCTCTCTTCTTTCCTGGGCTGAACCCTTTTCTGGATGATAACCATCACCAACCCAATGCATTGCCCAGTTTTTTATGAACCTGTTCCAAATGAGGAAATGGAAGAGGTACAAAGTAAAAATCAGTGTTTTTAATGAAGACCGAGTAATTTTATCAGGGGGCTAATTCTGGAACCTACATTTGAATTTTAGTGAAACAATGAGAGAGAAAAAAAAACTTTTTGTGACAGTCATGGTGAGCATTAAGCTCTGGCAAAGTTAACTATGGGATTATAATTTTTAATTCATTAAATAAGTTGATTATTGGAGGTGGTGAACTGGTTGGATGAGTTTGTGAGTGGAGAGAGATTTCCGTACGGTACCCGCACCACGTGGTAGTGCGGCGGCTCAATTAGTGACCAAATAGGGGGGTATTTTGGGTATTTTACATTAAAAATCAGAGACAGTTTCGAAAAAGAGAAAAAAATTTCTTTTTTCTGATAAGAGGGCCGCATCGCCACGTGGTGCGGCAGCCCTTACGCAAGAATTTCTCTTGTGAGTGAATCTCACATGGACATGGGGGCAGTTTACTGCTCTAGGCAATTATAAAATTTTCTGATAGAAGAAAAAATAAAAACTGGAAAATTTTGTTTTGGGAAACTTAATTCTGATTTGGTTTGACTAAACTAGAGTTACAATTTTGTTGGTATAGAGGTCCTAGAGGATTACAAATTGATTTGTGGATATAAAAAGAAAGTTGAACCCAAAATACTATTATAATTTGTGGATTTTTGAACCAGTACCAATGCATAACCAAATTTTAGTATTTGACCAGAGTTCTTCAATTGTAAAGAACTTTTGAACGATTGAGGAGCAGGCTTCAAATGAGACTTGTACGTACGCCACTAGTTCCACATTTGATCGACTCAAACCAAATATACACGCTTGATTAAGAACTCAACCCTACATTTCCTGGGTGTTTATGCTTAACAATCTCCAAAGCTTAATTAGATATATTTTGATTGATTGATCCATCTTACCATATATCAAAGTTATCGATCAAAACTTAGATATATGTTAAGATAGATCAATCATTGGGTGTCCCTCATCTTAATTTCATTTATGTTTTCCAAACCTACAATTGCTAAAAACGGGAAAAAATTCAGAACTTCACATGAGCATTTAACTTCCACCTCATTTTTCTGGCACATTGAAGGGGCTGGGATTAAATTACTTTGTCCTTGTATAAGCTCCCCATTAATGTGATCAACTGAACTGCATTTAACTTCAACTTCTGTCCTCAGTCCTCACACCTTTCATTTTCTAGTTCATTGAAATGCATAAAATATTCCAATGGAAGGTACACACAGGTTTGCATAAGTTTTCTCAATGTGTAAGCAGCCAATTAATGTCTTCAGCTGAAGAGTTAATATCACATTAATTGTATTTTGAGACTCAGTAATGGAAATTGACCTATCTATTCAGTTTGGTAATGCATCAATGCATCCAGCTAGGAAACAGGGATTTAAATGTTATACTGAATCTTCGTTATCCTATCCCACCATAATAGGTAGGAAAACAAGTTACCAAGCAAGTAAATTAGGCCTTTTGGACCACAATTATACCTAGCTCTTTCACTAACATGGACTTAGACAAGAATGTAGTTCTTTTTTTTTTAGAGTAATAGGTCAGCCCTTTCATTAAATTCAGCAAGCAGTACAAAAACGAAACACCCCTATGGGGTCGACAGAAAGAATCGTTCCTTAGAACCTCATGAAAACCCTATTCTAGAAGAATAAAATCCCAAGAAATCCCTAGTACACTCACCTTTTAGGAAGTCCACGCACCATTATTCTAACAAAAACAAAGAAACCTCGAAGCAGACATAAAAAGGTTTCAACTAAGGCTCTGGTTTTTGCGACCTAAACAAAAATTAAATAGTATTATGGGTCATAAAGACCCAGTCCATCCAATCCCATAGCAAAAGAGTAATCCAGCCCACTGGAACCCCTAGCCCAGTGAGCTTGAAGGACCAAAGACCGCCAGATGCACCACCATCGGTACTCGCCGTCAGTGCCACTGTTCCATCACCTTCAACCTCCAATCCACGACGCCAGTACTCGCCACTAGATCAGACCATCCGTGTCCAGGGAACCCAGCACAGCCCCGCCAGAAAGGATCGCCGCTGCAAGCAGAAAGATGTAAACCAAGCTTCCCACCGCAGTAGCGCTCCCGCCAACCACCAACCCAGAGCTTAGATGCGAGACCCATATCGGGAACAGGGTCACCATAACTTGCCGCTGTGAACCAGCCATAATCCAGGAAGGCCCCGCCTTTGAGATAGAGAACACCATCAAATCCGACTGTGATACGCTCGCCACGGTCGCCCACCCCACGACCTTCATCCAAGATCCAGACGCGCCGATCTGCCGCAGACCACCACGGCTTCAAACCATCGGATTTCAGCCTCAGATCAGCCATGAAAACACAACGACCGTCTTTGACAGGAACCACAGGGCTCCTTGTCCAAGGTGGTACTCCAAGCGCCAAATCGAACGCAGCAAAAAGAAAAAGACAATTAGCCACAAGGCTGCCAATGGCCATGACCATTGAAGTTTGAAAGTTTGGGAATTTTTCGAAGGAGGAGGCCGACGATAAACCCTAACAGAGCGCTAGGTCAAGAAAGAGAAAAAAAAAACTTTTAGTACATTTAATTTACCAACATAGAATATGTGGAACTTTATAATTTGCTGCTAAAACATTCTCATAGGAAGAATGTAGTTCTTGATTAAGCTCATTAACAAACTAAACAGTTATTGATTAGGGTTTAGTTTAGAATAACTTAGTTTAGACAATAAGCAGCCGTAGTTTTTAACTTATAAAAACTGTATTTTACCAATTTTTATAGACAATAACTCATTAAATTATTTTATTGCATTTTACAAATACTTTTTACTGACTAACTTATAAATTAAACTGTATTTATACAATATAAGCTACCAGATAACAAGAAAAGCAAGCACATATGTACGTGGACTTCTTCATCTTTCGTGGCTATCGAAGTCCCTAGGATCATCTTGGTCGAAAAATCTTTATTTTAGGTTGTGTTTGAATACTTTGAATCCCCTTGAATGCTTGCATTTTTCTTTATTTTGGTGAGAGGTGTGTGATGGTGGCATGGTGCAACTCTATAACTCTGTCTCAGTGCAAACCATTCGATCAATAATATTATTGTTCTTACTTGTTCATCAACCCCGTGAGAGTTTGTGACCAACAGATATATTATGAGACTCTTAGTGAACTGAAATGAAGAGTTTATAAATGATAAACCAAGCCAGAGGCAATAAACCAAGCCAGAGGCAAGTAGAGGAAAGCCATTATCACGTACTGTCCTAAGATCCGCACCAAAGAGTAAATAGGGTCCTTCTGTACGTTCTAGTTCTGGGTTTTGCTTCTGGTTCTGGTTCGAAGGGTCCCCTCGTTACTGTCTCAGTCTTCATCATCATCGTTCAGCAAGAGCAAAGAAAATACTGCACGTCATGGTGGAACCGACTGCAGACAGCCTATAATAGCATCAATTTTTATAGTGAAAATTAGGGTGGTTTTGTATTTTTGTTTGTATACATAATGAATGATGAATAAGCGAGGTTACGAAATGTCAGAAATTGGGACCTGGGTTCTGAGCCAAAAGTGAGTAGAAAAAGGACGATGGAGCCCCTCGTAAATTGGGTTTATTTGGTGTTTTGATCCAGTCAGTCAGAAGGAGAGGTACTTTCAAATAATTGCTCCCGGGCAACTCGCCGATCCCTTTCACTGTTTCACTGTTCTCTCTTCTCAATCTGACTTACCATCCTGACCTTTGCTTCAATCTGATACAACAACAATAGTGCTATCCACGTACACTTGAGAACTATTATTTGCTTCATGCACTCCATCTCATGGCATGAGTGATCAAAAAATTATAGACAAATTTTGTTCTCAATATAAAGATTATAGGTAATTTGCACATGCTTGTTAATGGATATTGATAATTTTACTTGAATGGAGCCATGGAGGTGATTGCCTTCACTTTCATTCAGGTGGAATCCATCAATACCCTAATTTTCAATTTTGAAGATGAGTTTGATGTAATTGTCTTCATTCGGTTTACGAATGGGCTTAATCGTCGTCCAAATGAACATTATAATGTTATTTTGTTAGAAATAGCTGCTCCAAATCAAATACGTGAGAAAACTGGAGTGCAAATTGCCACCTTACCCCTGTTCTTGTTAGAAAGTGATTTAAAATTGACCATCTTGTGAAACATAACATGTATATCTTTCAAGCAAAGAACAACTTTGTGACGAGTACTAGCATCAAAGTATGCATTGGAACTTGAGCTAGCTTCATGTATATATAAGATAAAAGAAGGTTAAGGCAAGTAAAACTGTAAACGAGTCAACATGAACACCCACCCAGAACGAAAAACAGTGAATCTTGTTCCACTCTCTTGTGTCTCTAAAGTCTAAACAAACTCCATGCATAAAGACGAATTAGCATTCAGCATCACCCTCCTTGCATCTCGTGAAATCCTATAAACAATACCAAACGCATAACGTAAATCTTCTGCGGTGCCGGTGGCCCATGTTCTTAATCTTATTTTCTATGCTTATTTTTGGGGTTAATCCAAGAATCTAACATTCGTTTGTTATCAAATTTGTTTATGGTTTTTGGTGCTGTTCCAACTTTCAAGTGCTGGTTTTGAGGACCCATTTCTCTCATTAAGACTAATATATCATTTCCTCTGTCCTTGTTGAGTAAGTAGAACAACTTCTCTCTCTGGTGTGTGGCCTCATTCCCACACATATGGGATAGGGTGCGTAATTTGTAACCTCGTTCCCAATGGAGGATTTCTTTTGCTGGATAAATTAAGCATCTATATGTGCATATTTATGTTTGGTTTTTGCTTTCTTTTAGAGAATTGAGATGAGGTTTTTGTGAAACTCAACCTCGAATTGGGATTAGTGATAATTTCAAATTTCCAATTAATCATCCATTTGAGTTCTATTTCTGTTCATTGAGTCCGCATAAAATGTTCCAATAAAAATTGGAGTCGCATAATTATACCGTTAAAAATCACTCTCTGAGAACCCAATCGCACTTACTGTGCCAAGCTTGCTACTCTATTACTTCTTTAGAAAGGTACAGGAAACTTGCAATTGCAATCTCAACCATAGACAAACAAAGCTATTTGACCCAAAGCTTGCCCAAATCCCACCCAAAGCCCTAAGCTATACTGTAGTTGTACTGAAGTTGTCTGGTTAAACTCTTTTCCTATTTTCACTTAAATATATACGCGTTACATACTAACATAAATAATACCTAGGAGCTCTAGAAAATAATAAAATATAATCACTCTAAGCGTTGCAATGAGGGAAATGGGAAGGAACTATAGCGGGATTTGCCCCTTTCCTGTAAGTGAATCTTAAGCCTTCATAGTGATTCCTTTCGGGTCTTTCTAGAGCAGCCTTATTGAACCTGACTACCTTATTGAGGTTCAGAAGTTACTATAACATTATGTTAGTTTTCTATCTGATGAATTGCATCAGAGTTAATCGGAAGAGGTGCTGGTCTTCCCACATAAGTTATTCTGATCTAGCAATGATAACTGTTCAGAAGACAACATTCTTGCACCACTGCTCAGGTAGTGTGGAGCAACCCTCCTCCTGCATTAGAAAATCATGCGACTAAATCAACAAAGCAGGGGATTGACTAAAGGCTGCAAAAACAAAATTGACTGTAGTGGTTGATTACCTTCTTCTTCTTGTGGTCATCTCGACGCCTTTTGACAAACGAGAAGCTTCTGATCTTGAAATGTGGCGAAGTGAGGAAAGATACTCGAGGTATGCACTGCCTCTCAATGTCAAGTTGAATCTGGAAGGTACAATTGACTGGATTGCATCAAATATATGTGACTTGATTTCACTGCATTTTAGACACAAGGAGTAATTTGGTTATTTGAAATACCATATAATAAAATATATCCAACTTAGAGTTTACAGAATAATTTGCAAAATGCTTCATTTCAATAGAAAATGGAGAGAAAATAAGCCCCTTAAACTTGGGCAATACTGATGTGAAAGTAAACAAATACAAAGTTTGAGACTATGAATTAAAATTCATTCTAGATGATGAATAGGCAACTGTAGAAATAGAACATCCTTGACTAATATTTAATTATATATACAGATAGATATAATATATAAACAGAGGAAGCATTTTTCCGATTGGAAAATTGATTCTCTTTTAATATTCTCCCAGCAAAGAAACAATACCTTGTAATCACATTTGGCTGACTAATCTCTGAATTTCTTCCAGCATATGATGTCTTACTTGTTCTCATACCCTGTCCAACTAACTTACCTAAGGCCATCATATTAGTTGTGTTAGCCAACATCTCAGAGGCTATATCCACGTCCACCCTCCTCACACAACCTACATTTGATCCTACAGAAGAAATGCCCTTGGCATAGAAGCAAAATCCATGCTGGGCAATTGTGGATGCCAATTGCAACCGCTCATCACACCAGCTGAATGAATCCGACTCATCCGAGAAGATCATTGATGGTTCCACAGAATCCTGCATAAAAATCTAATTGCCATCATGAACTAAAACACACAAAATGCAAAAGGAGATCTGATATCCAACACAAGAATAACAACACTTACACTCATTAGTGGTTGGCATTTAGAAAACAACATGTCAGTTTCCGAGATCAAATTGCTCATTCTATAAGCAAGCATAACAATCTGAGAGGCCTCTTGTTCTGATGCAGCATACTGCCTTAGATCATTGCGCCATCCACGAAGTTTGTTCCATGAATCTTGTACAAGATCACTGACTGCTGAGGTTTTTTTCTCCTGTATAAACTTGGAGCCCTTATTAAAATCCATGCGGCTGCACTCATCCATCAATTGATAAGCTCTTGCAACAGTCTCCCCATGTTCACTTTGAGAATCTTCCAACTCCTGATGAGAATATTCTAGAATGGCATCACAATTATTTCCCACCTTATCAAAATTTATCTGTAATCCTGATTTTAATTGAGCAGGATTGTTGTCTTCAACAGGTAATTCTTCATCAAAACGTACTTCATTCATGGTGTTAGCAAAATGGCCAGAAGACACTGTTTGAGATAACAGATCTATTTCATTATTGTCTTCAACTGGTAATTCATCGCCCAAAAATACTTCATTTATAGCTGTTGCAAAGTGACCAGAAGACATTGTTTGAGATAAGAAATCTGTTTCATTATCCATTTGAGTTTCAGGAACAAAAGACGATTCTGGCACACAGGATATATCTGCAAAGTTGCACATTTCACTTGTGTGAAATTCATCTGCAGTTAAACACTCATAAAGTCCTCTATCTATATTCGTCACTCCAGGAAAAAGCAGCATCTCTGATAATGAGTCAGCTCCAAGGATTTCATGGTTAGTATCTTTATCTGTAACTGTAGGATATCCATTCTTCGTAAAGTCATCTTCAGAATCAGAAGACAATATAACACCATGCATCCTCCGAACATGTCGCCGGGGGAAAGGAAATGAGGTACTTGAATCATTAGAAAAGTCGGGAGCAGCATCAGTTGCTGTATACTCACTGCACTCATGAGTATAGCCATTCCTGCTCAGCATTGCTACCTTCTTGGCCTCCATATTTTCCGTTTCACTATAAGCCATGTTCAAACTACATTGCACTTCTGTATTGTCATCTACCTCCATTGGGCTTAAACCTTCTTCCATCATTGATAATGACTTGGTTATCTCTTTCTCTACTAAATCAGATAACTGAGAAGGTAAATCCCAAGGTAATAATTTTGGCAGCATCTGATGACCAGCCTCAACATCAAATAGCAATGAACCATACGTCTCTCGCATCATTTTTGTATCTGCACGGTCAAATATATGATTAATTTTGTTACAGCAAAACAATGGATGTATAAAAGAATTTTCCTAATAAAATGGTAGAAAGGATGATAACACATAGGAAACACCAAAACAACATACTTCAACTAAAGGCTCTAAACAAAACAAGCAATTAAACAGATTTGAGTTAGTTCCCAAAAGCATTTGATGACATAAAATCATTTTTCAAGTGAAACAGTTTATAATATAAACTAAAAATTTGTCATGGGGATCTTACTCAATAAAAGTCAACTCGCTGTGCACAGAATTCCAGAGTCTTTACAGAATAATTCATATGGATCTAAACACAACTAATATGCATGCATGTGTCCTCCAACTGACCTTTTCTAAAACTTCTTCCTTGGCACCAGAACTGAAGATGCATAATAATTTTTCGAATATCTCCTCCACAACATTCAATAAATCGCTCAAGTAAATAGGGCTGTATGCTGGCTCTCTCTGCAGCACAAACCTACAAAATAATTAAAGAATGAACTTAAGAACATCTAGTTTGAAATGCAGACGATGAGAAAGTTAGCCAGAAAATGACTCGCCAGAACTGCATACCATATATGCATGGGAATACAGCTCCACTGATGATGGCAACATGAAATGCACTTGTAATCTATCAAAACTGTCTGGCAGGTCAGGTTTTGGACCTACAATATTCCACAATTCTAATAAGTCCCCGCACACTTCAAAACACAAAAATTCAAGGAGTACATCTATTTTAACCAGTAAACCTCTTACTATTGCTGGTCAATATTATGGGCCCATTCGCTGTTTTAGCTATCTGCTGAATTGCTGCAATAAAACCGCGTTCTTCTTGAAAAGTAATGTCCACATCCTCAAAAAGTATAACAAGTTTATCTTTGCAACAGTCCTCCTTGAAGGCAAATGTTACAGAAGTTCCAGTAGCATCATGACTTTCTTCATCTGATATGGGTATCAGTTCAACAAGATCATCATCATCATCATCCAAGTCTTGGCCTGTCATACCATTAGCCTCAACAAAGCGAGACTTCATAATAAGCTTGTTCTGTGAACCAGCAGCATTGGCCACTGATCTGAAAGAAATAAACAGTCAATAAATAACAAGGCGGAAATATATTAATTTATACTTGGCAAATTCTAGTTCATAAATAATGATCAAGACCAGCTATCAACATGATTTACAAGCAACAGTTTCAAACACAAGAACTTGCTTTCTGAATAAAACGTACATATAAATATACAAAATTAACTGAAAGCTTATATTACCATTTGTATATGCAATATAACATTGTGGAAAAGACAATAAAAGAAGCTAGTTTTGGAAATATGAAAGCTTCAACTACTCATAAGTTAAAGACTCGCAGTAAATACCCTCATTTAGAGGTGATATTAATCTTCTCAAAGTAGATGCTCTATTCACATTAAATTATTGTGAACCGATCTCTTGGTCAAATAATCATAAAGACGCAATTCATTAATTCTCATCTCTGGCATTTAGTAGCTTTGGACAAGCCAGACAAGTATATCTTACTTAAATAGTCCATTCACACAATCAAGGACAGGCAAACCATTTATAATATACGCATCAGGCAAAAGGGGAATAGTCTTATGGTTTTGACTTTTGAGACCATTTGACCTAGAATTTTTTTGTGTGGCAAAATTGACCCAGCATTGTTAAAACTGGGATCAGGTAATGTTTTAGATGTAAACTTGCTCGAACAGAAGAAACATAGAGATCGATGTGGACCTGCTCAAATAAAGAATCTAGAGGGAATCATCCAGTTCATGGCAGTGAAACAACAATTAAACCAATACTTTTGAAAGATAAATAAGGCACACCTTTGAAATTTGCGAGATTTGAACGCCTCTCCAAACTTCTGTTTTACAGTAGCTCCAGTCCGACACTCTGATGCACTGAGCTGGTTAGACAAGATATAAAAAAATCAATTGTTTTGTCAAAACTATCAAAATGCCGGGAGATGGTCATAGATTATGTAGAAGTTATCAATATAAGTATGAATATATACCCAAAGTTGCATGTATTAATAAAAAGAAATATGTTATAATGACAGGATGAAACAATTTAGTGATTGCCTTGAATTCCATGCATCATCCGGGATCCCCATTCCATTGTTTAGAGTTTGGACTGAAGGTAAGGTTTAACTTAGAATGACCCAATGAAAATTGACAAGCATCTTTTTGCATATTGGTCCTATGTCCAACAACCTAACTACTGGACATATTTCTAGATCTAAAGATGATTACTTCACTACAAACAAAGAGACATCAGGTAGGGGATGTTTTCATATCTATGCCCAAACTTGTAGCCATAGCTTATCCAAAGGTCCAATTCTTGATAATTTATATGTTAATATGGGTCCCAGCAACCATAAGCTAAAATCATGGTCCAACATGGCAGTGATATCTAGGAAGTCATACGAGCAATTGTAACCTTCAGCAGAGTAGTAAACAGTTCCATAGGGTGACTTGGCAATATGTTCTAATTTTCCTCTTATGAGTTCCTTGACTACCACATGACAACTTTCTTCTCTCTTTCTCTCTTAATCAATGTAATTATTATTCACAAATCAAATCTTGATCAAAAGTTGAATACATGTCAGGATAAAATTTCAGTACCTCCAAAACCTTAATCCCTTGTTCTTTTGCACACGCATATATAGCTGCAGACTTTCCACTCTGCAAGATGAGAAGCATACTTCAACCAAAAAACAATGAACCAAAAGGATCAGCACTGAATTTACATTTATGTGTGCCTAACAAGTTTTATGCCAGAAAGTAGTCACCTGATGGCAGAAATTCCTATAAATTGAGAGACAAGGTGAAACATTGATTTGAATTAAAGATTCTAGTACCCAAAACCAACATGCCATAAAGATTGACAACACATGTTTCTTAATATCATTCCCAACAAAAGTTTTGGATACTTTCACGCACAAATACATGGACAGAAATTCAACTAGATAAAATAAATAGATAAAAAGGTCATACCCCAATTGGCCCTGTAATTAACAGAACATTCTTTTTCTTCAAGATCTCATCATCTTCACTTTCTGAGTCACTTTGAGTGCACTTATAATCAATGCCTTGCCTGTCACCATCTTCACTGGTTTGAAGATCTCGTTCATACCAAGAATGAAGCCACTCACTCAAAAACCTCACAGATTCATTATTACCACATACCTACATGATCCAGTTTTCAGAAGACCTTTAAAGATAGAAAATTCAAGGTCGATACTGTTAAATGCACAACTGTGATATAAAGAAGATACAGAACCCAGATTCCTTACCTCTCTGCCATTCTTTGGCTGGTACTTATATGTCCATAAGCTATTCTCAGAGTGATCACAGCAACCAGGATTGTTTGACATCCTGAAATTTATTAATCAGTAAAGTGAACAAGATCTCATTGTATATAGATAGGCTAAATATAGTACATTGGCTTGAATTGATATTAATAGTCTTTAACCATGCAGATTAAAGTCGAGACTACTTTGTTTTAAACAATTGGCCTTAAAAGTCATAAATGCCAAGACCATTGACATAAAGAATATTCAACCTTTCCTCCAGAAATGTATTCTGCTGCTCAATATCTGACTCCTTCATGCAACCAGTATGCTCAGAAAACAAACCACCCTCACAATCCTGACAAAAGATGGAATTAATTGAGTTGAAACTGACTTCCTTAAAATATTTTATTCACATGGATGGTGAAATATGTACCTCTACTTCCTTTGAGTGCTGACAGCACCTCATTTGCTCATTAGGCAAAAACTGAGGGACTGTGGATGATGTTTCATGAGCACATTCCTGTTGAATACGACACTGATCTAAAGAGGCTGTGTTTTGAAAAGTTGATGATTTGCACGGTTGGGAAACACTAGAAACCTTATCAAAATTTAAGCACTCAACAGAGCCCTCAAATATTGAGGACTGCATGCATTCATGATGAGGACCACTTGTCAGACTAGTTTCCTCACAAAATGTCCAATTTCTCCAATCAAGAAACACAGCATCGTCCTGCATTGCAGATTGGATTCATTTTAGGTCAGAAAGATAAAAGCAAACACTAAAATTTATAAACAGCTCATGCCATTAGATACTGACTATTGTAAAACATTGTAAACATGTCTAAACCAAACGAACCACACCTGAGTATCTTCAAACACATGAATTGGGGCACAAGTAATATATTTCTCCTTACTGCCCATGAAGCTTGAACTGCCCTCGACTTCAGTTGCCTCCTGACTTTTCTTCCCCGCTTTCGAACATGCAAAAAAGGGATGTAATTGCCTTCCTTCCTTCGTCCAGATCCGTGAGATTTCCTAATGAAACATATGAGGAAATACACTTAGAGCAAAGTTAATGAGCAAAACTTACAATCACTCCATAGTTTACTAGTTTTTTTTACTAAAATCTAGGCAATATAATGATCACAAAACTAGCTACTTCAATTAGAATCTGATGCTTATTTGAGTTGAGCTGACTTAAACCAAAACATAATCCATAAAACTCTGAAGCACAATGTAACTAGCATTACATGTAAGAAGACTAAAGAACAATAAAACCACAGCCCTCAGAGAAAACGCAATGACTAACCTCGCTTCTCAATTTGGCCTCTAATCTCAAATCAGGCATTATCAGAGGTCCATCTTCAACCACCACATCTTTTCCATTCTTCTTCGTCGGTGTACTATTCGCCGATCGCTTACCGTTCTAGTTTCAAACAAAATCATTACAAATCAGCAACGAAATTACATAATGTACTATATGATTCAGAAACTCGGAGCTTCAAAATTCACCTTCTTAGGAGCTTTAACCGGCGGCGTCTTCTTGGCCGCCGCCGGCTTCCTCTTCCTCTTGCTCTGACTCCCGCAGAACTCCTCATCCTGATCGTTCTTCTCTTCGCTATTTTCCTTCTTCGGATCGCCGTTCTCTACCGGCTCCGCCGGCTTCACAAGCACCAGCGTCGACTGCACCAGTCTCCGCCGGGTCCGCCGTTTCGGCGTCGCCGGAGATTTCTGCGGCGATTCGTCCATGTGAATCGAGTAATTGAGCGGATTGATTCGGTTGAGGAATTGGGGGTTTTTGCAGAGATTTTAGGGATTTGGAGAAAGACCAGCTAAAGTCTAGTCTGGTCCTTTTTTTTTTTTTTTTGGGTCTGAGCAGAGTTTTTGTGTGTAACGGAAACGTGGTTAGTAGGGAGAGAAATAAAGCAAAAATTATGGAGGGAAAGAGAAGATTTTGTTCCCGCCTTTGGAGGTGTGAAACTCAATTTGGGCGTTCTTTTTATTTATTTCAATTTAACCAGCCTCATAAATTTTCTTTACCCGGCCAGATATTTGTTTCCTAATATCTCAATTACTATTGATGAGTTTATGGATTCATCAAGTTTAACGGTGGGATTGCGTAGGTGAAAAAACTAATCGAAGAAAACGAATTTACTCATCACTAGTTAATTTTGTTATTGTTCAAGTGAACCCTAATTTGTGTTTGGCCCAAACTCTAAGTTACTTGCTCTAGTGGTAATAGGATTAAATTAGAAGGATCTAGATTCTTATTCAATGTACGATTACTTTCCTTATATAATTGAGACTCTATGCATTGTAATCCTCTATATAAAGAGGCATCTATTATCAATGAGAAAACACAACAAATTCCTCTCAAATCCAGTTCCTCTACAACAATTATATATTTATTAGACCAATGTTATGTTTTACGGTGAGATATTAACGCAATGAGACTAGCACGCAATTAAAATGTACCGCCGGAGTGTATGTAAAATGATTGATAAGATTATAGAAGCTAGTACTTGTACGTTTATATTTGTTGGAAGTTGCACTGCTCCAGGGCAATATGGTTTTCTAAGCACAAGGGTTGATAATCACTATTTTGGAGTGAATGCAACAATCTTTCTTGACACTCAAGTACGTAATATGGTTTGGTGACTGTTGGATCATTATTCATATATGTATTTGTGCCCTAAAACATGAAAATTACTTGTTCTAAAGTCCAATTTAGTGTTGACTAATCTAATTTCATATTTTGTAAAAAATCTTGACAAGAAGAGAAAAAAGTGAATTTCTAGCCAAATTTCCATGCACCACCACTTTTGGTGGCACAAGTGATGGCGCACCACCACTCACGATGGTACAATGTATTTTTCGGTCATATTCATGGAGGAGTAATATTGTACTTATTACATCACACTCATTCACCATCATTCCATCATAATCAAATCTTAAACTTTTTTGTTCCAAATCAACCATACGTTTCTTTCCTCTTTCCCAACACCATCTCTACTCCCTATGTGCACCAAAAGTCTTCATTTAACACACAAAATCTGCTACATTTCTAGGGGTTTAATCACTATCTTTCACTCATCATTACCTATTCTAACATACAACATCACTCGCATACCATTTTTCCCTTGGTTTTAGGATCTATTGCCACTCCAATACTCCACCATTTGCTTCTTACAAGGCTAGAGCTGCTCCATTTGGCTTATAATCATCATTTCACACATTTCTCTCTCCATCTATTTACGCATCCCTTCTCACAAGGAAGAAATAATTACTCACACTTAGCCATTACATTTTTCTCTATCTATTCTATACACAATCCACTAGCATCTTCTCTACAAACATCCATCACCACCACCACCAAATTCATAATCTTTTTTATCTAGTCATTCCATTTCATATACATAAAGCTTCACCATTTGATCATTTCTACATCTCATACTCCACCATCAAGCAAGAAGAAGGAAGAAAATTCTAGCATCACTTGAGGAATCATCATCACCATCACCGTTAGCGTCATGTCAATGCCTCCATGAATTCATCTACATCATCCTCAACTTGATCATCACTAGTCACTTTTCTAACCATACTCTTTAGTTTGATGTTCATAAACATGTTGAAGTTTATGTATTTGATTATGAGTAGGTAGTTAGTTTGTTAAGGCTATGATTAAAAGCCCTAGCCAATCTTGCATGACATTGATGTAAATATTATGTTTGATGCATTTTTCATTAGCACCTTAACATGCTAGTTCAATAGTTGAATATTTATGTTTAAACTTAATCAATTTGGATATGAATATTTGCCACGACATGAGAAACAATTATGCTTGATTAACCTTGGTTATTTGAAGCATCATAACATATCACGTGTGCATGTTAGGGTAGTGAACTACCATCACTTATAGATAAGCATGGTTGGTTTGCATAATTTTTTCATTTCCAAGCTTTACGCACTTAGGGTAATGCACTAGATACCCTATTGGATTGAAATGCATTATTTAAGTACTTTTTTTTTTTTACTAGAGGACTTAAGTAGTTAAGTACTACACTTGATATCATCAAAATGAGCATGTCCCTTGTCATACCGGAGAGGGATGCAATGAGAGAAAAATTGGCTAATCAAAATGATATCATTCACTACATAAGCAGCATTGTTTGCAAGAGAGGCTAGAGGTGGAAACCTTAAGTCTTAACTCCCATCTATTTCATCACATCTAATTTAGCTTAGCCTAGTTTACATTTTAAGTATTCACTTAGTTATTTCCAAATCAAATCATCTCCAAAACCAAAAGCAAACCACTACGCCATCTTGTATATAATCACCATGAACTTTGGTTCACTTGTGAGCCCTTGTTTATGATTTGTACAATTCGCATATTCATCTAGCATCCTTTAAGTTTCCCTAGCTAAAGTGAGTTTTCAATCTCTTGGGTACGATATCCCCTACTCATAATCTCCTACACTATAACTTAACCCTTATATTTTAGGGCGACTATTTGGGTAACAGTGACACATTCCAAAGCGATTATTCGGTAGCGTATATAGCCTATATTTTTTTTATCTTGAGCATAGGACTCTCAACTCTAAACAACTATTAATTTTAGAATTGTTGGTGTTATAATTCTGTGATTGTAGCAACCCTTGCTTGAGATGTTGATCTCATGTTGTTAATACTATTAGAAAGCAACTTGTCCCATACATTAGCATTGGATCCCAAGCCATACGAGTCTCTTGATTTTACATTGGATCAAGTTAATAGCAAAGGCTCTTATTTGATTTATGTGGGCATATGATAAACTTCGACTACTTTTAGTGTAAAATGAAACGTTATATAACAAAGAATTGTAACTCGTGATAACAACAACATATTAGAGCCACATAATGTACCGAATTAAATTTGGCATCCTTGTCGTTTTAAATTGGTAAAACTTGACGTAAGTCAGTCTAATAAGAAAATTGTTGTTTTGCCTTTAAATAATCGGATTTGAAGTATGTGCTAATTTGGATTTTTACCAAATGCGCCTCTTACTACCAATTATATGCTAACTTGTGATATCAGCAACAAATTAGAACCACATAACGCATTGTATAAACCTTTGTATCCTTGTCGTTTTGGATCAATGAAAACTTGACATAAAATAGTTAATAAGGAAATTGTTGTGTTGCCTTTAGAGAGTCGGATCTAAACTATATGGTAATTTTGATTTTTACCAAATGCGGCCCCCCTACCACCAATAAATGATTTTTGCTTGATTATCATTACAGTATGGGTGACTTTGGAGTTTTCCAAATAATTTGTTAAGATATAACACATATCTGCCACATTTACAGAAAAAGAATAACACAACATATTGTTATTCGTCTGCATATAAATTACTATCTTCGATTAAATACTATCCGGACGTCGAATGCTTCAAATAAAGCATATGCTAGTGCCAGACTATGTATGTAACACATGAATTGTTAAAATACAAATTTTGAAAGTATATAACACTTATTATGAATATTACTTTACGATATTATTCCAATATTGCAGATTTGCAGTCAAATACAAATTTAGATTTAAATTTATAATTCGTTGTTTTTCAAATTAGAGAAGTATTTTGATTAAATTTCAAGTAATTCCAATATAATAATTACAATTTAGCATTGAACCAAGCAAAACATACAATTCTCTCTTTTTGTAGCGGTAAGATTTATTTATTTTTAATAAGAAAATAAATAGGTCTGATAAAAGATTAAAAGTCATAACGTTTTCTCGATGGGTCCATAAGCTTTGAAGCATCAGGCCCCCGGTCACATCAGGTTGAAGGCCCACGACCCAAAATTTGCAGATTCAAATTCCAGACGTCACCTGGTATGCAAAACACGACGCACCACTAAGATGTCACCGTGTCCTGCAATCTCTAAACTGCGCGTAAAACACACCACCATTCCAAATCCAACCAGCATCAAAACCAGAAATTCTTCTCTCCCGCATACCCGCAAAGCAGAGGATAAAACCTCCCTACTATTTGAATGTGGGGCTCCCTCGGATGCCCATGATCTGAAAAGCATAAACCCAAAATTACCAAACAACGCCCGAACTCCCCGCTCCTAAAAGCGACGTGAATGATACACTAGCGGACATCCCTAAGACAAAACAACGCCGCATGACCCGGCAAGATCCACCTTTCAAATGTTGATAATTGTAGGTTTGACAAGGCTAAATTGGTCCACCAGAAAGTTATGTCCTCGAGAATCTGACCGGTCTCTCTGCTCACTCCACTCCACTCTATACAGAACAGTTGTCTGTTCTCTCATCTTTTCCATTTTGAAGACTACTTTACCTTCTTCATCTCTATCACTGTGCTCCCTCTTCAACCAGAGCAAGAGTCCCAAACCCTAACAGACCCAGAACAAAACCCATTTGAATTAACCCTGAAATTTCACCTCCACAGCAATCAAAACCGCCGTTTTTGTCTTCAGCTACACACACATTGCAGACCCATCTCAAAAAAAAAAAAAAAAAAAAAAAAACAGAGCAAAACCCCCCAGTTTCTTTCGGTTACAAATCCGAAGAACCCATCTTTTTGGCTCAGGCTTCACCACACCACGTTTGCAAAAACCCATCTTTCTACTTTGGGGTTTTGAGCTGTAAAACCCCAAAAAATGCAGCACCCAAAACCCTCTTACAAAACCCAGTCCTTCATTTTTTTCCTCTGGGTTTTAAGCAATGTACTTGTTCTCGCGACCTCAAAGTCCACAATCGAGCCCTGCTCGAACTCCGACTCCTGCAACGCTATGCTCGGCTACAAGGTCTACACCGAGCTCAAGGTCTCCGAAGTAGCTTCCCTCTTCCAGGTCGACCCCATCTCTATCCTCACCGCCAATGCCATCGACATTTCGTACCCCGACGTCGAAAACCACATTCTGCCCTCCGACCTCTTCCTCAAAATCCCAATCAACTGTTCCTGCGTCGACGGAATCCGAAAATCGGTGTCGACCCACTACAAGACCCGGCCCTCCGACACCTTGGCCTCCATTGCCGACTCGGTCTACTCCGGTTTGGTGTCGGCGGACCAGATTCGGGAGGCTAATTCGATTTCGGACCCATCGGTGCTGGATGTGGGACAGACGCTTGTGGTGCCTCTGCCGTGTACTTGCTTCAATGGGACGGATAATTCGTTGCCGGCGATTTACTTGTCGTATGTGGTGACCCCGGAGGACTCGCTGGCGGGGATTGCGGCCAGGTATTCGACTACGCTGACGGATTTGATGAATGTTAATGCCATGGGGAGCTCGGCTGTTAGGGCTTCTGATATTATTTCAATTCCATTGCCTGGTAAAATCTCTAATTTGCACATTGCACCAAGAATTTGGTTTTCGAAACTAGCATTAAGTATGATGTTCTAGGGTAGTCCTTCTCGAATATTGCTATGTGAATTTGATTATGATATGCAATTCTTCTGTATTTTGTAGCTTGTAGAGTGATTGTGCTAGTTCTTCATCAGCGTTCCATTTTAATTTGATGGTCTAACTCATTATATTTGGTTATAATTTGTGCACTCATAGGATCACGACGCATGTACATGCTAATGGATGTTAAGTTGTTCAAAGTTCAAATATCATGAAATGTTGAGTTTTTCTTTTCGGGTGGATTAGTAACTAAAGCTTTTGTTCTTGTTCTTTTAATGTGTGTATTTATGAGATCGCCATGGTGGTGTTTAAGTTTTGCTTCTCTCCGTTGCAGCCTGTGCATCAAACTTTCCTAGCTATGCCGCAGATCACGGCTTGATTGTGCCCAACGGGAGCTATGCCATTACAGCAAGTCACTGCCTTCAATGCAGTTGTGGTCCTGGGAGTCTAAAGTGAGTGATGAGATTACTTCTGTATCTGTTTCTACTTTCTCGTATGGATCTAGTATTAATCAGCTTCTTTGTGCATTTGTTACAGTTTGTACTGTGAGCCTGCTTCATTAGCAGTTTCGTGTTCAAGCATGCAATGTAAAAACAGTAACCTCATGGTGGGCAACATCACAGCGCAGCAAACTAGTGCTGGTTGCAATGTTAGTTCTTGCAACTATGGTGGTTTCGTGAATGGCTCCATAATCACGACGTATGGTTTTCCTTTCTGATTGTACTTGTTACTTATGGTCATTTTGACATGTATCATGTTCTGTTTGAATGTCAAACTGATTCCATTCCACTCTGCAGGTTGTCCACATCTCTTCGGCCTCGCTGCCCAGGTAAAATCTTAGATGCTCTTTAATATATCCACTTAGAACTTAGAAGGGGACATTACGTTCATATATAGCTTGTGATTGCATTTTAGATTTCTAGATTTTTCATGGAACATAAAGTTTGAAATGATTCTCATACTTGAACAAAATGATTTTCTTTTTCTTTTTCTTTTTCAAAAGTTGGTATATTCTCTTGAATCTTTTCTTTATAATGCTGTAAAATGCCATTTCAGTTTGAGGACTGCTTTTTTATAGTTGGTTGCGTAGCTTTTTAAAGCCTGTAGGCTGGTGGCATATTACTTATTCAGATAAAGATAGAACCAAATCAAAACACCTGCACTTTACATTGTGAAATCTTTAGATTTAATGCTTCATAGAGCTTGGACTCTGTAATTACTCTCTAACAACATTGTTACTTCAAATGCCACTATACAGGACCACAACAATTTCCACCGCTCAAAGCCCCACCCACTTCAGTAATCCGGGATGCAACATTTGCACCAGCACCCGCACCCCAGTCTGATGGCTCAATAGCAGGAGCACCCCAGTCTACGGTGCCTTCAACGACATCCAGTTCACTTCCAGGATTAGCGCCCATAGGTGGTCCTTCCGGGAGTTCTTCTGCTGCTTGCTCCTTGGTTACGCCATTGACCAATTTGCCAAGTGTAGTTTTGTTACTCTTGTGTGTCAAGTTCATGATGGCCATCTTATGATAGTTTTGGTTTTGTGCTCTGCACAGTTGCTTCAGTATTTGGACAGTCCAAAACTTGTCTTTAGTATGTTAGCCCCACTATCTATTTTTAGTGTTAAAACTAATTTTGTGGATTTGGCAAACCATGGGGCTTTGGTTTTCCGATGGGTTTTGTTCAGCTCTGCTGCCAGATTATGCACTGTGAGGTATGGACGGTATTGCCATTTCTGTAATCTATTCTTCTTGTTATCGTCCTCCAGGGCTTTAAAATATTGCCTGTGCAGAGTTTGTTTATTATGTATCGACTTGATGAATCATGATCAATATATCAGTGTTCGCTTTCAATCATCTAATACATGTAGGAGAAATAAACTCCTCAACTCACTGCCACTATCACTACTGAAGACTCAGAAGTACTATAACATGATTGCATTCTCTTGCAAATTGCAACATGTTGAATAAACCAGCAACCCTATTCATCTTTCTCCACAGACGAATTGAAGGACATTTTTTGTTCTTCACCTGTAAATCTACAATCCTTCCGACCAACCAGCCACCACCACCAACCTTTTTAATTTTTATTTTATTTTGGTGAACAAACGCATCAATCCTGGCACTTAACACAGGAGTTTGTCAACCAACTTTGTCAAAATTAGTAGTTTTTTCTTTTAATCCATTTATCGGATTTTGGATCCGGCGGTCAGATCATCAAGTTTGTTTGACCGACCACCAAACGATGTTAGATACACTTCAAAGGAAAGGGCTTTGCATGAAGAACAAATGATAATTTAGTTATGAGATTTAAAGTTTTTAAATTTGATTGATGAGTCGAACATGTTACGTATCACCGTCATTTAAAATTTGAGTTAATTTGATTAAAGTCCAAAATCAAGACCCTATATTGATTGTAGTCTGGATGAATTTTTTTGTTAATCGCGTTCCTATGACTCAGCTGCTATATTAGATTTATTTTCTTTTCTTTCTTGTTGACTCAACACCTAAATTTTTCATTCCTAATATACCCTTATTTAATATCTTTTGCACAAAAAATCAATATATTAATTGTAATCCTAAATTATTGCAATATGTTTTAATGTAATATCAGGAAATTTAATATGTTAACATTAATTTATATTATTAGTTTCTTGATTGAATTCAAAAGAAAAATCTATATATAATAAGACATTATTCTTCCTTGATCTTGCCTAATACATAGAGAATTTCTCATTCTCCTTCTTCTTCTTCTTTCTCTTATCTCCTATCAATTGTCTCATCTTATTTAAAAAAAAAAAGAATCAATTATCTTGTCTTTCAATTTTTGTTTATGTATCTGCATGTAAGGTGTATATAGTGTGTGGTTAAACTTTACCTTTATATTTTAGACATATTATGAGGTGAAAATAATTATACCACTATGTATATTATTTTGGTGAAAATATATGTCTCTGCATGAGGTAAAACCCTCATGCTCGCATACTTTTTGGTTAAATTGATTTCAAATTCTTAATTATACCTCGTGGTTAGGTTGACTTGATGTTTTCAGTTTTATGTTGTTTAGCTATGTTCATTTTATATTTATTCATAATTTTTGGAATGATTATGTATAATTAATAAGGGGTCGTGACCACTTACCTAATTTTAGTCTAAAAATTGCCCACTTGCTCCACTAAGAGTTTTTTAACCTCATTTACCCAATCTAACATCTATTGACAGTATTGCCCTCATACTCTCTCTCTCTCTCTCTAGACTCCCCTCAACCTCTCTCTCTCATCCCAGACACTCTCTCTCAATGGACCGAGTGAATCACACCCAAGCCCTCGCCGAAATCTGAATTAGACTCATCGGCCACCGCCTTCGGCGATCTGGTCCGCGCTGAGTTCTCGTTCCTCTGAGTCTGCGATCTCCGCTCACTCCTCAAGTTCCTTTGATCCGTCGCGGAGTCCGACTCCATCATCAGCATCTCCGTTCCAAACCCAATCGATTTTGGAGCTTAAAGGTCCGGCGATTTCGCACCTGCAATTTCACAGTTCCAGTCGAGCCGATCGCAATCGCAGGCATCGTCTGTCCCCTCAATAAAGAAAAAAGATTATTGCCCCTCAATAATATATCTATTGAGGGGCAATAATCACTGCGTTGTTTATTAAAGCACACTAATTTGTCAATGATAGAAACTGGTGATTTTTGGGGTGGTCTATTGGGGGGCAATGGATAGATTATAGCCCCCCAATAATTTCTAGGAGTCCCTGTTGCACTAGGAGAGCTCAGAAAGGTTCTAGAACATCTCGGAAATGAAGAGTCCTAATTGGACTAGAAAACCTATTTGCAATAGGAGTCCTGATGATACTAGAATACTTGGGAAGGCTGGAGATGTTGTGGCTTGAAGATTGTTCAAGAATGTTTTAGAATGTTAGAGTTTGCGTCACATTTAAAGATGGGCTTCGAAAATGTCTAAGTGAAGAAACTTGGCCCAAAGATTGAAGCATATGACATGCATGTGAGTCTCTAGAATGATCCATAACGTCTTGGAGGAGTCCATGTCCCATAATTATTCTTTTTGCCATGCAATATAAAGGAATATTCAAGAAGATTTCGGCAATGCATCAAAAAGGGAGAGTTTTGGAGAATATCTACTTCGTGTGAATTATGGAAAAGAAAATAAATATTGATTCAGGTTTCCTGATTGTATGTGAGTTGAATGAAGACCAAATTGAGGGAAGATGCATGGTAAATAATTTCGGCAAAGAAGACTACAAAAAAGATTCAAGATTGTTCTTTACTTTTCAAGGAATATTTTGATTGGTTGAATGATGTCATGGAAGTAGATTTCAACCGTGATACTTGGAGAGGTCGTGCACTATATATAGGAGGTTTGTGAAGACATTATACACACCACAAAAATTCAGAATCATAAACACAACTCGCCCCCTTCTCCTCTCAATATTTCGGCAATTTCATCATTCTTCGAGGTTCAAGACCGTGAAGCATCTCCATCTCCATTCAAGCATCCTTGCCGTGATCCTCATCCATTCCACCACCTTTAAAGCTTCTTGCATTCTTGAAGAATCCAAAAGTGTAACCATGAACAGCTTTTAATGTTTTCGGTTTTGCTTTGTAAAAAAATTTCGATTTCAAATCCTAAATCAATTTCGATTTCGATTCTTATTTTGGTTATATGATTTGTGATTTCATGATTGGATGAATTGTTGATTTTAGATATGTAGTTTTCGAATACTATGAAGCATGTTTTAGGTTTTAGGTGTTAATTTGCAATTTCAATGATGTTATGCATGTTTGTTAATTTTGAACTTCAATCCCACCGTTTATATGTTTATTGATCTTAGGATGCATACTTTGATTGATGAACATGTAATTGAATCCATATTAAGATTGCTAGCGGTCAAGGTCTTAATAATCGAAGTAGAAAACCTATAATTCCTTAGGTAAATTAAGAATGAGTCTTGCATGCTTGTATGGCGTTTCAACTTGTGTTCTTGGCTTGAATTGATCAAACTTCCATATGTGCATAATGCGTTGATTGTGTTCTCGTTAGTGATTAGCTACCACTAGTAATTGCGTGCTTGATAGGGTTAACTATGATGCGTTCATCTAGTTAATTTAATTAAGAGAAGTAAAAAAGATTTTGTATGCGTTCATCTCTGTTCTTGATTGATTCCTTGATATGACATGTTTTGATTCCTTGATATCCTTGATATGTGTTAGTAGTGGTTAACTCTATCTAATTTCGTTCCATTCATATAAATCTACTTGATTTTGTGTTTTGATGTGTCACATGTATATAATTAGTTGTTAATTTAGAATTAAAATCTAAAAACCCCCTTTTCTTGTGTAAATCGTAAATTTTGTAAATATATACTTTTCTTTATTTTGTCTACCATTTTATTTTGCAAGAATAAATAATCCCTAATTTCTGGTTGAGAACGATCCCTACTTATTCTTACTATATTGTGATAGAGTTTTAAATTGAGCACTAACTTTTGTGTAGGTCAATCTCTTTATTGGTTTGATGACAGAAATAGAGTTTATGTAGTGAGTCTAGTTATAAATGTTTGTATCCCACTATTTCCCAACTCCTAAAAGAGACTGATGGAGACATTGTAATCTTAGTTTCCTTCATCAATAACTGAAAGACCTCTCAATCTTCTTCTGGGAAACCTCTATTGCCATTTAAAATAGTTTTGGTAATATTAAAGAAGGATTGCCACCCTATCATTTTCTTGGTTCACCTTATAAATATTTGAATTATTGAACGATTATATTACCCAAATGCAAAATGACTAATAAGTTTAATAATTTTTTTGGTGTACGCCGTTAAATTTTCCGTTATCTTTGCAAAAAAAAAAAAAATTTCCGTTATCTTTCCTTTAGCTTTGTCAGTTTTTTTTTTTTGTAAAGATAACGGAAAATTTATCGACGTACACCAAAATGAAAGATTGGAGCAAACTTGATACACCATTCTGATAGTTATGAAAGTTGGTATACCAAAGTGTAGAAATGCCTAAAGTTCATACACCATTTGTGATGTTTTCCCTGATATAAATGTGCATGAACTTTCTTAAAAGGTGGGTGTATCCGGGAGTGCGAGGTTCTGTTTTCTCTAGAATAGGTCCTTTGTATGTCCAAAAGGACGCTCTTTCTGTCGGCCCCTTAGGAGTGTGTCGTTTCTGGTACTGCTTGCTGAATATATATTATAAAATTGGATGACCTATTTCGATCAAACAAAAAAAGAAGAAGAAGAAGAAGAAAGAATAGCTACCATTCATGGAATGATTTACACCAAAAAGATCACAATCATTTTAGGGCCGACAAGAAAATACCTTGACCATAGAAAGCTTAATGTTAAAGAAGGAAAACCATGTTCATAAAATACTTGACATTACATACAAGAGCCATAACCATAGAAGCTTTGGTGTTGAAGAAAAACATTATCAAAAAATTGCTTTAGAAAGATTCTTAATTTATAGGAATGATTTACATTAAATATGGTATTCAATTTCATATCAATTCCATAATTTTATATGGGATCAATAAGAATAATTTAAGAAGGGAAAATTTCACAAATGATCACTCAACTATGACTCATTCGACTCTTTTGTCGCTGAAGTTTCAAATATATCACTTTGGTCACACAACTATTACATTGTCAATCACTTAAGTCACTTTATTAATTTTTTCATTAAAAAAAATTATAAAAAATACTCTTTGGGTGATTTAAGTGATTGACAGTGTAATAGTTGAGTGACCAAAGTGATATACATCAAATATGATATTAAATTACTAATCAGATTGCTAATTTTAATCATATTAATTCTTTCTTTTTATGTGCAAAGACATTCAATAAAGACATATCAGTCATATAAAAAGGAAAAATTAATAACGATTGAGTCAGCAAGATGGAAAAAGAAATAAATTTGAAGTGACAGTTGAGTCATTGAACTGCAATTAACAAGAAAAATTGATGTGGACTACGATCAATATGGAGTCTAACTTTGAACTTTAATCTAATTAACTCTTAAATTTTTTCTCTAAAATTGACAAAATAAAACATGACATCAAAAAAAAAAAAAACTTTTTTGTTGTAAATTAAATTTAAATTTGACTGGAAAATTCTGATGTGAAATTATGTATTTACGCGAATTTTATTTTTCTTTCCTAAATATATAGATGGTGTTTTAATCGGTAAAGAGCAGTCTCAGTATCTGAAGCACACAAAATTAAGAAACGGCGCGCTCCTGTAAAATTCTCAATCGCCGAAACCAACTTTCCGGTACCGTTAACGCCAGCGATCGCTTTTCCGACGGGTCGCCAACCCAGCAATGGCTTCGGTCCCTTCAAAGCTCTATGCCGGTCTCTCTCTCTCTCTCTCTCACCAACTCCCTCAGTTTCCACAAAGGAACTCTTCCATTGTTAATCTCTAAGCTTTCGATTCTGTTGTTGCAGATGACGTCAGCCTTCTGATGGTTTTGTTAGACACCAACCCGTTCTTCTGGAGCTCATCTTCTCTCCCATTCTCCAAGTTCCTCTCCCACGTAATCTCCACCCTTCCATTCCCTAAACCCTAATCCTCTGTTTGCTTTATGATTTAAAATTGAATTGAGCAAGAACTCTAAAGTGTTTTTGGTTTTACAGGTGCTTACATTTTTGAATTCGATTTTACTGCTCAATCAGCTCAACCAAGTAGTGGTTATTGCTACCGGGTACAGTTCATGTAGCTACATCTACGATTCTACTTCGGCTCCGAGCCACGGCTCTGATCAAGGAAGAATGCCTGCGCTTTGCTCTAATTTGTTGCAGAAGCTGGAGGAATTTGTGACCGAAGATGAGCAATTGCTCAAGGAAGCCTCAGCCGAAGGGACTCCTTCTTCGCTGTTATCGGGGTCACTGTCAATGGCTCTATGCTGTATCCTTTGTGTCAGTGCTTGTTTTTGTTGCATTATAAGTTTATGAGTAGAGTTCTGTGTTGGATGAAATGGTAGCCCTGAGAGTCTGTGGTAATGCATATTGTGAATATGAGAGTTTCATTCGAGCTAGTAAGGACAGTGCTAGTTTATTTTGTCTGAACATCTAGTCTTAAAGTTTGCTTAACTATATTCGATTTGTAGATATACAGAAGGTTTTTCGATCAGGACCAATGCATCCTCAACCCCGGGTAAGTATTACTGTAGTTTGTTTGTGAACTTCTCTAGCTGATGAATGGTTCATGATTTGATGATTCACAAATGTGTTATAGAATTATGCAACACTATTGATTTGATGTCAATCTATGAGCTGATACCATGTACATTGTAGCCCAGTTTTTTTTTCTCTGGTCTCAATAATAGTTCTGCAATGCAAAGAAACATGTTTAATGGGGGATTGTTTGGTGGGAATATTTCATCATTGTCATCAACATAGTGACATTGAAATTTTAAAAAAATGTATATTAAGCCTCATAGTTATAATTGTTAGTCACCAGGTTGTAATATAATGCTGCACTTCGTTGCAAGTGATCAACACACATGGAAGTGGCCTTTTTAAATAACAGAGTCATGAATTGTATGCAAATGAGGTCTATTGAAGCATGTATCTCCTCTAGGTATTAGAACGGCCTTGTGATACTATTTTTTGCTGTTGCCTACAAGATGCTAACTCTTTCATATCTATGGTGATTGCTAAGTGTGGATAGTTATGACATTTAGCTTTGCAAAATAGATGTATGTGATATTGCGTTTGTATGTCAATTTACATTCCTTTCACAAATTTTTACCTTATAAGTTGTCTGACTAACATATGGGAGACAGATTTTATGCTTGCAGGGATCGTCAGATGGACCTGACCAGTATGTTCTTTCCAATCTCTTGCATTGCTCATTTTCATTCCCATCAAAACTCTTACATTGGAGGTTTCTTTTAATGCCCCTTTCAGATATGTTGCAATTATGAATGCAATATTTTCTGCACAGCGTTCAATGGTATGCGTTTGATCCCTTTCTTGTTTCTATTTTTTTATACATTAAATTGGATTGTAATGCACTTACTCTTTATCATCATTTAGTAATCCCTATTTAAGAAGTTTATTAGGTTGCAAAGCATATATATTTTTTATTGTTGTTTACCATATTAACCCTTTTTTAGTATTTTACAATTGACTTGGCTTTGACAGCCATTCTTATGAATTTTCTGAAAATGAAGCAAGTAATAACTTCATTTTTATCCACTGATGTAAAGTAGTGACTTACTATAATGTATGATCTTTGAATTTACTTTTCCAAAGATGGTCATATCAGTGAAATTAATTTAAACCCAAAGATGGTCATAATCGTCTGACCTTCGGTCCCATGTGCCCGCCCCGTCCCTCTCTCTCTGTCCCTCTTATCATTAGGTGTCTCACTTTGATGAAATGAAAATGTTAATTTTGTTCTACTTTTTCAGAAATCTAGACTTTGCCCTAAAGTTGTAATATGTTATTGCCTATACTTAACTAGTTTCTCCATTACCAGCAACATTCGATTCTTGAATTTGCAGCTTAGGAGCAGTCTAATGTATCAGTCATTTGCTTCATTTGCAGGTTCCTATAGACTCTTGCTATATGGGCTCTCATAACTCTGCCTTCCTACAGCAGGTAGAGAGGGTTTTTGTAGCTGTGATAGGTTGTTGCAGATTTTGGTACGTGGTTATGTCTATTCTTATGCTGGTTTTACTGAATGCTTCTGATTGATGAGTAACAGGCTTCATACATTACTGGTGGTGTATATCTGAAGCCCCAACAACCAGATGGACTGCTTCAATATCTTACGGTAGGTTAAGAACTTAATTGGGTGATGTGTAATATGTTGTTTTAACATACTTTGCTTCATACCTTCTGTTGAGTGAGGCCGAACAAAATTGGCTGAAGCTGAGTAAGAATTTTAACAAAGTCATGAATTTGGTATAAGATCAACTAGGCTTTCTAATTTTAGTTTTTTAGCAGAACTAAACATTACAACTTCATCTCTCTTTCAGCTGAATATTAGCATAAATTTGTTATTTATGGACTCAGCCTATTAATCCTCTTTTCTTTTGTGTCACTATTTTCAGTTTATATTCAGTCTTTTATTCCTTTTGGTTTCAACTATTTAGAATAATGTATTTTTTCATATGCAGACAGTTTTTGCCACTGATTTGCATTCCCGAGCATTTTTACAGCTTCCCAAGTCTGCTGGAGTGGATTTTCGTGCTTCGTAAGTAAACTACTTATGTTCATCCATTTTACTGTTTTAATAATGTTACTTATTAGAAACATGGGGTTTTTCACCTCTCATGTTATTGTATAACTAGTATTCTCCTTGTGGTGACTATTCTTTTATGAAATCTGGAAAATAAGTTGGAATTATGTCATTTAATTGAAATTTGACCTCTGGTCCTACTCAGAAGTAATAACTCTTAAGTTTCAAAGTAAAATAATAAAATCTGGAAATTAAGGTGTGTGCAAGGAGCTAGTATCATTATTAACATTTAACATATTCAATAGGAGCAAAGAGGGCATGATATGTCCCCAAAACTTTGTGTAACAATTGGTAGGACTTCAGACGTGCTTCAGGCCTGGTTTACAGGAAACTGCAAAATGCAATTTCGCTTTCTGATATGGTGTATTAGTGAGCTGTACCTATAGGTTAGTTGCAATGTAGGTACACTTACAAAAAATGGCTACAACAGTACAACGTGAAAGAGTCATTTCGATATACATACCCTGTGTATTGCCTCATCTATTAATTGCATGAATTTTGCAGGTGCTTTTGCCATAAAAAAACAATAGACACAGGCTACATTTGTTCTGTGTGCTTGTCCATATTTTGCAAGCATCACAAGAAATGTTCAACTTGTGGGTAAGTTACTTTCTCAACATACACTACGGTACGAGAGTTGATTTGTTAAACTGATTTTCCTCTGGTGTTCTTAGTATCTGGCTATCTGCTTTTCTCTGAGGCTGGTAATGACTTGTGACCAAAAACTAGGAACTCAAATCACAAGAGATAGTCACCGTTACTTAATGTTCATTTAATTGTTTTTAGTTTCAGATAAAAGTCACTACATAATGACACACTTGACAATGTGTAACCAAATGTTTATCTTGTATAGTCAACAATTCATTGGTTTATCTGTTAAGAAGATTGACTGAATCCAGCGATGCAGAGATGCTTTTACAACTGTTCATTTTCTCTTGATTGAGTTGTGGCTTTGGGCATCTTGCAGGTCAGTATTTGGTCAAGCCCAGTCAGAAGTTCCCTCATCAACCAACAGAAAAAGAAAGGCTTCAGACACCTGATGATTGTATCTAAAAACATTCCTGGTATCTTAATTGGATTTTGTCTATGGTCTCTGAGTTATCATTAGTCTATTACTAGATCGTTTTTGTTCACATTTGCTGGCAGTGAGATTGAGAGCTATCACAAAATCATTTTTGTTCACATTTACCGGTCGTGATATGATATTTCTGAGAGCTGTCACAGAGCCCAAGCAGAGCATTTTTTTTGGGGGCAAAATGAGATCCGGCCATCAAAGTGAAGTTAGACCCCATTTATGATTTATTGTACCTGGCCTCATATTAAGAGGAAGTACAGAGAATATATACACAATTAACAGATTTATTGTGATCTTAACCCACCCTTTTTGTACTACTTAATTTATTACTTTGCGTCGTAGGAATTGCAATTTGTCACTCAAATAGTTCAACACTCTCTTAGGATCTCCAAAGAACACATTGACACGTACGGTGAGTAGAATCAATCAATATTTCAATGCCATAAACCAATCATGTTGCAAATACAAGAGCAAGCGCTATTTACAATTATTTATATCAGCTAGACACAGTGCCAAGGATAAAATATTGTACAATTCAGTTGCAAGGGAGCCCCTCACATTGCCCTCATAAGCACTTTGCTTGTTGTATGCACCCCCATCGCGGCAAGCCTTATTACAGCACGGGTCCTATACAACCTGCAATGAAAATTGGTGTGATGTTATATCTTGAGAGGAGGGAGAAAAAACACTACAGTAAATGAGATACAATTTGATTTGACAATGGTTAGGAAACATGTCTTATGAAATATTCCAAGCAAATGTAAATGCTCTCTCTCTAACCTCAATGCTCAAGGAATGCTAATACTAGCATCTCAATCAATTGCAAAACACTATATTATGAATGTAGGCAAGAAAAGCTCACCCGGCTAGAGCAAGTCCCCAGGTGGACAAGGCATAAAACAGCTTCCCAGCATGCCAAATACCCAAAACCTTCTCCAATTTGCTCACACCACCCATTGCTTTTGCTACAACTGCAAATTAGATTCACAAGGATGAGTTACATAGACTCACTCTCTTCTGTCAACAAAATCATCGAGGACGAGACCACATTTTCATAAGCCTTTCTCAAGAATGAAGATACGTGGCAGAGATCAGACTTAGAAATGATGTCTAGTTTCAAAGATATCACCACCACATTAGAATAGAGACATCAAATTCCTAGTAGGAAAGACGAATTCCATTTACTTGATCATACATCTTCCAAGAATAAGATCTGATACATCAATCTTATTCATTCTATGCAACAAGGACAAATCACAAACCAAATGGCACAGGGTTCCATATCTATGAAAGGTATAGGATTACCAACGCAGGGCGTTGTTGAGCATGTAGAAACATGACTGCCCCATGTTGGAATAACAAGTTGCTAACCTATATATTTTGAGTTTAACACACTAAACAAATTTCAAACACAGAGCCAATTACTCCAGAGAGAACTTGAAGAAACTTACTTTTCTGCAACTCCTCCGGTGTCATATTCTGCAATTCCAATGAAGAAAAGTTAGACGACATACAAACAAACAACGAATCTGGATAGCAAGTGAAGAGGTTAAGTGGATACATACCCCAGCTTTAGGGTTCGACATAATACACTTGGCCATAAAATCTGCAACCCCATCCACCACATGCTCCTCGCTAACAACCACATAACTATCATTGTCGATTCCACTCCTTTCCTCAACATTCCCCGGAAGCATATCTTCCGTCACCCAAACCCACCAACTCGGTTCTTTCTGGTCAACATTGATGAGAATTTCAGCTTCCTCCAAATCACTCCCTAAGTAACCCCAAACACACAGATTAAAACAAGTGACAATGCAAGCTATGCAACAACCATGGCTTCTTAGGGTTTAGGCATATGGAAAATCTACCTGTAGCAACCTTGAAAGGAAAGTGATTGCAATCCACAGATTTCTGCTGAAGAGCTTTAATTCTCGTCAAGAAGTTTTCAGAATTCACCGTAGCTACAAGGCGGGCATACAGCTAAACCACCACAGTTACAGTTAGAATTCCACAAATTTCATACAAATTGAATTGAAACAGTATCGGAAATCAATGCTTACGTCAGGAGGGCAATCGTTCAATAGAGTAGGCGATTCAGTTAGGTTCTCGAGCAGCTTGAGATTCTGCTCCAGAGATTTCCTCAGCCGCCGATTCTCAGCTCGCAGCGCCTCCAATTCCTCGTCGGAAATCGCGCCGGCCTTGGTTTCCTCGTTGTGCTCGTGCTCGTGTTCGTGGTGGAGGTGGTGGTGGCCGTACTCCATGGCCGTCCACGCCACGTCAGCAACCTCCAGCACCGTCTTGGCGACCTCTACGGCTCCGTGTCCTCCCATCGCCGCTCTCTGAAATTTCGGGACGACCTTTCTCCTTCTCTCTGCCTTATCGATGATGAGGTGAGGTCTCTTCGCTGGAAAATATGAGAGGGCAATCTCGCAATTTACTCCAACTCCGCGGTTTTTATTGCTTCCCTTCAAACGACGCCGTGCGGGAGACGCTTTATCATAACAAACCAAACGCACCGTTTTGACCCGTCGGCCTCGCACACAAAAACCCCTTTTTTTTCATTTCAGTCTCCCCCTTCCTTTTTCAAAAAGCCACAGAAGACGAAGAGGAAGCTTCAATCAGTCGCAGAGAGAAATTGAGAGAGAGAGAGGAATGGCGGAGGTGGTAGAAGACAGCGAGGCTCCTTTGAAGAAGGAGGAGGAGGAGAGGAGCGATATGGAGTCGAAGATATTGGATGCTATGCGGGCACGAATCCCACACTTCAAGGAACAATCAGAGTGAGTCTCTCTTCTCTCTCTCCACTTTGCTGCTGGAAATGTTAGGGTTTTTGTTTCGGTGATGGAAGTAGGGCAAAACAAACTCTGGGACTCTGTACTGAATTGTTGAATTTGTTTGGTTTTAGGGTTTAATTATGAGTATCATTGACTTGATTAAGAGATGGTTTTGTGTTCTTGTTGAGGGATTCTGCAGCTGTTGCGTTTTCTAAATGCTATTGAGGTTCATATATTGGGGTAAAGAGAGTGCATTTGTGTACTCGGGTTAGGTCAACTCTGTATTTTGGTGAAATCAAAGCACACATTTTTCACCCTTCTCTACACTTACCAATTCCAAAAAACCAACTTTGAATCCTCACAAGCATTTCCCAGTATTGGTGGATTATATGAATCTTCAACAGTTCTTGCCTAAATACGAATGGTAAAGATGGTTCCTTTTGCTTGTAGAGTTGTAGGTAAGTAAGACGGTGCCTTGAATTGTAGCATTTAAAACCATACCTTCGGATCATTGAACGATTACCAGTGATTGAAATGGTTTTAAAGGGGAGCTCAAGAAGGTCTGCAGTTCCCTTGGAACATCAAAGTGAAGTGAAGTGCATGTGTATTTAGTTTAGGACAACTAGTGGATTTAGTGTTTAATTGTTGGTATTTTCTTTTAGCTATGCATTACTCGAACATTAGGCTCTCGAAAGGATCAATGGTTTCGGTAGAATTGTATAAATGCTTTTGGAAATCGGTTCAACTGTATATATATGTTCAGTAAAATTGAAATGGATGCATGTAGATTAAAGGTTCATTTAAAATTTTGGTTCTGAGATTGAACATGCGAGGCGGGTCTAAGGTTGAATTATTAATTTACTATCTTCTTAAATGCAGTTCTTTGACCTTTGTGAATGTACGAAGAGTATTAGAGAAAGACTTGGGTTTGGAGCCATCTGCATTGGATGCGCACAAAGGATTTGTCAAGGAACATTTATTGAAGGTATCATTTGTCAACATTTTATCCTTAATTCATTATGGCTCTTTTACTTAGCCATAACATCCAACACCTCTTTTGTTTTATTTCAAGCACCCTGATATGGTTGAGACTTCCAAGTAGTTTAATTTGTCCTTTTCATGAGATTTGATAATACTGTTTTAATCCCAGTTTTTCATTTAATCCCTACTTGTGTCAGTAGAAAAAGTTGCATGCATGAATATTCTCCTTAGTTTTTATCAGGTAACATCATTTTTGCAAAAAAAAAAAAAAGACACAGAAATTTAATAGTCGTCAAAGGGGGAGACCGGGAGAGACTACCTGGTAGTTTTAATTCTTCGAGGGATTTGGTTTAGAAGAAACATGCATTATTTGTTACAAGGACTCTTGGATTCACTTCAGAATTTCAACTATATGCAGTATTAGATAAATGAGAAACTTGGGGCCCACAGCTTTTCTGTCAAAATGTAACAAAAAACATAGGAAAATTAGTTTCGTATCTTTTGAAATAAGTGTAAAGTTTAGGAGTGTTGGGAAGATTAATTGCGTAGTTGGAGTTTTTCTGCTACGTTTATTAGGATGTGGTGGTTGTTCTTGTTAAAAAAGAAAGAGAAAAAAAAAGAAAAGAGCACATAGTGGCTGTCTCTAGGGTTCCCCTTAATTAGTCAACAATTAATAAGGCTTCCAGTCAAGTAAAAAAAAATTTGCACAACAAGCCGACCTAGGAGACCAATAAAGTTGAGTTATAGGCAAGTGATGTTTAACCAAGACTGTGATAATATGAGCATCTTCAAATGTCATTGGCTGATTCTATCACCATAGCCAAGAGTTCCTTACCTTACCCCACTGTTATAATTTAGATTTTTTTTTCATTTTCTGATGGGAGTAATGCTTTAACGTATTCAAACCTGTTAACTGTTCATTTTATTTCTTTTATTCTAAAATTCTAGTGCTTAGAAGGCGCTGGTGAGGACAATACCTCAAAGAGTTCTGGGCAGACTGATGAAAAAAGTCTGATTAAAGGGGAAGCAGCAGATTCTATTGAAGGGCATGAATCGAATAAAGATATGAAAGAAACTAGCTCAGCAGATGAGGAGAAGGTCGAAGACTCTCCTGCATCGGATCTTCTAACAGGGCATAAAACAGCCAAATCAAAAACTGAGGGATCTAAAAGCTCCACCAACAAAAAGGCTCCAACTGAGGCTATGATAAAGTTAGCCCTTGGAAAAAGAGGTTCATATATCAAAGCTAATACCGAGTATGTTACTTCTTTTTTAAAACTGCTTATAATTTATTGATTTCTATTGCAATACTATACCGATTCTTTGTGTATGCTCCATCTCCTTTTGCTTTAATCTGCAACGGCATCTATACAATCATCACCACTTCTCTCCTCTCTCTCTACAGGAAGCTTACTATGGGTGAACTTCGTCGAGTTTTAGAGAAAGATCTTAAACTTGAGACATATAGTCTTGATCCTTACAAGAAGTTTATAAATCAGCAATTAGACGAGGTAAGATAATTATTTCCTGCCAGGAGTTGCTATACATCTACTATCTACCATTTTGTCATTGTCTAGATATATTTCTTTTGCAGGTTTTAGAATCTTGTGAAGATCCTGAACCTGTCAAAAATGTTAAGAAAAATGTTAAGAAACCTCAGAGAAAAACAACTCCTGAGGAGATAAGTGAAGAGAGTTCTGGTCCTGCAGATAGTGAAACTGATGAGGAAGAAGATGTAGTGAAACCTAGAAAAAAAAGTGTTACAAAAGGTAAGATGCAGAATTCTGACGGGCTGAAGAAACGGAAAAGATTGGCAAAGGAGACCAACATCTCTGGAAAGAAGCGGATCAAGTCTCTTAAGGCAGATTCAGAGGAAAAAAGTGATGCAAAGGACGGTGGAAATGTGTCTGAAGATGAAGATTCTCAGTCATCTGCTGAAAAACCTGTGAAGGTTGTTACTTTGCATATCTCTGTCCGTTAAAAGGATGTTGGGTTTTTTTATTTATTAAATCATACTTTTTATCAAAGTGCAGAAGAAAGAAGTTTCAACACCTGCGTACGGTAAACAGGTGGAGCATCTAAGATCAGTTATCAAAGCTTGTGGAATGAGGTTTTTCTCCTTTAACTTGCTTCTTAAAAAAACTGCATCCTTTTCACTGTTTTTGTTCTGATGTTTATTTTCTTTTATATAGCGTTCCCCCCTCAATTTACAAGAAAGTCAAGCAGGTGCCTGAGAACAAACGTGAAGCTCACCTGATAAAGGAGTTAGAGGACATACTCGGTCGAGAAGGGTTATCTTCCAGTCCCACTGAGAAAGGTGAGATTATTGAAATGTAGCCTTTCGTGGTTATGTGGGCTGTGTGGATATGGTTTGATAGTCTAAACATACAAGATGCTATAAAGTGGGATTCCAATAATTGAAATGGGCAGTTTACGTGTGTTCATCTTGGCATTTTTTATAGGGTATTAACGTGGATGTTGTGGCATGATGTTGCTTGAGGTACTTAAGAAGGCTGAATCATAATCATTGGTTCATTCTCATGTATTGTGCATGCCAACATAAATCCCTGTAGATGCCATCAGTATTTGTGGATAGGGGTGACATGGACTAGGACTGGTACAACATAACACATAAAATCAAACTTCTCATACACTATGGAAATTTTGAAGGTCTTAGGTCTAGTGGTTCTCTGTAGTTGTTTCTTGTTTGCTTAAAACTATATTAGACATTATGCTAGTAGTGTTACTCAACTTCCATGAATTTGGTCAGGGATCTAACTCTAGAGACTATGGTCTTATGACTTTTCAAGTTTTCATGGTGGTATAGTATCTCACCATCCATCTACTGTCTGACGTGCACATTCTTGCAATTGCACATCTTATCTCAGAAATCAAGGAAGTCAAAAAGAAAAAGGAGAAGGCTAAAGAGCTGGAGGGCATTGACATGAGTAATATTGTAACGAGTTCACGTAGAAGGTCCACGACTAGTTTTATACCTCCTCCCAAGCCCAAAACACCAGTTGATAGTGATTCTGATGCTGAAGATACAGATGATGACAATGATGAGGAAGAGAATGAGGTTGAGGACGAGGATAATAGTAGTAGTGATGGCAACCATAGTGATAAGGGTAAGTGTTGATTCATAACTTCATATCATGTGCTTCCTATTATAAATGGCACCTAGGGCTATGAGGATAATAGTTTTGTAATTTATATGTTGCTTCTGCAGTGTAAATACAATTTTTAGATTGGGAATTATCATTTAATTATAGCTGTAATTACCAGTTTTGAATTCCTATTTTGAAGTGGTATAATTAGTATACGTATACATTACTGTGCTGTCAGTGGATTTTAGTCTTTCAGTTGCATTCTTTAGCTAACACCACTGGAATCTTACAAAATATTTCCTTTATTTATGCAGATGATGGTGATGATGACAGTGATTAAATTTTGCAAGGAGTAGATTTGCAGAATACTAGCAAATGAGATTTAGTTTCTGTACCATTGTTGTACAATGTAGACCCAGAATAGCATTATTATGGTTGTGAGACCAAATAGCAGTGGTGAAGTTTCACTGACAACTTTCAGTTATATTACCTGTAAACTACAGGCAGGAAATTGCTGTCTTTGGTGGTTAAGAACAATGCCCATTACTTTTTAAGACTATTTTCACAGTACGGAAAGATTGATGTGGCCTGAGCCGTCCGATTTGTTATTAGGTTGGGTTTCCTATGGAATCACTACTTTCTAGTTTTTACGTTCTTGTTGTCTTGGCAAATTTAGTCCAGATCGAGATTCTAACAGTGTTGAAGGATTGAGAATGCAACAGGCAAATGACCGGGGGGGGGGCCGCATATATATTAGTCTATTTGGGAGAGTCAGTAATAAAGCTCGATACATGGTTTGTGCACACAATTCAGTTACAATGTGCTGAGGAAAAACTTTATTAGTCTTTGTCAGCACCAATTTTTATTTTTAAAAAATCCCGCACAAGCACAAAATTTTGGGGACTTGTAAAATATGATTTTTTTTTTTTGAGATGATTGTAGAATATGACTTTTAGGGACGTTTTAAAATAAAAAAAAAAACTTGTAAATTCATCGAATTTCCTATTTTTTATAAAGTTAAAAACAGAAAAAATTATTTAAAAAATAATAATAATAGAAAATAACTAATTGTCTATTAATGCATGTTTGGTTATGAAATTCATCTATTTTTATTGACTCTCAATAAAATTTCTATTGAGGATAAAAAAAACTTTGATGTCAGATCAATGTTTACCAAAAATGAAATGGACAATTGGCTAATGCTTAAGATATACTAGACATTGTGAAAGAAGATTTTTTTTTTTTTTTGAAATTTTGTGAAAGAAGATTTAGATACAAAGGAAATTGAAGGACAAGGATTCCTCACAACACTTGGAGGAACAAGTAAGAAGACATAAATAGCAGCGTGCTGCTGCACCGCAAACTAAAACAATTGTCTGATTATATTAATTTTGTTGTCTTCTTTGTGCAGTACATTGCAACTCTGGATGCAAAAATCAAAATGAAGAGAAGCAAAAAAAAGTCGAAGAGTAAGAAAAAAGAGGAAGAGTTCAAAAGCTAAAGAAAAGTACCTAAAGAAACTTCTCTGGCAAATCTTCAATTGCAGATGGATATGCATTCTGATCCACCACCCCAAAAACGACCACGACACTCTGTTGCTGGTGGATCATGGACCACATTAACTCAGTTCGATCGAGAAATTTCAGCAAAAATGAAAGATACAACAAAAATGATGCAATAAGTGGTAAAAAAGTCAATATTTTTTTTGAAGGTAGTTCTAGTTAGGAATCCGGCTCCTCTAAAGTTAGATTGTGTGAATTTAGGGCATCTCCAACAGAGTAGCTAAACTCAATTTTTAGCTATATATAACTATTTCTAATGTAAAATTCAGCTCCAACAGATTAGCTATAGGTAAGTTAAATTTAACTATAGCTAAAATGGTTAGCTAGAGTATCCTACATAGCTAAAGCAAAAATTATATTTCTCTCTCTTCTTTTATCCACATGTCAGTTTATGATTTTACCAAGTTATTATTTACAATTGTTTAATCTAACGGTAAATAAATGGTCATGTCAACTGATACATATCGAAACAGATTTGTAATATTTTTCCTCCAAAATTGACGTTAACTTAGGGTAGTTTTAAGGAGTCCCCTTGAAACTCCTTCTGTGATATTCTTCAATGAGAAACCTTCATGGTTACGAGAGATATAAATCACATAAAGTTTACTAATGCCCACTCAATCAGTTTACACTCTGATATGGCCTTTCATTATCTTCTTTAAAAGTAGAGATCGTTTAGTGTATTCATAACTGACATAAATGGCGCTGCATAAAGCAAACTGAATGTATGATACAATGATTAGAAACTCATTATCTCAAATGAAAATGAAAATAGGTGATCAAAGAGTAGACGAATAGATACATGGAACCCTCTGAGATTAAAAGTATAGTGGATAAATCAAATTCTCTCAACAAATTGAAACAAAAGCTGAAAACTTCTATTTTACCCCTATCTTTCTACTCCACCTTCATAGACAAGCCATCTCCATCAACCCCATCGCTGTCCTCCACCTCTCATAAGACCCCAGGCCACCTCCACCTCCACCTCCACCTCGTAACTAGATATACTAATAAGTATATCGAGTTTAATAAATTCTTAAAATAGTTGGAGTATTCGTTTAAAAATGGTGGTCAAGAATTTGAAGTTCCAAAGAAGAGAGTTTGGAAAACATAGTGACCCTATATTCTGGCCTGAACACAACCTTGCAATGAATTACGATATAGATACAGTCTTGATTTTACAATTATTGTTTTACTGATGTTATTTCTATATTGTGAAGCCTATGTAACTGAAGTTGTCTTATGGTATAGTTAATTGAATGGGTTTAACTGTTTAAGGGGTTCTATCAGAGATACCACTCGGATGAAAGACAAGAAAAACAAAGGGACTGAAATTGGTAAGGATGGAAGAGTATTCGGTTAATTACGATCTGATCTAAGTTATTGCATGAACCCAGTCTTATCTAACTTTTGTTAATGATGATCTTCAGTACTTTAGCTCATTCTATATCAAAAGAAAACTCTGTGATCTGATCTAAACTGTAAAATTTTTTTAATACTTGCAAAGGGGTAGGATAAGGTTTAAAATTGTACAAGAGGTCCAAATGTTAAATTGAGAGATATGAAACTTTGAATAGAACCACCCCTTATTTGAAAACTTGTTATGTATTTTTTTTTTATAAGAAAACGACTACATCTAAATTAGAAATGGAAGCCATGCGAGCATCCCAAGTTTACAATATCGAAGAGAAATTATTAGAAGAAATTTTTTAGAATAAACGTGCGTGGATTTCCAAAAATGTTTGGGATTTTTTGAGATTTTATTCTTCTAGAATAGGATTTCATGAGGTTCTAAGGAACGATTATTTCTGTCGACCCCAAATGGTTGTTTCGTTTTTGTACTGCTTGCTGAATTTTAATGAAATGACTGACCTATTTCCATAAAAAAAAAAATGTACAAGTATTGACCGAAAAGGAAAAAGAATTCAAAAACTGGATATTGAATCATGCTATAAAAGACTATGAACTTCAAGAGGACCTTGAGGTCAAATGAAAATTTTCCTTTTTTTATCTTCCAGAAATAACAAATTACTAAGGAAATATTTTTATTTGGACAAACACAAATCCAACGCTTCACATCTCACTCTACACAAACACAAAACTCGCCACGTCACCAATCCTCGTGAAACCACAAACCACGCAACTCATAGAATAACCAATCATATACAACTTAAACGCACCACTCAGATCGCTATTCTCAGCCGTCGATTGAAACCCCAATTCAATGGCCCACGATCTCCCTCCTAAATCTTAGAGCCAGAAAATACAAAACCCCCAATAAGATTTTAACAAATGTTCAACAAAACCCCTGTGTGTGTGTCCAATTTCTAAAACCCACAAGAACGAACCGACCATGGCAGATGTAGGCCTCTCCCCATGAAGTTCAAGGATCTTTCCCTCGCTATCAAGTCTATGGATTCTGAGACCTTGAGCCATTTCATCGCAGAGGACCTCAGTGTTTCCACAGCCATGGCTCGCGGGTAAGCTTTCAGAGCCTATTCAACAAAACTTGTCTGAGTTTACCATTTTTGTTCAAAAGAGGGTTGGTTTTACTAGTTCAGGTACAAGTTGGCGGAGGATTGGGTTGTGGGCAGCAAGAAGATAAAGTATCTGCTTTTCTGTTGGGCCGATCAAGCTACTTAATTGGTTTTTTGTGGTATGATTTTCCTGATATTGGGTTTGGGTTTTAGGGAATTGGTTTTGTCTCCTATCATTTTGTTGGGTTTTAGGGGTTAGTGAATTGTTTAGGCCCTGTTCAGTAACGTTTTAAAAAATTATTTTCTAAAAACAATGTTTAAAAATAAAAATGATTAAATGTTATTGTATTTTCCAAATTTGAAAATGTGTTTCATAGTTTAGTGTGGAAATTTTTTTTCCATATTTTCTAAAGAGAAGGCAAAAGTGAAAATGTCAAATTGTTGTTTTCAGTTTTTCAGAGTGAAAGTTGAAAATATTTTTTATTTTCACGTTTTCAAATAAGTCACCGAATATTTTTTTCACTTTATTTTTATTTTCTAAAATGAAAAGACAGTCATGAAAACGTTACCGAACACTACCTTAGTGTTTTGTCTATGGCTTGCTGTGCTTCCAAGTTTAGTATATTGTTAAGACCTAAAATTTTTATCTTTTAAATTGTTTCAATAAAATACATGTTTACATCTACATATCATTGACATATTATGGATTCCGGTCACCATTACAATCTTGTATATCTCCTATAGTGTTTATATTATAGTTTTGTATTGGTTGGTGCTGAAACCTATTTACTTTTCTGTTGCTTTAATTCTATTTCTTGTAATGATTGGCAGAAGGACATTGCTGTATGTTTGAGGAGGGAAGAAACGGAGCCGCTTGAGGCATTTCATTATCCCAAGCCTATCCAATAAAAGTGGAAAAAGTGAGAGTGGATGGCGCACTGAACTTTGTTGGCAATGTGTATCCACACGTTGATTCAAATTCCTGCACACTCCACAAGATGGTCATGCGTTTTTTGGGCAAAGAGAATGTGTAAGGAGGGCCAACAATCAACATCCAGAATTTGGTTTACTTCCATTTCACCGGCAAGAATCATCATTGTATGGCACTTCTTCATCATTCTTAGTAACCAAGAAAAGCTCAGTGTCCGAAACCGCTGGTGGATTGGGAAATGTTTCTGATCTTACTAAACGTCGAGCATTGCTCTTTGGGCTTGAAGATGAGGCTCTCTCTGCTCCTTGAAGTTTATTTTCTTGTTCTTGTTTTCCTTATTTTTCTTATTTTAATTTTAATATTGAAACAGAGCTCGGTAGGGAAAAGATTAGGTTCCATTTGAGGCTTGTTTTGAGTATTCCCCTATCTTGCTCTCTACCGTTTGAGCGTGCTGTGTTTATCAAGTCAGTGTTATGTCTAGGTACTCATTTTATCGGGGCCACATATGTGGCACGTTCCTTTGTAACTTTGTTGGCCAAAGTAATGAAAAGTGTTCTCGTTTCTCCTAAAAAAAAAAAATTCAATGATTTTATTTGATCTTTTACTTTTGTGTAGTAAATTGTAATGAGTCTATAAACAATTTCCTTGGCTGTACTTAAGACCCGTGGTATTTGGTATTGGTTGCCTGAAGTTTCAAATCAAGTTGATATCATACTATCATGGACGGTGGACCAGAGTTTGATTCACAACTCTGCCTCCCCTCTACACCTTCTCTTGCCACCCTTGCTGTGTAGTCTACTTGAATCTCAATATCACTTTTCAAAATTCATGGAGATTTTGCTGGTAAAAGTTCCCATTCATATTTCCAAAAGAGAAAAAAACATATATATATAAATGCAAATTCCGGTCGTTCTTGATCTATTCTCAAAATTGGTAACCATGTGTGGAGGCTGTGGAGTTCATTATGTAAATCAAATAACTCAAAATACCAATTCAAAAAGCTAACTTGTCCGGTAACGTTTTTAAAAATGATTTTTCAAAAATCGATTTTGAAAATAAAAACGAGAAAATAAGATTGGATTTTTGAGATCCGAAAATGTGTCCGGTAGCTTATTCCGAAAACAATTTTCAAAAACGAGAGAAGATGGCGACTAGAGATGAGAGAGAGACTTGAGAAGAAGATAGCGACGTGAGAATATGGAAGAAGAGAGCACGTTCTGTTTTTTCTTTGTTTTGGAAAATATATCTCCGTGTTTTCTAAAATATGAGAATGAAAAGGTGAAAACGTTTATTTGTCGTTTTCCTATTTTACGAGTAAAATAAAAAAATATTTTCAAAAAATATTTTCTGTATTTTTTAAAACAGACCAACGAACGCATTTTCAAGCCATTTTCATTTTATAAAATGAAAAAAATGACTTGAAAACGTTACCGAACGCCACCTAAGCATTTTTCTTGAGTAGCTAATATAATTGGAACAACTACTATTTTTATTAAACACTAGGCATATGCTTAATTTTTCTTCTCTCTGACTTTTTCCTAACACTAGTCCTTGGCTTGCATTACATCTCAAAAGGTAAAATTAAAGCACAGATAGGTTCCATCAAGCTGGGTCTTGAAGATTTTGCACACCAAAGATTGCCTATTTTTGCAATCAAACGTATAACTTGGAGAGGTCTTCAGATAAAGCCTTCCGAAAAAAGGACGTAATTTACATTCAATACCAAAGTAAAAAAAAAAATAATCTACGTGAAAAGCCAAAAAGACAGTGTGCCCCTGCAACAGTGTGGAATAAGTTCGTACATCTCATGGTGACTCTTTTCAGCCAACTGTTATTATACATTTATACTGATGGGATGACTCTTGTTACATGCATAACAATTCAACATGAACAAGAATTCAAGAATGACGGTTATATCACAGTGCCATCATAAGTAATCGAAAGGCTACACATAACGACAGATATTGTTTTATCCAAGACTCTAACCACACTTTATATAAGAATTATACACGAACAATTGCTCTGTTGGGTGATGGCCTGTAAAAATCATCGTTCCCATTTGTTCCCGGCCTCATGAAGCAGTGAGCTCCCTCTCTGAAATGATCCGCCTCACTTCGTTTGCAAGATCCGATACATGTTTGTCTTTGCATTCTGCGGCAAGAAAAAATCAAAGGAAAAGAAGTTGTTCTAATGTAGCATACATAACTAAGATAAATTCATGGGGCACCAAATTAACATTACCAAATTGAAGAAGGGCCTCTTCAAGTTTAAAAAGATACTCTCTATTAGGTCCTGAGGGACCTTTCGCCTGAACAATCTGTCTGCGGAATAGGAAAACTAAGAATATTATCTGAGGCTCATACTCCAGGGTGAAGAAAACACCAAATTACTGGAAAGGATGAATTATAGTTGAAGCCAGTGTTTAGCTTATGATTGGCAACTGATTAAGACTCAGGCTATGGATTACTTAATTAATCAACATCACAGTGACCCAAATAAGATTGATGGTATCTGATCATCCATCAACAAGCAAATTTCAAATAACTATCCATCATAATATCAAGTCTCAATTTCTAATGTAAGCTAGATTTGGAGAAGCAAAATGCTCCTTACTTCATTTAGGTTTTGAATACTTGGATTAATATTTAACCAAATAACAGCTTGGTAGATGAAATTTACATACTTGGCAATATCTTCAATGGATGCAGGACCCAAATAGTTCACATTAAGCTTTTTATCTGGAGAGGCAATATATCTAAATGTAACAGTGTCAGTTCCCTTATGGTTTGAATAAAGCAAATCAAAAACACGTTTAAGTTTTTGGTGACTTTTGGTACTTACACCATTACTCCTGAAAGAGCTGGAGTCGTACCCGTCGGCTCCTGGAAGAAATTTCAATAATCCAACTTATGTAAATGGTCAAAATGCTAGAGTACACACTGAGTGATCATAAGGGGTTGTTGACTATTAGACTTACAGTAAAGAAATGAAGATAAGCCTTCTTGTCATACTGCTTCTCCCTCACTTCTAAGTGCTGAGTAATAATGCCATAGAAATCAAGTTGGGTAAGGAGACCATAATTGTGAGTGGCGGAATGAAAAATTATGCATTGGAAATCAGTCAAATTACCATTCTCAAACTCCCACAAGAAGAAATAGCAAAACAACAGTAACAATCACAAATTGATAAATCATTGCAAGATTTCTAGTGATCAAAAGTCACCAGAAGGATTTGGACCATTTGATGTTATCAAGCTTCAAGTAACAAAGATAACCTTGACACAGCTTTGATAAATATTTGCCATCTTAATTCTAAGGTTGCCATAGATGTCAACCAAATATGTGAATATGTGCTGGTTTAAGATGTAAGTGCGTTCTGTTAAATTTGGTTACCTATAGGTGTTCTGTAGAAGAATTTTAGTATAACAAATGCAGGCACGCAAGTGCACGAGCACAAAAACATGTTTACAACAGAAAGATAGCAGCTTTTGTAGCTAGAAAACATGAACTAGTTTACAATGAAGATTAACCTTAAGATAAGAGTCTACCTCTAAAGCAATTTCTTGATCTTCCTTCTTTGAGATCTTGTAGGCAGCTCCCCACTAAACTTACAAAAGTAAAAACAATCATTGAAGTTGTATCCTGGTCTAATTTGCTAATAATTTGAAATTCACAAGGAAATCATCAAACCGCCACTAAAAACTAGAAACTAGAAACTAAATGTAACATACATCCACTAATTAGCAGTTGTTATCTTTCCTGGTATATTGAAGAAACAGCATTACATTTCTCATCAAAAAATCAATGATATTAACATATGTTTTATGTTTAAGTGCCGAGTTACACAGAACAAATGTGAGATGAGAAACAAGCACTACGATTTCTACGACGATACATATGTTTGACTAATACAAAACACCAAACTGAATCTGTAAATGGGCGATTGAAGTTATTGAAACAACTTACACAGACTTCCCCCTCTGCAGGTTCCAATGTGACTGTTCTTCCTGGAAACTCAGGAGTCCCTCTATGGTCAGTACTGCCTAATAAGAACACACCCATATCAGCAAACATGAATGTATTGAAGAAATCATAACTAAAACACACAGAGGGAGAGAGATAGAGAGAGAGAGAGAGAGAGAGGGACCTTGGTAGAAGACACGGCGATAGTCTTTGATAAATCCAACGATGCGTTCATCGAAGTTAAAGCCGGCTTTCCATATCAAAGAACCATATCCAAATACCCACATGACCATTTTTTCCCCGATCAGAATCTCACAGCTTTTTCAGCAATGAGTTTCTGTCGGAAAGCTGAGGGGCGATGACGAAGGAGAGGGGCCCGAGAACATTGTGTTTGGTGACTTGGTTCAATGATATAAGCGCAAGTGCATCCCAAATAACCAATTACTAAGCGACACGATGCTACAACTATTTGTCTACTTTGCCATCTCATTTCTAGCTATAGCTTCCGATCGAAATTTGGCATTTTATTTCCTCTATCGTTCTAATTTTATCAGATGTCTTCAAATGGACAATTTGACATTCTATTCCTAAAATTTTGGATAGGTAAAATGTGCCTACAATGTATCTGATGTTAAAACTGTCTTACTGTATGTAATATTTGTGTGTCTATATGTAGACATGCATAAACTGAGTGCTCAATTTTTTTTTTTTTTAATCATTAGCTCATCTCAACCTTATATATGTCAGTGGGAATTGAACTCTTGACCTTTACAATATTGAAATTACAACGTACCAACATGTCACAGCTCGCCCACGTACCAAAATTACAATCTTATCAAAACATATTAATAAAAAGAGACTTTCAATAATCTAAGTTTATAAATTGTTCATATAGCATGCAATTTAACATATAACCTTTTTTTATATATTAAGATGATGATCTTCTATATTTTAAGTTTGTATCAATATATTTTTTTATTTTTTATTTTTATAATGTAATTCCTCATATCATCCCTGATGTCAGTGAGATTTGAACCCGTGACTTCTACGGTGTTAGTTAAGCTAGCTAACCAACAAGCCACGGCTCACCGACAGTTTTTTATTCTTTTACATCAACTTTTTTATATTTATATCAAAATATAAAATTATAATATTATTAGAAGATATTTGATTTTCATATATATATATATATATATACACACACACACACACTATTATTAAGAGAAAAGAGCTTGCTCTCCATAACTGATTTTTTTTACGATGATAGTCCTAAAATATTAATAAATTTTAACACTAAATTAATTATCAAGGACGATAGCATCAATACATAAAATAAAAAATAAGTAAAAATATAAAATAAAAAGAAATCACATGGCTATAAACATGACAGAAAGAAACTTCCCACTACTTTTTCATTAAGAAAAAACTTCCCACTATTTCATATCTCCCCACACACATAAGGTGTGGGCCGGCTAGTATATATATAAACAAACTTCATTCTTAAATTTTTATTTAAAACATTTTATTCTTGACACTAATATCTAATATATACATTTACCAAACACATTAATTATTGACGTACATATTTACTAACACATGTTTATACCATAAATACAGTTACTTAGACACGTACAATGACAAAACTAATGCATTTGACAACAAAGTTATAATAGTTACAAAAATGTTAGAAGGTGAAAATTAGGGTTGTCAATGGGTCGTGTCGGGTTGGGTTCGTGTCGGGTCAAGGTATTTGTCGTGTCGCAAGATACAAACCCAAACCCAACCCATTTAATAATCGTGTCAAAAATTTAAACCCAAACCCAACCTATTTATTAAACGGGTTACCCGTTTCCAACCCGCTTAACCCATTTAATAAATAGGTTGTGTCGTTTTTGATAAAATGACTCATTTAAGGGTCCACAATGCGACCCATTTAACTAAAAAAATGCATAAATTGATTAAATTCACTAAAAACTCCATAAGACGAAGAATGTAAATAATTATATATTATTCATAAATAATTAAATCCAATAATTATAAAGCAAAATATTTCAAATTGTCTAATCCTATGATCAAATACTCCCAACGTCTAAAATTTCAGGATGAAGTATAGCATAATCGGGTTATACGGGTTCACTTCGTGTTGGCGGGTTGACCCGTGGCCGACCCATTTATTAAATGGGTCATGGCGGGTTGACCCATGGCTGACCCGCTTTTTAATCGTGCGGGTTCAACCCGCTTTATTTCGTGCGGGTTTCGAGTCGTGTTATCGGGTCGTGTCGGAATTGACAGCCCTAGTGAAAATTACAAGTTACAACATAATCACTAAGTGACAAATACAATACTATTAGTAATATATGTTCAATTTGAAATTAGAGTACACTTTTGCACAAACCTTTTGGAACAAAACATTTGGAAAATTATAGTATCAAAATATCTGCTCTAAGGATTAGAGTGAAGAGATTTTATCTCAAATTCACTTTTCAGCCTTTTCCGTTCTCATATAATCTATGATTTTCTTCACCATTTGTAGTGATTCTTTACCCCGTTGTCCTCGATCTTATGGTGATTCTAGTTTCATCTTCCTCACTCAACGAATAAAAGAAAAAAGCAAACCAAAGAACATAAACAAAGCCAAACATAGTATTACATATATTTCCCACATTCTCAAGATATGGTCAAAAAGTACATACATTAATTTGTCATCTCCTTGTGATGAGATGGTTGATAGGAAATCCACCTTCTCTTGTTGTTACAAAGGTGTTTAAACCCAATTTATACCCTTAAATTGCCTTATGTAATATATCCTAAAAAAAAAAAAAACGATCTCACATAATGTGATTTGAAAATTGTAAATTAAACCTCAATTGGAATCATGGACAGAATTCTCATGATTCTTGTGGGTTAATTGGAACTTTGACAACATTCTCCTCGAGTCCAATAGTATCATTCTTGCTATCAACAGTTGCTGATGATCTTGCAGTATCATGAGTGATTGGCAATTCATGATCAATAGTTTTCACATCTTTCATTGAGGCTGAACGTTCTTTACTTTTACCCCACACAACAGCATAGAGGCCAATGACTATGAGAATGGTCCCAATTACACTGAAAGATGACACAAAAATGCACCATTTTTTTTTTTGAGAAGAGACACAAAAATGCACCATTAAGTCATAGAAACATAATATAGTTGCACCAAAAGTTAGTGAAAATTAGAGATGTGATCTTTAAAGTGGTTCATTAAGTGTGGTACGGTAGTTAACATGCGTATTAATGTATACCTTCCAAGGCGGACTTGCTCGGCTAAAATAATGGCGGCTAGAGCGGCGGTGATGATCATGGCCAGTGGGCTGAAAGCTGTGACGAACACAGGGCCTTGTTCCTTCATCACAATCCCTTGAACATAAAATGCAATTCCAGAGCAAACTATCCCCTGATCACAATCAAAGAGAGTCATCGTGTCAGACACTTATTTTATCTTATTAATCTCTTCAGAATTAGTTATATGAAATGATAACTCACAGAGTAAGCTGCAGCAAGGAGCCTAGAGTCCCAGCCTATAACCCAAACACTCATGTTGTGTTCGATAACTAGTGTAGCTACGGCACCTTCCAAAGCACCCATGAAGCAGATCAAAGCAGTGAGAGAGAGCTCTGCTGGGTACACCTTCAAAGTAAACGACTGAAACGCAAAGTATAGTAGTAATCGATTAGCTCAACGTAACAGACACCAGAAAAAAATCGTGTATACAATAAAACTCTAGCTAGCTGGGTGTAACTTACTTGGAGAATGAAGAAACCGGACCAACCACAGCAACGAGCTAGGAGCATGACAGTGCCGAGAACCCAATGCTTGTCGGTGGCGGCAGCAGTGGTTGCATGGTGGCTAGCTTGTGCACTTATAAATTCAACGATCGGGCCTTTGTAAAACGTCATGAGCATTGCTCCACTGACGGTGATTACAGTTCCGATCACCTTTGCTACGCTAGGGATCTTCTTCAAATTGATTTTCTCCAACCTATAAATGACATGATGATGGATGAATAAACCCACCAACTATATATATATATGGACAGTGATTATTTGTATATCAACCTTTAATTACCTGAAAATAAGTGCGAAAATGAAGGTAATGGCAGGGAGGATATTAGCAGTGGCTGAAGCAAATGTTGCTGATGTGTACGTCATTCCCACGAAGTATAAGTTTTGAGCTAGCACAGGCCTGCATGCAATAGCATATATATAGTCAAATTAATGCCGTTCAATTCAAGCAATAGGATGATCATCTGCCGGTTAATCTAATGAGTGACTTACTCGAGAAAACCAAGCACCATTATTCTTAGGAAGATGGGGAGAGTCAGTTTTGGTCTTATTTTCCTGAAAAAAAAAAAAAAAAAAAAAAACGATACTATTAGTTCATGTGTATATGATTGGTTGAAACTGATATATAGTTTAACAATATATTGTGCTAGATACCTAACAAGTGATATTGACCTAGTAAACAATATACATTCATGCATGTTAATGTGCGATAGAAGAGAAAGACGGGAACCAAACCTTTCGAGGACAAGTGCGAAGGGTGCGATCACAGCAAAGGCAATGAAATGCCTATAGGTAGCCAGGACGAAGTGGTTCATACCGCGCTTTAAACCAACCATGCTTATAATATACATCCCAGCATATCCAAATTGCAGGGACACCATAGCCAAGTAAGGCTTTATCTTGTTAAGAAACGGACTCAGTCTTTCATATGAACCTTTGTTTGCCATCTTAAATCAGATGTGATAAAAGCACCCTCTGTTTGCTATACCTAATTAACTAGCTCACAATGCTATTACTCTCAAACAAGTTACTAGCCACTGCTCGGTCTATGCTTGCCTACTCTAAAATGAGAGAGGGCCTTCTTATAGCCCCAAAAAGCAGAAGGAAAACAAAATTAATTATGACATTAGTTAGCTGTTTCAACTTTTTGCATATACAGGCACTACTCATCTTGCATTATCTTATCCCATTAAAATATTAAACAAAACTATTCCAAGTAATTACTGTGGATAGGAATGTGGATTCCTACGAAATAAGGCCTCTGGCTTTTCATTGGGGGCCTACCTGCCAATGAGCAATTATTTGGATCCTCGACTGGAAAAGCTTCCTTTTTTTGGCAATCACGTCCCTTTTTTGGTGATTATTTGGGACTCACTTCCTAACTCCATGGGAGGTAGAGGGTTTAAGATTACCATGATTAGCTAGAATTAATCTGTGGGATACATATCTAAAATTGTAAGGGGTTGTTTCTATTGTCTCTACTTATATACAAATTTCCATTTACAATTAATTTAGATCAAATTTTATAAAAAAAAAAAAAAAAAAAAGATCAAATCAATGATAATGAACCAATATTACTGAGAAAATATATGAATTTAAAAGCATTTAAATCACTTTAATTAGAATGATATCACTATTTTGTGTATCTAATAAGTTTAATTTTAGGTTTAATGGGCTAGCTAGCTTTATTTTACAACTGAGAGTTCCATTGTCAACATTCACAATGTGACTCATGAGTTCATGAGTACGCATTGGCATATGGAATTGTCCTTACTTTCCTTTTCATTGTTTCTTGAGAATTATAAGTGGGGAATTGATTGACCCATCAAACGAAACATAGAATAAGTGCTCTTTTGCATGATATATGATGTATGCAGAGGCTTATATATGTGTGGTTGGTGTTTATATGGATATTGGTGCTAGTAAGAGTGGCCACCACTGGGAAAACATGGCCAAGAGGGACTCACTGTTTAATTTTTATTGGGAGTTAACATATATAGTTAGGCAGTGTGAATGTAACTTGGTATGCTCAGTGGAGGACTGACTATACATGATACCCATAAATTAATCGACTACTGTTTTCTGCATTAACTATGAGAGATCTAGATTACATATCTTGTGATTTAAGGAACGTTAAGCACTTTTGGGTCTCTAGGAAATGTAGATAGTCTTACGTTCATTGAGATTATATCTTATCCATTGTCCATCATTTAAATGCAAAGTTAGCTTCCTTATTGGCAATAGTATTGTGTGCGCTGCCTAGCTATTCGTCTTGGATCAATGACAAACATATAGGAGGAGCTCTTTGAATGGCTTTCTGAAATGGATGATAAGACATGTCTAGTATGAGGTCTGTTTATTTAAGGAATAGCTTTTAAGAAACTGTGAGGAACAAATAAATCTGATGGCTGAAAACAAATGCACAGTTTTAAGTTATTATCATTTCAGGTTTTAAATATAATACAAGTGTTTAAGATACATTTGTCCCTCATAATCCCTTAAAACTGTCCCTTAATTAGGTGAGCAAGATTGTGTCTTGTGTCTGGTATATTCTTGTTGTTATATAAATAGCTTCACCATCACTAAGGGTAAATTATTCAACAAAAAAGGTACAATACAATATAAATCCCATTATCTGACATTAGTTGGTATGTTTGGTTTGGTGCAAGGCTTCATTGTCCATAGCTAGATATTGACCGGTAATATGCAGACACGGAATTAAAGGGGGGCTGGATTGAGCTGCAGCCCACCTATTTTTGTGGAAAAAGTATTTTCAATATAGGTTTTATATAGGGTGTAACCTCTATAAAGTCAAAAATCACCTCCCTGTTGTAAATACTACAATTATGTGGCTATCCACGTAATTATTTTGGGACAACATCTAATACTCATTAGTTAGAGTCCATTATGTAAATTGAAGAAACTTGAGATTGATCCACCAAGACATAAGAGTGGTCACCAAGTAACCTTGGGAGTGATCACCAAGTCATCTTATGAGTGATCATCAAGTCACCATATGAGTGATCACCAAGTTAGTGTGATCATCAAGTAACTCTACCTCTATTTAAAGGGAACTAATGAGAATGAGAAGACACACCTCTTTCCCCCATTTATTCTTCTTTCTTCATACTCTACTTTCTAGCAAGCAAGTTATCTCATTTTATAACACGTTATCAGCCCGATAGTACTCGTACAAGCTCCTGGAGTTTCAAGAGTCATATGGTGCAACTTCGTTCCAGGTAATACTCTTGATCTAGAGTTTAACTTGCTTGTTCTTTGTTCATATGGTATTCTCTAATATTTATTATGTCAACCACGAGGATATGCACAATTTGAAATGCAATTACATCTACAACATTCATTGTACGAGTGGGCATCAATATTCAAGTTGTTCTAGGCATCTTGCTAGCCACACATATCAATGAGGTAAGTACACATTCTTTATCATCTTGACTTATTACTGTCCTTGTGTTTGTTTATGCTACATTTAATCATTTATATCTTTATTCATTATAAGGAACCAAAAATTCCTAATTGGTCTATCTTGAACCCGAAATTTCGAGTGCTAAGAGTTTGAACCCCAAGTTCAAACCACCAAAATTTGGAATACGAAGTTCCTAGTTGGTTTTTCTTGAACCCAAAGTTTCGAGTACTAAGTGTTTGACCCGAAGTTCAAACCACCAAAATTTAGAACTAAGAAGTTATAATAATAAAGTCTTGAACCTAAAGCTTCGAGTACATACATGGCTTATTCATATTCAAGCATGAATATGAAAAATGGATGCTCTCAACTAAAGAAAGATGGAGAAGACAACCACACACACGATCCTTTGAGATCAAAAATATTTCTCTAATTCAAGTTTGATGCGAGCAAAAGTGACATCCATTTCAAGTCTTGCAGACCTAATTGAAGGTTCTAGAAGAGCTCATATTCGATTACCAAGTGGTACTCAATTATCCATTCAAGAGGCATTATACTCCTCCAGATGTAGAAGGAATATGTTGAGTTTTAAAGATATACACTTGAATGGATACCACATAGAGACCACAAATGAGAATAATGTGGAATATCTTTGCATTAAGTCCAATACTTACAGCCAAAGGAGTATATTGAAAAGATTGGTTGCCCTTTCATTTGGTTTGTATTATACAACCATTAAGTTAATTGAGGCATACCATGTCGTAAACTAGCAGTTCACTGTTCAACATATATTTATGCTTTGGCATGACCGTTTGGGTCACCCCGGATCCACCATGATACGTAGGATCATCGCAAATTCCAATGGACACCCATTGTTGAATAAGAATATTATTTTGCCAAGCAATAATTCTTGTAAAGCATGCTCACAAGGAAAGTTGATCATGAGGCCATCTTTTGCAAAGGTTAATCCAAATTCCCCATCATTTTTACAAAGAGTTCAAGGGGACATTTGTGGGCCTATCCAATCATCTTGTAGACCATTTCGGTATTTTATGGTCATGATTGATGCTACTACAAGATGATCACATGTAAAATACCATATTTTAGAACATGCAGTTCTAATTAGTAAAACTCGAATTGATGGAAACTTAATGTTTCCCGATTATAAGAGGACTAGAAGTTCCTCAACTTGGTATTACATGAAAATGGGCGTACAGTCTCTCTTCTTATAATTACATGGGAACCTAAAGTTCACTCCACTCTTAGAACCTAAAGCTTCTAATTGTGGAGACTCAAACTTGAAGTTTCGAGCAGATCTAGAATGAAAAAAACTTCTAGTATGTGTCACCCTCGAACCTAAACTTTCGAGTATGTTGTTTTCAACATGAGATTGTACAAGAACCTGAAGTTCTAAATCCTGACACATCCCATTTGTGAAAACGTTGTGTCAACAACATAATGTGATAGTGTTCATGGTTTTTAAAGTTCTGGTAATAACAATAATCTCAGTTCTTGTAGATCTGATTGATCGATGACTCCGGAAGAGTTCATCTAGTGGAGTATAGTTGCATTATGCACCTCCAAAAGAGACATATGTTGGAAGAGCTTGCCATCTTGTATGGGTTGTATCATAAAGCCAATTTTGACATGGCCAAATCATAACCACAAGAAGTGGAATAGTGGCAAATGAAAAGACCATATCAGTGGTGCACAAAAATCATGGGAATGCTTCCTACTGTGAGATGGAATTAAGCATTAGGCATATGCATGTTTTGCACTTCATACTATAGTAGATTTTTATCAAGCCACTTTGGAAGAGAAGTGACCAAAGTAAGCACTGAAATGCTTTCAACATGCTTGATATTCCACCATGCTATATTGCGAGTCCTCCTTTATTTTGGCTATGACTTTCACCATAATAATATTAAAACATGGTGTTGTGAATTTTGTGATTGAAAGATATTAGAACCTGAAGTTTCTTTATCTTTAATCACATGAGAACTTGAAGTTTCTCAAAGGTATCACCAAAAAGAGATCGAAACTTGAAGTTTCTTGATCCTTGATTATATGAGAGCTTGCAGTTTTTCAGCAATGTTAATGCTCCTTTTAGAACTTGAAGTTCCAAAAGTTATTTAAACTCGACTCAGAAGCTTTGAGTATAATTAGAAGGTCACAAAGAGCACAACTGTTAACCTCGAACTGGAAGTTTCGAGTAAAATATTGTGACATGAAATTCAAAGATGTCGCCTTGTTAAGAACCTAGAGTTCTAACATTTATGGATCCCAATGCATCATTTTCTTCTAAGTAAATTTGGCGAAAGAAGGAAGGAAAGATATGTGCTGCAATGATGTACATGATCTCTAAAGATCATAAGTAGCTCTCAATATTTATCTTTACCAAGGTAAAGGTAATCTATCTCAGATCCTATAGATCTTGGTGGATAGCTCTAGAAGAGCCTGCATTTATGTTACCAAAATGAGATATATTTTTGTGTTTGGTACCTTCAGTACTTAAAGTGCGTGGTGTATATTAGAAAAAAATCTGCTCTCTCATTTGGATCATATTACACAACAATACCAGGCATATATGGTTATGAACCAGAAGTTCACCAAGCCAAATACATTAATTTGGCATGACCAAATTGGTCATTCATGTTGTGTAAGATTACCAACAAGCTCCAATGAGATTCATTGTTGAGTTCAAATATTGTTGTGTTAAACAATAGTGATTGCAAAATTTGCTCATGCGGAATTTTGTCAAGAAGCATTATTGCACATATGATTTGTCACTTCAATGAGACAATATTCCCGCCGTTAGGGGGAGAAAAGAAAAGAGTGTCTTTGATGAACGGCATGAATCTGTCTCGTATTGGGCCTTGTACCTGAAGTATGACGGGTAATTCCTGTTGAGAAAATTTATCATTCAGACCTGAGCATGAATCAACAAATTCATCATGTCTCAAATTGATCCTCGTACCTAAAGTACGAAGGATTTATTAATCACTACTTCTGAAGTGAATTGGTTCACAAGTGACAAAATCATGTGCTAAATACAATCCTCATAGTTGGGATAAAAATTTCCTAAAGCATGAAAAGATTGTACAAGCAGTCTAGACCACACTTGAATTATGGAAAACGTGTTGGTCCAAATGACATGATTATCCTGATGAGACTGTCATACTAAAATGTTAGCACTCCTAACGAGGCTGCACAAATAAAGCTTGCAAAAGCTATTATAAATGATGTCATGGTTGGACATCTCATCAAATATGTCAATTGCCTGAAGCGTGACATATTTATAGGTTCCAAAGTTTTATCTACTGTGAAGTAGAGGTTATAAAGTTCTATATCGCTCTAACACTCTAGATGAGGTTATGAGTAAACGATCCACATTCTCTAAACAAGTTCATCCATGTGATATGACTGTCCTGTAAGAGATACAAGTCTGTTGACCAATGATGAAAGCCCCAGAAGAGGCATGGGTACCCAATATCAAAAAGCTATATGGATAGCTAATGCATGCATATGAGAATAGTGGGATCACAAAATTGATGATCATCAATGATTGATATTATCTATGGTAGCTACCAAAATTATCAAGGGCTAAGATGACATTGAATCATGTTCTTACAAAATTCGACATGATTATTGGCCAAACTGGAAAAGCCCATTTCCTGTATAATGATGAAAGTGAAATAGTTGAACCTATAGTTCAAACACCAAACCAAATATTTTCTTAACTTGGAAGGTTAAAGATCAGTGTTTGAGATAATGCGAAATTACATCGCTAGTTATGGTACAAGGTTTCTCAATTGAGATAAGGGTTATGATTATCAATATAATCTCCTTTTATATATACAATTACCTTCGTATCAGTGCAATGCCATATATAGCTATTATGGCAAGTTGGTGTTATGGAGGTTTCATATACCCTAACACTTTTTGTGTAAAAATCCATCCAAGCTGAGGAATGCTTGAAGTGTATCGCCAAAAGCGATTACTCGTGGATTTAAAGGCGTATCACTATCTCTAAAGTTATAGTGCCATAAAACATATTTATTAATGCTAATCTTTGAAGGACTTAGATTGCCCAAAAAGTAGTCCATAAAGAAATCAGAGAGCCATAATCTCAATTATGGTGTTAAAGAGCCTCATGCTCATAGTAAGTACTCAATTCAATCACCACAAAATGTGCCCTAAGTTGCCTTATTGAGCACTTCAATAAACGAAAACATTCGAACTCAAAATTTGTTGCAACATACTCTGGAAAAGGTTATGGGTGTAGTTAGAGCTCCTGAAGAGTCTACTAACTTATTTTCACACATTTGTGTGAATGGCTTGTTAAGCCATATAAATCTGTTTATGCTTCATCGTATTCACAAAGGTAAATGTGAAAATTTATCAATATGCATGTTATGATTATTTCTCACAATCAAGAGCATATGGATTTATAACTAATAGGTTTTATGTGGTAAAAGGGTTTAGATATAGCCTAGTTTCCTCCAGCATTGCTCTAACCTTACATGTACAAAAATAAGTGATAAGCACTTATACATAGCATATAAGTCACCCTTCAGTGAGAAACATCAAAACCGCCATGCATGAAGGTTTTGCATCTTCTAAGGCTGAAGTTCAAGGAAAAAACGCTCATCATCCATATCAAGTCAAAGTCTACATATTTGGAAGATGGTGTATAATATCAATGTGCTTCATCAACAATATCATTGAAGCTTGCAACCATGAGGGGGAGATTCCAATCAGGGGGAGCACCCAAAATCATTCTCAATATGACATGCGCGTTGTACTCTTTTTCCTTCGACCAGAGTTATTTTTTTCCACTGGGTTTTTGTTACCTGGCAAGGTTTTAACGAGGCAACAAAAAACGCGTCAAACACCAAAATTAATTGGTGGACATCCAAGGGGGAGTGTTGTAAATACTACAATTATGTGGCTGTCCACGTAATTATTTTGGGACAACATGTAATACTCATTAGTTAGAGTCCATTATATAAATTGAGGAAATTTGAGATTGATCCACCAAGAAACCATAAGAGTGGTCACCAAGTAACATTGGGAGTGATCACCAAGTCTGAGTGATCATCAAGTCATCATATGAGTGATCACCAAGTTAGTGTGAACATCAAGTAACTCTACCCCTATTTAAAGGGAACTAATGAGAATGAGAAGACAGACTTCTTTCCCCCATTTATTTTTCTCTCTTCATACTCTACTTTCTAGCAAGCAAGTCATCTCATTTTATAACACTCCCATCCTCTTATTTTAGCATCTGTCCATATTTTTCAGTTCATTTTTATCTAACTTAGTCATCAATTAAGAAAATGGCTCTAAATTAAAGAACTTTGGTTTAAATTTTAATAGTAATTTTCACGTAAAATTAACTTTAATTTGCAGCCCACCTAGTTTTTCAATTCTAGTTTTGTCTCCGGTAAAATGTCCTCTCGTTGTATTTTCATCTTCTTCTTTTTTTTTTTTAAGAAAACTACTAGAGTGATGGTTATTTGTTTAAGTTCTCGACATTGAGTTATAATCGTGATAAAAGTCACATCAATTGGTGTCTTTACGTAATTCTAACAACTCATTTCAGCTCGAAAAATAAATGCATACAAAACTTACCATGTAAAGCAACTTCACAAATCAAGTAAATTCGAAAGGTTCGGTATCGTATCCCTACCAGTTGGAACCTAATATATCCGAGTTTCTAGTGTTACGTATACTCATCCTCTTACGTACTATTATAGGTGGGTGGGTGGGCGAGTGTGAAGTTTTATCAAAACAGAAAATCTCATATTAAAGCAATTAATCAATAATGATAAACTCGTGGATGACATGTTGTGGTTAATACAGGACTAATATTAATTGATCACTACCATGGAAGAAACTAAATGGGGTAAGGAAACAAAGACCGAACAAAATAACAACCGGGGATTTGGGTGCTTTCGTACTTGGATCCCAACAAGAACTCAGATTGGTGCGATCTTACCTCACGTACAGAAATGGAATGTGAGGCCTCCAACTACTCAAGTATATAAAAATCGTACGGACAAATAATGAACAGACATAGAAGCTGACTAGCTTAGTTAGCTAGGTCATCAGGCAGCTGCTGCAGAAGTCTTCAGGTGTACGTACCAGTACTTTCTGGTCTGAAACAGATCGTACGGAACACGGAACACCAGATGCAGGGAGTCGCCAGATCTGCGGAAAAGTAAAGGGAATCAGCGATGGAGATGTTGCCGCGTTGCGGTAATGCCGGATGAGGTCGGCTATGTTCAGTGGTTTGATAAGCAGGGAATCGCTGTCGTAAACCCTAAATATACAAGTTAATCTGTAGTTTATTACACAAGGGATTTGATTAATTATGTGATTAAAGAAATGACCTAATCTCACTTTGCCTACGCGGCGCAACATAAGGATGGCCCTTGCTTTTCTAATTTGTACTACCTACTACTGTTTGTGAAAGTTGTTGTTCCGCTTCTCATGAGTGCAGAAGTGGAAGCATGCAAGTGATGGATGGATCATGGAATTTAGTGTTTGCTTAGGTGAGCGCCTCCTTTGTCTTCTTCCTAAAATTATTATGATCACCTCCAAATATCATATCCAGATACATAAAAAGTCATTTGATGATGAGTTGGGATTTGTGGTAAACTAGTTAGATATGAAAATTGTAATCGAAGATATGGGTGATTAAATTAGGTAAACCAAAGAAAGTGGACGAGCTCAAGTTGAGGTGTACGTGAGGGTAAGTGCTTTCTCAAATAAGGTCGTTCATGATTTGTTCGATATTATGTCATTACTGAGGACAATTGAGTATTCGTATTCATCGAAGTTTGAAATTATTGAGAAATTTTTTTAGACAAAAGCATAGAAACATGCAATATACCACAAGGAGATCCTATCCGATACATATTTTGTACTGGTAAAGTTCCAAGCTAGCTAGTTATCTAGCTTGAGCCTTTATCATAAATTAATGATTAACTTTTTTTTAGACATTAGAAGAATGAATGTTGAAAAATACAAACCTAGTGTTCTAGCGAAATTGTACACGCTACAATGGCTACATCATTATGATGACGTGCTTTGCTTGATTAGTCATATATTATGTCGATTATATAATTAGTGACTGGAGTACTAATTATATTAGTATACTTCTGTTCTAAACTTTGGTTAATTATATCCAGTTTGTGATTTTTCACTGCACCAAGTAATCCACTAGCTATATCTAGATTAAATAATTAATACATATTAAGAATTTGAGATACGTGATTTTACCTATTTACCAACAAATTATAACTAGACTACAAACTAATTGATTTCTCTATTAAGTGGATGCTTCCTTAGTTAGCTAGGTTACCTACCATTCGTGGAAAATGATCTAATTTCTTCATATAAGACGAAAAAGCCAAAATTATACACCCCATATAATGATAATTAATTCTTCCACTATATATATGCAAAGCGAAAGATACCTACTCTTTCCTTATAATAGTCGGATATGGATAGTGTGCGAAAAACGTTCAGAAGATCACAGAGCTGGAACTCAAGAAGAAGATGATCTTTCTACTGTAGATAATAAGGAGCCAACTGCAAGCCAGCCAATGAAGACAAAAGTTATGGCATCAGTATCCACATTCACGTTATGTTCCCTTCAACTTTGCAACTTGATGCTTTTGCACATGAGCATATGTTCAATTCACTTCCAACGTTTATTCATGACAATATCTTTTAGGGTCTTGCATCGATATGTTAATTATCTCGTTAAACTGTTAGTTTGATTTGCAGTATTGATACGTTAGAGTAATTTGCTGACATTCTTAACATTGATATAGTACTCTAACGAGTTCACAACACTAGTAATGTATATCAAGACATTAGAATTGTATAGAAGCTCTTCCAATGTTCTGCTACTAGATAACTTGTTTAGGCAGTCGACATCATTCTCATTGATGAGTCATAAACACGATCTAATAAATCTGGTAATTAAAGTGTGTAATGTACTAATGTTATTGTGACGACTGACGAACAGATTACACATGTTTTATTATTGTTCAAATGATGGAACTAACTTCACTTTAATTTCATTATTATACCAATATGAGACGTAATTAAGATCAGATCTATGCGTACACGAACATTTAATTAATCTGTTCCACTTAATATAAGAGTGTTAATTAGTTACGAGAGCTACATGATTAAGTTAACTAGCAGCTCCAATGAAGTTCTCTCCGATAACTTCTTAGTTCTTTAGAATTAGAACTCTGGTGATGTAGCTGGGCTACATGAGGCTTTGCTGGGCCTAATATCAAAGTTAACTGGGTAGGAAGGCTAGGTACGTAACTGGCCAATATCTGCCACTTGTTAGGCCCAGTGTATATAGTTTTGGTCGCGTCGCAACTCGCAACCAATAACCAATTCTGAGCTTGAAGGAGAAGCTTTGTTATTAGCTCCATCTCTCTCTTTCTAGATATATATCTTGGAAAAAAAAAATTCATCAAGTTATGAAAGAAAAGAATTGGGGTCTTCGTCGGAGGAACTATCAAGAATTGATTCATATCAGGGTATTTTTTCTTCTAGAAATCAATAATTATCTTATTATATAATATTTTGGCATGATAACAATATTGAGTTGGAGCGCCGTAACATAAATTTTTCTTCTATAAGTGAGAGGTTGCGAGTTCGACTCAAGGAATACTAATTATTGTAATGACAAATGGATTCGTCTACTGTGCATATCGATCTGCATAATATGCAGATTGATTATATAGCCATGTGCATGGCACGTGGTGACAATTTGTAAAGGTTAACTAGATTTTACCGGTCTCCCCATACGTGCGAAGCAAAACCTGGCGCTTTTTCCAATTTCACTGTGAATCAAAGGGTTGTTCCTCGACCAAACACTACTAGCAAAACAACAATTACCCACGGATTTTAATCTGTGTGTAATAAGACTATCTCACACGGATTTCAGTGTGTGATAGCTTTTACACACAGATTGGTGTTACCGTGTGGTTTGGAGGGGGGGTAATGCTCATCTCACACGGATTATGTTGTCCGTGTGAAATACTTACGTGGGCCCCACTATCTTTCCATAAATATAAATTACCGTAATCCAATAGAGTCCGTGTGAACAACTCTATTTCACACGGATTTCTGTAGCAAATGTTTACCTATCTCACACGGATTTCTGTGTCAAATATGTACTCATCTCACACGGATTATTTTATCCGTGTGTATTACTCAACGTGGGGCCCACCATCTTTCCATAAATATAAATTACCGTAATGCAATGTAATCCGTGTGAACAACTCTATTTCACACGGATTTCTGTGTCAAATACATAAACTCTATTTCACACTGATTTCTGTGTGAAATATAACTCATACTGATTTCTGTGTCAAACTTATAACCTTATTGACACGGATTTCCGTGTGAAATTGCTAAACTTTAACTTGCACTGATTTCAGTGTGTAAGAATGACAGCATTTAAAAAAAAAAATATTTTTACTAATTAATTTGCAACCTGAACATAATAATACTTTTATTTCTATACAATAAATATACTTCAAATATTTACAATAAAATGAACAAATCCACAACTCAATCGAAAATATTAAACTTTACATTCATAGGAAGATGTTCTTTACATTTCTAGCAAAATACATTTTGTATATAATGGAGAAAGTAACACACTAAGTTACATAGTGCAGAAACCTAACTTAAGAAAAAGTATTTGTTTGCAATTACATTATGCCCAGTGAACTATAGCTCAAAGATGAACATATAGGAGAATATGCAAAAACCCAAAGGCAAAGCTTATCCACCATTCTAGCAAACAATACAGTACGTGACTGCAAAGTGATAAATTAACACAAAAGCTTTTTATGGTAATTAGTACTTCAAAGTGGATCCCTCCAGGTTAGCTTTCTTTGCATCTGCCACAACAACCTACAGGTGAGGGGAAATCACATTTATTATCAAAATATACTGTCTGACCTTACTTTTGGCATAAAAAGAATGAATATATAAAACATTCTGCCTTACAGAAATCATAAAAAAGTTCCATTTCCATGCAAAAGTACATTACAAGAATTCCCAAGATTACCAACACGTTCTCTTCAATGATTTGAGTTTAGTTTCCGTGCAAAAGGACATCACAAGAATTCCTAAGACTACCAACAGGTTCTCTTCAATACTTCGATGTTAAGCCTCAAGGTGACTAAGATATTCTCAAAACAAGGATCACTGAATTACAAAAGGAAATCTTAAATTGCTGTTTAAAATGTAGTAGGTGCATGCCTAAGATGAAGTCTAATACATGCAACAACATCTGCATAGTTTTCAAAGGTGATATATATACACAATAGAAAAGAAAAGAAAACACACACACACACACACACATTTATGTGCATACATGCACAGAATAATATCAAATTCAGTATTTCCAGTATCTTCCGTGAGCCTCAAAATTCATACCTCTAATGTATTTTCATGAAACATCTTGTGGACCTGCCTCAGACGTGATTTTGGCAACTGCAGAAAGATTAAACCCACATATAAGTTGCTTAGAGAGCAAAAGCTAGTTTCAAGCAGCATGGGGACCTGTTAAGTTAGCAAGATAATGAACTCAAATAGAATAGACAATTTAAAACAATCGATCATCTGTATTCATCTCCAAGTGTATGAACATTACTGTCATTTCAGCAATGCAGCCAATTTCCACATCCCAACATCTTTCCACATCATTTAGGCTACACTGAATTTTTGCCCATATAATAAATTATAGTAGCCTAGAATCTTTGGGAATATTGAAAGGCATTTTTAAGAAGTAACAGATTAGTTTAGTAGGCAGAAAGATTGAGAGAACCCTATACTAGACTGTAAGAAAGAACAGAAACAATCTGCAAGGCATACCCCTGCATTATAGGCAGCAGCCTTCACTCCACACTTGGAAAGGTAAGTTGAAATTTTCAACGTTTGTTTTCTCGTAGGAACATATATGATAGTTGATCCCTTATTTAGAGGCTGTTGCAGAAGTCTCAGTCTTGCTTCTGGTTGTCTCGGCAGATCAAGTACCTCCAATGTAGTTTCTTTTCTAGTAGTCAAGTCCTCACAAAGAGGTAGTCCACAGATTTCACCACAGCTAACTGCAAGTATGGAAATGATCAGTGCAATGCACAATAGTCAATCAGTCATAAATATGTCAAAATGATGAACTAACCATCCCAATCATTAACACTCTGAAAGATGTCAACATCATTTTCCAAGTAGTCAACTGACAGCTCCCTTCCCTTTGAAGCACTTGAACCATTTTCCTGGAGTGAACTTGCTTCATCATATCTGTTGGAATTACCATCCTCGATATTGTCTAAATCATGCTCTGAAATGCAATCAGCCTCTGACATACTACTGTTAGATGAGCTGTCCAGCGCTTCGTTTACTTCTTCTGAGATGACCATTTGTTTCTTTTCACCTTTTCCTCTCTTGCCCGTATACATGTCTATCAAGTCATAAAAATCATTCTCATATGATGATGTTGATGTTCTACTATGCTGTACCTGTATGAATTATACAATGGAGGAAGCAAACAATGAAATTGAATTCTTTGGAAACTTCTGAATTTATACATGCAGAACCAAATCCAATATTGCAGATACTTTAATATAAAGAACCTAAAACTAGAAACAAGAACATACACACACAAAATGGAATAAGACTGAAACATGTGATAAAATTAAACAATAAACTTACCCTGAACCTTAGATTTGGCCGGAAAAATGATGTAAGCACAACTTTTGCTTCCTTTGACATGGACAATGACTTAAGAATGTCTTCACGAACCTGAATTGTGGCAGTAGCAGTTAATGCCATCAGTGGTATATCGAATTTTAAGAATTTTAAATTGCTAGCACTGAAGTTCTTTCGCAACTCAGACAATCTCCTGAAACATTTGAAAATTCATATGTCAAGCAATCATGACAACGTTAGTCATCTATCTAAAGAACTAGAGTGGTTCCTTAATGGATTGAATATCTACTTTAAGAGCACAGCAAGGACAAAAGGGATTCAGAGTGGTAGATCAAGCTTATATTTATGTGAGCACAATAGTAGAGTCCTCTATTCCTCATCCCAAAATCCAACCACAATAGTAGTATTGATCTGTACATACATATATATTACAGTTGTAAACAGCTATCTGACAAACCTGTAGTCAGGCCAAAAATCATGGCCCCACTTTGAAACACAATGCACTTCATCAATTGCAAAAAGAGCAATTCCACGTAATTCTGCCAACTTTTGGAGTGGTTTTATCAGTCTGCAGCACGTTAAATTGCAAATTTTCAGTCTGAGAACCTTGGAAACACCTTAGTCAAACAAAAGCAATGTAGTAATGAAGTCCCTTACCTTAATATTGTCTCAGGGCAAACGTATATTATGTTGTACATGCCTCTCATTGCTTGATTTTCCACAGTTCTATCAGGTTGTCCAGATCCAAGAAAGCAGCAGAAACCCCATGTTTTGCCAGCTTTAAGCACTGATCGTGCATCAAGCTTATCAATGGTGAAATCACAACAACCACTTTCCCTGTCAACAATGCTGGAATCTGGAAGCACAAAGATTTTCCTGCCAAAGGCAATTATGAATAAAACATAGGCACCTATGTGATAGAAAATCAAAATTATAGCGCTCGATTCGAATCAGGCACACAATTGGCTGCAATGGACTGAGATTGAATTGAATGATAGAGATAGGCAGTAATGGGCGGAGACACCGCTTAGAAATTGGGGGAGATATCAAATTGTTGTTGCCTACGACCGCTTCCAGACCACTGATAAGGCTGAATCGATTTGGGGGAGAAGGACATTGATACGCTTTAGGGGTGGGGGAGAAGGACATGGATCGATGTGCTTCAGATTTGGTTCAATTTGCTGGTTATAAGCGGAATTTCCACAGAAATCCGTGTGAAATACATTTACCTTTGCTACTGATATCCGTGTGTATGTAGTAATCCACGGAAATCCGTGTGTAATACTATTAGGGGAGGGAAATTGAATTTGTTCCAAAAAAGTGAGCGGGAAAATTTTTACCACGAAAATCCGTGTGAGATACATATATATTTACCACTGATATTCGTGTGTATTTATCTCGGTAATATATAACTGTCATATTAATTATTGTTTACACGGAATTTTGTCTCTATTCTATTTTTTCACACGGAATTTAGTAGCTAATTTTTCTTTTCACACAAATATCCGTGTCTACATTTCATACAGATATTCGTGTGTTGCTCATTTCACAGAGAATTCTGTATTAAAAACTTATTGTAACAGAATTCTGTAGCTAATAGAGTTTTCACACTGAATTCTGTAGCTAATAGAGTTTTTCACACAGAATTCTGTAGCTAATGGTTCTTTTCACACGGATTTCCGTGTTAACATTTCACACAGATATCTGTGTGTGTTACTCATTTCACACAGATGTCTGTACTAAAAACCGGTCAACCCTTTAAACGCTTCTACTTCCCTAAGGGGAGCCGACCCTTAAGGAGATAAAATTTCAGAAATTTTTAAATTAGTTGATATAGCTTCGACACATGAGAGCATGAGAGTTTACAGATCAAAAAAATAAGTTATGAGTGAGCGGTTATGAACACATTAGTTTTATGTAGTATTTAAGGTTTAGGGTTGACCTACTAGATCGAAACCCAAACGACGACGAAAATAGCTAAAATTATGAAAATAACTATTTATTCTTATCATGATAACATCCTACGGTCGATTTTAATAAAATCTATTTCCTACGCATTGTTGCTTATGGAAGGTATACTTTTCATTATAACTAATAAACTAGTTATACCACATTAGTAGACATATAAGAATTTTGTGCAATCCAAAAAATAAAAATTGAAAATTGATAAATTTGACATTACCCATCTATTTATAGCGTATTAATAGGTATGGTGTAAAAAAATTAACTCAAATTAAAGCCATTATTTCAATATCAAATAAAGTGGTTAACCTTATATACACCTATACTTCCCTAAAGGGACTTAAACCACGAGGAGATAAATTTTGCAAAATTTTTACATTATTTGGTATATATTCATGAGAGTATGAGAGCTGACATATCGAAAAAATAAGTTGCGAATGAGCGGTTATGAGCATATTAGTTTTATGTGGTATTTAGGGTTCATGGTTGATCTATTAGATCGAGACCTAAACGATAACAAAAATAGCTGAAATTTTGTCCATAACTATTTATTCTAATCATGACAACATCCAACGGTCGATTTTGATAAATTCAATTTCAACAATGTTGAGGCTCATGGAAGGTATACTTTTCATTACAACTAATAAACTAATTATACCACATTAGTAGACATATAAAATTTTTTTGTGCGAACCAAAAAATCAAAATTGAAAATCAATAAATTTGACATTACCCATCTATTTATAGGTATTGTGTAAAAAAAAATTAACTCAATCCGCCGTTATTTCGATATCAAATAAATTGTCAACCTTATATACACCTATACTTTTTCACACGGAATTTTGTAGCTAATTGTTATTTTCACACAGATATCCGTGTGAAAAAGTTTTAGTTTTTACACAGACATCAGTTACTGTTGTTTATTCACACGGATTTCTGTGTGTAGTCTCATTTTCCACACAGATTACTGTGTCAACATTTTCACACAGAAATCCGTGTGTATTACTGATTTCACACGGATATCTGTGGCTTTTAACTACAGTAAATCCGTGTGTGTTGTTATTTTGCTAGTAGTGATTTATGTGTTACTCATTTCACACAGAAATCTGTATCAAATACTTATTGTAACGGAAATCTGTCCCTCTATAATTCACATAACATAAAAAAATTAATGATTTCGAAATAAACTAATTTATAATACGTACAGAAGTCAGTGTGAATTTATTTTCAAACAGAAATCCGTGTGAAATGTTTTAGTTTTTACACAGATATCTGTTACTGTTGTTTATTCACACGGATTTCCGTTGATATTGTTATTGTATAAATATTTATGTGTTACTCATTTCATACAGAAATCTGTATCAAATACTTATTGTAACGGAAATCTGTCCCTCCATAATTCACATAACATAAAAAAATTAATGATTTTGAAATAGAATAATTTATAATACATACAGAAATCAGTGTGAATTTATTTTCACACAGAAATCCGTGTGAAATGTTTTAGTTTCTACACAGATATCTGTTACTGTTGTCTATTCACACGGATTTCCGTTGATATTGTTATTGTGTAAATTACTGTGGAGCCCAATTATGCTCTTTTCACACGGATATCTGTGTCAACATTTCACACAGATATTTGTGTGTTGCTCATTTCACACGGAAATCCGTGTCAAATACTTATTGTAACGGAAATCTGTCCCTCCATAATTCACATTTCTAACAGAATTAATGATTTTGAAATAAACTAATTTATAACACATACAAAAATCAGTGTGAAATAATTTTCACACAGATATCCGTGTGAAAATGTTTTAGTTTTTACACAGATATCTGTTGCTATTGTTTATGCACACGGATTTCCGTTGATATTGTTATTGTATAAATTATTGTGGGCCCGATTATGCTCATTTCACACAGATTTCTGTTAGTATTTCTATTGCACACGGATATCTGTGGCTTTTAACTACAGTAAATCCGTGTGTGTTGTTATTTTGCTAGTAGTGAAAGACATGAAGCTTGTTGAGTCACAAATTACTTATGCAATTGTGCCCCATAATTATGAAAATTGATTTGTCTTCCATGCTATTTTACCATTTTTAATCCATTTCCTTTTATTTGTAGGAAACCTTGCATTGAGAATAAAATGACTATTTGAGGCTTGAAATGCGGGGATTTGAAGCTAGGGGAAGAAGACAAGGAGATTGGAAGAAAATTGCAAATGGATTTTTCCGGCGATTTTTTCGGCAAACTTTTCCAGCGAGCCGCCACTCATGGAGGGTCCTTTCTCCAGCAAAGGAGGACCATGGTTTTGAGAATCTCCAATCACTTGAAATTCAAATATCTCCCTACACCTTGTCCTTTTGTCACTTTGCCAATTTGGGACCATTTGGGAAACAATGGTGTAAGAGCATCTCTTGCACACTTTGGGACCAAAGAGGACACACATAGCTGATCAAAGAGAGGCCAAAGACTAATTCTTTAGCATTCTTGACTCCATTCAATCATCTTCATTCTATCCAAGATCCATTTTCTCTTTAGAGAAGACACCACCATTTCCACCAAAAAAACCACCATTTCCACCACTACAACCTCCATTTCCTCCACAACTCACCTTAGAGATTCTAAATTTCACTATTCTTACCAATATCAAGAGCTTGGAGCAAGGAGAAGGAGGTGACTACCCACCACATCATGTTCTTGGAGACCCATCTCCACCACCTTTTCCGGCATTATCAATAGTCACCCTTTACTCCCTATCTCTTTATGTATTTGATGTTTAATAGAATGTTGAAGCTTGTGTATCTAGCTATGTGTGAGTAGTGAACTAGTTGGGGCTAGGGTTGAAAGACCTAGCCAAACTTGCTTGTATTGATGCTTTTGTTTATAAATTGATGCAAATTTATGTTGTCATTCTCACATGCTAAGTCAATAGTTGAATGCATTACTTAGACCTAATCAATTTGAGTTATGTGTTTGGCATGACATGAAGTTTTTCCTAGAGATTGATTACCTTTAGGCAAAAAGGGAGCATGAAAGCACATCATGTGTGCATGTGAGGGTAGTGAGTTAAAATCACCTAGAGATAGGATTGGTTTGCTTGCTTGGTTACCTAAACTCTAAGCTTTATGCATTTAAGGAATTAGGGGCAAATGATGGAGACCTATCCGGTAATTGAATTTGCCTCTAGGTAGTTAGCTCTATACTTATCCGGTTAGAGTTAATAAAATGAAAGAGGTTTAAGCCTTAATAATCCTATCCGGATGCTAAGAGGGTAGTTGGACAATTAACTTTGCATCATTCATATTCAATTGCTTTAGTGCTTGCAAGGGAGGCAAAAGGTGAAACCCGATGCCCTAACTCCCATCCATTTGATAACAACTTGTTTTGTTTAGCTTAGTTTATATTACTTGCTTTCATTGTTTCAATTTGAATAGAAACCAATCTCAAAATCAAATCTCTACACACCATCTTGCACATACTCACCATGAATTTTGGTTCACTTGTGAGCCTTTGTTTGTGATTGTACATTTGCATATTCTTCTAGTTTTTCCTTAGGTTTTCCCTAGCTAGGAAAGGATTTACCAATCCTCGTGGATTCGACATCCTTACTTAATCCCCTATTCTGTAACTTGTACCTCTTGGACTTGAGGGTGGCTTTAATGTTAACAAGTTTTTGGCGCCGTTGCCGGGGATTGGTGTGAAAGCTAATCCCTAGCTTGGGTAGCCTTAGGGACTAGCTAGAAATTTCCCTTGTTTTTATTTTATCTCTGTTTGCCGACCAGTCGTTGGTCTTCGCCGACCAGTGGTTTGTGTTAATTTCGTGTGATTTTTGTTTCGCCGACTAGTAGTCAGAAATTTCTGACCAGTTGGCAAGTGTCGATTTTAGAGTCAGAAGCTCACCGACCAGTCGGCAAGTGTTGTCGACCAGTTGTTTCCCTTGTTTTCAGCAATTTTTCAATTTCTCATTTTTGGTTTCTTTTTGTATCTTGACTTATTTTCTTACATTTGTTTTGAAATTTTATAGGTGTTTATATCTCACGAATCACCTACAAGTAGCCCAAAGATCAATTCAACATATTCTACTCCATCATCTCCAAGCACACTAAGTGGAGACAACATATCTATTGATCAAATCATTGAAGATAGTGGTGAAGAAATTTGGATACCGCAAGAAACTCTTGATCTCATAAAGAAATTGGCGGAAGAGTTGCAAGCTAAAATAGGCCGGATATCCACAATGGATGAACCACGCCCCATGAAGGAGTACACTTTGCCAACAATCTCCAGTCATCCAAGTTGCATCGTGCTTCCACCATGTGCCGTTGCTTTTGACATAAAGCCGGGAACTATTGCAAAGTTACCCCTCTTCTTTGGCTTGCCAAGTAATGAGCCATACTTGCACCTCTAAGAGTTCAATGAAGCATGCTAAACCGTTCAACTTTTGGGTATTGATGAAGGCAACTTGCGTCTTCGGCTCTTTCCCTTTTCATTGAATGACAAAGCCAAGAAATGGTTGTACAAGTTACCCCTAAGTAGTATCCACACTTGGGAAGACATGCAAAGGGTATTCCTCAAATTCTATTTCCCTCCTCACAAGTCTAATTCATTGAGGAATGAGTTGATGAACTTCCGAGAGCTACCAAATGAGTCATTCTATGAGACATGGGAGAGATTCAAGGATATAGAAGGTGGTGTTCCCAATCATGGTCTCTCTAAGGTAGCGGTTCTAAGTGCCTTCTATACCGGGCTCTCACAAGACACAAGGAGGAGAGTTGACAATGCTTGTGGGGGATGTTTCATGAACAAGACTGAAGATGAAGCACTGAAGATCCTAGATGAAATGAGTGAATCGTCTCAACTCTGTGATAGTGCCTCGGATAGAAAGCCAATGATGATGAAGAATGCACAAGTACCTATGAGGGAGCAAGAGCAAAAGAGAGGCATGTATAATGTTGACATTTCAAGTGTTCAAATGCAACAAGAGTTGAAGCGGATAGAAGGAGATATGCAAAAGAAACTTGACATGATTCTACAAGCACAAGGAAGACCCCTCAATCAAATGGCATTACCAAGCCAAATTTGGGAGCCTAGTTTGGGAGTCAAATCCATTGAGCAAGCTTGCTTGATTTGCGAAAGTGTGTACCATAGCACAATGGAATGTTCACAAAGCAACATGTATCCGGAATTGATAGAGCAATGCAATCTTCTCAGCTACTAAACAAAGCCAAAGAATGATCCTTATAGCAACACTTATAATCCCGGGTGGAGGAATCACCCTAATTTTGGTTGGGGTGGGAATCAAAACCGTGAACAAGGTCAAGGTTACCAAAGGCAAGGAGGTGGATATCAAGGTGCAAGTAGCTCACATTTCAACAATCAAGGAGCAAACAATGCTTATCATGCTCCTAGACCACATTATCAAGCACCATCTCCACAACCTCTACCTCTACAACAACCCCAAGTACCAATACAAGAAGCAAGAAAGACACCTACCTTTGAATAAATAATGGCAGCCTTTGTGAACAATCAAGCAAAGCAAGATGAGAAGATCAATGTCATCCAACAAAGTGTGAGCAAGCTTGAGGTAAAAATGGGGCAACTAGCCCATGAGTTGAGCCAAAGGAAGCAAGGAGTGTTTCCAAGTCAAGTAGTCAACAATCCAAGGCATGAAGCCAAGGCCATCACCATTTTGAGTAGTGGAAGGCAAGTTGAGAACAATGTGTACATGCCCACTAATGAAGAAGTTGTAACTCCAAGAGAGCCACCGGGTTTTGAAAGGAGATTAAAGCATGAGCAAGTTGTGTTGGATTACAATGAAGGACAAGATGAGGTCTTGAAAAACAACTCAAATTCCAAGGCCAACCATGAAAAAGAAGTGTCCAATGATCATCCAATCGATAGACCATTCCAAAGAGGAATCACTTTCAATTCTCCTTTGAAGATTGTGCAAGAAGAAGTGTCTCTCCCTTACCCTCAAGCTATATGGCAACAAGAGAAAAAACTCAAGAAAGAGAGCCAATTGAGGGAGATGATTGATTTGTTCAAGAAGGTTCATATAAACATTCCACTCCTTGAAGCTGTGAAGACAATCCCATCTTATGCTAAGTTCTTGAAGGATATATGCATGAAGAAGAAAAAGTTCAAAGAACATGAGCAAGTGGCTCTTTGTGAAGAAGTGAGTGCTATCATTCAAAGAAAGCTTCCACCAAAGCTCAAAGATCCGGGAAGCTTCACTATTCCAAGCAAGATTGGAGAAACTACTTTTGACAATTGCTTGATGGATCTTGGGGCAAGTATCAATTTAATGCCCTATTCGGCTTTAAAGAAGCTTGGTCTTGAAGGAGCTTTGAAACCAACTTCAATCACTCTCCAATTGGCGGATAGAAGTGTGAGGTATCCTAGAGGAATCTTGGAGAATGTGCTTGTCAATGCTGCAAGGTTTGTGATACCGGTGGATTTTATAGTCCTAGACATGGAGGAAGCCCCCATGGTTGACAATGAGCTTCCTATCATCTTTGGAAGAGCTTTATGGCCACTGCCAGTGTCAAGATTAATGTGAAGAAAGGCACCATGAGCATGAAGGTACTTGGAGACAAAATCAAGTTCCAAATCTTTCCTCCCCTTCAAATTCTGGATGACATGAATGAATGCTACTTTTTGGGTTAATATGGAGAGGCAAGAGTAAGGGGAGATGAGAAAAATAAGAAAGAAGTTTGGGCACCTCTTCCGGTCTTACCATGTTCACAAGGCTTTGAGTCACTCCTCACCCCTATCAAGAAGAAGAAACAAATTGGAGGATTGCTCAAGGGAGCACTTGTTGACATGGGAGCTTGCCTTGGAAGTTCAAAGAAGGTAAACAAGGGATATGGTTGTCTCAAGAAGCCTCCTTGAGTGAATGAAGAATCAATGGACCGGCAAGAAGTCCTTAAACAAAGCCCTACTTGGAGGTAGCCAAGCTCATAATGCAAGTGAAGGAGGAGGAAAACCTTTGGAACCATTCTTGAAGAAATGATACCATTAAAGTTTAGCTTGGAAGGCAAGGGCTTAAAGCCTTGCATGTTGGTGATTGTTGGTGAATTGAATGAACTTCATGGTCTACAAGGGGGAGCATTCCTAAACCTTTTTCTTGTTTTATGTACTTCATTGTGTTTAAATTCCGGTCACTTTTTTATTTTTGTGATAGTTTGCATGCTCCTTCTTACCATGTTTGACTATTTCATTGCAAAGCTTTCGAGAAAACACTTTTTAACATTGGGGACAATGTTAAGTTCAAGTGTGGGGGGAAGGTCTAGTTTAAATTCAATAAATTCAAATTGTTAAAAAAAAAAAAAAAGTTTTTAGTTGTTTCTAGTTTTTGTGTGTTTTGTTTGTGTTTAGTTCCTTCCAACTCCTATGATGAAACTTGAACTTGATTTGTAAAGGGCTAGAAAGCATGTCTATGTCTTGTGAACTCAATTTTTCAAATAAAGGTTATGGGACTTATGCTTAACTTTATTGTTACCTTTGATTGTCAAGTTGATGCATTGAGATATGGTTGGCATGATGAGATTTGTGAGAACGATTTGCACCACAAATGTGAGTTTTTAGCCTAATGAAAGTGCATCCAATAGCTCTTAGCACTTTATTCTTCATGTGTGATCAATCTTTTGTGAATTGTATCTCTAGAACTTGCTTTATATTTCTCAAAACTTTTGTCAAGCATGAATACATCGCGGAAATGATTGAGGCAATAGGAATTCCACCATGGCCAAACAAGCTCTTGTCCTAAAAAGATGATTATCCTTAGATTGCCAATTTGTGCCTTTTGTTAGCCTTTCATTTCTTTGCACCACAAACGTCTTACCTTCTAGCTTAAACACTAGTCTTACCCTTTCTAAGTTTCCTTAGTGAGCAATGTGAGATTGTATATGTCAAGATGTTTCAAGAAAAAAGTTTGGGGGTACTTGAAAAGAAATAAGTGTGGGGGAGTATTATGTTTGTTGTGCAATTGTAATTTATCTTTACATTTCAAGAAAGTCAAGAAAGAAAGTAAAAAAAAAAGAAAAGAAAGAAAATCCAAAAAGAAAGTTTTTCTAATTGATCAATAAATAGTTTTTAGTTTAAAGTTTGGGGGAATGGTTAAGAGAGTGAATCATATGAAGCATCTTAAGGTCCTAAGTTCGTAAAATCTCAATAAGGGAGTTGCTTGCTAAGTTGCTTGGAATTTGTGATTTCCTATCCACTTCATTTCTCTAACCCCTTGCCCTAAGCCTCATTACTACCTAATAAAAATCCTTTTTGATCCAAGATGGTTTGTGCATGACCCATGGAGATGAGATTGAAAAGCAAGCATATGGTGGCATTTGCATAAGATTGTTTGAGTGATAGTGTAGCTAACCTTTAAACACTTGTGTGAAAATTAAAGTGAAAATCTAGTGAGTTGTGAAAATCTAGTGAGTCTATGGTTAGCATGGTTTTGTTGTGCAAGCTTGGTTTTGGTGCATCAAAGTGACGATCATGGCATGTCATACATTCTACTCTAGCATTTGTCCCATAGCTTCATAAACTTTTGAGACATGACTTGATTTTCTTGCCTTGAGCAAATTGTGTTCTTTGAGGATAATGTTGGAACGATTAGGTTGTGTTAGTTTTGTTATGTTTCGGATTTGGGTTAATGTTTTTTGCTTGAGGACAAGCAATATTCAAGTTTGGGGGTATTTGTTGAGTCACAAATTACTTATGCAATTGTGCCCCATAATTATGAAAATTGATTTGTCTTCCATGCTATTTTACCATTTTTAATCCATTTCCTTTTATTTGTAGGAAACCTTGCATTGAGAATAAAATTACTATTTGAGGCTTGAAATGCGGAGATTTGAAGCTAGGGGAAGAAGACACGGAGATTGGAAGAAAATTGCAAATCGACTTTTCCGGCGATTTTTCCGGCAAACTTTTCCTGCAAGCAGCCACGCAAGGAGGGTCCTTTCTCCAGCAAAGGAGGACCATGGTTGTGAGAATCTCCAATCACTTGAAATTCAAATATCTCCCTACACCTTGTCCTTTTGTCACTTTGCCAATTTGGGACCATTTGGGGGACAATGGTGTAAGAGCATCTCTTGCACACTTTGGGACCAAAGAGGACACAGAGCTGATCAAAGAGAGGCCAAAGACTAATTCTTCAGCATTCTTGACTCCATTCAATCATCTTCATCCTATCCAAGATCCATTTTCTCTCTAGAGAAGACACCACCATTTCCACCACAAAAATCACCATTTCCACCACTACAACCTCCATTTCCTCCACCACTCAACACCACAACTCACCTTAGAGATTCTAAATTTCACTATTCTTACCAATATCAAGAGCTTGGAGCAAGAAGAAGGAGGTGACTACCACCACATCATGTTTTTGGAGACCCATCTCCACCACCTCTTCCGGCATTATCAATAGTCACCCTTTACTCCCTATCTCTTTATGTATTTGATGTTTAATAGAATGTTGAAGCTTGTGTATCTAGCTATGTGTGAGTAGTGAACTAGTTGGGGCTAGGGTTGAAAGCCCTAGCCAAACTTGCTTGTATTGATGATTTTGTTTATAAATTGATGCAAATTCATGTTGTCATTCTCACATGCTAAGTCAATAGTCAGAGGCGGCCCTTGGGGTGTGCATGTGGTGCAGGTGCACAAGGCCTCCGAATTTCGTAATGCCTTTATGTACATATATATAAATTGAAAGTGTGAAAATATATGATGAACCGTTGTAATTATTTGATTTGATCTGATATGTCTTGGGTTCGAGTCCCTTGGGCCTTTCTATTTTTATGTTTTTTCTTTGATCTTCTTCTCTATTCTTTTGTTTTGTCTTTCTTCATTTCATGTTTCTTCTAGTAAGGCCTCTCTATTTTTATTTATTTTCATTTTCTGTTATCTTCATCTCGTTCTTTTATTTGTTTTCCTTTTTTCATTTTCCTTCTTTGTTTTGTTATGTTTTTATCCTCTACTCTTTTCTTGTTTTATTTATACTAAATATTCTTTTTAGTTCTTCAACTGAGATCATAATTAATAAGGCTTCCCTTATATTTTCGCACTAGGCCTCTTAATTTTCAGGACCGGCCCTGTCAATAGTTGAATGCATTACTTAGACCTAATTAATTTGAGTTATGTGTTTGGCATGACATGAAGTTTTTCCTAGATATTGATTACCTTTAGGCAAAAAGGGAGCATGAAAGCACATCATGTGTGCATGTGAGGGTAGTGAGTTAAAATCACCTAGAGATAGGATTGGTTTGCTTGCTTGGTTACCTAAACTCTAAGCTTTATGCATTTAAGGAATTAGGGGCAAATGATGGAGACCTATCCGGTAATTGAATTTGCCTCTAGGTAGTTAGCTCTATACTTATCCGGTTAGAGTTAATAAAATGAAAGAGGTTTAAGCCTTAATAATCCTATCCGGATGCTAAGAGGGTAGTTGGACAATTAACTTTGCATCATTCATATTCAATTGCTTTAGTGCTTGCAAGGGAGGCAAAAGGTGAAACCCGATGCCCTAACTCCCATCCATTTGATAACAACTTGTTTTGTTTAGCTTAGTTTATATTACTTGCTTTCATTGTTTCAATTTGAATAGAAACCAATCTCAAAATCAAATCTCTACACTCCATCTTACACATACTCACCATGAACTTTGGTTCACTTGTGTGCCTTTGTTTGTACTTGTACATTTGTATATTCTTCTAGTTTTTCCTTAGGTTTTCCCTAGTTAGGAAATGATTTACCAATGCTCGTGGGTTCGACATCCTTACTTAATCCCCTATTCTATAACTTGTACCTCTTGCACTTGAGGATGGCTTTAATGCTAACAAAGCTGAATAGAATGGAAGAGATGGTCATTGCAATTTGCAGATGCGGGTTGAATAGGCACACAATGGGAGCTGCGGTGGAGAGAAATTAGTTGGCTCTCATTATGAGCGGTCCATTAGCCACATTGGGGCACACTGGGTCCTGTGACCCAGTAAGCTTTTAATATAAAAGTAGTTAAGTCACAAGGAATCACAAGTAGCTAGCATAGTGCATTGGTCTTGGCTTTGTCTTAATATATTACAAGTCCATGGTTCAATTATGGCTATCTTCAATACTTTTTGTTTAAATTTTTTGCAAAGGTTTCACTACTTTTCTATTTAAATTTTTTTTCCAAAGGTTTAATTCTAGCTTGCAACACTAATAACTATTAATATTACTATTTTTTTGACAAATTTTTTTCAAAGGTTTCAGTACTTTTTGTTTAAATTTTTTCCGAAGGTTTAATTCTACCTTGCAGCGCTAATAACTATTAATATTACTTTTTTTTTTTGTGTGGCTTGCTATTATGAACTTGACATGATTTTAACAATATTTTTTATCTTAAATAATCTTATTTCTAGATTATAATATTTCTATCAAATTTTTTTATCAGAAATTTTAAGTTTTGATATATAATTTGAGTTTTAAAATTTTTTCTTTTCAATTTCAAAAGGTCCTCACCTAGGATGAAGTTCTAGCTCCGTCACTCATTATTACTTTTTAGTGATTTGAAAAACTCTTGTAAAATAGAAACGTTGTATCGATCTCAACTCAATCACAAATTTCTTGTTATTTTCCAAGGTTTTTTCATGTTTTGATATTATTATTTTATTTTTGTGCCCCAATAACCCTTAGTTTCTGGCTCCTCCACTGTCCATTGGTTGAAGCTCGTTTTGACAGTCAGAGTTTCATTTTCTGCTAGAGAATTATGGCAAGGTGATTTTGTATGCCTTTTTTCTTTGGTTTTGTTTTTGTTCGTGGAATATGAGGTTGTATATATGTTAGACTCATGACCAAGTATGAATGAATTTTTGATGGGTTTCTAGTTATTAATAAAAATTTAGAGACTTTCTCAACCTATAAGGGCTGAATCTTAATTCTTGTCATTCAAATGTAGATGGATATAGGAGATTTGGTAATCATCAATTGGATTTCTGGAAATTCTAGTCAAATTCTAATTGATTCTCAATGGGCTAGGTAGTTCTTTTCTTTGAATTAAATTTAAAACTACTAGTTGCAAACGCATAAGAATGTGAGCAGAAAATTTGCATCCATGTTCTTCAGTCATGTAAAATAAATATAGTCTTAATCTTTCTCTAATAAGTAATATGTATTAATTGGTTTACTCGATGAATAATTTTATCTCTACTAAAATAAAATCAGGTGTGGATCCGAATATCCCAATTCGAGTAAATTCTAGATTTAAAAAAAAAGAAAAAAAAAGAGGGTATTAACCGGTTGGAAAAATAGTTACTCCCCTAATAAGTTGTTAATTAGACAACAACTTACACTAGTCAATATTGGTTAGGTATATCGACAATGGTAGTTGTTATGCATTGGTTAAATTGGTAATAGCCGAGTCCAACGTATTACAGATGAACATCATGGACGTTCACTATCGTTCTATTTAATTGCTTCTAGTATCTTACATAAAAAAATAAAATAAAAAATAGTATGGGTTGAAATATAGTGAGATAAATATAAATTTTCAATTGAGAAATGTTTTTTTTTTTTTTTTAAAAAAAGCCTCTTAATTAATTAGTCTGCACCACCGTACTCCTTGTCATTGCCGACTGCCCGGCCAAAAAATTGACCACCACCCTTACTAGTACTATCACTATTTCCACCTTCACGAATGAACGTACTCTCTAGTCTCGACCATTGCCTACTCTCTATTCTCTACCAGTGACTACCACCATTGCCACCACTACAAATTTGATCTATCATTATCAACGAACAGCGGCCCGGCTCCTACTGTTATGGGTTGCCACTATGATGTGCAGCCAACCTCACCACCACCGCGAGTACAACTCCTCGATCAATTTTACATGAATGATGTCGTTATGCGTATAAGCAAGTAAGCAACACATCGATCCCACCACCTATTAGTTGTCACCATTGCTGCCGCACCAACCAGCTGTTGCATCATTCTTTTATCATGTATGTCACCGTATTTTTAATTTGGGATGAAAAAAAAAAATGTATGTTAGAATGTCACCGACTCACCGATTGAAACACCCATTGTTTTCATTTTCAACTAAACCAAAATTTCCTTTTATGATTGGGAAGATTCTAGTTATTTTAGCTAAAACCAAACATTTTTCAAATCAAGTCATCTTAGAAATGGGAAAATGATACATGTAAGGGAGTGGTGGGCTAACTTTTTTTTGAAGTCATCTTATAAGCAATCGGAAGATAAATAATTGGTTACTTGTTTTCTTCAAATTTATTTAACTTTACTCAAGCGTATAATTATTTCCATATATACAAAGGCAAATTCGGAAGAGGGTGGAGCATAGACAAGGTTTGCCATGCCAATTGTTTTTTGGTAAGGCATGAAAGAGCTTCATATATATCTTATACGTCGATTTGTAAAGTTACGGTAAAATGTTCACAAAAATTACTCAAAAAGGCCGTTCAACCACGTTGCAATTATGCGACTAACTAGGCCGACCAGAAATGCTATTATGAACAATAGGCATCGATCCCGATGTTGGTACGTGGGACCTAATTAAACAGTTAGGCATGCATGCTGCCAGTGTTATTCTGGGATGTGAAACAAAATTCTTTTTACTTCTGAAAAATGGAATATTCGATGCTTGCTTTTCAGGTATATATATTGCATAGGTACGAATAGCACATGCAAATTGTTCGATCAAACAAATAAAACAGGCCGGAAAGAAGAAAGAACACGAAAAAAGAGGAAGAATATATAGAGAGAAAAACGTAGACAAACACAAGTGATAGTACATAATTCATTATCGAAAAGTCAAAAATTACATGCATGTAGTTAAGTGCAATCTGACATAAGGAACTGCATTTCATTCCCAGAAAGATTATTTTGGACATAATCTTCCTATGTAAGTAATGCAAGATGACTCAGTGCTAGCTAGGAATCTCGAATCAGAACAGACACATATTTATATCTTTCATGATATATTCCTGTGCTTCTGATTCGAATCGATCTTGAAAATGGAAGCTTCTGATCAGGTACTTCCCTTGATGCTATTATTTGCAGCAGTGACTGGCAGTTCGTGGTTAACACCTTTCTCATCTTTCAATGGCTCGTCCAAGGCCACAGGGTCTTTGCTTTTGCCCCAAACCACGGTGTAGAGTCCGAATACAATGAGAATAGCTCCAAGTATACTGAAAAAAAAGCACAAAAAAGGTAAAGATTAAAGAACAATACATAAGTACGTTGCGCTGCAAACCACGACTTCATATATTGAGAAGTCTCAATAACGATTATCGGCCGTCAATGCACATGGCTCTCTTTGTAAAACCCACGTACATTTCCTGCTCATAGTCGTTCCAGTAACGGTGACATGTATGCTGAAACATCATTTGATAAATAAATGTATGAGTTGAGTCTAAGCGTTCAAACCTTCCGAGGTGGACTTGCTCAGCTAAGACGATGGCACCTAGAACGGCGGTGATGATCATGCAAAGAGGGCTGAAAGATGTCACGAAAACGGGGCCTCGTTCTCTATTCACAACACCTTGCACATAATATGCAAGTCCAGAACAAATCACTCCCTAACGATAGACAAAATCGTAGGTGTCAAATTGATGCTTTGCAATTATTAATTTTTGCTACAAATTAATTAGGCTTGTAATTAAAATGGTTGGAATAGATCCCTCGAGCACGAATTAGTCTCTGGGCCTAGGAAGCTTTTGAGGACACCGTGTGATTGACAAATCAAAAAAAAAGAAAAGGTTGGAATTGATCGAGTACTCACAGAGTAAACAGAAGCAAGAAGTCTTGAGTCCCAACCTATAACCCAAACACTCATTTTGCGTTCCATCACAAGTGTCACTACTCCACCTTCCAGCACACCCATTACACAAATCCAGGCTGTGAGAGACAACTGTGCTGGGTACTTCTTCAATGTGAACGACTGAAATAGAGCGACAATTACAAACATTTAGTTTACACATAAATATTTGCATGTTATATATGTTGTCAGACTATCTATATGAAACATCATACTAAATGTATGTAAGATGACTCACTTGTAGGATAAAGAAACTTGCCCAACCGCCGCAGCTGGCTATGAGCATCAAGGGGCCAGCGATCCAATGCTGATCGCTTGACTCGGTGCTACTACTTTGGGTGCTGTTTGAGTGTCCCCGTACAACATCGATAATGGGGCCTTTGTACAAAGTCATGATCATTGCTCCAGACAAGGTGACCAACGTTCCGATGACCTTGGCTAGGCTATGTAGCTTCTTGACGTTCACAGTCTCTAACCTGACGATTAATCAAATACCAAATACGGTATCGATCATTAGGTCAAGACCTAGAAGATAATTGATTCATGTAATATGAGAACCAGCATCTTATGTCTCTCGAATGATCAAATACTTTGATCCTCCATTCCTCCTCATTTAATGTAAGGAGCTATTTTTTATTTTTTTTTGTTAATTTCATCTTAATTTATATATGATATCATCCTAATCCTAGGACAAACAAAAATTAAAAATGAGACTTACTAAATTCTGATTGATTACTTATAGGATAGCTATATAAATTTTCTCTTGCGTCATTTTCTACAGAAATTAATTGAAAATATCCTCGTATCAATATATGCCGACCATGATATCAAAAACAAAGTCAAAAAATCAAGAGTATGATGTCTTTGCTCAATTTCCGTAATTCTTTCCGAGGTGTTGGCTGCTAAGCATACATTAACCTTTTCATTTGCTTGCATAAGCGCACTAAAACACTATAGAAAATGCATGCTCATCATTAAAAATCTAAAAGGTTATCAACTTAAATATATACCTGAAGCAAAGTGCCAGTATAAAGGTTATGGCAGGAAGGACATTAACAGTTGCAGATGCAAATGTTGCTGAGGTGTACTTCATTCCCAGAAAGTATAAGTTCTGGTCAAGAACTGGCCTGTAAACCAATGATAATAGCATTAACAATTAAGTCCTTCCATGGTGCTGATTACTTCAATTTATTGCTAACTTCAACTCGTTCATAACGATAAAGGAGGGGGAAAAAATTAATAAGAGAGAGCTTCTGAGAGCATTACGTACTCAAGAAATCCAAGCAACACTATTCTGAGGAATATGGGGAGAGTCATTCTTGGCCTTATTTTCCTGTAAAAGATATATAAACAATGCAATCAATTTAGTAGCTACGGAAAAATGAGACTAATTATTAGTTCTAACGCAAGTCTTTCCTTGTTAAATAATTTGACATCTCCTATCAACGTTTGCTTAATGTACGATAAAAAGTTTGACAGTATGACAACCTAATATGTTAAGAACGTATCCGAACCTTTCAAGAACCAACGCGAAGGGTGCAATGACACAGAAGGCAACAACGTGACGGTACACCGACAAGACAAAGTGACTCATGCCATGCTTAAACGAGACCATGCTTATGATGTACATGCCTGCATACCCAAACTGCAGGGAGACCATAGCCAAATAAGGTTTGATCTTCTTGAGAAACACACTCAACTTAGACCCAGATGGACTTTGGTCTCCCATCTTTCTATCTAGTGTTAGTACTAGCTAGTACCACGTTACCTCTAGCTACCTTAGGACTCACACACTATAACACAAGTATTGAAGTTAATACTTGTATTATGGACTAGGCTGCTGCTTGGCAACACTAAACTGAGAAATGCCCCTCTTATAAGCATAAAAAAGCTAAAAATTGGAATAGTAGCTCGGCCAATATTTCAAAACCATACGTACATGTCCAAAGCCACTCACTCTCTCTCTTTCTGTCACTCTTGGATATGGATTCTCTTATCCATTAACCAAAAACTTAAGCAATTACAAATAATCTTAGCTAGCTCACTTGCAAAGGCATGAGATGGAGAGAGAATCAAACAAAAACAAAAAAGATTGAGAGAGAGAGAGAGAGAGAGAGAGAGAGAGAGAGAGAGAGGGAAGAGTAGTAATTAAGTGGATCTCTATGAAAATAATGCTTCCCCTTTCCTTTCTTTAACTTATTTTATAGGGGAAGTGGGGATTTGATTCATTGACCACCAAATGAAATTTAGGCTGAGTGCCTTAGCATGATTCATGCAAGGCGTATGTGGTGTTTAGGCGGAGTTCGGTGCTATGAAGAGTGGACAGCACTTTTAAGACATAGGGCCGATAGGTAATTCCATCCATCACTACCGTTTTGGTTTGGGACTCTTTATGCGACTAACTTCTATTTATGACCCCATTCATCATTTTGTTAGTGCAATTTACGTGGATGGTAAGTGTTGTCAAGGTCTTTCACATTAACATAATCAAATCCTCGAAACATCAAATGGTTTTACACATAAACAATAATTTTACACAAACAATAATCCGGCCGTATTTGGATAGTCTAAAGACCAAACATAGCCAAAATTGGTGGTGCGATTCGGGACGTTTCAGTTTATCGGAGCTGGAATGTCCACCCCAATATTGCAGATTACATTAGTAGTAAAGAAAATAAGGTTCTAAGGAAGTCGATCAAATTAATGTTGTCAAGGTCTGGTACATAAACCAGTGCCCTGATATTCATGTTTATCATATCAATCATGTGTAAAGCTAGCTAGCACCCAAATATATATATATATATATATATATATATATATATATATATAAAATAAAAATTAAAACATGGTTAAGCTAGCTTAGGTTAATTTCATAGCTCATAGCTAGGCTTTAAGTAATCATGCATTCTACTTTAATTCTAACTTTGCCAATGAACGAGCCATTAATGATTCTTATATTTAAATCAAACAGAAATTAAATTAAGGCATATCATCCAAGACCCTTTTACATTGAGATATTTTGGCTTACTCTTCTCTCATATGCATGATTAGTCTAGTGCAAAAAACTTGAAAAAAAAAAAAAAAGAGGATCAAAGTGTTTCACTCCTGCCCCTATAGTAACTTGAACCCATGACTTCGTGCATATGTAGTGGGTGCTCTAACCACTGAGCTAACACCACTTCGTCGTGCAAACCACTTAAAATATATAACTAATTTGTTCCATGATTTTTGAAATTTCTAATTTATTCTCACATATTATTGTTTGATGTCATTTCCTTTTTGGAATAGTGACCATGGAAAAGTTCAGGAAATATTAAGTATATCTAACAAAATGATCCATGTTACTATGTTAGGGTGTCCTATCATTTTATGCTAAATTCTTCTTTTTGCAATCTGTTGAATATGCTTCCTACGTATTCATGCAATAACGTACAATCATAGCTAGCTCTTAATTGAGATACTTGATTGATGAGACTTTCTTACTAGGCATCAATCAAAAATGATGCACCATAAGTTCGTAATCCAAAACTAGCCACAAAAAGAAGAAGAAGAAAGGTTCATAATATAAAAGAATAAAATGAACAATCATGTCCAACATATAAGAGAATAAGAGATCATGTGAGAGCTAGCTACATATAACTAATACGAACTAACAGTAATAATTTTATTTTCTGGATGAGTATATATATAACACTTGGGGTGACAAAGTCCAAACATATAAAGTTTGTGGTTTCGTATTTGGATTCCAATAGAACAAATTAAATCAGGGTTTGGTGGAATCTCACCTTACAATCCCGGATACTGTCTCTAAAAAGAGAATTTAACGTGGTTACAATATTATTGCAAATTGAGAAAAAATGGAGAAGAAATTCATTGGTCGACTTTTTGTAGTGTTGTTTGGTGTCGTTGCTGTGTCATAACTTTCAATTGTAATGGTGTAGACAAGGTTAAGAATTGTCCCCTAAGGTAACAGTAGACCTGAGATGGTTGCTAGTTAAATAAATTACGATCAAAATAGGTCATGATTTTGATCGGATTTATGTCTTTTACCTAATCACTTCAGTTAACTAAAGAAAGCGTGGGGCTATAGATCTATATATGGACTATGTATGAATTAAAGAATATGACTTGGGGTTCAAAAGAGCAAGAGAAAATTCACTTGGGTCATTTCATCAAATCAAATCTTCAAGTACAATCAGTGTGCATGTGCATAAAGTTTTTTTTTCCCTGCTTCTTGCAAAAGGATTTATTAATTTTCTTCTGAATAAGTTATTGAGAATGTGTATAAATATAACTCCCACATTGGAAAAATATAACTTTGTTTATGAGTTTAATTATAAGGGTTTGGGCCACTCAATTCATTGCCAATTGGTTTTGGATGCGAACTCTAGATTACTTTATTATGGTATCAGAGCAGGTTACTCACGTATTTGGTTTCAGCGATGGCCACACGTGCTCACCGTCACCCAATATAACTTGTCCGCGTGTATGGCTTGAGAAATCGCCACACGTGCGGGAGCATGTTTTATATACATATCCTACATTGAAAAAATATAACTTTACTTATGAGTTTATAAGGGTTTAGACCACTCCATCCATTACGTGTTTGGTTTCAGTGATGGCCACACGTGCTTACTGTCACCCAATATAACTTGTCCGCGTGTATGGCTTGAGAAATCACCACACGTGTGGGGGCATGTTGGGAATGTGTATAAATATAACTCCCACATTGAAAAAATATAACTTTGCTTATGAGTTTATAAAGGTTTAGGCCACTCAATCCATTGCCAATTGATTTTGGATGCGAACCCCAGATTACTTTATCATAAGTCACGAATTGTGGAATGTAAAAGAATATAATTGTAACCATAAACGGCAGAATAGGAGAGATATATTTTACAAATCAAATTATTCTTGTATGGCATGGGCATGTGCGAATGTGCGATATTGATATATAGTTTGGTACTTTGTATTTGGATGGGCATGTGCGAATGTGCGATATTGATATATAGTTTGGTACTTTGTATTTGGATCCGATAGTTGATAGTTTATGCATGCCTTGGTTAGATGTAGTCTCAGGAGCTCGATATGTACATGCCTTACTTTGCTTGGGCGTTTAGAATACCTTTCACCTAAAGTTGACGAGCTACACTCCTTGAAATGTTAATATCATTACTTTTCTAGCTTTTCTTTAGGGGGATGTTCATATTGACTAAATTTGCAATCAACTCCTCATAATGCAAAGGGTGGGGTACTTATGTATGTGATCTACTTATCTGCAAGCGAACCCTAACTTTGTAAGAGATAAATAATTTGCCAATAATGTGGTTACAAAATCTGATATGTTCAATAATATTATTCAAGATCGACCGATCTATTATACGTTCAAAGATAAATATGACTAATTTTGTACCCACAAAACTGTGAAAGACAAAAGGAGACCCGACTGCAGAACTTTGTGCAGGATACCGCTATACGTACATACATATTTCATTGAGAAAAGAAGAACCACAACATATACTCGATCTTATTCTGGCTTCGTTGATTGATAACAGTAGTTCATTTCACAACTTGATAGTAGAGCTGTCCCGAAAGAAAAGCTAGGGTTTTCCAATGAGAAGCTTTATTTTTGGACCGTCATATATTGCATCTCTGCTGGCTGGTTGCTGCTATTTTTGTCGCCAATAATGGTCAGTTTAGTCCCATTGATTGTAGTAATTGGTAATTTGTGAGCTTCATTCTCATCCTTGAGATCAGTGGGATCACTGGTTGGGCTACTATAGTCCTTGCTTTTACCCCACACCACAGCGTAAAGGCCGATGGCGATTATAAAGCCTCCAATGATACTGAATATGAATCAAGGTAAATTAGTAACCAAAAGAAAGTTATATATATATCAAGTATTTTAAAAAAGTTTGTAAAGATATTATCTTGCTTAAAGCTTAAGTCGACTAATTGTGAAGTAATACGTACGACATGAAAACATGCATGTGTATATTCCATTGTTTTTCCTCATAAGATATGTGCTATTTAACGTAAAGTATGTCCAAAAGACATATCTGAATTCTGAAAGTTACTTTGATGAGATATATAACTAGATGCCTGCGTTTTTTTACCTGCCCAGGTGGAGTTTCTCAGCTAGAACGAACGAAGCCAGAATTGCGACGAGGATCATGCAGAGAGGGTTAAAAGCTGTTACAAATACTGGTCCTCTAGTTTTCATTACCAATCCTTGCACATAGTATGTAATTCCAGAGCTAACTATTCCCTGCATCATTGAAAATACAACTTAATTTAATTAAAGAAGAAATGAAAGGCCTCATAAAATAAATAAAACCTATACACAAAACTCATTGTGAACGAGCAAAGATGTCACATAAAACTAATTGTTGTGACGTTCCATATATATTCTTAATGTACGTGTTACTAACTGTATAGAGAGGTGCTAGGAGCCTCGTATCCCAGCCGACGGCCCATGCACTAGGATGGCGCTCTGCAACAAACGCTACTGCTGCACCTTGCATTGCGCCCATCGAGCATATCCAGCAGGAAAGGGATATGTTTGCCGGGTATTTCTTCACTGTTACAGACTGCATGGATGTTACTAAATTAATATAAACCAGTTGGTTGCTCACACCTTTCAACTTAAGCTTTTAAAGGACGACGGGTTTGCTTACTTGTAACACGTAGAAGCAGGACCAAGCCACACAACCTATGAGGATAAAGAGCGTCCCCATTGCCCAGTGTGTGCTCGAGGTGCGGCTGCTACTTTCATGGTGGCCTCCGTCATCATGTGAGCCTACTAAGTTAATGGCAGGGCCTTTGTACATTGCCATCAACAAAGCTCCCCCAAAGGTCACTAGGGTTCCCATCACCTTCGCTTGACTCCGGACTTCCTTAATGTTTACATGCTCTATCCTGTAATATATCATAAGATAAGATTAAGATTAATTAATTAGCTCATACAACTTAGCATTAGTTCAACAATTAATTACTAAACCCTTTTAACAGATAAGTGTTACGTGGTTTTCACTATAACTAGAAAGTAGAACCGAATCTTCAATTTTCAAATACTATTAATGGGTATATATGCTACTGCTTGCCAAACAGCAAACACACTACTTTGGCATAATATAGAATTAGTATCTGCTTATTGGAATTAACTAATGTCACCATTAGATGATGAAGTCATTTTCACTTTCTTAGTTTCTTTTATTAATGCAGATCACCAAAAGCAAAGTATGGTATAAACCGTATAATCCAATTAGCTCTTTCAATTTCGGACGTGTAAAAGTGAGACTATTGGACCTTTTGGTACTTGCGCGGTCATGTTTACTTAGTTAGTTCCAGGTATTAGGATACCCTTTTCACTTTCCTCATGTCCCAGCAGAGGCTTAATGATATCTTTTTCAGCCTGAAGATGTTAATTGGGACTTAAGTGGTTAGAAGATATCTGACATGTTAGATTCAGAGTCTTACCTAGAAAGCTGTTCAAATTTATCAGTCTTGCAACATGATCGACATACAAAAGAAGATTTGACTAATGATAATTCTTACCGGAAAATGACAGAAATTACAAAGGTAACAGAGGGAACGGCATTCATGATGGCAGAAGTAAATGATGCCGAAGTATATTTCATTCCCAAGTAAGCAAAGCCCTGATCAAGGACCGGCCTGCACACAAAAGTAAATGTTATGAATGGTCTAGTTAATTAGGGCCATTCTTCTAATAGCTATTAATTAATTAATTAATTAGGATATAATATGTTTCTACTTGTCCTTCAATCTCCTATTTCTGTTTACTCCTTGCAGTCATGAAATCACAATTTGCTCAGGTAAAACTATTCTACCGTAGGTATTTACTGGTCATGTACTCTTATGGCCGGGTTCCATTTTTATATATATGAGAAGATAAGTTATCAATAAAATTTGTAGTAAGTGATAGATGTTTACTCTAGAAATCCCAGCACCATTATGTGGAAAAAGATTGAAAGCGTCATTTTGGGCCTCGTTTTCCTGTAAAAAAAAAAAAACAAATAGAAATATGTTTATCAGAACAAAAACTTAAAATGAATATACAAAAGCAATCATTTCTATTCATTTTTAGAGTATGTACCGACCTTTCAAGAACCAAAGCAAAAGGAGCGAGGACAAGAGCTGCAATAGCATTGCGATACACAATAAGAACATATCGATTCATGCCATGGTTGAGAGTCGCAGTGCTTATGATGTACATCCCTGCACTTCCGAATTGCAAACCTATCGTCAGCAAATAGGGTTTCGCCTTCTTCCACATATTACTCGACATTTCTGTGTCTCTGAGAGTGTAAAGTGTGAAGGTGATCAGAAATACTGGAAGTGCTAGCTAGCTAGTACTGTTTGGGGATGAAACTAATTGAGAGGTGCAATGCAATAGCTCTCTTATATATAGGGATCAAAGAAAGCTAAAAATTCAGTGTGATGAGATAAAACCCACTTCAACATAAAGGTTCTTATCTTCTTGCAATAGAGACTGGAGAGAATAATATATACAGTTGTTTAATTTGTGCTTGCTTTGGTCATTAATCAGCAAACGTATACGTTGCTGCGGTGCTTGCTTTTAGGAATTTCTTTTTTCCTTGTGTGGTTCCATTAATATCACAATGAGAAACATCATGAGGTGAAGTATTTCGTGCTCATTTCTTAAGTAGGAACTGCAGCCCGAACAAACCCAAACAAACCATGTTGTTGATTCATGTGCTCTCGTTGATTGGTTCAACCGTTCAAAATGCAATAGCCAATATAGTTACACCAATATAGGAGTTTCACATGTTTTTGACGACTCAATTTGGTTCAGAACGATATTTAGGAAGTATTTAGTTTATGGGATTGGGTGGATGTAGGGTTTGACGGCTACACTGAAAATTTCTCCTTACGCATGCACAATTTGGTAAAAGAGAGAGATCTTCATTGTTAAGGATTTTAATTGGAATGTATATTATATTGTCTATATTGAAATAGAGAAAATGGGTGAGTAGTATATGTTGTTGTTCCTTTTCTTGATCTATCTCTATTGTCTGGTTATTCTTTGTTAATGATAGAGATAGGTAAGCGGGAGTCGAAATTCAAACCCTAAATACGGACGTAATGAAATACTATTAACTACTGGAGTTACAAATTCTCATGGAGTCTCAGGCATCGGGGCTATATCGGGAACCCCGAGCGTCCCACACCGAAAGAAACGGAACCAAGCTCCCACAAATCTCCTACATTAAGGTCATCTCCAACAACCCGAAGAGGTAACTGCTACTATCACTTTCCATTATCATTATCTTATACGATACTGACTTAGGCATCGAAGCGTTGAAGGCCGACACATCCGGTCTTCCCTCTGACCTTCGTCTGTTTTACAGATAAGCGAGACCGATAGCGATAGTAACAGACCGATACATCCTGTGTTCAGCTGGATCGGACTCCTCCCGAGACAACTGAAACAATAAAGATTAATAAATAATTTATTGTATAATCACTTCTTTTGTTCCTTAATTTTACTTTGTAAAAATTAATTGCAATAATTTTTGAAAGGGAACAATAAAAATTATTTAAGAAAACATGATGCTGAAATGATTACCGTTATTATTTATCGAAAAACAATAATTGAAGGTAAAATATGATGGAAAGTTTCACATGAATAGTGTTGGGTTTATGACAATCATTTTAGTGGTCAATTTGAGTAAAATGTCTGATTTGCCCCTACACGTAAAAGGAGAAATAACAGAATATAGACGAAAGTACCTTATTGATGTGATTTTGGAAATTCAGATACCTATTTGATCACTTTAAAAGTCCAGGTACTATTCTTCGGTCGAAAAAGTTCAAACCCCACCTGAGATAGTTTTTATAATGTAAAGGGAAAGGAAAACAAAATCATGTGGCTACAATTCCTAGTACATAGCACGACACCATATGGTAGTCAATTTACTACGACACGGTTTGCTAAAATGGATCAAGATAATTAAGTTTGGAATTGAGTACACCCCTACGTATGGGGTTTAAACTATGACTTGGATAACAATCTTGAGCTAACTTAATTTTATAAGTTTTTCCAACTGATGGTTCTGCTAAAAAGCCATGGATCTTCACATATATAATTTTTCTGTGCAAATATATAGTTGCTTCCCATTCAGCAAGCATGATTAAGGCAGCTCTCTAGTGCATGCTCCTTGATTAACCAATTGAGCTTTTTAAGAGTAGCATTATTTGGATATATAATTATGATTCTGCATACTTTTCTAAGGCTTGAAATCCCTTTTATAAAAGAACCAGAAGTACCAGTTATATAATCATATTACACAAACTAGTGAATTTATATCAACAATTAGAGAACTCCACATTATTTTTGTTACTGATGAAGGCATGGTTTGGCGAAGATGCAAAGGGAACACTTTCTTTATGTGGGGGATTCTGCCTTATTATCAAAATGGGAGTTCGGTCAAGCAAACTCCCTCATAACTTCATTGGGGATTAAACTTGGGGTGTTTTCTACATAAATTACAACAAAAGTAATTTTCGGTAACAAATAGGAACACAATTTTTTTTTAGTGGAATGTTACTGTCAGTAAATAATATCTGTAAATATAAGTGTCGTGTAATGTAACATTGTATTGTACAATGCCAAAAAAGGAGAGTATAGTTCGTGGACTAATATTATCGAGTGTTGAGAGCATTTTATGAATGCTAATGACCATAGGTAACATTCTACTTAATCTATTATAGTTGAAAAAAGTTATTTCACTTAACCTCAATTGTAATTTTAATCAAATTTGATCCTTTAACTTGATTTTGAAGTGTTATTGCCACTTTTCTTCTTGTGATAACCTAAATACCTCATCTGCATGTCATATGACTCCGTCCAATCTTATAATTTCCAATCAGTAGGATTTTTTTTTTCCCAAAAACAAACGAGGAAGGATTCAAACTTGAGATTTCTATCAATATTTTGTTAAAGAGAAATGCTAGCTAACATGTTAGAAATAGATCATATGGATTTGTGAAAATCAATTGGAACTAAGCTTATACTTCAACATCTCCAACTTTTAAACGTTTTGTGATGAACGAAACAAATCAAGTACGTACACTCACTAAATTTCGGATGCATGCATTCAGATAAGTGCTACATAATCTTTACAAAAGGTAGGATGGATAGATCTATCGAAAATTTTGGCAGATCTCAAATCAGAAGTGTGCAAGAACTAAAAGAGATAAAAAAAACACATTGAGCTATCATGTTTAAAGACGGAGAAAGGGAAATCAGAATCTTAGACTACATGCTATGGAATCAGATATCCCCCTGGTTATAGCTACCCTGTGAATTATTGAGATCAACAAATCATCCTCATCAACTTCAGGAAAAAGTGAGTGATTAAAGAAATATCATGTTCCATGAAAAAGTACTTGGTCAAAGAAATATCATGTTCCATTACTTTTGGTTTTGAAGGTGAAGTGATTTAAAACTTAGACCATGCAACCTTCCTGGCCTGCATAATACACAAGAAAGAGCACCTTTCTGTGTAATCAATCCCCTTTTTCTCATCTTTTTGACGTGCTGATGGCAAAGTAGAGTTGATCAATCAGCTACTATTATGCAATGAAATCAATGATTGATTCCTTTAGTTCTTCCTTTGAAATAAACACAATGCTCTTGCTGCACAGCCAGCCCAGTTGGGCACTGGCCAATTGTATGTGCAAGTACAATTATTGATTATTCATGCTAGAAACCTAGCATTGGTTGAGATCTATACAATCAAATCTGTCTGATTTCTGTATATCAATTGCTTATAGCAATATACAAATTATTCAAACTATGAATATGCATGCCTGCACAAGTAGAACAAGTAATGAAGCTTTCGAGGGTAAAGAATTTCCAAAACTTTAGCAACAACTTTTGTCCAAAAAATTTTCCTCAATTTTTAATATAAATAATTTATTTGCAAGTTTTTTATGTCAAATTATTGGAGTAGTATGTACTGCAATTCTACTTTATTTATCCACTGAAAAAGAATGAACTTTAAATCGATAGCTGATTGAAGATGATGACAATATGATCCTTGTAATGCTGTAGAAAAAGATACATATTATATAAAAGGGAAATATCAAGGAAAAAATAGTGTGGAAAATCTGTCTTCTTACGACAAAGCTAGCAAGAGCAAAGACTAAAGTGGAGTAAACTTTATATGTATTGTAGTTTTTCAATAATGCTTAGAAGTGGTAGTTCAAAGTGAGATAATTGTTGCTAAAAAGCACGCAAGGAAGACCTGTAATTGATATGTTTTATCATGGAAAGAAGAGCACCATAACTACAGAGCCGTCTATTTCAACTTTCAATAAAGGTTAAGGACTTTTGGAATCTGTATAGGAAGAGTGTTTGTCTTGCATAAGCAGATATGGAAATTAGCCAGAATTTTCATTGAAGAAACTCCTTTCAATGTAAAGCAAACATAATGCAGAAGAACAAAAGGCATCAGGAGAACAAGTCAAAACAATTTGTCTGACCATTCAATTAAAGTATTGGCTACAAAAGTTGATCTGAATATTCCAAAATATAATTTCTTACAATTTAAGACCTACATTACAGAGAAGAATACTTAACTTTGATTACAAGGAAAGCCAGAACCCACTAATGTTTCAAGGCTGCAGCTATTTTCTTGTGAACCATTTCCACTCCAAGACGAGGAGATAATCTAGGTAGAGTTTCCTGGACCAGACATTGATATTTGCATTAGATGAAACTACAAAGAATGAGTGCAAGTACTATACTATCTATAATCTACAAAGAACTCCAGTCTTAATAAAGAGAACAAAAAGGATCAGAAAACTTGAAATGCTTCAAGTTGGCTGTTGATCTGAGTATGGAACTATAATTCCACCATCTAATGCAAAATGTTTTCTTGATACTTGGCAATGCAACGAAGCATTTTTTTTTTTCTAAATAGACTAGCAACTAAATCCATATCCTTGCAATCATGCACAGGAAAAAAAAAAAAAGTAAACTCAATCAGAGATGTATGACTTGGAAAATTAATCATGGATATTACAAAACTAACAAATGTCTGAAACATTAGATATGCAAAGAGGTTCTGCATCCATCAGCAAGCACTCAGGAGTAAGAATCATAAATCTACAGAAGATAGGTCACAGCAGCAGGAAAAAAGCAAAACAGAAATTAATGAAGAACCATGGAATTCGAAAAGGATTCCATTAGAATTAATAAGAAAAGGTAATACATAGTCTGGGGCCTCCAACCATAACTAAGTTGGAAACGTGAAGGCATAAACGCATTGATTCAAACGTCAGCCATATATCAGAGGATAATGGAACAATATTAGTCAGGTAATATTCCAATCAATCTCAACAATGGATAACTGGTTTCAGTATCTAATTAATCTTCTTTGATTGAATGCAATGATAACCAAACCAGTTAATTAGATCCATGTACCAGAACAAAAAGAAAGAATCGTAGGAAGCGTTTACATTTACCCACTACTCAGCCAAACATCAACAGACTCTCTGAAGCCCTTGCATCAATTATTAGAACTAGCTCAGTGTTCACAATCACAAGTCATGACACACTGTTGGACATTGTTTACCTAGTAACCTTACAGTAAGATTTAATGGGATCTAGTGTTTACTGTGATTTCTAAAAATGCGCAAGTCCTAGGATACATAAGACCTCTTTTATTTTGATTCATCACATCATAACCATTCAATGCCAACAACCGGAGACAAGCATCATCTTACTGATGGCTTCTTTATTGTCTCTCATTTAACTGCACTATAGAGCCCACCGATAAAGATTCAAACCAGATAATCACTTTAAATAAAAGGATGTCAAATTGGACAATGCTGACAGAGCAAAATTTAATATAAAGGATAATGATCAGTCCAATAAAATGTAGCACTATCAATTATTGAAAGAGATTTTATATTTCTAGCTTGAAAACTTTTCATTGTATTGGGAAATAAAGATAAAATGAACAAGGATCACAAACAAGTCAAATAACCAAAAAAAAAAAAAAAAAACACACACAATCATTGTTAAATAGGATCTTACAATTAAGTGAAAGCAATATAATATAAGAAAATGTCATTCATTTGGGGTTTTGGAACGAGACTTTTTAATGTTTGGTTATCTATCAGGCTTACTTATCCCCAGTTCAGCCCAGACTAATTCTAGCAGGGATTATTCAAACCAAACTCAGCACAATGTTGTAAGATTCCAACCAGGGTCCAAACTAGGCTTTGGCAGGATAGCTGGCCTAATTTGCATCCCTAGTGATATTGGGTGAGGAAATACCTTACTAAAATTGGACAAAGGCATGTCCTATATATTATTGGGGTTTCTAAGTTACTAAAACTCCTAAGCATAACGTTTTCAAGAGTCCTACAATGACACATGAACTTCAGTATGAAAGATGGATCAAGAGGGCAATCATAAAGCTTAGAAATCTGTCTAAGATTAACGCTAGAGCTGTAAATTACTCTCTCCCATATGCAAAACCAGTGCATTACACAAATTGAAGTTGAAACTAACCTCAGTGCCATCAGATAGCACTCTAGCCAAAACAGGTATCTCATACTGGTAAGCTCTTTCCCACTCAGGATTGCTTGTAATATCCCTTATCTGAACACAACACACTCCATTAAAAGCAGAGACAAAGCTTAAAGCTTGGAGCTTGAAATTCAGAGACTAAGCTGGGTTACCTGTAAATCAACATCGTGAATGGAATCAGGGCCGGAGAGTAAGAACGCGGCCTGAAGCTTTTCTTTGAGGCCATCGCACAAACAGCAGCCGGGCTTGGAGTAGAGAATGAGAGCTCTTGAAGGTTTTGAAGAAGAAGAAGAAGAGGAGGAATAAGAAACAGCGAAAGGAGTGAAGACCCAGTTGGCCCTGTGTGTTGTTGTTAGCAAAGCAGTCCAGGTCGGTCTGGCCAGAGCCATTGTCGCTGCTGCAATGGCCATCGTGCGTGATGCCGCCGCCGCTACTGCAGGCCCATTTCTATGACTCGTTTAGCGGGCCGGGCCGGACTCATCTGGAGACTGGACCTGTCAGCTAAATCTTATTTAGCCCGCGATTCGATGTGCCCCTCTCCATTAAGAGGAAAGTTATATGTAAGACAAGTCAAGATGAGTGTGCAGATCAACTTGCGGGCATCGATATATATATCTTGACTGCTATAGTATTTTCAAATATTAGGGTCAATCAATCAGAATAGCAAGTGTCTCAAGTATTTTGGTTCAAATCGTATGTAAATATATGAACCCCGCAAATAAGGGAAGCATTCCCTAATCAAGCCTAGAAGAGAGGTTTTTTATTTGAAAACATACCTGTCCCTCCAAGTCCCCCAGGCCTATTCCTCCGCATATCATCTAAATCTTAAAGATATAGTTAGCCTTTCCCACCAAGGTACTAAATCTTGCAAGGATACTTTTCTTTCATTCTCATGGGAATTAGTTATAACTATTGTCATTGAGAGGCATAATGGTGGTAAGGCTAAATGGGTAGCAATTTACTAAATTTTATGTTCTAGTTAAGTTTTTCTTGGTCTTGAGTGTTCTAGTTAAGTTTAATGAGAGGACAAATAAAAATCAATTAGAAAATTCAAAACCAGAGCAAAACAATTAGTGCAAATGATAAAGAATATTTTTGTGGCAAGGTTTATCACTTGATAGAGTAAAAAAAAAAAAAAATTCATAAAATTATCATCTATTCGAAATGTTTTAAAATATTTATCACGTTGTTATTGTTGAAGTAATCACATAACAATTACTATATGGCTTTACCTTGGCAAACCATAAGTTCCTCATAGGAGTTATCACTACAGTTAAAAATTACTTAATTTCTCATTTATTTATTTCCTATTTGTGAAATGGGGGGTTTCCAGAAGAGATTGAACTCATAATATGGGGAATATGAGATGCTATGTCTCGCTTATGAAATGAAGTATTCGGATCACTTTCTAGCATACGATCAGCACATCCTTATTGCTCCACAGACTTTGTACGTACTCCCTTTCTACCTAGAAATTTCGGGTTCGTAGGGAATTCGAGCGTTGACAACATGATGAATTCTTGGAGGTTAGCCGAGAGGTTCATAAAGCTCATGAGATCCATTTTGAACCATATAAAGGAAGTACCGAGATTATGAGAAGAAGTTCCTCGAGTACAAGAAGTGTATCGAGATAGAAAAAGAAATTTACCATTCTCTGATGGCATTATATCAACAAATTGAGTATTATTTATTGGCTTATATTATCTTTGTGTAGCTTATTATAGATTTCGAGTTGCATTATGTACTAATGTCATCCTTCTTTGTCTATTCAATGGATACGAACTATCAGGAGAGCAAATCAAATCCAGGGTCATCAGGCCAAGTTTAGGTAATTATTTCTGTTTTTCTGTTATTTTGAGATATAAGGGTCAACCTGTCAGGATAGCAAATGTCTTGGTTCAAAATGTGACCCGAGCAAACAAGGGAAGTCATCCTATGATTATGATCAAAGGGATTGGTCTTATTTAAAAAGTTTCATAGTGCTTACACAATCTACTTCTATATCAGATAGGTACAGAAGTGTGAAATTTAGATTTTTAATGTTTCAAGTGCTACTTCTCCTCTCTGAAAGCACTTATAGTTAATACTGGAATAGTTCTTGACATTTTTGTATATCCTTGGCCTTGTCTCATCTATCAGTTTCTCCACTGGACCAATCTCGGTTTCAGGATCTGGTACATTAAGCAAGGCCACAGATAGCCTCAGTCTTTCTGGATTTGTCACCACCCTGTGCAGTGGGCTCTTGAATATGTCATTATTACTCATAATCTGCAGCATGAATTCACACACTATCAAAAATTACTACGAAATTTTAGACATTTGAAAGCAACGAAATACATTAGAGTGATAAGTAAACTTTTTTTACCTGCATTTGAGCACCAAGATTAACAAAAATGGCATGTGGCACAATGGCGACTCTAACCCATTTACCATCCACCAAAACTTGAAGACCCTCTACTTCTTTGTCCTGCAACAGAACAGTTAATCCTGTCCCATCTGTATGTGTCTTCACACCGAACACCTGATCGGGTCTTGAACACGTCGGAAAGAAGTTGAATCTTGCTATCATCTGAGCTTGCTCTCCAGACAGCTTATGCGAAAAGCTGTTCTCTTCCAAATTCAAAGATTTTGCCATGGCCTTAAACAGAACATCCATCATAAACTTCACCTCTATTGCATATTCATGTACAACTTCTCTGCACAGAAGTATTCTTAGTAGTCAATGACTTCAATAAAAGAAAATTATGTATGCATTATGTAGACAATTAATGTTTGAAGTTAATGTACCCAAAATCATTTGGATTTTCTGGCCAAAGATTGAGCCTTCTTTGATCTTCAGGGAATACACGCAGAATTAGGCGGTATGACCAATCGCGAACTTGCTTCTCTGAGACAATGGCATCCACTCCATATCCTTCACGGCCACCATAAATTTCTCTGGAGTATCTCTGCTTCTCTTCCACTGGAAGTTCAAAGAATTGTTTCGCAGCTTCGCGTATCTTGTCCAGAAAGGAACTTGAAATCCCATGACCTATTGCCTGAAAACCCAAAAAGGTGAAAAACAAGTACAACAAATTAAGAAAATGCACATAGAAAGAAAAATATTACTTATGATATAGTAATATATCTAAAATGTTCCCCTGGTCACTTGACGAACACTATATTAAAACTTAGGTAAAATTATATATAACCTGGAAGCAGCCTGATGAGCTAAGAGTTGCTCTGAGTTTGTTAGTTCAATCTCTGCTTCCTTAGTATCAATTGACGGTGGGGAGAAGAGACTGACATCAATGATGGGGATTTGACCCAATTCTAGATAAGACTCTATAGCTCCAAACTTGCTTTCTTTAACAATATATTCAGAAGGTCGTTCATCACCTTTGATGGACATTTCTTGGACACTGATGGACAACTTCACTGTGCTAAACAACAATATTGGGAAATTTTCATATCTGTTATTCATCACACAAGAGGTGGTATAAAAGGTTTTGGGCTTAGGGGTTTTCTAGTAACTACATTAGAATACGTATGCGACTCATTTAATATGGTTCACCAGTCATCTAACATGGTTTAAAATTCATCTATGCAATTTAAGAAAAGAACGAGCTACTCTAAATATTTTGATGCATAATGCAATTCAAATAGAAAAATGTGTGATGTATTAGATATACAAAATGAGATATTACGTGGAGTAAACATTATCCTTTTAACATGGTTCCAATCAGTATGAAAGATCGATCAAAATTGCAATCATAAAGCTTAGAAATCTGTCTAAGCTTAACACTAGAGCTGTAAATTACTCAAATTGAAAATTTTCCCAAATGCAAAACCAGTGCATTACATAAACTGAAGTTGGAACTTGAAACTAACCTCAGTGCCATCAGATAGCACTATAGCCAAAACACGTATCTCATACTGGCAAGCTTTTTCCCATTCAGGATTGCTTGTAATATCCCTATACAACAAACTCCCTTATCTGGACAAAACTCAATTTGAGCTGTAAATTAGTAAAATTGATAACTTTCCCAAATGCAAAAACCAACACGTTACATAAATTGAAGTTGAAACTAACCTCAGTGCCATCAGATAGCATTCTAGCCAAAATAGGTATCTCATAGTGGTAAGCTTTTTCCCATTCAGGATTGCTTGTAAATTTGTAATATCCTTATCCGGACATTTGTAAGCTATTTCGTATGCAGATATAATTTCATTTATTGTATGTTGTATAATGGATCACAATTGATGATTATTTGTGTTTTGCTGCTATTTTGAAGTATTACAGTCTGCATAAAAAATATAAAAAAAGTATTACAGTCGACCGGTCAAAATACAGGTGTCACATCTAGTAACTAAATTGCGCGCTATGATGTGACCAATTAGTAACATGGTGTAGTTTTCTACTTAAATATATACAATTTTCTTATGTGACCCCGCTCTTATTTTGGTTCATATCCTATCTAAATGTGAACCGCACAAATAAGAGAAGCATTCCGTAATCAAGCTTAAAAGAGCGGTTTTTATTTAAAAACATACATGTCCTCCAAGTCCCCCAAGCCAATTTCTAGGTATATCATCTAAATTTCAAAGATATATTTAGCCTTCAATTTCCTATCAAAATACTAAATCTTGCAAGGATATTTTCTTTCATTCTCTTCGGAAGACTTAATTTTTGATAAATATACATTGGAAATTAGCTAGTACGTAGCAGTTGGCATGTTATTTGGGATTCAATTTTGGTATAATAATTTGGAATCCCTAGCACTGCACTTTTTGGTCTGAATGTTCTAGTTAAGTTTAATTAGTGCAAATGATAAAGACTGAATATTTTTGTGGCAAGGTCTATCACTTGATAGAGTAAAAAAAATAAAAAATTAATCAAAACCTTTAGAAAATTATAATCTATTCAACATCACACATTTCAATCTTAGAATATTTATCAAGTTTTTTTTTTTTTTTTGAAGTAAAGATGAAATTGTATTAATGATTCATACGATTGCAATCGTACTGTAGGGCATCCAAAACATACTCTGGAGCTTGAAAGAACCATTCCATATGAATGTCAGAATCAAAACCAAGACCTGCTAATCTATGAGCAACATGGTTAGCAGTTCTATAAGTAGGATAAACACCTATAGACTGCAATTCAGCTAGCAAACCTTTAATTTCTTCAACAATAGTTCCCAAAGGAGATAAATCTTGATCCTCTTCTGTCACAGCCTTGACAGCCTCTAAACAATCACTCATTAAAGCAATATTGGACATGCCAAGTGCCTGAATGATCTCTAACCCAGATTTAATAGCAAGCAGCTCAGTATGATAAGCAGAAGACACATTAGGCACCCTATAAGCAAATCCAGCGACAAACTCGCCCTTCTCATTACGCAGAACACCTTATGTGCCTCCATGTTGTAGTGAAGGTACATAAGCACCATCAACGTTCAGACACAACATACCAACCATGGGAGGGGACTAGAATGTTGCAGCTTTTGTCCTCTTGTGGGTTACCGGTGTCATGCTTCTATTAGCTTGAAGAAACTCTTCATACCAAGCCATAGTACAAGCGACAATTACTGGTGCTTGTTTAGCAATATCATTCCATAATTTATCATTTCTGTTCTTCCAAAGCCCCCATAGGATCATTAGCAACTTAGAAAAAATTTCTGATGAGAGACTGGAAGCCTGTTCTAATAACCATTCCTTGAAAATAAAAGAAGAAGTAATGGGAACCTGAATGGAAAAAGGAGGAGTTGCAAGGATTTTCTGTGCAGTAGGACAATATTTATCAAATTGTTATTGTTGAAGTAATCACATGAATTCACATACAATCACAATATATATGAGTTTACAAGGTAAAGCTAATCTGGGCCTTGGCAAACTATAAGTTCACCACAGGAGTTATCACTACAATTGAAAATTACCTCATTTATTTAGTTCCTATTATTGAAATGGGGAGTTTCAGGAAGAGATCATTAGAATCCTCTTATCTCATGAGGAATAGGAGATGCTATTTCTCACTCATGAAATATAGTATTTGGATCGCCATAGCCACTTTCTAGTATACGATAAGCAAATCACTATTGCTGGGCAGACTTATATTTGTCGGAATTTGAGCGTCCACAACATTATGGGTTCATGGAGGTTACTCAAGAGTTTCTTAAAGCTCATGAGATCCATTTTGAACCATATAAAGGGAGTATCAGCATTATGAGAAGAAATTCCTCGAGGACAAGAAGTGTTTTCAGTTAGAAAAAGAAAGTTAATTACCGATCTCTTATGGCTGTCAAATTGGGTATGATTTATTGGCTTCTGTTATATATGTGTAGCTTCTTATAGATTTCAAGTTGCATTATTTACTAATGTGATCCTTTTGGTCAGTTCGGTGGATATGAACTATCATATGAGCAAATCAAATTCAGGCTCATAGGGCCAAGTTTTGTTGATTATTTGTGTTTTTCTGTTATCTTGATATGTTAGGGTTAGCTGGTCAGAATAGCAAGTGTCTCGGGTATCCTGGTTCATATCCTAGTCAAAATGTGACCCGTGCAAATAAGGGGAGTTACCCCTAATCAACCCCAAAAAATGGAAAAATTTATTTATTTATTTGAAAACATATCTGTCCTCCAAGTCCTCCAAACATATTCGTAGGTATCATCTAAATTATCAATTCTGATTGTCCACATTATCAAACTCTCAACCAGAAACCAACAGAAGCACTAGAGACCAAGTTTATCCAAATAGTGAAACGAACACGACCAGACTGAAATTTGAATAGCTTTGGTGTGCTTTTGGTGTTAGAGGCCTGTTGTGCTCGAAAGACATGCATCAATAAATATTACTTCTCATGGCTGGAACAATCGATTTTTGTTGCTACCATAATCAGACTGCAAATATTCTCATTAATTGCTAGCGCGCAACCAACTGGCCTGCTCATTCTTCTATCAAAGTAGATCAAGCGGCCTCCGCTTGCTACAAAATAACCAAGATTTGCACTAGCTTGCAAAAATTTGGCTTCCTTCTCGATCTTATAGACCGTTATATACCGTGGACACCTTCTTTTATTCAACATACGGCTACCTTTCGTTCATCTTTTATTATTTTGAAGAAGAGAATTATAGAACACCACTATCATGGCCAACTAGGAGGTGGCCACCAATGTTTAATCTTAAATCTTACACTTCCTATGTTCGTGGCATAAATTTCATGGTGCTTAAAGCCGCAAAGTATTGAACTCATTGGGTACTTGGTATGACCATTGAACTCTTCAGCCTTTACGTAGGTGGATTTCTCAAGCCCCCCTATAGTGAAGTAGTAGTTAATTTGGACTTTCAATTCTAATTTAGCCAATATTGCTATCATCACATCAGCTTTGTCTCCAATTACCATGTCAGTATACATGGTTTCTTCAAGTGTAGGAATCTCATGTTGTACCAAACGGTGGTCAGTGAGCCCCTCAAGTTCAAGATCATTATAGTCGTAATTTGGCTCATCGTCTTCATATGCATCGTGGAATGGCTTTTTGTTGAAGACAAGATTTGGTTCATAAAAATTATTTTGTGATCGATTGAATTGCATGCTACGAACAACACCTAAAAATATTTAGTGTCTCACTGGGCGTGCCAAAAGATGTTACCTCTGAAAATCACCTCGGCTAAAATAGCCGAGAGGATAAGGAACAAATGTCCTTCTCGATGAATAGATTGTGGAGCGTGCCAGCACACGGCCAGAAGGCCAAGTGTGCAATTGGAGATGTAGTACGCGTGTTTTGACTTCGTCGAGCGATTGAAAGCCGAGGAAGGAACAATCTCGGCTAAGGGTTCGATGCCTTGGAAACAACGACTTTCGGGTTGTTCAATGGACGAGTCGCAAATAGTGATTGGTAACCAAATAATTACTTTAAAACTACTCCTAGCGCAAAAAACGTAGAGTACGGGAATAGTAGAGCGCAGAAGTAAACTCTAGATTAAGAGCAAGAAAGTAAAGAACAATGAAGTAACTTGCAAGAATTGAAAGAGCTCACTACGGGCTAGAATATGCCTTGGAGCCATGACAATCATCAAGAAGAGAACATGGTAGCCTTGTTAGATGAGAAAGGCCACAAGGCCTCGATGGCTTGTCATGTTTGTACTCAAGGCTTGAGTAGACAGGCAAGTGTTACCCATGAGCCGAGTGGGGTGTCTAGGTGATGCCTATGAGGCGAAGTATGAGGGCATGTGTTGCCCAAGAGCCGAGTGAGCTGCACAAGTGATGCTCGTGAGGTGTAGGATGAAAACAAGTGTAAAGAGAAAAAAAGATAAACGGCTTAAAGATAAAACTATCAACTATTACCAAAAAGTAGCAAAGGAAACAATTGAAATATCGATACTAGCTAGATTACAAGAAAAACGAAGGGAAATGACTTGAACTAGTAGAGCAACAACTAAAGAATTGAAAAGACAATGAAACTAATTTGGAGCTAAGAAAAATAAAAGGAAACCCATGATGGAGTTTTGACTGGAGATGTGTGTGTATTTCTTGATTTGTCGATTGCTTCTTTATATAGAGGTGGACTTGCTGGATGACCAAGCGGATGTAAAGTCTTTCTCTCGAACTCAAATTGCTTGCTTCAATCTTATTAGGACTCCTAATGCATGTTAAGTAATATACTTGATATATACTAAAGCCCCACGTCATTAGCTAACAAATATGCACGATATATATGGCTTCTCAATATTTGATCATGCAATTAAGCATTGCACCACGTCATGCAGTAGAAACCCATTCAAATTCAATAAGTATTGTGCATGATTACATTGCTTTGGACTGTTTGATGACCACCAAAATACATTGACTTTAAGTAGTTCCAACGTTCTTGCTTGCTGCATGGAATTCTTATCATGTCAAGAAACTTAATCTCCTCCAATACTTCTAGTTGGAACATATCTCTTCTTCTTAGCCAAAATAAGATAATCACTAATGATTTATTTAAGGATAAATTTCAATTTAGTACCCTGTGGTTTGGGGGTAACATCATGTCAGTCCCTGCTCTTTCAATTTGATCAGCAACACCCCTGTGCTTTCAATTTCAATCAGCCGTGCCCAAATGTTACTGTTCCGTCCAAATTTTATTTTGTCAATCTAGTCAAAGTTAACGTTCAAATTGGACGGAACAGTAAAATTTGGGCACAGCGGATTGAAATTGAAAGCATAGGGGTGTTGCTGATCAAATTGAAAGAGCAGGGACTGACATGATGTTACCCCCAAACCACAGGGTACTAAACTGAAATTTATCCTTAAATAAATCATTAGTGATTATCTTATTTTTGTCTTTTCAACGGCTGCAATTTGATGGAATGGAGGTTCATAAACTGGGTGTAAACAGAACTAATCTCTTTAAAATTAGACAAATAAAACTTTGATTAAGGGAAAAAAAAAGAGGTGCTTACATCAATTTAAAACATTTATTGCCCCTCCAATAGACGTTTATTGCCCCTCAATAGCCCTATATTACGAGATAATAAAACTTTTTTTTTCCTTTTTTTCTTTCCTTCCTTCCATAGTATACAAAAAACAAAAAAATAAAAACAAATTGATTTGGGCACCCACCTATTCACATTTTCTTCGCCCGTTGCTGTTTTGGGGCAAAAATGAAGGAAGACTCAAGACCAGCTCCAAGGTCCATATTATTAATCCCTACGCCGGCTCTCCCGACCACCTTCAACCTCCCGCTGGAGGACTCAAACACCTCGCGTCGCAGAGCGAGATCTTCGTGCAGCCACATTCGCGAACTCCTTTTGAAGATCCAGCCTGGCCTTGTAGAGCTCCTCGGCAACGAGGACTGTCGCCTTGGAGTCGAGCGAGATCTTTGTGCAGCCACATTCGCGAACTCCTTCAGAAGGTCCAGCCCTGCCTCGCCGAGCTCCTCCACGACGAGGACCGTCGGACAATTGGAGTTGAGCCTAGCCGCGGAGAGCACGACTACTAGTCTCGGTGCGGAGATGGCGATGCGGCAGAGCAAGGTAGGGATGGAGAGAGAGAGAGAGAGAGAGAGAGAGAGAGAGAGAGAGAGAGAGAGAGAGAGAGAGAGAGAGAGAGTGGCAATGTTGTAGTTTATTAATTAGGCTTAGGGAAAAATTGTCATTTGTTGTTAAATTGTGCAGGTGAAAACAAAAATCTGTTGTTAGGGTAAGTAGGATAATTTTTGTTCATTTTGGTACTTTGTATCAAGGACCCTTTATTCTTTACTTCGCTAATCAATTGAGATGAGGTTGCATGTGGAATTTATAAATATACTGATTCCATCAAACAAATTAATATGATTTGTATCCCACTATATATCCATCTTGACATTTTTGGACCCGATTGGGATGATTTCAGTCGTGCATATTGAATAACATAAGAGTAGTGCTACAGATCCCAAAAAATATTACAAAATTTTAATACCAAGTGAGGTGACATATGCTATGTCATCAGCTTTTGTTTAGAAAATTGGTGAGGTGGATTTTCATATTTTGTTCATTATGTTATTTAAATAACCAACAGATTGACCATTTACCAGTGAGGAGGATACATGAATATGATTCATGTCCCATATCATTCATTGGAAATATAGAAGAAGGTATGTGAATCATCTGATATTAAAGTGCAGTTATTGTTGCCATTAAAACCCCATCAATAAAAAAATCACGACGGACAAAATAATAAAGAAAAAAAAGGATGATCAGAGAAGGAGGAAGAAGTTAAACATGTAGGGGGTGTTTGTTTCGTGGGATTGGACGGGAGTGGACTGGCTTATCTAGTCCAACAGACATCATTCTGTGTTTGGCAACAACTGGGACTCAATTAAATGAGACTCCAGAGTCCCCAAAAATATGCTCTCACCTTCTTCCACAGCGATGTCAAAAACCATCGGACTGTGGAAGCCAAAATCTCGCTCTTCGACTTTTCGACTCTTCGCTTTAGCTTAGTGGTTTTCTCACTCTGCTACTGTTCGCTTGGGTCTCTTTCCATCTCTTCTGCAGGTTCAATTTTTCACACTCCCCTCCAATCCCCTCAGTTTTCTGCCAGCCAAAACACAGAGATTCAGAGATGACGGGTACCCATTAATCCCAAAGTGATGAGTGAAGGAGGATTTTGCAGAAATTCATTTGCCATGAATCGTTGAGTTTTGGGAAGTCTGGGAAAGACCCAATTGATATTTGGTTGTTGGCTGCAAGAATTGAAGAGTTTGAGATAGAACCAATTCAATTCCAGGTATGGGAGAGGGTTTTGCAATTTGTGTTTGATTTGCTTGCTTTTGCTTCATTTATGAGATTCATAATTGTTCTATGAATTGTGAGGATTGAGCATATGATCCATGGTTTGCTTCTATTGTTGAGACAGACCCAATTTTGTTGTGAATTGTGAGGATTGTGCATATGATTCATGGATGATTGTGCATATGATTCATTAGTTGCTTCTGTGTTCTTTTTTGTTGCTCCTTAGTCCTAGACAGTACCAAACATGATTCATGGCTTACTATAGCATTACCCAAGTTAAAGGAGTCCAGGACTCTTGTAGAAATTAAGGTCGGGAGTGATAGTCTGGTGAAACAAACACCCCCGCAGGGTTTAATACATTTGCAACTAGAGAGAAGCTTGGACGAAAACAAGCAGCTTTTGCTTTTCATGTTATGGGTAAATGAACTGAACCTTCAACAAGATATCTGGAATAGCAATAGCAAAACGGGATCAAGTCTGGAGATTAATTGGTAAGATGGGGGTGGAGCCGTGGAGACGATTCCCAGAAAATGATAAGGGATTAGATTTTAATTTTTAGTTTAGACTAAATATAATATAATAAAAAATGAATAAATTTCACCTCATCAATATATATTTAAGGCAAAATGCTGACATGGCGCGTGCCATGTATTTGGGATCTAATTTTGTATAGAAATTTAAGATCTCTAGTATTTTTCATAACAAAATTGATTAGGGCCTTCTCCAGACACCATCACCACTGAAAGTAAAAGGCTCCTTGCCCAGGTTAAGATGAAATATCATGTTTGAAAATTTACTATCCCTCCCCAATGTTGGACATGCAATTGATGATGAGCGACTTAGAAGCAATACCTGATTCCCCAAACTTTGAACCCTAGTCCAATATTTTCGTAACCAATCAAACTGGTATATAAACCAATTGCGGGTACCATGAAGTACTAGTTCATCAGAAACTGCTAATAATAATTTCCCATCCGACTCAACCACGCAAAAGGCTGTGCTTTGGGTATGGTGTTCTAGTGTTATGGAGGCATAGTCCATGACCCAGTCTTGGAGTGCTATATTGAAGGTATTGATCGAAAGTGACAAAGAACCATCAATTATCTGTGGAATAACACAATAGAAAATTCCATCTAGGTAAGTAACTCCTTCAACAGAACCTTGATATCTAGTTTTATGAACACTCCATCTTCTATCTCGGAGCTTACATGCGTTTATGATGTGATCATCAGTATATCCATACCTTCTGGAAATGACGAAGATAACACAGTCGGCATAGATTGGAGGGGTCGTGAATGTTGCTAATACTACCTGAAAATCCAACTCCAAATCTAACCGGGGCAGTCGTATAACATCATTCCAAAAAGGATTGTAGAGATAGAATTGTTCTGTGGGTCGCTCATATTTTTTCAACAGCAACCAACCATATTTTGAAGCATAGAGTCTGGTATCGTCGAAGAGTATTCTCCCAACTGTGTATTTGTAAGTTTCACCTTGCAGGTCTACGAATTCTATGTGTTTACGATCGCGAATACATGTATAGCTCATCAGGTACGGCACAAGCAATGTGGAGCGTTGTGGAAGATGAACCCCATATATGATAACTCTCCAGGTCCTGCATACGGCAGCAAAACGAACAAGATCCCAATATGGGAGACGATCGGCGATTTCGCATAAGATATCGATTGGAAGGTCGGACCAAAAAGAATGTTCATTGCCTGTGTTCTGGATCAAGTTGTTATTATTATTGAAACATCCTTCTTCTTCTTCTTCTTCGACCAACAATTCTTCTTCTTCTTTAGAACTCGTCCTCAGCTCGAGGCAACAGGAGAAAATTCGAGGAGCAATAACAGCTTCCTTGGTATAGCTCGACATTTTTCAACACAAGCTCGATCCCATGCAGAAATCATCGTTGTCCCTCGATATCATTTTTGAAAACTCTAGCTCAAGCCGCAGCCATATCTATTTATATTAATTGCTGTGAACGGCTGTAAATCCTATTCCAAACCCTATTCGAATTCAACCAGGGTAAGGTTTTAATATTTTCGGAAAATACATTCTTTTGGAAAATAGCCATCTCATGATATAATCGTCACTTATCCTAGCCTTCTTCGGTATGGGTTTTGTTTCCTATTCTCTTAAGCAACTCCGGCTGCGTGTTTAAACCCAAAAGAATTCTTTTGGGTAAATAGCCAGGATATAGCAGCTGACTTTAGGAGAAATATATGCAGTTATCGAGACAATAAGTTGTTCATAAAAATGTAAATAGATCTCTATCCCAACATCAAAAAGGAAGAAAATAGTGCAATCTGTGGAAATTTCATGACATTAAACTAACAATGAACGTCAGCCGTCTTATCTATTCAGAATTGGAAGGGACACCATTCCATGGTATTCTGTATAAAGTAAAAAATCAAAATCAAAATCATATCCCCAAAGCATGGCAAATGGATAAGGAAAAGAAGTAATCTTAATATATTAATGTCACTAACTATAACATCTTCATTCAATATCCCAGAGACATGAAAACTGGTGCATTTGAGGTTAGGGACTAAGTGCCTATTTATATGCCCTACGGCTATATTCCTGGCATGCTCCGAAATAGTTCAAAGATAGGAAACTAAGCATTCATCAAAAAAATTGTACAAGAAACACTAACCAGAACACAGTGACTAATTATACCCTCCTCCAACCCTCCCCCTCCCCCACTTCCACCTTCCCAGAATACTCATCTTCACTGTAGCAAGTCAAATTCTTTAAAATTATATCAGATGCAGAAGTTAAACAGCGAATTAGAGACGCCAGTTGAGCAGAGTCCTAAGCAACAATAGAAAACTTCACCACAAAACTCTAACCGTTTCCAAACCTAGAAATGCTGAAACTCTCAATTGATCCCTCACTTTATCCCCCACTGATGAACTAACTACTAATATAACCACATACATGAATTTCATCACACTCAAAAACAACTTCTACTTGAAAATTCATTTTCAGCTTAAATTTCCTCAATTAACTACAAAACAGAAACCGAAAACCAAAACACGAAGCGATAACTTGGCCTTCACTTAGTTCTACCAATCATTTCAGACAATCAAACCCTAATCGAACCGCAAAATCAACAAGAAATTCAAAATGAGTTGAAACACTAATACTATTTGGAATTCGAAACGAAAAGGTGAATCAACAAAATATAGGAGAGAAGAGCTACTGAGAATTTAAAGCAGAAAATCGAAGATGCAGAGAAGGTGTTCAATGAAATTACCGAGAGAGTAGACACGAGAGAGAGAGAGAGAGAGAGAGAGAGAGAGAGAGAGAGAGAGAGAGAGAGAGAGAGAGAGAGAGAGAGATAGCAGCTCAAATTTGAGTATGGCAGCTCAAATTTGAAGAAGAAGATGTGGTTTTGGTGCCAGACAGTTCACTGAGCTTGAAAGCTTCGATGAAATAACTCATTTACATATTTGTGCACTCCATTAATAGATAACTAAATTTACGGCACACATAAGATGCACGCCTCTCATTAACTCTCACTTTCTCTTTCATACCTTTATGTTTTAATTAGATATAGGTTTTTATGTACATATTTGTACCTTTTGATCGATTAGATTGGTAATATATTCTATGTTTCTTTTTCATGCTTCGTATGTCTAGGTAGGTCAAATCTCTACTATACAACTTTAAATACCTACTATATAGATACAATTGAAGTAATAATGTTTAAATTTTTGTTCTAAAAATTTTCATCCTATAATGTAGGTATATAAGTATTCGATACCTACATATTGATTTCATAGGAATGCATTTAACCTTATTCATCGATGAATTTTAGATTTTGGAATTTGAATTTGAAATTTAAAATTGAGCCAAAATGTGATTTAATTAGTGAATTTAGAATTATTTACCTTATTTGGTTATAAGGGTAAAATAGACTATTAAAAAGAGTAAACGGATTGCAATCAACAAGAAAATATGCACGGACTACATCTAATTTTTATATAACAAAAAGGACTTGGATCGAAAAACCTCTAAACTATTCTGAATTCTCATGGAGAAAATAAATCAAATCCTACATTTCTTGTGGAGAAGTGCTCATCACTTTCTTCTTTCTGTTATCGACCGCCGGCGATTTGGTAGCGCGATTCCTTTGAAAACAGGCTTTGAACATGTGGATACAAGGTTGGCATTCTCTGATACCGGGGATCAGGGGCGGAGCCACATTGGGGCACGGTGGGTCCCGTGCCCCAGTGAGATTTTAAGTATATATATAATTTGGTTCAACATAGGAACAAAGTACTGCTGTGTCGCAATGGTTGGGGCACATACTTATGTAAGGGTGGTCCTTGGTTCGATTGCTGGTAGCAGCAATGTGCTAATCTTTTTCGACTTTTTTCTGTTTTTCTAACATTAATACTATTATCTCCTCTCAGCAATGTGCTAATATTTTTTTTATTTATTTCTTTTTTCTAACATTAATACTAGTATTTCTTCTCAGAAAAAAAAAAAACATTAATAATATTCTTTCATATAGTTTCAAAATTCAAAGATAATTATATTTCCATTATAAAAAATTGTCTAAAAATCTAAAAATTATAAGTTTTATTAATAAAATATGTAATTTAAAAAAACTATTGATCTTTTTAAGTACAAAAATAGATATTGATTTTTCCCTAACCTTATTATAATTATTATTTTTATTACAATTTTGATATATTTTAAGTTTAGGTTTTTTTTTTTTTGAAGTGTCCCAGTTGAGATTATTTTCTGGCTCCGCCACTGCCGGGGTTTAGTGCTCTAGACTTGTTTCGTTTCGCCTGCTTCACTGCCTCTATTGTTGTGATTTGTGTTATAGTCTTATATAGTCATAGGTTATATAGCACACCAAATATGATTGGAAAAAAGAAAAAAGAAAAAAAAATCGTACTCAACTATTGAAGTAACCGAACTGTGGTCTGCTGGCTACTCAATGCACAGTAGCCCGCCATGTCTAATCCTCCCAACTCATTCACCTTCTTCTTCACGCTCACACTCCTCCTCATCGCCAACCGGGCCCACCCACCAGAACAACCCGAACCCGACACTCCCGTCACCCGCTTCCAGAACTACCTCCGGATCAGTACGGCACACCCGAGCCCGGACTACTACGCCGCCGTCTCTTACCTCAAAGCCCAGGCGGAGTCCATCGGCCTCCACTCCCGCACCCTCCACTTCGCCCCCGACAAGCCCCTCCTCCTCCTCACCTGGCCGGGCTCCGACCCGACCCTCCCTTCCCTCCTCCTCAACTCCCACCTCGACTCCGTCCCCGCCGAGCCCTCCAAGTGGGCCCACCCGCCCTTCTCGGCCCACCGCACCCCCGAAGGCCACATCTTCGCCCGCGGCGCCCAGGACGACAAGTGCATCGCCATCCAGTACCTCGAGGCCATCCGCAACCTCAAAGCCGCAGGCTTCAACCCAATCCGCACCGTCCACGTGTCCTTCGTCCCCGAGGAGGAGATCGGCGGCCTCGACGGCGCCGCCAAGTTCGCCGTCTCCGACGAGTTCAAGGACCTGAAGGTCGGGTTTGTTTTGGACGAGGGTCAGGCCAACCCCGGCGACGAGATTCGGGTCTTTTACGCTGATCGGACGCCGTGGAACTTGATCGTCAAGGCGAAGGGGATGCCCGGCCATGGTTCTAGAATGTTCGACAATAGTGCCATGGAGAATCTGATGAAGAGCGTTGAGCTTATGGCGAGGTTCAGGGAGGCTCAGTTCGATGAGGTCAAGGCCGGGAATGCTGCTAATTCGGAGGTCATTTCGGTCAATCCGGTTTATTTCAAATCCGGGATTGTTTCCGGCGATGTGAGAGTCATGTGGTTCTTGTTGTGTTTGGTGTTTGAAATTTTTTTTTTTTCATCACAAAGACAAAGACAAAGGTGTTTGATATATTGTTGGTGTATTTAGGGATATGCGATGAATATGCAACCTTCTGAGGCTGAAGCAGGTTTTGACATAAGAATTCCACCTACTGTAGACCCGGAGCTTGTCAGAAAGAGGATTGCTGAGGAATGGGCGCCGGAAGCTAGAAACTTGACTTACAAGGTACATTTTGCTGTGTTTATTTCCACTGATACAGTTCATTGATGTTGTGTTGTTCATGGGTTTAGTGTTTTGGTCCATGAAGTACAATGTGAATCATACAAGAGTGAGCTTAGTTGAATATATATAGCTTTCTGCAGGGACCATAGACTTAAATGTTATCCCCCATGTGATCAAACAATTTTGCTGAAAGTACATATTTCTGTTGTTTTGCCAATTAGCTAGGATGAATCTGATTGTGAGATAAAACCTGATAACTAGGTCATAGATGCTAGCTGTTTCCGTCTCCTCAACTCGGTGTTTATACATGTGTAATTATGAATACTTAACATTTGCATCACAAGTTTTCTATATTTCATAGAAGTTAGAACTAAGTGGTGGTTGTTGAAGAGTCACTATTAGCAAGCTGGTTAATACCAGAATTTTGGGTACTTGACTTATGTGCCAAGGTACTGCTCGACTGCAATTCAAGAAAATTAGGTTGTCCAGATAAAATTCATTTTATGAGGCTTACCGTCTAGGATAAAAACTCTATCAAACTTGGCTGTTCAGAACTTTGTGATCTTTGAAAAGAAGCTGCAGTTGGGGTATTGCTTTACGTTATGCCATGTTCCTTTCTTTATTGTCTACATTCTTTTCCTGTGGTTAACTTTAAAGCATTTGTTAATTGTGAAATTCAAGTAATTCATACGTAGTCATCAATTAGTGATAGTGAACAGCTATGGCTCTGGTCTTTAACATGGGACCAAAGTTAGTCATCAAATTAGAAGAGGTAGTTAACTTTGGTTTAGGAGAACAACAAACGGCTTGGGGGGCTGGCCAGTTCAACTCCCGATTATTCATTCATTGTAATGCATACCAATAGAACTACTTTTCAGTGGCTTGTCTGAGCCCATTAGTTATGGATTTCAAAATGGCCATTTTGAGCAAGCACTTGTCTTTTTACCAAAATCTCCTGCCTTCCACGTGTCAGCTTCAAAGACAATATATGCAGTTCTCAGATTCTGGATATGTGATTTTAGGCCTTCTTATCAGATCTCTTAGGATACCAGATTTATATGCTCCACCAGACTCTTGAGTTTTAAGTTTGAATATCATCTTCATTTCCTCTGTTTTCTTTGCAATCAAACGGAGTATTAGTCAGAAAAGGCTCACGGACTTCTTTCCTTTACATGGCAGCTAATTGAGAAAGGACCCACTAGAGATTACACGGGTCGCCCTTTAATGACCCAAACCGATGATTCCAATCCATGGTGGTCTATTTTCAAGCAAGCTGTCGCAGCAGCTGGAGGGAAACTTGCAAAGCCTGAAATCTTGGCTTCAACCACTGACGCACGGTTCATGAGACAGCAAGGCATTCCTACTCTCGGTTTCTCCCCAATGACAAACACTCCAATCTTACTGCACGACCATAATGAGGTTTGATATGTTACGGTCCTTTTAACGTGCAGTTAGTCAGTTACCATCAAATTCTTTTCCTGACTCCAATATGTCTGTTTTGCAGTTCTTAAAAGATACCATATTCTTGAAAGGCATCAAAGTATATGAATCCATAATCAGTGCTTTGAGTTCCTTCGAGGGAGGATCACGTTAGATGCTATCAGTATTCAGTTTGGACATTCATTATTTGCTGAAATTCACATGGCGGCAATGATGCACCATTCTACTGGCCGTGTTGCACTGAAGTGACTCGGGCAGATTCAAAGGAGGTGAAGGTTTGGTCTAATATGTTTCAACAGTCTTACAAATTTTCGTAAATTGTCCCCATTAAGCTTTGTACATAATTAATAAATCTTCCACACTAGAAAAATCCAGGATTGGGGAGTAGTTGCGATGGACCTTTTGTTGTTGGTATTTGTCTAGTGACATTGCTGTACATTCCTTGTAATGATCATGCATATGATCAAATTTGAGGGATCAGAAATGAAGATACAAGACAGGGATGTAGTTTATAGTCATGTACTTGTTTCAAATTCAATGCAAATACCATAGGGTAATTTTGATTGGATCATGACTTGCGCTCCAGCCCCATTACTTGCAAATGTGTAGAACATGTCATTTACGCCTTGTTATCTCTTATGATATGAGAGAGCTAAAACAGATGGAATCAATCAACAAACAAATGAATGATTGATTGATTAAAGATTTCCACTAGTAGTTTTAGATAGGTCCTTTCGCGCCAAAGTGAAAAACTGAAAACATTGTGGTGGAAGAAACACATTCCAGGCATGTCTTGGAGTAAACAGCCCATGCTTTTTTATCAGGGACATGCAATTGTAAGCCCACCTTAAACAAGTATCAGCTTCCATAATAGTGAGCAAACTGCAATTCGATATTGCTTGTGCAACGTAACCCAATAAGCTTGAAGCAAACCTAATTATAGTATTTGCTCATTTCTCATCTATCTGCTTTAATTTTCGCTCTATTAGTATGTGTTTGTGAACTCTAAGGTTCCACTTGTGATAATTTCAAACATACATTCAGGTATTGTCAAGACTAAAGAGGGATACAAGGACTACAAGTTTGGTAGTGTGACTGTTTTGGCTGGAAATGGCCATTTTAAGCAAGCACTTGTCTTTCTCTTGGATCAGGTCAGAAGCGAACTCTTTCTGTATAATGTTCCCTGTTAACATTTGATTAGATCCACCAATTCCAACGCTCTAGCAATCTCTTTTTACCATGTTATGGGATAGAACCTCTTGTCCAAAATGTACGCTCTATATGGTAGAGGATACATGTAGCTCTGGTACGTGTGTACCCTCTGATACGTAGCTCTGATACCATGCAGTTAACCTGTGTTTATACCATGTTAGAACCTCTGGTCCAAAATATATCCTCTATATGTTAGCAATACATATATACTTAAAATAGAGTAACAATATTTATCAAGCTAACACTCTCCCCATGGGCATACAAAAGCATGCCTGTTAAGAAATTGAGAGAAGTAGAGTATAGGGAACTTATCACAAACGTGTTAAACAACCAATCACCCCAAAAGCTTGAGTTGTTATCATATATGGTAGGGCAATGAAGATTGAAGATAAGAAATGCAACACAATAGTTGTGGGATAACAAATACCTCGTGAAGGTTGTAACTAGGCTGCTAGCTGTGATGTTGTTCACTGTTCTGGTCAACAAGTTCCTCCCCCCCCCTCTCAAAACCAGGCATATATATTATGCCACCAAACATCAATTCACAGTGACGTGAGGCCATAGCAATGATATTGGATATGGTTCTTTTCCTTTTCTTGCTTGATACCATGAACTTTTTCCAGGAAGTTTCTACGAATACAAAAGAAGAGATTTGATTCTCATATCATATCATATCATATCATAGTATATAGACCTTACGCACCCACATGGATCTTGCCCCTTCATTATCCAACACACTCCCACCTTCGAAACCCTAAGTTGCTTCACTGCACTTTCGCCCATATCCTCGTAACTTCCTAATCGAAACCCAATCTCTTCCATTCGCTCTCTATCATTATAAATCTATATACCAAACCACGCTATATTAATTGGTTTTTTTGGGCACTCGGCCTCATGAAACCAAATCGGTCCCTACCTCCTCAGGGCTCGACCTGCATCCATTTAATCCGGACTTCATTATTCAATTAGATGTGTCCTTCTCACCTACTGATATCCAAGGTACGGAAGGACAAAGCTCATTGGTACGGTGCTTGCCAGTTAAGAGATACAGAATCAGTTCCGTGGATACTACTTTTAAATATAGGATAGACAAGACACTAGAGAAGTAGCAATGAATCTTCCTTGATGTGCATGATTGGACTTGAGTTGAATCTCTTAGTTGAGTCTGATAATATAATGTTTAGCTGAAAGTGCTTAAAGATTATTGGTTCCGTCTATTGTTTAATATGATAACAGAGTTTTAGTTTTGATTTAGATGTTGTGAGTTTGAAACCGGGATACTCTCTAGTTATCATGTAACTAACAAAGTGAGACCGCACGCAAGTGTAAGAAAGTATTACTTAACTTAACATACATTGTTGACATGCTTAAGATAGAATTTTTGGGTCTAATAGTTGCATAAACTTGCACTGCAAAGACTTGAAGCCTAAGATGTTGATTAGTTGTCTTTTGTGACTATTTGGTTTACCATATTGACCAGGGTGCTCTCAGTTTTTTTGGGCGTCAAAAATTTAAGTTCCAATAGCAATTTACTGATACTTCGTAACCCTAGAAAAAATTAACACCTTTAGGATGAAAAAATTGAATTGGAAAGTGATGTTTATTTGATTATCCCTGCATGCTTATTTTGAACTTTTGAAGTCACATCGTTGATGATGAATAATTGAATACAACTCACGTCCAGACCAACACCATTAATATTAGACGTTGGTTTCACATATAGCTAGGCAGCTTCCGAGTAAGAGAGGCCTTTTAGCGAGCATTAATTTGTTACTTCTGAAACACCCCATGTTGTGTTTTTGACGGAGAAAAACAATACTAATAATTTCTCAGTTCCCAAAACCACTTGTGGGACTTTGGAATGAATAACATGGTCAAATTATACTCTTAATGATAAACAAAGATCAGGCTGTGCCTGCTTCGGAGTCATAAAATATTTATATAAGACCTAGTTCTAGTTTTTGCATTCTCATCACCAGCTCATTTGGTCCTCTAAGAATAGAGGCATTCATAAAGTCAAAGAAATTTACCATTTGACATTCATATATGCATGTTAATTTACTATGTGATCAGGTGAAACCTAGTGGAGCAATTTATAGAAGGTCAAGCAAATTAGGTCATGGAATATACTAATGAAATTTCCTTATAGTTTCCATAAAACGAATAAGTCTAGTTTTGATTCCAGGATTTCTGACAAATTGAAAATAAAATAAAAAGGATTGGAGTGTGGCTTAGCATGTGAGAGTGGTCTTAAATAATTCTACATTATTTCATCACGAATCATACTGTCAGCCACCTGATAGAAAAGAAAAGAAAAAAAAAATATAATATATATATATATATATATATCATCGAGAAACATATATTCATTAATTTTGCGATTAATTCTATATAAATAAAACAATGCTGCTGTACTAGTTTAAGAAAGAAGAAGATGCCTTTGATGCTAACATGCATGATTATGTTTAAGTGTGTGAAAGACTCAAAAAAACTGGGGAAGGAAGGAGGGAGGAGGGAGACGGAATCGTACGGATTGACGACAGTATTCTTTTCACACACATGTATTATCATTGGGGATACCAATTCTCTGCTCAACATTCAATAAAGCTATGGGGTTATAGCCCCTCTGGTTCTCTCTTTTCTGTGTGTGTATATATTTTAATTGCTAATGTGCGTGATAATAATTCATGTTTGAATGAGGAAAATTCTTGAAGAAATTCGAGAATCCGGGGATTAAAATAGTAGTTCAGAAGAAATGAATGTGTGGTCAGAGATGATAAATTTGCAGGCAATAACTTTCTAGTGCTTCTGCAAATGAGAAAAGCAGCTGGATAAGTTGTAGCTAGTCTTTGATCACATGGACAGGTTGTGGGTATGGAAAAAGTTGTAAACCCTTGTTCACATAGCTTATATCTAGATACTGTTAGGGGTTAGGGTTAGTTACACATGGGTAGTTAACACCCTATGTCCCTAACTTATCATAACAATACTGCCCCCTGATTTTGACTTTGGATATTTGCTTCAATGCTCTAGAAGATCCTCTCTTAAAAATTATATGTTTTTTTTTTTTTTTGGCTATTAAAGTAATTTATTAAATAAAAAAATAGTACCTAAGGGGGGACATAAGACCAATACCCCTTAGAAGAAATAACAAAACAAAAAGACAACCAAAACATAAGCAAGATTAAGCAAAGTCGGTTAAATCACATATCAAGACACACTACAGGCATCTGATTGTGGGTAGGATAAGAGTCTCGTGAATTTCTTTAAAACTTCAATTTTTTATTTTGAGATTTTGGGAAAGACTTAAGAAGATCCTCATCTTCCAAAGTTGCTTCACCCTCATCAAACTAGGAAGACAGAGGATTTATTTAAGCCTGAGCATATGTATGATTACCAAGAGATTCTTCATTTCCAAATCACCCCAACAGAACTTAGCTTTATGAACATCAACTTTATATTTTGACCCTTTCATCGCATTTGGCGCTGGCGCAAGAACGGTTTGTAACATGCATGTGAATTTTTGAATGTGTGATACTGTGATGTAAGTTGGAAACATACCAAATGTTATTTGTACTATCCCTTAATAATTCCACCTTAATTATGACCTTCAGAATTGGTTTTGACCACCACTTTTGCGTGACACGAAAATGGTTTAGAACATGTGGTTAATGTCTGAGTCGTGGTTTAGATGATGTAAGTCTGTAACATCTTAAAGTTTTATTGAAAAAAAAAAAAAAAACATTACCTGTATACAATTATATCTTCATTGAACTTTTCCTATATTCCGACATTTTGACTTAATTTTGAAAAAGGTGCTGTGTAAATGATGCTAAACGTATGAATTTCTGTTTTGAATGTTTCATTTGCTCATAAGATACATATAGCATATCATTTTTTTAATGTATATTCAGTTCGAGATTGTCTATGCATGAGACTACGATATTTATCATACGCTCATTTTACATCTAATTGAATAAATCATAATTTAATTAAACTAAACTTATGACATTAGCAACAAAATTACTATATTTGTTTTGCACTTATTTACGTATAGTTGAACTAAGTTACAATATTGACAGCAATTTGTTCACAAATAAATAAAAATATTGCAGGTAGAGTAATTACCTATAATAGAATTAAAATTATATAAAAAAATGACTCTCAACGACCTTATCACAATGAAAACATATTTATTTTTATATCTGTAAATGTGTGTATTTCATACACGTAGGTACCACAAAAATTTTCAGTTCACATTACTATTTATCTCTACCTTAATATTAAGGTATTGACCCTCACTTCTATAGTCCTTAGTCCTTGGTCCTTACACTCAAAATGTGTAAAAAAGTACCTGCTTTATATTACTCTACAGTATACATTGACATTGCTACTACAACATGAAAAAGGTTTTTGCAAAAGGGCATTGTCGGTATAGTCGACCATGGCGGCAGCTATGCTAGAAATTAAGCTGTTAAAACAATCTCTGCATGTTACATCAGTTGGTCTCAGCCCTTTCAAAGTAGCTTTCTTAGTCTAAAGTGAAAAATAAAACTAGGGTCCAACCGTCCAACTTTGTTTCAAGAAAAGAGCGTGTTTCCTACATCATCACTCCATGCCATGCACCATGCAATGCATGCATGTTCGTCTTTCTGTGCTGGCATTTTGCTCCAAAGTGAAAAAAGACGAAGAGAATCCATCAGTCCCACGTCGAACTTAAGAAGCCAACAAAGTCAAGACACGCAGGCGTAAGCATCCCAAGATTTCCCATCACACAGTTGCGACTTTAGCATTATTCAATTTCAATTGCACTTGAACTTGTACGAAAGAGAGAGGGAGAGAGTGCCCACCACCCGTTTGATGATTTGCCTGAGAGCGAAAGAAGAAGAAGATGAGACGCGGTTTTAGAGCTGCGAGACAGACAATGTCCAGCTGTGAGTATATTTTGGCTTACTGTAGTAGAATGCGCGTTAATTTTGAGTTTTGTGTTTATGAAAATTAATATATAATCAATTTCTTTTGTTTTGGTTTGGTTTGGTTTGGTTTGTGAAAAAGCTTTATCAAGCTAAGCTAGCATGCATTACCCTGCAGATCCTGGAAGTTGCCTTATGTCTCTCTTAGTGATCTCTACTCCTATGAATTATTGTCGCATCAATTTCATAAGCAATAACATCACTGTTTTAACGAATATGATGGGCCAAAATAGATATGAAAAATGAGGCAAAGTTACCCATTTGTCCTCTTGGTTTCTTTTTTGGCAATTTTTTGGTTAATAATGTAGCATTGTGTTGGGTGTCAACTGGGGAGGGTTGGCTTCGGTGACTTGTTGTCTCAGTCAAAAACTCAGGAACATTAGTTAGTAATAATTTACTCTGATAACTTGCCGTGCTGACCTCTGATTGGAGCCATATAGATCCCATGTTGAAATATTCGGTTGACAGTCAAAAAGAATTACACTTTTGAGTCGATTGCTTGTTACTTTCAGTTATGCAACTGTCACCCAATTGAAAAGGTAATCCAAGTGTCTTCATACAGAATGTAGTTTTTTTCATACAGAATGTAGTTAAGCGATTGCAGTTTTAGATCGAAGAGGATTAGTAATTTGTTAGCTTAATATACATCATTAATCGATTGTTGAACAATATAAGATTTTGAAATTAATTAGCAGTTGTTTCATATATCATAGAAAATTTGCCGATTAATAATCAAGTATTTTAATTATGACTGTGATAGGACATGAAAGTAAATTTAAGGATATTCATCTTCTTATTTATATAAAATTGCCATCTATTTTTTATTTTATGCAAACTTTAAAATATCTGGCATGCACCCTATTTAATAGTCATTAAGTTACTTTCATAGCCATACTGTTTTTAATTGACTAGAGTACTAGAGAGATCTGCTGGCTAGCTGTGTTTAGCTCAACACCTCTATAAATAGCAACTCGTTCTCCATCACATTGAGTTCCCAATCTCATTCATTTCTTCACTTGCACACAAGAACTACCAGAAAAGTTACCTTCCTAGAGATCAAAGACACAACCAGTCACCACCCTTCAAGCCTTCAGCAATCAACACCACCCTTTGTTCATCAGAGCATACTGTCATCTCCTTCATTAGCTATGGTGAAGACAGAGCAGAGGATTCAGCTGGCTTCTGAGACCTCATTGAAACCATTAGTGCCTTCGTCGAAAACAACATCGAGGGACAAGAAGAAGAAGTACAAGGGTGTGAGGATGAGGAGCTGGGGCTCATGGGTTTCGGAGATTAGAGCCCCAAACCAGAAGACAAGAATATGGCTAGGCTCATACTCAACAGCGGAAGCAGCAGCCAGAGCCTATGATGCCGCTCTCCTGTGCCTCAAAGGCTCCTCAGCCAATCTCAACTTCCCAATCAGTGCCTCATCACAGTTTGTTCCTCATGAAAATACCATCATGTCCCCTAAGTCCATTCAGAGAGTAGCTGCAGCTGCTGCTAATAGCTTCAATCATGAAAATGCCACCACCATCACAGCCTCATCTCCACCATCACCGCCTCCTAATGATCTCTCTTCTTCATCTTCATCACTGGTATCATCCCCATCAATGTCATCATCCTCACCGTCGATTAATCTCGTCGACGATGACATGTCCTCGCTGATGGGCTCATTTGGGTCCTATACTCCTACTACTTATGATCATAATCCACAGGCGGACTATGATGTACCAATCTGCACCATGGAATCATGGAACAACTTTGATGATTTATTCACTGGTGCCTTGTTGGATCCACCTATGAATTATGACTTCTATGAAGAAAGCGATATTCGCTTGTGGAGCTTCTGCTGAGACAAATCATCAACACTTGGCGTGCAGATTGTAGCAGCACCATGATCATATTCTTTTAATCCAATTCATATTCATTCAATCATCTTCAGGAAATTGCTTGAAGATATTACTGACAGTGACCCAAATTCTTTTACATTCCATATGATAGGTACGGTAAAGAAATTTACATTGAGATGAAGAGACATCTTTTTGGACTCTATCTCATGTAAGTTTCTAGTATTATTGATATGTATTGTTAAATGCAAAAGTGTGTAATATTATGCAATGTTATTAATATATGGTCTTACATTGTAATTGAATAAGAGAAATGGGGAAATTTTTTCAACAACTTCATCTTACGTCCCATGTTATGTATGGCTATTGTCTCATGTGAAGAGTCTGAGACTCACTTATTGTGTATGGGGGAGGTGTCAGAGATGCCTATCTCACTTGGAACAGAGACCAGGAGGAACATGAGGAGGGTTGTGGAAACTTGAAACCATCTCTGAATTTGTTTTCATCTCAAGTAACAATTTTCCCCAGTTTTTAATTTTTCTTCATTGGGAAAATCAATTTAATGAAAGAGAGAACAACAGAGACTTGCATTAGACCCAATCAGGTTAAGGTTAGTAGGATTTACACCAGTTGCACCTGCAAGAGGTCTTGTAGTTTCCTTCTGTACCTCAGGCCTCATTTGGTACTAGAGACTAGTGAATTAAAAAGAAAGTCTCTTCCTATAATAGGTAAGCAAAAATCTGGAAAAGGGAAACCTATCTCATGTGAAGAAGGAAAAAAAAAAAAAAAAACCAAAAGGAACGAAACTGAAACCCTTCAACTCAATATCTGAATTGTAATAGAAAAAAAAAATAGGAAAAAAAAAAACCCTAATATCTGTATCTTATATGTTATTTTACAACATTCAATTAATCGTTTTATCAAATTATTTAACACCTTGGTCCATAGAAGACTCTTTCATGTTATATCTCAATGGAATAAGATGAACATTATTCATCAAAAATGATATATGCCTTTGCTTTTGTTTTCTGTGTCAAAACAAATGAAACGACATGTACTTTTTTACAGTAGAATCAATGAATTTGACAGTTTGGAACAAGCATTTGAATCTGGTCAAATGTTTGCAGAACTTGCTCAAGCCAAGAATGCACATGATCTGTCCTCAAAGGAGCAGTGGCTGAGAGCATGGCATGGGGTCCCATTCTCATTTGTTTCCCTTTCCCTTACAGTTTACACTGTATTTGGTCTTCCTCACCCATCTAATTCCATCTTCTCCATGGGCCATTCTCAGGAAACCGATGTGTTTTGGTTAAGAACCTCCTTTATTGAGAAATATGGGCAGTTTGGGCCCTCAGAAGAGCCGACATAGGATTACCCTTCAAGGTACTCAATTTTATTAATTTTTGAGCACATGACCCAGTGATGACACCCCTAAATGACAATTCTCTAAATTACTACAACTGAAGACACAGCATGTGAACTCAGCTCAAAGGGTTCAATTAATCCCAAATTTCCATGTTCCTATAATCTATATTATTGCCTAAATTTTGTTGATATTACTAAGGTTTAATGTTTGGTGAGCAAGTTTTGTTGTATTTGGTATTGTATCCCTTTGGAACTATGCTAATGGGTTATTATAATGATTCATCATGGTTTGGAATTCAAAGACAAGGACTATTGGAATAACATTATAATGGGGATTTTGGTGGGATTGATTTGTTTGATTATATGTGGGTTCTATTGTTTGGTTTTCAAAGAAAAATGGGAATTCTTTTTTGGTTTGCTGATTGGCTTTAACAACTCTGATATAATGGTATTGAGTTGAGATGATGCACTGATTCTCAATACATATGTAGATCACTCAGATGCATGTTGAGTTGATCAGATATTCAGATCCAACACTGGCCATGAGCTCAATGATTTAGGTTTGGCTTCATTAGGACAAAATTAAGGCAGATTGATGATTGTTGCAACAATCTCTTATTATAATGAGATGAATTAAGCTTATACATGTACTTATATTTTAAATTTAGATTTGGGTCTCAGTTATTTTGAGTGCTTGATTCTCCTTTCTATGTTTGGATATTCACTATCTAAGATAATTTTAGAGTGACTACATGAATAAGACGAGAATTTTTGACGCACGACGATAATGCGATTCAAAGGAAATACAAAACCGGGTTCAAGCCAATTTCGAAAATGAGGTTGCTCGATAAACTGGGCTGCAAATTGAATTGGTGATGGGCCTCGTGGTTTTATTGTTCTTCTGTACAGAAGCCCAACTGAGCTGCAGTATATAAAATCTGGGGAGAAACTGTCAGCCTCCATCAACTTCATATATACTTTCATAGATTGAAAGGACAGTATGTCAACCATGCTCACATGGCTGACGAGTGACGACTAGCTTTGGATAACACAGCTCATTAACGCGTTAATAATCCCTACTAATGACTCCAGCTCATAATTATTGAACTTAACTAAAGTCCTAAACACCCATTAATAAAAATTGACTTCTAGCTAGCTGCAAACGTACAACCTTAGAGGCCTCAAGTTACCCTAATAAATTTGACATAAGTATTATAGGCTGTAATCGAGATTAAGTTCTGACTTAGGGGAATTCAAACCTTTTTCATGATCGATCAGCTTCAACTAACTAGGAAGACTCTTTCGTTTATAGTATTCATGGAGTGCCTTTGAAGTGATTACATACAGCTTGTCAAGGAAAATAGGAAAATCTATATATGAAGACTTGAGCGGTTTGACGACTCAAAAGATCAGTGTTTGACCATGGCATGGCATGCTCCAGCTTAATTGCATTGTATGATTTGCAGCTAGCTCCTTTTCCTACTCCATCTTCATTCCTGTTAAATTTCCAAAAGTTGACCTGAAGCGTGTTTATCCGTTGATGTTCAGGCAATCTGTTTGATAAAATCTAAACTAAACTCATAGCTAGATTAAGACATATAAATGTTTAACAAGTCAGCCTAATTCCTAATTAACCAGACAAGATGTTTGACCAGCCAAACATCAGTGCCATCTTACATGTATAAATGCACACAAGCTCAATCTTAAAGCTAGCGTAATCACGAATCGAGGAACTCATTAAATATCAAATATTCCATCAACTTCTCGTTCACACAACACCTGCTTTCATGCAGACTGATGAAGTTGGTGGAGCTTGTGTATAAGATTTTACAATGCATGCAAGTAGCTAGGTTCCTAATGTTACTAATGCTAGCATTTTGAATTCGGGTTATTTAGGTTGGACTTGATCAATGGAAATTATATAAGTTATCTATTGCTTAATTGCATGGAAGGTGATGCACTGATGCCATCAAGCCAAATCTAGTATAAAAGGATCACCCTATGCTAGAAACTATACAAGTACATCCAATAGCCATCTTCTTTAGTGATTCACCAAAAAAAAAAAACTATCTTCTTTAGTGAAAGGAAGTACTACACTAGTTTGGCTCTCAATTAAGATTCTGAAAATGAAAACCAATAACATCAATTTGATCTTATTGGTCTGTATAGTTGTTTGCATTAATCTAGGGGGTTGCTTAGGTGGTAGCCTGAGGAAAGGTTTCTACAAACAAACATGTCCTCTAGCAGAGCAGATTGTCAAGAACGCCACGTGGAACCACGTCTCCGCCAATCCCAACTTGCCAGCAAAGTTGCTGAGGATGCATTTCCATGACTGTTTTGTAAGGGTATGCCATCTAAATACTAATAATTGAACTTGCATGAATGTTGTTATGAAATAATACGTCTGGTATATATATATATATATATATATATATATATATATATATATGTTATATGATCAAATTGTTGAGTTGAATAGTTGATTCTGTCTAGAATTAGAATGGTTTTTCGGTCCCTTTTTGCAGGGATGCGAGGCCTCGGTTTTGTTGAGCTCTTCAGCAAATAACACTGCAGAGAGGGATTCGTTCCCAAACTCTTCTTTGGAGGGTTTTGATGTTATTGATGATATAAAAGAACAGTTAGAGAAGGCATGCCCAGGAGTTGTATCTTGTGCTGATATTCTTGCGTTGGCGACTAGGGATTCTATGTCATTCCAAGTAGGTGCATTGAACAAGTGCAGTACTAGCTAGCAGCTAGGCGCGCTCAGTAATAACTAATTTCAGTGATAAAGCTTGTCCCTCTATATATTTCTCGACTCTAATTACTCTAATTATGTGTCATACATAATATTCAGTTCAAGAAATCACTATGGGATGTTCTTACCGGTAGACGAGATGGCACTGTTTCAATAGCAAATGAGGTCTTACGTAACCTTCCAGCTCCTTTCTTCAACTTCACTCAACTCAAACAAAGTTTTGCAAATAGAGGTCTCACTGTGCAAGATCTTGTGGTACTGTCAGGTAATTAATATATACAAATAGCTAGATCCAGCCCATATGTTTTGTTTGATTTTTAACTCGGATTGAACTTATGTATAAATATGTAGTATTGATTCACAGTATGACAACATAAAATGTCGATATCTGTAAGTATAAATTACATATAACACGTACAAATATGTTACAAATGTAGGTGGACACAGCATTGGCGTTGGGCATTGCAATTTATTCAGCAACCGGCTCTACAACTTCACCGGAAAAGGAGATCAAGACCCGTCTTTGGACTCCACATATGCTGCCTTGTTGAAGACCCAATGCCAAGGCCCTCGTGACACAACCACTGCTGTAGAACTAGACCCTGGAAGCTTTCAAAAGTTTGACAATCACTACTACACAAACCTTAAGCAGAATAAGGGTCTCTTCCAATCCGACGCTGCTCTTCTAACAAACAAAGTCTCAAGCAATGCTGTTCAGAAATTGCTCAAGGCAAATGATTTCTTCACGGAGTTCGGTCAGTCTATGAAGAGGATGGGAGCAATTGGGGTCCTTACGGGCACATCTGGGCAGATTAGGAAGCAGTGTGGGGTTGTAAATTCAAACTAATATTTAATAGTATTGTTGGGGAGTGTTCTTTTAATTAATCATTGGTTTATAGTAATTAGTAGTCTGCCTGCTCTTCATAGGGAAACCTATACAGATCTGTGATTAATTTGTCAGTAACTATGTGAACGATTGAAACTAATGAATAAAATTGTATTCAGTTTTAAGAAAACATCTTCTAGTCAGAAACTTTGTTGGGTTTGATTTTTTTTTTTTTGGACGTGTTGTTCGGTTTGATTGGTATTCATGAGTGGCGTACAAAATTGTCCCTAGCCATCTTCCTCTGTTCCGATCCTTAGAATGAGCCACGTATATGCTTGTCAAGAAAATTTTCACAACACACCCCTACATTTACAAAGTGGTTTTATAACTGTTATTGTAACAGATCCATTTTTTAAGGTTATCCATGCAAAATAAAGGTTTACTGTTGCAACTGAGTCCAAAAAATGACGTATTGAAATCCTCACTTGGTTTTTCTGATAGTATGTTTGAAGGTATGTTTCTCTCTCGTTCCCCTTACTCTTGTTTTGTAAGACAGTTTGTTGGAACGAGGTTCCAATGAGATTGTTGTTGTAATCATTGTGGATTTGTGGTTTCATATCCCCACAGTACGTGGGTACGTTGGTTCCCAGATCGTGGATGGTTATCACGTTTTCTCTTTCTTACTACGGTTCTCTCTTTCTCTAATTTTGTTCAGGCTCTTAATCTTGTTTTCTCACAATCCGGAAGATGCCGGAATTCGTGCCGATAACACAACCCTGCGGATGACGATGTGGTGTTAGCTCAGTGGTTAGAGCACCCACTACCTATGTACGAAGTCATGGCTTCGAGTCACCATGGGAGTAGGAGTGGAATCCTTTGATCCTCTTCTAATGAAGAAAAAAAAACACAACCCTGCAGAAGGAGAACAAGTTTCTTCTGGTGACCAAGGTTCTTACTAATGAAGTTTTTAGAAGGGATGATTTCATGCGCCAAATGACCAGATTATGGAAGTTTGCTAAAGGGTTGGTAGCAGGGACGTAGCCAGGATCTAGATTTTGGGTGGGCTAATTTAAGGCTTGCTTACAATTTTTTTTTTCTTTGTCGATAATAATTTGATAGATTTTGACACTAAGTTTTAAAAGAAAAATTAATGAAGAATATTGTAAGTAAAAAAAAAAAAGAACAAAATGTGGAAAAAGTAAAGAAAAACAGACAAGATTTTTCTTTCGGAGAAGAATTTAAAAAAAAATACTAATAGGAAAAATTGATAGAAAAGTTGTAACAAAAGAAGGGGAAAGAAAAAGAAAAAGGGAGGAGAAATGGGGAAAGAGACAAAAATAAAAAAGAACATGAACTAAAGGGAAGAAAATGATGCAAAAAAGGAAGAAATATATTGGTTAATAGCAAAGAGAACTGTCCTGGGACTCGAACCTAGGTCTGCACTCTTAGAAAGAGTTAAAAGCCTTGCCATTTTGCCAACTGGACCAAGGTCCAACCTGCTGAACAACCAGCATCCTTATGCTATGTAAAATATTAGAACAATTTTGGGTTGGGCTGTAGCCCAACTAGCCCACAACGTGGCTACGTCCCTGGTTGGTAGTGAAGGCGGTTGACAACAATCTCTTCCTCTTTTGCTTTACCTTAATGAGTGATATGCAACGAGTTCTTGATGGGGAACCATAGTCATACAATAATATCTTAATACTGATGGCACTGGTAACTAGGGCTGTCAATTCCGACACGACCCGATAACACGACTCGAAACCCACACGAAATAAAGCGGGTTGAACCCGCATGATTAAAAAGCGAGTCTGCCGTGGGTCAACCCGTCATGACCCATTTAATAAATGGGTCGGCCACGGGTCAACCCGCCAACACGAAGTGAACCCGTATAACCCGATTATGCTATACTTCTTCTTGAAATTTTAGACGTTGGGAATATTTGATCATAAGATTAGACAATTTGAAATATTTTTCTTTATAATTATTGGATTTAATTATTTATGAATTATATATAATTATTTATATTATTCGTCTTGTGGAGTTTTTAGTGAATTTAATCAATTTATGCATTTTTTTAGTTAAATGGGTCGCATTGTTAACCTTTACATGAGTCATTTTGTCTAACACGATACGACCTATTTATTAAATGGGTTAAGCGGGTTGGAAACAGGTAACCCGTTTAATAAATAGGTTGGGTTTGAGTTTATATTTTTTACACGATTATTAAATGTGTTGGGTTTGGGTTTGTATATTGCGACACGATAAATATCTTGACCCGACACGAACTCAACCCGACACGACCCATTGACAGCCTTACTGGTAACGGCAGCATCCTGATATGCAATTCACTTGACTCAAGTTAATTTATGCGTTCATGTTCATAAACTTCCTTGGCTAAGTATGACTGAGTCCATGGCGAAACGTATTAGGGACACTCTCGGTCAGTTCATTGATGTTGATCGTGATAATGATTTTGACTGTATTGGGAGCACTCTTCATATCCGAGTTCGTCTGGATTTTAATCAGGCTCTATTCCAAATGATTATTGTGCCTCAAGAAGACATTGGAGATTTAGAGGTGGAGTTGTCATATGAACTTTTACCCGAATTCTGCTATTTATGTGGTGTCCTCTTTCATACAACTGGTGTTGTCCAAAGAGTAAAGAACATCCAAATAATCCGTTGGAATTTCCATACAGTTCTTCGCTGCGTAATACTTCAAGAATGCTTCCAAGGTATCGCTCTGTCCATTCTCCATCGCCTTATATTGGTTTGGTGGTTAATCATGGTGGAGATGTTGTCGGCAATGGCCTTGTGGTCACTGGAACAGAGGCAGTGGTGGTTTACAACGAGCGGTTACCAAGAGTTGATGGCGGTTACAATCATAGTTTACACAGTGGTCTTGGTTCCTTTATTCAGTCCCCTTGTATTTCTGCTTTGGGTTCCAATTTAGCCACTCAGGCGCACTCCATTTTAGGCCCTTATGAACAGTCACGTGGTTTTTCTACACCACTTGCACAAACAGTTGGCACTTTGCCATTGCATCAGTTGCATTCTATGGATGCTCTTCTCCCCAAGTCAGTTGAGGAGTCTTCTTCTTATCCTTTGCAGATTATTGCTCCCACTATTTCGGATCATTTTCATCTCAATTCGGGTTTGGTGGAAGTACCAATTGTCTCTCAAAGTCTTTCTTTTCCTTATGGTCGTGTTACTTTAAAGAAAGCTGCTCGCTCAAAGGCTTTGAAATCAAAATTCTCGAAAGAATATCCCACTATTTCTGATGACCATCTTCTAACTTCTCTGAAGACAAATACATCTTGCTCTCCCTTGCGTGCCTCTTCACCTGAAGTTTGGTGGGGTTTCTCCAGGATGTTGGTGATTGCAATTCCTCAGATTTGGCTCCCTCCAGGAACCCCAAGAATAAACTCAAAGTAGTTCCACTTCACGTGCTATTTCCAAGGGGAAGGCGCCTTTGAGTTCAACTCGGTTAACCCATTCCAAAACATGAATGCATTGTCCGGGACTGCTCTAGGATTGGATCGTCCATGGAGCGAATATTTGTGCTCTCACAGTTGCTGGGCTCATGCATTGATCCAATATTGCTTTCCTTTTTGGAAACAATTAAAAAAGATTACAAGTTATGTTTCTTATGCTTGTTGGACTTATCCTGCTCATTGTGTTCTTGTTAGTGGGGGTTGCTGTTGTTTTTTTTTTTGTGAAAGCCGGTGATGAACTGATTCTATGGGCCATCCCTTTTCTGCCAATTCAAGATTGCATCACATACTTGTGTTTTGTTTCATCATTTTCTTCTTGTTGTTTTGGGAGTGGTTGTCTATATGGCAAAATTAAAGAGGAACAAATTGGAAGATATTAGTAAATGGGTTTGTTAACTGTGGACCTTCCTCAAATTATGACGAAGCCAGCCTTTGGAGTGAGTACATGGAAGTCTTCCCCTAGTGTTGTTGCTACTCTACTGTCGTTACTATAATGTTGTCATTGCTATCTTCTCAATTACGTTGTTTTGGTAGCAAGTGATGTAATAGAAGACGCGAAGACTTTTTTTCATTTCTTTCTTACAGTTATTTGTACATACGCCCTAGAAATTGTATTCAGGGAGCGCATGTTTTAGTTAGGTAGCGCTTTTGTTTCCTGCTTTTCCACATGGGGTAATGGGTAGACCTCATTGGCTATCCGATGTACTAATACCTGTTGTACTTATCTAAATTGCTTAATTATATGCAATTCGATCCTTCTTCTAAAAAAAAAAAATGCAAAATAAAGGGTATATCTTATATCTTATATCTTATATATAATTAAGCCAATTCTTGAGGGAATAGTTAAAATTTTGAACTACCGTATATGCCCTCACATAATATAGATATTAATAAATAAATTATTTCTATATGAGGATAATATAGTCAATTGACTACATCATATTTTAAAAAATTGCAATACCTCCCATGAAAAAAGGAAAAACTTCCTCAAAACCATGAGAGAAACTGCTGTAACTTTTCTTAATTTTAAAAAATAAAAATAAAAGTCAATTGACATGTGCTCCATGTTAAGGGGCTAGTCGTTATAATTATTGCTCATATATAAATTGGTGGAAAAGTTTACACAATTGGACTGAAATGAACATAAATGCCATTAAAATTTAAAATTCTATGACTTTTTTTTTTTGGGGAGAGAAATAGTAAGATCTTTATTAAATAAAACTCAATAAAAAAATTACATTACAATCATTCAACAAAGTCTCACTAATGAAATCAGGAGGGATATTCTCCCATGAACGAGAAATCCTAGAGATTGAAGCTAACATAGCTAAATTATGAGCTACATCATTGGTTTGACGATAAGCGTAATGAAACATAGAACAAATAATCATAACGAGTCTCACAAATTTTTTGACAACATTAACCAAATAAAAGGGTACTGGGCATTTTTTGTTTTGCAATAAAAAGATATTTTTCTTTTCCTTTTGAATATGCCAGATTCCTTTTTTGATATTCTACTTCAAGACTTTAGGAATCCTAAATTGATTTTTATTGTTACAATTCGGTTTCCACCTTTTCGACGGAATATATATTCAGCTATTTGAGTTTTACCAACGAATTACTTATTGGCAGTGTGTGTAAGGGTCCTAGGGACGAATTTCAAAATTTCCTATAGTGGGCTTATTGTATAGTCTAGAGAAGCTAATCGGGCCTAAACCCGACAAACCATAACACGATTAATCGTGACAACCCGATTCGGAGGGGAGCTACACATTTAGCTTCCCTGCCTCTGCGTCTCACCGCCGTCCTCCATAACCCTTTCACTATTTGCCTTCCGCTCTGCAAAACCAAACATGGGTCTTTCCAAGGAACACTTGCTCGCCCGCTTAAAGGTCTTACCTTTACCTCAATCTCTCTCCCTTCATCTGTGTTTCATTCAGTGTCTTTCTGTTTATATCGGACTGAGCTATTATAAATTTGATCTGGGAATTCTTTGTTTGTGCTAGAATTTCACTAGTTTGAGCTCAATTAGAAGACTCAATGTCCTTGATGCTCGGTCTTTTGATAACTATAATTTAAATGATGATAAACGAATCCATAGCTTGCAAGACTGTGTATTTTAACTTTTTGTTGTGGAGAATGTAGAATTTTCAACAGATGCATCTGTGTAGTTTCCCAGAACTAACCTATACTTCTGGTTTTATCAGGAGCTTCAGATTGATTTTTCCCAGTATGATCATCCTGTTGTTTTAACAGTTGAGGCTCAGGTAAAGACATTGTTTTTTTTTTTTTTTTTTTTATAATTTTTTTTACAATTTGATTGATATGTTTTGATAATCTGAGGCAAGAATATAATTTTTTCGATCAGGCAAAATATGTTGGACATCTGGGAGGTGGACTCAGTAAAAATTTGTTCTTGAAGGTATGGCATTCCGACTTTTTGTTAAACAGCATTCGCATTGCATAGTAGTTCATTTCGCAGTTTCTCTTTTCCTACATTGTGCACACAGTGGCTTAGTACCTCCTGTTTTTTTTTATAAATGCAGGATAAGAAGAGTAGGTTCTATATTGTTTCCGCTTTGGCAGATACTAAAGTAGATCTGAAAGGTATGCAAGTCTTCCTAATTTGAATCATTCTTTAATAACGTGTAGTTTTTTAAATCCATCTGTCATAGAATTGCTTAAAATGATAATTTACCAATGAGAAGATTTTGTTACGAAAATAAGAACACGAGATTTTGGCCAAAAACCGTGTGCTATAGTCCGGAAATCATGGTTTTGGACAATTTTTTTTTTTTTTGGGAGAAAGTTCTGAAGTCAGTTTCTGCATGGGCATGGATGTTAATGATCTTTATTTGTTACTTGAAATCTGAGCAGTTCTATCCGTAAGGCTTGGTTTGGGAAAAGGTGGCTTGAGAATGGCTCCTGAAGAATCACTGGGAGAAATACTTCAGGTTGGCATATGCTAATATTCACTTTGCTGTTTAACTGTCAATTCAAACAATCCGAGAAGGGTATTCAAGTATATTTTTTCAATAAACAAAAGAAATTATGCTTTGAAAATTGTCATAAGTACATTATGTATCTATGTGTGCATCTTTGTAATTTTCTTTCTGATGCTGTATCTTGCATTTTATTTGCCAGGTCCCATTGGGTTGTGTTACTCCTTTATCACTGGTGAACGAATCTGCATGGTATTTGTCTTTCATTTTCATTAAGATATTCAAACAACTTGTTTCTCTTCATGATTCTCCATCCATGCGTTGTTACTTTTGGCTGTGAACTTAAAGTAATGCATCTTTTCTCTTGCAACCTTTATGTATTACCATGTGATTGATGCCACTTTCCCTACGTGACAATCCAATATACATTCAACCACTTAACCGATTAAAATTCATAACTTTGACATGGTTTTGATTTTATACTTGATCTAAGTGGTGAAACAACTATCTTTCTAGTTGAGTTCATGATAATGATGCTGGGCATGATATAGTTTAGAATTCTCTTATGGTTTGTTGTTTGTCTCTTTCTTGTAGCAATGTCTCTCTGCTGTTGGATCAAAAATTTAAAAGTCAGGAGTTTTGCTTCTTCCACCCATTATCGAATGACATGTCAATCTGTAAGTAATATGGGTTTCGATGAATGGAAATGATGTGTTCAAGAGTCCTATAATCTATGTTCTGTGTATACATAAAATCTGTTGAAATTTTATAGTTTTGGTTATCGTTCTGTAGCCTTGACAACAAAATAGTGTTTATTGCTGGTAATTACGGAACCTCTACTTCTAGGCAAGGAACACTAATTTTAATTGCCTGAACTTTAAAGTCTTTTGTGATGTCACTATGCCTTAACATGATCCTTTATTATTTCTGTTCATTTGTGAAAGAAAATTGCATTGTCAATAATTTTGCAACTTCTGGTATCATTAGTTCGAACTTCCACATCTTATCTTACAAAATGTTATTTGTCAGGCCACTGCAATTATGAATTCTTGATGTTATTTTACTTTGATAAGTTTAATGCTGATCCATTATATATATTTCTGTTCCCAGCACTAACCACCAATGGTCTCGACAAGTTTCTTAAGTCAATTAAGAGAGACCCCTCATATGTTGACTTGGAGGTAATTAGAATACAGTTTTCAGTATTCAGTAATGAATATTACATCGTTCCATCTAACATAATTGTTCTGTTGCAGGCTAACCCATCGGTTGGGAAGGACCAACCTCCTGATCTTGCATCTCTTGTTCCATCTAGTTCCGTAGTATTGGCAGATCCCCCGGAAACAGCAGCTTCCTCAAAAGATTGCACAGAAAATACAGTTTCTGTGGGTAACAAGTCCACAAAAAGTACAGGTACTATCATGTGTAGATGAGATTCATTGTTGATATATAGAACAAGTGTCGACAAGCAAAATCAATTCTCCATAGCAGCAGTGGCACAGTCTTAGGTTCAGATTTTATGTAAGCGAAAAAAGAAAAGAGCGCCAAATTCTTTTTGAGAGGTCAAAGTTTACTATGTAAACAGAATTAGAAGCACTGGCAGAGTCTTAGGTTCAGATTTTATGTAAGCGAAAAAAGAAAAGAGCGCCAAATTCTTTTTGAGAGGTCAAAGTTTACTATGTAAACAGAATTAGAAGTATATTAAGATGCTCTTTTATGTCCATATAAGTCAAGAGATTTAATTGAATCGAACTCAACTTGTTATAGTAATTTGCTGCATTTCTTTACTTTTCAGCTAGAATTATTCTGTGAGCCTTTGGTCTAGAGATTTCTATCTCGATATCTGTTCCATTTTATTGACTTGTGTGTTGTTTTTCTAGTATATTTAACTACTGATAAGAACTTTACTATTTGATGTCTCGATACTCGTATAAGTATAGTTTTGATTTTATTCTACTTCCTTTGTGATAAAATTAGACTCCCAAAGAAGGGAGTGTGGGTGTGTAATGAAAGACTTCCGTGTATTGTTATTGATGTTAACCAGTCAAGTTCTTTCATGATGCAGTGAGCACTTCTAAGCCATCCATTAATGCTAAAAAAGCCCAGGATAAACCAGCCAACATAACAGATGTTGGAAAAATGGTTGATGACTTACTGGATTCAACATCTTTGCTAGTGCTGAAAGAGGTTAGAAGAATACTATGCTTTTCTCCATTTTCAACTTTAGCAGTTTTGCATGATGTGCTCACCAGAATCAAGTCATACAGATTACGGAGGAGAATATTAAGGAACATGGAGAAGAGCTTGGAGAATTGTTATCAAAGAAAATTAAAAATCAATTAGCTGCAGAATTGCACAACACAATTGTAAGTATTTTGCTTTGATGGTGGAATTCTTTATTTTGAGTAATTTATTATTTATATTTAATATAGTATCTGTCATAGCAGCTTTGTAGTGCACATTATTAGTGTACGACTGTTGAGAAGATTTTAAACGATTGTTAGTATTCAGACATGTTGTCATTTTTATTGCAGATGATATTCAAAAACACTGCATACACAGAAGGATTCCACGCTGGGATGCACTGTCATCCAAAGCGTTCTTAGTTCTTACTGATGTCTTCTTTCATTCCTATCTCCCTGAAGACGTAGTGCAGAAGCAAACAATCCTTTGCCTTCCGATTGCCAATCCATTTATTGTTATATCCTAACTAAAAGTGTTTTCTGACATTGATAGGGTAGATATAAACTTCTCCAGTGCGTCATTTAAGAAACCTTTTAATACTTTTGTTCTTTATGATGGATTAACTGTTCTAAAACATGAATGTATGTATACATATATATTGCTTATGTACATCTAATCATGTCTGTAATCAAGTCATTTACAATATTAGGGTATTAATTACACATTGGCTGGCTTCTGTTATCAAATATTGATTGGAGTAGAATTTTAGCTGCGATTTGATTTATGCGCCAGCTTTTGCTCCTGGAGAAAAGGGTATTATTGGTTATCTAACTGCTCTGATGCAAAACTCTAGTTTAGAACTACAAAACTAGCATGGATACGTAATTTACCTGATTATTGTTGAAGTGATCAATTTCGTGTAACATGATGATGGGGAATGTACCGAACGGTACTGAAGCAACATGTGAGGGCTAAAGAATAGAGCAAGAATGCCACCATGGGTTGGCTACAAGAAAACATATATTTTCAACTTTAGTATCAAAATTGAATCAATGCAAAACTATAATTGAGATTGCGCAAGACTTAACGACCCTTCCACTTCAGCTCATTTCCTGTATAACGATTTCTAGAATCTCACGTTTGTGATCTTTACTAGTAAGATCTTTGCCAACACGCCGGCAAAAGTGTAAATCAAAAACAAAATTATGATATCGCCGACTACCTTTTTTGGCCGGCAATTTTGCTTTATAAAGCAAACATTTACGGAAAAATTGTTTTTCAGCCAAGAATAAAGTTCAACACATATTCTGACAGAATTTCCAACTCTCAACTCAGATTGTCTACTTTTCTATTGTTTTCTTGCAAGACAAGTTTCCTTTGTATCTCTACCAAACACCTTCACTCACAAGAAACGATAAGAAGTTAAAAGAACTCATTCATCAAATTAGAGGCACAACACTACAATAATTTGAACAACACACATAATATAATCCACACTTTGATTTCACTGAGTCTTTATTACCTAAACTGAATCAAGTAATTGAAATCAACACTAACCAACTCTCGAAGTGTCACCATGATCATCATCATTTCCGCCCTGAACCGGAATCCGGCGATATCTCCTCCGAAACGGCCACAAAGACCCGAGCCGACTCCACCTCATGCCCCGCCGCCCCCTCCTCCCTCCACCGCTGTTCGAACCCTCCGACTCCTCGTCAGTCGAAATCGGAATCTCAACCCGGCAAACCGGGCAAGAATTGTGAAGCCTCAGCCACGGCACAATGCATTCATCGTGGTATATATGCTTGCATGGCAGCTCTCTCGCCTCTCCCCCCACCTTAAACTCCTCCATGCAAATAGGACAATTCGGGTCGTTGCTCAAATGGGCCTCGCTAATCCTAACGGTTGGGATTGAGTTGATTGCCGGTTCGGGTAAGGGAGGCGGTCCGGGTCGGTCGTTTTGGGTCAGCTCCTCAATGAGCCCCTGGAGCCCCGGCCCGAACAAGTAGTTTCCCGGATCCACTCCACGTGGTACCGGAAAAGCCGGGTTTTGATTATCTCTTGATCTGCGAAAGGGTTGAATCGGATCGTCGTCGATGGGTCGTACTATGATCCACGTCCCGGGTCGGTTTCGGGTACCTAGTTCCGGGTGGGTCGGGTCCCCGCGCTCTATGTCATCATCGAAGCTACGGTTTCTTCTACGCCTGCTTGGGCGGGAACGTCGGGTTTCGGGTTCCGATTGGAGTGCTCCTCTATCGAAAAGGCGGATGGACGGGTCCAGCATGAGGGAAAGCGCTTCTAGCAAAAGCGCTTCTGAGGTGGATTCGAAGTCGGTGAAGTCGATGAAGCGTCGACTGGGCCTGAATGTGGTGTCCATTTCGACGAGGAACTGCCCGAAACAGCGCGGGCAGACGACTGGGTCAGGAGTGGAGGAGATCCTGACCTGCCTTTGGCATTGGTAGCACCAGTAGACCTGGTAGATTGGCCTAGCCTCAGAGTTGTTTTCATGACGAGGAGGACTCAGAGACATGTTTGGAGCTCCTGAAAATGGAAATTTAACTAGCTAGTTTCCGTTTTGGGTTATACGGACTATTGATATGTATGCATATGAGGAATGGAGATGAAAACAAGAATGGCTTTTGGGGTACACAAAGTAACCCTGCTATCTTTCTTTCTTGCCTGCTTTATTTCTCGGCCATGATCTTCAAGAACAATATTAATTATTGCTTTGGGGGGTTTTGAGTGTTTCGTTGGAGCGAAGAAAAGGATGAGTGAGCTAGGGTCTCATGCATGCCATGCATGCAAATGAAGTTTCCTATTGCGAGAGTGGATTGATTCTAGCTTCATATATGGAAAATACTGTGTTCAAAGGGAATGGTGGGAAATAGATTATGCTTGTAGTGTTTTTGCTCAACGTTCTGTCCGAGAGCACAGTAAAAACAGAAACATATATAATTTCTTAAACCTTGTAATCAATTTTTTTGTGCCTTGGAAAAGAAAATGATTTTTCCGCTCAATTTGAGATTTTATTGAAGTCACTGTTCAATCTTATTTTGTATCAAAATGGACCTCGGCTCACGCTTAAGATGCCCATCTCTTCACGCACAATCACAATACGCGTACGTAATGGGCCTAAGACCCAAACAAAAACTGTGCAATGGGAAATGGCTAGGAGCCTAGGACAATATACAGAAATACAGTACTATGGCTTAATTAAGATCTACTTCGTTATTCTACATGAATTCGAATCCTATTCTAGATGGACACTATTTAATCCAATATGTACATACTACCACTGAAAATCTCCCAGTGAAGTTGACACATAATGCCACTTAAAAATTTCATGCCAATAATCAGAGGCGTAACCCGTCACAGGGCTGGTTGGGCTATAGCCCAACCCAGAATCAAGGAGAAAAAGCCCCAAGTATAGGTATTGCCCATAGTAGCCCACTTAAAATATATATATATATATATATATATATATATATGGTTGTTTTGGTAGATTTTTGCGGACGGGAGGTCTTTATATATGCCAATATGCCATGTCCTGGTGTCCATTATTTTGGTCATTAGAAATTTAAAATATTAGGCTGTATATATAAATATTGTTCACTTGCTTCATCAGTTGCTTAGTTTTTGTTTTTTGTTGTTTTTGTTTTGGTTATAAGTTATAACCTAGTGCTTAAATCTTGATGTTGGTTTTTGATTTTTGTATATATATATATAATTTTAATAATGATACATAACAAAAATCTTCTTTCATGGTTTACAAGTGATACTCCACCTAGTGGTAGTGGGAATGAGATTGGGAGTAGGCCTCGAAGGGTACGATTCAGTTAGTTTTTATTATTTTTCAACAAGTTTATGCTTGTAACTTTTAATTTTTCAACAAGTTTATGCTTGTAACTCCCACTGGGTTCCAAACCTCAAAAGAAAAAAAATTTACGAGCTTGCAAAATTTTTATGCACTTAAATCTAGCCCACCCCATATTCAGATCCTGGATACGCCACTGCCAATAATGCTCCCCGTGAATGTCCAAATCTGCCCGAAATATCCTTACTAACGCCACATAAAATGTTCTTACTTGTTAGCCTAACCATTTTGGTCAGACCGCCTGACCCAAGTCCTTCTCCTGATCATGGTGAAGATGTGGTTGCCACATCATTTAAGGTATGTATTCGGTATAATTAAAGGGTTAACAGTATTAAAGTGTCACGCTTAAATTAATGTTAACCTTTGCTTTAAATATTAGTTAATTACTATCTATCCAACCTTTGGTATAATGATCCAAGTCAGAGGAAGTTAAAAAACTAGATCCAAACAGAGAATGAGAGAGGCAGCGTCAAGGATTAAGGTTGTGAGTGTTTGTATGAACTTTTGGCTTCAACTTTAATCAAGTTTACGTGCCATTTCAATTTCAGAGTCAAATTTGTTAGGTGGCGTGAGTGTTTGTATGGGACCGCTGGGAATAGGTTTTGAAATTGGGTACCTTTGCTTTTAGTGTTTCAACTTTGAAGGGCAACTCTGGCTAGCTTCTTATTGGCTATTCGTCCATTGCTGAGTTCATCACATCTCTATATGTCTAATTGACTCTCTCTCTCTCTCCTGCTTTTCCTTTCTTTCGGTGTATAGGGACAAGTTTCATTTTCCTACTCGTCTTGCTGTCAATCTTTAAATTAAGCTACTGTGACGTCCTTCATCTCTCTTTCAAATATTTTTGGGCTTTTTATTCGGTACGGCATGAAGATGTGGAGAATAAGAAAGGTTATACTCCACATCTTTAAATATGTTACTTGTTAAGTTGAAATTAGTTTCATTAACCCAAAAAATATAAAAACTAATTAAGTTAGGTTATCTCAACAAGGAATAGATTACAGGTCCCATTTGGACGAGGACAAGTATTCCTTTGTATCAAAGAAAACATAAATGTATCTTCTGCTGCGTTGGAGTCCACTTGTCCAGTTGGTGCAGAAGTAGATTTCCTATTGTAAAAAGGAAAGTTTTTTTTGATATTGTAAAAAGGAAAGTTTATCGTGCATGAATTCCAATCATATATAACTTCCTTGTCGTACATGAATTCGATTCATATAGAAGGCAGAATGACAAGAACGCTTCTTCCCCCATATTCATAATTAGTCACTTGGAGAACTGGAGAAGTACATCAACGTTCATGAATAATATTACCAATATCAACGATCTCCCAGACCTTATATTGGCTGATATTATCTGTCGACTTCCGGCCAAAGGAGGATCTCGTTGTCAACTTTCCGACGTCAAACTACTTGTTGAATGCAACCTTGTGTGCAAACAATGGTGCACTCTAATCTCCAAGCCTTATATCCGCTTTCAATGTCTGGAAAATGATAGGATTACTCCCATGCAACTTACCCTGATAGACCAAAAAGGAAAAGCCTTCCTTCCTATGCGAGCTGGGCCATACATGCCTCCCGTGTTCAAACAACTCAAGAATCTCTGTGGTCTTAAAGAACCAGTCCAGCCAATTGTGGTAGCGACGGATAATGACTTGGTCTTGTGCAGCACAAGCGAGTATTTTCAACGCTATCACTACATGTGCAATCCGTATACCGGGCAATGTGTTGTTCTTCCTCCCACCCTAGCTCAATATGAGACGATACAGGTGGGATTCATGATCAATGTTCCGACCGGTAGGTTTGTGGTTGTGAGAATTCCACATCCTGAATATGAACATGATCATCGTTCTCCTTTCAAGCATGAATTTAACGTGGAGATCTTCTCTTCTCAGACCGGTGAGTGGAGAGAGTCGGTTGTGTCATCCCCAAGGGGCTTTAGGTTGACGATATCGATTGGAATGTTAGTTATGTTCACGATGGAGGGTTGCATTGGAAGAGCAATAGCGAAGCTAGTGCAAACTTTCTTATTCAGTTGGATCCCTTCAAGATTGGCGTTGATCATTATGAATGTAGTTTCTGGGAATTTGATGGGGCAGATGTAGAGCAACAAAACATGTTTAGAGTGGGGTGCCTAGCCATGAGATTTGGGTGCCTAGGTGTTTACGACGGAGGGTCTCCATGGTTGTGGAACTTTGACCATTCTACGCATGCCCTCTTCTTGTTGGAGTTAAAAGAAGGAGCTGGTAAATTGCGTCATTTGCGTGTGAAGAAGAAAAGGGTTTATCCACTAAACAATGGTACGTTTCCCGGCAATGATAACAGTCGATTATCATCGAGGGTTAAGCTACTAGATTTTAACCCAAATAGGAAGGACAGCTTATTGTATCTAAGTATTGGTACAGACATTTTCAGCTACAACATGGCTTCAAGAAGGTGGCTGAAGACTGAAGAAAAGAGTACACGGCAGGATGATCATGAACATGATTACTTATTCCCAGTAGTTGTTAGCCCTTGGTGGCCGACGCCAATTCCTACACTACCGCACCTTCTGTTTTCTCCTGCTGTAGGAAAAAAGAAATTATTTAGCCTTCATGGCTGTCTGAGATGCTAGTTAAGGATCTTCCAGTTCAGTTCCTTAATCTTTTCAATGAGATAATACCATTAGTGTCGAAAACTATATTACATTTGACTTGATTTAAAATGACATTCATTCCCTTTCAAAAAAAAAAAAAATGACATTCATTCGCTTCGAACAGAGATACAGTTATATAATTAATGTTCCATTACTTTTTTTTATCGATTAATTTGGGTTTGTCATTAGGCTAAGGGATTTTGTCCACTTACCCCATTTTTAGGGATTTTTTTCCCACTTACCCCATTAAGTTTTTTTAATTCTCTCTTACCCAATACACTCTAAGGGAGTCTTCCCTAATACCTTTTTTTTTGTTTTTAATTTTTTTTTAATACCATTTTACCCTCACCCCCTTGTTACTTAGAGAGAGAGAGAAAAAAAAAATAGAAGAGAGAGAAACCATGGGAGACTTCGCCGGAGCCGGTCACCGGCCGCCGGATTCCGGCCAACTTCGCCGGATTCCGGCCAACCTCGCCGGATTCCGGCCAACCTCGCCGGATTCCGGCCAACCTCGCCGGATTCCGGCCAACTTTCGCCGGAATCCTGTCGCCGGATTTCGGTCACCCAATAGACATCTATTGCCCCCCAATAGACGTCTATTGCCCCCCAATAGACGTCTATTGCCCCCAATAGACGTCTATTGCCCCCCAATAGACGTCTATTGCCCCCCCAATAGACGTCTATTGCCCCCCAATAGACGTCTATTGCCCCCCAATAGACGTCTATTGCCCCCCAATAGACGTCTATTACCCTCCAATAGACGACTATCAGCCATGTATTGCCCCCCAATAGATGACTATCAGCTATGTATTGCCCCCAATAGACGACTATCAACCATGTATTGCCCCCCAATAGACGTCTATTAACCATGTATTGCCCTCCCAAGAGACGATTATCAGCCATGTATTGCCCCCCAATAGACGTCTATTGCCCCAATAGACGTCTTTGATTCTATCTGGTATCTACCAATCTCGGTTCAAACTTAGCATCCAACATGACATTTCTCGGCTTCAAGTTGTTATGCATAATTTGAGGCACATATGCATGAAGATACTGAAGCCCTTTAATCACCCCAACTGCAATCCGAAGCCGAAAATGCTCTAGGCACCCACGTCCAGAGCTGCTTTTCTCACCGGTGGTCCAACCGGAGCTTTGATCGGAGAGGTAGCTTCAAGCAGAGCTTCTTCGTCGCCTTCAGGTAGCTTCGACCGGAGCTCCACCACGTTCGCTCGACTCACATTCACCACCTGATGGTCCCGGGTCGACCCGGCCGGCAAAAACGCCTTCTGACATCCAGTTGGTTAGGGCCACCAGCAGCAGCGAATTCTTCTCAAGTCGGATCTCAGACTCTGTCCGCTCCTCGCCGCAGAAGAAAGGTTGAAAACCTATCAACCTAGCCAACTTGATTGTCCGGAGTCTCGAAATCCGGTGAAACCTTGAGGCCGATGAGTTTTAGAAGACGGCGGTTGTCGGTGCCATCAGGGCGACGAGTGGCCTTCTGGACCTTCGACACTATCGTTGACGAAGAGTGGAGCGACGAGGAGAGAGAGAGAGAGAGGGAGAAAGCCGGCTCCGGTGTCCGGCATCTAGAGAGAGAGAGAGAGAGAGAGAGAGAGAGAGAGAGATCCGCGCAGTGGTAATGGTGGCAGTGGTTGTAATTATTTAATTGAGTTGAGGGTAAAATGGTTATTTGATGTGAAATTGGGTTAGTGGGAATAAAAATCTGTTGATGGGGTAAGTGGGTTAACTTTGGCTCATTTTGGGGCTTTTGGTCAAGAACCCTTAGGCTAATTTAGGATTGACTAGTCTCCCATACGACATGGATGGGTGCATCACACTTTTAGCCAATTAACACAAATTATGAAGAGAAAATTAGGTTTAATATTGTTCGATACGGCTATACCTCTTATAATCATAATCATAGTTCCTTTTTATTCAGAAAGTATTTCTAACATCTTTTGTGTAACGTGGGGACCTTCAGTCTTTGTTGAAGAAAGACCAAAGTCGGAGGGAGTTAAAACTGGATCCAAATAAAGAAAGGGAACATATATATATGTGCGTCTGGGTCATCAAAGAGAAGGGAGGAATTAGATGACTTTGAAACCGGCCACAACCAAGAAGTTGCATGATTGATAATTAGGATGAATAGTGTATAACATCACCTCTTGCTTCAAAAGATATGCACCTTCCTTTTATGGTGTGGAGCATTAAATTAAGTGCAACAAATTACTAGTGAAATTGCCGGTGTCAAAGTCATCTAATTCCTCTCCCTTCTCTGGGACCGCTGGGAACTTCCAAATCTGGTCAGCTAAACTATTTGGTGTTTGAACTTTGAAGGCAACTCAAGCTAGCATAACAAGTTAACAACTCTGGCTACGTCTTCCTTAATTTGATGAGTTCACCACATCCATCTTAGTCAAATTTAATATTGTTGACTTGTTTTTTTTCGTCTTTCGGCTATTTATACTGTTAGCTATTAGGTGAGATATGTTTAACTCGGATTACTTTTATTATTAGTCTAACAACATAGCACAATGCATCGAATAATTAAAAAAGAATTGAAGAGTACTACAGTACGTGATATATTGCAAATGTGTAGGAATTTTTAAGACATAGATCATGAGTAATTGCCCTAGTGACTTAATGAGACTTTTTTTTTTCTTCTCTAGGCAAAATAAATTGTAAGACAATGTATTTTCCACCGGATTGGTTAAGCCCCAACGATGTTCATGAATTAAGATTTGCTTAAAGACGGAATGACAATTTTGATGTGTTCTTTATTAGCTAGTGAAAGTAAATTTACAATGAGCACCCTGATAATTTGTGCCTAAATCCTGCACAACCATAAGTCGATCGCTGCCCAACACATCGTAAGGAAGATTGCTCCAAAACAAGAAGGAAAAATATAGTTAAGAAGTGCATGTCAAATCGTAATGAGAGGAGAAAAGACTGACTACATAAAAAGAGTTAGCTATACAAGTTCTTTATAGGAATTACTTAACTACTTTTCGTGGATGTCAATTTTAAAGCTTCTTTGGTATCTTTTCACGATTTTGGGGTACTGGTCTTGAATAGTTAGGGAGGGAAAGAAAGATACAAGCCAAGATTACTAAGAGTAAAGGAATATAAGCTTCTGTGATTAGTCGTTTGCATAGATCGATCATTTCTGATCTCAGATTTGTAAAAAGAGACGTTGTACTCTATTTGAATATAAATCGCGCACAAAGTTACGAAAGTATGAAATGTGGTTTACTTTATTGAGGGAGAAATTTCCTCTTGCGTCCCCATGTTCCCAAGTTCCCAATGCCTTAAGTTGTTAGTTAAGCTGCACATCAAGATTTGGAAATGGTAAAGAGAAAATAGGAACCAGAAAAGGACTTTTCTCGGTGCTAGTTAAAATCAAAGTGCTTAAAATGGCAGCGATTGCCAAAACTAATAACCAAATATATCCCTTAAGTAGTTCCTTCCATTTTTTCAGCAAAGCAAAGTTTCACTATAAATTATTCTTACTTATTCGATTTCATGCTTAACAAATCTCATATACATGATTTAGATAGTTATGCATGCAATTTAAAAATTGGATGAAAAAGTTCGAAGCAAATTTTTATAAGAGAGTGTAAAATGTTTATTCAAAAAAAAAAAAAGGTGTAAAACGTACTTGAATTAGCATTTCTCAATATTCATAAGATAACTCTGCAAAGTTAAATTCAAAAGGCATATTCGTGAATACTTATTGGAGATGTTCTAAAATCTAAATCAGAAAATAATACGTTGTGAGACTTACATTTATTCTCCCTCAAGTACAAACAAAAAAACAGTGACGATTTCCCATAAATTTCACCACAACTGGCCACTCAAAATTATGAAATGTCCTTTTACGAATCAAGATCCAGGTTACATTACATCATGACTGGTTTGATCGAATTGGAGTCAACAACTCAACAATAGAAGAGAATCTTATATGCTTGTTTTATAGTTGTTTTTCCCTTTGCGATTGCAAACATTTACCATTTGGTGCAACAATGGCACGTCACATATTAGATTTATACATCGTTTTAGGAAATGTCGTTTAGGCCTAGTGAGGAAGCAAAGAAGTGGAAGGCTAGGGCAGGTGGGAACGGCTCTAGGGTTCTTTCTTTGCAAAATTTCACTGAATGCGACAAATGAAGCTTCCTAGATTGCTATCAATGTCGATGAAATGAAAATAGTGCTGGCTTCTATTGAGAAGGAAAAAAAAAAAAAGAGCCAGGGATTGCAAAGGATTCGATGCTTCTGTAGATGTATGGTGTTTAGGTAATTCAACCACAATAATACAAATAATAGAGAAATCGAGTTGGTATATAAATTAGTTAAAACAAGCTTAATTTTCTATATTTATAGCTGTCATGTATTCAGATAATCGAACGTCTTTGCATCACTTGGTCATTGACACATCTATGATAAAATTGGATTTGAAATTATTCTTCGCCTATAGAAGTTTCTTCTATCTTTTGTTTCAGTAAACTTGACCGAACTGAAGCATAATTTTGGTGTTGTAATTTCCCATACTTTTCGTTTAAAGTTTATTTGGTACAGTTAAATATTTAAATATGAAATAATAAAAACACAAACACCACCTATTAACACAAATTTCACCTCTCTAAGGTATATTGTGCTTCCATAAAAAACAAATTAAAGTTCATACATATTGTATTTCTACAAGAATTAAGTGCACTTTATTTGTATGTCATGAACCCATAGCAATATGTATCACGTACAAAGTTCACTATTTATCTGATTGATATTTGACCAAATCAAAGATGAATACAATTTCCATGAAAAAAAAAACAGAAATTTACTATAAGGAATTAATAATGGAAGATTTTTCTATGATTTTATAAAGTCGTGAACAAACATAGGAAAAAAATCATAACATCCATGGGACAGACATTGAGGAGTGCTCAGTGTGATAATGGATAATCAATGCATGAACCAGACATGCTTTCATATCTTTGTCTATTTTATTAGAATACACAAACAATCCGATCGATCCAAAATCACTGAATACTTCACATTCTCATATAATATTTGACCATAATGGTGTAAGATTGCGATGATCGAACACCACTTAATTAGATCGAGGGGTCTTAATAGGAGAGATCGATTTACGATCTTGAGCTACAGATTTGAGTTCATGTCCTTTGAACGTACACATATAACTAGGGTTTTGTGAGATTAAAAAAATACTACTTGACCTGTCGATCGTATTAAACTAAATGGTAAAGTTAAATAAAGAAATGCAAGAACATAAAAACTAATAGTCGATCCACATGCATTGATCCTAACTGTTTAACTTTTTGCATCAACAAACAGTTGAGAGGTTTGGAAACAAGCTTTGCATCCAAATTGTGGAGAGATTTAAATTCAGAACTCATATATTACATACTATGGAGAAAAATAATATTAAACTAATTAAGCCTCGATCTGGTTGGAGAATAAGAGGCTTGAAAAGTAGTTTTTTTTTTTTTTTTTTTTTTGGATGGGGGAAAGTAAACTCATGTTCAGAAAATACGTTTTAGAAAAGAAAAAATTAACTTGAACCCTTTGATTCTCTCAGATTTGTTTCTTCTTTGAACAAAAAATATTTGAATCATTTCTATTCCAAAAAATGCATAACTTGATCACACTCATATACTTGAGTATTTTTCACTTAGTTTTCTGTGATTAGGTTATTGGTAGAACAACCCACTACCACTCTACCTAGCTTGTCTCCCATTTAGTAATGAGCAAGACATTAAATGGGGATTCACCCCAAGAAAAATTGACTAGTACTAGAAGTCTAGAAAGGTGATTCAAATGAAGGAAGAACAAAGACCTAGATGCATATCCATTTAATAATTCAATCTCTTGCAATAGTGGTCAGAAATTGAACCCTCCCAAGCAAACCAAGAGAAGGAAACCTGCAATTTTCTAACCATATGGTGACCAAATAATGGCAGCCCGAATGGGCAGTCTATTATATTAATGGAAAGGACATGCTTCAAGACATCTACAACCCAACAAATTAATTAACAATCATAATCCAATTTGCAATTATCACACTATTCCCAAATCCCCACCATTAATGAAATTCAGACTAGTATAGCATGTATGTTAGGAAAAACTAACCCAAAACTAGGTCACGGCTGATGTAGTCCCCCCTCCTGATTTTAATTTGATTCAAACCTACATTACATATAGTAATTTGGTCAAAGATTGTAACAATTATCTAACCCTCCCCCTTGAATATGTTAGTCCAACAGTACCTTTTTCCTTGTTGGACACTCCTTTTGTGAAATTGCATGTGGGAGTCCTTAGAAAAAAATTAAACTGGGAAAGCTTTTGAATCTTAAGGTTACTATTACCCTTGTGACCAAAACTAAACAAAACAAAAGAAAGAGAATCTCACATAACATTAGAAAAGAATATAATACACTAAAAGACGATGTATTAAAGTTTTTATAACAGTAAACTAAATGCTTATCATCATATTCTAATTTTTTGTTTTTATGGAAGAAAAGAAACTTCTATTAATGAGACGTATGAGTACAATAATCATATTGTAGGGCATCTAGGACAAGCTCTGTAGCATTGGTCAAACCAATTCTTATAAACATCAAACTCAAAATTGTAGCCTATTAATCTTAGAGCTACATGATTCGAAGCTCTATAGGTATGTTGTAACCCTATAGAATGTAACTGATCACGTAACAAGCCTTTGACATCTTCAACTATAGTTCCAAGTGCATTATGATCTTCGCCCTCATCAGTTACTGCCTTGACAGCTTTCAAACAAGCACTCATTACCACAAAATTAGAAATACCAAGAGCTTGAATTAACTCAAGTCCATTCTTGATAGACAATAACTCAGTATTGTAAGCAGAAGAAACATTAGGTATTTTGTAAGCAAACACAATAAAATCTCCCTTCTCTAATTTGATAATAAGCCAAATTAATTTATCAATAAATAGAATTAATATATTTATATATCAAACTGATCTACTTAAAATACGAGTTACATTATTTTTATAGATTTTAAAACTCAAAAGGAAGAGAGAAAGTTCTTCTTCTGGGTTTTTCATGATTTTAAAACTGGATGCAACAGAGATTGTGGATCCAGCAACCAATAAAAGCTAAAAGATTTAGGGGGAGGACAAAAACCCCACCCACCATTCCACATGATGTGCTATTTTTGTTGAAGAAATATAAACCAATCTCTAACATTATCCCATTGGATGAGGAGGACCTCTCACATGGCTGCTTAGCATTAGTTTAGTGAAATGAAATGTTGGCGCTTATCGGCACCGTGTAAATTGTGTTTGCTCTAGCCGATTCAAATATTGGACTCACCTATTTGTCACATATTGTATGAGAAAGTGTTTAAATTCCTATTGTATAGTTGTATAACTAAAAAGGTGTAATGGCCACTTTTTTGGCCACATCATGTGGGGTGGTGTTGGCATAGTGGAGGAGAATAGTGGTATCAGTAATGGAGCCTAGAGAGAGAGAGAGAGAGACAGAGAGATCTTCCCATCTTCTCACGTTACTACTTATATTTTGACATTTTCTGTCATATGGTCATGGCATGAATTGGTCGGACGCTTCTTTTCCTAGCAAACACGCACGCACCCATAAACTGGAAAATAATGAACTAAAAGCATATTGGCACTTCTGAGTTCTGATTATAAATTGTCAATCTCGATTACGTACTTGTCCAGATATATGATTATTGTTATTCTGATTTCTGAATTAGTAATTAAATATATGATTATTGTGATTCTAAATTAATAAAGATATAAATCATTTAATTGAATGTATAAGAAAAATTAAGGGTGATATTATACGCACCGTGCACTAATAATAATGAAAGAACGTTTGAAGTTTTGAAATCACCTTTGTCAAAGTGGGATTTGAAAAGAAGTACACTTTCTAGGTTGAATGATGAAACTTAAACTTCACCCCTATTTTTTTGGCCATTGTTTGTTCATTGAAAAAAAAAATGATTTGGAGGAACGAAAGACAGCGCAGTGGGGGCAAGCTTAACGTTGTATTCCTTGTAAGGCTCCAAAAATGAAGATAGGGTTTTTCCTTTTTGGTTGAAGAAGATAAGATTTCAGGTACCAATTGGCACTGTTAAGGGCCATGAGTTTCGTTCGAGAAAAAGAAGCCACGACTTTAACCATGGATTTCTGGTTTTGTTAATGATAGAATGATGAAGATGATGATGCCATATAATAAAGAGACAAGCTGGGATCATAACTTCGATCTCATTATTGCAGGGTACAGAGCATAATAATGCAACTAGCACTTCGGGCATAACAGCCCGATTGCATCACTGAGTTCAAGTAGACAACAAAAGAAAGAAAGAAAGAAAGAACACGAAAATTCTCTGAAATTTCATCTTCCATTGATATACATGGGGTATGTACAAGTTACAGTGTGATGTTGGAAGCCTCAAACATATGCCCTCTGTCTCTCTCTCACTCTCAAGTCTCAACCTCCGATGAGCTTGTGCTCGCCGGGTTGACATTTCAAAAGCACTTACAAATTAAAATTAGTAAAATTTACACTACCAAAAAAGAAAAGTAGCAAGTCTTTCAGACATTTGTATCACAAAACTTGCCATCCATTCGGTTTTGGACCGCTTTAACAGCAGCAACTCTGGCAGCAGTGGCAGCTCTATTTGAAGCCATGACCGCCTTGTTCACCTGTTCATCCACCCGCCGGAGGTTAGCAGCATTCTGTGCTGCTCTCCTAGCAGCCTGCAATTTAAGAACAAGAAAAGAAATAAGCTCAAGAAATAAAAAATTGAAAATGTGTTGAGCACGGGACTATATTAGACGGTTAAATACCTGAACAGCTCGGACAACTGCATCGTTTAGTGGCAGAAGAGGGTGCTTAAGGGTGCCACCATCCCATACACCACATCTTGTGTCGCCACTCCGGAAGGTATAAACGCCGTAGCCTTGCTTTCGGCCTTCATGCCATGACCCCTCATAACAATGACCATTAGCAAAGTGATAGATACCAAATCCATGGATTTTATCTCCGAAATACTCCCCTGCATATCTATCTCCATTTCTGCAACAAAGTCAAATTTACCAACATGATCAGGTAACTTCATCAAATTGAACCAGAAACCAGTCATCCTATCAGTCAGTCAATTACAGTTGCAGCATCTATTCAAATCAAATGTCAGACAAGGCAAGTACAGAGTTGAATTGCATAGCAGGAAGAAAAAAAGCAACAACCTCAACCCCCAACTACTCAGCAATATAACTGCAACATAAGGAAATAAATCTATAAAAAAAAAAGTAGGCCAAGAAAGTCAAATTCTTGATACAATAATCCAAAAGCAGAACACCATGAAGGAAGTTGGGAAACTATGATACCAAAACAGAACCCCTCAAGAATTGTTCCGGCCAAGATCACCTGACCCAGAAACAAATTCCACTGTTCCATTAACATGAAAAGTCCAAAACAGTAACCCCACAAGAATCCAGAAACCAACCAAACAAACAAACCCCAGATTGAAAAAGAACACCACCCAAAACAAAACACTGCATATTCCAAAAATTCAAAAAAAAAAAAGATTGAATCTTCAACAGTATCACGACTAAAAAAAGCAACCCGAAATACCTAAAATGGTAGCAGCCAAGTCCATGCTTAGCCCCATACTTGAATTCACCAGCATAACAGCTGCCATCAGAGCAGGTCTGAACTCCCACACCATGACTCTGGCCATTACACCACTCCCCGGAGTAGGAATCCCCAGTGTAAAATCTATAAACCCCATAGCCATGCCTGGATCCTTGCCTGTACTGACCCTTGTATCTACTCCCTCTAGCCCAGCTCTCAATCCCATACCCGTCGTACTTGGCATCGATCCAATCGCCTTCGTACCTCCCGTTCACGAAGTAATTGTAAACCCCGCTGCCATTGCTCTTCCCTTTGTGGAACTCGCCCTCGTAGAAATCGCCATTGCTGTAGAACTCCACCCCTTCCCGGATGATCCGGTGCTCCTTCCGGGTCTTACTCGGGTTCGGGTCCGACCCGATGAACCACTGCACGGGCTTCGCGTTGTGGGCCTTGGTGCCGCCGCAGATTCGGAACCGCTTCGACTTGTCGTCCCACGAGTGCTTCATGACCGAGACGCTGTGGTGGATCAGCGACCTGTTCTTGTTCGCCAAGAAAAGCGTCACCGCCACGAACACCAGCGCCAGCAGGAGGTTCTCGGAGGTCGCAATCTCGTCTCTCCGGAGGTAGAAGAAGAGGAGCAGGAACCCGAAGAAGCCGCTGAACAGAATGAGCGACGACACTGCCAGGAACTGACCGCTGTTCCGGGTCGACCCGGCCCGAGGAGTCGACCCGGAGCGGAGCGGGAGCAACTTGGTGGTGGCGCTGTTCTTGGGCTTCTGCTCTTCCTCGTCGTACTGGGCGGTGACGACGTCCTCCTCGGTGACGGAGGACATGCTGTGGAGGCTGTGAATGGAGGATCGGATAGTCGGGGAGGACCTCAGAAGCGACGACTGGGTCCTCGTAAGCTTCGCCTGGCTTTTCTGACCGTCCATTGCTGTAACGCCTCTCTGACTCTAACTCTAACTCTAACTCAACCGCAACCGTCCGATCAAATCAATCTCTCTCTCTCTCTCTCTCTGACTAACCGCACCACCCCCTGTACCGAGAAATGGTTATCACAAGCGTTGTTGTAGGTCTCGAGGCCGCCGGCGACATCTGACCACCCTCCCTCCCCCACCCCCCACCCCGGCGCACGTTAGACCTCGGATGACCCCACAAGCAGGCGCACGTTAGCAACAGCCCCAACTGAAGAAAATGCTCCGGAGGAGAAAAGAGAGTGTGAGTTTGAGTTGTGCCTGGAGAACTGGACCGGCCTTTCGGCTTTGATTTTATTTATGCTTTTGCATTGGGTTGGGGAGAGAGAGAGAGAGAGGGAGTCGTGTTCAACGTGGATCGTTCGATCTGGATCAACGGTGGGGTTAGATTTCTGTGGGCCCGCTCTGTTCGGGAAGATCTGGTCGTCTGATCTAGATTCGGCTTCTTTTCGCTTTACTGTGCAGGCCGGCACGTGACACTGCCACGTCACCATCTTTCTTAGCAGTACTTCCTTGTTACGCTGGACCATGGTCATTAAGTACTGCAACCCAGGGTTTAAATTTATTCCAAATTTCTGTCGTTTTTCCTGTATTTTAACTATATCAATTTAATTTTTCTATACATTAACAGTATAAGTAATGAAGTAATCTAACATTTAATATGTGACTTTAAAATTTGATATTTGCAGTTATCTTTTTTTTTTTAATAACTAAAAAGTGTGTTTCATGTTATACAGTTGTCTATTTCTATTCAGTACAAATGCACGTTGCGACTTAAGGAATGCTCAAAATATCTTTCAAAATAATTTTTTAGTCAATATAAAGTTTTGTGTAAACTATAGAGAGTATTTCATTTCATCCGAACTAAAATTCAGTTTAGGCTTTTGATTATGATTTTTGTTGTTGAATGATTGAATATAATTACTCATAGTACTATTTTTTCTTAGAGGTGCAATGCACTTGGGGAAAGAATTTAAGATTCTTTACCAGTTCAAGGGAAAGTTACATTGGGAATCACTTTTCATGAAAAGGAAAGTGATTAAATGGATTATCTGTCACTGGTTATCAAAAATCACAACTCACAAGCGAAAGATCTGTGGGCATGGAAATATGGCAAAATGTTTAACCATGCAATGGAAACGTGGGCCCCACCCAAAGTTTTAGGAAATTTGGGTTATTTATGGACCCTTTAGAAAATTCCCAGGGAGTCTGTCCGGTTTGTCATTATTTTATGTACGTGCTTCTTGTTGTGTACCCTGAAGATCTCTTCATATGTTGAGCCCAGATTTGCATCTACTAATATTTGAGGTATACACGCAATGGCTATAAATCTATAATGCATGTGTAAAATTGGTAAAGAAGCTGTCAATTGGGAGTTGAAAGGGTTTGTAAAGTTCATTTTGCTTTACTCCGATTAATAATTTGAGAAAATTTGTCGAAGATAGAAAACATATAACTCGTAAGATTATACTAGTGACGTCTTATAATCATGATTGGGCCGAAAAATGACATATGCTGACTAATAAATCAACAGCAAATGACGGTAAAGTACTTGAGAATAGTCCCGTAACACGATAATAACAACATTCATACAAATCAACTCAAAATAGTGAATGTCAAACACAAAAAATTGTTATGTTTTCCCAACATATGAAGTATGATTCTCCTGACAATATATATAAACAACAGAATGTAATAAGATGAACACATCACAGCAGTGGAATGAAGTATTGCCCATAAAACCAAACAACAAACAATTTGAACATGACTCGAGATAGTTGTTCCAAGAGTGTATACATAACACGCTACTTGTCATAAACTCATAAAGTTTAAATGCCATGAGCTCAACTCACACAATAATGAATTGTTCCACACTATACAAAACGGCAATTGGATCATGACGTTACACAACTTAACCTAAAAAAAAAAAAAAAAAATCATTCCAAGTGCAAGAAACTAATTTATAATAATAAAAAAATCAAGAATGGCAAGGGAACAAAAAAGTTATTAGGCCAAATTTCCCATATCTTCATTACATTCCAAGCATGATATATGAAACTTTTAAATATGCATCACAGATTCTTCTGTTTTCAAATTTTTATTGCTCCACATACGAACCTTCTCACGTTGTTTCAAACCAGAGAAAAAAATGTTTACTTTATGAAAGCCACAATTCTTTGAAATATTTGCTTTGAGTTTTATGTGTAATAATGAAGTAGGGTACTTTTTGTCAAGATTTGTAGGCTACCTGCACCACAACAATGTTAACATCGAAAATTAAAAATCAAATTAATCGGCGTCACAGTAATTAGATGTACGGCTGGGATGTAATCTGGGTGTGGATAATAATCGTGTAGTTAATAGTAGTTATCTCATATTTGATGTGTGACATATTGTCAAACTAGGCTTGTGAATTGTAGTAGTCCATACTACGTAAGGAGAACAAGTGGATGTTTGATTAGCCGCAGATACATCTATCTCTTTACTGTTTGAATTGAATGGCAATGACTACATTTAAAATGATAGATAATACGAACGGAGTTTTCAATAAAGATCTTACAACAAAATATAACCTGATTTTTACTGTCAATTTGTATAAAAGATCAACAAAACATTTAAAGTCCTTATTATAATGTGCTGTCAATTTGTAAAAAAGATCAACAAAACATTTAAAGTCCTTATTATAATGTGCTCATTGGAGAAGGCTATGTATAACTAAATCACTTTTATTATTTTCTTTGCGAGATTTTTACTTGAAGAGAACAAGTGTGATTTCTATTTAAAATCAGATTTTCATTCTTTTGCAATTAAGAAGAAGAAATGGTACCCCAAATTCCAATTGACTCAATCCATGGTCATAAGTTTTGCAAAGAAAGAGGGTTTCCGGTTTCGTGTTTTTTTCACTCCCTTATCATCATTACATGGGTATGTCGATCAATTGGTATGTGAAGATTACATTTTTTTTTTTTGGAAAATATGTGAAGATTACATTATAGTCAAGAAGTGTGTGTCATACAAAATCCATTGGAAATCAATCAATAACTAAATTTCTTTTATATTTTTTTGAGAGATTTTACTCGAGAAACATGCGTTTGATTTCTATTTAAAATCGGATTCTCAATCTTTTGCTATTAAGAAGAAATGGTACCCCAAATTCCAATTGACTCAATCCATGGTCATGAGTTTTGCAAATAAAGAGGGCTTCGTGCTCTTTTCATTTCCTTAACATCATGAGTATCTCAATTGGTATGTGAAGATTACATTATTTTCAAAAAACGTGTGCCATACAAAATCCATTGGAAATCATTTTCAAGCTTTAAAACCGCATAACAAAGATTTAAGGCCTTTGCCGGCCAACCAATAATAGTATAGAAAATTAGTACATCAAACCAAAAGAGATTTAGAAAGTTAAGGACAAAAGATGATTAACGATAGTCAAGTGCCAGTATTGAATGTAGTTAATCTCTGATTTTTGATCAGGTAAATATATATAAGTGCATACAAACTCTTTTGATGATTGAAATATAATAATACACAATACCATCGCTCCTTGAATTTCAGTGGAAACATGTAATATTAATTAAAATTTGACCAAAATTTTTAGAAAAGTACGTTATATCACCATCAACATGCATGACTTGATATTAAGTTGGGTTTAACTAAACTACATCGAAAAAACAAAACTCATCAAGATGATCATTTTGATCGACAAGTACTCAGGAGGATAAGTGATGGTGATAAATGACGGCTTTGTTTGGTCCTGATCGATCCTGATACTTAGCTATCAAACTATCACCATCCCCATCCGATCAAGATCCGAACGAATACTCGAAAAAATCCAAAAGGTATTCACAGATTTTGGTCCTCTTGAAATTGGATTAATCAAATTGGGCGGTCATAACCCTGAACATATATTTCTTAATTAGTATATAACATCCGTCCAATGATGAAAGACTAGCTAGCTAGTGTCTCAATCCTTAAAAAATAGGTCTACAATATCAACAATATCATTCATCATGTTTCTGTAGGACTTTAATAATCCTGGTTAATACCTTTATTTAGATAGCGTTATATATATATATATATATATATATATATATATATATATATATAGACACACACAACGCTTCTCCACTGCGGATGTCCGCAATTTTTTGTAGGTACGGATTTTAGGTTTTGACTCACTTTTCGATTATATTTTTACATCTTAACCGTTCAGTTTTTAGGTCATAATGTATAAATCACCTCTGCAAAATTTCAGTAGAATTGGTGATCGTTAAGGCATCTAAAACTGCAATTTACAACAATATACACGAACGGTTCCAGTCCAGTAGATTCGGTTCGTTTGTGTAAATTGCAGTTTTTGATGCCTTAACAATCACAAATTTGGCTGAAATTTTACAGAGGTGATCTATATATTAGGACCTAAAAACTGAACGGTTAAAATGTAAAAATATGATCGAAAAGTGAGTCAAAACCTAAAATCTGTACCTTTTTTCTTAGGTGAGGATATCCGCACTTGAGCAAAGTTATATATATATATATATATATATATATATATATTCTTTTATATGTATATAGTATTTATTACTTCTTCTATTCACATCTTGATGGCTTGGTATGATTATTATTGTTTCTGTCTTCTGAGTATATACAATGTGACGCCATTATGATTTTCTAGCTGGATTTCAAGGATGGGTCTGATGCTCTGAGCTCAATACCACCACAAAAAATTGCTCTACATGATAGAATATGCAGCTATAGTGTGTGTGTATATTAGCTAGGGTCAGATTCCTCTATAAACTGCACTGCATCGATCATAGACTTCTGTAAAAGAAGAATGTACAATATGAGGCCACACCATCACCCAGCTATGAAATGTATGCATGTGATAATGATTTGAATGAGTTTGTCGTTTAGGTACATTTCCTAATTAGCAAGGAAATTATTGAGTTTAAATATGTTTTAGGGCCCTTCTTTAATTCACGTTTCTTCCCTAGCCTTTTCAAGTGGACACCGAGATATCGTGTTAGTTTCTACAGCTGTTGTTATAAATCCGAATGAGGCTAGGAAAAGGAAAACAGACGAATGGATATTGCACGTAAATGGGAGTTATGGATAGGTTTAAGTTGCCCAGCTCGACTGTGGTGGTCCATTTGCAAAGTTTTAAGGGCAGGCAGCTAGGGACCTATATGTGTTGTTATTCCGTACTCTTACTCGCAGAAAATTGCTAGCTTTGCCATAGGTTGAAGCTAGTTTTCATTATTGAACCTTTTTCTATCTACAAGAGGAGAAGGCATGTGTCACAGCTCAGAAAGCCTGTGATATGTATAATAAGGTTCAGACTGATCTAAATTCAACCCCTGTTCACATATAGGAACCCAGCACAACTGGACCAGCAGCAGCTTGAATCTTGCTAGCTAGCTTGATGCCTTTGATTGTGGTAGGTTGATCGAACTAATTCAAACCCTCAATGCTTTTAGGCTTTTTTTTTTTTTTAATAAAAAAGGACTAGGCAACTGCCCTCAAGCCTTGATTAATGAAACCCCCAATGCTTTTAGCCTTTATGGGTTAATAGTTTAGCTCGAGTATCGTTGGAGATCGAATAGAGGGTTTTAATTGCTATATATATATATGTTGAACTGATTCAAACTCAATTTGATTCATTCGGTTTTCAGCCACACAGAATAACTCAATAAGGTTCTTGAAGTTCATCACTAGAAGATAATAGTATGGTTGAAAATTTTCATCATGCATGCCCTGATTTCACTTTATCAACTTGGTTTATGGCGATAAAGGTTGAAACGAAACACTTTAATTGTTCATATTTTTCATTATTATTTCAAAAAGAATTTATGAGATATCAAAACTTAATCAAGACAATTTGAAGATGCCCAAACCGCACAACATATCAGTTATCGCCAAAAGTCCAGAACTGTGTTAGTAGTATCTAATTAATTAGCACTCTCGTGGCATTTCGAGAGTCTGTTTTTGTTTTGTCACTTGATCTATATAATGGCTCTTTTGATTTACAAGAATCTTATATTGGGTTAGTGGTTTATATATTTTCTCGCTCAGTTATATTTATAGATGGACTATTTATCTATAAAAAAATAAAAAACCCCTCCCACGCATAAAATCTCATAATATATGTTGATATGGCAATGCATTTTGGCACATGACAATTCACATTCAAGCATTTGTTTAATAGTGAAGTTTCGATCTAAAACTCATCCAATTTTAAATTTATCAGTTACATTTATTTCTTAAAATAAATTTGTCACATTTAAAATTTATATACCAAACGCGTTTTCTATTTTTCATTTTCAAAAAACTATTTTGAAATTTAGCCACCGAACGCATTTTCAAATCCAGAAAATACATAACTTAATTTCCCATTTTTGTTTTATAAAACAGTTTTTAAAAAATTGTTTTGCAAAACGTTACAGGACACACCCTAAAGAAGTACCAGTTTCCGATAATCTATTCCTATTATGACGATGTACTTTGGTCTATAAACGATTTCTACTGTTAACCACACATAGCTATAATCGTAATTATGTTCTAATAATTGTATTGACTGGCTCCTACTAGGCTACTAATTGTATACCTGAATTAATTGGCTGGGTCTTCATGCAGGAAAAGCACCATAGAATAATTACTCACGATTACTCCTTCATGCAAGATCATTTCCAACAATTGCGCCCATGTTAATTTGCCCGCGCGACGGCACACAAGCCCAAGTTGTGCCACCTCAAATACTTTTAATGGGCTCTAATTGTCTGATTGACTCTTCGGATCTGTCTCATCTAAAATCTTATCATTTTAAGTTATCTAATGGCTGAGATGATTGCCACATTAACATATAATATTTTGAAACACACACTAATCTAAACATTCGTCGTTAGTCTTTCGACCAAACACAAAAACTAGGCGTCCTCATCTGTCTAACTCTCTTCCTCCGCCAATTTCAATCTCATTGATACTCTTTGGTTCCTTGCTTAATTCAATTCTAATTAAGGTAGAAATCAAAGCATAAACAAATAATGAAAAAGATGATTAAGGGGAAGCTACATAGTAAAGCCAATCACAATGCGGAATCAAAAATCAACATGCAAGAAAATGCATAGTAGAACAATAACAGCAAAGCAACCTTCTGATTCAAATGGGTAGTCACAAATTGAAATCTTTCTTACTGAACAATTTGTCAGGCTTGATTATTCAAAGATGAAAACCACAAATCACATCACAATTACTAGAACTATATCAACACAAAGAACAACCATAGAAATTAAAATCTGAAAAAATAATTGTCTTCACGGCAGAGGAAGAGAAAAACAGAAGGAAATGAGAAACATAATTAAGAGCGAACTAGAGCAGATGGATCGTGAGTGAAAGGAGGCGTCAATTTTTTTTCTTCCTTACGATGAAGAGAACAGCGATTGTAATTTCTAACGGCAGTTTGTAGGTCAAAACAAAAATTTTAGAAGTTAGATGTTGTTGCATGTGATTTTATGAAATTAGATGATATGGCATATGATTTTATAAAATTGACATAAAATATTCACGTTCTCTAACTTTAGAGGAACCAGATCCATACTTCAGTACCCAAAACCTAAATCTTCTTTCCTCGTAGCATTTGTTTGTTTAACTTTTTTGTTTTCCACTTTTCGCAATTGCTTTTATGAATTATGATAACAGTTATTGTCGTTTTTCTTAGTATAAGAAATAACTTCTAGAGCGTGTTCTGCATAAATAATCAAAGCACCTTCGACGAACATTTATCAATATCAGTTTGCACTGCATCTTCATATTACATTTCAACAAGAATGCATTGTTCCTAGATACTCTAATTAAGAACATCCTTAAATTCAGAAAGGAAAACTATAAACTAGGACAAAATGTAATCCTAAACAATAGCCTTAACTTGGTTTTCAAGATCACCTACTTGTTCTTGTTGTTCATTCTCCCTTGACATCTCCTCGAGGGATTTTCCCTTGGATTCAGGAACCAAGAACGTAAATAACAACCCTATGATATTGATCACTGCAAGCACCAACAGAGAATTCTTCATTCCAATTCCAGCCGGAAACCCTGCATCAGTCTTAGCCTTGTCTTGATTCTGCGACGCATACAAGAACCCAAAAGCTCCAACAATCGCACCTGCCTTGCCGAAAGCGGCCGAAATCCCATGACAAGTGGACCGAAACCTTGCTGGAAAAATCTCGGCCGGCACAACAAATGTGGTGCTATTAGGTCCGAAATTGGCAAAGAAAAATGTCAGCCCATAAATCACAATAAAGCCAATGTTGTTCTCCGGCTGAATCCAATGCTGGTACCCAAATGCCAAAACAAACATGAAAGCAGTCATGAAAAAAAACCCAATCAGCTGAATAAGGAATCGTCCGATGCGGTCGATCAGAAACACAGTGACCCAATAGCCGGGGACAGTTCCGCAAAGAGCAATTAGGGTTTGTGCCCTAGCGATCTTGAAAAGCTCATCAAGGGCACTCATGGACTTTGCAGAGGGCAGCCACCCCACGGCGCTGAAAATGTCCTTCTGGAAAAGGTTTTGGCTGTAGTAAGCAATGTCCAGCAAGAACCAACAAGCGGCTGTTCCCAGTAAATGTAAACCATGTCGCCTCATGAACTCCTTGGAAAACAGACCAAACGACGTCGCCTTGCTCTGCACTACTTTTTGCTCTTTTATGTCGACGTTTAGGACTTTGGACATGTCTTCACAAGCTTTGGCTCCATCCTTGGCCACCAAGGCAGTGTAGCGAGGGGTCTCCGGCATTTTTCTTCGCCAGTAATAGGTAAGCGCCGCCGGAAGAGCTCCGAACATGAGAATGATCCTCCATACGTAGTCGGCCTCAGCAGGGGTAGACCCCGTGGGGTTCACCGAGTACGGTTGCGCCGGATAAAGCGCACGGAAGATGGTTGAAACTATGATAGCCACCATTCCTCCCGCCAAAATCCCAAACCCTTGCATGGCAAAGACAGCGGCAATAAACGCGCCGCGGGTCTTTTTGTTGGAGTACTCGGCCATGATGGTCGCGGAGAGTGGGTAGTCGCCTCCGATGCCGAAGCCGAGCCAGAAGCGGAAGAAGCACAGGGTGGCCATGACGGAGGTGGGGGAGCTGCCGAAGGAGAGGCCGGAGCAGAGGGAGCAGCCCACCATCAGCATTAGGGTTATGCCATAGACGCATTTGCGGCCGAGCTTATCGCCGAGCACGCCGAAGAATAGCTGGCCAGCGAGGGTGCCGCAGAGGGCGACTCCGTTGACGGCGGCTGCCACGTTAGGAGGGAGACTGCCGGGTTTAGGGGACCCCGGGACGGTGTAGTAGATTCGGCCGAGGAGTTTGGTGACGAGGGAAATGCAGAAAAGGTCGTAGGAATCTGTGAAGAATCCCATGCCGGAGATGATCACCGCTCTGAAGTGGTAGAATTGTGTTTTGGCAGCATCAAGCATGGTAAGAACTTCCAGCTGCGGCTGGTCCTGGTCATTTGCCATGTGTGAGGTTTTGAATTTCTCTCGATCTCACTCTCTCTGATTATTTTGTTGTAGGTTGTGATTATATTTATAGGATATTAGGGAAACGAATCCTAGCACAACTCTAATCAGGAATTCGTCTCATACCCAACCTGGTATTTTGCAGTTAAAAAGAATATTCCTAGAATGTATTATTAATATAGGTTTTTTATTCTTTTTGGTTTGAATATTACACTTCATTAAGTCAGAAGTCAACACAGCTTACACAAACCTGGGCCTCAAGGGCAAATACCCAGAACTCGAAGGAAAAGACAAAACACACGAGCTAGCCATGAAGCCCAACTGTACAATGAAAGGAAATTAACCAATCAAACCACTACTACACACGAGCTGGAAAAAAGAAAACTGGGAATAGCAATACCAGTACGTAGTGCCCGGTTTTAATTATAAGATTGAATAAGAAAGAGCTAAAAGAAAATTTACGTGAACTCTCCCACAACCAAAAAGAAATGTCCATATATAATATGATGTGAGAGTCATCTCTTTATTCCATTTTGAGATTTTCTATGGAAACTCTAAATTTTCTTACTGGACCTCTCATAATTTCTTTTTTTTTAATATTTAGATTAAAAGGTTTGCTCACTTTAAATTTCTAAAATAACCTTATTCATGTAATTCAAATATAGACAATAAATTACTCATTATACCTTCAACTATCTCACATCTACATTCATACGTTGGCGTTGATTTAAAATGAAATACTTGCACACGATTTGGCGTTGATTAAGTCCCATTACTGTACATATGATGCGCACCCGGGTGAAAAATTGTGAAGCCAACTAAACTCAGAAAGGTTCAACAAAAGCATAACATCTCTAGCCAAAAGGCATGCAATAAGCTGCACTGCTAGACACTGAATCAATAAAGAGCAGCTTTTCTTGTTGAGTAGTACTTGCATGAATACTATCAAGTAAGAATCAACTATGAATATAGGAACCAGTATACGTAAATTTGAATGGTTTTGTAAGTTCATTGATCAAGGCTTAACGAAGAAGTTTATGAGTTTCACAATTATTCATCATGCAAAAAAAATTGGTGATCAGCTTTGGATATAACAAAAAAAAAAAAAAAAATTGTCCAAACTTTAGGGTTTAGGCTCAACTTGGCTAATGTACCGTTCTCTTCTCTATTTATACCAATTAAATACAGTATATTTAGGGTTTAGGACAAATCACATATAAGACCGTATTAACTTTCTTATTCTCTAGATCGCCTAATATTTTTATCTCTCACAAAGCCGCTAAAATATAAGAAATATTTATATTTATAAAAATATCAGAATATTTTTAATTTTAATTATTTACTAAAATATCACTGTGTCAAAACAGCCATTGTTATTAATTGAAAAACTACTGTCAAAGAACAAAAAAGCTACTTTTGAATAACCAAAACGCTACTATCGACGGATAAAAAAATTATTGTCAATTTTCAGAAAAGTTATTGTCATTTGTCGACACTTAGTGATAAAAATGTATGGTGGCTTAATTTATAATATAAGTCTTAAAAAGACATTCATAAGTAATTTGCTATAACTAGCTTTATGGTTTGTCGATAATAGTTTTTTGAATGAATTAACATTCATAAGTAATAGGTTTTCAAAATATTTTTGTAAATGATAGTAGCTTTTTTGGAGAATGAATTAACATTTCCATTTGTCGGCAATAGCTTTTCGGTGTGAGGCAATAGTCTTTTGAATGATGGTAGTGACTTTTTCAACAAATAACAGCAACTTTCATGAAGAATGACAATAGCTTTTCAGTTAATTGTCAGTAGCTTTTTGGTTATTTGGCAATAGTTTTTTCATTCATCGGTAGTAACTTTTCAATTAATGACAATAGTTATTTGAATGCAATGACGTTTTCTTAAATAATAGAAAGTAAAAATGTGGTGGTATTTTTATAAATATTAATATTTCTTATATTCCGGTGACTTTATAATGAGAGATAAAAACATATGATGACTTGATTGATAATATAAGTTTTAAAAAGACATTTGTAGGTAATTTGCTAGGGAGTTTCTATTCATGCCTCCAAAATTGGCATTTGGACCTCCTAACTTAATAGACCTCAAACTTACTTTTATAGATAACAAATTTGCTATCTATACCTCCCTAATTTTCCTACAATGTCCATCGTCCAATAAAATCAATAAAAACTTATTCTTTTACGTTCTATTCATACCTCCAAAATCAGTGGTCGAACCTCGTTCAATTTTTGAAGATTTCACAATTCTATTTTACACTTCATACAATTAATCTGCACACAAAAAATATATATATATATCTTCAGTTGGTAATCAATACAGTATTTTTCATTAAATTAATTGAATATAGAAGCACGTTGGTATACTGCTATCTGAGATGTTTAGATATTACTCCCAATTCTCAAACTTTTTAATTAAACTGAGTTTTTGGATACAAAGTTTTCATCACTTAATTATAATTTATGTACAGATGCCCGTACTGAAAGTGGTCATGGTGTTCCAAAGTCGGTCCAACATAATGCTGCTTAGCTTGGAGAGAGACACATATTTACTAATTGTTTTGAGTTGGAAAAAAAACGCAAGCAGCAATAAAATAGGCAATGCACAGCTTAGAATTTTGTGAATTGCCTCATTGAAACATACTGTTTTTAAAGGTAAGAAGAGACTTTTTTCTTTTCTTTTCTATGAGCTGTGACCTGTTGGTTATCTAGGATAACCAATATCATGGATGTCACAATTTCAGACCTCACTGACATCATGGGAGGGGAGGAGTGGGGTGGGGTTAAAAGACTTATAAATTTTTTTTCTCTCTTTTGTGTCTTTATTTGTAATTTGGCATGAGTTGACAAAGTCAACTATAATTTGGAAAAAGAGAGAGGTACAAATACCAATTTTGAAGGTATGAATAGAAGCTCCCAATTTGCTATTATTTTTTATAAGAAATGCAATTACCATGAAACAATCACATTCTATCATAGAGATTGTTAATGGGAACAGTTGCTAAGCAAGTGGCAGGTGATATCTCGGTCTTGGCAACTGAGCTCTTTGCTATTAAAACGGACAAGTTTTGAGTTTACTTTAGATAGCTCTTTCTTCCCTATGATCGTTGACTCTGATTGTATAAAAGTTGTATCTCTAGTAAACAAGGAAGATGACTGTCATGCTGCGGATGGAGTTATTGTCTCTGAGATTAGGAGTTTTCTTAGGCAACTTAATGTTTATGAAGTTCTCTATCAAATCAATCGCGTGGGTGCAATAAGGTGGTTCATTTTATATATCGCCAAGTTCATTGTCTGGAATGGTGGATCTCATTTTTGGTTAGAGGAATTAAGGACCTTCTCGGCTTATGAATTGTATTGATAAAGATTTATCTGTCATTTCTAACTGACGGGGTTCAAGCATTACATCCCCGTCCCTCCTTCCCGCTAATGTATTCGTCTTTACATAATAATATGAGTGTGAGATTGAGCCTCCCAACTTAACTGGATTCCAAACCTAAAAAAAAGTCTCATCTTTAGTATGTTTGTTTTTTTTTTTTTTTGGTCAACCATTTAGTATGGTCTTTGTTTTTAATTTCTCTTGGAGGGGTACACTACAAGCAAATTCAGTTGGCTAGATTTTTAATTATATGCAACGTTATTAAGGTCAGATTGGCCCGGAGGCTGTTAGTGTAGAAAAAGTTGTTTACTATAAAACTATCCTTCTGTGGTTGCATTGTTTGTAGTTGTACAACCAGTTTTTCTGGGATAAGGATAATATATATCAGTTTGTATTTGTTTGTTTTGTTTTTTGTTTCTAAGAAGTGAGATTCAATTTCGTAAGCAAACAACAATTCCAAAATCACGAGGTAGCTTGGTTTTCACCATGACGAGGTAACTCGGGTGTCGGTTTATGGGATGCATATCGTGGTTGAGTCCTACAATATCTTGTGAGTCCACTAAGAGAGTGTTACTTATGTTTGGTAACATAGTAATATTAGAGCCTTAGAGGTATGTACATGTTACTTTTACTATTCTGCATGGCTTGTTTTTCTCCAATATTCCGCCTCAATGTACAATCGATTTTGACCTCATTTGATTCTTAAGGTTGGATTAATTTGTTGATATTCCGATGCTCATCAAATAACGATGAGTGACACTCGTTAATAGGAAAAGGTCTGATATATAAACATAGGTAAAGTTTCAACAGATATAGGAGATCCTCCTTCCAGGGAAAGAGAGAACATCCTTTTGACCCAATATTGTTCGGCACTACTGTAAGTCAGTGACTACAGTAAAATTTCCAACCAAACAGGTTTCATCAAAGAAAAAATTATCACTAGCCTTCATAGTTAAAATAAGATTATCAATCACACACCAGTATATTCTTCGCATGGCTACACAATCTTATAAATCAGAAATCTAAGAAACACTCCAATTGCAGGGGATTTCTCATGACCCTCTTCAACTCAAATGCTTTATTAAAGAAAGCACATAATACTTCCACTTATTCTAACAGCACATTTGAATTAGTTTTTCAACTTCTCCTTCATCCTCTCAACTGCAGCCCTAAGAGTTCCCTCATCCTTGCAGAAAGTAAATCTGACTAGATTCTTTCCATCTTCTGGGTTTAAATAAAACACACTGGTAGGGATTGCCACCACTCCGACTTCCTTGATCAGATACTCACAAAATGCAACATCATTTGGCAACCCAAAAGAAGTGTGATCTACAACCACAAAGTAGGTCCCGCTGGATGGATACACTTTAAAACCGACAGCCTTCAATCCCTCTACCAAAATTTCCTTCTTTGCCAAGTAATCTCTTTTCAGCTCCAGAAAGTAGGAGTCTGGGGCTCTGAGAGCTGTTGCAGCAGCCCATTGCATAGGAGTGGAGGTAGCAAAAGTGAGATAAGAGTGTGCCTGCCGCACTCCCCATGACAGGTGGGGGGGAGCTATAGCCCAACCGATCTTCCACCCAGTTAATGAAAATGTTTTCCCCAAGGAATTCAGGGTTACTGTACGCTCGTACATTCCAGGAAGAGAAGCCATAGAAATGTGATCCATTTCAAAAGCCAACTTATCATAAACTTCATCAGTGAACACCAGTACATCATTTTCAATGCAGAGAGATGCAATAGCATCAAGTTCCTCTCGAGTGAACATCTTTCCAGTAGGATTATGCGGAGTATTTATAAGAATTGCACGAGTATTCTTTGAGATTGCAGACTTAAGTTCATCAATGGGGACAGCAAAATCTGGAGGGCGTAGTGTGATACTTTTTACTTTAGCACCAGCCATGGAAAGAGTCGCTTCGTAAGAATCATAAAAAGGAGCAAAGAGGATAACCTCATCACCAGGATTTATCAAGCCCAACATGGTTGCTGCAATTGCCTCTGTGCACCCAGAGGTAACAGTTACTTCCTTCTCAGGGTCCACAACCAGTCCAGTGTCTTTCTTGAATCTCTCAGCAATGGCATTGTTTAGGTCTGGAACCCCAAATCCACGAGCATATTGATTTTTCCCATCTATCACGGCCTGAATTGCAGCTTCCTTTACAAACTCCGGACCATCAAAGTTGGGAAACCCTTGCCCAAGGTTTATTGCTCCATGTTTAACAGCAAGATTACTCATTTGCGTGAAGATTGTCGTCTTGAATTTTTCCAACCGCTTTGCCACCTGACATACAAGTGTCGATGCATTAGACACACTTAAATCCTCCAATTATAGATGGATTGAAGCTTAAAGGAAGAGGTATCTACAAATGTAGCTCAACTAGATATGAATATGTTATGCAACAACATCACAAATCACACAGCAGAAGTTAAAATCACTAATTCATCTCAGTTAGATATCACTAGCCCCCATGATAGTGGCACCTTTACCCTTAAGCCAATCAAGTAGGCACTACAAACATGTCAAAAGTTTTTCAAAGCAGCCATGTATCCAGTACACTGATAAAAAAAGCGACAATTGAATGAATTGCCAATGCAGAGTATCTTTATAGAAGAATCTAATTTGATGATGAGGAGGAAAGAGAATGGAAAAAACAGGGGTTGGATAATTTACAAGAAGAAACAGAAGATGTGACTCACTACTAAATAATTAGGACGATTAGATTTCCACATTCTAAAACCAAATATGGAAACACAGAGCAACTGCCCATAACTCTAATTACTGAATCACTAGTTTAAAGCATAGAACTTTAATTCTGTCTATTTAAAACGTTGCCAAAACCCTTAAAATAGCCGCAGTGCACTTTGTCAGGAACTCTCATGGGACACATAATGAAGGTATTCAACCAAGAGGGGATGAACTTAGCCAGAAATGACAAGTCTCCAGTCTCTTGGAGGCACACTTGATCGGCTGTGTATTCACTAAACAATTTCCAAAGTCAATTTCTTGTTCTATATGGGGCTCCTTGAACTGACAGAAAAGAAGCTATGATGGAGAATGGTGTTTGCCATGGAAAAAGGCCAACCAAGAATACTATTGAAGACCCAAGATCAAGAGTTTGCTGCACAAAATTTGAAAAAGGTATGCAAATGGTACTAATAAACCATTCAACAACGGCAAGACTCATACAATCATAAAATTACATTATCCAGTTACATAACTAATACATTATGATATTGCTTTAGCAGGAACTAAGAATTATTAGATTCCTAGTCAAATTGCACTCTGAGTTCTAGGAAGGTTTTCTTCAACAGCCTCACTTCATCTGTGTTTCTCTTAAAACTAATTTAACAAAGAAAAAAAAAAACTATAGATTAAGAATACATTGTAAAGCAGAAATTTCAACTACACCAGACAGATCATATTGCAGATAATAAGGAGAGTTAAGCAGTGGCAGCATGCAAACTAAAGATGAAGGCTTCAGGCCTGTAAATTACCAAATAAGCTAAAATCCCCAAAACCCAATATGCAAACCAAAACATAAACAGGCCACCAAATCAAACGCATAACGGATCAATAACAAGTGGGCATACCTGTAATGGCTTCTGGGTCGATTCTGTTTGACCCGAAAGGGCATCCTTTTCTGTCGAAACGGTGGACATTGTGGCTGAGACAGAAGGGCAGACCGTGGTTGTCCTCGTCCTAATAAAGCTCAAGTCTTTGTGCGAATTTTTGGAAAAGGTGAAGAGGGTTGAAGAACACAAGCGCATTTCATGGGACGGCCAGGTACATTGAATCCGCATGTCAAATCGTCAAGGGGTAATTACCTTATGGAGGTCAGTGGCTGCCGAAGGAAGGGAGGACTCTATTTTTGTGTGAGATTCTATTTTGGCTGGATAAAGAAGGAACCCAGCCACCCATGTGTGTTTCATGCCTCTTCTATATGTTACTGGGCCCATAATGGATTACCCAACAGGGAGTTTCTATTGGTCTTGCTATAGTTGAGAAGTGAGTAGTGTAGAAATATGAGCTAAGCAAAATGTCGATGCTTTTTGAACAATTCTTCATACAAGTATGAACTCTCTTCTTATAATTTGTTACAATTTACAAAAGGTAGAATTTATAAAATCTCATATATCACATCAACACTTGCTTCATATGGTGATATTTGACTAGTGTAGTATAGAAATAGTTGGCCATTTGGAAGATAAGTGATTGGGTCTTGAATTAATTGGTCCAGAACATGCCTTATTAAGTTTTTAACAGGCCCAATATGTGAGGAATTAATACTTGGTCCACTCCAGCATTGATACCTTTGCATGTACTGGTTAATATGGTAACATTAGGCAGTCATGAAGAAAAACAATAGGGATGAAGTTGGTCACGTTAGGCATGCAGGCAAATTGTTCATTTTGCTTGAACTCTGTTGGGGAACTTTGTCATGTTTGAAAATTGAGAATATAGTGTTGTGAGGTACAAGACAGACTAGAGGGGAAGGCTATGTATGAAAGATTTGAGTACTTTGGAGTTTTTAGAAGAGAGTAAAACCCACCATTAGAGTCAAAACTTTCTTGCACCGGACAAAATGATACACAACTTTCAAAAGTGATACCTAAATTTTTAAAAGTGATTAAAATGATACCTAAATTTTTAAAAACAAATCAACTTGATACCCAGCTTTCAAAAGTGATCAAAATGATACTTAAAGTTTTAAAAACAAATCAATTTGATACCTCATGTTATGTTTTTTATGGCTAAATACTGGTTATTATCCTGTGGTTTAGGTCCAAAATCAATTCAGTCCCTGGACTTCTAATTTCATCAAAAACATCCATGTACTTTCAATTTTGATCTAATAAGTCCAATTCATTAATATTTTGTTATGAGTTCAAGTTATAGTTTGATTATTTGTTGAAAAACTATTTATTTGATAGATTTCTTATAGTGGGACTCACTCCAAAATTGACTATGCAGGCCACCTCAACACCACATCATAAAACATAGGTCATATATGAGTCACGTCAACAAGTTAAATGATTCAATTGTCAGAAGACTAACAAATTAGACCTATTAGATCAAAATTGAAAATGCAGGGGTGTTCTTGATGCAATTAGAAGTTTAGGGACTGAATTGATTTTAGACCCAAACTACAGGGTAATAGTTAGTATTTAGCCCTTTTTTTTAACTTCTTTGTTAAATCAAATGCAAAATCAAGCACAAAAATTGAAGTGATTTGTGGTCAGAGGGCCATCAATCATCTATAACCCAATCTTCTTCTTCTATAGAATTAAAAAAAAAAAATCTTCCATTCAATTTTAATTCTACCATCGATCGTAGAAACAAATAAAGTTCGGATGTTTCCCAACTTCTAAAGAAACAAAGAAAAATGGGAAGAGCGAGAGAGGCAGAGATAGAAGAAGAAGAAAAGAATTAACAAAGTAAAATAAAAAATAATTGAAAAATAGTTTTTTGTGTAAAATATTATCATAACCCCACAAAATACTGCACCACACGTGATCAATTTTAACAAAAAGTTACAAAAAATTAAACTGAGGTATCAAATTGATTTGTTTTTAAAACTTTAGGTATCATTTTGATCACTTTTGAAAGTTTGGTATTAAGTTGATTTGTTTTTAAAAATTTAGGTATCATTTTGATCACTTTTAAAAATTTAGGTATCATTTTGATCACTTTTGAAAGTTAGGTATCAATTTGTCCGGTGCAAGAAAGTTTTGACCCTAGTGGTGGGTTTTACTCTTTAGAAGAAGAGATGACTGTCTTTACAAAAAATTAAACTGAGGTATCAAATTGATTTGTTTTTATGGTCATACTGCACCACCCCCTCTGCATGCTCGGGAAGTCTTCCAACTATTTTATGGTCATAATTCAGATTAAAATGCTCCGATGTTGTTTTAAGACCTTTTTTCTTAGGACATATCTGATACCTCATACGTTCATACCTAGCTAGGTATTGTGCAATGGAGCTAGAATCCCAAATTTCCAATTATGTATGTGCAACTTAGATTTAGAGTACACTGATCAATGTAGAATTTAAACAAATGTGAAAAAGTAGTTAAAATATCTCGATAACATAACATGTAAAATTATTTCAAGAAGAGAAATTCTCATTTAACTAAAGTCTATGTACACATACATGCAAATGTATTAGGTCTCCCTTCTTGCATGATACAAGAGAAAAGAGCCATGCTATTTCAGCTCAAATATTTTTTTTTTTAATATCTCGATAACATAACATTTAAATTACTTCAAGAAGAGAATTTCTCATTTAACACAGGTCTATGTACACATACATGCACATGTATTAGGTCTTGCATGATACAAGAGAAAAGAACCATGCTATTTCAGCTCAATTTTTTTTTTTTTTTGATGAAATAAGATAAAATTACAAAACAAAACCCCTAGAACAATCTAAAAGATAAAGATCAAAGTTAAAAGCAGAAATAACACTTGAGGGAGGCTTATCATGCAATTTGTTTTGATGATAGAACCCTCCTTTTTAGATCTACTATTAAGCATTATATTTTACAAAAATAAGTCATATTGAAAGTCATTAACATTCTGATCGGATTGGTCCTCACTGAATGGATTTCATCATCGGATCACTATTAGAGGTAGGCCCTATATGCATCAGTTTGTTTCCTTTTTAAAGAGGGCTTAGGGCCCTTTCAAACAAAAAAGGAGGCCTAGGATTTTTCTAAAACAAGCACTCTGATGCAATCATAAGTCAATTTCCATGTTCTTTAATTGGCAACTATGAAATAATGTTATTCAATAATGCCCTAACTGACATTAATCTATTAAGACTTCGGTAGCAAATATGTCCGAGGCTCTGAGCAGTTGTCGAGAGGACCACTTTTGGTGACGTCTAATAACATGCTTAAGTAATGTGTATATGTAAAATAAGGGGGTTCTTAAGTTGGGGAAAGAGAGCATCTCAAGCTATTTTTGTCATCTACGAACTTGATTAGTGAAAATACAAAATAAAATTCGTTGTTAAATGCATATTCTTACGAATAATCTTCAATGTCCCATAATTAAGGATGGCTTACACATGGAGGAGATGGATATGTGTCAACAACCAATAGCCTGTTAATTGTATCCAAGATTCCCAGTTTAACTAGAACATTGATATCTATATAGAATGTCATTTGTAGTTGAATTAATTTATTGGGTTGTTGTACATATATGTTCAAATCTTTGTCGTTTTAAGTTTCATCCATTTCTTTCTAGTTTCGATATTCGGGTCTCGTGGTCTTTGCTTCCTGATGATCAAGCAAAAAAAATATATCATTTTTCGTCTGGTAATAATAAAGGATTAGGCGCCTCCATGTTCACACGATGTCGATCTGGAAGAATGCTCGGAAAAGCTCCCTCCGTTCCCTCGTTGGTGTCTTCTTACTCTTCTTCAATCTTGCTACAACATTCCCCCATTAGTTTTGCTTCTTACTGTTTAGTTTTTGCCAAAACAATAGTTGTTTTTGTTCTTCTTTTCTGTCTCTCGGTTTCCTTTTTCTTTTCTTCAACAATTTGTAGGTTGAAGTCTAAATCACAAATGAAGGTAAAAACAAACAAGAGCGTGGCTCTGGCGCTAATGTGAAAGTGAGAGTATACGAGCTTTGAAGTCAATGGTAAAAGTGACAAAATTGGAATAGGGAAACCATCACGAAGTGATAAAATATGAGAAGTGAAAGTACTATAATGGCCTAGAGGGGGGTGAATAGGCAAGTCACTCCTAAGTACAAAAAACAAATAATTTTCTGGATGTTGCTGAGAGATTGAAAGAAGCTTGCCATCCCTAATCAACGAAAATAGATTAAATCAAAATGTCAAGTGATCAGCCAACACACAAGAACAGAAAACAAAATGAGCAAAAACACAGGAATTGTTTACGCAGTAAAACGCTCAATGTGAGGTAAACAACTGCGGGTCTTAACTCTTGAAGGTCAAGTGCTCGAGCAAACACTATAAGATAGCAAACAATTCACAAGGTAAACTTACAACCTCTTGCATAACTCTTGACACGGTTACCTCTAGCTAGACTCTTTCTAGCCGATTGAACTACCTTTCACCAATTTTTTTGCAGGTTCTAGATGGGCTTGAACTTGTCTCAAATTCTTCAATCTTCAATCTTCAATTATGGAACATGCTTGATTCCCAATTGAACTCGTTGGACATTCACACATGCAGAATGATATGAACTATGAAGGAATTTTAACTCCCTAATTCACTTTGACGACATGGAACAAGTGAATTATCAAATCTAGACTCTACTTTGCCTTGAGAATAACTGAACCATGCTATTGTGCAAAGCATGTCAGAATGAAAACAATTTGCACGACCTCTATATGCGTCAAAACAAGACTCCCCCTAAAACAATTAGTGTGTGATCAAAAATACCTAATAGGAAACATATTTTTCTAGAAAGATAACATGACTTATCAATAATATTCTATGCTAAAAATAAGAGATATATTTTAACCAAGAAAAAATCAAATCAAGGATATAAACACTCAATATTGATTTTCTTTGAAGGACAAGACACACAGACAATGTATCATGCAAGGACTCAATAATGACTACTTCAAGATTGAAGCACAGATATCAATCCCAACACTCTATCATGCAAAACGCAATGAATGAACCTTACCTGAAATGCCGTACGAGTCAGTTAGGGTCTTGACTTGCTCCACAAGCTTGAACATCACTTCCTTTCTTCTCATACACAACTCTTAATCTAGGACTCACTAGTTTTGTATAAAAGGGAATGCCAACATATACAAGTTCATATACTAACAAGAAGTAAAATTTTAAGGAAACACGTAGATAATGTGGGTAGTATAAGGAAACTAATAAAGGAGGGAGAAACTTTTGTTCTTTTGATTGATTAAAAAGACTTACTATATATTCACTTCAATTATTTACGATTCATAACTGTATAAACAACTAATGTAACATTTATTTTCGTCGTAGTCAAGTTATGATGGATTTATTATGTTAGTTTGAGTACAAAAGATTAACATTTGGTCTACTGACATTAGTCTCACCTTTGTAAGTGAGAGCTTGTAAATTCGATTCCCAAAAAACTAGTTGGTGTATATACTAAGTTGTTGATGTAATTAAAAAAAAATTAAACAATAAAGTGCACGTATAGCTTGCAAAATTAGTACTTGTATTAATTAGCAAGAGTTTTGGAAGCTAGGAAACCTCATCATTAAGGGCTAGTTTGGGATTGCTGTGACTTTAAAAAAAAACTGTTGCTGCTGTGTTGTGAGAATAATCAGCTGTGAATTAAAACAGTTTCGTGTTTGGTAAATATTATTTTTAAAAGTGCTATCAGTACATAAAACACTGCAAAGTGTGTTTTGATCCACAACAGCTTCTAAAAGTAACCTCTATGCTGCTTCTAAAATCTGTTGTCAATGACCTATAACTTTCAATTAAAACTGCTTTTTATTTATTTACCAAACACAATAAAATCTAAAATTTTAAACAGAAGCTGATTTTTTTAAGAGCAAAGCAATCTCAAACGGGGCCTAAATACTATTACATCTCTTATCTATTTATATGTACAAATATTCTTGAGATTGATTATTCTCGACAGAATGACACCTTTATTTTTCTTGAAACTTGAAAAGTCCTAAACACAATGAGGGAGACACAACACATAAAACAGCTAAACTGCAATGGCTTGAAACGAAATCCCAAGTTGTCTGGTTACAATCTTGACCAACAATTGGTTGAAAATCCTCTGATAAGTTACAAACTGGAAACCATGCTCGATCTGGGGACTGAGAATTAATTGGTTTGTCTAGGTGAGGAGGAGAAGAGAAAAAGGGCGTGAAAAAGGCCGGTGAAACTTGAAACTAATCAGCAAAATCAGATTGTGGGGGTGAAGTCCAAATAGAAGCTGATAGTAAGGACCGTGATTTCCAACCTAAAACCAACCTATGATTTGCCACCTCCTCCACCCTATAACCGTCATTAAAAAGACCCAACAAAAGCTTTGCCTGACAATGATTGGCAAAGCTTATTGGCATTGGCTTAAACCCTATCGCACCTAACCACTCCCACCAAGAGCAGCCTACCTCTCCTTGAGCCCGATAGATACGAGCCAACGACCCAGCTATTCGGGGTCCCAAGAACACTCTCTCCACTAATTCTCGAGCCCGGCTCTGCATTGGGAAGCCGGCCTCGAGCGAGTCGTAGACAGCCGAGTAGTGATACAATGAGTCCATGAAGCGGGCCACAAAGCCACCGTCTCTGGCAGGCCTAACCTCTTCTTCAACCAAAGTTACCAGTCTCGGGTTTAGGGTTTTCGCTCCAGATAAAAAGGAAGCAATCGAATCCGGGGATCGATAACTAAAGTGTGGAAGGTTCAGCATGCAGTTTATTACCAAGGCCTCGCCCTTAACCAACTTTAGAGCAGACGGTCGAAATGTCTCGTCCGAATCCAACCTACATTGATGAAACGAAAACGGTTGACCAATGGACGTGGCAAACGCCGTGAGACGACGACCGGTCTCTTGGACGGTCCCTATCGACCTCCGGCAGCTCCCGCCTCGCGACAAAGCAGTGATCCTAAGATGTGGGGTCGGTGGGCCATCCTTCCTGGACACCAAGGCCTGCATCAAGGAGGCCCATTGGATTCCCTCCATGATGTCATAGTCCACTATGTGGACCCTCCTGTCATGGGCCACAGCCTCCAAAATGGCCTGATTGGCCGTGAAGTGCCCAAACTTGACATAGGGCGACATGTCCTGAAGTAGCTGAAACGCCGCCATCACGTCCGTCGTCGGATGGTGACCGTGCTCGCGGTGGGACCCATTTCCAAACAAATGCTTGGAGTGGCTGACACCTCCGGCGCCTTCTAGCAAACCCTGAAGCGCCTCGGTAAAATACGCCGCCAGCCTCTCCATGTTAGTACCGTCAGTTGGGGAGACCAACTCCTTGAGCCGAACCAATATCACCCGAGCCAGATCTCTGCTCTTGTTGGCGCCAGTCAGCGCCTCCGCCGCCGCCATCAACAGATGCACCAATCTCAGCCCCTTCGAATCCTCGCCGTTCGATGCCACGCCTTCCTCCAGCATCGTCACGTCCGTCGACTGCGACGACGTCGTGGTGTAACACGAGTTTGACGCTTCCTCAATGGTCTCGGACGACGGCGAGTCCATCTCGCAGCCGTCTCGGCCCTCCATCATCGACTCGATCAGCTCGTGAAAGTCTCCACCGCCGGCGAGCTGGTCAATCGGAGCGAGAGACTCCCAGTCGACTACCGGAGACCAATCGTACCACTGGTCTGGGGAAATGGCCGTGTTGGTCGTGCTTGTGGTTTCAGTGCTGCAGCCGGAGAGGTCGAGGTCGAGGTCGAGCTCAAGCTCCATAGCTGAGCTTAGCATGAGTAACTCTGTCATGCGGTTTTGGGGTTGGCTTAGTAAACTTTGAGGTGTGTTTAGAGATACTATTCGGTAATGGTGGTAGAGAAGGAACTGGAGCAAGAGACAGTTGAGGTTGCAGAAGAAGATTTTATTAAGAGTTAATCAACTTAGATGGGATCAACTGCTGATGATGAGTGGGGTTTTATACACTGCGGGTCGTAATCAAACTTTATTAATTTTGTGCTTAAAATATGTTTAACATTTTACACTCACGCCCCTAGGGTTTTAAGATATTATTAAAGTCTAATCAGTTTGATTAATTAAGTGGGAACCCTTTCTTTCTTTTACTTCATGCATGATTAAGCAATAAACGAGAGGTAGTTGTTTTAATTTCAAGTTGGAGTTGGAGTTACAGATCGGTAGAAGAGTTGGATATTAGGGAGCGATCATTTTCACATGTTGTGAAGGTGAACGTCAAGTGGGAAGTAATTAGTAATTGGTATCGGTCAAGATATTTTGGTTGGTTAGTTATTTATTTACTTTTTACTTTGAAGATATTTTAGTTAGTTAATTATTTATTCACTTTTTACTTTGATTCACTTGGCTGAGGATATAGCTCAAGAATCATGAGTCGTGTGAAGCAATTGACTCTTCCCCAGTATACTAAATCCGTGTGGCCAACACATTATTTTGTGCATGCGTACTCTTCTATCTTAGTACGTTTTAGAAAAAGGTTCGCAAAGGTCAAATTGTTATAATTTAAGTAAAAATTTTGGTGAAACAAAAGCTGTCTTTAGTGAAATAAACTTGAAACTCTTGATGAAAAATAATTTGATTCGATTTTGATGAACTTATGAGCTAAAAAATAGAAAATAAATCATACGTACAGTGGTTCTGTAATAGTATTTATCTTTCTAAATATTTTCATTAGCTTTTCCATTATTTGGCAAAAATATAGTGGCCGTGTATACCATATTACCATTTGAAAATAATTAGTATCGTTGGAAACTTTGAAATGTTCTTGCTTCTAGTATGAATAGTGAAGTTTCATATTTGCAAAAACATCAATGTAATAGTGAAGTTTCATATCTACATTTCCTCCTGACCATACTTCTCATTGATTTTTTAAACTGTTCAAGGTTGAAACGCTGAGTAGCAAAATTAATTCCCAACCCCATAGAATAGTTACCTTACTTAATTCTTTAACTCAAGTACTCGCAATCAAGTTCTTATTTTAATTATCATCTTTCTTTTTTCGTAACTTCTATGTTCCTTCCATTTGCTGTTCTGCTAAATAAAAGAAAATTTTATCGTCTTAATTTCTTATAGCAAAGAATATAATTCGTTTATATATGAACCAAGCAGACCAAAAACGTGTACACGAGGAGTCTAGCTAGCTAGCTAGTTATTATACGAGAGAAATGAGAACTTTTCTTTTTGCTTCAAACTTCGACAACAGTGCCACACATAAACAAGGAAGATGTGTAGTTTTGCTTACGAACGAAAGATGCTCTTCCAGTCTTCCGCATGTGCTGTCCATTTCGACGAAGCTCAATAGCATAAACCCACTAACGTACTAATTTCGGGACTTCTTTTTTGACCGCGGAGGGATTTTTATTCCGGAGTTGTGTTCTATGTACTCATATATATTATAATTACACTGTTTTAGATGTCTACTAATTTATTTTTTGTATAAATGTTAAATATTGAACCCTAAACTCATAACTTTAAAATGATGGTCTGAATTTATACAAGCATAATATAATATCAGTAGAAAGTAATTATAAAAAAAAACTTTTTCATATAGACATTTATCGTTCATGTTATGGATATGTCAATTGTCAAATCTAGTGAAAAAGTAAATGTAACTTTTTGAAAAAAATCTGGATGACAAAATTCTCATGTGAAGTATATCGCACAATGGAGAAAAAATGACATTGCAAAAGTGCTTAGAAGGATGTGAGTGATCTCTTCATTCGTTACTAGTTGATTTTTTGTGTGACGCTCAAATTACTCTTTTATAATCACGTATCTAAAAACAAATGCATAATTAAATAAATACGAGAGTGCTCTAACTGTGAATTGATAAATAAAATTTGGGGAAGGAAGTGCAAATGGAAAAGGCATACATGGAAACAAGCGGAGTTAAGGGAAATAATAAGTGCTTAACAGCAAATTAAACTCCCGACATACTAGAGTAATAGTACGACTATGGGAGAGCGACCACTTAAATTCGCGTAGAAATCATCAAAGTGAAAGCTCCGCTGCTGAAAAGGGCTTTTGGACAAAGCTTTAACCGCATGCATACAACAACATACTTACTCAATCTGAGGGAGTAAGAGTCGACTGTAACACCACCTTTGTCTCTGGCACTTACGATTAAGCTATTCCAAAGCCTTCGAAAATTCTCAAGGTGAGTTTGACTGCCCCGGGACACGTCACAGTCCCTCGCCGGCTTGACCGGCTCGTTTCAACTTACTTCTTCATCAGTTTTTTGAGAGGGTCGACTGTGAGATTGAGATGGACGTACGTACGTACGTGGGTAAACGTTTGTTAATTTGGATTAATCAAAGAGAGAGGGGTTCATGAAGTTTGATTAGTCGATCTGCCACCCACTAAGTTCTCACTTTCTTTCACTTTCATTTGCCAATTTTTGCTTTGAGAATGTCTTTGTGTCTTTGGCGGAGTTGGATCATGCCAAGGGTTTGAACAATGCAGCAAGCTAGGTCAAAAGTACGTGGTTGGGGAATGAATTCACTTGATGCACATATGTAGTATAGGACTGGGTACCCTTGATTCACACCTAAGGTATAGGATTGGGGAACCCATTTTCGTGAATTTAAGAAAGCACAAATATTTCTAAATTACGGAGTAACGTATAAAAATGTTCTCCGGTCCAACAGTTAAAACACAAGGCATGCAGGAAACAGCAACTTGTGCCAGACGTTTCTATATATTGAAAAGGGCAATGATATAGGGCCTCAATGAGGCCTAAGATTTGTGGCCTCAATCCTAAGTGTCAAGCCATGTCACCTATACACCTCACTAATTTGTCAAATCATGTCATGTCATTCTTGAATAAAAAGACTATCTTATCCTTTCAAAATCTAATGGCTCTAAATTATTTTAGCTTCTAAAAAAAATATTGTTTGGTTTTTTTTCCTTTCTTTCTTTTTCATTATTTTGGATTTTTTTTCATTATACATATTCAAAAAAAAGTATGGGTGTATATATATAATTCATTAAAAATAAAGTTATATATATATAATTCGTCCAAAAAATTTATATATTTTCGATGGAGAATGACTGTGGTGTGTATATATATATATATTAATATCGTAATTATAATCCATGAAATCTGATAAATTAAAGTAATATTTAAATCTTTTAATAAATAAAATTAATGGAAGATTAGTTACCTTACATTAACAAGTTAATTTGAAAAGTCAAAAATTAAATTGGATTCACAAAAATGGAAAGAAAATGTATTTAAATCGTAATTTTAACTCATAAAATTTGGTGATTGAAAACCTAGATATCTAAATTGATTGGGAAGTTGATATCTGAAGAGAAATTGCTTAATATGGAATACAATATATTGCACATGAGGAAATTAATTTTTGAAAGTATACTTGTTTTGTTGATCCCAAATTTTTCAATAGACAATAATGATTTTTAAATGTGAATGATAGCTTCTATTTTAGTGTAAATATGTCATTAGAAAAAAGTTCCAAGTGAACTCTACTTGTTCATTATTAGCTACTTAGTACTTTTTTGTTCATATAAGACATGTTAGTACTTAGCTGACTTTCAATTTCAATGTGAATGATATATGGCTTCCATTTTAGTGTGAATATGTTATTAGGGAAAGATTCCCCATTGAACTTTACTATCGGCTACTTAGTACTTACTTGTTCGTGCAAGACACATTAGCTTATTTTAAGTTTTAATGGATGATGGCTTCTATTTTAGTGTGAATATGCCATTCGGGAAAGGTCTCTAGTAAACTTTACTGGCTCATTATTAGCTACTTAGTACTTATTGTTTGTGTAAGACATACTAGCTAACTTTAAATTTCAGTGTGGATGATGACTTCTATTTTGTGTAATTATGTCATTAGGAACAGGTCCCCAATGAACTTACTAGCTTATTATTGGCTACTTAGTACTTATTTGTTACTGTACGACAATGTGGATGATGACTTCTATTTTAGTGTAATTATGCTATTAGGAAAAGATCCTCAGTAAACTTTACTAGCTCATCATTGGCTACTTAATACTTACTTGTTCGTGCAAGACATGTTAGCTCTTTCAGTTTCAGTAGATAATAGCTTCTATTTAAGTATGAACATGCCATTAGGTAAAGGTCTCCAGTGAACTCTACTAGCTCATCATTGGCTACTTAGTACTTATTTGTTACTGTAAGACATGTTAGCTGACTTTAAATTTAAGTGTGGATGATGATTTCTATTTTAGTGTAAATATGCCATTAGGGAAAAGTCCCCAATAAACTTTACTGGCTCATTATTAGCTACTTATTACTTATTTGTTCGTGTAAGACATGTTAGCTGACTTTAATGTTAATGTGGACGATGACTTCTATTTTACACCTTCCTTAATTGCACTTTTTCTTTGATTATTGTTGTGTTATACACCTATTGTTCATTGAATTTCTACATAGTATTAATAACATTATAATTGTTTTTTCATGTAAAAATAAACGAACAGTTGTATTAATGAAGTCTCACTTGACCTTTAAGGAACACTTCCTAATGTTGCGTTTGGATGAGACAATATTAAATTATCGAGAAATTTAGAAATGATGGAATCTAGAATTTTATCAATTCAATTTATTAATGATATTTTCTTACCTCTTCAATTACCAGATTTCATAGGTTTTAATTACAACTTCAATACTTTTTCTTTCCATTTTTGTGGATCCAATTTAATTTTTGACTTTTCTAATTAACTTGTTAGTGTAAGGTAAACTAATTTTCCATTAATTTTATTAAATTCATTTATTAAAAGAGTTGAATATTACTTCAATTTACCAAATTTGATGGGTTATAATTAAGATATTAATATGTTTTCTTTCCATTTTTGTGGAATCAATTTTAAATTTGACTTTTTTTTAATCAAATTTTTTTTATAAATTTTGTGGGTTAGAATTATGACATTAATATATATATATATATATATATATATTTATACACACAAACACATATTTGTATATATATTTTTTTTGACGAATTATATATATATAATTATATATATAACGAAAAAAAAAAAAACTAAAATAATATATTTTATTTTTAGATGAAAACCAAAATAATTTAAAGTCATTAGATTTTGGAAGGATAAGATAGTCTTTTTACTCAAGAATTACATGGCATGATTTGACAAATAGGTGATGTGTGTAGGTGACATGAAATGACACCTAGGATTGAGGCCACAAATCTTAGGCCTCATTGAGGCCACAAATCATTTTCCTATTGAAAATATATACATCCCACATGGGAAAAATGAGACATTGTCTATGAGTTTATAAGGGATTGAGCCACTTCATCCATTGCCAATTGGTTTTGGATGTGAACCCCAGATTACTTTATCATGATATCAGAGCGGATTACCCACGTGTGCATGCCTCATGGCCACACGGGCTCCACGTCACCCAAAGTTATCCACGTGTATGGCTTGAAAATTCGGCACATGTGCGTGGGCGTGTTGAGAATATATACATCCCACATGGGAAAAATGGGACATTGCCTATGAGTTTATAAGAGTTTGAGCCACTTCATTTATTGCCAATTGATTTTGGATGTGAACCAGCAGGGGCGTGTTGAGAATATATACATCCCACATGGGAAAAATGGAACATTGTCTATGAGTTTATAAGGGTTTGAACCACTTCATTCATTGCCAATTGATTTTAGATGTGAACCACAGATTACTTTATCACTATATAAGTCACATATTATACACAAGATTTCTTTCATTTTGACGTGCTCGATCAATCTACATGAAACAAAAGAAAATTTCATTAGCTTTTGCAGCCATCATCAAACTTCTATTGTCGCCAAAACCTACCCTCTAATGAAGGCAAAATTTGGTTGTCACCAACGATTCAATACAAAGTAGAATTTATGCATCGCAAGTGACATAATGTTCACCAACAATTCAATACAAAGTAGGATTTATGTGCCACAAGTGACATAATGTTCACCGATAATTTCAACCTAGATTGACATGAATTCGCAACTTGTGTTAGACATTTCTACATGAGTCACAGAGTTAGAAAAATTATATTTAAGACTTCTCGTCTTATAGGTCATAAGATTTTATTAATTTCGACGTGCTCGATCAATCTTCATGAAACAAAAAAGAATTTCATTAGGTTTAGTAGCTCGCGTCATCTTACTTTTGCTGTTGCCAAAACCTACCCTGTAGGAAGGCAAAATTTGGTTGTCACCACATACTACGTTTTAGTTAATCAACCTAACTTTTACGGTGTAGCTTATGACACTACCCTAAATAGTTTAGCATATCTTGTTTAATTTATGATCTCACATGGAAAAATGGGGACATTGCATATTAGTTTATAAGGATTTGGGACAACTTTAATCATTGCCAATTGATTTTAGTTGTAAAGCTCACATTACTTTATTATGTTAACAGAGCAGGTTATTCCAGATGTGAATATCTCGCGACCACACAGGTGGATTCAGGGACGTAGCCAGCAATTGAAAATGGATTAGGTTAATTTTAGCCGGGGACGGAGCCATGATGTCAAGTTCGGATGGGCTAGAATAATAAGCTATTTTTTTCTGCTAAAAGCATATAAATTTAAAAAAAAGATTGATTTTATTTTTAATACCTATGTGATACACGTTTTATCGATTAACAATTTGCACCACAGTAAATAAATGAACTTAGAGAAATACATCTCATTTACTATACTCAACCCTATCATGTAAAAGAATAGATAAAACTATAAATATTTTGATGTATAATTAGTAAAAAGAATAGACCCAGAAAAGAAAAAGAAAATGAAAATTAGTAAAGGAAGAAAGAAAGAAAAGGAAAAAAAGAAGAAGAAGAAACCTATTATATTGGTGATTGAACCAATGGCCTAATCTGTGTTATATCAAAGCTTTAACCAGCTAGTATGTGAGAAACTCATGGAAGTATGCTACATTTTTGGGAGAAATTTGGGTTGGGCTACAGCCCAAGCAGCCTTGTACATGGCTACGTCCCTGGGTGGATTCTAGGTCACCCAATATAGGTTGTTCACGTGCATAGCTTGAAAATTCACTATACATGCGAAGCGTGTTGAGAATATGATCCCATATGGAAAAAATAAAGACATTGTCGGTGAGTTAGTAAAAATTTGTGTCAACTCCAACTATTTCAATTGATTTGATATTACATTATCGAGATCAATAAAGGCAATTTCTTTTCCAATCAAGTCAATTTGTCCCAGAACAACCATCATAAATAGAGTCGTGATTCATGGGGACGCACACAAACTTATACAAATCATAGAATAATTATGCCGTTGGTGTCACATCTCTTTATTAGCTACGGAAGATAATTGTTTACAATAATTGTTGGTCACCAAAAAATAAGACAAAGAGTTGCCCTAGGAATTTTACACGAAAGGTATGTCTCTAAACATAGCATCGAGGGGTTCTACTGATTATGAGATTACACTCTTTTTATCAATAATTTAGAGTCAAAGTGCCTTTTCGACAAAGTTTGAAAGTAATACCTCAAATTCCTTGACTTTTCTTTTTAGGGTTACCGATCATGTAATCTTTTTTTTTTGTCCGAAGTGATTACTGAATACTGATAACCCATAAATTTATGTATGTATGTGCAAACCAGCCACCGATTGGCGAGGATATGTGATGGTAACCACGAAATAAGGGAATAGTTGTAATTCAATAGTTAATCTTATGTTACTGAATTGACAAAGAATTCTTATATAAACTTGAGGATATGTAATCTAATTATATGATGGTGAGAAAAAGTGAAACGGAAAGGCATGCATTAATTGTGATATATGAAGTAAGCATAGTACAGTATCAAAGGACACACTTTTGAACAGTAAAATTTCAACAGATGTAGGAGTGATTGTACTTAAAAGATTAATTTGTTGGTTTGAAGTTTAAACAGACATTTTTAAATTGGCATTAAAAAGTTCAAGTTTTTAATTTTTTTAATTTTTGTTTTTATAAGCCGAGGGGGCGTCAATCCATTAAATGTAAAAGTAGGTAACATTACAAAATGACTCATCGAGATCTCCCGGCTACGAAAAAATTGAGCCATGAATAGAAACCCTAAAATAAAACCTTAAAGAATCTAACATAATGTTACCTTAGAGTGAAGCTCCAAGTAACCAATGACCAGTAACTTGACGGTACTAGAGAAGGCCTCGAACACAGTCAAAAGCCTTCTCCAATATATTGAGAACCTAATAAACTTGGTCCTCAATCCACCTGGATCCCAAATACGGGCCCAAAAGTGAGCGGGCCTAACCAACACAACACAACCCCAGAACCAACGGGTCTTGAAGCAGCCCATGACACCAGAAAGCAGGCCCATGCCCCTGAAGAAGTGCTGAGGGCACCCAGACCACCACCCCGACGCTGCCACGTTGAGCCATGCCACCGTCAGAGTCCACCATCTCCATCAGCCTCTGCGACTTTCGTCCTCACGGGTAACTGCCACTGCCTAGAACTCAAAGCCATCACCAGCCCACGAAGATCACCGATCTTGGAACAAATCGAGGAACACCATGAGGCCATACAACCTAAAGCACTGCCGCCGCCATAGGCCAGATCAGACCTAGCCACCACACGCCCGGACGCCCTCAGACTCCTAGATTGGAAACCAAGCCGACCTCCCAACAGAGAGCGAACTTGGTCACCATCACAATAGCCCCACCTTCCCCGTGAAAGAGAAAAAGTAGAACCAGGATCCTAAACTCGATTTTCCGCATCAGAGAGAGACTTCGTACGACGAAATTCCCTAAAACAGTCAATCTCCCAACCTCTCTCCTTGTTAGCACCATTGTGTAGTTTTGAATAGCAAGCCAACAAGAGTCGGATGCCACAACCCACAGGTTGAACATAAGGGAAGTACGACCTCAAGAAGCAAGACAGACAGGCTTCACGGGGGGAAGAAGCCTCCTCGGATGCCAAGGATCTCAACGAGCAAAACTCTAGAGATAGGGTCTACCGCTGCCAGAAGAGAGGGGGGCAAGCTCTCATATGCAAAAGCTCCTACTTGTTTGATATTCTTAAGTACAAGTTCAAGTTTTTTTTTTTGACTTTGTTAAAGGAACCCAAAGGCTTCCTAGGCCCAAGATAAACCCATTCGGCTCATGTGAAATGCTCTAACTGTGCATTGCAGCATAGTGCCTGATAACTTTGACAGTTTCGGGGTTCGAACCTAGGTTGAGAAGCACAATCAACTAGGCAAGAACCACTAAGCCACTTGCAGTGGTTCAAGTTCAAGTTAGCCAAGAGACAGTTTGAGATATATAAATAAGGTCTCAAAATGGTAAAACTTATCTTCAATGCTAGATGCAGTAATTTCAATAAGCGCTTGAAATCTTTTTCTAAACTCATGGTAATCGTCCCAATATGTTATTCAATGTAAATTTAATAAGTTGCTTGTATGTAGACGCATTAATCAATAATGATATATAGCAATTTTCTTTGTAATGTACAAGATATATTGCTAGAGGATTATATTCGATCAATGTTTGTCAATTACTGTACCATCTAAGGAATAGATAGATGGCTATTACATAAGATGATTGCAATGATCTGATCCATTGATTGAGGGAAGCTAGATCATCTTGTGGTTTATGTTTATCTCTATTTATTTCTCAATAAATAAAATTGTACGCTTTTGCATGACATGAGCTAAGTTGTAGAAATGTTATTTGTCAACAAAAAAAAAAAATTAATGCGAGTTAATTAGTAACTTTATTATAAGGGTTATTATCACAAATGGTATCTGAACTTATCATCTATTTTATCGATGGTACCTGAATTTCAATTTTGATCACAACCAGTACCTGAACTTTTCGATTTCATTTTAAATGGTACCTAAGACCACCTTCAGTCACTATTCCGGCCAAAAAAGCCAAATCTAAGAAAACAAAAAATAAAAAAAAACAAGTTCAAGACAAGTCTATTACCAAAAAATCATCACTATATATGTTTGCAACCCTCGAAATCATCAAAAATCATCACTCTAATCGCCTTTCATGTCGTTTTTAGTCGGAATAGTGATCGGAGGTGGCTCTAGGTATCATTTAAAATGAAATCGAAAAGTTCAGGTACTGGTTGTGATCAAAATTGAAGTTCAGGTACCATCGATAAGATTAAGGTATAGTTCAGGTACCATTTGTGATAATAACCCTTATTATAATGTTACTGAATTGTAGTAGCTTTCAACGGCCGCACGAGAAACATACACAAATGCAGTTTCAAATTTTTATGCTTGCGACATGAGCAGATAACAAAATACCAGTAAAACCTCTCTCCAATGAGTCCAAAACTTTATTGCATTTATTATTTATCTACAATAACCGTCCAAAGTTTTTAAGGATGTTGCTTGGATTTGGGCTCATTCTTGGACCAAAATCATGGGCTCTAGTTCTCTAGAGTTTCATATTAGAGATTCCGGCGACTTGATCCAAAAAACTACGTCTATGTTTGACATTTGTGGTACTAGTGAATCTTCTGGAGTAGTATTGAAGGATGATTCAAGCTATTCTATAATGGCGGCGTATGAAATGTCAAATAGTAGACCTATTTCTATGTACCACCGTGGGTACTACCACATCTTTTTATTCTGTCTGTTAATAGCAGCGGAAAGGTATGTAATGACTACTCTCTTGCCATAGGCTAACACAAATTTCTACAAATTTGATCACGCTCCACGAATGTTATATGAATGTGTTACAATATGATTGTAACCAACTCTATTGAGTTCCTATCTATAAAGTCATTTTCTTGATTCAAAAAAAAAAAAAAAGACTAACAAAAGTAAATGACACTTGTAGAAATAACTGTATCGTTAATTTCCTAATAATTAAAAAGAAGTTATAGAGATAGAGATAAATAAAGTATCTTCAATTTCAAAAAGACCATATTAAAAGTGATTTTTTTTATTTGAGAGCGCTTTTTGGCTCATGTATGTCATTGGTAATGACAGACCTATAATTGGTTCATTTCTTAAGGAGAGAGTGGGGAGTTCTTATCCATACCGATCATTCTCATATTATGTAATTTTGGTTAGTTGAATAAGACTTCTTATTCTCAATAAAAAATATAAAAAATATGTAAAAAAATTTCGTACATCCACCTTTAGCATGCGGACCTCCTCAAATTTTTGTAAATATTTATATCCCACTATACCTCTCCAAAAAATTGAAAGAGAAAAATATAAACTAGCAAGCTGTCTTCCGTCTTCGGCTATCTTCTTCTATGATTCTCCCTCACGTAGTCTTTTTCTCTCTGTTTCTCCTTTTCTCTTTCTCTCTTTGTTGCTTCTCTCACTGTTTGTGTCTTGTTGTGATATGTGGGAAGCTAGTATTTAATTGTTTATGCCAATTATATTTCCAAGTTTGGAGGATGCTTCCTTGTAGACTTGAATTATATGACAATTGCAGGATTGCAAATTGCAACTGCTAAAACCACATAGCAAAATACGTATGGTATAAAACTTGATAAAGTAGAAAAGGATCGAGATATCAAATCTAATGACAACATAGAAATATAGACCCCCGCAACACAATTTACCCTTTCTATACAGGAAGAAAGGGAGAATTTCCCAAATCTAAAACCAAAACCCCATCCTTGAATCTCAAATCTCAACTCCTGCCAAAATTAATTGGAAAAATAAATCTTCAACCAAAGAGAGTGAGAGAAACAAAGAGAGAAAAAGTGATGAGAAAGTCTGTGAGAGCAGGAGAGATGGAAAACGACAGTCTTGGTTTTCGTATTTTTTTTATAACTTTTTCTTTGTGGAAGGGCAAAATAGGATTTAAAAAGTTACAAAAATTTGTGGAGGTCTATATACCAAATATGGAGGTATGAATAGAAGTACTCTATCAAAAGGGGTGTCAATTCATTAAATAAGTAAAGAGAAGCATACAATACACAATAGAGGTGGCAAACGGGCTGGCCCGGCCCGACCCGGCCCATTTTAAGCAGGCCTAGTCATGCTCCGTGCTGTGCTTGGGCCGACCCATTTATTATCGTGTCGGGCTCGTGCCGGCCCATTTACATAAACATTAAGCCCCGTTCGGCCCATGGCCCGAGCCCATATCGTGCTGGGCCGTGCTCGTGTCGGGTCAATAAACGGGCCGTGCTCGTACCTACCCATTATAAAGCACGATTTTAAAATCTTAATTTGAATAAATAAAAATTAATTTTATTTAACTATTTAGAAAATTAAAATAAATTAAGTTCTACAATATTTTTCTTAATCTTAGCTTTTTAAGATTAGTTTTCTAATATTTTTGAGGACTAAATACTGTTTAGTCCTTGAGCTTTTAACCATAAAACACTTCAGTCCCTGACCTTCTAATTTCACACGTGTAGTCCCTGTACTTCAAAATTTCAGACCAATAGGTTCTTACCGTCTAAAAGTAGCAGCGAAATGTTTATTATACTCTCAGTTTTTTTTTTAATTAATTAATTATTTTATTTTTTTTGAAAAAGGATTTTTTTTTCCTTTCTTTCAGTTTGAAAAAAATAAAAAAATAAATAAAATAAAGAAAAAGAAGAAAAAAAAAGAAATGAATAATTTTATTAAAAAAAAGAACTGAGGGTATAATAGACATTTCGCCGCGTCTTTTAGACGGCAAAGACCTATTGGTCTGAAATTTTGAAGTACAGGAACTAAACGTGTGAAATTAGAAAGTTAGGGACTGAAGTGTTTTATGGTCAAAAGCTCAAGGACTAAACAGTATTTAGTCCTATTTTTTATATTCCACTACAAGAAAGAAAGAAATAAAAAAATAACTCAAAATATATTGCTTGTAGTATATTATTGTGAGATTAATCTTTATTAATATAATGAAGATTTAGTATCATATTATTCTTTCCTTCATTCTATAGTCCTATTTTTTATATTCCACTACAAGAAAGAAAGAAATAAAAAAAATAACTCAAAATATATTGCTTGTAGTATATTATTGTGAGATTAATCTTTATTAATATAATGAAGATTTAGTATCATATTATTCTTTCCTTCATTCTATAGTTGTATTATGAGACTAACAGGGCCCACCCACTATATGTGTGGAGAGAAATTAAAGGTAGTGGAAAAACTTCCCGTACAACTACCACATTTTATGCTTTTAATTTTTTTTTTCTATTTTACAATTTACCATATTATCCTTATTGATTAATTATATTTCATAGTTTTTTAATATATAAAAGTTAAATTAGTAAAAAAATTCAATTTTGGAGAGCAAGCTCTCTTCACTTAATAATAGTATAGATTAGAAAAAATACTTTATGTCAAAACAAGGATATAATGTTTTATTTCACTATTTTTAAAATATAAAAAAATAATATTGGTGGAATTGTCGTGAGATTTTAAATAAAGATGTCTAATATTTAAATATCATCATTTGGTTTTTAAATATTTTTAAAAACAAAATGAAATTTTGTGTTTGTAACGGGCCGGCCCACAATATGTGGTGCTCGGGCCGGGCTAATGGACCAATTTTCCTAGGCCCAACCAGGCCCGTTATTCTAACGTGCTCGGGTCGTGCTGGGCCACTAAAGGGCTTGGGCCGTGTCGGGCCTCTTTTAAGCGTGTCGGGCTAGTGTTGTGCTCGTGCTTAGCGGCTCGTTTGCCACCTCTAATACACAGTAACTCACTCATAAATAGGCCCGTCATAATCAAATTACTGCCTAGAGACCCTAGAATACCTAGAGCCCTAAGAGCAAGTTTACCTATTGGGTAGGTCAAGGTCATTAATCACTGGGTTAGACATTATTCACTTCTTTTTTTATGTTTGTTTCCACCCGTTGAGTCTGGGTCACTGGAGCAGTTTCTAAACTAACCTGGGTCACTTTAGGTGAGTTTGTAGGTCAGGGAACTGACCCAGAGAGTGACCTAGGTTAGTTTGAAAAATGACACAGTGACTCAGACCCAACGGGTAGAAACAAACATAAAAAGCAGTGAACAGTGTCTGACCCAATAACTTGACCTAGTAACTCAACTGGTGGAAACAAACATAAGAAAATAGTTAACAGTGTTTGACCTAGTGACCCAACGGGTGAACTTGCTCTAAGTAATGATGTATTAGACCCTAAGTTAACTAGTAGAAAGAAATAAAGGAAAATGAAAACTAGTAGAGCCTCTCTGCTAGGGTTGGGATTTTGCCTACTCTGGCCTGGCTTCTCAAGAATTGTCCCTCATCCTCGATGGGGCTCGTTTCCGATATCATCAATGGGATCAGATGATTTGTCTTCATTGTCTGGCGGTGCCATGCGACAGGGGCTGTTTGGTGGTCAGGAGATCGAAATTTGTGGATTGCGATCGAGCTTTGGCCAAGGATTTAAAGAGCCGTCTACGATGGGCCAGATCAGAACTTTGGCTGAACACCTGAAGCCTTTTCTTAAGGGTAAGCCGTCCGGCGGTACGCAAATTGCGGCGACAAATTGGACAATGTGTGGGTTGTCGATTCGACGTCTAGGCGGATTGATGACGGTAGAGAGCAGTGGAGGATCAGAGCGACCAAGGCGGGCGAGACTTAAAGATGGGGCTAATCAGTCTGATTTTGTGTCGGAGGAACTTTCCCGGTGAGTGATGGCAGGGTATCAGTTTGTAGGCATCGGCTGTGCAGCAATCAGGCTTGGAAGTCAATCCAGTCTAGGTGATGGCTATTGGCGTCAACCTGATGGTGTCGGATTGGACCTTTGCCGGGGAGATGATGGGGCCGGAATGACTCTTCTTCGGCGAAGGACAGTGGTGCAGCGGCCGGGCACGAGGTCAGGGATGGCCTGGGTGCGAAGAGAGATGTTGGGTGCCCAAAGTTGGGCCTGGGCCTCTGCTCTGTTGGATTGCTCTAGCAGGGTTTGGGGTTGGGCTTGCCTACTTGGGTTCCTGCGAATGGTGGTTGAGCCCGTTGCTTTTAGGGTTCGTATCTGGGACCCGGGAGACTTTTTATAGGCCCTAAATTTTTCTGCATTTTGGAATGGCTTCTTTGGTTACTTAGGTAGAAGATTGCTCTCTATTCGGAGTATTTTTTTGTGTGGAGTAGGCAAGGTCGGTCACACTACCGCCGGTCATCTTGATAGAAGGTTACCCTCTATTCGGCGTATATCTTTGTATGGAAGTATGGTTGACCATACTATTGGTGCATTTTACATAGCCCAGATCTTGTCCGGTGCTTCATCAAATGCCTAATTGCATCCCTGTTTAGGTTTTATTTCCGATGTTTTGCATCTAGTATTAATCTTGTTATTTTATATGTTGATGTAGCTTCTGCATCCATAAGTTGTAATTTTTCTTATGTTTATTATTAGGATTAATTCCGGTTTACCTACCTGAACTTATGGTCATTCTTCATGTTAGTCCCTAAAATTTCAATTTCATCAAGAATACCCCTAGACTTCTAATTTTCATCAGCCGTGTCCAATTCTTAAAACTCCATCCAAAATTTCCGTCAACTGATGATGTGGCAGGAGACAGAAGGGCTAAAATGGTCAATTTACATTTCATCTGCTTTTTTTAAGATTTTTTTTTTTATCTGAAGGGGATCATTTTCCTTTTCTTTTTGATATCTTCGACATAAGGACCAAGCTTCACATCTTCTTCTCTGTCTCCGACACCAAGGATCTCCAGATCATGAACCTCACTCTTATGGTTCTCTATCACCGTGAGGTGAATCGCCTCCATTAGATCTTCAAAACCCTAGGGATCAAGTACGACGAGAAGGTCCTCCCTTCGGCAACCGCAGAAAGGCCTCACGGCGATCTGCTTGTGAAGCTAGCGTCAGAGTCAAGGTGGCGGAAGTGCTCGAGCGGCTTTGATGGTGGTAGTGAGTTCATGGACGACTTGGGTCGCCGGTATTTGAATTTCGTTGGTTGGGATTTTCTTTTTCTGTTTTGTTGCTGGGTTCAAGAACGTAAATATCTAGAATTGATGGATTCAATTGTTACAATTTGGATTCAATTGCTGGGTTTTCTTCTAGCTAGATGGTTTTAATTATCTGTGAATTTTTGGTGTTGTGGTTTCCAATTTGGTAGTGGAGATGAGAGATTGAGGAAAGCATATAGGTTTAGAAACCTGCTGCAATTCTGAATTTAAGAATCTATCGAAGAAAAATACATGCTTTGGAGAGATAGGCTTGAGATAAGGCCATGGGATTAGATAGATTGACCATAATATATAACTTAGAGAGGCTGCCAAATCTAGCACCATTCAATTTCCGATTCGATCGAGTGCGAGATGCGGAGCTGGCCGTACACTAGGTCTGGGCAAGCTAAACTTGGCCGGAAAAACGTACCTGGAAGCTGTCAGAGTCATTTTGCTTCAGATCGAAGGGACTGGTCGAGGTTCATTTTCTAGGTATATAACTATATACGCCTTTGTTGAACTCGATTTGTTTATTTCTAGGATCAAATTCACAATCTTTAATCTGAAATCTCTGTTTCCGTTGGTAGAATGAGGAATTGAAATCATGTCTATGAGCTGGATATAGAAAATCGGTGGGGAAGGGGATAGAGAAGTGCAAAGTGGTCGATTAAATTTTGAATTGAAGACTGAAGGAATGGGTTTCGGAGTGCGAGAGACTGAGACTCTCAGTTTGAGAGAGAGTTAGATAGTAGACTGCTGAAAAAAAAAACTGAACAAGACTTGATATTGTGGCTCAGAGTCTCAAAATCTTGGAGGAGATGTTGTGTTCATATAGAAGAAAGAATTTGTCAAGAAATCGTGATTATGTATGAATACAAGACTTGATATCGTGGAAGATATTATTCCTATAAGTTCTTATTTTCATTTTAAAAACATTGGCTTTTTTAATTATCGTTTTTAATTATTATTTATTTATAATTATAATCAAATAGGGTTATTGTCGGAATTTCGCCCTTCTGTCTCCTGCCACGTCATCAGTTGACTGAAATTTTGGATGGAGTTTGAAGAATTGGATACGGCTGATGAAAATTAAGAGTCTAGGGGTGTTCTTGATGAAATTGAAAGTTTAGGGACTAATATGAAGAATGACCATAAGTTCAGGTAGGTAAACCGGAATTAATCCTTATTATTAATAAAGTGGTTGACTATTACTCTAAAAAAAAAAAGTAATGATGTATTGGACAACGATGTAAATATTACTAACCTAACACTACTAAAATTTGAACTGAACCAAGCCAAATTTCAAATCTCAATTTATTCATAAAACTTATAACTATGTAGAGGAGGCTTCCCCATAAACACCTACCATCTGATTAGACAACTTAACCTGCATCAGCTTTCTATGAATCTTTACTCCCTTAGCCATGGTACCCTCGTGAGCAAAAGGAATTTTTGACTTATTCTTGCTACCACGCGAGCGACCAAGCCTGCGCTTCTTTATGGCCCCAGTTTTATATGACAAAGCAGAGTAGCATCAAAATCAAGCTAAATCGGCTGGAAAGGATCGGAATGACCTACTTCGCTCGTTTAGTATAGGTTATTAAGTCTGACTCCACTCCACGCTTAAACACAGAGACCGGAGCACCATCAGACTGATTAAAAGAATTTGTTTAACTATTATATTATATTTTTTTATTTTTGCATAACAGTTATCGCAAAGCAATAGATGATAATCAAATACAAGAATTTATGAAAGAGTAGTACTAGGTATTGCAATGCTGTGATCCATACACACCTTTGAGTTATTTGTATGGATTTGTTTGCAAAACACCTGAATAAATTAATCCTTGAAATAATATATATGAGTCATTTTAATCAAAACTTAACAACCACCTTACGATTTTGATAAAGCACATGTATCATAACGTTAATTATCACACTAGGATTCATTCTCTACCAACATAGCAAATTTTTTTTTTTTTTGTTGAGAAAATAAGAAATTCCATTAATCCAAAAGATTACAAAGACAGGGATGACATCTTAAAATCCCAACTACTCCAACAAGAGAATATGACCTACTCATACCCCTACCATAGAACCGGTGGTTACAGATACCATGAGCCGATAGGGGCTCAACTCTAACCACATGAATCGCCCTTTCTTCCGGGCTACAACCAATCAACTTTTTCCAGGAGTCTAGATACATCCTTACAGCCAACCTCAAGAAAAGACTAATCTCCTTCCACACCATATACCAATAACGCCAGTATACGTGCAGGGACATCTCCCCATTACATTGACAACAAGAAAACATCGAAATTAAAAAAATTAGTCCCTGGAGATGATACCATAACAATGGCACAACCAATGGGGAAGACCACCAAAACCCTCGCTCAAAGGAGGAGGGACTTATTAAATCTAACCAAAAACCAAAACATAAAAACCTAATAAAACAAAGTACTAAGCTATGTTGAACCACTTCCATCTTCCTCACCATTGACAACAAACCACCGGCAAACCACCATGAGTGTAGCCAAATAAGCGCGCCCCACCATCCTCCTTAGCTGAACTCATTACAGACCCATTGTGCAAATCCGTCCCAAACTGACCTGAAACCAAACCGGCTTCCCATCAATTCGAGAACCCCTTTCAAAAACTCGAAACTCCACCCAACCATTCGCCTCAGAAAAGAGACCAGTGCCATACAATCCATGGCCTGCCGCCACCATGATCTGGTCACTGACCACCTTCCCGTCACCGATAGCCGAGCACCCGTCACCAACGTCTGCGCCATTGCCTGAGGTAGAAGAAAAGGCATACACAACCAAGACCACCGAAAACCAGAGAAAAAAAAGAATCCTAAAGTCCCAGGAACCCGTCCGGCCGCACCCACCACTCGTCGACGAGGCAGGAAGCCGCCGTCAACGCGGGGGCGCCGCCGGACAAGCCACAATGCCAACCCCTGTCTTTCCAAACCGTAGATCTCTCTCGCCTGTTTTCTCAAAGCAACGAAAGAGATTGACCCTACCGACATAGCAAATAGAAGGAAACATCTATCTAACAATAACAGAAGAAGAAAAAAAATCCCTTTAAGAAAAAGAAAAAAGAAAAAAAAAACAGAGAGAAAAAAGAAACCTCAGCCTAAGCTAGGTTTGTAGTTTCATAATGCTTCCATGATATCTGTTCATCCATGTACCTTACGTAGCAAGATTTCTGCTATATATTATTGGTCCAATATTGAGATGCAATGCAATTGGGTTTTAATAATTTTTTATTTATTATTATTATTATTATTATTATTATTATTATTTTTTTTTTTTGAAATAGAAGTTGAATTCATTAAATTAATAGCTAAAAGGTTAGAGTCTACCATAACTTATATAAGTAAAACTCGGCAAGAAAACCTGAACTAAACTATCAAAGGTAGAGCAGATCATTAAAATATCTGGGATGCTCACATTTAAGCGAGCCTATACGAGAATGAAAAAAACCTCGCCTCTTACGGAAAAGAAATCATTCAACTAGCTCCCACTTGTCAATCACGTAATTGTGATATAAGCAAGACATTAGAAACGTTATAGAAGACTCATAGAAGTTAATCCAACCTCACACAGGCTTAGTACCCTAATACATTAGGGCCCTGATTGCCTTAACCTGAGCCCAAACTCGTAGGCCCAAGCCCAAATCAAGTCTTGCTTAGCAAGAAGATTCCCCTGCTTCATGAGCCCAAATTTGAGCTCAGGCCCAAACCCAAGCCAACAGAGAAGGAGAATCATGCTGCTCCTTTGCCTCCATCGCCGTCATGTCCTCTGGCGACATACTGTTTGACCACAACTCTGGCAGCCGGCTTTTCTACCTGTGCATCAACATCGTCGACCTGTTACACGCAGTCAACAATCCTCAGTCCCACAAAAGACCGACTGAAAAAGAGAATCCCCACCGCCCTGACCTCAATGGATTCTCCCTGGCCTCGGCGAAACGGAATCTGTGCAACGTCGATACCCAAACACCTATACCTGTTCCACTTCCCGATCTGGCAATCCCACCAGCCCGAGATCTTATCAAACACAACGATCGTTGTATAAACCCAACCACGAAAGCCAACTCTTTCTCCCTTTGAAACCGCGATCTAACAAAGGCTAGAGACCGACTCAACTCGATGTGGAGAGAGACTGTCGGTCCCATTTCTGCCGTCGTTGCTATTCTCAAACTCTAGGGTTCGCTTTATCCTAGTGATACTAAATTACCCTCCTTGGCTTCATTTAATTTTCTTTCTTCTGTTAATTAAATCAGCTAATTAATAGTAGTGTTAATATCCAGTCGAAAAAAAATAGTAGTGTTAATATAAATACTTTACATACTTGAGCAGAATGGGATAGCAAAGGTGACGAGAGCAACAGTGTAAAAGCCAGATATATTAATCCTAGTCAAAGCACCTCTATTATTGGCCGCGTCCCAGAAAATTATGGATACGAATTATCTATTGGCTAAGTCCTAATTGTCAACTCCCGTAATTAAAAAATTCAGGAATAGAAAGATGCACTCGTATATACCTAGTAATTAAAGATTAAACTGAAGATTCTCTGTCGCTTCCAATGGCATAAGATTCCCCCTTCATTATAATATTTTTAGCAACTATTGCTTCTGCTAGTACAGCGGTAGTACATGTTATGATAAATTAACCATTTCAATTTTATTTTTCACTTGGAGGTGGCAAAATCTGATCTTTTGGGACATGAACCTTCCTTTTTAGGTCAACCTTTGAGGACTCTTAATTCTTCATATGTTTCTAGTTTTTCATATGCTAGATCTTATTGTCTGCGTACGCTTACAAATTAATGGCAATAAAATAAGGGGACATAAGGGGATGATTTTCACAACTAATTTTTAACAGTAAAAAAAAAAACTAATTTTTAACAGTTTAGGCATGCACTTCTCTTTTTTATGTAAAATGTACTTGAAACGAGAGCACAAGTGAAAAAAAAAAATTACAAAAATAATATTAATCCGAACTTGATACTTTTATATATGTATTTACATAAAAAGGAAATTACTTCAACAAAAATTATAATAGAAAGAGGTGGCCTGAAGTTCGGAGAAAGTGAAGGAAAACGCTGGGTTGAATTTTTTATTTTTTTACTATATACGATTCCTTTAGTTCGGAGAAAGTGAATGGTGGGAGAGTTAGCTATGTGCGTCTTTCAATTTATTTATTTATTTTTTTTCTTACAGGTTGGTGTGGAAGTGTTTTATATATAGTGTATATATAAATGATATGTCGGTTACAGTTCAGAGAATCAATACCTGGGTACTGACCAATCGATTCACAGCAGCCAGCTGCTCAAATACAGATGATATCCGTATTAATTAAGCCATAATCAAATTGTGATTAAGCTAATCACGGGCTGTGATTTATATTATATTCAATGATGAAATTAGTGAGTCAGGATTAGGGTACTGCTTCTCAAACAACCAGCAGATCATCAGCGCAAACTGGTGGGATTAAATTACAATACAAAAGCTCGGGAACTTGAACCTTGTTGTTTTACTCCTTGTCTGTGTTTGTGATTATTGTTATATTAAATTACGTAACCAACGAAAAAACGTCATACTTTAATGGGTTTGGAAATTTTTTATGCACCGACGGTGTAAGTGACCCAACCTTTATAAAATAATCTCAATCCTTGATATTTATTATCAACTTTATTTTTAATAAACAAAAAGTGTATTTAATGCAATCTAACCATTCATTTATGTTGGTGCAAGTGCACGGCGGTGCTCTGAATAATCTCTCAAACTGATTAATTGTAATACTAATTAATGCGTTAAACTGATACATGAGAAAGTTGTTTTCTATTCTTAATCCTCCCCCAATACACTCCCCGTTAGCAGGTCAAGTTCATTTTTGTAATTATGTTTATATGTGTGTCAGTGTGTGTCTAAACACACACACACACAGAGTTTTGTTTAGAGATTAAAATAACCGTCAGTGCACTTACACTGTCGGTGCATACAATCTTCTTAGCAGCTATTCTACATCTTTCTAGGGTTATCTTCACTCCTAAAAGTTTATGACCTCATCTATGATATGATGCATCCCAAGATATGGTACTTTAGTAATTAGATGGGCAAGCCATAAATAATAAAGAAAGAACAAGTGTTATTACTAGCTAACTGTATATTTGGCCGGCTTTCCACTTCGTTCTTTCTAATTTTTAAAAAAATCTACTTGCAGTCAACTTCAATATAATTAAACTCACACATTCTGCTAAAATGAAGTCCAATATAACAATGTTGAGGTTAAAGACTAGTTAACAATTAATTAAATTAACAAAAACCTTGCTTTTGAGCTTTAATCAAGGTAGTTCATCCATTTACAGATTTGCGGTTATTGAATTAAGGTAATGTTAAACAGTTTGGAGTTGATTGGAAATTCTATGAAACTACAAAACCTTATGTGTCAAAAATTAGTACTACAAGAACCACAGTTAAAAATCTAATATTTGTAATTTTGCGAGATGAAAGAGTGCGAGTGAGAATCGGATGGAGATCGCATATTGACATCTTTTTATCTTATATCTCATTATCACGTTTATTGTACTTGACTAAAATATATAAATATAATATGTAGAACCTATAGTTACGTTTTACGTAAGTCTAAGCATAAAATTTATTATAACGCATTGTAACCCATCATAAACTTGTAAGAAACACACGAGAGGAAGTTAGATATATGTATAAGAATCCTCGGAAAGATAGGAAGACATGCAAAGGGAAGTCAACCAAAAATTTAGGTCCACACAAAAAACACCACAATTAACTCAGAAAGTAATAAGAATTAAAAGTTCGTTGCAATTTTTTCTTTCTTTCCAATGGTCCAACTATTATATCTTCGAGAGCTGACATATATTTTGTGGGATAGTTGCAAATAACTTAATAACCTGCTCCTAGCTAGTATTTTCACTTATCTATCTCAATAAAGCTTTTTTGTCACAAATTCATCTAATGCTACTTCTGCTCCCATGAGAGCTTTGTTCATGGACCCTTTTCTTTTTTCTTTTTATGCAATTTGTTTCCCCGTCAAAAAAGAAAGACTGAATAAAATAAATGTTCACCATATTTTGGCTCGACTGTTAAAGACAAACTTCGTGATGGTTTGAATTTTGAAGTACAACAATATTTTGGTATTTTCAATATGACAGTCAATGTATCCACTTATATATATATATATATATATATATATATATATATATATATATATAGAGCCGTTCAGAAGAGGACATCCGCAACTCAGAAAAAGTGCGGACGTCCCTCCTCCGGCGTCGAGAAGGTGGCGATAGCTGCGCTGTGGTTGCCGAATGAATCCTCTGGACATCCTGGACGGCGTCACCATCAAGGTGAAGGGTCAGCTGATCGGAATTGAAGTTGTGTGCGGCGAGCTCGCCTGAAACCATGGAAGCTCATCGAGGTTGACTTCGAACTCTTCATCGACGACTCCAGCAGCAAGTAGAGACTTGACATCGAGGCCTGGTTTGGGTCCGGCAACCGCATCGTAGCCATCACAGCTTTCTCGACGCCGGAAGAGGGACGTCCACACTTTTTCTGGGTTGCAGACGTCTGCTTCTGATCCAACCTGATATATATATATATATATATATATATATATAGTTTTTTTGACAGAACTTTTCTACATACATTACAAATTTACAAGTCGTGGTTTTGGAAAAGCTCTAAACCACGTCCTTCATTATCTAACTTTAGACTGAGAAGTGTTTAGGTTGATAGATAAAACTAATATGCACAGTTTGATGATGATCATCCATCCATTAGATATTTATCCATGTATGCTATAGTAATAAGGCTTTTGATCCCGTAGCGTACGATTTTCATATATATAACGTCTCAAAAGGACCCAGCAGAGAGTCTACTTGTCTCCTCACAGGGAATGATATATATTCTGGTGTCTCTCGTCTTTTTCTCTGATATGGTTAGCTAAGGGGAGTGACATTAAGCTCTCTTTTTTACATTCTCCACTCCCACTTCAGTTTTTGTATTAATTTATTGAAGGAAATTCCAATTTTGCCCCAAACAATTGTGCAATGCTACTCTCTCTTATCTCTGCTTCCAGCAAAACTTCTTCTCTGTATATTCAGTTCTGAGGTTGCTCGAAATGGGTTGATGGCAATTGGCAAATCCGTGTCAATCCAATCATCCTTCAAATGACCAGACCTCCACAGAGGGCTCCCACTCTTGGGCAAAGGTGAAGTCCTTCGCTTCCATATGCATATTATTCCCTTTGGCAACAATTTTGATATACCCTTATCAAACAGGTTGTCATTCTACTGGATCAGAACCCTGGTGCCTAGCACAAGCTGGTAATAGGCAGATAGAGATTGTCATTGTGCAAGAGGCCTGATGGTAATGTTAGTGTGAGTCATCGTTCCCTATTAGGAATTGACTATAAGGGAATATATCGTTGTAATTACTTACCTTGTATAGGTTGTGTAGTACGTTGTAGTACGATTGTAATCTGTTTATATACACCACAGAATGGGTGTAATAATATATCAGAAAATTCATTCTCTATCTCTTGTCTTATTTGACTTGGTATCAGAGCAGAGATCCGCAAGGACTTTGTCTCGTCGTTTTCATCTCAATTAAGGAGTTAGAATCCGTTGTTAGGGTTCACCTCTTAACTATATTCTGAGCGTCCGTCAAACAACAAGGTTGTTTGACTTCGGCGGTATCATCTCCAAGACCAGATCCGGCATCAAAGTCTGCATCGGAACCGACTCCTTTCGTCTGCATCAAGCCCGAGTTCCTTCTCGTTCCGGATCGCATCGGACCCGATTCCCTCCTCGTTCCGGATCGCATCAGACCCGATTCCCTCCTCGTTCCAGATTGCATCGGACCCGATTCCCGGACCCGATTCCCTTCGTCTCCTTCGCTGTCGATCTCTAGATCGCCCAGAATCAGCGATCCTTGCTCGTCCAGAATCAGCGATCCTCGCTCCGCCGTCAGTTCCCTGGACCAGACCGGCCTCGCCTCTTGTCAGCCGCCTTCGTCTGCCTCTTACATCACATCAGAGCCTGATCTCCAATTTCTCCAATCGGTCACTCGGTCAAACTGGTTCAGTGAGTCAACTCGGTCAACTGGTTCAGTGAGTCAACTCGGTCACTCGGTCAACTGGTTCAGTGAGTCAACTCGGTCAACTCCAGATCTCCGAGTCAATTCTAACAGGTTCAAAAAAAAAAAAAAAAAAAAAAAAAAAAATCTGTTATTATTAATTTTTTGGAGCATTCTATTCTTCTTAATTCCGCTGCGTACTTTGGGATTCGTGTGTTTATTGCTCTTGTACTATTACAATGGGTGGTGATGACAGTCAAAGTTCTAAGGCCAATGAGGTCCAGAAGGTTGAGGTCTCTGTCAAGAGCTCAGAAGGTGGTTCTTTCGGGGGTACCAAACTCACTGGTACAAATTTCCGAACGTGGAAGAAAATTATGTCAGTTTATCTCCGTGGAATACACAAAATGGGGCATGTGACTGGAACAATTAAGGCTCCTGGTGAAGATGATGTGGAGGCCTATGCTAAGTGGGAAGATGATGATGGGTTTGTAATGTCAATTCTATTTCGAGCCATGACTGATGATGTGCTACAGATGGTGGAGGAATGTGAAACTGCTGAGGCGATCTGGAAGACATTGGGGGATTTGTATACTAACGAGTCTGATTTTATACAGGTTCATGAATTGATGTGTAAAGCTGCTAGTATGCAACAGAATGGGCAACCAGTAGCTGTGTATTTCACCAAGCTGAAGAATGTATGGGCTGAAATTGATCAGAAGCGTCCTTGCAAGATCAAGAATCAGGAAGATCTTGTGTGGTACCAGAAGGAGAAGGAGCTAGAAAGAGTTCATGTATTTCTGAGAGGGCTTGATGAGAAGCATAGTAGTGCCAAGGGAGAATTGCTCAGAATGACAGACCCTCCTAGTTTGAACACAGCTTTTACATACATTCGTAAGGATGAGTCTCAACAGGAGAGTGTCAAACATGCACAGATTGAAGTATCTAGCTTAGCCATTCAGGCCAAGTCACCGGCACCTTTCCTTCAGCAGCAGAACTCAGCCTCATTTCATCAGCAAGGTTCACCACAAGGCTTCACCAACCGTCCTCGTCCTCAATGTTCTTATTGCAATGACCTTGGGCATGTTCGGGAGACTTGTTGGAAGTTGAACCCACACCTTAAACCTAAAAAACAAGGTTATCGTCCTAAGGCGAAAGCAGCTGCTGTTCAATTGGTCCAAGAACCGGATTTCTATGGAGTAGTTGGCCAAGATCATCATACAGCAGGTGGAGTTAATCCTACAGCCTCTATAGCTGGTCGAGGTAAAATTGGTATGGCTTTAAAGGTTTCTACTTTTGTTGGTTCTGATACATGGATTATTGATTCTGGTGCCTCCGATCATATGACTTATGACAAATCATATTTTACTGAATTGTCTTCCCCACCAGTGTCCTACGTAACTAATGCCAATGGTGAGGCATTTCCTGTGTTAGGGTCAGGGTCAGTTCGTATTACTCCTACCTTAGAACTTCATAATGTGTTATATGTGCCTGACTTGTCCCACCATTTGATATCTGTTCCCCAGTTGAATACTGAGTCTAAATGCTCTGTAACCTTTTTTCCTATGTATGTGATTTTTCAGGATCTTCTCACCAGGGAGATAATTGGTCGGGGGTATCTGAGGGGCAGGTTGTTCCATCTGGATCAGACATACGCAGGAGAGAAACCAGGAGCACAGTCCCGCGCCGCTTTGACTTCGAGTTCTGATAAGCTAAGTGAAATCTGGTTGTGGCATCGCCGTTTAGGGCATCCCTCTTTTAGTCTTATGAGAAAAACCATGCCTACTTTGTTTATTGGTGTGGATGAGTCTAGTTTACATTGTGAAACATGTGTTTTGGCCAAGAGTCATCGTGCTACTTATTCTCCTAGTATTTCTAATAAAAGTGTTGCTCCTTTTGAGTTGATTCATTCTGATGTTTGGGGACCATCTAGAGAACCCACTGTGTCGGGTATGCGATACTTTGTGTTATTTATTGATGATTGTACAAGATTGTCGTGGGTTGCTCTGCTAAAAACCAAAGATGAAGTCTTTCCAGCTTTTCAAACTTTTCGTACTCTTGTTCAAACACAATACCATAGCACCATTAAAGTCCTTCGGTCTGACAATGGGGGGGAATATGTTAATCATGTTTTCCAAGAGTTTTTTACAACTAATGGGATTGTTCACCAAACTACATGTCCACAAACACCAGAACAAAATGGAGTGTCTGAAAGGAAAAACCGTCATTTACTTGATATGGCTCGTGCCATTCTCTTTAGTGCTCATATGCCTAAGTATCTTTGGGGCGATGCTGTACAGGCTTCCTCCCATCTTATTAATCGTCTTCCATCTAGCGTCCTTCAGGGAAAAATTCCATTTGAGGTTCTTGCATCTCATGTCTCCTTACCTTCCTTTCATAATCTTCCAGCTCGTGTCTTTGGTTGTGTTGCCTTTGTCCATGTTCCTAAAAACCAGAGGTCTAAGTTGGATGCCCGGGCACTTAAGTGTGTCTTCGTTGGCTATGGAGGGAATCAGAAGGGATACAAGTGCTATCATCCACCTACCAGGAAGTACTATGTCACTATGGACGTTACCTTCTTTGAGGACATGAGTTATTTTTCCTCTTCAGATACAACTCTTCAGGGGGAGAATTCATATTTTGAAGAGCTGTATCATGGAGAGGGGGAGGAAACAGAAGGAGGAGAGGAAGAAGTCACACAGACAGGAGGTATTTTGACGGATCCAGTTGAGACCATAAGCTCGCCACCTCTTGAAGCAGTAGCTCCAAGCATCCAGGCACCAGTTTCTATGGCTGAAAATGAAGTTGAAGACCCGACTGCCCCTCCTGCCATCGCTTCTACCCCTGACCCACAGCTTCCTGGTACGGAAGATCACTCATTTGAGGTATGTCCACCCACTAGTACTAGTAGTAGTGAGTCTAGTGTTGAGCAATATGTGTTACCAAATAGGACCACTCGGGGTCAATCAGTCAAAAGATATGAACCTACTCTTACTGCCAAATCAAAATACCCAGTAGCTAATTATATGTCCACTAGGAGATTGTCTAAGTCATATGAATCATTTGTGAATCATATATCTTCTGTATCAGTACCTAACAAAGTGCAGGATGCGTTGGGGGATCCAAAGTGGAGGAGGGCAATGGAGGAAGAGATGGAGGCGTTGCAGAAGAACAACACTTGGCAACTTGTGCCTCCACCACAAGGCAAGAAGGTTGTAGGTTGTCGTTGGGTGTTTACTGTGAAACATAATGCAGATGGATCAGTGAATCGGTACAAAGCACGCCTTGTAGCAAAGGGGTTTACTCAGACATATGGTATAGACTATGATGAAACATTTGCCCCTGTTGCCAAGATGAACACTATTCGGGTTCTGCTCTCATTTGCTGCTAGTTTAAACTGGCCACTCCGACAGTTTGATGTCAAGAATGCATTTCTTCATGGAGAGTTAGCCGAGGAAGTGTACATGAGCCTTCCACCTGGGTATGTAGTTGCTTCTCCTGGTGATTTTGTCTGTAGATTGAGAAAATCTCTGTATGGTCTCAAACAATCACCACGTGCTTGGTTTGGAAGATTTTCACAGTTTATGCGGAAGGTTGGTTACAGGCAGAGTAACTCAGACCATACCTTGTTTCTCAAGCATCAACAAGGGAAGGTAACAACTCTAATTATTTATGTGGATGATATGGTAATCACTGGTAATGATACTGTTGAGATGGATAGACTGCAGAGACAGCTAGCCTCTGAGTTTGAGATGAAGGACTTGGGTGAGCTTAAGTACTTCTTAGGAATTGAGGTAGCCAGGGGGAGAGAAGGAATCTATCTGTGCCAGAGGAAGTATGTTCTTGACTTGCTGACAGAGACAGGTTTGTTGGATTGCAGACCTATTGACACTCCTATTGAGCAGAACCATTGTTTAGCTGAGTATCCAGATCAGGTACCCACTGATCGAGCTCGCTATCAGAGGTTAGTTGGGCGCTTGATTTATTTGGCTCATACTAGACCAGATGTTGCATATGCAGTGAGTGTGGTGAGTCAGTTCATGCATAATCCGAGTGAGAGTCACATGGATGCGGTTATGCGGATTCTGAAGTACTTGAAGTCAGCTCCAGGAAGGGGAGTACTATTTTCTAAACATAACAACATTCTTGAGGTTTGTGGCTTCACAGATGCAGATTGGGCTGGAAATATCACAGATAGGAGATCGACATCAGGTTACTTTACCTTTGTGGGAGGTAATCTGGTTACATGGAAGAGTAAGAAACAGAAGGTTGTGGCACGTTCTAGTGCTGAGGCCGAGTATAGAGGTATGGCTCACGGAGTGTGTGAATTGTTGTGGCTGAGAAATCTGTTACGTGATCTGGGTTTCAAACTCAAAAATTTCATGCAGTTGTATTGTGATAACAAGGCAGCTATTGACATATCACAGAATCCAGTACAGCATGATCGTACTAAACATGTGGAGGTTGATCGTCACTTCATAAAGGAGAAGCTAGATGCCAAAATTATTAGCTTTCCTTTTGTTCCAACTGAAGAGCAACTTGCAGATGTACTTACCAAAGGAGTTTCCAGGAAGGCATTTTATGACTCACTTAGCAAGTTGGGCATGGTTGATGTATATGCGCCAACTTGAGGGGGAGTGTTAGTGTGAGTCATCGTTCCCTATTAGGAATTGACTATAAGGGAATATATCGTTGTAATTACTTACCTTGTATAGGTTGTGTAGTACGTTGTAGTACGATTGTAATCTGTTTATATACACCACAGAATGGGTGTAATAATATATCAGAAAATTCATTCTCTATCTCTTGTCTTATTTGACTGGTAAATGGGTTTCCAATCCCATCTTTGCTTCCAACAAAGAAATGTAAATTGACGACATAGTTAATGCAGTAGACAAAAATGGGTTCTTGTGGTATAGACCCAAAGACTCCATTTTATGTCAAACCTCTGTTAATTGATCTCTGTTACTAAAGAAGTTGAGCTTTGAATACAATTACAAAACAAAACCTTGCCTAAATTTCTTACTGTTCTAAACTATTTGTTAACTTTCTTAGAAACCCGGTCCTTAATTCCCTTTCTCCATTGACTTACCCATAAAAGTTCAATTGATTTTCGAAAGCACGAACTCAATTTTTTGTACGTTTAGCTGATTACAATATTTTTGAAACTTACATTACATTGATACAATTAAATCTAGAACCTTGTAAACACTTACATCAAACAAAGAAATACACAGCTGAAAATTAAGAGAGGGTCTCTATGAACTAAGAGATTGGTTTTGTGAAACACAACAGAAGAAGAGAGTGAAACCAATAGGGCATGCTTTGTTAATCTTCAATGACATCTGGTCTTTATTCTGCTTTGGGTCGATAATTTCTATAGTGAATCTCATAAACAAAGAAGAAGAAGATGAAGATTCAAGATATTTTGGAGACCAGAGACCAAAGATGCCGGAGGATTTGATGACACTGGTCTGCGTTTTTTGGAGACTGGTATAAGGTTAAATTGTTGTTGATTTTGAGGGCAAAGTTGGAAACTCAATTAACAAAAAGTGAGCAAGAGAGCATAATGTAAAATTTACACTCTCAATTTCACTCTGTTCAGCTAATTGACTCAATTGGGTACGTGCATACATTAAAATTTTCTCATACATATCATATATTTTTCTTTTTTTTGATATCATATATTAAACAACCCAAATTGAAATTTCTACTCTCATTTATCAGGTATCTTTATAATTATGTGCTAATGTGCTTCGACAACTGCCATCTGCCGGACTAATAATTGATTAAGATAAGCTAATCATGATTAACAATTCATAATCCAAGTCAAGGCTTACTTTGTAGAAAAAATAAAATTATTAATTAAGTACTAACTAGTTCATGATAATCGCATCTAATTTCTTAAACATAGTTAATGATTGTCAACTGCCATCAAAATGTCAAATGTATACTAGGTATCCATATGTGTGTGTAACATATTTATCAAGTGAGAGATGAGATTCTTAGTCTGTGGCAAGTTTTCAATTGCAGAAACAAGAGATTCCCTTCTCTAAAATAAGCTTCATTAGATTTAGGTCAAAGATGACAACGGGCAAATCGTGAAACCCTACACGAAGCACACCAGCAGCTAGCGTGCATTGCGTGATCACCAACATATGTGTGCGGCAATGATGACCGTTAAATTGTTAATGCAAGGGTTTTAGGGTTTCACAACACCCACAACCTTCCTTACTTGTAACGCGAGTTGAGCCAAACATATCAAGAATATTTATTGGGCAACATAGAACTGACACGGTCTTAACAGTTATATGATTTAGGTTTGTTAACAAGATTAAGAAAAATAATTCACACATGCATCTAAGCCACAACTAATTGCACATGAGCATAGTGACTTGACTTTATAAACAAATCTTCTTTTTGATAAATATTTCATAAAATGCTCTATTGCGCATTATACTTTTGAATTCGGAATACAAATATAACCATGCCCTAGAAATCCAGAAATTATACAATATGTTATGTAGTGATACATTAACACTCTGATATTGTTAAACTTGATATATAGACCAACTTCATGCAGTTGTACTTGTCAAAAATAAGGGAAAAAAAAAAAAATTTCTTCCTAAAACAAGAAGTTGAAAGAGATCAGAGTTTCGTACTTTTACTTTTCAAGTTCATGCCTTGGATATGTATTCTGTTAGGTTAAGTAAAGAAAATTGCATGATGCATACTTTTCTTTTCAGTTTTCTTATTTTTTTTTGGCTCTCTTCTTGTTAAACTATATAAATCGATGACAGATGCGTGACTTCTTTTTAATTTCTGGAACTGATGATCTGTGGCTGTTGCAACAAATATAAAAGGAATTATAAATTATTTAATCACAGATGACAAATCAAAGCAACATTCTGTGGTTGTTGGACGTAATGAAAGATTACAAGATGGAACTCGGCAACTCCCACTCCTTTGTTTTTCTCATTGTCTTTGCCATTAGATACTTTCCTCTGAAATCAACGAATTAAATGCAACTATTGGAATAAAGTCTCTCTCTGAACAATTAAAGGTACAAATAATTATATGCATTCTATTCATCTAGATAAGTTTACATAAGGTCAATGTCTTGGCCCTTTGATTTTCTAGGACATTTTAGGGTAGATTTTGGCTGAGCTTCATGATCTTTAAAAATGTTGAATTACTTAGGTAGTGAGTCAGTCCCACTGGGATGGATCATTATGTGTAATTTCGCTGATCAATGCAATGAGTTGACAATTCTCTAAAAAAAAAAAAGTCAAAGCATACCAATACATTGTCTACCACAACTTCACATAATTGATGATTGTAGATTAGCTCCGTGCCTATATGAATTTGCCTATCTCGTTCTGGAGTTGGTCTACTATTGCATTGAGCGAGTTTAACATTATTGAAAAGTAAAGCACTGGTTTGCTAATGCACCTCAGGGAATCCTACTATATATATAAACACGCAGACACCCAGTAAACTGATCACAACTTGGATGAACTTGAAAAATCAATGGAAAAGGGAAAATGGCTCTTACTGAGTCGAATGGCTAAAGACATGTATAAAATCAACTCCAAACTTGACAAAAGAGATCAACTCCAAACAGTTGGAGTAAACGCTTACCCTTTGTCTGTACGAAAGATAAGAATGAGCTCTAAATGCAGGGGCAATTTCATATTTGCATATTTTACAAGTCAAACTTTTCTTATCAATGAATTCATAACATGTCATGACATGTAGATGTGAGTGAATCCTTTACAGTGCCCGTATACATTGGCATCGAAAGCAACGGGTCTACTGTACCATCTTAACTTATTATGCCAAGCAAATAGCTCAAAATTTCGGGTCCATACTTATCATCATCTTCTTTTTCTAATCTCATCCTTTTTAAAATGACTAGCAAACCTACTAGTTAATTTGGCAACCACCACTAAAATGATGCCTACTGTGAGTCTGGTAAACCTTTGCGAAATTTCATAGAGTAGGTAGATTCCTGCTATGCGAAATTTCATAGTGTAGGTAGATTCCTGCTATAATGTAAGTGGTAGTTAACCAAACCAAAACCAAAACCAAAACCAATTTGGCTTATAGTGTCTTTCAAGTTTCAGCCATATATGAAGATGAACAGGACATTTAAACAGCGTGATGCATATGGCAATCTTACCAATAACATATCTCAAAGAGGAACGTGCTGGTCCTATATGTCAACTAGTTCGACACCACGTCCTAATGCAATTTTAGCTCCATAACTGAGACCAAGTACAAATATCTATTAAAATAGATAGATGAGGCATGTAGACCTAGGTTGGTATCAAGCCCTACCAAGTCTAAGAACTAGGAGAGTATGTGTGTGTCCTCCACGTGGAGAGCGAGCAGTTGTTCCACATCTTGTGTTCAAAATTTTATCAATGGAGATGAACAAGAGTAACGGAAGTTAAGTTTGAGAGGCAGTGATGTTACAGCTTCAGATACATTAAAAACTAATAAGGTAGTGACAGGGTGATGGGTACTTGATTGTCTTATTCGGCGAGAATCATGTAATTGTTTATGTTAAGATTTTAAATTAGTTTCAAAGAATCACCAATTGGGGAGTTTTTTAGGGCACAAAAGACGGTGACCTTATTATTTAAGAACATGCAAATTGCTGCACTTTGATTACAGACCTTATTTTTTAGTCTTCTTCATCTGGTGACGCCATGGTTACTCTTGGAACTGAGTGAACCAACCAGGATACTCATCTCACCCTCCATCTAGAAGATATTTCCTTAAAGAAATAAGCTTCCAATCTTAAACAAAGAACTCAAGTCCTAAGCCGGCTCGCTACCTGGGTAGCAATGTCCCTTTGCTTGAGCACTAACCCCAACTGGATTAGCAGCTTAGCGCCCCATGATCTGGGTATTTGGGGTAGCATGCTGATCGATGATACAAGAAGCATGCACATGATCCCCTCACAGAACAGCTAAAACCTATAAATGGTATGTCATCATCTATCAAATAAATGGTTTTGGTATATTACCTATATATGGACCTGCGGTTGGGTTTTATTCTAAATCCAATATCCTTTCCTATATGGGTTGGATTTTGATTTGAGAACACCTAGATTTGGCAGAGAAATAAACCTCACTGAGACTGTCCAAGTGGACTAGAGACACCTTGTAAAAGCCCACTATGGTACCACAAAAAGAAATAATAGCTTATTGGTTATAACTTTCAACAAGGAAACGGATCTTCGATATCAGGAGGAGATGCCATGACTCAACTATTGGTAGCTTATGTGCTTTAAAGACTGAAAAAATAAAACAATAGCAATCTAATTTATCAAATTATTGCATCAATTTTCTATGCTAGTGAGGCCATGAATCCTCTATCCTACTAAATCTTATGGAAACATTCTGAAAAAGATGCCATACTTAACAGGTTTCTATGTTCAAAAAGATCTTAAACAGTAGAAACCAGGAATCTCAGTTCCACAAGTCATTCTCAGCAACAAGCAAGAGAGAGGGTTCTGTTCATTTATTCATAGGTGTATCGTTCGTTATTACATAACACTGGTTCACTTTCTTACTCCTTTAGATGACCAAAATCTCATTTTTGTGTACACAGACTGGACTTAATTCATGCTTGCTCTTCTTTATGTTGGCATTCAGCCTCTTTAGATCAGAAGGGTATTTTATAACTGAAGAAATTAAGTCAACCACAATTAATCAGGAAAAGCAGCTCAGACTCATACTACAATGAATTTTGTCTCGTAAATATCTTTTACATTATATTAACAAAAATAAGAAAAGTCAATATCTAATACTGGAGGGAGCCTCGCAATTCCTAAGAGTTGGTATTTTTCAGTTTTCCTCTGAATCAAATGAACTAACCTGTTCTGGATGAAACGTAGATCAGTTGATATTTTGATTGCCAATGAGTGAACCCTCTTTTTCATTAAGTGAGGCATGGACAACCCTTGCTGCTGCTATGGCAGAATCTGCCCTCTTGATAACTTCCTCAAGATCTCCAACCTTCTCTGACAACAATGTGACATTTGAGTTGGTTGTCTTAACCAACTTGTTTGCAGTTTCCAGAGCACCGCATAGCTGCAATATTTAAAAAGATAATCAGTGTCTATACAATATATTCAAAGTCTCGGTGCTTGTGATTTTTTTTACCCTACACGCCACTGTATAATTTTTACTAAATACCCTTCACAAATGACAAATGATAGAAACCATCAATAGTTTTTGAAACTTATCCACTTTATACATCACTTTAATATGTATCAAATGGAAACTGAGAATGATAACTGTAAAGCAATCAATCATTGTTAAGGTAATCCTACAAAACTTAAGCAAAATTTGCTCACAACCAAGTAACCTACAAGACACAATAGTGAAAACTTCAATAGAAAAGATATGTAGCTGCCATCCAACAAGTCCTTGGAAATACTTGGATCAAGTAAACAGCCTTTCAGAAACAGATTGAGGACAAGTATTCAGACGCAAAGATGCATGTGCAACAATGTGAGTGGCGTACACTAATCATCCATACAGGATCAATATATAAATATGACATTCATAATCCTCAAAAGATAATTCATCACCTTCAGAGTAAGAGCTGCCCATGAGTGGTCTGTACCGGCAAGCGCCTCATTCAGCTGCTCATAGTTCTCCTAGAACAAAGTAAGAGAATGTGAGCCAATTTTGCGCAAAGAGCAAGCCTTTTATCTTTCAGAGCAGCAGTTAGCAAAATCTATACAACAAAATCATACAATGTAACACACTTTACATGATGAAACCCAAGTTTCTCTGGAGTTCAAAGGTCCAATTCCAATAAAACAATTATGCAACTCAAGTCTAAATTACTTGTCTTTTTGCTAATGGGTATTCAAATTTCCAAACACAGAAGCAAAACATCCGCTAAATTGTTAACAGGAATCACAGAACAAGAATCAAATGGCAATGAGATTGTGTAACAAGGAAAACCTGGAACAAGTTGGTAAGGTCCGGGTTTTGACTAGTAGAGGTGGAAATAGAAGCAGAAGCCGAGGGCTCATGGTGTTGCGGTGGAGCTGAAGCATCTGATTCTCCCACATCGCTCAGCAGATCGCCTATGCATAGAAGCGGTCCTCCCACACCTTTCATCATCTGTGACACTTTTGCCCTGTAAACCCCCCTCTTTATATAATCTGGGCTGTTTCTGGGCTTTTTAGTGAACGACCCGACCCGACCCGGGAAATGAAAGAAAGAAGAAGAAGAGGGGTCTCGGGCTTCAGAGCACGAAATCAAGTTTTTTTTGAGTGAGGAGCTGAAGGCTTGGTCTTCCCGGTGATCAGGTGAGCTTCGTTTTCCGACCTATGAGCTTTCTTAGGGTTTTGTTGATTCGATTTGGTCTAGTCTATCTCAATTTTGAAAAATCTCCCAAAATAAAACTCCTCCACAGAACTAATTGTAATGGATTTCTGGGGAAACAGGGTTGAAGTGGATTGCTACTACTGAGCACAGTTGGAGCTTAAATTAGAGGAATGGGGGGCCAAGAGGTTAAGCAGCTTGAGGATTGCACAGTTGCCAAGTCAGTTTCAATTTTTCTTGCTGTGATTGTGTTTCACCTTTGTGCCTATTATTATTGTTAATGATGGTGTTCAATTTCTTAATATCGGGAAGCGAAATTTCGGTTCGTTTATCGTTTGCATTTGGAGCTTGGCCATTTTAGAACAGTAGTTACAGCACTGATTGTGAATTGCTTGCTATTCCTAGTGTACCATTCATTGGAAGCCTATGAGTCACTTATGGCATTTTCTGGTTCTTAGAAAATAAGATTGAATGAGAGAAGGGTGTGCCCAAAATGAGTCTTAGTTGTAGACTCTGTAAGCTCTGCATAACTGTTCCACAGATTAGTCATTATAGTGCTATACATTTTGGTGGTCAGTTGTCGAAAAGAGTATCATATATATATATATGTAGTCAGATTTAGACCAATCTACTGAAACTTGTATAAGTATTCTGTAACTGTTTAGGCAATTGCTCGCATCAAATCCAGAGTCTTTGGATTCTATGTCCATAGCTAATCTGCTTTGTTTGGTTACACCTTTTATTATCTTATGGAGATTGATGCTTCTGATCATCTCACTGATCCATGATTTTGCGTGAAAGATGAAATTGATTTGACATTTCATTAGCCCTTATCTACGTTTATAACTATAAATAATGAATAAGCTTTATGGATTATAATTCATTCTGAAGTGTATTTGGCTAAAGCAGTACACCAACTAGCTTCAACACAGCAAGTCAAGCTCATAGTACAAGACACATTAGCTATGATTCTCTTTTTGGGATCATATATAGAATCTTACAATCTTTCCCTTTTTTTAGCTTATCCTGCTTCACTCTTACCTGTATAAGTCTTATTGAACATGATTCATCTGCAGTGCGTTGGGCACTTGGGTATTCTCAGTAGCAGGGGCTCTGCTAGCAATTCCGGTGGGGATAAAAAGGAAATCTTTAGGGCCACTTGTCTTCTTTGGCACAACCGGTACCATGCTTGACATCATTATGGGTATCACTCAGTGTGAAAGAGAACATGCAGAACGCCAAGCGAAGCTTTCAGAAGCCCAAAATTCTACAACCAATGCTTCTTTTTCTGAGACTGGAGCCGAGTTGTCTTCTTTGTCTGAGACCAGAGCCGAGTATTCTTCTTTTTCCGAAACTGGATCCGAGTCTTCAACTTGACAATATGCAGCAATATGCAACATGTTTCGACTGCTCTCAGATTTTACTGTAAAAGCTGAATACTTTTTGCTGAATGACCTGTGGTTTGAATTCTGCCTTCACTCTGCATGAGTTAATAATCACACTAAAGTAACTTCATTTGATCTTTCTTGCTTGTAATTTCCTAGAGTTCATTCCAAGCACAGATTTATGTTGCCTTTGTCTTCAACTTTAACCTTTCCTGATGACCAAGTTGTTGGCCCAGGTTGTTTTCCAATTTCGTTCAACTTTTGAAAAAAATCTTGGACTACCATTGTCAACGGCCAAATTGTCGCCCTGAGTTGTGCTTCAATTTAATTTAATAAAATCTCAGACTCTGTTCGCTGTCATCGGTACATGTTTTTCAAAATTATAAGTAAAATCTCATTATTCTCATAATATCTTTGTCGAAATACAAGTTGTCAGTAATGGTTGTCTTCCAAATTAATTTGAGCAACATCTCATCTATAAGTTGTTGGCCAACGTTGTTCCAGTTTACATGTATCTCAAGGATGCATTGTACAGTGACTTAAGATGTAGAGGTTGAAGGAATGCATTGTACAGGCACCAAGGGAAATAAGCATCCATACGTGCATGTCATATTTGATGTGTGAACAGCTGAGACATATGAAGTACTTGTTGTCGTCTTTGCTGTGAAGGAGGAATGGGTGCGTTATTTCCTGCTAATAATAATATCTCCATCATTAACACATCTATGTTTAAGTTTAAAGAAACAAGTGCATGAAAATGAAATAAATTCATGTACATATTGTCTTTATTAGTGATTGAAAGGAAACATTAATAAATAACCCAATTATGTTTCCTTACATTACATGATTATTGTGTTCTCATGCATGACTCGCATTACACCAATTACAATTTGCATATTTTTATTCTTGAAAGCCAAAATTTTAACCTATATGCACATCAAAGTTGTACCTGTAGGATACAACTGATTCCATTGTAACAAGTTGACATCAGTGCCTTGTTCGATTTCAAGATGTTCTTGTTGTACTTGCGCTACTATTGATCTCCTATTGTTATTTTCACCCTCAAAACCATTTGCTAGATTGATCATGTCATCATCGAGATTCGTGTTTTGGCTATCAAGGGGTAACATTGGTGCTACTACAGCAACTGGTTGGGGCGCTGAATCACTACTGCATGCACAAAAATTTATCAAATTAGACAAATAAATTATTATAAAAGAACACAGATTGATATCCTATTATGTATCATCCATCAATCACCTGAGGGGAAGAAAGCCATTTGCACTCAAGAAATTTAGGATCTCAACTTGAGGGTCCAGATAAGTGGGTTGAGTAGTACTACTTCCTGCTGCAATCACAAGTTCATCTGCATTTGGAGGAAGATGAATCTATATACAAACACAATCAAACATATCAAACTATATTAATTTTGGAGCTAGACACTTTGTTCTTAATTATCAGAAGTTTACGTTAATGACCTGTGGTTGTACTGCTATAGCAGAGGAAGAATTACACACTCCTAGAACTTGCTGTTTAACATAAGTTTATAAAGATCAGACTTGGTTGCATCGAAGAGGTTGAATATACACATAATACATTGATTAAATATACCTTGCACATGTATAGACGATTAAGAGTTTTCTCGAGGATCTGCTCCAGTAACTCAATATCGGGCAGTGTTGTGATCTTAGAGAGATCACCTTCAAATATTCTAAACATAATTAATTAATAAATATATATAAATTATTCATCCATATTACAAATTTATAGAATTATAGTTGATTTATATTTAGATATATTAATAGGAAACAAAGAACTTAATACACCTGAGTTGATTTTCCACTTCTTCCATTTGTGACTTACAGTATAGGATTTCTTGTTGAATCTCCTGTCATTGATATGCAGTGACAAACAATATACCAATATTAAGAATTTGATATTGAATCCAATAAACTAACTCATTCGATTAAAGAATCCAACCAATGAGAATCAACTTCAGGTGTGTTTGATCTAAATGAAATGACTTCTTAATTTCATGAAGCACCTACCTGCACATGATCAAAATCTGCACTAACTGGGCTGCAGAGACAGCATGTCATTAGAACAGTGACACCAAATAAAGAGTTAGTACTATAATGGGATAGTTGCCGGCGATTCAATACAATCATCAAATTAGTAAAATTATAATAGAAATACTGGAAAAAAATAGAGCCAAATACCTAATTGTTTGAAACGTTTGATTAACTTCACTCTTCAGCTTATTAAGAATGCTGCGAAGAATCTAAACATTTCTTTTTATTATAATATAATCAAAAAACATATATGCAACTCTGAGTAATTGATGCTCACCTCTTCATTATGAAGACTTTGATACAATTAGATGGAAATGTGAATATGCATCACAAGATAAGAATTAAAATTAGTCACATATATGTTATACTCGTTATCAAGACCATGATCAAATAATCAGCTTACCTTCCTCGTTCATGTCTTGAATAATTGATATATCGTGCTAAAATGTCTTCAATACTTTAAAAATTAAGGAAAAAAAATTTTAACGTCAACTAATAGAAATGGTAAACTCCAATAAAAATAACTAATAAATAGAAAGTAATTAAATAATATAATTTAGTAGTACACCTTTTATTGCCAGAGAATAGACTAAGTCTCCTAGACGGAGAAAACATGATGAGAGCTACATCAACATCACAGAGAACAGACAGTTCATAAGCTTTTTTAATAAGTCCGTTTTTTCTCTTTGAGAAAGTGATCTGTCTGTTAGCAGTATTCTCAATTCTCTTCATCTGAAGTTTTACTCTCCCCATTTTATTTCTTTTCAGGTTTCATTCACACTGTGTTTCCACCTTCTTTACAGATTTTCTTCCTGAGTGCGCTTCTGACCCTTTCAGATTATATTTCAGTAAACCTGTATGTGTGAATGAAAATAATCAGTTGTGATAGAGAAATCTAGAGAAAACTTATAAAACTTTCTCTTTCAATCATAACTCAGAATAGGCAGTTTGACCCGTATAAGTTATAAATGATAAAACCTCTAGAACATATGAGTAAACATGAAAAATATTAAGATAAAAAACAATTACATATGACAACTGTATCAGTTGTGATAGAGAAATCTAGAGAAAACTTATAAAACTTCATCTTTCAATCATAACTCAGAATAGATAGTCTGACCCGTATAAGTTATAAATGATAAAACCTCTAGAACGTATGAGTAAAACATGAAAGATATTAAGATAAAAAACAGTTATAGATGATAATTGTATCAGACTATTTATAGAGACTAAATCTGTAATCGATATGAGTAACGTATAAACTAAATTTGCAACTGATATGAGTAACGTAAAAACTAAATCTGCAATTGATATGAGTAGAGCAAAAAAGATGAAGAACAACAGTGAAACAAATATAAATGACTGTAACTGTCTCTATTAGGCAATTTATAGACTGTCAGAGATAAGCATATAGATGATGATCGATGCATATTACATGAGATTCAGACGATTAATACGAATATGAAAAATTTTGGATAAATTCAAAATTTACAGAAAACATAAGTAACTCTGCAAGTTCAATCAATTTGAAAATCAAAACCCAGAATATATAATAAAACTTAACTAACTCTTCCTACTAAACCAGCTTGAAGACCAAACCTTCCAAAGATGACTTGCTTATGATGGGTAAGGGGTTGAATGATGAAGTGAAGTAGCTTCTATGCTAGCTAGGGCTTCAGTATCTGAATCTGAAGGCCAAATAGTTTGGTATATGAAGGCCAGATACAAAGGCGTCTATGCCTCTGTTCTTATCTGTTTCCAAGAGACGAAAGAGGACATGTGGGGGTCCCAGATAGCACATAGAGTGCCATTTATGGTTGCGGGTTTTGCGTAAACGACGAGAGTATATCTGCCACCAAAACTAAGAAATGCTACGTGTTGCTTTGCTCTTGTTCGGTTCAAATCGTTCATGTCGTTTTATGCACTAATTCTCACATCATCGTATTCGAAGCGGTTCATTTTTGTTGTTCCTGGCGGACCTACGTGACTGTGACTCACCTTGTCGTCCCTGCTAGTGCTACTGCAGCACTGCTAGAGCTCATGGCTTTCTATATATCGGCAGAGAGCGATAATATCGATCTCCGAAATACTCTAATATCTTCGATTTGTATCGGAAATCCCCGATATTTACCAATATTTCGTAGAATTTCGGCTACCTTTCGAGTCGGGTTGCACCGATATTAGCACTGATCTTGTTGACTTTTATGTAAGTTGCGATCAAATCTGGATAGTGGTTTGGTGATGTGAGGTTTCTGCTTCGTTGATGTTCTGGGTTGGGACATTGGGTCGCAGCTTTTCCAATCCTGTGGGTTTTCTAATTTTGTTTTAATTAAATTAATAATATTGTTAATGATTAAATTCAGTTTACTCCCCTGAATTTTAGGCCTAAAATCAGATTGGTCTCTCTTTCTGAAAATTGATTACGATGGTCCCTATACTCTCAAATGACATCATCCGAGTCCAAAATTTGAATTTGGCTCGAAACATGACGTCAGCTGCTGAGTTAGAACCGACATGGGGGGCCCACAATGAGGGCAAAATGGACATTTCAAGTTTTTCTAATTTTTTCTCTCTTTTTTAATCTCTCTCTCTCTCTCTCTCTCTCTCTCTCTCTCTCCGATCTGCTCTCTCACTCTCTATCTCTCTGTATCTCTCTCCCTCCCTCCAATGTCGAGTTCCACCCACTCCTCCCTCCACCTATGTTTGAACCCTCCGACTCCTCGTCAGTCAAAATCAGAATCTCCACCTGGCGAACCGGGCCAGGGATCCTATCATTGAGATCGATGCCAAGTCCGAACCGCATCGTCAGCTCAGTTCCAGAGTCCCGGAGTTCGTTGATACTTGAATCGGTGAGTTCCATTACATGCGTTGGGGTTCAGAGATTGAGGTCATCGTCGTCAGCGCCGGTACCATTGTTCACGGTTTAGATTTTTCAATCTCTGCTCTCTCGAATCGGACGGCTCAAATTCTCCGGCGAGGTTCTGGTTTTCTGAGACACATCAACCCAGTCAGAAGCATGTTGGTTGTGGGCTTCGAATCACCAGTTCATCATCAACCCAGTCTCGACAAGGAATTCTAGGAAATTGAGTTGGTTGCAGTCAGTTCTCGAAGGTATATTCCCAACCTTTGAATCAAAGTTTTACTCTTGTGGTGATAATTGGAAGCAAAGCAACTGAGTTTGGTTCGATTTGGTTGAAATTGAATTCTCCTTGGTTATTGATTTCATCAGATTGTCGTAGCCTTGGTGGTTAATTGAAGATGGGAGAAAATTTGGATGAGATGATGAATCTGTTATTGGTAATAGGACTGGAATTAGTTGCGCCATGTTTTGGAAGTTTGGCTCGATTGTCTTATAAACAACTGATTGAAATCGCTCATGGGCTTGAGAATTCTAAGCAGGCTTTTGTCTGGATTATTGGGAAAGTGTTTGCATCTGAGAATGAGGATCATGAAGATGAGAAAAATTGGCTTGTGGGTTTTGAGAAGAGAATGAGGGAGAGTCAGAGGGGTTTTGATAAGGGGATGGGCTCCTCAGATTTTGATGCTGGAGCATAAGTCTGTGGGTGGGTTTGTGAGGCACTGTGGGTGGAACTCGACATTGGAGGGAGGGAGGGAGGGAGGGAGAGGGAGAGGGAGAGAGATAAAGATAGATAGAGAGTGAGAGAGTATAGATCGGGGAGAGATAGAGCATATCGGGGAGAGAGAAAAAAAAATTTAAAAAAAGAGAGAAAAAATTAGAAAAACTTGAAATGTCCATTTTGCCCTCATTGTGGGTCACTATGTCGGCTTCAACTCAGCAGCTGACATCATGTTTCGAGCTAAATTCAAATTTTGGACTCGGGTGATGTCATTTGAGAGTATAGGAACCATCGTAATAGATTTTCAGATAGAGGGACCAATCTGATTTTAGGCCTAAAGTTCAGGGGAGTAAACTGAATTTAATCCTAATGTTAATAATTGCTGATAAATAAAGAAAGGAAATACAGATTTAAGGTTAAAACACTTACTGATGAAACATGAATAAGCAACTCTTTCCATAATTCGAGTTGTGTATGTGTTCAATAGTAGGTAGCTTCGAGGTAGAAGAAATTGCCTATATATGTTTGAATTTATAAATTGTGTAATAAATTATTTTTTTAAAATATTTTTAAAATTTCTTCAATAAAAGATATACATTCGGATATAATATGGTTATATCTATAAAAGTTTATAAAATTTTCTCGATAAAAGATGTATCTATCGATATGATAAGAATATATCTCTGAAATTGTGTTTTAAAAAATATTCAAAATATTCTCAATTATAAATAATAATTCATTTTCATTGAGATTTGAGGTGCCCAATCCCTAGATTTTGTGTATATAATGATCTTTCTATTAAGGTAAAGCCTTAATAAATTATAGTGGATAAGATAAGGCCTTAAGCGTTAGAGTTTCAACCCACCTTATATTTTGGCCTTCATTTAAACCAATAGATAAGAGTATTGAAATATAGTTTCACGTCTTGAAATCATTTGCTAGAGATAAAACATATCTTCTAAAATTAATTATCAGCTTCTTAAATTACACCCAAAAAATCACACGAAAGTCATTTACAACTCTTTTTAATATTTAACATAGATGTTGCTTCCTGTACATTGTTCACTGAACAAATTGTGTTATGTATACTAATTCTCATAAGTGTCAATGTAAGAGAAGTAGGATTTGAGAACTCTACCCAGCTTACTATAAGCTCAAGAAATCATTGCAAGCAGGTTTTTTCCTTAACGAGTCGTGTCGGTTTATGGATTTTATTTAGCTTTAAGGAAACGTGAGAGAGTTTATTTGCTACTAGCCTAACTCATATATTGGATACCCGAGAATGGGTAATTGGCCGGTTTTATAAAAACTTTCTTTTCAAGTAAGCCGGGTCTGTGGAAATTATCATTGACGTTGTGTATCGATAGTGGGAGAAAATGCTTGATATCCCAAATAATTTTATCAAATATCAATACCAAATGATATGGCAAGTGTCATATCATCAAACTATTTTTACTTTTTAAAATAAAAGGATCAATAATTAAATTTTTTTTATTGTTGTTAAATTAGAAAAATGTATATGATAAACAACAACAAAAGGAAGAAAGAACCCTAAATCAAACTCTTCAATCGTGGAGACTTTAACATGCAATTGTAGGAAAATGTCATCAGTCAAAACATAAAACCAATAGAATATGAAGCTATGTATGTCTTAATTAGTTAGTGGACGGGCAATTGAATAATGATTTACTACTATTAGTGGTGGTAGCTTTCATTCTGGAAATAGAGATATGCAGTGATGGAGTAATGATGATTTTCAATTGATAGACGGATCCATCTCTACTGGGTTTCATATGAATTTATATGAATTCTTGGAAATTTGGATTTAATAGTTGGGTTATTATATACACTAGGGTCTCGTTTGGTTCACGGAATGGATTTTTTAGGAAAGTTGTCCTTTGTATTTCCATCGAGAAAGGAAATTAAGATTCCTATTAATGTGTTTGGTAACATTAAGGGCAACTCCAACCATTGGCTCTATTTGGGGGTGCTATTCTCATTTTAGCACCCCCCTTGTTGCACTATTCATATAAGACTCAATTCTCATCTCCAACAATGAGGTGCTATATGGGGGTGTTATTTTCACTATTCCTGATTAAAATATAATATGAGTATAATGAGATGGAGGATATTTGGTGTGAGGAAATATAAAAGAATGGGTTGATATTTATAGAATTTCCTACAATTTACTGTTTCCAACAGGTATATTTTTTTCCCTCAATTTTCGGGTAATTTTTTTAATTTTTTTTGGAACAAAAAGGAAATAATAACCCTTCATTTAATAAGAGCTGTTGATAAGTTTTTTCCCCTCAAATCTGAGCCATCATATTGAAAATAGTTCAGTTTGAGTAAAAAATATAAAATAAATAAAAGCACATCGGACCGTCCATATTCAAAATGGAGCGATCTTAGCCGTGGATTATGTTCCCAATGGTAGGCAGCAGATGCGCGGCCCACTGGAGCAGACCACTGCAGCTGCTTTTCCTCTCTCCAGCGCAATTGGGCGCGTCTTCCTCCTCCCCAATTCTCCCTTCTGCGCGTGCTGCCCGCCGAACTCCTCCAACACGTCCCTGTCGATGTTGGGCTGGGTAAGCAGAAAGTGTGGTCTCAGGCCACTGTGCTGAGTCTTGGTCTTGGAATTGTCTCAAATATGAGACTACAAATGAGTCTAAGTCTCATATTTATAGGACCAGATCCACCAAAACCCATGGTTGGAGAAGCAAAGTCTTATAATTGGCAAAAATTTTGTTTGGCACCCAATGGTTGGAGTTGCCCTTAGGAATGGAATCAATAATTAATAGTATTATTGAAGAAAATTGGTATTTATTTTTTCATAGAATTATTTTAGCCATACAAATAGTATAATAAATGTTAGAAAATGGTTCCTTAGGAGAATGAAAGGATTCATTTTCCTTCTTATTTTTCCTTGCAAATGGAACCATTTTCTTGACGTTGCACTTACCAAACACAGGAAAGTAAGCACTTTCGCTTTCCCGAGCTTAAAATCCTTGAAACAAACGAGGCCTAGATACTTAATTACCCACTTACATTAAAATGATGTTGATTCGACTTGCAGTGTCATTCAGTAATCGAGAAAGATGAGTTCAAGTCACAGCAAGTCCTGGATGACGTGTAAGCAATTAATACAGTAATCTGATTGAGATGATGTTTTCAATTGTCTATGGTCATAGAATTATTCCCATTATAGTATAGCAATTTAAATGGGTGAATTTGGCTAAATGAAGAGCTAATGTGGAGTATAGGGTATTGTATGAGTCATGGAGATTATAATGTAAAGTCATTGGCACAATTGGTGAGGTGTTTCTGTTATTACTGACTTTTGATCATTTTGAAACCTATGAGAAAATAGGGTGAGCGAACTATGATTTGTGTGTTAATTAGAAATGTATTTTCAAGATTGAAAAATAGAAATTGCTTGACTAAATTTTAATTTTCGTTCTACGTTCAATTTGAGCTATATTTCTCATTGAGAATGATGTAGTTTTGGTTTGGTTAACAATGAGGCCTTTAGCAAAATCTGCAGCTGAGGGAAGAAAATTAAACGAGGAATATTAGAGGGGTTATTGTCAGTTATTGTGAAGAATAAGGATTATGCGGTAGAACATTTGTTTCTTTGTTATTAAATAAGCAGCTAACAACCACCATGCATACAAAAACAAAGAAACAACCACCACGCGAGTGGAACGACGGTTATTAGAGGCAGCTAACACAGTCGGACTTTCCTCCTCGAATCTTCCCTATATATATATATATATATATATATATATATATATATATATACACACACACAGCAAGGTTGCAAAGAGGACGTCCGTGATATACTTGATCTGCGGATGTGCCATTCTCAGCCGTCCATTGCTTTAAATGAAAACAAACGGCTCAGATCGAGATTTTCCAAAAACAATCACGGGTCAAATATATAGCTCGTGCTTCAACCCGACTCCTCTGAGTCAATGACAAAACCAGAGTTCTCGTCTCGACTGCTCCGACCAAAATCCAGTTCTCCAACCCGACTCCCAGCGATGCAACCAAAGTTTGGTTCTCCACCCAAAATCGAGGTCTTCTCGTTATTGATACTAGAAACTCGTCTCAGGTTGCACGATTGTTGCAACCCAATCTTTCTTTTTTTCTTCCTCTCATGAAAATTGTAGTTCTCTTATGGTCCCATATCCTCCCTTGAAGTTTTCGCGTCAAAAGTTGGAGACTTGGAAGCAAAGAAGCACATCTAGAGTATGGGTTCTCTCTCTTTTCTGATTTGTTTGATTTCCAATTACAAAATTTAGGGTTTTTTTTTCCCTATTTGGGACTTTTCTTCTTTCTGTTTCTGGGTTTCTTCAAGGCTTGCTAGAATACACTTCCTTGTTTAATTGGTTAGTTGTTTTATTGTTCTTTGTATACCAGATACCATAATTGGGATTTTTGCTTCTTTTTTTTCTTTCTTTTTTTTTTCTTTTTCCCGTTTCTACTAGTGACTCTGGTTTACTCTTAATGTTGCAGCATTGCTGGCATATGCCTCATGTTTACTGGGAACTCGTTTTTTCTGTGGGCTAAAAGGAAAGGAAGGTTCCCTCGACTGTTTATCATAGTTAGACGAATGTCGGATGGAATGAAATGGAGTGCTTTTATGTGTGCTTCTATGTCATCCTTGTTATCCTTTAATTGGTCACGTGAATCTTCTTCATTTGCCTATTTTATAGTGTTTGGCTGATGCCTGAAAATAGAGGACCATTTCTAATGCGAAGGGATAGTTGTGAACAAAATGGTCCCAAAGTAGAAGAATCTGAGCCAAAAAAAGCATATATCAGTTCTTGGACTGAAGAAATCATTTACATAAGAGAATCAAGAACTTCTTGCAAGTACCCCTTGGATCACATGACTTTATTTTGTAAATGCCACTTTCTTGATCCAGCTTAGGCTATTCTAGTGGAAGGTATAATAGAATGAAAAAAACTCATCAAGACAATACTATGGCATGTGTATTTGTTAGTAATGCTCGATTTGTCTTCTCAAAGAAGGATCATCATTAGCTTCCACTCCATTTCATTCCATCTGACATTCGTCTAACTATGATAAACAGTCGAGGGAACCTTCCTTTCCTTTTAGCCCACAGAAAAAACGAGTTCCCAGTAAACATGAGGCATATGCCAGCAATGCTGCAACATTAAGAGTAAACCAGAGTCACTAGTAGAAACGGGAAAAAGAAAAAAAGAAAAAAGAAAAAAAAGAAGCAAAAATCCCAATTATGGTATCTGGTATACAAAGAACAATAAAATAACTAACCAATTAAACAAGGAAGTGTATTCTAGCAAGCCTTGAAGAAACCTAGAAACAGAAAGAAGAAAAGTCCCAAATAGGGAAAAAAAAACCCTAAATTTTGTAATTGGAAATCAAACAAATCAGAAAAGAGAGAGAACCCATACTCTAGATGTGCTTCTTTGCTTCCAAGTCTCCAACTTTTGACGCGAAAACTTCAAGGGAGGATATGGGACCATAAGAGAACTACAATTTTCATGAGAGGAAGAAAAAAAGAAAGATTGGGTTGCAACAATCGTGCAACCTGAGACGAGTTTCTAGTATCAATAACGAGAAGACCTCGATTTTGGGTGGAGAACCAGAATTTGGTTGCATCGCTGGGAGTCGGGTTGGAGAACTGGATTTTGGTCGGAGCAGTCGAGACGAGAACTCTGGTTTTGTCATTGACTCAGAGGAGTCGGGTTGAAGCACGAGCTATATATTTGACCCGCGATTGTTTTTGGAAAATCTCGATCTGAGCCGTTTGTTTTCATTTAAAGCAATGGACGGCTGAGAATGGCACATCCGCAGATCAAGTATATCACGGACGTCCTCTTTGGAACCTTGCTGTATATATATATATATATATATATATATATATATATATATATATATATATATATATATATATATATATATATATATACTAGCCTTCCTGCACGCGCGATGCGCGTGCGGAAGTGCCGCGCTCGCGCGTGCGTATTGTCCTCTCTTTCTTGCTACGCATGTTTGAAATGTTACTCATGAGTGCAGTATAATTTTTGTGTTGCATATCACCTAACTCTAACCCCATACAAATATTATAAAATATTGTATATGTCTTGCGCAATCCATTAGTAAAAAATATAAAACTCTGTACAAAAACATATACATAGATTAAGAGTATTGGAATTGATTAACTACCACAAAAATAAAAATATATTTAATGGAAAAGAAACAAAGCTTAAGAGTACATACTCTGTATGCTTCTTTTTGTTCCATTCTTTCAAAATAAGTTTACTGAGATAAAAAGTGTTCATTTTTATTGATTGTTTTCATGCACCAACCACATAAAAATATGGAAACATATCTCCTAAAGCTTCTGTCTCAACCATTCCTACAAATAGAAAAAATTACACAAAGTTACAGATTGTAATGTAAAAAAATTCAATCAAATATGTATGTTTATAATCAATTAAAATGTTGATGTACCTATGAAGACAATCGATCATTTGTGTTTGAATGAAGCAAAACTTCTTTAAATACTACATTCTTCGTAAATACGCCATCTTCACCAACTATGGATCCTTTTTTAACCAGAACTTTTGTGGTTGACTCTGATACTCCTCTCGACAATGCAACATATAATTGTCCATGACTAAAAACATGATCTGCGAGGTAAACACCTACATGTAGGATAGTCTGACCTTGAGATTTGTTTATGGTCAAAGAGAAGCTCAGTTTGACTGGAAATTGCTTTCTTGTTAGTTGAAATGGTAGCCCAGCATTTTTTGCACTTTTCAAAGGAATTCTAGGTAGAAAAACTCTAGTCCCAGCAAACTATCCTGTTAGTATCTCAGCATCAATCAGATTTTGGTACGAACCATGACACAACAATCTAGTACCGTTACACAATCCCAATTTAGGGTCAATATTCCTTAAAAGCATGATTGGAGCACCTACTTTCAAAGTTAACTTGTGGGGTGGCAGCCCACCTGCGGTTATTGAGTTCAGACACTCTGGTTCGTACAAATTTCTCATGTCATCTTCAACAGAGTCAAATGAGTACAATGTAATTTCTTCACCTGGAAACATATTGATTATCTTTTCATTCAACACGTCCACATCATCGTTTATAGGAGTAATCAATGCTCTGTCCACCATGTATCTTGCATCATTTACATGATCACCCAAATTGGGAAAAACTTCATCAATAATTTGATTGATAGATTGGTCACCTTCCCATGGAACCACCATGCGTTCTGGTAATCTCATCATTTCGTCGTCAATGACTTGTTCACTCCCATGGCCAACAAGAAGTAGAAATTCTGCAAATTGGTGGTCATTTATGGATCTCATATTCTGTCTCAATCTCAATATCTTTGTTTGTGCCCAAAATGTTGCTTTCACAATGGAGGCTTGAATGAGTTCAGACTTCGTTCCTTTAGGAATAACAGGGAGAACTTGCCTAAAATCTCCCCCAAAAATCATTATCTTTCCACCAAACGGTAATTCGACATCCATTATGTCTTGAAATGTTCAATCAAGTGCTTCAAACACATGTCGATGTGTCATAGGTGCCTCATCCCAAATAATTGCAGTGGAATCTTGTATCAGTCATGCTAGAGCAGACTGTTTACTTATGGAACACATGGATGATGCATCTACATTGAGTGGAATCTTGAATCTAGAGTGAGCTGTCCTCCTGCCGGACAATAAATTTGCAGCAATTCTAGATGATGCTGTGGCTAAGACTATATGATTCATTCTTCTCAACTTTGCTAGCAATGCACGATATAAGTACGTCTTCCCAGTACCTCCAGGACCATCGATAAAAAATAATGCACTTTCTCTTCCCTCAACTGCGGCCATTATGGTGTTGAATGCAATCATTTGGTCGTTGTTAAGGTGGTCAATTGCATCAATATCTTCTTGCGGGATATTTATAGAAATTTCCTCTTCAATACATCTCGGTATTCCTAGACTATCTTCTGGCTCACTTGTCATTTCAGGCAGATCAAATTCTCCAGTGCCCTTATTAAATTGTTCTAGCATTCTATTTAGATCTTGAAGTAGCCTGTTTCTGACAGAAATATCGACAATATCACTTGAAGAAGAATAATCTTCAATCATGAAAGGATAAAATTCATCCCACAATCTTCGAACACCAGTTGGTTGACTATACACCAAAATTGTGACGAATAATCTTCTCAAAGCTGATGGCATTCTAATTGTAGAGGCCTCTAATAGACATTTTCGGATGCTATTGTCATCTTCCAGCAAACCTCGTTTCTCTGCCGCTTCCTTAAAAGTAGTTTGCAGAACTCCATTAATAGTAAGCAAATCACGAAATGATCTCGGTCCTCTTATATGATTGAGAAGGACACGTAGGTAAAATTTCTCACCTTCAGAGGGTGAAACACTGTATATTCTTCTAATTACCTTATAGTTGTTCCTTCTTTTCACCCAAGCTTTTTGCTTACTATCCCACCTATAGTATTGAGGGAATTCTTGATACAGATATCGTCTTGCTTCCGGATCCATACGGGTCATGGTGAAATATTCAGTAAGCATAGACTTCTGTGCATGCTCATCTGCTAGAATGTCTTCTACAGTCTCATTTGCATCGAATCTGATTTGTTGCATGTTTGGAAGATGTATTTGTAATCTGTCGACTGTTGGATATATTTTGTTCATTACAAATTTAAATATCCTCCATAAAGCCTCTGGTGCACAAACCCACCTTGCATCAACAAATTGTCTTATTTCATCGAACTCCGGGTCAGATTGCACTTGAACTGCAACTCTATCAGGACCTTTGTAGACATACTTATATAAGTATTTGACACTCTTTATGCTCCCACATATTTCAACATTGATGTGACAATCATACCGTAGCAACAACCACGGGTTATAAGGAACAACCCAACTATCATCCACCAGTGTGTCTCCAGATCTACGTAGAGGGACTGGTAAGCGACTTGCTCGTCTTCGATATATAGGATATGCATCGTTTCCTTGCACAGTGAAATTTGCAAATGATTTTGGATAACTTTTATTGCATCTCCCATTCTTCATACATGAAGACTGTTGGTTTAAGGTTCCACATGGACCGTGAATCATATGTTTCAACACCAGATCATAAAGTTGAGGCTCTTCATCTTTATCTGGTATTTCTGCTCTAACAATGCGGTCATAATCTTCAGGGTTATTAAGCTTATCATTTTCATCCAACATGACCAGCATGTGTACATGTGGTAGGCCCCGTTTCTGAAATTCAACGACAAAAGCATGAGCAATAACTCTTCCCAATACCCCTTTGGTGATGATGTCTTCTTTTAGTTGCTCAAGTTTTGAACGAAATACCCTGACCTCTAAATCTGGACGATCTTGTGATGTTTGTCCAGGGAGTAGCTCACTTTTAATTTCTTCCCAATTCGGGTTACAAGTCATAGTGATAAACAAATCTGGTCTGCCATACTTTTGAACCAAAGCCATTGCATCTTGGTACTGTTGGTACATATCACGTGGACTTCCAACAAATGATGATGGCAGAATTGTCTTATGACCGACGTTACCTAAGAAAATGTGAATATATATTAAATATTTCTACAATTGTACAATTGAAAAACTTACATATCTGATATATAGGTGAAAGTAAAATATTAATTCTTACCTGCATTGTTTTCCCCTGCAATAAAAGAGTCTTGAAGTCCTTGATAAAATTCTTTCCTAATTGTATCTTGGTTACTGCGAAGCCATCTGAGTTTTTGGGATTCAATTTTCACGTAATTATCTACAACATACTGTTGTAAGAGCCGTCCACCTCGAAGTAGGGGATTTTCATCACCTGGGCGCAACTGCACAATCAATTTTTTATTTATTTAGCAGGTGTTTAAGTATGATTTTTTTTTTCATTTAATGCAATAGGAACTAAAGTGGAAAAAAAAAATGTACTAACCTGTAACATATATGCATAATAGTCGCAACATGACATAGGTCTTCCATTCTCATCATGACTATTAATATCCCACCCATATGTTCCATAAGGTAATAACAAAGGATACTGCATGGGGTCGTAATATCCGACCAAGTCTTTAACGTTCCAGAGTCTTCCACTAATTGTTTGGACTATTAAATCTCTTCCATTCAGATTGATGTCGCCCCCTCCTACTATAATAGCAGCAACTTGTGATGCAGATGGTAAACAATACTGACGTTGATTAGAAGGCTGCTCTCTTATGATGAGCCTGCAATTGGGCAAGTCTTGGCGCTGTCCGAGGCTTCGAAATTGATGGACAAATGGATTATAGTGATTCAATATCTGTTGTATCTTTTCAACCAGTGCCCTGTCTAAAACTACACTTTCAGACAATCGATTGTCAAGTTCATGCTCGGTGTCATATATGTAAGCTTGTAGATATCGTGGTCTCGCCCCTTCACTTGGTAAAAGCCCACCAATCTTATGATATATAGAACCTTGTGCACGAAAAGTATAAATTCCACGACCTTGAAGATTAATGGATTCATCAACATGCACACCCATTGAAGTGAACGCAAACACATTATTATATGCTCGGATATTTTGTCTGAATTTTCTACCCACATCTGTTTGGTTAGAAAAGAGCTGCATCATCTCTGGCGGAGAGGGTATTAGAGGCAGAACAATATTTCCTTTCGAACAACACAAATTGAAGGTCTCTCGATGAAATAACCGTGCATTGCAGTATGGACATGTTTTTAGTGCAGGCAATCGACAAAATGGGACACCCCATCCCTCATTAAAATCTCTAGAGCAGTTGTAATTTACTACTGCTCTCCTTGTACGCCGCACTGGGTCAACACTGCTGCTGCGCTGATCCTGTGGGTTATTCTCTAGCTCAGTGTTGTTGTTCTGATCCTCATGATTATTCACCATATGCTCGTTGTTATTGTGGTCCTCATCGTGATTATTCATTGTGACATTAGACATCTCTATTTATAAGTGAAAATATACAATTTTAGCAAAAACACCTAATAAAAATTCACTTATATGAATAGGTTGGATATAAATATTTGGTAAGCTTACCGTAAGGCACAGAATTCTGAATAACCACATTGCTCGGTCGAGACGTAGTTGAACGGGCTAATTGTCTTATGTGGGTCAAGCGCACCCTTGTAGCATCTTGGTCATGGTTTTGGGAATAGGATGAAACTCTTGAACTTATGCTCTCGTTGTCGGAATGTACTATTAACATAATAATAAGCAATTGTCAATTATTTTAATTCCAACTATTAAGTTTAGAATTTTTGTTTCGTGTTATTAGTACACATATCCATACATCGTGTAACGGTAAACTCTAGCGATGTAACTTGCAAGTATTAAGAGAAAAAAATAAAAATAAAAACTCTTAACAGTGGCATAGTTAAGAAATACAAAAGTACCTGGAGCTAGCCTATTCCTATTACTTGGGCCCGCCTCTTGTCCATGGTCACTTACATTTTCCACGGCTAGTCGCTTTCCCCTAGCATGAGCTCGCCACCGTGCCAAATAGGCTTCATGTTGTGTAGAACTCATCGATTGTCGCCATTCTTGATGGCTAGCACGTGCACGCTCTCTATAATCCATTTGTGTCGTGCCTGTTCCTATAAAAATATAATAAAATATTAATATTTTTCCAAAGCTGTTGCTCCGTTCATCTCTCTTTCTATACTTTTCAGTGCAAGATAACAAAAAGATCTTTAGCAAAACTGTTCCTATAAAAATATAATAAAATATTAATATTTTTCCAAAGCTGTTGCTCCGTTCATCTCTCTTTCTATACTTTTCAGTGCAAGATAACAAAAAGATCTTTAGCAAAACGGGCTGAAAGTAAATTATTAATTTTCATATTATGTTATTTTCTTTAGTTTTTTTTTTTTTTGATGACATGTTATTTTCTTTAATTTGAATTGTGTTGATACCTGACATTTTTATTTTTATTTTGTATTATAATATTATCTTCTTCTTTTTTTTCGATCTTAGTTTGAAAATAGAAAAGTTTGTAATTGCTAATTTCAGAAAACACATTCAATTTTAGTCTCCCTACTAAGTTTAACCCATTGTTGGGTCTGGCGGAGAAAACTGCTATATCGTTTGGTAACTATCAATTGGCAATATACCTTAATTGTTCTTTTGTAGCCATCTCTATTTACAACTCATAGACAAAAGATATGATTCACTGATTTATAAATAATTACATTACGGATGAAATTAATCATATCATTACAGGTTGCAATGAAAATGTCTTTTTCAAACTCATGCTTACTTGCGGCGAATGAAATGATAAATCATTCTAAACACCATATTTAGATATATGGTTACTTTACCCACAGCCAAAAACAATCTACGGGTCCATTGTCATCAACACCTTACTTGCTTTCAAACAATTAAATGATCGAGTGGTAACAGTGTGTTACGGTAACACCGCATCAAAACATAGCTACAACTCCTCTAGTAATTTTATGCTAGTTTCAGTATTAGCCATTTAGGCCGGTACGTACTTGAAGTATCCACATTCTGGGTTGCCCCTGATTCGTCTCTGTGAACCTGACTCGGTCTAGTATGTGAACCTGAGTCAGACATAGTGGTATGTGAACCCAACAGGACCCAATTTAATCGTCGAGTTGCCCAGTCTTTTGGTGTTTACTGCATGAAAAGACGTACACTATAAAAAATGCTTAATCAAATAGAAAAATCGACACATGACAAAAATGGAGCAAAGGATCTTAATATTATTAGGATTCTAAAAATGACTTGGGGCATAATTAAATAATTGAGATACCTTGAATATAGATGAACAGGACCTTATGCTTCAGCTATTAGTTTTGCTTGCTGGTCATGATTTTGTCTGTAGTGTCCAAGCTGCCATTCATATATATATGTTGCAAGTGAAGTGAATGCTGAAGCATCAGAAAAAGAGAACGAAATACAAACATATAAATGGATCCACAAACACCAAAACAAAGATCAAAAGCAAACCTTGAATATATAAAAATAGGTTATAGGTCCTCAGCGATCTGCTTTCAGTTTTGCTTGCTGACAATTATTTTATATCTACTGTCCAATCTGGTATTCATATATACATGCTGCAAGTAACCCATGATTATCGAAGCATTAGAAAAACGAAAGGGGAAAAAAAACTCTTCATGACGTTGGTGGGAGATTATCAAGCATAAATTTTTAGTAAATCTATAACGGTACGTCCACAAAACAGGAGATAGATCATAATGCATTATTTCGTCAATAGGTTTTATGGTCTATCTTACTAAATCCAACAAAAAACCTAAGCCAAAGAGCCTAATTAAAAAAACCAATAAAAAAAACAAACAAACAGGAAGAAAGAAGAAGAATGGGAGCTTGATTCATCACCGTGTCAGTTTATGCTCTTCCTTTTTCTCTTCAATTTCTTGGTTCCTTCGTCTCTCTAATCTGCAGAAGTAATTAGTTTGTACGTATATAGTGAACATAACATTTATTTTATTTTAGTGATAACAACAAAATTGAGAAAGAAAAATTAGAAAGATGGACAGACTCTAGAAATCAGGTAATAACCTTAAAGCCTTGTTCAATATGCTCCTTAATCCGTCACAGCTTTGAGCAATTCTTCCTTAATTGCTAACACGTCATGTTAATCTTATATGGAGCAAATTACCAATTATCCTCTCTCAAATAAATGCGTACAAAACCAATCACAAATTTAGTGCAATCGTAAACTACAAACCAATTGAATCGCTGATCAAGCATGTAATGGCATACCTAATATGGACTTCAATTCCAATTTGCTCAAACCAACTAATATCCTTACTTCCAATTGTTGCCGGTAACTGTAAAAAGAGGGGCTGGGTTAAGGCCTATAAATTGCTCAATAGCTACATTAAGATGAAGGTACTGCACATCTAGGTGCAATCACATAAAGAAACAGATTCAAGACTTTTACCGGAAACAATCAATATGACATAAACATTCATATTTCACCATCAGAATTGTGGACCCAAACCCATGCTCTGAAGCTTACTCTTAACAATCAGATCCACTCCAAGCAATTCACGCGTTCAAGAGAAACAAAGGTCATCAATGAGTTTCACTTAGACAACGCAAGAGAAGTAAAAATGTGATTAGGGGGCAGACACATAATTTATTGATGAGGACAAAAAAGAAAAAAAGGAAAAAGGGATGCTCACATCAGTTTTATCAAACAAATACTACCTCTTAGAACCCAAATTACTGGAAAATTCAGCAGGAACCAAATCTATCCTCTTGGGTTTGATCCTTGATGGCAGAACATACTTTGATATTATTGCATCAAACCCGTGGATTGGATTATAGAAAACCCGAAAAGATAACAAATTGAATATGAAAATCAATGAAATATGAAATTTGAAAATTACCCAATGGGAATTATCAAGTCTGCAAGAGTGGATTCTTCTTCTACTTGAGCAAAACAAAACCCAAAATCTAAAATGACCCAATGGCAATTAGCAAGTCTGCAAACCGTCACCCGATTTGTTTCTTTCTCTTTCTCCTCCTCCTAGGTTTGATTGTGCTCTGCTCTTCTTTCTTTCTGTGTTTCCTATTTTCATATGAACTGTAAATTGGAAGAGGGATGAGTCCTGATGCATCCATTTGTACACCGATTTTCTCCCACGTTGTCTTGTGCATTGATCCGTGTTGAGATCGTGGCCCGGCAGTTCTTCTCTAGTCTGGAGATCGTGCGCGACTGCGTCTTTGTTCCCTCTCTCTCTCTCCCCCCTCTCTTTTGCCGCAGAATTGTTGGGAATTTATTTCTCCTTCTCTTCTCTGCCACAGCAGAATCCTCTCCCCCTTATTTTATTGTCAAGATTACCATCATAGCCTTCGTACAGTATTTATAGATATATTGAGCTTTAATAAACCGTGGGCATTATAGGCACTTCAAAAATTTAACCATTCTGCCAGAAATTGGCTTAATTAATAAAGATATATATATATATATATCCCGGAGTCTCTACACAGTCGATCATTCTCCAAGGCATGGGGTTGGGATCAGAGTTTTGTGTGACGGGCGCCTCCGGTTTCGTCGGCTCATGACTTCTAGAGCGCGGCTACACTGTCCGAGCCACCGTGCTCTCCCTGGTCCGTCAATGAGTAGTAGTATTATATATGGATATGTTAGTTTGATGGATATATATCATATAATGAAATAATGTTTCTAACTGTAACAGCGAACATGAAGAAGGTGAAGCATCTTCTGGACTTTCCGAAGGCAGCTGTGAACCTGACGCTGTGGAAGGCGGACCTGGATGTGGAGGGAAGCTTTGATGACGCCATTAAGGGCCACGTCGTAGTGTTCCATATGGCCAGGTCTATTTCGAGTCCGATGACTCAAAATTCATTGGCGTGGCCACATGAAACACTCCGGTCGGACTCGAAATAGGCGTGGCGACATGGAACACTACGACGTGTCCCTTACTAGCTACTACTAGCAAGTCGATTCTCAACTGACTAGGGACCTCAAATCTCAATGAAACCGAAAGTTGAAGAACGAAGCGCTAGTATCTATGATAGGGAAAATTTCAGAATTTATTTTAGAAGACAATTTCATAGAGATATCCTTGTACTCTGCATTGCTTAATCTAAGTAATCAAGTTTTGTGGGATAAAGTTATTTTAGCCTCTTCAGAATTCAGGTCAGACATGGATGTTTAGGACACTTATGTCTCACCCACCGTTTGATTCAATAGCAAGAAAAGACAATCCCTTGGTGTTAAATTAACTTTTAAATATGCTCTGGAGATCGCTTAGTTCTTAAGCATGGCATCTGCACAGAAACCATTTCAAACCTCCCATTCTCCCAATCCAAACTGGCATTTACATTGACTACAAATTTCAAAAGGCTGTTCGTTCTTTGCTGCAGCATAGTTTTCAGAAGAATTAACCAAATCCTATAGAAGTCCATGGTCCTCTGGAAACCAAGTTTTCCCTCCCATTCTAAGCTCCTTTTGTCTACAGCTGATGAGCAAGAAACCAGAACTCCTCCCTCAGCAGCTTTAGGTTGTGAAGTTGGTTTTGCACTTGCACCAGTTTCTGTGTCAGTGTCTTTGAAATTAACTTCTCCGTCATGTGGTTTTTCCTTATAGCACGAATAGACTCTTTCAGCTTTGATGTTCCCAAACAAAAGCTCTGCGGCTTTGTTTTTGACCAGGAGTGGTGCATAATCCGAATCATCCCATACATATAACTGCAGTTGGATCATGAGATACAGAATTGTTCAACGTGTATAAAAGAACATGTTGGAAAGCAATTAGAACTATGGACAAAGATGTAGGAATTAACATGGTTTCATGTATGTGGCAGAAACTGATCCATTGTAGAAGCACAAAACGCTGTTCAATTACAAAAAGGGTAAAACTCAAAAAATAAAATCAGTGGGGGGAAACAAAACCCTACCATGAAAGGCCTGTATATGAGGCTTATAACATGAAGGCGGTTCGAGCTTTCCAAACAGTAAAGGGCAGCTGCATTTTGCTTAGACGTGTTTTCACTGCAATAAAAGAAAAGCAAAGCATTCAACATTCACATTCAGTAATCAAAAGTCGTGGTAGCAAAACATAAGCTGTATCCAATGCTCCGATCCATACCTGTTGGCCTCCAAGGGGGAACCGCATATCCGGCAACCTGTACAAATAAGATGTCTTACCAAACCAGGATCTCCTTTTTTACAGAGTCTCCTACTTACAAACATGTCTTCCTTGTCACACCAAGACTCACATTCAGCTTGTGGCATAAAAATTTCGGCAACAGATGCATCAAACACTGCCTTGCAAGAATTAGTTAGATGTGATAACCGCGAAACTGAGCAACAATCCTCAGGTTTTTTACTCTCTTCTGGCAGCTTCCAGTTCCTCGGGAATTGCCTCTGCTGCAGCTGAGAGCCGCGGAACTGACGAGTGTTGCTCTTCTTCACCCATTCTACTACCTTTCTTAGCTTCTCCTTGGCAGCTATCCCAACTCGACACCCCTCTATCAACTCATCCACACCTAAACATTGCAAAACACAAATTTGTAGCCTCAAAGTTTAGGAAAATCTCAAATGTTACCAATTTTTCAAGCTCTTAGTAAATTTTACTTACCTTTAGTTAAAATGGATTCATAAGGATGAAGTAGACGGTGTAAAGACGACTGTGTCACGGTTTTAGCTTCAACAACATCACGATATTTTACTATCTTCACATCTGAATCAATTAACCAAAAATAAATTAATTAATTTGACTGAAAATTGAGAATTACAGTAGTAAACTAAATTTTGCAGCGTGCTCACTTTGTAACAAAACGACGTCGCCGTAGACGGCCATGGATCCCATTTGCTTTTGCCATAGGGATACGGAGAAAAACGGCCTCGTTTCGTCGCCGACCTGGATGTCGGTCCGGATTACTTCTCCGCCGTTGGATAATTTATACTTTGGAAACACGAAATCCCCATTTTCAGCATTAATTGAAAACGGAGAAGAGAAAAACGACACGGCGGAAAGAGAGGCATATTATATACCTGAAGAGGAGTGATTCGGTGGATGAAGACGACCAGCTGAACGAAGTCGCCGATGTGAAGCGCAGCCTTCGACAGGTCGATTAGCGGTCCGTACCATCCGATCGCTGACGTCATCCTCTACTTTGCCGCGAAACACTGTTTGGCTGCGCCACCATTCTTCATCGTTAACTCTCTATTCAAATAATAGTTCTAGAATTCTGCAGGAAAAGGAGAATTACTTTGCATTGAAATTCCTCTTATGCCCTCGACTCTAACTCGCATATGACACGACAACATTTAAGAAGTAAACGCATTTTGAACTGCTTTACTGATGATGAAATTTAAGAGTAGACGCATTAACATTCTTTGGAAATGTCAGGGGAAGAACAAAATATGTCAAATTTATCCAGCAATCTTTCTTATTGAAATTCCATAATTTTGCTATTGGTGAAAGTACAAAATTTACTTGTTTAAGAGCTGATCCAAGTAACAGACCTCAAATTGCATGTGGTACTCTATCGAATCCCTACAGAAAAACAGACATACAAGTAAATTACGAAGTAATTCACCGGAAGTTTCATTTCGTATTTATCAGAAGAGAGAGATAATATCCTGTTATTCAACCGGGGTATACCTAGCCAGTCACTCATTTAGTCACTTATGACAGACCAACACATACCTAATACCTGAAACAAAGATACCAAATCACGACCACCAATCCTGGCCACCCAAAGCCAAAAACATTATTGGGCTGCAATCCAGGAATAACACAAGAAAATTACATCACAAAATATTGGCTAAGAAACCTGGCGTTAGCGCCGGACATGGGCGCATCTTGACCAAGCTCAACACAGATGGAATGGAAACCGGCCAATAAAAAGAGGGGCCTATTCCAGCATCAAAAGCAGCACTGTCAAAAACGGCTGCTACAAGCCAATGCCACAACCACCCCCACCCTTATCTACACCTCTCCAACCAAAACGATTCAGCATCAAGCAAACCCATTGAGCATCAGCAGATCTGAAAATAAATGACGTTTTATTATTTTTTTTCTTTTCTTCTAAAACTCTATTTTCCGACTATACACTAATTTTGTATCTATAACAGAACTAGTCCATTGCCCTAAGAAAGCCCTGTCCACAAGTTTCATCCAACTGCAGCAAGCATATCAACCCCATTCAAAACGCCACCTCGACAGCTCCCGTAAGCATTCAATTTCATAAGTACCATTCTGAAACAGGCAACCAACTCAAAGCCACTATCTAGCAGAGGTATGAACTCATGTACAGCCTTGCCCCAATATCAACAGGTCCATCATCCCCACCAACTGCATGAAGTACTACATGAATTGTTGAAAGAAGACGCACTGTAAGAGGAAAAACCATGGGCTCAACTTCACTATTCAAAGAGCAACCATTGGAGCTGGGCTCATTTGAACTCTTTCCAGCTGGACTAGGTTCAGCTTGGAGGTCATAAGGACTAACAATCAAAGCCGCATCTTCAAGCGCCCTCCATTTACCAGGACTGCCTCTCCTGAATGTGCGCCTATCAGTACCTAAAGAAAGTACCAATGTGGATGTAGCATCTAGCCACTCTACCATCAAGCCTTCAACTTCATCATAATTAATTCGACGTTCAACCTAAAAGAATATAGGAGTAGAAGTTAGTTGCATGGGCAATTTTCAAAACAACAGTCATTCTATAAAAGAATAATAAAAAAACTTTTAAAAAAAAAATCCTAGAGCAGAAAGATACTTACAGCAAGCTTTTGGATATAAATGGACATGAATCTAGGTCCCAGACCCATTACTCTTGCTTCTGAGAGTAAAATCTGCAACCAGAAAAAAAAAAATATATATATATATATATTAAAAATTAAGCAGATGACCAAATACTGAACATCAGAAGTGCAAGGCAAATGAGAGCAGTACCAATACAATATACAATCAATAGAAAGATTAAAAGTAGCTGCTATGGTCACTATTGCATCACCAAGACAACACCAAATTGATACAAGATAAAGGCTCATATATTCATCTTAACACATAAATTTAAGAACCACAACTAGATTTGCTGGTGATAAGGTAAAAACTAAATACTATTACCAACTAGTCCTCCAGCTAAAAACATACTACAAAGAAGACATGGATCTAATATTTCCTCTTCTTTTTTGGCGGAGATGTTAAACGGGTTGAAACAACATAATAAACTTGTAACTATATGGGGGGACTTCTAAAGTGGAAAAAAAACTACCAATATTAGCAGCCGCCCATCAACGTATAAATAAATAAAATAAACCAATACCAACTCTAGCATCATATCAAGCCATGCATTGCAATATCATTAACCAACCATAAATCAAGGTACCAAGAAAGAAAAGGAAAACATAGTTAAATATCATACCTCCTTTTTCTTCAGCAGGGACCATATGTGGAGCTTATCACAAGCATCCTTGACATGTCTACTGGCCAGCTTTCTAACATTGCAATGAGCAGCAACATCAGTAAGCAACTCTGTATTGGGAACTCTATGCTTCATTGCTGCAGCTAATAATGCTTCCTGACTTTCCCTAGATTCGGCAGCATCCTTATCAAAATGAACACCAGTGAAACACCTCATCTTAAATTTGTCTCCCCTGTTCAAGTTATTCAACAATCTCTGATGTTCCAAATATAACTCCTCAGCCTCTATAGCAGCAGCTAGTGTGCGATGCACTACAATATCAGGATACCTCCGTAGTGGTGATGTGAAATGAGTATACAGAGGAACAGCCAATCCGTAGTGACCCCAATCATTTTCTTTGTGTTTCAATTCTCCACTACAAAAGTAAGTAGCCAGCTGCATAGGTTTTGTAGCATAATTCATGAGAATATTAAACAGAACAGAATCATCCTTGAGCTTTTCCCTAATTCTCTCCAGTGACTGATGGAAATGACCAGAAGAAGAAGTATCCAACTCTAAACCATGCTTGGAACAAAATGCTTCAAATTCTTTAAGCTTGCGCATATTAGGCTCTGGGTGCCTCCGCAGTAGTGCACTGTTAGGGAAAGCTCTAGATATGACTTCAGCCGCTGTTCTGTTTGCTAACAGCATAAACTCCTCCACAAGAGAATTTGATTCCTTCCTTTCGGAAAACAAACTATCATATGGATCTCCATATTCATCAAACAGAATAACAACTTTGGAGTTATCAAGCTGAAGGGCACCATCACTAAACCTCCTCTCCTTCAAAGTTTTGGAAACTTCAGAGAGGTTCTTAACAGATCTAATTACATCCGACCATTCAAATTGGCCATGTATCTGAGGACAACTGTCTTTGAAAGTGTCAAAACTTTCAGAGTTAAATTTGCCATCAATAATATCCTGAGCATGCTCATAAGAAAGCTTGCAACATGATCTTATCACAGTCCGGCCAATCCATCGATCAACAACATCCCCAGCATTATTGAGGTCCAAGAAAATTGAAAACGAAAGTCTCTCTGCTCCTGGATTAAGCGAACCGATATTCTCTGAAAGCAAAGAGGGTAACATAGGAATTTTGCGATGTGTCATATACACACTTGTTGATCTAGATTGAGCTTCTTCATCTAAGGGTGTGTCGGGTAACACAAAATATGACGCATCAGTAATGTGGATACCAACTCTGGAAATACCGTTGGAAAAATTCTCAACAGAGAGAGCATCATCCAGATCGGTGGCAGTGGAAGGATCAATGGTGAATATGCACAAATTTCGAAGATCCTTTCTAGTTTGAAATTCCTCCCGAGGCACCTCCCATGGGAGACGAGGAAGACAAGAAAGTGATTCTGGGGAAAATTCAGATGAATTAATCGCATTTTCAAATAAGATTGCTTCAATGTGAGGCTGTACTTCAGTTCCATGTCCAAAAGCACGTAATATTAAGGCTTGTGGAGCAAGACTTTCTTCACCCCATTCATCAACTCGTGCAGAAAACAACTCCTTTTCAATTGTTTCATCACCATTCTCCAATCTTTTCTTGATTGCATCGGGCAGATTTCTCACAAGGACCACCATTTTTGGAAACCTTGGGTCAGTCGGTGTCATCTGGATGTACTCATGGTCAGAGTATGACAAACTTTTGTTCTTTTTCATGTCTTTTCTGCAAAATTCCCTGTAAGAAATCCACTTCTTAACGTTTAGAAAACCTATGACAGCATCTCGACGTTTAGACCTCTCAATGATAGCAACAACCCTTCCAGTTGGTCGTTTTGAAGGGAATGAACTGATGATGGCACACATCCTCTCGACTGGAGTTTTAACTACATTCTGCTCACTAGAAGAACCTGCTTGGGAAGAATCTGAAGCCAATTGGTACTTTCCAGCAGCATGATCACAACAAGATTGTCCGATTGGCTCTGAATGAGTAGAGTCACGCAAATACGTGCTTTCCTCAGAACATGATCCCCTCTCAGGAAGCAGATAACTTGTGCGACTATCATACTCACAATCCTCATCTACCTTGACTTTACCTTTGCAGTTACAACCAACTGCAGTATCTTCTAGATTTAAGTTAAGATCCTCAACTGGTGCAGAACTCTTACAAGCGCCAGCAGATCCTTTCATCCTGGTCCATAATGGTAATGGATCCATCTTAATCGCAACAATGTCTCCTTCAACCTACACATACAAAGTGAATACAGAGCATTTATGAAATCCATTCCAGCGAAAAAAGTATGGTGGAAAAAGAATACACATAAAGGTCACAACGGCTACATGTGTAACACTATGCGCAGAGAACTAGCAAATGTGTCAAGTAGAATAAGCAATTGTACAGAAAGCTTTCAATCCAAGTAATAATGCAGACTGTATTATACAGGCAACTATAACAAGTATGTGCTGAAAACTTAAAAGTAAATCCAGACTTACAGCTCTATTCTGCTCAGCTAGTCCACCAATGAGAACATCTGTAGGCACTCCATCAATTTTGCAATAGGCCTACCAGCACAGAACACGGTAAAAGTTATGAAGGAGCTTTGAGAAATCATAGGTCAAATGTATAAACATATAGGAACAGATCACAAACCTCAATTCTGTTGTGTGCGTTGACGCGAAACAGAGCTTTAAAAGCATCACCTTTCTGAAATCAGAAAGCTAATTAGTTTCTTCAGCAACAGATTCATACAACTTTGAACAGGCTTGTACAAAATGAGTAAACAACACATAACGTACATCGAGACTCCACAAACATACCTCAAGAGCGTCATTAACATCCTCCATGGACCAGTGTGGAGGAAAATACTTTCTTTGAGAAAAGCCCTCAAAATGCTGAGGAGGGGAACCCTTGTTTGTAAGGATTCCAGGTGACGCTCCACAGGCAGCTGGTTCAGGACAAGATTTTGCAGACATCTTTCCACCAAAATCAGATGGGAGCAAACGTTGATTTTCGGGACTTTGCACATCAAGGGATTCAACAATGTGCATTGTTGGCAAAGAACTGAAAGCCAAGTTAGATGCTTTAGTCAATTCCTGCTCATATGGAGGATTCATGTCCAAGTGGCGTTGCTTCAAGGATGTGGTTACATGATTTGCCATTGTTCCATTTCCTAAGCACTCAGGTGACACTTCACCATGCAACTCATTAACTGAACTACATGATACTATTGAAACAGGAAAAAAAAAAACAAAGATATGTCAGTACCAATAAATAGAACAAACAGAGACACAGCAAACAAAGCATGAGTCAAATCATGCCGCTTCTTTACCCGAGCACAAGGAACACCATAAAGTAAATAAGAAAAGAAGACCCATAACAGCAATTCAGGAAATAAAAGAAATCACCATTCAGCTCCCTATGTGACTTTTTCGGCATAACAACCTCTTAAAACTGATACAACTAGTGATTAACTTGGAATGTTCAGGATAAATTCAGTCATCTACTATGGTTTAGATTACACAGTAGCCAAACAGCACATAATGTGTTACTAATACCAAATTACCAATACCCTGAATCATCTTTATGTCTAGATTAAGTAGTAGTCAAAGCTGTAGTAATGTAAAACCAGTAACCAAAAAAAGTGCGATATCCCAAAACGCAAGGAAATACAAACCTGATGTGGAGGGGTTTTGCTTAGGTCGCCGATTGCGGGGGCGCCGCTTCTTCTTCTCCTTATCACCATCTTCAACCCTGTCAACGACGGCTTCTACAACCGCGGCTTTCATAATTTAGTACCAAAAAGAAAAAAAGAAAAATCCAATCTCCGAAACACAGCGAAGAGAAATCGAACAAAAAACGATCGGAGAGATAAGTAGGAAAGATAAAATAGAGAATTCAGATCTTCGGTGAAGGATCTGGAGTAGAATCGAACCTTCTTCTTCCGATTGGTAAAAAATATACGGAAGAATCCGATCGGAAACTAAGGAAAGAATGAAACGGTAAAAAGAAAAAGAAAAAAAATTGGAAAAAAACGGAGAGGGAGAAACAAGAAAAAAAGGTTGGGGAGAGGGAGTTAGGGTTTTATAAGAAAGTGAGAGAGGGGGGGTTTGGTGGTGAGGGAGGACAGAATGGGAAGAGGTGGGGGAAGAGCGGAAAAGGACGTGGGGACTGGTCGGCGGGGTTAACTAAGACGTGGGGCGCCGACTTTCGATTCCTTTGTCTTTCTCTTCTCTTTTCTTTCTCTATCGGCCTAGACTAGACTATCTATCCCCCCCCCCTCTTCTTTTTTCTTTGCTTTTGCTTTTCTTTTTCTTCACTTTTTCTTATAAAATTGGTTCTTGCACTAGTTTGATTGATGCAAAGAAAGATGATGACGACTCAGGATCGAGAAAATTATGACATTTGAAACATGTTTTTATAAAAAAAAAATTATTGTTTTTTAATATACGTGTAACATACGGCACAATTAAATTTAATGAAATTAGATGTCGATTTTTCCTTAAAATATGAGGTTGGTCATGCGTTAATTGTGCTCGTCTTTGATTTTTTTGTTTAGGGGTTTGAGAATTGAGCTAGCATTAGGTTCAGAACTTCAGATACTCAAGCAATTTTACTAAAGTTATAATTGCAAAATATTCTGCCATGCATGTGGAGGCTGAGGCAATGCGTGTTGGGCTACTTGTTGTCATATATCAACAATGGAGCTAAGTTGAGTTCAAGGGTGATAGTGCTTCAGTGCTGAATGCCTGGGCTAAACATGACGAGGACTTGTCCGAGATTGGTGTTATCCTAAATAATTGGAAATTTTATTTGCAAGCATTCAATTTTGTTTTACTTAGACATATCTACCGTAAAGTAAATAATATAGCACATAGGCTTGCACACCTTACTAATATATCATTTTTGAATGAATTTTGGATAGGTGATACTCCTCACATTATTCATGATGTCTTGTAGTTATGTACAAGGTCCAAGCTCTATATCCCTCTCGATGTACTATTTCAATATTAATAATAACACAGAGAGGAGACTCACCACTTCAACGGTTCAACCTAATGGGAGTCCTTGCCCTTTTAAATAATAATTGTGTCTATTGAGGCTGCATCTTATATGATTCGTATTGATGATTTTCATTTATTTTGCACTTGCTCTCATTTCTCAAATATGAAAGTTGAAACCTAGCATCAAGACCTCTCATGGCTAAAGTGTGTGTCTATATATATATATATATATATATATATATATATATATATATATATATATATATACAGATCCTATCCAGAGCGAAGCATCGCTTTGAAATTTTAGAGAGAGGTTAGGGTTTAGGGTCACTTTTCAGTCGCATATCCACATCTCAACCGTTCAGTTTCTAGGTACTAATGCATAGATCATCTCTGCAAAATGTCAGCCAAATTGATGGTCGTTAAGGCATTGATAACTGCCTTAAAGCTAGTACGGTTCAGGTTGGACAGATTCAGTTCGTCCATTGGTTTAAGCGAGTTAGATACCTTAAAGACCATCAATTTCGTTGAAATTTTGCAGAGATGATCTATACATTAGTACCTAAAAACTGAACGGTTGAGATGTGGATATGCGACCGAAAAGTGACCCTAAACCCTAACCTCGCTCTGAAATTTCAAAGCGATGCCTCGCTCTGGATAGGATCTGTATATATATATATATATATATATATATATATATATATATATATATATATATATATATATATATATATTTTAACACATGACTAAAGTATTAATGGACTATCCTATTATCCAAAAGTGAACGGATATTGAAGTTCTCTGATCCTTAATATATCAGAGATTAACTAAGAATTGAGGTTTACTCTGATGAAATACAAATGCGGGTCACACTAGCCCTAATTGTCAGATGTTAGACTCTTTATTTTGATCGTAGCAATATAAAATCATAGCTCAAAGTCAAGCCAACGGCCAAAATCAATTTGTTGTGAGTTTCCAATGGTCACTAAATGTCAAATCACTAGATGCCCAATAACATTTCCACAAGAACAATTCTTAGGTTCACCCCTAGGGTGAATTAGCATATTCACCCTCCCTCATTGTCGATTAACATACTTTGACTTAATAAATTTATAATCCAACCATTCATGTTGTATAACGTAATACAAAGATTAGCTCTATAAAAAATCAATCAAATTGAATACCTTTTAGTTATTCATTTCTATGAAATATATGGACGGTTCATCATAATAGTAGTAAGTGTTGTTAGAACCATCCATTTGTTTGGTTCAATTAGATAATTAAACGATTTCCGATTCGATTGATTTTTTACAAAGATGATCTTTAAATACTAATTTAAAATATGGACCGTTAGATTATAAATTTATTAAGTAAAATTATGTTAATTAACAATGGAGGTGAATATGTTAGTTCACCCTAGGGGTGAACCTAAGAATTGTTCTTTCCACAAACGCCCCGATTCGCCAAAAGTATCCATACACAGAATTGTAGTTAATTGTTGCAATCGTAATGATGTATGTTATAGAAGGGATTTCAAAATTTTAGCTAAATTCAAAGAATTTTTCTTTATGATTTACTATAGTTTGTTTAAATCCGATACTATGATAGATTCATTTTTGGACTTTCGGCTGATGAGTTGGTTACCACAGATTATTATGCAACAGATCAAGCACCAGCTTTTTATCTTTTACAGTGGAGATAGAGTTGGCATGCCATGATCTATAATACAAATTTGACCACATTGTGTCCTCCATTTATGCCCAGCTAGCTTCCATTGATGCTCCTTATCTAGAAGGAGTTGCAGTTCCACTTCTTTTCGAGCTAGTGTATATACATCAGATCATGCCGCAGATATTATGAGGCTCAGAGCTTGCTAATTTTTTCCACCAACCATGTAACTCGTTGAAAGAATAATGGCTAATTTGACATGATTAAGCATAAAGTGATAGAAAGGTCATAGGAGGGAATATACTTTGCTTAATAGTGTCTGTTTATTTATCTGATTATTCTGATATCTTTATTTGTACTTTGATTTTGGATCACGCTTTATTTGTACTCATCCATATCCATTTTTTTGTTAAGAGAAAGAGAGACAAAGACAAAATTATTCTCTAATGGTCATTGCACATGAATTTGTTGAGATAATTGCTAGGACAGACATTTACTATACATGAAGGGGTGTTATTTCATTTGATAAATGTGGCAAAACTGTGACACATTAAAACCATGACTATATACCCCTTTTCAAAAAAAAATCCATGACTATATAGTGAGATGATGAACTTTTTCAGTCAAACTCGAAACCTTCTATTTAATAATTTATACAAATCATTATCAAACATTTTGTAAATTTATAATCATGACGAACGATCTGAAGAACAAATTAGTCGACATGTTTTATATTTTGAGTTGAAAAAGGTCATACTATATTAAATTAAAGGGCTTATATAGGAGAGATGCAGAATGCATCCAAAAAGAAAATCAACAATTATGAAAATAGATGCAACAATTGCATTGAAGTTACATGGAAATAAAAATATAACAAAAGCACAAATGCGAAGTTGTTTTTATCACTACAGAGTCGTGCAGTGAATTTTGTAGTCGATGATATGACTACCCATGCATATCCAATACCCGTAATGACGAAAGTTAATCTTGCGAATAATTAATAAAGAAAAATCTTCCAGCAAAAGTTTGAAGCCAACCAAGGCCTGCAGGACTCATATCAGGAAATGTACCGAACCACCTCTTCGAAGAGTGACTCGTCGAATGGGATCGCCAGCGGACCTTGGTTGGAGAAGCCGTACTCCTCCTCGACTTGTACAATGAGCATCTTGAACCTGGTGTGGTTCAAGTATGACGCGAGCATGACGAATCTGGTGTAGTAGGCGCCAATGCAGATGGCCACATGTCTAGCTGGGATATTCGTCGGTGTACGGTTGTATCAGAATGTGGTCGTCTTGGCTTCTAAATCCCTTTCAAATAAATTCTAGGCCTGGGCACGGGTCGGGTCGGGCCTGAATTTTACCAGAACAGAGACCGAGCCAGAAGTAATCGGTCCGGGCCGGTTCAGTCTATTTAGGATGTGAGAACCGACAGGAGCCCGACCCATTATGTTTAGTGTCGGCTTTTCGGGCTTTTCGGTCTGAAACAGTAGTGGGTGAGGTTGAAGACGACAGCAGTCCCAACAGCCAAGCCACTGCTTCAGCTTCTTTGTTCAAGCGAAAGGTCTCCAGATCCAGATCTGTCGGCTGCGGCAACCGGAGCTTCTTCGGCGACTTTCGACTGGTTTCGGCAATTGCATCTCAAAAGGGTCGAGTCTCAAAGAGAAAGCAAGACCAAACACTCATCATCATCAACAGCTCACAATGGCGCCGAGCGTGTCAAACATGATGACTTCATCTTCTTCATCATCTTTGTCTTCCTCGTATTGGGTGTCATTCTCGAATTGAAATGAATGGAATTGGAATCGGATTCAGAACTTGAACTTTGGGAAGAAATTTGTGTTGATGCCATTAATTTTGGGATGAAATGAATTGGGTTTTAGGTTTTCAAATTGAATAATCGAGGATTTGGGAAGAATTAGGGCCTGAGATGGTTTAGAGAGAGAGAGAGAGAGAGAGAGAGAGAGAGGCTGAGAGCCTGAGAATGAGATGGTTCGATCATGTGGCATACTAACATGATAAGCTCATTCTTTAATATATTATATAATAAGCCCATTCTTTAATAATTAGTGTAGGAGACAAACTGACAAAGTAGAGACAAAGTGTGGGCTTGTCGCATCAGTTTCACTGCTTTAGGGTTTTTTATATTTAATATATTATAACATCACCCAATAATAGAGGGAAACGTGGCAAATGAGGGAAAATGGGTTAGTTCGGGCTTTAGGTCTCATAATATGTGAAGCCTGAGACCGAACCGATATAAGTACATTTGGGTCTGGCTTTGCACTGAACCGAGAATTTTCATATTAAAACCGAACCGAATCGGGCTTTTTTGCTTGGTTCGGATCTGGCTTTCTGTCTTTCGGGTCCAAACGCCCAGGCCTAATAAATTCCATAACTCTGGTTCCCAAACCCAATACCAAGAAAAATCATGAGTCTAATCTTACTGCAGTAACTAGAGAGGATCTCATCATCCTAATAAAGAAATTCAATTTAAAACCTGATATTCAAGTATTATTGGACTTGGTTTAAATAACGCTTTTAGATTTCTCCAATTTTTAAAGAATATTAAGTGAATGAATGAAAAATTGCAAGACATCAAAATGAGATTAAAAAAAAAAAAAAGGGCTTTGGAACCCAGTTAAGCTGGGAGGCTCAATCTCATGTCCATATTATTAATTGGGCCCTTGACCCAAAACACCAAAATGAGCAAAAATTATCTCACTTATCCCAACAACAGATTTTTGTTCTCACCTACACAATTTAACAGCAAATAACCATTTTACCCCCAACCCAATTAAAGAATTACAACCATTGCCACTCTCTCTCTCTCTCTCTCTCTCTCTCTCTCTCTCTCTCTCTCTCTCTCTCTCTCTCTCTCTCTCTCTCTCTCTCTCTCTCTCACCGACGACGCTCTCGCCCACTGTCGTGCTCTACAAGAACGTCTACTTCATCGACTTCATCAACTTCATCACCGATCTCCATGTGTTCGGCAAAGTCTATCTCCACAGATCTACCGCCGGAGCTTAAATTTCAGATAGTAACATGGATGGTTCCGAGGTCCTGAAGCTCCGGCGATGTCTCAGCTCCTTGGAGACCGGAGTTCCGATCAAGCGAGGACAACGAGCTACAACGGAAGCAAGTCCGACGAACCGTCAGGGAAAGAAGGCATAGCCTGCAAAATGAATTTGCAGCCACTTCTCAAGCCTTTAGGAGGGCTTGACAGCAATTTCTCAGCTTTGGATTGTGGAGGTGACACGTTTCTGGTTTGGTGAACCGTTGGCAGCTTTAGAAGGTTCCTTCAGTAACTCAGGGATATCATCCTCCATTCGTTTGGCCCTTGATGATGATAAATTATTGGCAGTCAATGTCCAATTGTTTATGTGGGCAATGGTGGATCGCATTTCATGCTTTACAACCAGACCAAACAACTTCAAGAAAATAGCAGAAGTACAGAAGGCATATATATTAGTATACTAAATGTAAGGCTGAGCATTAGTTCTAGTTTGGTGGACCTTTGGGGAATTGGGGGATAAAAAATTCCTTACAGTAACTCATATATATCATCATCCATTCTTTCATAACTGGCACCATTCTTTCATATATATTAGTTCTCCTTTCCCAAATCAATTTCTTTTTTTAGGTAAAATTGGGGCAGAAGGTCCAGAAGGAAAGAAAAATGGAAAAAAAAAATTTCATATTAGGGCAATAGAGGTCTGTTAAATGTCTATTGGGAGGCAATAGACGTTTTTAAATTTATAAAATCTCTTCGTTTTTTCTTTAATCAAAGTTTTATTTGTCTAATCTTAGAAAGATTAGTTCTCATTCCGACTACCAAAAGTTCTATTAGGGGCAATAGACGTCTATTGGGGGGTAATACATAGCTAATAGACGTCTATTGGGGGGCAATAGACCTCTATTGCCCCTCTATTGGAGGACAATAGAGGTTTTCAGAAAAATCCGGTGTGACCGGAATCTGACGATCGGTGACAGGAATCTGGCACCGGTGAGGGAAATTAGGCGGCCGGTGACGGGCTCCGGCGAAGTCTCCTGTGGTTTCTCTCTCTTCCATTCTCTCTCTCTCTCTCTCTCTCTCTCTCTCTCTCTAAGTAACAAAGGGGTTAAGGGTAAAATGGTATTAAAAAATAATAATAATAATAATCTTAATGAAGTATTAGAGAAGACTCCCTTAGAGTGTATTGGGTAAGAAAGAATTAAAAAAACTTAATGGGGTTAGTGGGAAAAAAATCCCTAGAAATGGGGTAAAAGGACAAAAACCCTTATTAATTAATGAAAATGGGAAGAAATTAAAGATAACATTATGATGAAACTGTTACACTAACTATCAGTTCCTAAAAGAAATTATATATACTAAAACATCACTTAAAATTGTGTAAAGAAAGATAAGTGTTAATGTGTTCATATGCTATTCGTCATAAATTCATATGAGAATCCTCACGCAGACGGTGTTAACGGCAAAACACCACTAACTTTAGATATTTTTTAGTAAAAAAAAGGAATGAACTTTTTAAGAAGAATGTCAAGATTTCGATTGACAAATAATAAACGTAATAAACTACATGAAAACGTATTTCGGTTGAAATAACATGTCACGATCCCAAATGTGTTTGCTTGTAAATAGATAAAGAGGACTCTCGAGATGTTGCAATGTTAAGAAAATAGGAGTTCAAAGTGATAAGTTGAAGCCACTGCTATTATGGTCATTCCACTCTCCCACCATGCATCTGTTGATCGACAAGTATGGCCTCACACGTCGAATGGATGCTGCTCTGTCAAGTCCGGATATCACCTTTGTCATCTCACGGGTAACCCTCTTAAATTAGTACATCCTCACACCTCTTTCCAAGTAGATTCTACTGTTTGGAAATGGATCTGGGGTCTTTGTGCGACTCCCAAGGTGAAGCACTTCATATGGAGAGCCGTCTCAAATGCATTAGTTACCGGCGATAATCGTCATCGGCGTCATCTTGCGACTTCCCCTATATGCCCTTTATGTGACTCACAACCGGAGACTATTGAACATATTGTCTTCACGTGCTCTACAGAAACAAAAGTATGGTTCATACATCCCTTAAGCTATAAGGTTCCTATTGCTCACATCTCTACTTTAACAGCTTAGATTCATCAACTTATCACAGACTGGCAATCTGAACATTTTAATTCCTCGAAATTTACCGAGGTGGCCTACCTACTCTAGCAGCTATGGAAGCATCACTGTGATTGTATTTTTCATCGCAAACCACCCGACCCCTTTGCTGTGATCTCGCGGGCTACTGCCGCAGCCTACGAATTCTCTAAAGCTAACCACAAGTTGAGTCACATTGACAATGGGACCACTTCATCATTGTCCTTACAGCTTTGGAAGCCACCTCCCTCTAGTATCATCAAGATAAACGTAGATGCTTCCTGGCACTTAGAATCACTTGGAGGTGGAATTGCTGCTCTCTTTCGAGACTCATCTGGTTTGCTCCTCCACGGTGTGGCCAAGTATGTTTGTACCTCTTCTCCACTGCTTGCGGAAGCCTTGGCTTGTAGAGAGGCTTTACTCCATGCTCATGATCTCTCTCTGACAGATATCATCATCACTTCAGACTCTCAAGATCTTATTCATGCCCTTTCGCACTCATCTTATCATTCTCATTGGTCTCTAGCTCCTATCGTCTCTGATATCCGAATTTTGGTTGCTTCTTTTAGCAGCCTCAGCTGGTCTTGGACCAGCAGAAAAGCCAATGTTGCGGCGGATCACATTGCTGCTTTGACATACAGGAGGGTGTGCCCACCCACGTGGGTTTCGCAACTGCCTCCCTCCTTACAACTTATTTTGCTTTCTGATGTTACCTCAACTGAACCTTAGTTAGTTGTTCTTTTCCTAGTTAGTTTTGTCTTCTTTTGCTCTCCCTCTTGTATCCCTCGTTTGGCATGAATGAACTTCAGTTGACAAAAAAAAAAAAATCTCCCATGTAAAGCCAAACGAAAAAAATTTCAATATGGAGGCATTTTTTTCTTGGGTCGCAGGCCAACTCAAACCAGGAATTATTCAAATTGGGCTCATCAGAAAAAAAAGGCGCCCAATATGTCCAAATTTTAGCCCAACCCTTATGGCCCATCACTCCCTATATTTGTAAACCCTAGTTACAAACTCCATCATTTTGCCTATGCGCTTCTGCCTCCTCCCTCAGCCGCTCTAGCTCTCCAGTCTCCCCCCAGCACCTTCTTTCTCCGATCCCTCTCAGCCATGGCAGCCGCCGTCGAATCAGCTCCCGTTTCCCAAGAGAAAATTCTGCCCCACAACGACGTCAAGCTCTTCAACCGCTGGAGCTTCGACGACGTTCAGGTCCGTATAAAACCCTTCACTCTTAACTCAGTCTCGATTGCCTTTGAATCTGTTTGATGAATGAAATGCCGAATCTGTTTTCAGGTGAGCGACATCTCCCTGCAAGATTACATCGGCGTCGCTCAGGCGAAGCACGCCACCTATGTGCCTCACACTGCTGGCAGGTACTCGGTGAAGCGGTTCAGGAAGGCTCAGTGCCCAATCGTCGAGAGGCTCACCAACTCTCTCATGATGCACGGAAGAAACAACGGCAAGAAGCTGATGGCTGTTCGCATTGTCAGGCACGCTATGGAGATCATCCATTTGCTCACTGACCTCAACCCTATTCAGGTCATCGTCGACGCTGTTGTTAACAGGTATATATGGATTGCCAACGTGTTTAGGGTTTGGGCTAATAGCATTTTTAGCATTGAAGGGATTGTGTGTTAATATGTGTGGATATTTTGCGGTGACAGTGGTCCTAGGGAAGATGCAACCCGAATTGGGTCTGCTGGGGTTGTGAGGCGTCAGGCTGTTGATATTTCACCGCTCAGACGTGTCAATCAGGCCATTTATCTGCTGACTACCGGGGCTCGTGAGTCCGCTTTCAGGAATATCAAGACGATTGCAGAGTGCTTGGCTGATGAGCTGATCAATGCAGCTAAGGGGTCCTCTAACAGGTACCGATCATGGAGTGTCCTTTTTTTGTTTTTGACTGACTGGCATGCGTTAGTGTGATTGATTTGTTTTTGACTGACTGGCTTGCTTTATGCGATTGATTTGATTTGCTACATGGTTTTTTTGCTCATGATGAGTGTGTTGTGTGCAGCTATGCTATTAAGAAGAAGGACGAGATTGAGAGAGTTGCCAAGGCCAATCGTTAAGGTGCTGCAGAGAACAATGACGCAACAATGGGAGAGTTTTGCTTGCATTCTTTTCTTTATGCTTTATTTAGACTTGTCTATTGAGATTAGATAATTCATCCATTTAGATTGGATGCTTTAAATTAAATGGCTGAATGTTTTGGATGACTTGAATTTTGTTTATGTTGAGTTCATTTGAGCTGTGACAATGTTGAGTCCCTTTATAGGTTTCAATCTACTGTCTGTTTACCCAATTGCCTTTCTTCTATATGTTGTGTTTGTTTTATTATTATTGTTATTATTATGCCTCTGTTAGCACTATCTATCATTGCATTTGCTTTTGAAAAAGTAATCTGCTATGCTGGTTGCCTCTTTAGCCTGGGATTGTTAATGCTGTAGCTCTTTATCACATTAAACTTGGCTGTTTGTCAGTTGATCAAACTAAGCTTTCAAGTCTTGCAGTTAAGCTTTATATTTGTTACACTAATAGAAGCATAGGGAAGCGTACTAGGGCGGTCAATTAGGGGCTATCAATGATTAGTTCCAGCAGCTCTAGTTAGAGTATTCTTTGTAAGGAAGTGATTACTTCCAACTTATTGACACCAAAATGCATGCAGGTACATAATCCCCTATGCTTCCTTAAGTTGGTGTCATTAAGTTGAAGTAATTGTTTCCTTACTGATGGCCAAAAATTTAATAATTAGTTTCAGGAGCTCTAGTTAGAGTACCCTTTATAATCCAAATAAAGCTTGCTTTCAGCAAGAGCATTGCTGTGGCTGGTCTTTGCAGAAGCTCTTCAACAGGAATGATTTAGTAATTTGTATACAAAGTCTAGAGTTGAATGAACAAATTTATGATTGAGTTTTTGAATCCACTGAAGTTCCAGCAGTATAATTCCGTGGACCTTGGTTGAGGTATGGTGGTGAGAGTTGTTTTGTCTTTTCTCCACCATGGTGAAGAAGGTCTGACTGAGGACTCTGGAGTCTATAATATTTCCAGGTAAGTTTTTCCAAGTCAAGAGACCAAGGTTAAAAACACAATTGCAGATGATGTTTTACACTTGATCTCTGAACTTAAGGTAAGTTCAATGTTGACAAGCTATCAACTGATGCAATTTTCTTTGTACATCTTTTCACACTTTCCTCTTTATTAGTAGCACAGGGGAAAACTGTGAATTTTTTGGAGTTTTGTGACATTGCTAAAACACAATTGCATCCTTTCAAAAAAAAAAAAAAAAACACAATTGCATATGATGGTTTACACTTGATCTCTGAACTTAAGGTAAGTTCAATGTTGACAAGCTTTTAACTGATGCAAGTTTCTTTGTATTTATATCCAAAACTGTGCTAAATGTGGTTTGAGTACTGTATGTGTATGTCTCTGTGCTGGAAATATACAAGCAGAGGCAAGGATTTTTGGGGGGCAGCGTTGGGCTTATATCTAGCCCAGTTTCTTAGCTGTGTTGCTTCACAGCTTTGTCCCACATTTTTCATTCTTTGGTTTTTCCCTATTTCAGAAACACATGAATTGTGACATTTTACTTAAAATGTCAATGATCATACAAGTCTTCCCTCCAGACAAAACTGTGGTCAATTTTCTAAACTCTGCAGAAATGTCCGTATCTGTTGTGCTTTCTATTGGTTGAACCATGTGTGAAAATGACAATAAAACATGTAACACATGAGAATGCTAATATAATACTTGCTCAAGTGTATTCAAAAATATATTACTAGCTTAAGTGACCTTATCATTTGACAATTTGGCAAGCAATTGGCATTTGGCCAAGTGAAAAAACGATGAGGAGAGCCGACTTTCACATCACCATGTTGTGATGAAAGTCGTAATCCAATTATTCAACAATATTTGACAGCTTCACGTTTGAAACTTTTATCATTTATATACATTCCCACTCGTCTTATCAGGCCGAGTATGACATTTTTGAAAATGGCTTTAAACTGACCGTACGTATAGCTTTTACCCCTTCAACTCGTCTACTTAGCTGATTGGTCCAACTTGGCAAACTGATTAACCTAATCTGGATCTTGTTCTTACCACATTAAATTCTGTGTTCTGAACACGGTGACGTTTTATCGAGTCTTGATGAATTCGTACTTGATGCAACTTTTGTTTTTTTGAAGGGTTGATGCAACTTATTTAAGAAATTGATTTTTTGAATTTAAGGTCTACCACTGGCACTGAGTTCTTGGGGGAGCTCAAACCCTCAAAAGTCAAAACAAGAGCTCATCAATTGGTCAATAGTCAAGGGTTTTAAACACTCGGAACTTGAAATCTCAATATGTTGAGGTCTCCATTTATTGAAACGACTGAACTTTTACTCTCGATCGAAAACCCTATTAGCATAGAAAGCATTAGTACAATACTTGAGTATCCTATGTCAGACCTGGTGTGGGGGGAGTATAACACATTAATTCGAAAATCGGAGCTAATTAACTGTCATTACGAATTTTCGAATGATTGATTAGTGTTGGCCAGTAGATCCAACTGGTGTGGGATGAATGAGTTGTCTCCCGGATTTGAAGGACATCGAAATCATTTTAAGGATACTGATCTCCAGGGACACAGATGCATTGCAGTTTATTCCTATAAAACTTCACCAGCGAACTTGCAGCCTAGGTTGATGTCATTATGTATAGTTTAGGGACCCTAGCTTTGGTGGCTATAAATGGGAGACTAGAGAGAAAGAATTGCCAACCATTACTTGTATATTATATTAAAGGGCCTTCAAGGTGTTGCTATGTACCCAATATAATAAATTGAAAACCTAGTCAATGCTCACCTCTTAAGATACACTGCATTTGTTCATCTTGATCTGCATCATTCGGATGACAATGAACCTAGCTGCGCTGATCCAGCATACCATGATACACTTGCCCATATTTAACATGTGTAATCATTTAAGGGATGAATCTTAAAAATACGCTTCGATATTTGTTTTAGTTTTTTTCAATATAATTTCTATGATTAGAAATGTTATGTTGTTTATAACGTTCAATATGACTTATATAATTTGAATAACAAATTGTTAATGCTAACCGGTTTTGACGAAATGTGGTTTCTACACTTGGATACGTCAAGTTTTCTACTAAGCTGATTGAGATTTACATCATTTGAAATTACTAACTTCAAAATATTTCTTCCTTGGTGTTCAAGGAAGAGTTGAAGACAAACCTCCATTGAAACCCTAAACCTATTTGATCGGACTACGAGTGAGGATGTTACTTCCCTAACCGATGAACCAGAGCTCCCATTTGAAACTAGCATGAACTTTATCACCACCCATCGTCTTGTAATCTCAACCAAACCATCCCAATTGATCAATACCAGTCACCCAATTTTCCAATCTATCAAACAAAAAGTCACTTCAATTCCCCAATCCCCCACACCCTTTTCTCACATTACAATCTCCAACTCACTATTCCTCCGAGTCCACTCACTTTTCACAACTCCTATCCAAAACCCAACACATTCCTGAAATTCTCCTCCTCTGCCTCCGGCGTCTTACTCCCCCGATTTCCCTCGCCGGTGGCAAACTCTCGTCGCTTTTGCTCCAAAAGCCCAAGCCGAAACCAGCACCTATCCCCCACACGTTGGCGAGCCATTGTTGCTCGTGAGGACAGAAGGTTCTTTAGCCATTGTGGGATTGACCCAGTTGGGCTTGCCCGCGCACTGGTCTCCTTTTCCGCCCTTGGTGGTGGCAGAACAATCACCTAGCAGGTACAGTAATCCGTGCACACCATGTGTTTGATGCATTGCCTAAACGAGAAGTTTGCAAAAATAGCTCATTTTTTTTTGTTTGTTGCTTTTTTTTTAAAATCAAGTGTGATCAATGATTGAGAATAGATTATGCAAAAGAGAAGAACTACATTAAGACAATAATGTCGGAATAAAAATATTTTGTTTTCCGGTCACACTGGTAGTTAAGTCTTCACATCTTAGAAGCATGCTTCGTGGGTTTTGGTTTTCAAATATAGAGAGTTGGAATGATAATTGTGAGCTGTAGCATTTATAGCATTTATATAATAAGACGGTGAAGGATATAAAATGGTGTTTATGCACTGCACTCCAATCTTCTTCGTTTGGATGACGACTTCCTCGGGTTTGACCGCCACTGAGATTTTTGTAAATTGTAAGCGCTGAATAAACGATTGCATCTACTTTGCACACCAATTAGGAACAAGTAGGTGGGGGATAGAGAGAGGGAGAGAGAGTCAACGGCAATGTGAAGCCTGGAAGCAGAATTAAGGAAATGGAATGAAGATAACCACAGCATTCCACTTTCAGCTTTAAAAATACACCCCTTCTTCCTCAAACCCTTTACTTGTTTTCTGTTCTTCCTTCCTTCAAAACCCCTGCATGGGATCCTTCTTGTTCATCCCTGCTGTTTTCTTATTCTTTGTTGCTGTCTCTGGTATTTCTTTCACAGAGTTTATATACCCGCCTTTCTCTGCTTCACACTATCAATTCATTGACAACGCTGGTACCTTCTTGTCTTCTCGAAATGGGACATTCAGAGCTGCTATGTTTAATCCTGATGCTCAGTCCAACTTCTACTTGAGCATCATCCATGAGGTATCCAATACCGTCATCTGGTCTGCCAATCGCAATGCTGCCATCTCTAGTTCTGGTGAGATGAATCTCACGGTTAAAGGGCTTAGCATTTCAGATGCGGATGGCAATCCCGTTTGGTCAACTCCAGCATTGAAGTCATCAGTGTATGCATTATTGCTGAATGAAGTAGGGAATCTAATCCTTCTTGATCAATTCAATGGTTCTCTTTGGGAAAGTTTTCACTACCCAACAGACACGATTGTTATTGGACAAGAGTTATCAGTTGGGTCCATTCTGGCCAGTTCCAGTGGCGCAACAAACTTTTCAACCGGTGATTACAAGCTCGCACTAAGTTCTTCTGATGTGATACTTCAATGGCATGGGCAGACATATTGGAAGTTGTCAATGGATACACGGGCTTATAAAAACTCAAATTACGTAGCTGAATATATGGCTATCAACAGAACAGGTCTTCAGCTTCTTGGTCTTAATGGAACAATGGTCGTGATTCAGGTGCTCTTGACACCTTCTGACTTTCAAATCGCTCAGTTGGATCCCTCAGGAAAGTTTATTGTCAAAAGCTTTTCTGGTTCACAGTGGAACCAGGAATTTGTGGGGCCAATTGATGGTTGTAGAATTCCATTCTTTTGTGGCAGAATTGGTTTGTGTACAGGCTCTGCATCAACTAACCCTACATGTTCATCATGTCCATCAACTTTCCATGTAAGTTCCCAAGATAATGGTGGTTGCCTGCCCAATAGTCCTTATTCTCCGCCATTACCCTGTAACTCAACCAATAACGGCAGTCAGCTGAATTCATCAGCCGTTTCATATATCAAGCTTGGCAACGGTATGGATTACTTTTCCATTCTTTTTTCTGAGCCTGTAAAATACGGTGTTACTTTGTCCATCTGTCAAGAACTCTGCTCTAGCAACTGCTCTTGCTTGGGAGTTTTCTATCAAAATTCGTCTGGTTCTTGCTATTTGCTTGAAGATGAGTTGGGGTCCATTATTTCAAATAGTAATGCTGATGTAAATGATCCATTGGGTTACATCAAAGCCCTTGCCCCAACAGACACTAATAACAGTAACAATCCCAGTGCTGGAAAAAGAAACTTTCCTGTAGCGGCTCTGGTGCTTTTGCCATTTACTGGGTTCTCTCTGTTGGCAGCTCTAGGTTTTCTTCTGCACGGAAGACGGAGACGGGCAAAGGAAAAAGAGATAAAATTAGGGAGTTTCGACTCACGTTCTTCAGGAGATATGGATGGCTTCTACATCCCAGGATTACCTAAGAGGTTTGACTTTGAAGAACTTGAAGTGGCTACAGATAATTTTAAGACCCTGATTGGGTCTGGTGGGTTTGGTGCTGTCTATAAGGGAATTCTACGTGATAAAACTGTCGTAGCTGTAAAGAAGATAACAAATGTAGGAGTTCAAGGGAAAAAAGATTTCTGCGCTGAGATTGCAGTGATTGGTAATGTTCACCATGCCAATTTGGTTAAATTGAAAGGGTTTTGCGCCCAAGGCAGACGTCGCCTTTTGGTCTATGAATATATGAATCGTGGCTCGCTTGACCGGACACTTTTTGGTAGTGGACCAGTCATAGAATGGCAAGAGAGACTTGATATAGCTCTAGGGACAGCGCGTGGGCTCGCATACTTGCACGGTGGGTGTGATCAGAAGATTATCCATTGTGATGTAAAGCCAGAGAACATTCTCTTGCAGGATCATTTTCAGGCAAAGCTTTCAGATTTTGGCCTTTCAAAGCTTCTCAGTCCGGAACAATCCAGTCTATTTACAACTATGAGAGGCACTCGTGGCTATCTGGCACCAGAATGGCTAACTAACTCTGCAATCTCAGAAAAAACTGATGTCTATAGTTTTGGAATGGTACTTCTAGAACTTGTCAGTGGAAGGAAAAACACACTAAGACTGCAAAGCCATAATCTGAATGACAGTAGCAGCGGTGGTGGTCAGTCATCATCGTCATCTGGGTCAGGACCTGTTTATTTTCCATTGTTTGCACTAGAGATGCATGAGCAAGGGAGGTACTTGGAACTAGTTGATCTAAGACTGGAAGGACGGGTGACAAGTGAAGAGGTGGAGAAATTTGTGCGTGTTGCATTATGTTGTGTTCAAGAGGAACCAGCACTCAGGCCAAATATGAATACTGTTGTTGGCATGCTGGAAGGTGGCATCCCTTTGAGCCAGCCAAATTTTGATTCGTTGAATTTCTTGCGCTTTATTGGACGTCGATTCACTGAGGCGTCTATGATAGAAGAGGGAACTGAGAGAAATGATAGAGTGCTGTATCAAGAGTCAAATTCTTTTCCTACGCGGACAACAATTGGCTCGCATACTTGCTTTTCTTACGTCTCTTCACAGGAGGTTTCAGGCCCAAGATAGTGTTAACTAGTTGAGTAGCTTGTGTATAGTCAATTGTGGATGGGAAGTAAATGGTTTTGATTTTGTATTTAGATGTTTTTTCTTTTTTGACGTTGTATTGGAATCTACTGTATAATTCTTATATCTTTCCACAAGGCTTCAGGGTATCCTAAATGGCTGTAATTTAAGAGTTTTTTTTGAGCAAGTAATAATACATAATTGTGTGGAAATTAGATGTAGCCTTTGCATTACTTGCCATATATGTTACCGTAATAGTGTTTTCACCGTAGGTCTGCTGTATGAGAGGCCAAAAGGTTGTCACTGATGTGGGTTCTTAGCTGAATGGAATTTATGTTCTGTTTGAGTATTCAGTTTCATAAATATAACTATTCTTTTCTTCTTTAACCTACTCAACAACTAATTTCGTTTAGTAACTGTTTTGGAATGGTCACTTTTGCCTTGCAACTTACCAAACACCTACAAATTGCTTTTCGTTCTCACAGCACACTACCAAACACCTCAGCTGCTTCTTCTCACAGCAAGTTCGGAAGTGCTTCCTCTCACAGCACAGCAATCCCAAACTAAGCCTTAATCCCACATGGCAGCTGGTGAAAAATACTTTCCTGAAAAATGAACGCACACTGTCAAGAAAAATGGTTGAGGCGGTGTTGTCGCTAGCTTTGGAGAGGACATTGTTAAAAGGGGAGATATTGAGCTGCTATATGAGCAAGGTCAAGTATACTTCTCAATTATCAGATATTCAGATCAGTATACTTATTTTGTCTGATATATAGTATTTGTGATTACCTGTTTCTCCACAAATATAGAATTTACAAGATTGTCCTGGATAACATCTCTCATTAGTGTTGTTCAAACTCACTCGTGTAGAACTTCCCTTCTCATATGAAAATGAAATAGTGATTAAGTAGAAACAGTAAAGACGTTCTCTTTGCGTCCATTTCTGGATGCTTAGTATTTGCCTGAGTAGAACTACCTCCACGGCTCTACCTGATCTGTGAAGGAAGAGGGTCTGTATGACTGTCCATCTTCAGGGATTACTAGTTCTGAATGTACAAGACAGATCATTAGCTATTTTCATATATATAGTATAGATATAATCATATACATTATGGAGCATGAGAATGTATAAATTGAAATGTAGCAATGTCCTCATTTTCAATTGTTAACCAGATTCATGAATGGATATCATATATAACAGAGGTAGGATGTGTAACAGATATACTGGGGACATGGAATATATGGCATTGAATCAGCATCCAAATTCTATTTTGGGAAGCACCCATCTCTTCTAAGTTTGGGGGAGTCTGCATTCCTCGCTGGACTAATACCTGCCCCAGAACTTCAATCACCACTCAGGGATGCTTCTAGGTTTGTCAGTGCCATAATTATTGGAATAACTTCCTTTTTCATTTTTTTTTCCAGAATTGTAAAGCTAGTTTAGCATGACTTTTTCTTTTAGTGATTTGCACTCCATCCAAATTCTATTTTGGGAAGCACCCATCTCTTCTAAGTTTGGGGGAGTCTGCATTCCTTGCTCGACTAATACCTGCCCCAGAACTTCAATCACCACTCAGGGATGCTTCTAGGTTTGTCAGTGCCATTATTATTGGAATAACTTCCTTTTTCATATTTTTTTCCAGAATTGTAACGCTAGTTTAGCATGATTTTTTCTTGAGTGATTTGCACTCCATCCAGTATCTAGTTTATCTAGTTTCAGGATTATTTTCAGATCAAATAAACTAATTTCTTTACTCTGTCACAGGGGAAAAACGTTCCAAGCCAGAGTTTTGAAGAGGATGGTGGAAGTAGGCTTTCTTGACATTCGAACAGCTCTTTTAGTCGTGAAACAATTTCTTCCTCTGCAGGTTAATGACGCAGAAGCAAATATTACCTTTCTGCCAGCAGGTATGTGATTTTCGTAGGTATCTATCTCAGTAGTGACTTTCTGAAACTCGTTTCCCCTTGCAATATCTAAGATTGAAAAGAAGCTTGTACTAAATAGTACACCCACAATTATTTTAGAAAACGAACTTGTTTCTTCTTGATCTGCGATATACTGTATCACATCGATATCTTTTAGACTTTAGGTAGGAGATATATCCATAGATTTTGGGAGTCACTGGAAGCAAGGTTTGTTAATATAGTGGGCAGGGTTGATTGTATTTCTTGCCTTTTCAGTCTGTTTAGGGCATAATTGGTGAAGTTGCCATCAATATGAATGACAGGATTTTACCAAAAAGAAACGAAACAAAAACGAGAAGCCAAAACTCTAGGAAGTGAATTACATGATTCTTAGAGTCGTTCTTATTCCAAAATGCATGTAAAACGTATTTGATGAATACATATAACATTTATGCTTACATGTTATCCAGAGGTTAGCCTGGTCATCTATAGCAAAAACTTTTATATGTGTTCCATCCAGAGAGTTGATATTCTTTTAGATATTGTGGGCCAAAAAAGCAAAAGATCTTTCTTAGCTATAGGATTTGTTTGGTTAAAACTTATATTGCGTGATTAATATAATGCAGGAGGTACAGATTCTATCTTCAAGGATATATGGGATTGGGAATCAGAAAGCAAAGTATGGGAATCATGTGAGGACATGGAAAGATGGGCTACTGAGGTTCGCCGAAGGACTTGCAAAGCGTTAATAAGCCTTCTTGTTGTAAGGACTGGTGTGACTTGTAAGTTGTAAGTGATCCCAGTACACAACTTCATCCTCCCTTTTCCTTATGCCATTAGTTTAGCTAGTTACTAGTTTCTGTTCATCTGCCATACGTTATAACAGTTATTGATAGCTAGCTTAAATCCAATCATTGCCACTGGCATCTGTCTGTACTCGTAATCAAATATTGAAACAGTTCATATTGGGTTCATGAGTTCATCATTATTGGAGCATTAATACAACAAAGATTGATAACGACAATGAACTGACATAAAATTCTGAAGACCCTCATAAGGTTCAACTACTAAGTGCGAATCCCCACTCTACCTACTTAGACAGCAAAACATATAAATCTGTGAAGAAATTCTTGAGTCCCAATGAGAAACATACTAACTAAACTACTCATCTACTGTGGGATCTTGTTGAATTTGCGGTGTCGGTATTCACCATATGTTTTGGTTGAGTATTTGGCAGGATTTTGCTCGTCCACAAGCTCCGGAAGAGGCCCAATCACAGCCTCATGTGGTGGCGCAATGAACACAGCCCATGAAATGCGCAACCGTTCCTTGTTCACCAAGCTCCTGTGAAGAACACTCTTGTACTTACCATTGCTCAGGACCTCCATCTGATCACCAATGTTAACAAAGACTGCATTTGGCAGGTAATTCACAGCAACCCAATTGTCATCTTTCCACAGCTGAAGGCCACGAACATCGTTCGAAACCAGTAAGGTGAGGGCGGACATGTCGGTGTGAGGCTCAACGCCAAGGGCTAGTTGGGGTTGTGGGCATGGCGGGTACATATTTATCTTCATTTCCAATTCCACTGCTCCATCTCCCATATGGGATTTCAATACCTTCCTATCCAGACCTAGACCCTCTGAAAGCACCTCCAATAGCTTGTCCGTTACTCTCAGCATTTCCTTCTTGTACTCTTCATTCACTTGCCTGTGTCACACCTATGGTAAAACCGTAAAACATAGGAACACAAGTAAAAAAGTAGCTAGTCAGTTTTAGTCTTCATCTCCGGCACTTTCTCTATAATTAGTTATTTACGACTTTATATATTTTTTTAAATTAGAAAAGAAAAAAAACTTAAAAAGTGTATTATACATAAGAGTGCTTATATTCATACCTCTAAAATTTCTATTTGGACCTCCAATTTTTTTGAAGTGATAATTGATCTTATCAACTTCAACTCTATTGAATGACCAATAAAGACACAAACTGTAAAAAAAATAAAATAAAATAAAATAAAAAAGATCATCTTCCTGATCGTCAAACCCATTCAATTAATCTCTTTCATTTTTCTCTTCAACATATATAGTTTCCCCTCAAATCAATCTGTCATGCTAGATGATACATCCATTATGTTAAACAATTGATTTGAATCGAGTTTCTTTTATAATTTTCAAAGTATAACAACTCATAAATTCTTTTTCCATCTCTTCTAACCTTTAACTCCAATTTGTGCATCAAAATCAATGAAAGCAAGTGATGGTTTAGTAATTACATCTTCTTTCGAAGCCTTCATATATGTATGGTTTTGCATATTTCCATTTTCCCTTTTTCTATTGTTTTTCAATCTGGGCTCAAAGAACTTCTGTTTCATAAAAAATATCTCCAGCGTCAGAAGTTTTTCTTCAACCCCCTTTTTGTTTTGATATCAATATGTTAATGGCTTATCAATAAGCAAGATTGGCATTTTCAATAACTTTGAAGCTCTAGATTGTTTATGTACTGGGCCATTTAAACATGAAGGACGAAAACAAGCTGCTACAAGGCAATTCTAAAATTCTTGGCTTATCCGCTTATAAATAAGTATCCTGATTAATCCTCTTGATCACTATACTCCATGTTTCAATTATATTTCAATATCTTTGCTTTAGCTCCTTTTGACTCCCTTGTTTCCCTTGCCCTTTCAATGATGGTCTCGTCTGATTCCTTGGGTAAAGGATGAGTGGAAGGAAAACTTGCTTGTGGGAGAATTTTAGTTTTTATTCAAGTTAAGGGCATTTTAGAAAGATTAGAGAGGTGTAGTTAGTATATAAAAAGCAAATAAGTCAAGAGGTCCAAATGTTAATTTTGGAGGTTTGAATAGATATTACACAAAGCAATTAAAAAATTAATATTTTAAGTTTAGCACAAATAACAAAGAGTCATTTATACTCTAAGAGAGAATGTTTGTTTCTAGTTTTTCTAAACATACTGGCAGATTGATTTTCCTAAACATATTTTCTTAAGTAGCCAAAATACCAAAATAGAGATGCTGAAAGTGGTCTTATTACTATCCAAATACCGTAGACATTATACCTAGAAAAAGGAAGAACATTGAAAACTAATAAAACAAACAGAGAACTTAATCAGAGACAAAAATCAGTGCTGGAACTGTGATTAGTTACCTGTATGATGGAGGATTCTTAGGCCATATATCCTAGTTAACCTTAGATGGGGGAGCAGTGTGGTGAAAGAAATAGTCAATCCACTCAACCTTGTCATCATGGTTCTTGGTCATCCTAGTTCCATACCCATCAAATCTGCCACTAGCAGGGTCATTTGCATAGGCCTCTTTTTCCTCCTGTGGCAGCATATAAAACTCCTTGCCAACCTTCTGTAACTCCTCTATCAATGAAGCTGGTATCCCATGGTCAGTGATCAGAAAGAAGCCCCATTGGGCAGCTGCCTCGGAAGCTTCCTCGACGATGATGTTGTGTGGCTTTGCTAGGGAAATGACCGGCACCGCGATTTCCTCCACGGCCTTGGTGTTCAAGGGCTGCTCGTGGGCTGGGCGGATGAACTTTTCCGGTAACTCGTTGAGCATGCCGAGGGCCAACGCCTGAACTCTCTCTACCTGCATTTTTGGTTCTGGGGAATAACGTTATGGTTATCTATAATCACCAAGTCAATATGCTTGTTGCAAAACGGAAGAGCAGGTTCGATCAGGTTCAGCCATGAAGAATGAAGTGCAGCTGGTGCTGTAATATAACCTATCTACCTAACTTTCCCCTAAGATTGATTTTCAGTTTTGGAGATGAGTGCATTTGCATCACCACATTGGAATGATAGGCAGTAGGCACTGTCATCTATATCGTTACCCTACATTCTAAACCGCGCCTACTTCTGTTTTGTCTTTCTATAAACTCCGTTCCTGACCATATAGAAAAGGTTTATTTTTTATCGAAGCATTAGGATAAAGAATGGTAGCTCTTGCTGAATGGCTTTTGCAGGCGGAGCAGCGGAGCCAGACCAAATCGCTGTCAGTGTCGGCGACGGGGAGGAGGAGCACATCTGGGTTTCAATTTGATATGGAGATATAATCTTTAATTTCAATTGTACTATAAACAAATCACTAAATCAGTATATTGATTTATACAATCTTATTTGACCACTTCCCTTAGCCCAGGTTCACCAGAGATAATGGAAGAATGTGACATACAGAGAGGGAGGATCAAAACGTACACAGAGAGAGGGAGACTGGGAGAGCAATATCAGTTTGCTTTCGATAGAGAGATTAAGGGTAATTTGGGAACGCAAATAAGAGTTAGAGAAGAAATATTATAAAAAAAATAAAAAAGTATTGCAGAATGTAAAAGGGGGAGTGAAATTTGCACTCCCCTTTGGTATGGCTTTGAATTATTGGCGACCATTGACTTCTGCGTTTTGCAAGACTTGGTCTTTGCTTGGAATTTCAGATTCTTTCTCTTTGTGGAGGACTGAGGTGGGTGGAAGCTAATTCCCATGTTATCTCTATACTTGAGCTAATTAAGGTACCAAGATCTTATAGCAAAATCTTCGGCTTTCACATTTTGATTCCCAGTCTTTGATCTCTTGGATTTAGTTCACCATTGAAATTTAGCTTTTGGGTGCTTGAGATCTGATCTAAATTGAAGTATTTGGGTTATTTCTAGTTCTTCAGTCCACCCAAAAGCATTGAAAATCAATATAGAACTTGTAAGATCAAACATTTCCAACATCCTCACAAGGAATTCTAGTTCGAACATTAATGGGTCTTCATCTACCTCTTAGAAAAAGACAAGGATGAGCAGCTAATGAAGAAAAAAAATTGAAGTCCGGGTTCAAACTTCAAAGGACATTATAGGATTGATTTTGAAGGTGATGATTTTACCAAAAAAGAGAAGAAGAAATTGAAGGTTGGGGTCTAATTGTAAGCTGGACTTCTGGGATTGAAGGTCGGTTTATGATCATTCATCCACTCTTGAGACGGGACAGAGATTGGTGTAAATGAGCCTCCATGGAAGAGCTGATTGTTGTTGGGTATTGCAAGAAAGATGCTTATGGGTGATAGGACATAAGGGCAAAACGGTAAAAGCAACGATTGAAGTTATAGAATACATTAAAATTAGAAAGTTGAAGTGCAGAATGTAATTTTACTCCCCTTTATTTTTTGTTCAATACAACAAACAGAATTAACCGAAGAAAGAAATAACAAAGCACCAAGTGCAGAGATTGCATCACAAATCCCCACTTTATATACTTTTTATTTTTTTGGACAAAACCCCACTTTTTATACTCGGACAAACAACAAAACATATGAACCTTATGAAGAAATTATTTTTACCCAATGAGCAACTCAGCAACACATTAATTAAACCACTCATTCACTGTGGGATTTTGTTGAATTTGCGGTGCCGGTATTCAGCATATGTTTTGGTAGAGTATTTGGCAGGGTTTTGTTCATCCAAAAGCTCTGGCAGAGGCCCAATGACCGCCTCATGCGGCGGCACAACGAACACAGCCCACGACATGCGCAACCGTTCCTTGTTCACCAAGCTCCTGTGAAGAACACTCTTGTACTTGCCATTGCTCAACACCTCCATCTGATCACCAATGTGAACGAAGATTGCTCCTGTCTTGGTTAGGTAATTTACTGAAACCCAGTTACCATCTTTCCACAGCTGAAGACCAGGAACATCGTTCGAAACCAGCAAGGTGAGGGCCGACATGTCTGTGTGAGGCTCAACTCCGAGAGCCAGTTGCGGCTGTGGGCATGGCGGGTACATGTTTATCTTCATTTCCAGCTCTATTTTGTCACCTCCGACATGTGATTTTAGTACCTGCTTGTCCAGGCCTAGACTCTCGGAAAGCAACTCCAGTAGCTTGTCTGTTACTCTCAGCATTTCCCTACTGTATTCTTCATTTACTTCCCTGTATGTGTTGTTATATATGTAGATGGTTAAATGCTAGCTCAAGTAACTTGGTGCAACTGCTCGATGTAGGTAACTTTTATGTTATTAGAGGTAAAACCAGAAGCATACACACACACACACACACACACACACACACACACACACACACTTGTTGTAAATAATTATGGATAAATCATGTAAATAGATGTTGAATAATAGGTGCCTCTCCCTATAGATTGGTAATTGATAGGATTGTCTGTAGGAGTAAAAGACGTTGCTATTAAACGTTACATTTTTGTGTACACCATGTACTCCTATATAAACCTCTTCATAGTGAGATGAATACACACATTCTATTCTCTACATCTAAACTCTCTCTCTCAAATTCTAGCTTTCAATATTGTTTTACAACAACACTATTATTAAGAGAATATATATAGAGAGAGAGCACTAAAGTCCCCGAGTATCATCTTTGTACTCAGCATAATGAGTAAAGGCTTACGGCCAATTTATGTACCACCCTACGTTTATTTTAGTCAATTTTCTTTGAGTTGAAGGAGGTTAGACATTTTTATTCAATATGGAAGAAGCAATATTACACAGTGACCCGCTCCTATAGGGCGGTAAGAAAGAGACACCGCTAAACGCAATACCACTTCACTTATTAAGTGAAGCTCGGGGGGGGGGGGGGGGGGGATAAACTAATAAGAAACTGACAATAAAATTTTTCCGCAACATCCATCAGTAGACTCGCTAACAAGCTCAGACTAATAATCCCAGCAGTTCCTCGCGGTATTGATCCCAAACTAAATAAAAGGTTGGATATAGAATCGAGAGCTGTCCCGGATCCCAAGTTTTGATAGAAAAACCACCTGGATCATAGATCCGGATCCAAGACTTACTAAGCCTAATTTCTACTGTTATAGCCAGCCTAAAAAATTTTAGGTCCAAGTCCAAATAATAGACTGGAGCCCAAGTCGCATTAGGTCATCTCCTAACAGTCAACTCGTCTTGGTAACATGCCCTGTTGTTGCTGGCGCACCAAAACCCTACACCAGTACCCCGCGCACTGCCTCACTAGCGAAACTCCACTTGCGATGCCATCGCCGCTCGCCTGAGAGAATGAACCACTCCCTCTAACAACTCGATGGCAAAACCACAGTAGCCAAACCCTTCAATTCTAACAGACAATCTCCGCCACCAACAATTGGCCACCGCCACAAAGAAACTGTAGGAAACCAGCAGCCAACGACCTCTGTCATCCAACTTCTAGATTGGATTTCCATGACGCCTTCAAAGAATCTGGATCCTGATGTGCTCATATTCTCCTATATTTCTATGCCTCTTAATGTCGGTTTTTATGTTTAGTTCTCCTTATTTATGATTCATTTACATCTTTTAGTGTTTTTATAGGTTTGTTCCATAGAAAGAAGAAAAGAAGCCAAAATGAGCTAAGTAGGATTAATTGAAAGACAATGTGCAATCTGAGACTGGGAATCTGTCTGTGTAGAACATCCAACTTCGCCGAATTACTGGGAGTTATCCAGATCGAATCAGACAATGACCCTTATATGCATGGAAATCTACAAATGTCTACTTTTTGTAGAATTTTATGGATCTCGATTTCAATACTTCTGGAGAAAGTTATGATTATTTGAGTGAAGATAGGTAGGACATGAAATCTGCTCGGGAATTTACAACTACTCGTGGAGAACTCAAGTTCCGTGGCACAAGATCATCAATCCTAATGTTTCAAGGAAGTTAATTCAGATGATGATTAAATGATGAACTTATTCCTACTTCTACAAGAGATATTTCAAGGTTTTCCCATTCCAAATGAATAAAGGAATCTAAACCCAAGTTTTACAAGGAAACATGAAGCCAAAGATGATCAGAAATCTTCCCTATATAAGGGAGCACAAATTTACATGAGGAAGGAGTCTTGGGAGCACAATGTAGGCAGAGCAGAGACGACTATCCATCTTCTCCATCTTTTCCCTTCTATTCTTTTTATGTTTTTTTTCTATGTTTTATTTATTTATATTTTGCTAAACCTTTGTCTAGGGTTAAGATGATGCCCTATCATGATTGTTTATGTACTTTGATGTTATATTGATGGATTTATAGTTTCTTTATGATGAATTCTTAGTCACTATTTGAATTGATGCTTTATGTTTAAGTTCTTTGATTGATCACCTTAGGGCTTTGCATCTAGTAATTAGAAGATGAATTTGAGGCGTACCTGCAATATAATTCAAATTAGCTTCTTGTGATTAAGAGTTGTGAATTACATTATTGTCGTACCTGAAGTAATGGTTTGCATGTTTCTCTTGTTTTCTAGAATGTAATGAGTTCTATGTGTTAAATTTATGCCGTACTTGGATAAACTGCATGTTAGGATATACAACCTCTGCCATACCTGGAGAGAATCATACACTCAAGAAAAACTATGGTCTAAGTGCCGTACCTGGACTTAGATACGAGAATTGTCATCAAAAGAAACAAAATAATCCGTTAATTGTATCGAAACATAAATTGGATTGTTAGTGGTTGATTCTAAAACCCTAAATTCTATCATCTTTGCTTTTCGACTTATAAACTTTGTTTGTTTGTTTCTTTCTTTCATTTTCACATTATTTGTTTTGTTGAAAACCTCAAAACCATATCTTCTTTAGTTTGATTGTTTATTTGTTTTTGTAGAATTGAGTTAGGATTGAAATTGATTATCAATCCTTAGTTAGAACGACCTCGTACTTGCACACTATACTAACGACGATTCGTGCGCTTGTGAGTTTTAATTAAAATTTCACAACAAATCCCAAATCCGGATCTGACCCAGGACCTCCCTTTTCCATCGAAAACTAGCCAACCACCCTCACTAGTTCGCCAAACCGAATTCAACAATGGTTCCCAGGTCGTGGCGACTTGAGAGAGGAATAAAATCACGATTCACCACCACAAAAGAAGACGAAGACCACGCCTTCATGGAACAAAACAGAAGAAAAGAAGAGACAGTTTGCACCACTCTCAAGGTATACGACACTAGGGGAAGCGCCGACAGTGTTTTACAGAAACTCCCACCCATCGATGCCATTCTGTCAAACCCTATTTTAGTCAATTTTCTACTATAGGTCTTTAAAATTAATCAAAATACTAAATTTTCACAAATTAACTTGTTTGCCTCCGTCCGACCAAACATTTACATGTGCTATATGATTTGTTATATGAAAATTTACCCAAAATGCTCAATTATCTAATTTTAAAAATATTGGATAGCAAATTAGTACTAAGATAAATCTTTAAATAGCTAATTGGTATCCTTTTGTCAAACTAATAACGTATCTCGGGCTAGCTATATATAGACTACACGTACCTGTATGATGGAGGATTCCTAGGCCAGATTTCATCGTTGACCTTATATGGAGGAGCAGTGACGTGAAAGAAATAGTCAATCCACTCAACCTTTTCATCAAGGTTCTTAGTCATCGTGGTTCCATACCCATCAAATTTGCCATTAGCAGGGTCATTTGCATAAGCCTCTTTTTCCTCCTGTGGCAGCATAAAGAACTCTTTGCCCACCTTCTGTAACTGCTCTATCAAAGAAGCTGGTATGCCATGGTCAGTGATGAGAAAGAAGCCCCACTCGGAGGCTGCCTCAGCCACTTCCTTCACGACAATGTCATGTGGTTTAGCCAGGGAGATCACCGGCACGGTGACTCCCTCCAAGGCCTTGCTGTTCTCGGGTTGCTCATGAGTCGGGCGGATGAACTTCGCTGGGAGCTCGTTGAGCCCACGCAAGGCCAAGGCTTGGACTCTCTCTACGTCCATTAATTTTGCAAGGACAATTACTAAGCAAAGTAGTGCAATGTGCATCTACATCTATGATGCATTGGAGGTATATATATAATGTTATAATAGCGTGCTTAAGAATAAGTTCGTTATTGGGGCGAAATGTTTAGAAGAGCAAAGAGCCAAAGAAGCGATAAAAAAGAAAACGTGCGCTTCCAGTTTATCTTTTGATAAAAACACCACCTAACAATTCTTATTTAATTGTTAGGTTGGAAAATGGATTGGGAGAGGACTAGTTTTAGAGAAAGTCTTGGGTAGGGGCTGCCACGTGGTAGGGCAGTGCGGCCCACCAATCAAAATTCAAAAAAAAAAAAAATTTTGTTCCAAAACTGTCCTCAATTTGCAAGATAAAATACCCAAAATACCCCCCTTGCTAGACAATGATTGGAGGGCCGCACTGCCCCACCACGTGGCAACCCTACCTAAGACCTTCTCATAGTTTTATAGGTGAGCTACTTGAGCTTTATACCAAATAACGACATGTTATCTAATGGTCCACACTCCACAATTCCTTCTTTTATGTCCCTTTCTCTCTCTTATGTTCTTCTTTTCCTTACGTTCTTCACTCTCATGATCGAAAATCACTCGGATAATCTTTAGCTGAAACAAGTTCTTTCATTTGATTAATTTGATAGTCTACAATAGATTTGAATTTCATTTGCTTTCCAGCAAGCATAGTTTTTGTTTTCGTTGCTGGTCCCTTCCTTTCTCTCTTTCTTCCTCCATTAATGACGCTGAAGAAGACACTAGCAGAGGTCGAGGATTTCGGTGATGAGGGATGGTGAGAGACTGATAGTGGTGGTAATAAATGGATAATGAGTGAGCTTCTTGAGATTAGAAATCAAAGAACATGCTAACAAAACAAAAAAAACACAAAAATCAGAGTTCGTGATGGAATGAATACAACAAGCACATCATTTGAATGGAATTGCATGTTATCATTTAGACTTTGAAGAATTTTTGGGATAGACCCAGATGCAAGAGTTTCTTCTCATCACTTGAACTTTGAAGAATTTTGGGCTAGACCCAGAGGGAAGAATTTTCTCTTCATCAATGAATTAAAGTAGAGATGAACAATGATTTCCTCTTAATGTTTAATTTTGCCTTTTTTTTTTTCTTTTTTTTTTTTAGAATGATTTAATTTTGCCCTTTGGTGCTCCTCAGAAAGACAAAAACAGAGGAGAGAGGAGAGAGAAGAGAGGGACACACTATCAGTCTATCAGAGAGGAAAATGATAAGAAAGAATAGAGGAAAGAGAAGAGAGGGACACACTATCAGTACAATCATAACTCAAAAAAGAGACGTAGTCCATTGGATAAGAAAGAATGGAGGAGAAAGTAGAGACAAAAGTACTTACAATCATAACTCAAAAGAGATGTAGACAATTGGATGTGATATTAGCCATGTGTCTTGATATGAGTGAAAGCTCAGTAGCTTGGCTAGAAAACTAGCTTAGGAGAGGATCCTCTCCCCTAGTTGATTCGTGATTTGAATTTTAGGTTTTGGAACTGCAACAACTCAAGTGAGGTAGGTGAAATTTTGCTAACCCTTCTACCTATTTTTTTTGGATAGTGAAAATCATTCATTAAGGGACAATGCCCTTATACCTAACACATTATGGAGATAAGTTGGAGGCCAATTATTTCGAATAGCGATGCTCCCTGCAAATGGTCCATGGGTTATCCCAGAGCTGTCGTTGGGTCTGCCCCAATAGACTTCAATAACAGTAACAATCCCAGATTTGAAAAAAGAAACTTTCTAGTAGTAGCTCTGGTGCTTTTGCCATTTACTGGGTTCTCGGTGTCGGCAGCTCTAGGTTTTCTTCTGTTGGGAAGACGGAGACTGTCAAAGGAAAGAAAGATAATGATGGTTTTTAGAAGGCTTAGGACTTTGAGATTTAGGACAAGGTGTAGGATCATTTTTTTATTTTTTTAGAACAGAACATATCCATTAATCAATCACGCTTACAATTGGGGGGGGGGGGGGGGGACATAAACCTAAACCCCAAGAAACCACGGTTACAGAGACCATACCACGGTTACAGAGACCATCAGACCAAAGGGCCCAAACTCTAACCACCAAGCGCCATCTCCAAGGCTACCTTGAACATTTGACCCCGAAAATTCCAGTAAAATCTTATAAACAACCGCCAAGAAGGCAGCGTCCTCTTCAACACCGTGTCCAATAGTGCTAGACCACGTGTAAAGGATCGCATACCAGCAAATTGACGACAAAAGTAAACCGGCTTTGAACAAAATCGTCCTCGTCCTCGGGAATGACACCATTTACATGGCCGAACACCTAGACCAACTCTTAACTCAACAGAGTAGGAGACCCACCCTAGCTCAGAAGAGTAGGGACTTATTAAACCTAACCAAACCAAACAAAAAACCCTAATTAAAACACAACTAGAACCAAAGTAAATTGAAACCAATCCCCACCACCAAGGCCCAAAAACAGGGGCCCGGCCCAACACCCATTTCCCCGAGCAGTACTCCACCAATGCAGAAACCCAATCCTGCCGCCGGCAAGCACCATCAACGCCACCCCTGCACGGCCACGCCGCCTCCTGATTCCACCGCTCCACCGTGCCAATATGCAGACAAATTCTACACCCAATTGACACCGCAACCAGATCCAGAAACCCGACAGAAACAGAGCCCAACCAGGAACCCTCCTGCCATGAATTGCCTGCTTCTACCATACCCCAGATCGCTTCGTTGATGACGCCAACTCCCACCGCCGGCCAGAAACAAGGTGCTGCATCCCCACAACCGCTGTCGCCCCTGATCCGAGAGGGACCGATCGAGAGATCTACCCATCCCGAGATCAAGAACCCACCCTCCTCCCTTGGGCCGAGTCTCTGCCCTGAAGACCCACCGCTAACTAGCAACGCCATCCCCTCCCGGGCCGGAACTCAAGGGCAGGATCGCCGGTGGCGCTCGGCCAGGAGAGAAACGAATCACGCCGGGTTTTCCTTCTCTTTCGCGCGCGTGGGGCGCGTTCCTCCCGTGTGTGTTAAAGCCACAAGGTGTAGGATCGTTAAGGTGACCTAGAACTAGAAACAAAGGAGCTTTTGATGAGCTTTTGATTGTTGGTTAATTACTTACAATTGTACAAAGGCTTGATACATATTTAAAACTTGTAAACTGACATTAGCTAACCCATTGAGCATTGGGGGACCTACGTTGTGACTAATGGGGGCTGCTGCTCTCACTCAAAATCCTTTGCATACTTCTATATAATTAACATAACCTTGCTTCCTTACCAATGCTATGAAGAAATTGAATAAAATCTCAAGGTTAGCCCGCACTTAGAATGAAATTCAATGCATGATTCTAACATTGATATATTAATTGTATATGTAATATATTTTGGGGAAAATATCATAAATGGTCACTGAGTTATGACCCATTCGACACTTAACTCACATTTTCAACAATATCAGTATATCACTTAACTCACTCACTTTTACATCAATCTTTCACTTAACTTACTGTCAACCACTGCAAGTGGCCTAGTGGTTCTTGCCTAATTGAGTGTGCTCCCCAACCTAGGTTCGAATCCCGAAGCTGTCAAAGTGGCCAGGCACTGTGCTGCAATGCACAGTTAGAGCATTTCACATGCGCCGAAGGGGTTTATCTTGGGCCTAGGAAGCCTTTGGGTTCCTCTTGACAAAGTCAAAAAAACTTACTGTCGTTAATTCTATCATTAAAAACCATTAAAATTGCAGGTATATTTGTCCAAACACTAAAAAATGCATTTCTAACTTAAAAAAAAAATGAAAAAAATTGACAAATATTTATTTTCAAATTATATTTGAATTAAAATAAAATTATTTTTTATTAGAAATTTCATTAATTAAAAAAAATTGAAATTAAGTTAAAAATGTATTTTAAGCATTTTGACATATATACCCTCAATTTTAATGGCTTCTAACAGTAGAATTAACGGCAATGAATTAAGTGAAAGACGGATGGAAAAGTGAATGAGTTAAGTGATATTGTTGAAAATACAGTGAGTTAAGTGTCGAATGAGTCATAACTCAGTGACTATTTGTGATTTTTTGCTTATATTTGGAGACATATATATACATATTCTGTTACGTGAGCTGCAACACACCAATCTTGACAAAGTTGTCCATACTACATTAAGGCTTTGACAAAAATGTATATGTAAACTTCCCAACTGTAATATTGGTAGGATAATTATGGTAGGAGCTCTATAAGAGCATAATTGAAAAATCAATAAGGGTGTGCTTGAATATACAGCAATACATTACCAGATTTGACATATTCCTTCTAACACATAATACATATTTTGTATGCATTCATACACACATTTTAGCTTGGTGTTTTCACATACCTCATTAGTGAAAATAAATAAAATAAATTTCGCCCCCACAAAATTAAATTTTTGGGTCCCCCACTGAGCTAACCATTCCCACCAACTAATTAACTTACCGATCTAGCATATGTGGTTAATTGCTAACCACTCACTAATAAACAATTCTAGAACACACAACACATGATTAATTACATGATCATTCTAGACTTAGACATGTTCTAGACACAAGATCTAGATAGCTAGAGAAAGATCTAGAAAATTTCAATGTGCATTACTTGTTTTAACAGATAAAATTAGGGAGTTTTGTGTAATTTGTATTACTTTTAATATGAAGAATCAACACACAAAGTACATAGATACAATTGTACAAGCACAAGGCACATGATCATATTTGCAGCAACATGAATATGTAAATTGATCTTGAAGAGTCAACAAAATTTGAAGAGGCTATTGAACTTCAAACACTGATCTTCTACACTTCTCACTACTGTATCTCTCTATGGGATGAGTTTCTGAATATCTGGTGTGTAGTGAGAGTGCAAGGACCAGGTTTATATATGACTCGAGTTAGAGTTAGGCCTCCTCCCATAAAGGAAGCTAATCAGTACAAATAATATATTGCTAGATGCATATTATTAATACGTAACTCATTTACTATATTATATGAGATTTCCTACCTTAGTCATTTGGATACAAAATAACTAGGTAATATGAAATTCAAGTTAGTAGATTTCCCATTACTTAGTCTGCAAGTAAATGATGAGTTATCGAGATCTTTATTGAACTTACTGATTATGTCCATTTTAGGCTTACATTTCGACTCACTTTCTTCAGGAGATATGGATGTCTTATAAGATTGGAGGTATTCGGAGCTTGTTGATCTAAGACACTACAACAAGAAACATAATTTTTGATGGCTAAATTCGGTCGGAAAAGACATTTTTTGGTCGGAAATATGTGTTTCCGACCAAAAATTTCCGTCGGTGGTGGTCGGGAATATTCTCGTCATAAATACTCTTTTAACGACCAGTCGTCGGAATAACAAGCATTTTCGACCACATTTTGCCATCGGTGGCGGTCAGAAAGATTAATTTTTCCGTCAAAATATTCCGTCGAATATATTTTAATGCCGTCAAAAATACGTTATGTAAACGACGACTCATGTATTTTCGACAACATATTTATGACGACTTACTTCATCAGAATAATTATTTCTGACTAAAACATTTTACTATAATTGACCAATAACATTCGTCAAAACTAACCATTTTTGACAATAGTATTTCCAAAGATTTGGAATAAAATAAATTATATTTTCAAGCATTCTGTTTGAATAAAAATAAATATTAAAAAGATAAATAAGATTCCACAACAAAAAAGATTAAGTTACATTTTATTGAACTAAGAAATTCATCATCGAGTCTTACAAAATAGAGAAAGTCATAATAACCATAATTGTAAAAATACTAGGGAATTAAAAATAGAACATGAGTAAAGAATAGTGGAGAATAAAAATATTCGGTTCTTAAACCATATCTTCATTCTTCACTGCTTCTTACTTTTAGATAGATAATTCTTCTACTGATTTAACATTAGCAAGGAAGTAGTACTTCTTGTAGCTATCAATTATCCTCATGGTCTGCCTCTGAAGTTCTTGTAGTATTTCCCTAATAAATAAGCAAACAGAAATAATAGGTCTCACTTCCTGCATATTATTACATATTGTTTGATTATGGAACTCAAGTCAACTAATATCATATGTAATATTGTGTTGATTTAAAAGTGCGCTAAGATCAGTTCACTTAGTTGCACAACTCATCAGATAACCATAAGGTAAATTAAACTTGTGCATTTTGCAGAGATTGGAGTACAAAATTATTTAAAACTTAAATGAGTAAAAGAAAAAAGAAAAATTAAAGTTGGGAGAAGTTTTCATGGTAGTGTTCTGTCATTGGAGAATAGAGATAGAAAAATAGAAGGAAACAACTGTGATTCTTCCTTTGCGACAAGTTCCATTATGCTAAAATCATGTTCATTTTATCCTAATTAAACTCAAAGATCAGAAGCCAAATTGTTTATGTGCCTGAGTGTGCAGACGAATACTAAAAGATGACAGTTACCACTTCTCATTCCATTAGCTATTTCACAGAAATTACATGCAAAAGACACATCTTGATAGTGAGAAATGTCAACTACCAGATCATAAATATAGACCAAATGATCACTAGATCCAGTGTAGATGTACTTTTGTCCATTGCTGCAATAAGCAAGATTAAAAGTAAGAAACTTATCCAACATGCCAAAATATTGTCAACATGGCAAACTAACTATTGCATAGAGATGAAATGATGCCCTATAACCAAAACAATAGCTAGCAAATAAGATTCTGGGTAAAGGGAAACTAGCTGTTTTACTAGGCCAACTTCCCAGGACCTGACATAATAAACAATGGACTTAGTAGAATCAATAACATAACAGAGAACCAAAACCAGAATACTGCATATGGAACATGTTAAGCAAAATTCAAAATATAGGACAAGAATATATACATCACTTAAAATTACCTATATGCTAAAGAAAAGTAACAGCGAATTAAAGTGTGCAGGACTGAATGGTCTCTATAGGTAGCCAACAACTGATCCAAGGGATGTCTCGAAGTTCTTGCATGAGCTGGGTACTCCGTCCATCTGTAATCCCAGTCATGATCTGTAATCCTTGGACTGTTCAAGAATTGAAATATTAGTGTGACAAAAATGTACATGTAGGACAAGGGAGACATAAATTAAAAAATAAAGAGGCATGCACCCACATCCCCACACCACAGGAACACACAAGCAGGCACACAAAAATCAACTTGAGATATGTGAACTGCGTGGTTTCTTATGGCATAAACACAATAACAGACAAAAATTATAATAGCAATATAATATAACTATATAGTGTGTGGATATATATTTGCTACCAAGAAAAGAAAAAATAGTTTCCACCATGCTTATAATACCAACTTGACACAAGTCAGGAGTAAGGCGGAGGAGGGCTTTCTATTGAGGATGACCGTAGATGATGATTCTCTCACACGTTGAAAATGGCTTGAACTATTTGACATTAAAGTAATGGAAGAGTCCTAGAAACACAAACACACACATTAACAACACTGGAAGAGTCGTAGAAACACATAGTGATCAAGCATACAAATTTACCCTACCACAAATTCAGAACCGCATAAAAGCATTCATCAAAATGATTCTCAAGAAACAGATTGTAAATAGACTTGACATATCAAACTGATTGAAACAAATAACTAAACCGGAGAAATCAACAGAAATGGACAGAAAGAAAAAAAAAATCCACTAGAGAGAGAGAAAACCACATGGATAGACATTGCTACCCACAAACAGAACAAGCTATCAACTAATTACATTCAGGACAGTACACCGGACGAAGACAAGGAGAAAATCTTTTTGTTTAACTGCATCAATCTTGGGTTAATCTTTTGCGTTTGAGATGATTAGGGCATTGACAATAATTAGTCAAAATAAAGCAACATAATAAGTATTCATCACTAGGCAAAATTGAATGGTTGTAATTTGAAAAAGTTTCTTGAGCAAGTAATAATACATGATTGTGTGGAAATTAGATGTAGCCTTTGCAATTCTTGCCTTTTATGTTATCGTAATAGTGTTTTCACAGTACGTCTGCTGTCTGAGAGGCCGAGAGGTCGTAACTGTTGTGGTTATGTTGGCGTTTTGAGGGTGGCTACATAGTGTATTTATCTAGGAACCTGATGAAGAGATGTTAATTGTATTCTAGTAATGTTACTCCTATAAGACCATTTGACAATTTTCCGTTTGCTATATCACATCGAAATTTTATCATATGCATTGATATATATACTTTCCCCAGTGTAGCGGTTTTTACCTCTTTGTTTGCTAAGAAAATACTGTATCAAGCATGTAAGTCTGCGCCCGCCATCAAGAGAGTACAAAGTGGCTTGATATCGTAAAAGGGTTTCTTTTCCATATCTTCTTGATTCAATAACCTTCTTGCTAATAGGAATTTATTTTTTGTTCGAGCATTCAGTTTCATAAATATATTTAAAATATCTTTTTCTTCTTTAACCTACTCAAAAATTGATTTCTTTTACTGTAATTGTTTTGATCCCACATGGCAGCCGGTGAAAAATATACTTTCCTGAAAAATGAACGCACACACTCAAGAAAAATGGTTGAGGCGGTGTTGTCTGGGCTTGAGGTCAGAAGATCTGTCCAAGAACAGTCACCGTGCGTGTGCTGTTTACCCTTGACAATAGGCCGTATGTACATACATACCTTACTTGAGTTGGTGTTCCAAAACCTCAAATTCAAAACATGTGAGAACTAGAATCATATTGCCTAAATTTCCAAGTAATCATAAAGCAAAAGGAAAGTGGCCATTTCCGCATATATTCAAAATATAGGACCCTAATTAAGGGTTTGTCAAGTTGGGAGCAGCTCTCCATAAGACATTTTCTAACCTAACAATTAATCTGTACAATAACGTCATGTGATCTTTTAGTTTAGTTGAATTTTAAAGTAAAAGTATATGTTCTTTTATCGCTTACCTGCTGTTCTAAACGTTTTCTTTCTAATAATGAACTCATTTCAAGAAATAATGAACTCATTTCTAAGCGCGTAATTAACATTATAGATATACCACTAATGAATTATTGACATATATGCAAATATATCACTAATTTGCTTAGTAATTGATTAATTGTCCTTGGAAAATTAATGAAGGTAGAGAGAGTTAAGGCCTTGGCCTTGGGCGGGCTCAATGACCTAGGTCTTGGCGAAGTTCATTCTTTCGGCTTATAAGCAGCCCGAGAATAGCAATTGGCTCGTGGATGAAGTTGTCAAGGATGTCGTTGAGTGAGGCTTCTTTCTCATCACTAACCATGACATGCTGGTTTCTTTGATAGATTAGTTACAGAAGGTCGGCAAAGACATCTGTATGCTGCCACAAGGCCCACAAGAGAAAAAACAAAAACAAAAAAGGCTTATGCAAATGACCCTGCTAGTGGCATATTTGATGGGTACGGGACCAAGATGACTAAGAACCTTAATGAAAATGTTGAGTGGATTGATTATTCATTTCACATAACTGCTCCTCCATCTATGTTTAACTACGAAATATGGCCTAACAATCCTCCATCATACGGAGGAGGCTGGAATGCGCATGATGTAGGTTATAGCCATTGACAAATGCTTAGTTGGCATAAGCAGAACCACATGATCAATCAAATTAGGGGCATTTAGTAATTTCCGAAGCGACGGTCGTTAGGGATTAAAGTGGTGGTCGTTAAGGTAAAAAAATGAGGGAGTGATTGGTCTATTGTCACAAAACGACAAAATAACCAAGCATGACACCGTATTGTATAAGCCAGCAGGCCACCACGTCTCTTCTTCATCTCATCGATCAAATGGAGCCCCCGTGTTCATCAACCCAGCAAGGACTTTTCCTCTACAGAAAGCACATCCAGAGTGAAGGAAAGTGGTCGATCAAACATATATCGACGAGGTCTTCATGAAGACCAGTCCGAAGAATGGTGTAGTGGCCTCCAGTCCGCTTGGGATTTTCTCTCTCATCACGCACATGCATGTATCGCCTCCAGTTCTTCCTCTTTCCTTCCAGCACCATCACCATGTTTTCAAATATATGCAAATGGGGCTTAATTATTAGCTGGTGATGTTTAAAATTAAAAGTCCAAATTAATGGAAGCCAATAGCAGCAATAAATTTAAAAATCCCACTAAAAGATTAAGTCTCCCCAGCTTTGTAGTTGATCAATTAATAGTTTTAGTTTCTTCAATTCTACTTGGAAGACTTTGATTTTGCAACAGAAATTAGGGGAACATAGAGAGACAAATGATGATATCAGTTCGACTAGACCCAAAACGTTGTAAATTTCTGAGAGAGAGAGAGTAAGAAGTAAGAATAGAAGAAAAGAGATGTGAGAGTAGCTTCAGGAGGAACAAAGAACAATAATACAATCGATCAGGTTCACGATGTCGATCGTAAACAAATTGCCGACCCGTACGGGTCCTAATTCCTAAATCCTTTCTTGAGTTTCTTTGAGTTTCCTCAAGTTTGGAATTCTTTATGGAATTCTTGAGTTTCTTTTATGACTCTGTCACGTGAGAGGGAGCAAGTGTGGTAAACTTTTTTTAACCTTATTACTGTCCTCTGTCTTTAGCGCTTGGAAATGTCTACATTGTCCCTCCGTTATAACGGTCGTTTGGGTTGTAAGTTGCGGCCGTTGTATTTCAGACTTCTCCCCATCATACATGTAACACAGTTGGTACAGAGCTACCTCGAGATGCATTAAATGGAATGTTGTTGGTAGTTTTTTGTCATTGTCTCTATTTAATTTTGTGCCCCATTTGCAAGCTCGTGATGTGAAAGAAAAAGTTAAATGACTTAAATCAACCCAACCTTTTCATCAAGGTTCTTAGTCAGGTTGGCATACCCATTAAATCGGCCACTGTCAGGGTCTCATACCCATTAATTATAGGCAACTCTCCATGACCAATTACTACCGCAAGTTTAAGGGTTAATCACAAAAACTTGACTAAGTGATGTATTTCAGCCGGCAGTGACACCGAAATCTCTTCAGTTTTAACAGTTGCAAAGGATAAAGAATGAGCGTCATCAGACATAACAAAATATCATATTAAATTCTTCAATTATACAAAATAAACAATAGCAGATCTTAACCAATTGTCCATCATGTTTTTTCAAATATAACTAGCATTTTTTCACACATGCAAAGTATGTGCAAGTTATTAATATTTTTTTTTTTTAGAAAATAAAAAAGAAAAAAGTTGGTTATTACAGAGAAAAGAAAATGGGGGAGAGAAAAGTGGATTGTGGATATTTTTTTTTCAATTTTTTTTAATAAAAATACATTTTGTAAATGTCTTAATTATCCTTGTGATTTAATTAATTCTCAAAGTTTATTAATCTTCTAGAGTCAATTCTGTCAAAATTTTAGATTTTGGCTAACAAACCCTCTTCTCTTAATAATAGTATAGATAACAAGCCACTACAGAAACATCATATCAATCCCCTCATATTGAAGGGAGAGGATCCTCTCCTAAGCAATAAAATTGTCTAACCTACTGTTGAGTAAAAATTGCACAAAGTGTAAAATGTCACCCAACGTAATTTCACTCGTATTCATTAACAGAATAAAGTTTTAATTATTTCGGGTTCGACCCATTAAAGACAGAATGTGTCTCTTAATTACAATCCCTTATTACAAGAGAAACACCATTTGATTCCATTTATAAAGAAACCAGTGTGTGGTCATTTGTTTTTGCGGCTGCACCCAAATTTTGGAATAGGTTGCCTACGTACCCGGGAATGGATCAAGCCACTCGTAGTTCAAGAGTTCCAATGAGTGGATGACCCATTGGAAGACTTGGGTTTTTAGAATAGGAATAGTGTTTGGGATGCGGTTGCATCTAGATTATTTAATTCCAGATTGCCTACATACCCTTGCGGGATCAAACCACATGTAGTTCCAGCATTAGGGTTTTAAATGGGTAGATGACCCATTTATTTTTGGATTTGTGTTTGAGATATTTGTGAGGATTTAGAGCCCTTGTATTTGCTTTTGGGTGATTTGGGAATGATTTGATTTTTCTGGTGTTTGGGTGAATTTGACTGGTGGAATCAGGGATTCGATTTGAATTTGTGGTTGCATCTAGTGGGTCGCTAGATTGCCTATATACCCTGTGTAGGGATCAAACCATTGTAGTTCGTACATTTGTGGGCTTTTGAGCTTTCTTGGTTTTGTACCAAAAGAAATTTCATTTTGGATTTCGAAGCACTTTTACGAAATCGATGTTTGAGTATTTTTGATTTAGACGCCCATAGCATCGAGTAAACTCCGAGTCGCACTTTTTAATTTTTGCCTGAAGATCGGAGGCACCCATCGAGCTTTTCTTTTTCTCTTCTGGACACCCGAATTTATTATGGGTCACCATCATAAGCTCCATAGAGGCCCAAAGTGACACGGAGGCCCAGCTGCTATATTTTCCCAATTTCCTTTTTCACTTCTTATATTTCTTTCTTTCTTTCCACCGTCTTTACCCAAAACCCAGATAGAACATGAGCTCGGCGCTACTGCCAAGTCGAATTGGAGATGGGTTCCGAAGATGGAATGTGATTTGGAGATGGGAGCACGCATGGGTCTTCGACTAGAGGAAATCTCTGAACACTTAGAAGCTTGAAATTTGCTGTTGTGCTTCCCTGTGAGAAATTGGGTAAGAATACTCCCTACTCAGTTCTTCCGGCTTCGTGACTCAAGGACCCAGGTGCTAATCTCCCCTTTGTATTGCGTTTGACAGTGGTTGTGACAGAAGTATTAGCTAGAGCTTAGCCTTAGCGTGCATTGGGTAGGCACATACTCAATTCAAAGACTCCGTCGTATTCTGGGTGAGTGGTAGGTGAGGCCAAATTCCCTTTTATCACTAGCCAAATCAATTGTGAATTGAAAATTGTGATTGTCTGGATCCTCTTCCTTTGTGTTCACAAGCCCAGCTCTATATCAATCTTATTGTTGCACTTAATTAAACCTCTTGTCTTGTGCATGAATTGATGGTCTGCAATGCCACTTTGTCAGCTTCTGCAATTGTGTTGGACACTTTGTTAATTAAGCCCTTTTGTTTTATGCATAGCTTAATTAATCTATCTCATGGCCTGCACATCACCAAAGCACTCGTTCTTTGTTTTTTCTTTATACATATATATATTGCTTTATGCTTTGTCAAGTTCTGGGATGGTTTGGATCACATTGACCACACTTAAATTAAAGCTCCATGCCCAGATAAAAGTGCCACCGCCACGACTTTTCTCATTTGGCTTTTATATTGGCACCACTTCGAAGCTTTTTGGGACGCAAATATTTCAAAGCTGCTGCATTAAACTTTGAAGTTTGCTTAGTCACTTTCGCTACAAATTCTCATCTTTCTTTCTTTCCTTAACACGCTACACCCACGAACACATACTTGTCACCTCTTGAAATCAAGTCTAGACTGTTTCATTTGATTGTCTTGACCTTTTACAAATATAAGAACTTGTGCATCAGATTTGTCTTGGAATTGGCTGTGACAAAGTGTGTGTTTAATTTTGACAACTTGAGACTCACCTTGCAATTCCACTACACAGCTTTCTTTCTTGCTTGTCATCTTTTGGTGTTAAAGGCCTTTGACCGCCTCTTACTAGTTTGGCCTTCTACAAACATAAAGGCTTGTGCACCAAATTTGTTCTCAATTGGATGCTTCAAAGCTTGTCTTCAATTTTAACAAATTTGCTTGCTGTGCAGGTTCAAGAAGGACTAGGTGATTATAGTCACAACAATGTCAAAGTCTTGAAGCTTTATTTCAAGGGTGAGCATCTTCTTCCAAGTGCCAGTTCTGGTTTCATCTCGTTTGCTGCAGAACTGTATTTATTTTGACAGCCTTCCTCTGTATCCTTCCTTTGAATAAGAAGGTCGGGACTGGCTTATTTTTGGCTATAGTGTTTTGAAAGAATGCAGGGGGATCACATGTAGTGTTTAAGTGAAATTGACAGAGTTCCCTTATTTTTATCATCATTTTTCATTTGAACCAAGACCTCTTATGAAAGCATGGCCTGGATGATGATTCGTGTGAGGTCCTCTGCCAGTTTCAGGGTGTATTAACCCAAACTTGAGACTTAAGGATGATATCAGCACCCGAAGGCACGCCGGGTCAGAGCTCTAAAACAGTATTGATACCGTAAGGCACCACCACTGGAGCTTTGATAATATTTTTGGCACCCTAAGGCACGCCGTGCTAGAGCTCAACGACAATATAGGCACCCTAAGGCACGTCGTGTCGGAGCATGATATTGATACCCTACGGTATCACTGGAGGCCTGCATCATTTGAGAACAGCAAAGGAAAAGGTGCAGATCGGTGAAAGTCTCACCCTCTTCTTTCTTGCTTTCTTCCTCTCCTCCGTTGCTCTCCTTCTGCTTCTTCCCGGTCTCCTGATGCTGCTACGTTCTATTCTTTCGTCCTCCATTTTTTCTTTTCATGTAGTGCTTTTATATTGCACCGATCTTGAGTTTGGTTTGCATAAAACATAGAGTTTTAGAGTTCAACTTGGAGTGAACTACTTGGGGAACTTGTATTTCGTGAAGACTACAACTCTTGTATTTTGTAATTGCTTTGTAATCTAGATTTTGACAAAACAAGGAGGCTGACGTCTTGTAAAAATCCAATAGACCAGCTTAATGACTCTTGTGCTTTTTCCTTTTGCTTAGAGTTTTAAAAGTTATCAACTTTGTCCATCCTTGTTTTCATGAGAGGCTTTTAATTTTATTTAAATAAAGCACTCATATTTTCCTGATATGGACGGGCCTAGTTGTAATTGGATGTCTGAATTTTTTATGTTTCAACAGTTGCCCCCTCAAGCGTCGTGCGTAGAATAGTTGTGTGCGAGGCTTGACAACGTTTTAGCTTTGACCCATCTCTTCAAATATAAATCTTTTATGCTTTGTAGTTTATACTCATATATATATATATAGAGTTGGACTGCTAAGTTGGACATCTCTTCAAATATTGAGACTTTCTTCCTTGCTGAGTTGGACTACCACGTCACCCTAATTCTTTCAAAACAATAAATTACTAGAAACTCTAGAATGGTTATCCATTATTCATAGTAGAATATAGGGTTAAATACTGCTTACTCCCTATACTTATAGGGTTTCATCGTTTCAGTCCTTGACCTTTGAATTTCACCTAGAAAGTCCCTAAACTCCCAATTTCCTCCCAATTGGTCCCTGCCGTCAAGAATCCGTCAAAAACTCCGTTATCTTCTCCTAAAAAGTCTATTATACCCTCATTTACTTAAAATATATATATATATATATATATATATATATTTCTCTTCCTCTCTTTTTTTATTTTTTTTCTTTTTACCTCTTCTTCTTCCGGCTCTTTTGCCTCCTTCTGTTCATCTCCTCATCAAGATGGTTTCAATCCACAGACCTTCAAGAGATGAAATGAAAAAAAAGAAATAAAACAGATTTTTTTTTTTTTAAAAGTAAGTGAGGGCATAATAGACATTTTCAGCAACTTTAACAGAAAATTTTGACGGCTGGGATCAATTGGGAGGAAATTGAGAGTTCAGAGACTTTTTAGGTGAAATTCGAAGGTCAAGGACTGAAACGATGAAACTCTATAAGTATAGGGAGTAAACAGTATTTAATCCTAGAATATATATATATATATATAGCTTTACCCCTAAGAAAAGTTCATGACTGGCTGATGATTCATAACTCATAAATTATGTCAAGTAGATATGTATGCAGTTCTCAATCATCAGGAAAATCACCAATTTCACACCATCTAGTTTGACAGTACAGGACAAGTAGACAATTCCACCATTCCAAGCCTTCAAGCAGAAAATAAAGTATTCGAAACAGATAAGAAGAGAAAATTAGATATAAACCCAAAAATATAAGCTTCTATTGAGAAAAACCTATAGATATTTTTCTTTCAATTTACACCCATTCTACATAAGCAAACTTTCCATATAGAGTATATGTCTATAATTAATAGATTTTCTCATTCTTTGATATATCTAATATGCCCTTCTGAGATTGTTGTAAAACCTAGGAACTACTCTCTAGAGACGGCCGTCGTCTTCCAACTTAGGGTTTCGTGTCCCTTCCTCCATTCTCGTCTGGCAGCTCTCGCGCTGACTGGGGCCTTTGGTCTCTTCAGATTGCGGTGAGTGCAGCCGGGCAGGGAGTATATTTTTCAATGAAGCTCGGTGGCTTTTTGCAAGATTGAGTCTCTCTGGGATTGTCAGGATTGGGGTTTCATATGGGAGGTCGGCGTTGGGTTCTCGATTGCAGCTCTGAGGCTATGGAGGTCGCGAGCACAGGTCACATGGTTTGGGATGGTTCTGGTTTCCTCCAGGTTTATTTCAAACTTGATCTGGTGGCGGCGTGAAGAGGGAAGTCGACGGCTTGCTGTGGATCCGCATCCGAGGGGATCTGGGTTCGTGCTTCGGTACGTCGGGTCTTTCTCGAACTCTTGGAGCGTCGTCATCGTGGTCAAATGCTGGGGTGTGCTTCATTGGTGGTGGCGGTTGTGGCAGGGGTGGCGGTCGCGTTTTTGCAGCTGTGCAGCGTCTACCCTAGCAGAGGAGGTGGTGTCTGGGCCTGCAATGGGCTTTTCCCTTTTTGGACCCTGGCTTGGCTTTTCTTTTTGGGCTCAACAATTGTTTTTATGGTTTTTGTTTTTTACTTGTTCCATAACTCCCTTTTTTTAGGGAAGATAGTGGGCTTCGGCCCAAGTTAGGTTGGCTAGGTTTTAGTCAACATAAGTCTGCACGGTTATGGTTTCTTTTTACACCAAGTTAATGAATCTCCTGGAGTACCACAATTGAGTGCATTGACGAAGGGAGATTCACGGTAGTTTTCTTAGTGTAAGTTGAGATTTGTAGTTGTGTAGGCTCTTGAATATTTGAGCGACAATGTACTAATGGATGGTACACTTTTTCCCTTACCTGGTTGACCACTGATGTAGGGTATAGGCATATGGGAATTATTTGTAAGTGCCGTTCTGGCTTTGGGATTGAATGAAATCTCTATTACTCTGTCAAAACAAAATATATATATGGCCTTCTGATTATTGAGGGTTAAATTAAGTATCTTGCTTAATCTTATCATCCATTTGAATTTGAAATATTAAGCTAAAAAATCAATTCATTTTCACTTTATCATAATCAATTACGTCCTTAATTTCTTCCCAATAGAAACTCTTTTTCTATATATGCTCATTACAATAGTAGTTCATTTCCAGCACAAATTTCAATTCTTGTTTTCCTTATATGTAGGTATTTTCTTTTTGAATAGATTTTCAATTTTCTTTTCCTTGATGGGGTCAATTATTGTTTCAAAAGATGGAAAGAGATTTTGATTCAATCACTGGGAGAAAATGTTTTGAGAGTTTCTATTGGGACCTCCAAATCTGCTCACTTGACCTCACTCTATTATGAATTAGTAAATGACATATATAACCTACTATAAAATGACTATTAGGGACAATAACTATACCAAAAAAATGGTTATATTTATTTTCTCTAGACTTTCCAATTCAATAATATTAGATTGCATTCTTTATTATTTTCCCTATCTATTTTCATTTTTCAATTTCACTACATACTCATTAAAGCATTCATATATATATTTATTAAGAAATAAAACTATGATTAAGATAAAAATGTATGATATGCATATTGAACGCATATTGGTCAGGGAGAACAAAATAAATTGTATCATGCCCTAAATCTAAATATATCCATTATATTTGTAAAAAGAAGAAGAAGAAAAAAGAGCTAGCAAATAAAAATAAATAAATAATATTTAAATAATTAATCATGATGTACAAAAAATAGAGAAACATTAAGAAAAAATGATTAATCTTTTTTTTTTTTTGCACAACTAAAAAAGAAAAAGTAAATAAAAAAAATCACATAATAGTTCATGTTATTTTATTTTTATTAATTTTTAAAACTCAATACCTTGTGTTTGTAAAAGTAAAAATGGATTGGAATTAGTCTACTCATTTCATTTCATAACCCCTTTATATAGGGAGAGAATTACAATGGAAAGAACAATTACAATGATGACATTAACTACTGATTGGTTCGTAATCCATGCTGATTGATATTAATCAGTAATTGCTTGATTCCCTCTCCGTCAATCACTTTGAAGAAGGCACACAACATGTTTTTCCTTTAACACTCCCCCTTGTGCCAAGTCAAAGACGAAATGGTGCATGAGTTGTTGCTTCACTAAAAATCTTGCCAAGTAACAAAAAAAAACCCTGTGGGACAAAAATACACCTTGGTCGAAGGAAAAGAGCACAACGCACCTTTACATTTGAGTATGACATGTGTGTGTTAGACTCCCCCTGACGTCTACACCTCCCCCTGATACTTACATTAATCTAGGGAGCTTGGAAAGTCTTCGCATTCCTATGCTTTTCACATGTTTCTCAAATGTGTCCTTAGGCAATGATTTGGTGAACAAATCTGCCATATTCTCCTCAGACCTTACTTAATTCATTTGAATCTTGAGGAGAGTCTGTTGTTGCTGATTGTAGGACAACTTTGGCGATATGTGTTTTGTGTTATCACCCTTAATATAACCTAGCTTCATCTGTTCGATGCAAGCTGCATTGTGTTCGTAAATGCAAGTAGGCTCTTCAGTGGTAGAGCTCAAACCACTAGTCCCTCTAATATGTGCAATGATAGTTCTTAACCATACACACTCAAGAACCGCCTCATGTAGAATAATGATCTCTGAGTGGTTCGAGGAGGTAGCCACAAAGGTTTGCTTGGTTGATCTCCAAGATATCGCCGTGTTCCCATTGGTAAATACATAACCAGTTTGGGAACGATATGTGGGTCAGATACGTATCCAGCATCAGCAAAACCGACCAAAACGTCATTTGGCGTTTTAGTGTAGTGAGTGGCGTTTTCGCCACGAACATTTCCTTTAGGGATTGCAGTTCCATCTGCGGTCCCTCTTGTCTCTCTGTAGGGAAAGAACAGTCCCAAGTCAATGGTTCCTTTTAGGTATCAAAAATGTTCTTGATACCATTCCAGTGACGCTGCGTTGGCGCTGAGCTAAATCTAACTAACAAGTTCACTGAGAATGTAATGTCTGGTCGAGTAAATTGGGCTAAGTACAATAATGCGTCTATTGCACTTAGACAGGGAATTTCAGCTCCCAACACTTGTTCGCCATCTTCCTTTGGACGAAATGGATCTTTCCTTGCTCCAAACTTCGACCGATCATGGGAGTGCTAGCAGGATGTGCTTTGTCCATGTTATATCGCCTGACTTTTGGACATATACAGACTGGTGGATTAATATTCCACAAACTCGGTGTTCTAGTTCAAGGCCTAGATAGAATCGAGTTTTCCCAAGATCCTTCATCTCAAATTTGGATTTCAAGTAGCTCGCGGTTTCTCTTATTTCATCAAGAGTACCTATTATGTTCATATCATCGACATATACAACTACAATTGCAAATCCGGAACTTGTTTTTTTTATGAATACGCAGGGGCATAATTCATCGCTCTTATATCCCTTCCCAATCAAGTAGTCACTTAGACGGGTATACTACATCCGTCTGGATTGTTTCAATCCGTAAAGTGAGCGTTTCAACTTAATTGCAAACGCACTCTGTGGTTTAGAGTCACTTGACTTGGGTAATGTAAGGCATTAGGCACTTTTCATATATATCTCTGAATCTAGATCCCCATAGAGATATGCAGTAACCACATCCATGAGCTGCATTTCCAGTCCTTCGGAAATTACTAAGCTAACTAAGTAGCGGAACGTTGTGAGAAACCTTGCTTCACAAGGCGAGTCTTGTACCTTAGGACTTCATTCTTCTCATTACGCTTTCTGACGAAGACTCATTTATGTCCTACAGGCTTTACACTTGGTGGGGTTAGCACTACCTGACCAAATACCTGTCTCTTTGTCAGAGAATCTAATTCTGCCTGGATTGATTCATTCCGTTTAGGCCAATCTACTCTTTGTTGACATTTTTCAACAGAGCGTGGTTCGATATCATCGTGCTCTATGATTCTTTGAGCAACAGTATATATCATCAATGTGTATGGAAGATCTTTCTATCAACTCATACGTACTCTCGTAATCCTTTGAGATTTCTTTGTTCTCTGGAATCATTTCAAACATCGGAGCGTCCTCCAGTATTGATTCATGGACATAACTATAATCAGAGATAATCTCATGAGCGGGATTCTATACATTGATGATTGGTTTGTGTCTTACTCACCCTCTTCTTCCTTGGGTGAGTGTCAATCGAACTAAGTGACCTCCCCCTCTTCCTTGGGGAGCCACGACCTCAACCACACCTCCACTAAGTGCGGTTGCAGTGCCTCTATCTGCGGCACCGTGCCCCTTGTTGGGGACTTCTAACCTTGTAGGCACATTTGCAGCTGGTATATGTGATCTCGTCACTTTTACGATATCAGTAAACGCATCAGGCATCGAATCTGCTACGTTCTGAAGATCGATTATTATTTTCACTTCACTTTCACTTTATGAAGTGCGGGGATCAAGATGAGACAGAGTGGGGACAAACCACGACAATTCCTGTCGTTCCCTTGGAAAATCCTTTTTCCTATCTCCCCCTAACGACGGGAAGACTGTCTCATCAAAGTGACAATCCGCAAATCTAGCGGTAGAGAGATCGCCTGTCAAGGGTTCCAAATAGTGGATAATTGTTGGGGATTCGTATCCAACATAAATACTTAATCGTCTCTGATGACCCATTTTGGTGCGCTGTGGGGGCACAATAGGCACATATACTGCTCAACCAAATATGCGTAAGTGTGAAGTGTCAGGCTCATATCCAGTTACCAACTGGTACGCAGAAAAATGGTTGGCTAGCTGTGGCTCTTAAACGAATAAGTAAAGCTGCGTGCAATATTGCATAACCCCATGCAGATATAGGCAGGTGGGTGCGCATAACCAATGCCCTAGCCACCATCTGTAGCCTTTTGATGGTGGCTTCTGCGAGACCATTTTGTGTATGCACATGGGGTACAGGATGCTCTACATCGATCCAAATAGATATGCAATAATCATCAAATGCTTTTGATGTAAACTCTCCAGCATTATCAAGCCTTATAGACTTGATAGGGTGATCAGGGTGGTGAGCCCTCAAACATATAATCTCTGCTAGGAGTATTGCAACATTTCTTGTGGACAATAAAACGACATGTGACCAGATTGTCGAAGCATCCACTAGAACCATAAAGTACTTGAATGGTCCGCATTCTGGATGTATAGGTCCACAGACATCTCTTTGTATCCTTTGTAAGAATAGAATATTTTGTTTTGTATCTTTAGCATAAGAAGGTCTCGATCCTGTTTTTGCTAAAGAGCAGGCTTTGCAAAACGAGTGATATACCTTTGAAATAGTCAATGAGGCATAATGGGAGGGAGGTAGTGCTTCAGGTACTTCAGAAGGCAATGACTGCATTTGAGCAATACTAGAACCGACACCTTACAGTGTGGCGGATTTTTCTCCCATTTTTTTTTCACTCGAAAGAAGGGATGTCCATGTGAGTTCTTGAAAAATATGGATCATCATGTTACGACCTCGGTGCCATAGGCGGTCATGCAAAAGCTTGTATGAGTCAGTGTCCCACATTTCATTGTTGGTGACAGTATAGAATTCAATGATCCGAATCGTAGTGAGGTACAGTCCACTAAATTGACTCATAAGTTTCTCAAAGATGCATTTCCTTCCACAGTCATGAGATGTAATATCAAGGTATTCAATTCCATTCTCACGGTGTGTTTTTACTGGATAATCGTTGGCACAAATAGCTTTGAAACATTAACAAGGTTCGATTAGCTCTTGGTGCATATAGAGCGTCTGTGACTTGAAATGTTGTGCCGTTAGGCAGCAAAAATTTGGCAGTTCCTCGCCATTTTATTACTTTTGATAATCCAATCATCGTAGTCATAGAGGAATTATAGGCTATTAGTTCAATGAATAATTGCCTATTTCTTAATATTGTGTGGGTAGTCCTACTATCATCTAAGCACTCAAGTTCTCCTCCATTCATTCCTACAAATAAATGGGAGGTGTTTAGAAAATATAACTCATATTCTTTAGAGTATTTCTATTTGCGTAGAATGGTATTCTTTTCATTCTAATAATTTTTCTCTAGATGTATTGCTTTACATCTTTATAGTGCTATGTTGAACCATGTAAATATGTGTAGTAAATAAATTTGAATAAATTCAGTGCTTCAGAATAAAATTCAAAATTTATTAATAAGTCAACGATAATCAAATCAAGGTCTTGTTCAGAAATCTTATTCATCAATCCATGATTGAAAATAAACTTTAAGACCAAACAATAGTCTAATTAAAAATGAGGCATTATGCCTTCACAACTGTCTTTGGAAAATAAAATGAATAAAGCAGATCAGTCAAGATTGAGAGCATCCATTGACTTAGCAAGTTCCTCTTTGCCATTGGAGTCTGCAACTGTAAGGTTGACGTCTAGGTCATGACCTCCTTCTTCCATATAGTGAGCCACTTGTTCCTTAGACTCTCTATACCTCTTGTAATTGGCTGCTACTCTGTTGTTTGCTTGGCAGTTCTTGTACCAATGCCCAATGAATCCACACCTATAGCATGGTTCATTGTCAACTCTTTCCTTTGGCATCTTGTTTCCATGATCCCCATGTCCCTTTCCATGTGGTGCATTGTTGCCACGTGGGTAGGGATCAGCACGTCTAAACCCCCTTGCATTAGAGTTATTTCCACCTTTCATTTTTCCATAATTAGCCTCGGAAATTTTCTTTGTCCCAGTGGGCCTGGCTTTGTTATTCAAGATAATCTTATTTTGTCTCTCAGCCATTTTCAGTAGGCTTATCAACTTATTGAAGGTTGTGATTCTTTTGTTGTCATAATCCAACTGATACTGGTTCGCTAGTATAAAAGCTGAATTAGGAAAGGTGGTAAGAGTCTTGTAGATCATATCATCTTCTGTGATTTCCCTTCCACAAAAATTGAGACGTGCTTTTAAGCGCAACATGTCCTTGTTGAAGTCATTGACCTTTTTATAGTCAAGCAAGCGGATTCCATTCCACTGAACAGCCAGTCCTGGGAGCAAAGTATCGTGAATGTCCAAAACGTCTTTTAAGGGCATCCCACAGTGCTTTGGGTGTCTTCAACTGGAGGTACTCCCAGAGTAGGCTAGGATCAATATGTCGCCTTAGAAAAATTAAGGCATCTGCTTTCACCTTATTAGATAGTTCATCATCTTTGGGATCAGTAATGGTGGCAGTGTAGTCTTTTGCCACAAAGGCAGTTTCCATATCGGAAACCCAACGATGGTACTCAAGTCCTTCTGAGTCCAATATGTCAAACTCAGGTCGAGTTGGATCAGCCATCTACATAAAACAAGAGAGAAGATACAAATTACGCAGTCATAAAGACATCCACGTAAATTATTTTCCAAACGTATGAATTAGATTTCAAGACCAAGATTCGTAATGGTCACACTTTTTTTTTTCCGATGCTATGTGAAAATATTTTATCACAGTAAGTGTGTGTATAATGCGCATGAATTTTCATTATCATGGCCAAACGGTATTGATATGTTGCATTAGAAATAATCATAGCACATTTAAATATAGCATATAAAAATAAACTACATGGCATGCGCGCTCAAATTTCACAAATATACAACAAATTATATACTACACATAATAATAGCAATAATATAGCATGCGTAAAATAAAATGTAAACAATAGTAAAATACAAAGCATGCGTAGACATAATTTATATAAGCGTAAATAAAATAAAAACGTGCTCAAAATTTCATAAATAATATATAACAATATATATAGATATATATGGCATGCTCAAAAATCAAATATATAATCATGGCTTAAAGATAATTATATAAAGCATAAATGACAAAGCATGCGTAAAATAATTAATATAATCTAACTAAGCATGCTCGAAAAATTTATAATAAAAGCATAAACAATAAAATATATAGCATGCTCAAGAAAATAAATAATGAAAATCTACCATAGTATGAAATTAAATAAATTAAAGAGAACATACTTGGTTTCGAAAAAATAAAACAATCCTAGCGCACGCGCGTGTTGATGCAGGCGTGCGTAGCGATGTTTTTGTGCTTATGGCACTAGACCGCTTCGTCTCCCTTTTCAGCAGTGGGTTTTGATCTCTTTTTTTTTTATTTTTTTTCGGGGCTTGGTCTTTTCTTTGGGCCTTCTCTTTTTTCTTTTATATTTTTTTCTGTTTTTTTTTCTCGTTTCTGGGCCTGCAGGGCCTGCTTTTTTTTTTTTTTTTTTTTGAGATTGGAATTCTTTTTCCTCTGGGCCGGCTAACTTTTTTTTTTTTTTTTTCGCTTCTTCCTCCTTCTACTTTCTTCTTTCTGATTTTCTCTGTTTTTTTTTTTTTTTTTTTTCGCTTCTTCCTTCTACTCTTCTTTTTTCGCTTCTTCCTCCGGCTTACCAGTTGCTGCTCACGGTGGACTGATGCGGAGGCTGCTGCGCAGGGGTCAATAGCGGGGGCTGATGCGCGGGGGGCGCTGGGCTGAATGATCGATCTGTCAGATGGGCAGTGCGAGGCTGGAGGTTGAATGATCGATCTGTGCAGCAGGCGATCCGACTGGGCAGCGCGGGTGGAGCAGAGTGTGGGCGCGGGGGAGCTGCGCTGGTGTGACGTCCCAAACCCGGATTCACCGGTTTACTAGTCATTTGGACAGTAAACAACTTTTACTTTCACTTTTACTGTCGTTTCAATGCTTTTAGGGGGCCCTAAAAGTTGACTTTTTGTTTGGGTCAAAATTTGAGAAATTTTCCTTCATGAAGGTTGTAGAGGACGTTAAACCGAGCGCGTGCATATGTGGTACGTAAAAATCGGACTTCGTATGCGAGAGTTATGGCCAAAAATGTGAAGTTACTGTTCATGGTAATTTTTGATTAAAATAGAAATTTACCCCGGGTAGGTTTCCATTTCCGGAAACCCACCCCAGCTCTTTCTCTCTCCTCTCCCCTGACCTCTCTCTTCTCCGGTTCGACCATTTTCCCTCTCCCTCAGATTTCCGGCGATTCCGGCCACCAACCGGCGTGCCACCGGTCACCAGAGGAGCGCCTCCTCCCTCCGAGCACCCTAGCAACCTTGGTTTTCCACGATTTGGCCGGAAAACCACGGATCGAAGGAAAAACTCCTCCGGCTGCAGTTTGAAGCTTTTGCCGATTTCCGGCGATTCCGACCACCTCCGGTCCCCATCTCGCCGTCGAAGGTTCGGTTTTCATCACTGATCATTTCCCCTATAGCCTTGTATCACGATTTGTTGTGTAGATGCCGAATCGACGAATTGAAATTCTAGGGTTCTTGAGGATTTCTGGGTTTTTGTTCATTGAATCGATTTCGGCCATTTTTAATTGTTATTTGGGAATGTTGTAGTTGAGAAGTTGAATCAGTGTGTTGAGAAGGTGCTACTGCCAAATTTTGGTGGCCATCGGAGATGGTGGCGGCGGCGCCGCCACTGTGGGCAGCGGTAGCGGCAGCTAGGGTAGTTTATAAATTTCAATTTTTAGCTAGTTAAATTCTATAATTATCATAAAGCTTATATATGAAGTTTGGTGAATTTTGGAGGAGTTTGGAATTGTTTGTGAATTTTCGAAGTTTGGAGTTTTGTGGTGGAATTATGGGAAATCCGGGCGTCGGATTTTCCTCGTTTTCATTATGGAATATGTAAATTGAGGAATTAGAATTGTGGAAGAGATTTGGGTTGAATTTGAGAAGTATTGGAGATAGGGATTTTCGGATTTCGTTTAAGTTCGTAATTATTTTATCGGATTGCCGTTTACGGAAATATAATTGTGTACAGGGCAATGTCGTGAGCTACGGTTAGATGAAGGAACTCGTTTGCGTGGTTGCCAATAGTACTGTGAGTGGACATTTGTTTTTAAATTAATTCCGCATGCAGTATTATTATTATTTTCTTCCAATTGAGATTTAATTATGTTTTGAATATTTGAGATTTAGTTTATCGAGATTTATTTATGGATTACGAGATTAGTATTGAAATTCCTTTCCGAGGGCTTTTAGTAGATTTTTGAGATAGTCATTCATGAGTTATTGAGTTGGGAAATGATTTTCGGGAAGTGACTGATTCGGAAAAATATTATGAGAATTATTGTTTTCGAATATCAGTTTTTATGAAGATATACGAGTGCGAGGGATTTAGCAAATATTTGAGCATGATTGATTTATCGAGATTTATTGGGTTTTGAATTCCGCACTTATCAGACTTGGGTTAGATGGAACTTTCTTTCCGAAAGCAATTATTGAATTATAGAGTATGTGATTATGCTTTCGAGGATTTATTGAGATATCGAGGATTGAGTTAGTGAGTTATTACTGAGTTATGCTTTCGGTGAATTATTATTGATTTATTGAGGTAATATCGAGTTTCTTTCCGAAAGCAAGTGATTGAAAGAGGTTATGTTCAGTTCTTGAGGAGGCTATTCAGTTTATTACGGAGGCCAGTTTTGGCGCATGCGTATCTTACCTAGTTGGCAGTCCCTTCTAGGTAATAGTCTGGTTGGCAGTCCCTTCCAGACTACAGCCCGGTTGGCAGTCCCATCCGATGCGTCACCTGGTTGGCAGTCCTTTCCAGATGACATGAGGTAGTTAGTCGGCAGTCCCGTCTACTATCTGTGGTTAGTCGGCAGTCCCGTCTACTACATGTGGCTAGTTGGCAGTCCCATCTATCCACCGCCTCCTATTCCGGTTGGCAGTCCCTTCCGATGCGTCATCTGGGTGGCAGTCCCTCCTAGATGGCATGAGATGACTAGACAGCAGTCCTTTCTAGTCATCGAACGAGCCTCATGAAAAGGATGTTTTTATAAGGATTGAGGATGAGATTTTAAGAGATTTCAAGATGTTCTTGTTACGTGATTGAGATTTCAGTAAAGAGGATGATTAAGAGTGTTTTCAAGATTGTTACTGCATGCGAGAATTTAGAGAATAACTTGGGAAAGCATTAAGTTTTACTTATTCATTTGAATTACTTATTTTTCGTCCACTCACTCTAACGGATTTTAAATGTTTTCCCCTGGGCCCTTCGGTTTTAAATGCCCAGTTTGCAGGCCAGTTTAGCTTGAGGTCGAGCGTACTTGGGGTTGAGGCATAGCTGTCATAGCTTCCGCATTATAAAAGCATCGGTCATTTATCTTGCTTTCTATTCTCTTGTTCGCCTGTATATTAGATTGCTCTGATAACCTATGAGATTAATATTCTTAAGTTTCAGAATTGTTTGGTGATATGAGAGATGTTGTGATATAGGGAGCAGGGTGGCTCCAGGAGAATAAGGATGGATGATTTAGAAGTGTAATTGTTTTTCTACAGGTTTTGGGTTGTCCATTTTTTGGGGAAGTTCTGTCAAATTTTTGGTAGAATTTCTTCTAAGGTGGGCCCCGCAGGGCCTCTTCGGATTTCAGGGTGAAATCCGGGGCGGGTCCTGTCAGCTGGTGGAGGTGGGGTGCTGGCCGCGCAGGTGCGGAAGGGAGGGTCGAGGGTGAGGTGGGCTGTGCGCGTGGGGCTTGGTAGCAAAGTGGCTGCTGGGCAACAGGCCGGTGACTGCAATCTGGAGGCAGTGACTGCAAGGCGGAGGCAGCGAAGACAGATGAGCGTCTGTGCTGTTGGTGGGAGTCCTTCGACGACAGGTGAGCGTCTGTGTGGGCTGCTGGGCTGTTGCAGACGAAGGACGAAGGAGAAATGGGGATTTTGGAGGATGGGGGCCGATGGTGTTGACGCCGGGGCTGCTGGGTTGTGCAGGTAGTGGCGGTGCAGAGAGCAATTTCTCTTGGTTGGGAGGTCGATTTGCTTATGCAGAGTTTTTTTTTTTTTTGAAAGCGGCAGAAAAGAAGAAAAAGTTTTTCTTCTTTAGGGTTTTGGGTTTTTTTTTTTTCGACCGAAATAAATTAGAAAACTAGACTTTTTTCTTGGCTATTGGCTCTGAGCGTGCTGATAACGTGTAAAAGTAAAAATGGATTGGAATTAGTCTACTCATTTCATTTCATAACCCCTTTATACAGGGAGAGAATTACAATGGAAAGAACAATTACAATGATGACATTAACTACTGATTGGTTCGTAATCCATGCTGATTGATATTAATAAGTAATTGCTTGATTCCCTCTCCGTCAATCACTTTGACGAAGGCACACAACATGTTTTTCCTTTAACAGTGTTTGATTTTTTTTTTTTATTGGATAAGAGATTTATGTTGTCTGATTAAGGAATGGAGATGTAATTAAGATTTATAGAGTAATTAAATCATTGAAATGACTAAGTTTTTTATTATAAAGATCTTAATTTGTTTGTAAATTAATTATATGAGTGAGGTTATTTGAGGAACTTTAGTGAGGTTTAATGAGTAAATTTAATATTTGAAAATTTGATACGAGGTGTAAAAAGCATAGAGGTCAAGTGAGTAAATTTGGAGGTTCCAATAGAAAAACTCAAATGTTTTTCTTGCTTGAAAGAAAGGGCGAGGGGCAAGCAGGTATGATACTTCTCGCATGTGTCTATGAAGAACAACTAAAGAAATGTTCTTAAAGAAAAGAAAAGGATTCAAGATGGGGTCAAGAAATGAGAAAAAAGTTTTTGTTATTGTGTTTTCACTCCTAGGCTCACATTCGGTGCCTCTCTATATTCTTGAAAATTTTCTAATTGTAAGGTATATATCTTGTTCTTGGATTGCTTTCTTCTTCTTTTTAGGTATATTTTCATATTAATCTCATGATAGCTTTTTACTCTCAACTACTACATTTCTAATTTTCCTACTAAGTAATTAGATGAAAGTGAGGCTTGAATACCATAAACCTAAAAAAGAACGTATCTTCTACAATCATAGGTATAATATAGTAGAAAATCTAATAAAGTGGTATGATACAAAAAAAAAAATTGATTGTAATATAGAGGTGTCCGTGTCATACAAAAAAAACAAAAAGAAACCTCCTATATATTAGATACATACTTGAAATCAAATTAACTAGAAAAAGTGTTTTGATGATTAGGTACCTAGCTTATTAGAGCAACTCCAACAGCTTCCCCATATTTAGATTTTTCTCTACTTTAGGGAAAAATAAGGCTCTTTTGCTCCAACAGATTCCCTATAATTATCTCTATTTTAGAGAAAGTGATGAAAGAGAAAACCAAATTCCCTATATTTACAGCAATCTCTAAAATTTAAGGAAGAATATGGAGATTTTAGAGATTGATGTAGAATAGAGAATCTGTTGGAGTTGGAGAAGAAAAAGATGTTAAAGCTTTGACTTTTGCTTCTCTATTATACAGAAATTATAGGGAAGCTGTTGAAGTTGCTCTTATATAGGTATACGCATATAGGTATAATATAGAGACTTTCAACGTAATAAACATGGTCAACTCGCAATAATAGAGTACCTAAGAAAGAGGTTGATGTTAAAAATGATTCTAATACATAGGTTGATATTAAAATTTCTACAAATCAAGTTAACTAAACATACTTGTCTAATCTTTAGGTTGTAATTAAAAAAAAAAAAAAATACAATCTATTAGTTGGGTTAAAAACTTTAAACTTTTATCTTTAGGTTAGGTTGCAAGTAAAACAAAAAGTTACTTTTAGAATAGAAAGTTTAAATTATCAAAAAGCAAATATCACATTCACGTACTTAAATCTATATAAGTTTTGAATTCAGAAAATTATGTAAAAAAAGATCCATAATTTTAGCAATCATGATGAATTTAATGAAAATTGCGATAATAATGGGACCAATAAAAAAGATCTACAATTAAGGTATTTAAAGATGACGTTAATTTTACTAGTTGACTTATGTTTGTCAGATTTAAATTATGGCAATTTGTGTAATTTTTTGAAAAATGAAATCTAATATTTTATCCTAGTTGGCAATAATTGGGGGTAGATTGAAAAGAAATAATATGTGGGTTTTTTCCATTAAATTTTCTAGAAATTGGGTGTATAATAAAATGCCTCTAAATTTTACCTCTTTATCGCCGCCACCTTTAGTCCCAAACACACCTTTCTTGCATTTTTGCAGGTCATCAGCAACCTACAAATTAATAAGAAGGGCTAATTACTGTTTAGTACCCTGTGGTTTTAGTCCAACATCAATTCAGTCCCTCGACTTTCAATTTCATCAAAAACACCCCTGCAATATCATTTTCTCGTCCAATAGGTCCCTTTGTAGGGATTCCGTCAATTTCAGACGTTAACTGCTGACGTGGCAGTCCAACTCAGCAAAAGTGGGACCCACATGAAAGTCAAATACTGAAAATGACCCTGGCCGACCAGATATGGAAAAATCCAAAAATAAACTTCAAATTTTGAAGTTAGGGAGACTCAAACCCACCCCAACACGCATGCAAAGGAAAGCCTCAACCACCATGCCACTTGCACGACATTAATATATGTCAAACAACATAATATATATATATACACACACACACACACACACCTAACTAGATATGGAAAAATCCAAAATAAATCCCAAATTTTGGGGTTAGAGAGATTCGAACCCAGACCACCACGCATACAAATGAAAACTCCAACCACCATGCCACTTGCACGTCATTGATATGTGTCAAACAATAAATAAATAAATAAATATATATATATATATATATCTGTATACAGAGCCGGATATGGAAAAATTTAAAATAAATCCCAGATTTTTCATTTGGGGAGATTCGAAGTCACCCCACCACATGTGCAAATTTAAAACCCAACCACTAGACCACTTGCACGGCATTGATAGATTCCAAACAAAAGATATATATTAGTATAATAGATCACAGCCCCACCAGATATGGAAAAATTCAAAAATAATATATATTTTTGTTTGAAACATACCAAAAAAATGCACGTGGTCTGGTGGTTGGGTTTTCATTTGCACATGTGGTGGGGGTGAGTTCGAATCTCCCCAAATGCAAAATCTGGGATTTATTTTAAATTTTTCCATATTCGGCTCTGTATACAGATATATATATATATATATTTTTTTTATTGTTTGACACATTTCAATGTCGTGTAAGTGGCATGGTGGTTGGGGTTTTCATTTCCATGCGTGGTGGTCCCAAAATTTGGGATTTATTTTGGATTTTTACATATCTGGTTGGGTATACAGATATATATATTATGTTGTTTGACATATATTAATGTCGTGCAAGTGGCATGGTGGTTGGGGCTTTTTTTTGCATGCGTGTTGGGGTGGGTTCGAGTCTCCCCAACCTCAAAATTTGAAGTTTATTTTTGGATTTTTCCATATCTGGTTGGCCAGGGTCATTTTCGGTATTTGACTTTTATGTGGGTCCCACTTTTACTGAGTTGGACTGCCACGTCAGCAGTTAACGTCTGAAATTGACGGAATCCCGACGGAGGGACCTATTGGACGAGAAAATGATATTACAGAGGTGTTTTTGATGAAATTGAAAATCGAGGGACTAAATTGATGTTGGACTAAAACCACATGGTACTAAACAGTAATTAGCCATAATAAGAATATAGAAACATATATTATTAAAAATAGAAACTTAAATGCAGTATCTACAAATCTCTCTATATAAAACCAATTACCAATATCTCATACATCTCAAATATGATCAAAGTTTGAAACTGCGATATCTACCAAGAAAGCTATATCAGACCCAACAACCAGATTTAATTAGCTTACCAAGGCTTTTTCCCATCGATCTCCTGCCACCTGCGTAATAATTGATAACCAAAATTAGACCTGTGCCAAAGATGTACAAACCAAAAATCAGAGAGTCAGAACACAAACATTCTTTTTTGGACTTTCCATAACCAAATCAACATTAACAAAAGTCCCAAACACAAGCAAACACCACAAGATTTCATGAAAAACAAACAGATTTCTCAAATTATCAGTCTGGGAACAAGCTGCAAATCTGTAACCAAGTAAGGAAAATAAACGAACCTGTAATTGAAATAAAGCATAACTTCCATAGTGCAAATCCTAAGCATTTCTCTTTGATAATTGAAATAAAGCATTTAAGAAATTAAATATGTAACCAAGTAAGGAAAGGAAACGAACCTGTAAACAACCGGTAAGCATTAGGCAACACCCTATTCTGTGCCGCATAGAACATCACATTTTTCTCAGAAAGATTAACCTCCTGATCAACAATGTCCTGTTTCAATCTCTTCGACCTGTAGCATCACAAAACATTCAAATCCTCACATACTTCAGCATCCACCACAACATTCAAAACACCAATAACACAAAACTCCAAAACATAACAATAGATAAAAAAACAAAAAAAAACAAATGCACTCACACTTTCCAGCCAATGTAACTCCAATGATTCACAAAGTTCAGATCTTTGGGCAGCAATGACATAATGTGAAGAAGATCTATACAACCCAAAAAACAAAAGCATATCAAAAACACAAAAAACACAAGCAACCCAGAAACACTAAGCTCGGATTTCAACCAGTACCGTCTTGTTTGAGAAGTGGGTAGTCATCAACAGTGAGGCTAATGAACCAATCCCAATTGGTTGACAACCAGAGCAGAATCGACGCGCCATGGAGAGTGAACAAGATCGAAGACGACCCTTTTCAGTAGACAAAGTCAGCTTTAACGATGAGATGGACATTCTGGGCGGCTCTGAAAATGGGAACGGATTGGACCTTGAGGGCTAACTGGTCACGGTCAGTCTGGGAAGCAAAGCGGTCGAGATGGAGGAGGTATTGGTTTCTGGGGTGGTAGGTGGCGTAGAGGAGGCGGAGGATTCGGCCCAACTCACCTTTAGACCCGGTGGTGCTACTTTGCGCCTCAGGCCTCTTTGTTAGTGTTCTCAGGAAGCATCTCAAGCTTCCGTTTAAGAGGATTTAATGGCGGTAGCCGTGGCAGCAACAAACTAATCAACTTGGCCACTGACGAAGGCTTCGAATCCGAGGCCGTATAGATGAGATCTAAAGTGGAGGCGCCTTCTCCTTGGAGGCTTTATGCTTTCGTGGAGGCTTTCCGGACTAGGGTTTGATGACTGGGGAGGCTCCATCGTCTTCCGTAAGAAATTAAGATGCAGCTACATACACTTCATCTTCATCAATTTCATAGATAGTCGGAGAGGATTTTAGAGTGTGTGAAATTCGGGGAGAGAGAGAGCGAGAGAGTATAGGGTTTGGAAAGACGAGAGAACGAGAGAGAAGGAGGAGAGATAGGGTTCTAAAGTTTCAGACAAAGTGAGAAAAAAAAAACGAAGTGTTGGAGGGAATGAAAATTTAGTCCCCCCCGCATCTCTAAAATTTTTAACTTAGTCCCTCCGCATTTTTTTCAAAACTTTTGAACGAAAGTTTACACATCGGTTAATTTAATGACTGATGTTTATAACCACAATAGAAATCGATATTTCATAAGCCAATGTTTACACGTTTTTTGTACATCGCGTGCAATTCCTACTGATTTAATAGTGGTGATGTCTAATGACATAATTCTAGTAGTGTAAGTGTGGTTTTTAGTTAGTATAGCCTACAATAGATACCAACTACCAAGGTTGCACAGTATCTAAAACTTTTTAGATACAGTTATTCATATCATTTAGAGTAAAATATATAAAATAACAATGTCTTATGAGAGTTATCTTAATAGAGTGATCCCGTTCATTACAAACACCGAAAATTTGGCCACCTTACCTTTGGTCTTTGGATGACCAGCACCTAGCCCATTACTCACTCAAAACACTGCATAAGCCGAATCGCATTATCGGTAAGAAACTTCTAATAGCGCTGGGCATTTCTGACGGAAATCCGGTTTTACCGAACCGTCTGAACTCTGAACTGACAAAACCGATTCGGTCCCCGAACCGTTTGAAAAAGAGGAAAGAAAAACGGGCTAGGCCCACAGAACCGTGCATATCCGGGTCAGAAGCGGTCCGCACCCCTAAACTGCCCGAGTACAACCGAACCGCACCGATTTAACTTTTAAATGTTATTTTTATTATTATTAATTAGGTGTTAAACTCTCATTGGGTGAAATCCGAGTCAATGTAAACTCGACCACACCAAGTCGTAAAATCTAACCCTTAACCCTCAAAACTCAAAAGTGACGACCCCAGTCCCTCATTTCCTACTCTTTCCCTCCGCCGTTTTCTCTATTCTCTCCTGAAAATTTGAAACCCAAAAAATCGATCTCGTCCTCAAACCCAGAAATTGACCCCGTCGGCCCTTCCTCGAAGGCTCAAAGGCTAAAAGGCTAAAAGCCTCAGGTAGTATTTGTTTTTTGATTCGAACATGAGCTGGGTTTTCACTCAAATTGGGGTTTAGGACTGATTCAATTCGGGATTATGTTTGCAGATTATGGAAGGGACATCGGAGACTCCCAATTTTACAGTGATTCGAGCATTGGAACCACTCCGACACCAACTCCTCCTAATCAGACGGTTAATCAACCCCTTCCACCATCTGCAGAAGAGCCTGAAGGAGCAAACAGGTATCTATTCGATTCTCTTTCGTCTGCTTTCATTTTCATGTGCTCTTCTTCAGGATCTGTTTGCTTCGTACTCTAGCTATTTGATTCTGTGAACTATTTGGTATTGATGTTGATATATCTAGCTGAGAGGATTTGGGATTGTTTAAAGCAAAACTCGAAGGCTGTGGGATTGTTTAAAGTAAAACTTGTTATGTTGAACTGGTTACTTGTTATGTTGAACTGGTTATGTGTAATTATGTTTTATGTGCAATTGCTACTGTGAGTTACCTTTGTAATAGCAGGAAATATTTGCGAAATAAATGGATGTTTATAATGAAATATGCTGATTGTCTTTGTTGGTGTTGCTTACTTTATGGATTTGAACAGGTTTAGTGGTAGGAAGAACAAGTCAAAGGCCTAGGAGCACTTTGAGAGGGTGAAGAATCTGGATGGGACGTTGATGCTACTAGCTCAATCTAAATGCAAGTACTGTCCCCAAACATATGCATGCGACTCTAGATCAAATGGGACCACTTCAATGAGGAACCACATGCTGTTCTAGTGCAAGAAGTGTCCTCTGTTTGTCCCCAACAAAAAACAAAGATACCTCATTTTTGAATCTGCGGAAAAGGGTGGGAATCTTGTTGCTGTGGGTTTTGATGACAAAGTCTCTAGGTTAGCTTATGCAAAAATGGTAATGAGGGATGAACTTGCATTTAGTTTCGTTGAGGGCTTTATTGATTTTATGAAAATCACACGGCCCCTATTTAAGTGCCCTTCTCGGAGAACACTGGCTAGAGATATTTAATTGGAAACTTTATCTAGCTGAGAGGGAGATGATTAAAGGGTTTCTGTCTAGTAGTGACCAGAGGGTGTCACTAACAACTGACTCTTGGACTTCGATCCAAAATATCAACTATATGGTCTTAACAGCCCATTTTATAGATCTAAATTGGAAATTGCATAAGAGAATTTTAAATTTCTGTGTGATTCCCAATCATAAGGGCAAGACCATAGGGAAATTAGTCGAGAGTTTGATTAAGTGGGGTATTGAGAAGGTTTTCTGCATTGTTGTTGATAATGCCTGTCCGAATGAAGTTGCCCTTGATTATATGACAGAGAAAATAGGAAATTGGCATGAATTGTTGTTGGGGGGTAGTTTCTTACATTTGCGTTGCTGCTGCCACATTCTAAACGTCATTGTGAGGGATGGAATGGAGGAGCTAGATCAGTCAATTGAGGGGATTAAGAACTATGTGAAATATATTAGATCATCCCCGGCAAGGCTTGATAAGTTTAGGAAGTGTGCACTACAAGAGAAGGTGGAACACCAGGGAGGAATCGTCCCTTTGGATGTATGCACAAGGTGGAACTCCACCTATTTCATGTTAGATGTTGCAGTTAAGTACAAGAAGGCTTTTGAGAGGTTAGAGGATGAAGATCAGCAGTTTGAGGGGTATTTTCAAGAGAGAGTAGGTGGGAAAAAAAGAAAGGGGCCTCCAAGGGGTGCTGATTGGGAGAAAGCAGCTAGGCTAGTTAAATTTCTGAAAATTTTTTTATGATGCTACGTTGAAATTCAGTGATGTTAAGTCTGTGACTGCAAATGAACCATTATTGTGGATGTGTACTATTATCCAAGAGCTGGATAAGTGCATAAACGGTGCTGATCCACTCATGGTGAGTATTGGGACGTTGATGAAAAAAAAATTCGAGAAGTACTGGGGGGCAGCGTGAAGACCTCAATAAGATTTTGCTGATTGCTGTTCTCTTAGATCCAAGATACAAGCTACTGTATCTTGAGTATTTTTTTTTTCCAAACTTGCAATTGGACAAGGCACTAATTGAAGTCATGATTGAAGAAGTGAAGAGCATCTTCATGCAGCTGTACACTCATTATGGAAAAGAAGATCCAGCGGCTGTAGAGGCTTCATTGAATGCTACTCAGCCAAGGATAGAGGCTTCAAGTGCTGGTCCCGGTGATGAGGACAGCCATGAACAGAATCTGCGTCAATTCAAGTTGCTGAGGCAAGAAAAAGATGTAGTCGAGATAAAAAACGAGGTTGACAAGTACTTGCTGGAAGCTTTAGAAGATCTATGCAATGACAAGTTTGATGTTCTTTGCTGGTGGAAGGAGAATGCTCCGAGGTACCCCATACTTTCCCAAGTTGCCAAAGATGTCTTCGCTGTCCCTGCATCAACAATTACTAGTGAATCTGCATTTAGCCTCGGCAAAACGGTAGTTGACCCTTTTAGGTCATCCCTCACTCCAAGAATGGTTGAAGCTTTGGTCTGCATGAGTGATTGGTTAAAGGCTGCAGGCTTTAATGCTTACAAGGAGCCTAGTAAGGATGAACTAGAACTGTACGATGAGTTGGAAAAGATGGGGAATGGTAAGATTTAATCTGTCTCCATACTTAGCTCTATGTTTCAGTTTTTATTTTAGACTTTAAATTCCTTACTTAACTATCTATTTTAATCTGCATTTTTCTAATTTTTTTGGTGTTATAATCAGGGGTTACTCAAGCATCTGATGATGAGGACTAAGCTGGTCTCATTGTGGAAGCAAGCAAGCATTGAAGAGGTTCTGAACTTTAAGAGTTGCAGATTTGAACTTGCTTGTTTTTTTCTTTATTTTACTTTGTTGTTGGTTTAACTTGCTGGAAGTCTGGAACTATGGAACTTTGGTTGAACTTTGTTGTTGGTTTAATTTGCTGGAACTTTGCTGATGAAACTTAATTTGTTGTTGACTTGTTGGTTTGTAATAGTTAATTAAGTTCAAACTGTTTGAGCACTTGCTACTGCTGTTTACACTTTACAGGTTGGTGTTTGAGACTTTGAGTGGTTGCAAAATTTACTTGCAGTTTTGCATGGTCTAGTTTTGAGACTTTGGTTTTGCAGCTAGTTCCAACTTTAGTTTTGCAGAAGAAGTGAGACTTTTTGTGTTTGGAAATAAGAAAATTATTGCAGCTAGTTTGGGCCTGATCAGGAAAAAAAAAAATTCAGCCCCGCATAATTGGGCCTGACTTTGAAGATAAATATTAAAACCGGCCCACACCGAAACCAGCCCGCACCGAACCGGATTTTGGTGCAACCGAAAATATCAGCCCATCCGGAAAAAAAAACGGTTGCGGTGTAAAAAAAAGGAAAACCGTTTAATACGGTTCCGATGCGGGTTGGGTCTCAAATTTATATAGCTAAGTAGAGCTAAGAAGAACGAAAACTCCCAAGATTTGTTACAAACCTTGCTGCAGCGGCAAGGCCTAGCATAAATTGCCTGTCCCAGTTCAAGTAGTTTATGCTGGAATCATCAGAGAACATGTAAAGTTAAATAACAATGAGAGTTAAACAACCGATCAAATTGACTGAGAAAAATAAAAGATATACCAGCTAGAAATGGAGTGATCCAGTGAGATTCTAGCTAGGGTAGGCTAGGAGCCTTGATATAAGCAGTAACCCTTGAGTGTACCAAATCTCCAAACCACATCGAAGCATTATTAAACTCAGTTTCATAGGTATACAAAAAGAAAAAGCTAGGAAAGGCTAAAAACTTGAATGTATATACATACCACAACATGAGAGCGAAAGCAATAGTTAGGAGCTGGCATGGATTCTATATACCAGTCCTGAGGTTAGACCCACCTCAATGCTATAGGCCTTTGCTCCAAAAATTCTTCAATTGCGGCGGATGACAAGTCAGGAATCCGGGAATGAGAGTTGAGTCTGAGAAGTAGCGGCTGGTACTGCTCTGATGACCCCATAGTTGTCTCAACCGGCTGAGCCACTACCAGTTGATCACGTTGAAACTATGATGAGTGCTGTGTGCGTGCTTGGAAAGCAGAAGCAGACAGAATGTGTTTAAATCATGTTACATTATACTACAGAAAACAGAAGGGGAAGTTGAAATTATAAGGTCTAACTAACATTCCAAATTGCAGGCACCAAACAGTATTAGCATGTGCTCTGCTAATTTAGGACAATTTTAGCTGCAACCAACCAAAGGAGGAAATCCTCTGTCCCCATTTCCCTGTCCCTTACCTGTATCCATCTAAAATTTCGACACCTGACCTTTATAAGAACAGTCACTAATTATTGAATCCTTAAACAATCAATCCAGTGAACCATCTTCATCATCAATGTCATCAGAAATGGGTCTTATCCATCTTCATCGACGAAAATTCTCACCAGCCTGGGGCTAGCTACCGTTGATCTCTGGCTGAGTGGGTCCCGGAGCGACGAGGGCCGTCAATTTTCTGTTATTGTGAGATGGTCGCTGACGTTAGCGTGGGTTTGGGGAAAAAAAAAAACGAGTGGGACCCCAGCTATGGAAGGTATTCATCAACTTCGTGAACTTTCCCAGCAACCAAACATGAGATTTCAAGAAGAGCATCAAAACTCAATAGTAATCAAACATAACCAAAACCCGAATCCCATAAATCCCCAACATAATTCACCAAAATTCCCGAACACCCAATTCTTCAACGAGGAATGCATCAAAACGACGAATTACTATTCAAGTAATGCGGACACCCGGAAGAGGACTTCGTCGTGAACATCGAAAGACGCCGATATTCTCCTGTTCAATCTTTTGGTGGGAGCGGAGAAACTCCATAAGAGGAAAAAGCCAACGTTTCGCCTCTGCGTTAACAAGTAGAGGAGTTCAATCGAACCCGAATTCAACCAGCAAAATAACCCCAAACTGGAAAATTTTTCTTACCTTCGATCCAATTCAACACAATCTCAATTTTTCAACATGCCCAAGCTTCAATGCCGGCGCCAGGACCCGAGACAGTATCATATTCGAACCAAAAAGCTCCAAAGTCGCCGCCGGAATGAAAAGCACGACGGCAAAACATACCCGAACTCACCACTTTAGCCAATTCAATCAATTGAGCCCCACCGGACATCAATGGAGGTTTCAAGACGTCGGAAACGAACCCAGATGCCCTGTAATCGCCACCGTGGATGGTGGTCTCGGAGGAGGCCAACGACACCCCAAAACATAATTCCATCAAAACCCAGTCAAAAACCAAAATTGATTATAATAGAACGTAGAGCATGAAGAGGAGAAGGATTTCCTCACCTCATGCATCGCCTGTAACGGCCGAAGTCGCCAGAATTTCTAAAGATTCGCCGAGGACCCGAAGCTTCCAGGCTTCGATACTCCTTCCTCCATTAACGTATGAACAAAAGGAGGCTATCTGAACGTCGGCACCGTCGAGACGAGCCGAACGACACCGGTTCTACGACAGTGGAGCTACCGCCGGGTCTTCCTTTCGGGTTAACTACCCGTTGTCTGGGTCGAGAGTTCTGGACTTCTGTGGTTCGTCTGCATGTACCTCTATATTTATACCCTGAAATTTAATTAAATTGGATGGGCCCGATGAAGTGGTGGAAAAATTGAATGGCCTAGATCGCACGGCAATAAGTTCCATTTTCCTTAAATTATTTTTCATAATTACAGAACTTCAGAAAATCATAACAATTAGCTCGGTTGTACGAAATTTTTTTCAAAATTCTCACGGACTCTTTGTGTTGAGTATTTTGTTGTCGGACTCTTAAACTAAAGATTTTACCTTGTGAAAAATTTCAAAAAATAATTCCGAACACTATTTTAGTTATCAAGATCGTGAAATAATTTCCGAACAATCTCATCTTACGATCCAATAACGCTCTTGCTCTCTGAAGCTTGTTGTGAAAAAATATGATTATTAAGGTTTAGTCAGTTGACCGAGTGGATTGAAGTCATAGATATGACGGAATTGTCCAAATCCAAAAATAATGGGTTATCCAAAAAAGAGTTCACGACCCAAACAATGACGAAAACAGTTGAAATTTTGATCATAACTATTTCTTCTTATCATGATAACATCCAACGGTCGATTTTGATAAAAAAAAAATTCTCCTCCACCTTGCTGCTTACAGAATGTATGTTTTTTTTTATACAACTAATAAACAAGTTAGACCACATTAGTAGGCATATCAAGATTTTGTGTGATCCAAAAAATCGAAACTGAAAATTGATAAATTTGACATTACACATCTATTCATAGAGTATTAATAGGTACTGTGTAAAAAAATTAACTTGATATACCATCATTTTGACATCAAACAAAACGGTCAACTCTTTATATACTAATAAATCCCTAAGGGGAGTTGAACCATTCTCCTAAACTCAATTTTTTTACATTAGTTGGTATATCATACCCACGAGAGCGTAAGAGCTGATAAATCGAAAAAAGAAGATCCGAATGAACGGTTATGACCTTATTAATTTTATGTGGTATTTAGGATTTAGAGTTGACCTATTAGATCAAGACCCAAACGACGACAAAAATAGCTGAAATTTTGACCATAACCACTTCTTCCTACCATGATAACATCCAATGGTCAATTTTGATAAATTTTATTTCTTCCACCTTGTTGCTTATGGAAGGTATATTTTTGTATACAACTAATAAAGTAATAAACAAGTTAGGCTATATTAGTAGGTATGTCAAGATTTTGTGCGATCCAAAAAATTGAAACTGAAAATCAATAAATTTGACGATATCCATCTATTTATATCGTATTAATAGGTAATGTGTACAAAAATTTACTCGATCCGCTGTCACTTTGACAATAAACAAAGCGGTCAACCCTTTATACACTTATACTTCCCTAAAGAGAGTTGAACCACTAGGAGATAAACTTCCTGAAATTTTTACATTGCTTGATATAGCTCATACTAACGAGAGTGTGAGAGCTAACAGATTGAAAAAAGAAATTGCGAATATAAGCATATTAGTTTGATGTGGCACTTAGGGTTTAGGGTTCACATAGAAGATCAAGACCCAAACGATGATAAAAATAGTTGAACTTTTTACCATAATCATTTCTTCTTATCATGATAACTTCCAAAGGTCAATTTTGATAAACAGTAGTGTTCACCTGGTTAGTTGTTGACCAAAGAATTTATGTTCAATAACCCTTAGATTTACATCTAAGGGTGGAAAACAAAACACCTTAACTTAATAATAATTTTCTCTGCCATTGGATTTACATCTAACGGTGGTTGAGCATTATTTTCTTGATCAATAACTGACCAGGTGAACATTTTCCTCCACCTTGTTGCTCATGCAAGATAAACTTATTTCATATAACTAATAAACAAGTTGGACAATATATATTAGTAGACATATAACGTTTTTGTGCGATTCAAAAAATTAAAATTAGAAATCGATAAATTTGTCATTACTCATCTATAGCATATCAATAGGTATTGTGTAAAAAATTTAACTTGATCCGCCATCATTTTGACATAAAAAAAACAGCAGTCAACCCTTTTACACCTATACTTCTCTAAGGAGAGTCGAACCACTAGGAGATAAAATTCCTGAAATTTTTACATTGATCAATATAGCTCATACCCATGAGAGTGTGAGAGCTAACAGATCAAAAAAAGAAGTTGCGAATGGCTAGTTAGAAGCAGATTAGTTTGATATGGTACTTAGGGTTTAGGGTTGACATAATAGATCAAGATCCAAACGACGACGAAACTGGCTGAATTTTTTACCATAATCATTTCTTCTTATCATAATAACATCCAACGGTCGATTTTGATAAATTCTATTTACTCCACCTTGTTGCTCATGGAAGGTATACTTATATAACTAATAAAAAAGTTGGTCAATATTAGTAGGCATATAAGGTTTTTGTGCGATTCAAAAAATTAAAATTAGAAATAGATAAATTTGACATTACCCATCTATATATAGCATATTAATATGTACTGTGTAAATTTTTTTACTTGATCTGCATATTAATAGGTACTGTGTAAACGGTCAAAACCCTTTACACACCTATACTTCTCTAAGGAGAGTCGAACCACTAGGAGATAAAATTCCCAATTTTTTTACATTGCTTGATATAGCTCATACCCACAAGAGTGTGAGTGCTGACAGATCGAAAAAAGAAGTTGCGAATGATCGGTTATAAACATATTAGTTTGATGTGGTATTTAGGGTTTAGGGTTGACCTAGTAGATCAAGACCTAAACGACAACGAAAATAGCTGAAATTTTGATTATAACCATTTCTTCTTATCATGATAACATTCAACGGTTGATTTTGCTAAATTCTATTTTCTCCACCTGTTGCTCATGGAAGGTATATTTGTCGATAAAACCAACAAACACTAAACACAAGTTAGATCGCATTAGTATGCATAAAAGTTTTTGTGCAATCAATATAAATGAAATTGAAAATAGAGAAAATTGAGACAACCTATGTATTTATAGTGTGTTAATGAATAATGTGTAATTTTTTTTTTTTTTTTTGGGTTTGTGGTTTAGGGTTTATATTACTGTGTAATAAAGAATGCTACAAGACAAGTCTGTAAAAAATTTTGGAGATTTTTTTTGGACACCCGAGCTATGATTTCCAAAAAAATTATCGAGCCAATGTCAGATTGTTCGGAAATTATATAATGATCTTGATAATTAAAATAATGCTCGGAATTATTTTTTAAAATTTTTCACAAGGCGAAATTTCTAGTTTTAAGGGTTTGATATTAAAGTACGCGACTATGGGCTATTTATAATGATCTTCCAAAATTTTGAATATTGAAATTATTAATGGAAAAAGAAATAGGAAGCGGTGCAATATGGGCCGTAATTTCTACGTCTCTTGATCTGGGCCGTCAGATTACATTTTAATTTTGGGAAAAAAAAAAAGAAAAAAAAGGCAAAGGACAGATCAGTACTGCTAGTTGAAAGAGCCAAGCCTTTCGATCAGTCTTCGGCTCCCATCATCTTCCTAAACACGGTCACAAATTCAATGACCTTCTCTACCTCTGGAATGACCTTGGCTACACTCTCCTTCTGCGAGCTCCTCTTGATCCAAGCTGAGAATCCAGGGCAATGATCTTCAAGCCTAGAAGTTTCGTGGCTTCCAACCCAACTACCCGAGAATGTGACCCGAACGTATATTCGCCGTCCGGCCACAACAAGTCTTCTCACTGGTTTCATTTTCTTCGTCTTGTCGTCGTCGGCATTCCAATGGCTTAGTTTAATCGTTAGTCGACCGCAGAGATAGAATCGAAGGCTGGAAGCTCCTGCTGCTCCGACGATTTCTGTGTAAATTCTGGCGGCTCCGGCGACGGATTGACCTGCATGTAATATGAAAATCAATCACCTCGTTAAGCTCTGCACTGTAGTGTATTTAGTTTTTGAATTCGATCAAGTGTTGATTAATTGTGTTTTTAGTTGGTTTCGGACGCCGTCGCCGGGAAGCGGCGGCTGTTTTTGGCTTCTCTGAATCCATCTTCATTGACCTCCAAAAGTATAACCTGAGGTTTGGACTCTCTGTCTCTTTCTCTCTCTCTCTCTCTCTGCCTGTTCCAAATACAATTTGCAGGTCAAATATTGAATAGGAAATTGAATTTGGTGTGAAAATTTAAGATCAGAGAGCAGCTGACGGTGAAAATGAGTTTTGAAGAATGGAAGACGTTTCCTTTGTAGTCTGTCAGGGAGAGAATTGACCCATTCTAACAGGACAAAGTGAAACGTTTTTTACTGAGCCTAACAATCATTTTTGGACATCTTCCAAACGGCACGTGTGAATCACGTCCTGTTAAATCCCATATGGATAACCACCCCAGGTGGTCAGCAGACACTCTCCTTGATCGAACTCATTCATCACACCACCATCATCATAATGGGTCCTAGTGTCTTACCCAGTGATTTACGGAGTTGTCGGGTCAGTGGGTTAACGGATTGAGTATGTGTAAACGAAGTGTCAGGTATGGAAATTTTAGATGGAGACAGATGAGGCCGGAGACACGGAAATTTGGGACAGAGGTCTCCTAAGTCCCAAATGACACATTTCTGAACAGAAATTTCACAACCTATACATGCAAGCCAAATCAAACATCGAATTGCACAATTGTCTAGTACAACGGCATTCAAGATGTCAGCCGGTCAGTTATGGATTGACTGCATTGTCTGACTGATGGACTTGTCTAGATTGATCATTGCACGGCAGGTGTCGCCGCCCCGTCTTCGTCTCTGTCTCCGTCTCCGATCGATCTCGCCATGACCTTTCTCGCGCGGTCCTCCAGCTCCACGGAGATGTCCGTTTCACCTCAAGTGTCACTATGACAAAACGTACCAGTTTCTTTTCAATGGAGGCAACTGCTTCTTTACATTAAGAACACTGTCATTATTAGGCTCAAGTTCCATACACTTATATTCTGTTTTGAACTACCCAATTCAGTCACAGTTTCCCCATTCTCTTTTTTTAGATTAGACACGTAGATTGAGTTGTCATCATGTCGAGCATGTTCATCTGGTCAGTAACTGACTAACAAAAAAGTTATGCTCAATTACCCTTTGATGTAAATTCTATGGTGGAAAAAATTAACTTAAATAAGTTTTTTTGTTTTTAATCGTTAAATTTACATCTAAGTAGTGACATAGCCAAAAATCATATTAAAGAGGGTCAAGAATATGATTGAAATAATTTAGTATCTTTATATACAAAAAAAAACTAAATTTTCGTACTAAATAATAGTTTATGGCTTTTTCATATGTATGTGGCTTAAATATATTAGAAAATTACATATAAGTGTCAATTTGAGACTTATATTAGTCATAAGGCCACCTAAATTATTTTGTACACATAAGGCCACTTTAGGGCCCAAAACCATTAGCTCAGTTTTTATTATACCTAATTTACCCTCAGCTGTCTCTTTCTTTCTCTACCATTTATTATTTCTGTTTCAGTTTTAGTTAACCACTCTCTCTCTCTCTCTCTCTCTCTCTCTCTCTCTCTCTCGTCGAATCGATCTTAGCGTTCTCTCTCTCATTGAATCGATCTTAGCATTCTCTCTCTCTACACTCTATAGTCCGTGAATTGCACACTCTCTAATCAATTATTGATGTTTGATTCCATCTCTCTACAATTGGTTTAGCTTGATTTATACTTTGATTTTCATCACTATGATTTCATTTTTGTTTTGATTCGATCTCAGCTCTCTCTCTCTCTGCACTCTCTTTAGCTTGATTTGTAGTTCAACTTTCATTACTGTGATTTCATTTTTGTTTTGCTAAACCTAAATCAGGCGTAGCTTATAGTTAAAGAAGCTGATTGTGCTATAGAAAAATGTACAGAGAAAGTTACTAATGCAGTGTGTAATTGTTACTGATACAGTTAAGGAATGCAACTAACACACTGAAATAATTCTACGTCTACTGTTTTGTTATACATTCTTTGTTTTTTCCTCTTGCCTTTTTATTCATATCAAAACTAGACGCTGATTGATAGAGTTATAGGTTTGCGGTGTGTGAGGGCAATTTTGTGTTTTGGATCTTTTGCAACAGGGCCCTCTTGATTAAGAGAGACTAGGCCCAAAATTGATCAAAGGTTGGACCTGAGAACAACCTCGTTGTGACCAGCTAGATGATAACAGCAACTATTTGGCTTGATGATAACAGCAGTGATTGGACTAGATGATAACAGTAGCGATTGGAGTTAATTTCATAAGAACAGAACTTATAGGTGGATATGGTGTGGGAGCTAGATGCCAGAGAGTTTAGCAGAGAGAAAGAGTTCCATCAATGGCATGATTTCTAGGTTTTGGGTTAAAGTCGATTGAGAGGAATTGATGGCTAGGGATTCAGAGATAGAGCTTGATCTCTTGCTTGATGTTTCTGGGTTATTGTGGCTTGGTTTCCAACGGCAATGAACTTGCTTTTATAGCTGAGATAGACGGGGAAGATTTGTGCCAAGAACCAGAGGCTTTGAAAGGGTATTCTCAGTTTTGGTGGGATCATTCTAAAGCTTTCAGCTTTTGTTTTCCCCATGAAACCAAAAGAGTGAAAGCTTGCTCTGGCTATGAGGGTGAGGATTGGTGGTACAGGTATAGGACGGTGATGGGGATCCCAGATTTTGTGCTGATATGATCTTTGAGGGATTCTAATCCCTTATTTTCTGCTATTGTAAATTGTAATCACAAAGTTTGAGGGCTATTGGAAATTGAAACAGGATTGCTGGGCATATGAATCAGAAAGCTTCTCCATGGATTCTGGGTTCTTGCCAAAAATGGTGAATTACCAATCCCAGCAGCAATCTTGATAGAAACGACATTCTGGTTTGGGAAGAAGAAGGCTTCAACGACCTTTGGGCTAGAAGCTGTTGTAATGGACTTTGGGTAATGGACTTCAGGTAAAGAAATAAGTCTAGTTGGCTTTAGGTTTTGCTGGGCCTGCTTTCATCTCTCTACTAGCCTTTGTTAAGATTTTAGCCCCTCAAGCATGAATTTTGGTCCCCAAACCCAAATTGTCGACGGGCCTTATCTTAACAATAGGCCTCACAGAATCTGTTACCTTCCACACCACACCCTTCCGTATAAGCCCCAAACGTAGCTTGGGTCTACGCGTATTGCATGATAAATAAGCGTGTTGGCATCTTTGAAAATGCATGTCAATCGTTTGAGCATTTGGGCTTCTCGTAGAGAGCTTCATTTTGACGTGAAGTGGGCTTGCTTGAAGGCTTAATTAGGTTACAAGGTAGATGACTCGTCCCCTTTGCCTGTCACTCGTTTCATTTGAACTTGTGGAAATTTGGGTGTCAACACGGTGCTGCGACACGCTGCTTTGCATTGATTCTTGTCATATATATATATATATATAAATATTTATTCTTTCATTATTTTTTCATTGTTGATTGCATTCAATAGCTTTATATAATTGTTATAGTGACTTTACCTTAATGTGATAGTAGTTTTTTTTCTTCTGTTCGATTAACTTTACCTTACTGTGACTTTACCTCACTTGTTTTTGTTTTATGTTTTCATTCATATCAAAACTAGAAGCTTATTGATAGAGTGATAGGTTCGCAATGCAGCGGCACGCTGTTGTCTTCATTCTTCGTTATAATACCAATCTTTATATCATGTCTCTGTTTTCCTGTTATTTTTTCCTTTTTGATTACATTTACTATTTAGTAGCTTTATATAACTATTATAGTGACTTTACCTTATTGTCATAGTAGCTTTCTTCTCCTCCGCTAGTACTTTTTCAATCTGATTTCAGTAGGTTTTGTGTTTTCATTGATATTGAAAATAGAAGCTGATTGATTGTTCTTCCTCTAATGTGAAGTTGCAGTAACTTAGCCATGGATGCAAAACCTTATGCGAGGTGCAAGTATATGTCCGAGATAATCATGTTCTTTCTTCATAAGAAGTATACGTTCGATGATATTGTGAGGGAGGTTTTATGAAGATGCGGCTAGTTCAACTTCTGTGGTGAAGCCTCCATCGATTAAGAAGTCATTTGGCCGACCCAAATCTGTTCGAATGAAGTATATTGCGGTGCCACGATGAGGCCTATCAAGTGTGGTCGATGTGGTGAGTTGGGGCGCCACAACAAGATAACGTGTATTGCACCAATCTGAAAGCTGGCAGTAGAATAGTATATGAACAGATGGAGTATCTTTTAACAACATTAAGATTAGTTTTTTACAACATTAAGAGTAGCTTTTGATAACATTTGGAGTATCTTTTACTATATCATCATTTTTTTTTTTTTTACATTGAGTATAGCTTTCACTTATAGTGGCAGCTATACATGAACAAATGGAGTATCTTTTTACAACATTAAGAGTTGTTTTTGATAACATTTGTAGTAGCTTTTATGGAATGGGGAGTTCCTTTTACTGATGATGTAATAACTTTTACTATATTGACATTTTTCAACATTTATAATAGTTTTTGCAATTGCTTTCAAGATTGATGTTGAATTTTGCTGTTTTAACTTTGTCATAATTCCGATAGTTTCAATTTTGTTGAGAATATGTTGGATGTTGAAACTTTTAAGTTCAATACATTTCTACAATTTCTGCCTTACTCTTTTTTGTTGTACACAATATCGAACGCAAATGGGCTAAACCTGTTGTAACTTCATTAAGAGTAGCAAGAAATGTTGTAAATTCAAAACAAACCTGGAAATGGACATTTGTGTCAAATAAGAAATTTAAAGCTGAAAATAACAAAATACACATTAATTTCCATCCACTATCAAAGTTGAAAATTAAACATAAAGCTATTGCTAACAGTTCATAAAGCCACTTTCAATACTTCAAAATACTACTGTCACCCCTACATCATTTTCCATCAACTATCAAATCTGGAAATTAAACAAACATAAAGCTAATGTCCAGACATGAAAAATCTACTTTGATAGACTAAAAAATCTACTGTCACTACTACATAATGCTACTGTTTTAATTATCATTTAATGCCTCTTGCCTCTTCTTGTTCTTTTACTGGCATACATGAACTCCTTGTCTTGACCAACCTTCCTTTTCTTCTTCTTGATTCAATCGACCATTGAATTTCTCTTTACAACTTGCTTCTTCCCTTTCTTCATTTCTTCAATTGGTTCCTCTTCAAGGTCTTCTTCTTCATCAGCAGTAGCTTTTTTTACCCTTTTGCTTCTTGTTGCTTGTCCTTTTGTTTCCTCTTTTTCAGAAGCCCTGCCTTTTTTAGATTTTCTTGCTGTTGTGTGCTTCTATCTTCTTGTCCTCACTGCAGGTTCTTCTTCTATGTCTTCATCATCGTCTCCATCACTATCACCATCTTCACCATCAGCCCATTCTCCACCGTCGAAGACTAGAAAAGATAATCACAAAAACTAGAAAAAGCTACTGTGAAAGACCAACAAAGCTATAGTGGAAGACTACAAAAGCTACTTCAACATGCCAAGATATAAAACCTGCCACTAAAGAAAACAAAAGCCAGTACCAAATATTTTAAAGCTACATCCAATTAATAGGAAAGCTACTGTCAAATAACAAAAAACTACTGTAATAGATATATAAAGCTACTGTCAAATAACCATAAAGCTATTGAGACAAAACTAGAAAGCTCTTGCTAAACATGCAAGCTGGTGAGCCTAGTTGCTGTTAGAGATAAGCTACTGTCAAGCATCATGAAACATACTACCAAACACCCTAAAAGTTACTGCATGCCTAAAAAAATCTCAAATCTACTTCCAAACATTCTAAAAGATACTTCAAAGCAATATGCAAGAATCAAGAATGTATTTGCATACAAGTACTACAAAATTTTGGCAGGTTTTTAATCGAAGACTAGAAAAACTACTGTCAAGCAAAACAATCACTACTGCAAAAGACTATGAAACCTACTAGCAACCAACATAAATCTATTACCATAAATTATGAATGTTATTGCCAAGAAACATAAAAGTTATTGTCAAACAAAACATGTGTGCTCCCTGGGAAACAAAAGTACTTGCTAATCAGTCTAATTTGTTTAAAAGCTACTGCGAGGTAATACCAAAACTACTGACAAATACAACAAAAGCTACTACCAACCAAAGAAACAATTATTGTTAACCAGAGAGAAAGCAATTGCCAACCAACCAAAAACCTACTCTCAACCAGAGAAAGAGCCACTATCTACCAGCACATAATCTACTCCCAACCATCAAAACAACTACGGCAATAACAGTAAAACAAACCAAGCACCTACATTCATTAACAAAATAATTATTCTTGAAATCAAAAGAGAAAGCTACTCCAAGCATCAAAACAATATAAAAGCTACTATAATAGTACTGAAACCCTAAAATTTGATCAAAAATTAAAAGCTACCGCAAAGCAATTGGCTATTGTGAGAGTTGAAAGAATAGATTCTTACTTCATTGAATCGATTGGAAAATTGAGTTATAGCGCCGGATTCCTTCTCTTCAAATTATGCCCGATGCTTGAAATGCCGGATTCCACCGTGTTGAGACTAAGCCCCAACGAGAGTGCCACGACGGGAGAGAGCGCCGACGACAAGAGAGAGCACACGCCGGTGACTAGAGAGAGAGAGAGAGAGAGAGAGAGAGAGGTTTCTGATTCAAAATGACCTAGATGATAGAATTGGGTCTATTTAGACTAGTGGCATGACTATAATTTCTTTTATTTTTAATGTTTAAAAGTTAACTCTATTTTGTATCTGGTGGCCTTATGAAGGAAGAAAATATTTAGTGGCCCTTAAGCTAAAATAACTCCTCAAAATGAACTTATATGTAATTAACCCTAAATATATCGGAACTTAGATGGTTTACTAAAATGTGAACAGAAAAATAATAAGAAGTCACCTAATTTGAAAGAGGTAGAGGGGTCAATGGAGGTTTTACAAGCAATGTGAAACTAGAAGCATAATATAATTGGAACACAAAAGCTAAAGTCAAACGGGTCAATTGACCCTCCCTGACCACCCTAGCTATGTCCTTGCATCCAAAGGTTATTGAGCATAGATTTTTTGGTCAGTTACTGACCAAAGGAAAAACATTTCAAATGAGTCATTAAATTTTGGACTAATTTCAGTTTACCCCTCCTGAGGTTAGGGGTCGTCATCATGTTAGTCCCTCTAGTTTCAATTTAATCAGTAACACCCTTGTACTCTCCAAATTCATCAGCCGTGTCTAATTTTTGGACTTCCGTCCAAATTGGCTGTTAAATCTGTTATGTGGGCCCCACTTAGGGGGTAAAATGGTAATTTTGAGCTCCAAATTATTAATAAAAAAATTCTTTTTTTCCTTTTTTTTTTTTTTCCTTTCCTGTTTCTTCGCTTATTTTTTATTTTTTTTATTTTTATAATTTTGTCTTCAACCTATACACCACAAGTTATAATAGGTTTATAAAAACAAAAAAAATAATCTAGGTGGTTAAATAGTCGCTTGCTGGTCTACGATATTTGTGATATATCTTCGATAAAGCGAAAAATTTTAGGATATATCTGTAAAATATAATAGGTTTATAAAGTGAAAAATTTTAGGATATATCCCCAATAAAGTGAAGAAATATTTATAAAATATGGTTAAAAAAATAAATACAGATATTACTTCACTTTATTGGGGATATATCCTAAAATTCTTCTCTTTATCGAAGATATACCACAAATATCGTAGACCAGCGAGCGAAGAATTTTAGGATATATCCCCAATAAAGTGAAGAAATATCTGTATTTATTTTTTTAATCATATTTTACAAATATTTCTTCACTTTATTGGGGATATATCCTATTATTCTTCACTTTATAAACCTATTATATTTTATAGATATATTTTACAGATATATCCTAAAATTTTTCGCTTTATCGGAGATATATCACAAATATCGTAGATCAGCGAGCGGCTTTTTAACCACCTAGAGTTTTTTTTGTTTTTGTTTTTATAAACCTATTATAACTTGTGGTGTATAGGTTGAAGACAAAATTTATAAAAATAAAAAATAAAATAAAAATAAAATAAAAACGAAGAAACAACTAGAGTATTTTTTTTGTTTTTATAAACCTATTATAACTTGTGGTGTATAGGTTGAAGACAAAATTATAAAAAATAATAATAATAATAATAATAAGCGAATAAACAGAAAAAAAAAAAAAAAAAAAAACAGATTTTTTTATTTTTTTATAATTTAGAGCTCAAAATTACCATTTTACCCCCTAAGTGGGGCCCACATAACAGATTTAACAGTCAATTTGGACCGAGGTCCAAAAATTGGACAAGGCTGATGAATTTAGAGAGTACAAGGGTGTTACTGATTAAATTGAAACTCGAGGGACTAACATGATGACGACCCCTAACCTCAGGGGGTAAACTGAAATTAGTCCTTAAATTTTTTATACAATTCACGAAGTTATGAAAGCACACGAAACATTATGAAAGTTTAAAAGACATTCCAAAAGTTTGCATTATGTTTCTCTAAAATCAGGGTTTATAATTACCGATGATAAAGTTTTTAAAAAATTATGACTTTCGACCATGATGACCGGGTACTGTTAGAGTGCCTCATATATTTTCGTAATTTTTTTTTTTGTGTTCCGGGCATGTAACTATACATACATAATTTATATTTTCAAATTTGATTCGGATGACTGAGCATTAAACGAAGCCTATCTCCGCTTATTTTATCAATTTGGGCATGTGGGAGAGCATGCTTTCACAAAATGTTACTTAAACCGTAAAAAATTCATTTCAATTTTTTCGATGTTCAAACTTTGTCACATGAGTCATCTTGAGTGATTAAGGTGGACACATCACACATGTAGTAGGTGTATAGAGATTTTTTGTTGACTCCGAACAACTGGATTTTGAAAATTGTAGATTGAGGTAGTTAGTGTGTATTAAATTGTATGTTGTGGAAGAATTAATGAACTTAACATAAAGGGCACTTGAAGGTTCCAGTATGGAAGGCTGCTTTTCACATCGCATCAATGACTCAAATTAGAGATCGTTGCGACGGCACGTATGGCAATCACAAATCCCTTCCAAGTATTCAGGACATTCACTGCAACTCATCAATGGTACTCTAATGATGCAAAGCACAGCGTCTCAATGTTTTGCAAGTTTGCAACATGGGCTACGAAGGAAATCAATATGTTTCTCAAGTCGGGTTTAGATCTTTCTTTTCTTTCATAATGTGCAATATCCACAAAGATTTAAAATTAATTCAATTTATCTTTCTTTCGTTAATGTGCGTCAGTCATCACTTCATACTTACAAATGTTGGACAAGGTTGGGAGATTTTATGTAATATTTGATGCTAAAGCATCCGGAAACAGTAATTTTGACCCCCTATACAAGGAGGAAAAGAACAGGCTAGCTCTTGCTACGTATGCTCAACAACCTCTCTACAAAACGGCTCACAATTTTGAATCAAGATACCAAAAAAAGGTTGTTGACCTTATTTAGGTTCTCACATGTTTACCTAACCCAATTAGAAGAGAAGTATCTTAGTCTCTTCTTCTTCCTCTGTATCTGAGTCCCCTCCAAAATGAATCTAAAACAAAAACAGAGTCGACAAGGCACCCAAACCCAAAACTGACCAGCTGACATGTTCAATGCCTTTGTACTTGTACTAGAAAATAGTGCTTCGATGTATCATTTGACTTGTTTACAAGGGTTTTCGTGAACTTTCTAAACAAAAATATGTTAGTTGTAGCTAAAATTCTCTGGCTACAGCAGAGCACGGTCATACTGTTTGGTGCCTACCAAATTTGGAATGTTAGTTAGACCTTATCATTTCAACTTCCTCTCGGTTTTCTATTTTATAATGTTACATGAGTTGAATACGTTCTGTCTGCTTCTGCTTTCCAAGCACACAGACACACTCGCAGTTTCATCATCAAGTAGTGGTGGCTCAGCCGGCTGTGACGACTATGGGGTCCTCGGAACAGTACCAGCCGCTACTCCTTGGACTCGACTCACATTCCCGGATTCCTGACTTGTCATCCGTCGCGATTGAAGAATTTTTGGAGCAAAGGCCTATAGCATTGAGGTGGTGGCCTAGGCTAGTGGCATGGGAGTCGAGACTGCTATGGATTTTATCCGGTGCGTCTATTGTAGTTTCGGTTTTCAATTACATGCTCAGCTTTGTGACGCTTATGTTCTGTGGCCATCTGGGTTCATTGGAGCTTGCTGGAGCCTCTATTGCAAGTGTGGGAATCCAAGGTCTTGCTTATGGGATTATGGTATGTAATCCAACTGTATCTAACATACTCATGTAGCTTTCCTGTTTCTCTTGTTTGAATGAATTAATACTATTTGGTTCTTGAAGCTATTCTATCTATTATTGAATCATATAAGGCTATAATTAAGCTAAACTTATTTTCAGTTTTTCATCTCTACGTTTTTTACTCATTTGAAGAACATTACTCTATATCCTCTTAGCCTAACATAAGCTAAACTCTTTATTTACTGCTTTGATTTTCAAGTTGGGCATGGCGAGTGCTGTACAAACTGTTTGTGGGCAAGCCTATGGAGCCAAACACTTGGGAGCAATGGGGATCATATGCCAAAGAGCAATCGTCTTGCACTTGGGAGCAGCAGTCCTCCTTACATTTTTGTACTGGTGGTCAGGTCCATTACTTGTAGCCATGGGCCAATCGGAAAGCATAGCAGAACAGGGTCAAATCTTTGCGCGTGGTTTAATCCCTCAACTCTATGCATTTGCCATAAACTGCCCACAACAGAGGTTCCTTCAGGCACAGAACATAGTGAACCCTTTGGCATACATGTCCATTGGAGTTTTCCTCCTTCACACCCTTCTCACTTGGTTGGTGGTTTATGTAGTGGACTATGGACTAATAGGTGCTGCTCTTACACTGAGCTTTTCTTGGTATTTGCTTGTGATTACAAATGGGATTTACATTCTCGTAAGCCCCAACTGCAAGGAAACTTGGACTGGTTTCTCATGGAAAGCCTTTTCCGGAATTTGGCCTTATTTTAAGCTAACTATTGCTTCTGCTGTCATGTTGTGGTATGTATATATACACGTAAAGTTTTTAGACTTACCTATCTATGTGCACCTCATGAAACTGAGTTTAATAATGCTTCAATGTAGTTTGGAAATTTGGTACTCTCAAGGGTTAGTGCTTATCTCAGGGCTCCTACCCGACCCTACAATCTCACTGGACTCCATTTCTATCTGGTATATGTTTTATTTTTCTCAGTCCATTCGATCAGTTGCTTAACTCGCATTGTTATCTAACTTAATCGTATTCTCTGATGATTCCAGCATGAACTACTTGAACTGGGACATGCAATTTATGCTAGGTCTTGCTGCTGCAGCAAGGTTTGTGACAAATCTTGGGAGTTTTCAATTCTTCCTCGGCAAAAATGTATTAGAAGTTTCTTACTGATAATGCGATTTGGCTTATGCAGTGTTCGAGTGAGTAATGAACTAGGTGCTGGTCATCCAAAGGTGGCCAAATTTTCGGTGTTTGTAGTGAACGGGACCAGCATCCTGATTAGCATACTGTTCAGTGCTATTGTGCTGATATTCAAAGTTGGATTGAGCAAGCTATTTACAAGTGACGAGGATGTTATTGATGCAGTGTCTGATTTGACCCCCTTGCTAGCCATCTCTGTTTTCTTGAATGGCATTCAACCTATACTCTCAGGTATTGACAGAATATGCTGGACACAGTAAAAAGAACATCTCAGTCAGGCACCATTTCTAATTTTTGATGTGTGGAATTTCAGGTGTGGCAATTGGAAGTGGATGGCAAGCTGTTGTAGCTTATGTGAACCTGTCTTGTTACTACGTTATCGGTCTTCCAATTGCGTGTGTTCTTGGCTTTAAAACTAGTATGGGAGTAGAAGTAAGTACTGGAAACTTTACCTCACTCTCATCAGTCAAGTTAATGCTTTTGTGACTGCAAATGATAATGAAAATAACGCATTGTTGATTTTTGGCCTTGATTTTTCAGGGTATTTGGTGGGGGATGGTTATTGGAGTATTTTTACAGACAGTAACTCTAATTGTTCTCACTGCCAGAACCAATTGGGATGCTGAGGTAACTTGAATTCTGATGAAAGTTTCTTATTATCTGAATACAGAGTGTACATGAACTGAAATTGGCCAGGTTTGTGACCAAAGATTTTGATCATGCTTTTGTTTTGTAGGTTGTAAACGCGACTGAGAGATTGAGGACATCTGCAAATGTAGAACAGTTGCTCTTGGTGGATGACGACGTATGAGTCCATAACAAAAAGTGCTCACAGTTCAAACTTCATTTTACCAGGGTTTCATGTAGTGCAATACAATGTTTTTTATGATATTGCATTGCCAACGAGAATTGGGTTATATGTTTGTTTCTTTCCCTATATAGAACCAATCATGTAGCCAGTTTTGATTATTTAAGGGACAATTCTAGGAGTGAACCTAAGAAAGTAAGAATTGTCCTTATTTAAGGCAATAACACAAGCAATATATTGCATTCAAAATAAAATTTCATAGACAAGTTTTGAAGCCAAGAATACACGCAATTGGAAGGCCAGTAAAGTAGTAACAAGAACACTTGTGTTACATTAGATGTCGCTACGTTATTGGTCATGCAATTGCAGTCTTTCAACAATACTTGTTTTAAAGCAAGATAGTCCATAAAATTTTTCGAAAACTTCTACCAACTCATAGCAACATCAAATTTAACCATACCTTCTCTATAAAATTTGACACATCAACAATTTGGGTTGTTTTTTTTTTTTTTTTTGGGAATCTATAAAGATAATAACGAGGGAAAAAATTACAAACAGTACCCAACCTATGGCCGACTCAGAATTTCAGTACCCAAGTTTCCAAAACTATCACAATGGTACCCAGGTTATCTAGCGCGACCCAACATCCATACACGCCGTCTATAACGGTGTTAATTGTTATGATAGGTGGCATAATTTCAGGGATATTTTAGTCCTTCCATGCCTTAATCTTAGTTTTTAATTTTATTAGTATTTTTCTTTAACTGAATTTTTTTAGTAGTTATGTATTTACTTATAAATGAATATCAACCCTTCATTTCCACCCACTCTAAGATCCTACGGCTAGAAAAATAAAACCATAATTTTTGGCTTTCTAATCCATTTTCTCTTTCTTTACCAAAAGAAATCAATTTCTCTTCATCTTCTCTATCCCTTCTGAAACCAGAAGCCTACCTCTCCGTCATAACCACCGCCACCTTTATCATCAAAATCTCTTTACAACCCCAAAAGAAAAGAAGAGGTATCCCCACAGATCCATTCATACTTCTATTGGAAATTTTATCTTGATTCATTCATCAACTAGGCATAAGAAGAACTGAACAAATTTTGGTGGCTAGTATTATGAGCTTGAACAGAGATTTATTGAATTTGACTTTTTTTTTTTGTGGGATTCATGAAGCTGCAAAAACTACAAATCCATATGATCCAAATTCCACAAACATCTAATCCAAATTCTTTGCACCAACTAAGAAGAAACAAGGAGAAGATTTGGGAAAACCCGAAATTGAGCCCAGAAAAAAAAAAAAAAAAAAAAAAACCCGCACAATTGCCTTCTTTTTCGATGACCTCGTTGCCGTCTCCGGCCTTATTCAGCCGACTTTTACACCATTCTTTTCCTCGAGAGGAACACACTTGTATAAGTTTTCTTATCTCTATCACCCACAATATACAACAAGTCGGGAAGAGAGAGAGAGAGAGAGAGAGAGAACAAATCGGGAAGATAGAGAGAGAGGCAGAGATACACAGAGAGGAAGAGAGCAAAGGGACTCCAGAATAGGGCTGGGTAAGCCTTGTTTTCACTGTGTGGTCTACACAATTGACTTCCGTTGCCTAGACGAAGGCTTCGGCGGCAAAACCTACAAGCGCAAGCGGAACCCTGAAGCCGCCGCCTCCGACGAAGATGCCGCCATGGAAATTGACGCCCCCTACCCACCTCCGGCGGAGCGATCCGTGGTGTCCTCCTCGGACAATTCGGAAAAACCAGTCTTCGGCCAGCCAAGCTACGACCGCGTGATCGCATGGAAGGTCTCCTGGCGAAAGTGGAAGCAGCCGCTGAAGCAGAGGTCGTCGGCGGTTCAGGTGAGCCGGAAGGGGACGACGTTCGAGGAGAGGGAGAAGAACAAGTCGGTGAAGAAGGTGTACAAGGAGAGAATGGCGGAGCTGAAGGGGGAGATTAAAAGGAACAAGGAGGAGAAGAGGAGGAAGAGGGAGGAGAGGGAGAAGAAGAAGAAGGAGAATATGCTCAAGACTGGGACCAAGCTGTAGATTATTTCCAACCCCAAGACGATTCATAGGATTTTGAAAACCAAGGCCAGGAATCAACTCAAGCCTGTTCCGGAGGAGATGATCAAGAGGAACAATAAGTAAATGACACAAATACCCATCAAATACGCCACGTGGCACACAGATTAACACCGTCATGGACGGCAGGTACATATGTTGGGTCGGGCGAGATATTTGGGGTACCATTGTGATAGTTTTGGAAACTTGGGTACAGAAATTCGGAGTCGGCCATAGATTGGGTACTGTTTATATTTTTTTCCCTAATAACAAATAACAAAAAATTAATTAAATCACTCGAAATCATTTCTTCTTTTCTAAAATAGAAAACTGAAATTCCGACATTTCATAAACACAAACACCACGAACCCCAGACGAAGGCCAAAACATGACATGGACTTCAAAAGATATGAGCGCCCAAAATGATCTGGGCCGGAGACTTACCCTGAACCGGAAAAGATTAATTTACCGCCAGATAAAACAAGGACTAACAGACAGCGTTACATCCCAGACCAATAAACACACGACACGTAGAAAACACCTTAAAATTGACGTTTCTGTAGCCAATGAAAATTGAGATGATGTGTACAATTGGTCGACGGCAAAATCTGGAAGTATATATACAACATATTCTGCTCGACTCTTTCTATAAAAGTTTTGGAACGAAGACTTCCGAGCTTAGACTCCGATCTCAATCTCCGATGGCGTACGTCGAGCGAGGTTTGTATCTCTTTCTCTCTCGTTCGGGGTGATTCGATTTCTATCAGAAGCTAGGGTTTGATTTTATCTTAATTTTTGTTTGGTATGATCGGAATCGGTTATTCATGTTTTTCAGATCAGGGTTTGATTATCACTCTAGCTCTGAATCGCGTGCCCCTCTTGAAAATATTATATTGGATTGTTGATGTTCTGGATTAATGTCTTAATTTTCGAAATTCTTAGGACAAGATTTTTTTTTTTTTTTGGTTCCTGTATGTATGTGAGAAGTGAGAACTCTAATTTGGTCGAGCATTGGTAATGTTCTTAGGTTGAAAACAGCACATTTTAGACTGCGATTATGGAGGTTTTTCGAAATGAAATTTGCGTCCTCTTAGGCATCCAGGTTCTTCAATTTTCAATGCTTTTGGGGGATAGCAATCATTTTATGGGCTAACTAGAGGGCTTTATGGCTTGTGTAGAATGAAGAGGGTGTGCCAGCTTTTTTCATTGTAAAAGTCTTCTGTATTATGTGATTTTATGGTTTCTCCTTGTTTGTTTGGCTATGCTTTTGTGAATCATGTGATTCAAATATGAGCAATGCCTGAACAGTCTAATGCTGAGCGAAGCTGAGCTTTTTGTTTGTAAAAGATTACATGATTTTTCTACTTTTTGCTCATTTCTTTCTATCATAATATATTTTGTCTTTTTTTTTTTCTTCTTGGGACACACAGTCAGAGATACTGCAATTAGTTCTCAGGTGTGCATGTGCCCTAGTGTTTGTTGTTTGTATTTGGGTACTGGTGTATTTGGATTAGGTTTCTGTTGTATTTGTTCTCCACAAGTGTAGGAAGCTAGGCGAAATCTAGTTGGGGAATTAATGGCTGGTTAGCAGCATTCGCTTAGTAAAATTGCTTTTGTGCTCCCCCAATCAATGCTATTTTCTTTCTTTATTAATTTTGGCCAAAACCTCAATGCCGATTCACTGTCAATAAGGTTTACCGTCTTTGTTTTTTAAATTTGTTCTATATGCTCCTTTCTAGCGTGTGATGTCCTTGTCTCTCTCCCTTCTACATAACTCAGCTTGCTAAGAGCTTATGTAAACTTGGCTTGCTGCCATTTGACCTGTAGAGCAGTACTACTTATTTTGGTTGAATATTGTTGTGACATTTCGCCTTTGCTGCATTTTGTTTTTACTTATTTTCTGTAGGATTGCATTTTTGTGGCAATGCTTCTGTCTTTCTTGTCTAAATTATGTACAAGAGGGTTGGTTATGCTATACTGTAGTATTTTTGACTTTTACTTAGGATTCTATTCTTTGTCAATGTTTTTTGTGTCACTTGTACTCTATTTATGAATGAGAGCCTAGGTGATGCTGAGATGGGACTGGCTATCATATAATGATACGTTTTGCAAATATTCTTATTTTTACCTTCCTCTCTCTCAAGAAATGCAATTTGCCTTCATTATTATTATTTTTAGGTCTACTGCTGAATTTCTTCATTCATTCTTTCCTTCTGTAATTTTGTATAGGAGTTCTTGTGGGGTAGTGTGTTCTCTTCTTTCTTTCTTTTTTTTAAATTTCTCTGGCTTATCTTTTTGGAACAATTAGTTGATGACTTCACTCAGGCGTGCTCAATATGAGAGGTACTGCATCTTGAGTTGCTAACTTGTGGAACTTCTTAGTTTCAAGACCTTGTGCTAGATTTTGGTAATCTTTGCCTGTACCAGGATGTTCTTTGTGATTTATATCTTGGACCTAGTTGATGTGGGCTGTGGTGTGTGTTTTTGTGTTTGTGTTTTTATGGACAACTTGGCTTCTCTATAAGCTTGAGTAACTTCAGCAGTATGGGAGCTTCTGGACTTGGCTGTAGTCTAAGGCCTTATGCCAGGTTGTGCTTGGGTTTATATGTGCTGAAATGTGCTATTTTTTTTGGTCTGGATTGAATTTCTTTTGATGTGCTTGGTGGAACTTCCACAAAATTTATTTAAAAAAAAAAAAAAGCAAGATGCTAGGTGAAGCTGAATTGGGAGATGGCTGGCTTATTCTAGTTCAGTCATTCTTCTCATTCTTTGACCTTTGTGCCTTGTGCTTTTGGACACTCGATGAGTATTCTGGTGTCTTTTGAATCAGGCGTTGTGAAATCCAAGCGATCCATTTGGCGACTCAAGACGATAACGGATTTCTTCTGGGCCATCGTCAACTTGATAGGCGTGTTTTTTGCTACAATGTTCTCGGTAAGAATTATAGTATTCTCTTCTATGTTAGCCTATATGGCTTACTTTTAGAAGTATCAAAATGGATTGTCTTCAAGAAACTTGTATTTTTAATATTGCCATGCATCAGATGGAAAAGTCGGATGCTTACAGAAAAGGATCTGGTGCTAGCAAAAAATGGGATGGCGGGGGCCCCGGAGGGCCTGGAGGGGGACCGTATGGTGGTGGTCCACGTGGCCCACCTCGTGGACTTGACAATGTTCGTGGCATCGACCATAGTAAGTTGACTCTTCTGCTTCCTATGTTTGGTTTTCTAATTATTTTGGTTTCTAACATTCCTTATTACAAATGTTGCTCTACTTCTCAACACTCAGGTTCCTTACCTGCCTGCGGTTCCTGCTGTGGTTAAATGGCGGGGGGTATATCTTGCATCGTGCTTCGAAATGGTTGGCTGGTTTAGGAGTGATAATTTAGTATGTCAATGTAGATACATATAAGAAGACATGGAAGAGAAATGCAATAATCCATAACTCCCTCCGAAACTCTTTGTTCAAGTACTAAATGTGTGGGTTTGGCTGTACGAAATGTGTAAAAGAGTCATGATGATCCTTTCAAGAATATGCATACATTAATTTTCAGTCGTGTATTGATATTGTTGGGTCTATTTTCAAAATCAGATGCAATTGCTAGTACTTTTTCTATCCCCAACTCTCAAATTTTACCCTATACTATGTGAACAACCCGTTTCCCTTATACTTGCTTGTTCAGATCCCAACCCCAACCCATTTATCTGTAACAACCTTGCCAGAGGTTCCTCCTCCAAACCCTCCTAACTAGACCCAGCAAACGGGTTGCTAACCTGGTAACCAGCAGCACGGTTAGAGCATATGCAAGTCCGCCCATTAAATTTTTTTGGGTTGTTATTGGGTGACTTGTTATAGTTATTGGGTGGGTTCCTGTTGATCTGTAAAGCCATTAGTTTCCGTTAACATGATTAAAAAAGTAACACTTCCAATACAATCAAGACAGAAGGAGAAGTCTGATTCCTTAATATGTGGCACGTTTATTTAATTAGAATGAGAATTTTTTGCATTTACTAACATATATAGCCTATATGAAGAATTATTCTAATGTATGAGATTCATGCGTTTACTTATGGGCTAATATATATAAGTATTGAAATGAGTGAGGGTCCCACTTTATTATTAGAAATCGATTTTTAAATAACTTTGAAGGCACGTTTACTTACTTGGAAAGAGAATGAAAATGGAGGAAATTTCTGCGTTTACTAACATATAAAGGAATCAGAATGATTCCGGATAAAAGTATTCATGCGTTTACTAACACATGAAAGAATCAGAATGGGTGTAGGTCTCATCTCCTTGTCAGGAATCGATTCCTGAATACTCAGGAATTTGATTACGGATGGGGGAGATGGATTTAGGAATCAAAGCCTTCAGAATCAATACCAATTCATTTCTTATCCCATTTCAGTTGTCTCTGATTCATGATTATATTACATTCCAAGTAAGTAAACGTGCCATTAATTTGATAACCAAGAGGAGGATATGGGTTTAGGAATGATTCTCATGTCAATTCTTTTCTTCTCCCATTCTAGTTGTCTCTGATCCATGACTTCTTCCATTTTAGTTGTCTCTGATTCATGACTTTTTTCATTTCAAGTAAGTAGACGTTCCATTAGACTCTTCACTCACGCATCTTCTGATCTTCTTCCCGTTATCTGATCCGTCAGCATTAAACTTTTTGGCCACGTCCATAAGAAGCTATGTCTTTCTAGCCGTCTCTGTCTTCTCTCTCTTAGTTTTCTTATTTGCTGCGCCATTGTTAAAGTCCATTTTGAGATGAGTTGGGTGTTGGAGACCAGATTGTGGTTACATGGAAATCCATTTTCTTCTGATTGCAATCACTTGGAAACCAAATTTCAACAAACTCTTGTTCAATGATGATAAATAAAGTTAGTCTAGTCAGATGCTGGTGTCAAATGAGTACCATATCACATAAACAAATGATAGAATATCACATATGGTCACTTAACTGTTACCTGTTCAACATTTTGGTCACTCGATTTTTAATATATCACTTTAGTCACTCTGTTATTATTATTTTTTTTGCCCCAATATTTCATCCAAACAATCATAGAAAATTGTGAAGTTTGAATTATAATGATTGGGAGAAGTGACTAAAGTGAAATTCTAACAAAAATATCGTGTATTTAACTGAGATTTTAATAAAGGATTTAGCAAAGTGACTAAAGTAATTGACAGAGTAATAGTTGAGTGACCAAAGTGTCGAATAAGTCATAGTTGAGTGACCATTTGTGAAATTCTCCCTAAACAAATAATAAATACACACACACACACACAAAATTTGTCCAATCTGAACTGTTCGTGTTCATACTTAGTAAATCACGATTATGAAAACCGAAACGATCATCAATTTGACTGAAAATTTGCAAAAGTGATATACTCATAGAATTACAATGGGGTGGGCTGAATAAAATATTTTAATAACATATAGGCTAAGTTTAGAAATTTGGAGCGGAGTACTTTTTAATATTTAATTTTTTAAACTAAAATTAAGTTATTGTTTTAGGGAATCAGAAATTGAGAGATAATCGCTGTGTATTCTCATTGATAATAGGGGGCCTCTTTATATAGAGGATTACAATGCATAGAGATAGAATCATACAAGGAAAGAGAATCTCTAAATTCTTCTAATTGAACCCTATTAACACTAGGTCAAGTAACCTAGAGTTTGGATTAAACACAAATAGAGATATCCTTAAACACTCCCCCTTGTGTTGTCCAAACACGGTGCTTCTCTCGTTGCCTCGTTAAAAACCTTGCCGAGTAACAAAAACCCAGTGGGACAAAAATAACCTCGGTCGAAGGGGAAAAAGAGCACAACACACCCTTCACGTTTCGAGGTGAACATGTAGACATCTCCCCCTGATGTCTGCGCCTCCCCCTGATGACTACGGTCATGAGAGTTCAGATAATTTCCGCAAGTCAATTCTTGCCACATGTTTCTCGAACGTGGATTTGGGCAATGACTTAATAAACAAGTCTGCCTCACTGTCCTCATATTGAACCTAGTTCACTTTGATCTCGAGGAGAGTCTGTTGTTGTTGATTATGCTTGGTGTTATCGCTTTTGATGTAGCCTTGCCTCATTTGTTCAAAACAAGTAGCATTATCCTAAATGCTCGTAGTCTCATCTGTGGTAGACTTCAAACCACAATTGTTCGAACATGCGTAATTATGGATCCAATCCATATACATTCACGAACCACTTCGTGAAGAGCAATGATCTCTGCATTGTTTGAAAAAATAGCGGCTAGGGTCTATTCTGTAGACCTCCAAGATGTCACGGTCTTTTCCCATGGTGAACACTTGACCGGATTGGGAATGACCTTTGTGTGGGTCAGAGAGATACCCAACATCAGCAAAACCTTCCAAAACACTTATGTCGTTTTGGGATGGGGATGGTGGACGCAGGCCAGTGTTGGCAGCGTACCTGGTGTGTGACGGGTCCGAATCCATCATCTCTTTGTAGGGATAGAATAAGCCCATATCAATCATACATCTCAAGTCTCGAAAGATATTTTTTACACTAATCCAATGGTGTCGCGTTGGCGCAGAGCTATATCTAGTTAACAAGTTCATTGTAAACGAGATGTCCGGTCTTGTGCAGTTAGCTAAGTACAATAATGCGCCTATTGTACTCAAGCAAGGCACTTCTGCCTCTAGCACGTCTTCATTATCATCCTTCGAATGAAGAGGATCCTTTTCAGGATCAGGACTACGAACGATCAAGGGGGTGCTTGAAGGTTTGACTTTGTCAAATGCCTAAGCATCTATCAACACGGTGCTCAAGTTCCAAACCGAGACATAATCGTGTTCTCCCAAAATCCTTCATCTCAAACTCGGACTTCAAGTGTTCAGCGGTTTCCCTTAACTCTTTAAGGGCTTCTAATGAAGATCATGTCCAACATGAACCGCGATAGAATCCGAAACTTGTTATAGAAACGCGTGGGCATATCCCTTCCCAATCAAGTAGTCACTTTAGTGAGCGTTTCAATCTTAGTGTAAACGCGCCCCGTGGTCTAGAGCCTCCTGACTTGGGTAAATGAAGTTCACTATGAACCTTCATGTATATTCCGTATCTAGATCCCCATAGAGATACGTAGTAACCACATTTGTGAGCTGCATGTTCAGTTATTCGGAAACTACCAAACTGACAAGGTAGTGGAGTGCAATGACATCCATTACAAGAGAATATGTCTCATCGTAGTCGATTCCAGGGCGTTTTGTGAGAAGCCTTGCGCCATAAGGCGAGATTGCCATCTCTTTTTCTCATCACGCAATCTAACGAAGACCCATTAGTCAATAGGTTTTATGTCAGGAGGTGTTGGCATTACTGGCTCAGAAAACCTTCCTCTTCGTTAGAGAATCCATCTTAACCTGGATCGCATCTTTCCATTTAGGCCAAATTTCTCTACGTTGGCATTCATTCATCCATCAACGGAGCGTGGTTCGATATCATTAGACTCAATAAACTCATGCCCAATGAAATGCGCAACTACATCATCAATTATGATGGAGTTTTCATCTCACGTCTCATGTACACTAGTGTAAGTTTCATAGAGCTCTATATTCTCAGGAATAGGTTTTGACGTTGAGGCGTCCCCCAACGAAAACCATAACCTGGAAGATTCTCATGAGACGGATTTTGAGTGTCGATGATTCAAGGATTGGTTTGTGCCAATGTATCCTTCGAACCCACGGGCCTCCCATGCATCATAGCTGGGGCCATGGCCTATAACGCCAGAGTGCCACTCTCTTTGGCGTTGGCGCCATGCCTACCTCCGTGTAGGGTGGCGTTACGTCCTCTCGTAGGGACGTCCTTCCTTGCAGGCATGTTTGCAGCATATTTGTGTGATCTCGTCACTTTAATAGGGATCAAGATGAGACATAGTGGGGACAGACCACGACAATTCTTGTAGTTCCTGTTGAACATCTGTGTTCTTATCTCCCCCGAACGACGGGAAGACTGTTTCATCATAGTGACATCCTCAAGTCTAGCGGTAAGGAGATCGCCTTGCAAGGGCATTAAGTGGCGGACGATTGTGGGAGTCTCAAATCCAACTGAGTTGCCCATTCGTCTATAAGGACCTATCATAGTGCGCTGTGGCGGCGCAATAGGCACATAAATGGCTCACTCTAATATGCGTAAGTACAAAATACTTGTACCCAGTCACTAGCTGTAACGCATAGGTACATTGTGTGGCGGTAGGTCGTAGACGAATTAGCATAGCTACATGCGATATTGCAGCACCCCAAGCGGATATAAGGAGATTGATGCGCATTACCAATGTCCGGATTACCATCGTAGTTGTTTCCGCAAGACCATTTGGGTGTGGACATGGGAATATGATGTCCAACATCAGTCCCAATGCAATAACCATCGAGAGTCTTCGATGTAAACTCACTAGCATAGTCAAATCCAATTGACTGAATATGATGATTCGGGGAGTGAGCCCGTTGTCATATGATATGTGCTAGGAGTGTAGCATAAGTAGCATGACAAGTGGATAATGGCACAACACGTGACCAGCGTGTTTACGTGTCAACCAACATCATGAGATATTTAAACGTCCGCAGGTTGGTTGAATCAGTCTATAGAATCCCTATGGATTAGATGTAAGAACAGAATGAGTATTTTCATATCCTTTGCGTAGGACGGTCTCAGTCCTAATTTCCCGAAGGAACTGGCTTTGCAAAATGAGCGAGAGGCCTTGGAAGCAACCAATGAGGATTTTGGTTGGGCCTGAGAGTCTGTAGCGCTATTAGAAGCAAAATGTGTGACTACATCTCCCATCATGGCGTTGGAGCCATGGAAATTAGCATGTATGGCGTCATGGCCACTAGGAGGAACAACCATGGCGTTATGCTCATGGTTGGCGCCTTTTATGGCGTCATCAGATTCTTGCTTTGTTTGCTCAAAAGGATGGATGTCCGTGTGAAGTCTTTAGTAGACGGATCATCATGTCATGACTAGGATGATCTATCCTGTCGTGACAAAGCCAATATGTGTCTAAATCCAATAGATCTTCTCTCATAGCTTTATTGGATTTAATAGCTCGAATAGTGACATAGAGTCCACTAGAGAGACACATAAACTTCTCTAAGATGCGTCTTTGCTCGCAATCGTTAGAGGTATTGCAAAGGAACTCATCTCCGTTCTCTACATGCGTTTTCGTATGGAATCTGTTGGCTATTCATAGGGCAATTTGCCCTAAGAGCGTAAAGAGTTTCTGTGACAATAATCAAGGTGCCATTTGGCAATGAGAACTTGGGCTATTCCATGTCCTCGAATTAATATTGATGGCCTGGCCATCGTAGTCACAAAGTAATATGCTCAGAATCAAAATTGAGTCATAATGAAAAGAACTCGAAATTTTATTCATAAGCCAACGGAGTACATCATTGTCTCTTAACCATTAGGGGAATCTAATCCAATGGCATTTACTACAAAGTATATGGCAATTGTCTATTACATCTCTTGGAAAAATAAAGACTTAAACAGAATTAGCGATCTATCGATCCCAGCCAGATTTGTAGTCTTCAACCCTTCATTCTAGATCATCTTCTTGATCTTCTTGTTCCACATAGTGAGCTTCTCTTGCTTCACAATAGGCTTTGTAGGCGGTGACAATTTCTTCACGAGCTCTACAAATGTGTGCCCAATGATCAGACACTCCACATCGAGAACATACATCTCTTTGCTCAAACTCCATTGATTGAGGCGCTTTGAAAGCGTCATTTGGATGGCTCTTAGTGTTGGTGGCGCCACCAACATGGCCAGAGGCGTTGCCTCCCTCTCTCTTTCCACGTTGACCTCTTTGGTTCCGTGTTCGCCTATTTTGGCGATTACCTTCCCAAGTAGAGCGATTATATGGACCAGAATGTCTAGAAGTATCCCTAAGATTAGGGTTTCACTCTTGGCGCCCTCTCTTAGAGGTGCGACTATAATTGGATTCCGAAATATGCTCTGTTTCCACGGATCTCGAATTATAGTTCTTCACAAGAATATTGTCATGCTTTTCAGCAACATTCATAGCTCTAATGAGCTCATGAAACCTTGTGATCCGTCTTGCATTAACATCAATTAGATAGTTCTTAGTAACCATCAATGCAGAGACGGGGAAGGTAGAGGGAGTCTTCTCAATCAACATCGCACGTGTGATCTCTTTACCACAGAATTCCATTAAGGATTTAATGCGAAGTGCTTCCGAGTTGTAGTCAGAACTGACTTGAAATCACAGAAGCGGAGGCTATGTCATCTCACTTCTAGGTCAGGAAGCAGGGAGTCACGGAAGTTGCCAAATCTATCATCGAGTGAGACCCACAACCTTTTGGGGTCTTCTTCATTCATACACTCGTACTGGAGCGAATCATCCATATGACGAGTCATTAGGATGATGGCTTTCGCCTTATTTGCCTCTAAGGCTGCTCTATTTGCTTCCAAAGCTTGAGCTTGCTCAATAGTTAGCATGTCTTGGCTAGGCTCGAGAATCGTATTCAAGATTCCATCGGCCTTGAGATGCTGGCGGATATCACGAACCCACCTGTGATATTCAGAGCCAGTTGTTCCCAATGGAGCAAAGTCCAATTTGTTCAGGTTACTCATCCTGAAAGAAAACAAGAAAAGGGTTAGTTTTGGAGCGGAAAAAGCTACCACAAAAACATATAAAATTTTGTGAGCGTAGTTGCTTCCAAGAAATTAGGAATTTCCGAGCGTAGTCGCTTCCAAGAAATTCGATTCCAAGAGGGATTTGATTAGATCGAAACAATGATGCAAGTGGTCGATCATAAATTCTCTAAACGGGAACGTTTAATAAAAAAATACCTCGAAATAGGTCGCCGGAAAATTTGGCCGGAAAAAGTCGCCGGCGGCGGCCAGAATAGTTGCTGGAAAGTTAACCGGAAACGGTCAACTGGCGTTGACCTGTGCTGACGTGGCGCTGGTCCGGGGTTGACGTGGCGCTGGTCCGGGGCTGACGTGGCGCTGGTCTGGAGCTGACGTGGCGCTGGGTCGGCTGCCTACGTGGATGATGACGTGTCAGGTTCTGCTGGGCTGACGTCAGTGGGCTGCTGTGCTGGCGTCATCGGGCTTCTGGGCTTGGGTACTTTCTTCTTCTGGGCTGAAAGCTTTTGGGCTCGGTGGATGGGCTGCAGTCTCTCCCCTCCTTTTTCTTTTTTCCTTCTTTTCTTCTCTTTTCTGCCGATTTTCTGCAGAATTTTCAATTGGCCGGTTCACACACTTTTGGGTCGGTTTTCATGGAATTTCTTCCGGTTCTGGATTTCTGGGTTTGATATGCTACTGCTGGAAAAATTTGGTAGCAATTGGAAGTCCAGAAGGTGGTGAACCGGTGAAATATTTACTGTGGGTTGTATGGAGCTTCCGGTGGACGGTTCGGTGGATTTCCGGCCGGTTCTTGGGGTGGGGTCGCCGGTTCTGGACTCCTGGGATCGAGTTCTTCAAGGTGTGAGGTGGAGGCAGAAAAGGCTTCAAGGTTTTGTATTCGGATTTAAGGTTTTTAGCTTCTTGAATCAGGGTTTGACTATTTGTTTCAGGGTTAGGGCTTCGTGCTGATAACGTGTTTTAGGGAATTAGAAATTGAGAGATAATCGCTGTGTATTCTCATTGATAATAGGGGCCTCTTTATATAGAGGATTACAATGCATAGAGATAGAATCATACAAGGAAAGAGAATCTCTAGATTCTTCTAATTGAACCCTATTAACACTAGGTCAAGTAACCTAGAGTTTGGATTAAACACAAATAGAGATATCCTTAAACAGTTATAAATTAATTTTTTTTTCAAAATTTGGGGTGAGAGCCCACTGTAGCCCATGTGTAGCTATGCACTTGTGTGTGTGTCTATACATATATATAAATTTTTTTTTTCAAATTAGAGGATGAACATCCTCAAATTCCAACTTTAAAGAGACTTATTCTAGAGAGGACCTCTGTACTTTAGAAATTTAAGGATTTTTTCTAATTTTCACTACTATACGACCTAATACAACGATTTCAACCGTTGATATTCTAGACTCATATGCAAGAATTGTGTCTACAAAAAATCAACAAAATCTATAATTATTTTGTTATTGAAAATGTAGTCCATTAGATAAAATTAGAACGAACATGGTACTAATCAAATAGTCGAATTTGACTAATAATTTGTATGATTCATATGCATATGAGTAAGTGAGTAACTAAAGAATGAATTGAGATAATGAGCTCTAATGAGTACACCGCGGATCCATTGAATTGACCTGTTACAACCTGTTATCTTAACGGGTTGAACACTTGCACCTGTTTAAACAGCAACCCATTAAAACCCGCTCGTAACCCGTCCACCCCGCATGTTTGCGGTCCTGCTCCCAAAACCCCACCTATTGACTGGGTCACTGGCTACATAGTACATACAGAGAACTCGGATGCAGAGGATTTAATGGGTGGGAAAGAAAAGGCTTCGCGCTGATAATTTTCCCCATCTATACCAAGGAAACCGACATTGCCTACATTATTTTGAGTAGTTAGGTGCTCACAATCATGCCACGATGGTACCACTTTGCTATCCTAGACCTGGCTTCTACATGAAGAAGATGAAGTAGTATAGCTAGAATTTGTAACGTGTCTCCCTACATGATGTGGCTTATCCCAGCCATTGAGGTCCTACCCGACCCAATGAGCTCTAGACTCCAGCTTAAGTACATTTTTTCTGCTAATAGCTCTGTTTAGTAAATTTAATTCATGCTTATTAAAAGAAACTGGGGCCAGCACAGATCAAAGTAGATTGATATAGGGGCCGTCCACCGTCAGTGAAATTTTCCTGACAAATCTATATCACTTAGTTATCTAAATTTTATCTAGCCGTTCATTCTCAGTTAGAACTCTGTTAGTTTGGTTAGTTAGAGTTAGAAGGTATCTGAGCAAATTGCTTCGGTCAATTGCTAGAGCCGGATTTGTTCATCTATGATCTAAGGGTTTCATCCAGTGATATTGGCGAGGAATTGACGTTCGCTACTGGCATCTAAACATACTGGGTCACCTTGCAATGTAGTTTAAAGATCAATCATGCATGAAATCGATACAGTGCAACCGGTCAAAATTTCATGCATCATATAGTCCTTTCATTTTATAAGAAATTTTCTTAAGTACCCGGGTGTTTGTCATACACCCATTTTGTTAAATATTTTGGATCACTAGATTAGTAAAATATATCTAATGGTCAAAAATATTTAAAATTTGGTAACCTGTTTAGCCCTCAGCCAATTAATATTAGTTAAATAGTATTTATTACTAATTAATTTTATCATTAACCAATTATTGTTTGATTAATGCTTGATTATCAATTGACCATTACACAATTGACAATTATATTTTGGGGAGTGAAATTTGCACCCCCAATATTACAATCTGCACCCCCTTCTTAATTTTTTAATATTTTCTGATGCTCTCTTATATTTGTTTCCCATATTACCCTTCTTCTCCAACCATTTTTCTTCAGTCTCTCTCTCTCTCTCTCTCTCGTTGTCATCGAATCCCAAATCATTTTCAATACCATCAAAACACTGAGAGACAAAGTCTCTCTCTCTCTCTCTCTCTCTCTCTCTCTCTCTCTCTCTCTCTCTCTCTCTCTCTCTCTCTCTCTCTCTCTCTCTCTCGTTACCCTTCTTCTCTAATCAAAACACCCATCCATCAAAACTCAATCAAACGGGTTGACCAGGTGAGGAATATCGACTCGCCGCCCCACTGAGTCGACTCGCCGCGGAATCGGTGGTACCCGAGGAACTAGGAGTCCGGAGAAACGAATGGGTTGAAATGGTGGAAATCCGGGTTCAGCGTCGAGGTGACCGGATGGAACATCTTCGTGTCGACGTCGAAGACCTCCACGTGTCGGAACTTCGTGTTGCGGCGGCGAGTGGCGACGATTATTCTTTTTCCGTCGTGCATGGCGGCCGGAGTGAAGCAGTGGAGACCCGATGGAGTGACCCGGGGGGGGAGTCAACGGGTATGCGGAGGACTCGAAATCTTGGGGGAAATCAATTCAGAAAATGGTTCACCAGCCGTCGTCGTCTTAGCGATGAAAGTAGATGACGGAGTCGCCGGACCAGGTGGACAACCCGCCGCGCTCACAGACCACCACACGCTTTCCGGGTTGTGAAGCTCGGAAGAAGACGATGTCAGTATTGAGCTGGTGAAACTCGCCGTCCCAGGGATGAGAGTCGTAAGAAGCGACGGCGACGAACTCGCCGAGAGAGGAACGGCCGGACTGTAATCGACGGACCCGGGTGGAGTCAATCGAGTGGTTTTCTTTTCGTTCTGTAAGCGAAATCATCATCGAGTGTTGCTCCGTCGGCGAAAGACAACAACCTCGAGTAATGCCTAAAAAATTCAGCATCCTATTGTTACGAAATGGCTCATTCGAATCGTATAGAATCAGTAAGTTCATAACAACTATTCAATTCTCAATTTCCAGAAACCTCAGAACATCAAACAAAGCCTCAATTTCTTAGCCTAGTGTGTAATTTGCACTGTAAAACAATTTCTGAGATTGCAACTTTGATAAATTACACTTGCAAAATAGAGACACCAGAAGAAAACCTAAGAATCTGAGCAGCAATGGTGAGATTACCAGAGGGTTGGGGAGAGAGAGTGGTGAGGAGCTTCCGCCATTGGAGACGAGCGCGTGGAGCTTCGGCGAGGGGCGCGTCGGGAGCGAGGAGTCGTTCGGAGAAGATGAAGATTGGAGATTTGAGGACTCTGGAGAGCCTGCGAGTGTTGGAGAGCACTTGCATGGCTTCGGGAGGACCGAGTCGGAGGCCGGTTTTGGGGTCCGAGTCAACTCGGCGAGTTCTGTGGTTTTGGGAGACAGAGAGAGCTAAAGCCCCGGTCGGCTTTTCAAGAGCTGTTCGTGAGCTGAGATGAGGTAGAGCTTGCCATCCTTGATGATGGGTCAGTCGTGGAGGAGGCTTCCGGGCACTGAATGCAGCAGTTGGGGATTTGGGATTCGATGACAACGAGAGAGAGAGAGAGACTGAAGAAAATGGTTGAAGAAGAAGGGTAATATGGGAAACAAATATAAGAGGGCATCAGAAAATATTAAAAAATTAAGAAGGGGGTGCAGATTGTAATATTGGGGGTGCAAATTTCACTCCCCTTATATTTTTTGCCTTATTAAAAACAAAAGCGTTCTAACCTAGGCTCACGGAATTAGTATTAGTTAAATAGTTTTTACTACTAATTAATTATAGCATTAGTAGTTTCCTTAACCAAATATAATTCTTTTTACATGCATTTTACGACAACCACAACAATTAATGTAAAAATAGATAATCTTTGTTTTACATGTAGTTACTACTTCACGTACATCACGTACAAGATACAACTTGTTATTACTGCTTTTTGAACTAATTTATAAATGTGGTAACATTTGTGTTATCATATAGCTAGGTAGACCATTATATTTTGATTAAAAGCACGTATGTCCTCATTAGTGTAATGAAGTTCTCCCTTGCATAATTTAAGTAATATATTGTGTAATTTTCATCGTCGAAGTTGTAATTGCTTTCAATCGACGTAATTTACCACAAATACAACAACTGATGTAAAAACGATAATCTTTACTCTATTGTAGTAATTACTTCACATACAACTTACATACTAGTTTATGGAAAATTTAACAAGTGTGTCATCTAATTTGTTGTCAGAGTGGTAAATCTTTATATTTTTATCATTAATAAAATGATTACTTCAATGACCATGCATTTTACCACAATTCACGGCAATTGATGTAAAAACGGTAATATTTGTTTAATTTATAGTAATTACTCTACCTAAACTAATGTATTAGTTTATGGACAATTTAACAAGTGTGACAACAAAAACAAATTTGTTGTCACAGTGGTAAATTTTTATGTTTTTATCATTAGTGAAATGATTATTACAATGACTACACATTTTACCAGAACCCATAACAATTGCTGTAAAAGCGGTAACTTTTGTTCTATTTGTAGTAATTACTTCAAAAACTACATCATTTACAAGATTATCAACCATATTTTACAATTCCGACAACATTTATGTTGTGAACATGATAAAATTAATATTAGACCAAAAGATATGTAAGTACTCAATATTGTAAGGAGATTCTCCATTTGATAATCAATGTTCTCCATTTGATAAAAGTTGTCTAACTATCATATTTACATCTTTGACCACTCAATTACAATAACCACAATAACTGTGGTCATAAATCATAATTTTAGTTCTACTAGGTGTAATTTATTATTTTGACAATATTTGTTACATGTTTCTGAACAATATTACATATCAAGAAAGAATGTGTTGTCAATATAGTAAATTTTATTTTTAAAATGACACATGTCAACATTTAAGTGGGTGGTAACCTATTAACAGGTTCAATAGGTTTCCACTATAATTTATTAAAAAAAAATAAGGGTATGGCATACATCAAGGTACCTTAGACGACCCTCATTTTATAACTCACCCATTAAAGAACTTCTCTTCAAGGATTAGTCAAATCGAATATTGTCTTGTCATTAAATTATCAAACAAGCGAATGAGTTTAAAATAATATATTAAGATCATTGTAATTAGTTGTTCTTTTATTTTATGTACTTTGATGAACTAAAAGGTATATCTACGAATTTACTGAACATTGCAAATATAATTTTTAAATGGTGCTTTATAAAATTTATAACGAATTATATAAATGTAAGAAAAAACTTTATTACTCACAAACGAGATGAAAGAGCAGGTTCACCCCGTAGACCTTTTTTTAAAAAGAATAATAACAACAACAATAAACGGGGTTTAGCCAACTTTATGGTCCATATATGGTGGTATGGATACTCTCATTAGTAGGGTTGAGAGTGGACAACTTATTTTCCTATTTGATCTCTATTTCCTATTCAACATTTTTTTTTTATAATTTTTTTTTATGAAGGTATTTGGATTGGGGGGAGGCATCCTACCAGTCCAGGAACATTATGAACCACTTGTAGCCTACAGGAACCCAACTAACATTCGGGTCTAGCACCAATTATCACGTCAGTGCAATCAGACCCTGTTACCCAAGGTTTTCCACCTTGAAAGCCTGCAGGCACTCAATGATCAGGTCTCATGATGACCCAGATTCTCTAGAAGCTGACACTTTCACCAGCGTCATATGGATCCGGTAGGACCTCAGTACTCAACAAGCTACCAATGAGGGACTTGTGAATGTTGGAGCTCGAACTTAGGTGGGGGTTCCACTCAAGCAAATGACTTGTCATTCCTGCCAAACCTATTCTCACATTTTTTTGGTACGTCTTCTTTTCAATTAGTTTAATGATATATGGAGATTCAACTCATTTTTTTCATACAAATATGTATTGTAATAATAAGGACAACTTCTTTTTTTTTTTGAATCAATCAATCAATGACTGTCATTAATAATCATCACAAGCTAGAATAGGCGATTACATATCCTTCCGCTGTCATTTAAGGGCATAGACAGACAATAAAATAGTGGTAGTACCCACAGTGATACATAGAAATAGACATATCCATTATACCTTTAAATACATATAGGTAGCTGTTAGCATTAAAGCCACCCTCAAGTGCAAGAGGTACAAGTTATAGAATAGGGGATTAAGTAAGGATGTCGAACCCACGAGGATTGGTAAATCCTTCCCTAGCTAGGGAAAACCTAAGGAAAAACTAGAAGAATATGCAAATGTATAATCACAAACAAAGGCTCACAAGTGAACCAAAGTTCATGGTAAGTATGTGCAAGATGGTGTGTAGAGATTTGATTTTGATTTTGAGATTAGTTTCTATTCAAATTGAAACAATGAAAGCAAGTAATATAAACTAAGCTAAACAAAACAAGTTGTTATCAAATGGATGGGAGTTAGGGCATCGGGTTTCACCTTTTGCCTCCCTTGCAAGCATTAAAGTAATTGAATATGAATGATGCAAAGCTAATTGTCCAACTACCCTCTTAGCATCCGGATAGGACTACTAAGGCTTAAACCCCTTTCATTTTATTAACTCTAACTGGATAAGTCTAGAGCTAACTACCTAGAGACAAATTCAATTACCGGATAGGTCTCAATCCTTTGCCCCTAAATGCATAAAGCTTAGAGTTTAAGTAATCAAGCAAGCAAACCAATCCTATCTCTAGGTGATTTTAGCTCACTACCCTCACATGCACACATGGCGTGCTTTCATGCTCCCTTTTTTGCCTAAAGGTAATCAATCTCTAGGAAAAACTTCATGTCATGGCAAACACATAACTCAAATTGATTAGGTCTAAGTAATGCATTCAACTATTGACTTAGCATGTGAGAATGACAACATGAATTTGCATCAATTTATAAACAAAAGCATCAATCCAAGCAAGTTTGGCTAAAGCTTTCAACCCTAGCCCCAACTAGTTCACTACTCACACATAGCTAGATACACAAGCTTCAACATTCTATTAAACATCAAATACATAAAGAGATAGGGAGTAAAGGGTGGCTATTGATGATGTCGGAAGAGGTGGTGGAGATGGGTCTCCAAGAACATGATGTGGTGGTAGTCACCTCCTTCTCCTTGCTCCAAGCTCTTGATATTGGTGAGAATAGTGAAATTTGGGATCTCTAAGATGAGTTGTGGTGTTGAGTGGTGGAGGAAATGGAGGTTGTAGTGGTGGAAATGGAGGTTTTAGAGGTGGAAATGGTGGTGTCTTCTCTAGAGAGAAAATGGATCTTGGATAGGATGAAGATGATTGAATGGAGTCAAGAATTCTGAATAATTGGTCTTTGGCCTCTTTTTGATCAGCTAGGTGTGTCATCTTTGGTCCCTAAGTGTGCAAGAGATGCTCTTACACCATTGTCCCCCAAATGGTCCCAAATTGGCAAGGTGATAAAAGGACAAGATGTAGGGAGATATTTGAATTCCAAGTGATGGGATATTCTCACCACCATGGTCCTCCTTTGCTGGAGAAAAGACCCTCCATGAGTGGTGCCTTGCCGGAAAAGTCACCGGAAAAGTCGATTTGCAATTTTCTTCCAATCTCCGTATCTTCTTCCCCTATCTTCAAATCTCCACATTTCAAGCCTCAAATAGTCATTTTATTCTCAATGCAAGGTTTCCTACAAATAAAAGGAAATGGATTAAAAAGGGTAAAATAGCATGGAAGACAAATCAATTTTCATAATTATGGGGCACAATTGCATAAGTAATTTGTGACTCAACAGTAGCGTGAATCCTCCTTTGGTACTACTCCAGAGGCGCTAGAGGTACATAGAGTGTGCACAAAGTGCATAGCTCCCTAAGAGACTAGGAAATTATTGAATTTAGAAGACTAAAAACATAAAAAGGCCTAGGTCAAAACAACCCAGCCTAACAGCCCCAAGAAAGAAACCCAACTCAGGCCCAACAAAGAATGGCTTGACTTAAGCCCACAGTCCATCTTCAGCCTCATTGGTCGACCGCCGCAACCTGACGCCAGACCCCGCCGGCGCAAAATAGATGCCAACCCTCGCCGCTGCCACCCAACGCCAGACCTTGCCGCTGCAACGCAACGTAATGCCCGACCTCGCTGCCTCAACCCCGGTCGAAGTCCGACTGAGCCACTCCGAAACCAGTCCGATCCAACACTCCGAAACCACCGTCCAGCTCCACAACATCGCAGAACATGGAGGTGCCTCAACGATGCTCGACCCGCATTGTACAGCCGCCCAAGACGCCTATATAAGACTTCGTCTGGTGCTCATTGTCAAAACCCCTTAGCCAAAACCTTAAGCCAGAACCATCTTCCACGAGACTGCCAGACATAGAGTGATCAAACACCGGTCCAGCAGCAACCCATTAACGACGAGGCAGACTGACGTCGATCATGAGCGCCGCCGGACAAAGAGGAATTTACAAACCCTAAACTAAAGACCGTCCTAGTATTTTGGAGACTACATGGTTAGTTGGGCATATAATAAGGACCACTTAGGTTAACATCAACTTCTTTTTAAAAAATTTGTTTATGTTACTATTTGTTCTCCCTTATATTGAGTTATTTCTTTTAATTTTACAAAGCGGTATCATGTATGTGAAAAACTAGAGATATGAGAAATACACACTCCTATTTAATTTTTTATATACTTTTCTCCCTAAACTTCCTATTTTGCCCCTCTTCAATATATATAATTGTACCTCTCCATATTTGTTGTTCTCTATAATACAATAATTTGCATAAATCGTTGGATCAATTTTTTTTTCACCATTCAAAAAATCCTCATGAAGAAAATTAATTTGAGAATGGATTAATGTTTCAATACTGCTTATGTCTACAATAACAAAGCCTATAACTTTGCCATGTAGTAATATTTTATTTTCCAGTGCCAATTAAAAGAATGAAATGATCTACAATCTACGATTTATATATATATATATATATAGCATAGAATTTTATTAGTTTGTATTGAACATGAAAATAAAGTGCAATGGATTAGACAGAAGACAAAACCCTTGTGAAATTGAGTATATATTTATTAGAGAATAGAATAAAAGCAAATAGACTGCAATTGCTATTGAACAGCGTGGGTATATGATATTGTTTAAAATTTCTGAAATCCCTTTGGTACTTCAGTGCCTGATTTGTGTTTTTGTCATTCTTCAACTCATATCTCTCGATTTGGTTTTCTTTTTTAGTTGCTACAAGGGTAATATAGGGATTCAATTTTTCCAGAAACAAAGATAAATATTTAGATGTGTATTAACTAGATTTGAGGTGTGTATTTAAAACTATTATTTTTTCACTAGAAACAAAAAAGAAAATTAAAAAAAAAATGTTAAAGGTTAGTTTTACTCTAGCCCTCTTAATCATCCACCAAAATTATTATCTAATTGCTTACTTTATGTTTAAACAGTAGCAATGTCGGATTCGAAGTTAGGTTTCAAATGTAATGTCGATCAATTATGAAGAGCTATATCATTTGTTCCCCAAACCCATATATTATATTTAATTATTAGTAATTCATTGTGTCTAGAATAAAATATATATGTAGAATTTTCTCGATCATGACCTTAAAAAGAATAAGTGTTTATTGGCATCGCGTTAGTCCCTTTCTTCGAATTCCTCGCCTAGAGCTAAAGCTATCGAGAGTGAATTGTGCAAGAATCGGAAATGTACTCATTCGCCTAAGCTATCTCCTATGTAGACGTCCAGGGAGAAAGGCATATGTCAGGTGGAGAAATTGATATGGGATCGCCTTGTACCTCTGGTAAATCAGAAACGGAAATCGCTACATCCCAGAGGGACAACTTGGAAAGAGGAAGCCGAAAAGATGATTTTACTCTTCCTCACATCAAATCCTAAATCGTTGTCCCTTATTTTCGATAGCTTCGGCATATTTTAGATGATAGGCCACCATAAAGAACTTAAATTCTAGTTGAACAACCTCTCTCAACAAACTATAAGGCTTGACTTGTAAGTTCTTGTAGACTAGTCAAGTCATAGTCATAGTTCAAACTTTGTATTCACGTGTATATGTCATGCTCAATAACTTAATTACAAAAGAGATCATGGAAGATATAAATACACACACACACATATATAAATATATATGAAATCCCTTTCAGTAAGGGATTCTTTTTTTTGGCCAATTTGAGGGATCGATTATTAGATAAACTTTTTGATCACGTATCAACATATCCATCGTTTAGTTTGTAGATCTACATGAGTAGATCACTTTAGTAAATTTTCAGCCAAATTGGTGATCGTTAAGGTATCAAACTAGATTAAATCAATGGACAAATCAAATCTGTCCAACATGAAGCGTTCATGTTCATAATTAGTAAATCACTATTATAAATACCCAAATGATCATCAATTTGGCTAAAAATTTGCAGAATTGATTTAATCATAGAGACTTAAAAATTGAACGGTCGAGATCTCAATATGTGACCGAAAAGTTAGTCTAATAAACTATCCCTTAAATTGGTAAAAAAAAAAAGGATCTCTGACTAGAAGGGCCCTATATGTATATATAGCTATCAAATCATTGATATGTCTATTGTTATATATTCATAATCAAGACATGGTTGTTAAGAATTTAATTATTGATTACTAGTTTATTATATATGTGAGTGATAACTCTTCCTCGGTCTTTGCATCATTCTTCAAAGTTTGAGGCACAGCCGCATAACCATAAAAATGAAGCTTCATATTAAGTCTATGATCTAGCCAAAGTCTTTTCCTTTTCTGTTACCATTCAAATACAAGGAATTCCCTTCTTCCACTGCAATTGAGTTTCTAAAAAATCATCCTCCGTTGAATTTCATAGCCAAAGTATAAATCTAAACTTGGATTCTTGGAAAACCAAACTATATGTCCTTCCTTCAAAATGATTAAATAAGAGGTTATAAGGATGTAGCTAAAAGCAATATACCCAATCCCAAGAGGTAGCCGGAGGATTAGCGTTGAGGTCGAAAAAATAAAATAAAATATAAAGGGATTGTTGGATATCAGCGGAAGCGTAAAAATTGAAAACTAATTTTAGGTAGGAAGATATGATGCATGAATGAAACACAATTTGGGAGATGTACAACCCAAAGGCATGTACAGAGCTGCTGGAGATATGAAGGAGACTCTCAAAATACCTAGTAATAAAGTTATTTTGATTATACTTCTACAAACTACTCCTCTACACACCGTACTCAACTAGACTAGCCTATTTATATATGCCTACACTAGACAATGCCATAAGTATGACAATAACCTTAAACCTTCCTAACTCTCTTAACTTATATATGAAGCTACTAACTCTCACTATTATTCTCACCATTATTTTCACCATAACTCTCAACATAATTCTAAATTAATTTTATTTCTAACATCCTCCCTTAATTTAGAATTACTCTAACTTCAAGTTTTTCAAAAATTTCATGCCTTCACATCTTCATGGCCGGTCACCGTCAATCACTCAATCCCTTTTCTTCAACTTACTTCATTATCATTCTCGTACTTGTCTTCACACAAAAAGAAAATTGTCAAAATCTTTCACACAATACCAACACCTTGATTTGCTTGGCTTTAGTGACACTTTTTTAGTCAGTCTTAAGGTCTTGAGAGCTTTTAAACTTTTTTAGTCACTCTTAAGGAAATTTCCTCCCTCACTACTTAGTAAACTTTCTTCTTTCATTTCCGTGTGAGATTATTTTCATGCCTCACCAATATTTTAAGGCCTTCATGCCTCTCAAAATTCTAACCCATTTTGTGAGCTTCATGTCTCTCAATTTTAGGTTGAATCTTGAGGGAGTCTTGTCAACTTCTTTTCACCATTGTGCCATCTTCATCTTGGTACTTCTGCCATTTCTAGGGAGCATTTTTCTCTTGGCATCTTTGTGCTATGCTTCATTCGATCAGGGACTTATACCTTTCATTCTTTTTACAGGGACGTTAATCCTTCATTTTCTTCCAGGGACGTTAATCATTTCACCTTCTTTCTGGGAATCTAACCCTTCATTCCTTCTCTCATGGACTTTTACCCTTTCATGGAGGACCGCATTAATTATCCTTTATTTCTTCTTCTCAATCTACTTTTTTTCTCCCTCATTTTATTCTTTCTTCATATTTTTCACTCCTTTCCTTTTCTTCTATGCAATATTCTCTTCTATTTTTCTTCCTTCCTTTGGTCATCTCTCTCTCCTCTCTTTTTCTTCCATTCCTCCTCCTCCTCCTCTCTCTCTCTCTCTCTCTCTCTCACACACACACACACACATATTTTTCTTTCACTTTTTGTCCAACAGCAACAGTTGATGCACCGCAATTTTTTTCTCCACCACCTTGCAACAACATGAGCGAGTCTTGGTATGACCCGTCATTCCAAGTCTTTTACCTCTTTGCAACCTTCGAGTTTCAAGGTTGATCTTCATTCAAAAGTTTAATTCTCAATTATTTCAATAGTTTTGCAGCAAATATTTTACTCCAACATCTCACCGAGACACCATCACATCTTTCCCGATCATCACTCATGATTAGCACCTAAATAGCACACTTGACGCCATAATACTCTTGCATGTACAATTTTTGACCGTACCCAAAAGATCAACCTAGGGCTTTGATACCACTTTGTTGGATAGCAGTGGAAGCGTAAATATTAAAAATTAATTTTGGGTAGGGAGATGTGATGCATGAATGACACACAATATGAGAAATGTACAACCCAAAGACATGTATAGAGCTCCTAGAGAGAGATATGGAGGATACTCTCAAAATACCTTATAATAAATTTATTCTGATAATACTTCTACAAGATACTCATCTACACACCTTACTCAACTAGACTTGCCTACTTATATAGGCTTACACTAGACAATGTCATAAGTATGACAATTACAATGGACATAAGTATTAGACTGTTATAATAACCTTAAACTTTCCTAACTCCCATAACCTATGAAGCCGCTAACTCTCACTATTATTTTAACCATAACTCTCAACATAATTCTAAGGGTATATTCCTTCTATGGTACCTGATGTATGGTATCTAATCTTCAAAGTGGGACAATTTGATACCTGAACTTACCCTTCGTTTGACATTTCGGTACTTCTGTTAATTTTTTTTGCTAAATGCAAGGATAAAATTGATATTTAGAATATATGTATAAAAACAAAATAAAAGACATGAGTTTTGTGGATTGATGGTCGTTCTTCATCAATTTACCGGTATGAATTAACACTTTTGGGTTATGTTGAAGATGAAATAATTGAATTTTATGTTTAAGAAATCTCAATTTTATGTTTAAGATAAAAAAAAAAAAAGGTTTAAATAATCTAGTCGTCTTGATTTGAAGTTTTGAACACCTACTCTAACGAGCTACGTCTAATACACTGAAAGTAGTCTCAGTCTTGTGGGTGTTCAAATCAGGGCGACTAAATTTTTTAAACATAAAATTTAATTATGTCATCTTAAAAATACCCAAATGCATTAATCATGTTCATTTGCTCCCAAAGGACCCAGAAAATAATGAAGACCCAGAGTTGATGGTCTTCAACCCACAAAACTCATATTTTTTATTTTATTTTTATAAATATATTCTAAATATCAATTTCATCCTTACATTTAACAGAAAAATTAATAGAAGTATCAAAATGTCAAACGGAGCCTCACTTCAGGTACCAAATTGTCCAATTGGCAATACCTCAGGTACCATAGAAGAAATTTACCCTTAATTTTATTTCTAACAGGGACAAAACCAAAAAATTAAGGGAAAAATATTGAAGAGGAGGTCCAAATACTAGATGTAGAGGTCTAATCAGAACCACCCAATATAAAATTACGCCACAACTATATAATGGTATTATTATTAAAAGGTTGATACTATTTCCACCCTACTAAATATTTTGTTCACCCTACACAATTTTTTTATCTCTAAAAATTTCTAATTTATCCTTTAATTATAATCTGAAATAGAGAAAAGTTATAAAAAAAAAAAAAAAAAAACAAATTAAACCCATTGACCGTGGCACCAAAACCTAATTGATGAAAATTTTTCCAGCAAAGTCATCTCTTTGTATGGTGGAGGCGTGGAGCTACGGGTAGATGTGATTTCAATTAATTTTTTTCTTCTTCTAATTTTAATTTTATCAACTGTAAAATTCAATTAACATAGTTATATAAAATTATTATGCAGAGTGAACAAAATATTTTGTAGAGTGATAATAGTCACACCCTTATTAAAAATAACGATTTGATTTAATTAATAGCAAAAACTGCAATGTCAACAAAAACAGATTTCTGAAAAATATTATAACATACTATAAAACTTGTGTACTATAGTCGAGGGGAAGTTCCCCTGCCCTTAATTATCAGTCAAAACCAAGTTACCCAACAACAAAATAGCATACGGAAATGTAGGGTTTAGAGTTGACGGGTAATTCACGAACGTTCAAGTAACAGAATTTCTTACGAGTTGGGGAAAGGGGATATGAATAGATATTCGAGAAATATCAGAGCTTATTTTTCTTTTTATTTTGGCCATGAAAAGAGGGGGCAGTTAGGACTATTTAGCGAGAAGGAATGAGCCACGTCCCCTGCATGCACCTTCGCCAAAAATCTTACTTACCCAATTCAATGCCATTGCCACATATATAAATACCACTCATAGCTTCGTGGCTTCATGCCAAGAATGTGAGACAAGCAAACCAAAAGCTAAAACCAACATACGCAATTCACATTTCAGTGATTTAACATCACCTGCTTTTTCTTTCGTTTGAGGTTTTCCTTTTCTTCCTTCTCCTTTTTTTTCGGTCTGAGAGAGTGCAAGACATTGCTTTTTCTTTGTTTGTCCTTTTCTCAGAAAAATGGGGGTAGAGAGAGTTCAAGACATTGCTTCAGCAACTTCTGAGGACACAATCCCAGTGGAGTTCATCAGGTCAGAGAATGAGCAGCCTGGAATCACCACCGTCCCCGGCACAGTCCTCGAGTGCCCTACCATTGATTTCAGCGACCCTGATGAGGAGAAACTCCTCAAACAAATCTTCGAGGCCAGCACCGACTGGGGCATGTACCAAATCGTGAACCACGACATTTCCAACGAGGCCATTGCCAAGTTGCAGGCCGTCGGAAAAGATTTCTTTGAGCTTCCGCAGGAGGAGAAAGAGGTTTACGCAAAAGATCCGAACTCTAAGTCCGTGGAGGGATACGGAACATTTTTACAGAAGGAACTAGAAGGGAAGAAAGGGTGGGTGGATCATCTGTTCCATAAGATTTGGCCACCTTCTGCCATTAACTACTGCTTTTGGCCTAAGAATCCAGCTTCTTACAGGTTTGAAATACTTCGTTTTGTTCTCTTAATTTTTTTCTGAAAAAGACACTTTTTTTACTTCTGTTTTTTTTTTTTTTTAAGTAATCTCTAATTAATTTGGTCATATCTGGATCGTATTTACGTTTTCAATAGAAATTGAATTACATTTATTGAAATCGGTCGAAAAACGTTTATAATAGACTATAGAAAGTAAAACTACATTTATGAAGAATCTGGCCACCAATTTAGTTGGTAATTATGATCTTTAAGTTTTTTGTTAGGTTGGTGATGGTACCAATTCCTCTAGTTAATTAAATTTTTTCTATGTTATTTTCACTTTTTTTTTTTTGAGAAATTGTGTTATTTTCACCTTTGCATTTTCCAGTTACCTCTGCAGCTCTGCTTGTGCAATAAAACTCCAAGTAACTTATTTAATAGACAATTGCATTTTTTTTTTTTTGAAATAATAGACAATTGCATTTTTTTTTTTTTGAAATAATAGACAATTGCATTTTGCTATACATAATTTCATCGAGATTACAATTTTGAACCATTGTTTCGCATCATACAATTTTAATACTGGTATTTTTTTATGTATGCAGTTTGGTCATTTTGTTCATTTTTTACATTCTAGTTGGATCAACGTCAGTTGTGAGATTTTGAAAGCCTTTGAAGAATTTTACTGAGAATTGTAATGAAATTTAGTCATTTTGACTTCCATTAATTAGAACACTTCATTTACCAGTGTCTATAAACTAATTATTCTAGGGTTTGTACCAAGTTGAGGTCCTTTTCTTAAATGCCTTGGTCCGTAGGACATGTAAAGCCAGAGGTTTTGTCTCATCTGACTCTTTTTCAGGCCGGACCTTACCCAACTAAGGTCCGAAGGGGGTTGCCATTTCTTAAATAGTCTAGGACATGTAAGGCAAGTAGGTGGTTGCCTTTTGTCTCATCGGACTCTTCTCCGGGCCAAGTTACCTCTCAAATCTTTTGGTAGTGAGCAAATTTGAATCCCTCTTTTTCAGGCCAGACCTTACCCAACTAAGGTCCGAAGGGGGTTGCCATTTCTTAAATAGTCTAGGACATGTAAGGCAAGTAGGTGGTTGCCTTTTGTCTCATCGGACTCTTCTCTGGGCCAAGTTACCTCTCAAATCTTAAGCGAGATTCATAATTATAAAGGACCCTAATTATAATTGACAGTACAAGAAAGATTTTTTTTTTTTTTTGGATACAAATAGTAAAAGAAAGTTGTTTCTACAATTTTAGCACATAACCTCTCAATTCAAACTAATTCATTTAAACAGAGAAAAGGATTTGCGGGGAGATCACATGGGTTTGTCGAGAACATCTGAATGTAGATATAGTAGTCGAAATAACCCTAGCCGAACTAGAAATGTCCATGCAACCATGAACATGTTGTGTATTGCAGAGAGTAAGAAACCTGAGAGAGATCGAGTTTAATGATCTTGATGCATCATGAGACCGTTCTAGCTTTGCTCGGGTTTAAAACTGGCTTTCTTGCTATATCACTTCCAGAGTTTTTCATGAAAAGACTGGTCCTTGTATGTAAGTAGGAAACCAAATGGTAGGTAGATCGACTACATGGTTAATTGCATGCCTATCTAATTTAAGTGTTTAAGCACGCCAGAAGGTGGACGTGGCTGCTTGCCTATCGGGGAAGGTTTTTCTAACAAAAATATCGATGAAGTAATTTTTTATTTTTACCACTGCGTAGTCGGTTGCCGCAACGTACTTCTGGTCTCTGCGACTGGGGCCTTGTTTGCTTCTGTCTTAGTATTAATATTAATATCAAAACTATGGGTGTACCTAGATTCTCATTCATCAAAATTCAAAACCCTTATTGTTGCCCAAAAAAAAAAAAAATTCAAAACCCTTATGCATGAATTCGTATACCTTTCTGAGTTTTAGGGTTGGTATGAGCGTGAGACCTGATTGGTTACTGGTCTTGTGACTCTTGTCACCCATTCAATTTATGAGTGGTCCAGGGGTAGCCGTGGAGGCATCTATTTTTGGTATTCGAAAGTCTTTCGAAAGAGGAAAGAAATGTGTGGACCTCATTTCAACATTTTTCCATCCAAACAGTTAATAATGGAGGTTTTTATCTATGATTTGTTTGGGTCATGATTACTTTCTTTCTTTTTAACGAGCATCAATTTTGAAATTGCTCGAAGGTCTAAAGCTAGAGTGAAAATTTATGTTTAATACTAAAAAAATTTCTATTTCTTGTCATTTCAGTTAGGTGTCTTAACTATTATCAGTATTAATTAAGTAAATAATGCTTATGATTAAATGTTAAAAAAGAAGCTGCAATTGCCCTTAGTTAATTAAAACTTTAATAATAGAAAATTTATTATATGATGGATAAAACGGAAATATGAAATGGAAAAATAAAAAAAACAGAAAACGAAAAAAGAACAAAAAGAGGAAGGAACTTTATATGAACCTACAACTGCTTTCAATATGTCACAGTTTTTTTTTTTTAAATTAATTTTTTATCCTAATTTGTTGTTGATGAGAAAAAAGAATAGTCCAAAAAATCTTATCTAAATACTCTAATGATTGTACACAATTTTTTTTTTCAATATTCAAAAGCCAATCTACACACATCCGCATGTGTGAAGATTGAAGAAGCTAGTCTTTCGTTAAAACTGCATTGAATTAATTTTTTTTTTTTTTTTTGAAGAAAGTAGGTGTGAGCAGAGGATCTGATTGTCAGTTATATAGTTGTTACATAGGTTGGCTGTTCAGTATTAAAACTAATAATAACAAAAAGTGAGGTAAACATATAGCTGGTGGGTTGAAATTGTAGTATTAGAGGCAAATAGTAAAACGTCGGTAAAAAGAAGAAGAAGAAGATGATGATAAGGTAGATGGTAAAAACATAATTGAATTTTACTCTGAAAATTAATTAATTGGTGTGCAATACGAATGCAGGGAAGCTAATGAAGAGTATGCAAAGAATCTACATAAGGTGGTGGAGAAGCTATTTAAACTGTTATCTTTGGGGTTGGGGCTTGAAGCACAAGAACTGAAGAAGGCAGTTGGTGGTGATGACTTGGTGTACCTTCTCAAAATCAATTACTACCCGCCTTGTCCCCGCCCTGATCTTGCTCTTGGTGTGGTTGCCCATACGGACATGTCCGCCCTAACCATTCTCGTCCCAAACGACGTTCAGGGCCTCCAAGCTTGCCGAGATGGCCAGTGGTACGATGTCAAATATATCCCTAATGCCCTAGTCATCCACATTGGTGATCAAATGGAGGTATATATATATATATACACCTCTCTCTCTCTCATAATTAGACCTTGTTTTTGCGAGTTTTTGTGAGACGGAAAACATGAAGCGATGACCCCTTTAAAAAAGATTGAGACAAAAAGTTAAATAAAAAGAAAATAACTAAAAAAATAACTGTAATTTTTTTAAAAATCTAAAATAATTAAATTAGACACACATAAATGACATAATCATAGATTCAGCTTCACAGCACGGGTCTGATTTCTGAAAGGAAGATTGATTGGGCAATTAACTGATACTTTTGATGTGGTAGGTAATGAGCAATGGAATGTACAAGGCTGTGCTGCACAGAACCACAGTGAGCAAAGACAAGACGAGAATCTCTTGGCCAGTGTTTCTGGAACCTCCACCAGACCATATAATAGGGCCTCACCCCAAGCTCGTCAATGATAAGGAGAATCCACCAAAGTACAAGACCAAGAAGTACAGCGAGTATGTCTACAACAAGCTCAACAAGATGCCCCAGTAATTAACTGATTGATTACTGCAGGGGGTGTCTCAGAGCTCACAAGGCTCAATATATGACTATCGATTTTTTTTGTGTGAAGTTCTTTTAATTAGTGGTAAATTGGAAGTGATTTTGTTATGGCTTGTTTATTTAGTGAAACTGACAGTTTGTGACCATGAATGTCATGTTTAATAAGATTTTCATATCGAATCTACTGTGATGAACAAAATTATGCTCATATTGAATGTCCGATACTTGTTAGGTTGAGAGATTGTGAGTACTTATTGCCTTGATGATTAGCATATTTGATAAGGAATTAATGTTCATCATTTCTTTGAGTTCATATAAGATTACTGCAATTTGTGCACACATCGCTTGTCAGACTGAGGATGTGCTGTTGCCATTGGTACAAATAGTGATTCGAACTCCCTGAGTCCCTGTGAAGAGTTCGACCCAGTGTAGGAGTTTGTTTGCTTCAGAGTTCAGAGGTTGCAATTATAAGTTTGTCTTTGCAATTCACTGCTATCACTATTATATCATCAACTCACTATTACCTTGGATTGAAAATTTACAGTAAACTCTGAAGCAATGAAGTGAAAAGTAAACTTATGCAGAAGATTTCTGATTAATGTACGATTGTAATTTCTTCCAACTACGAATAACACACCTGCTGTATCAGTCAGAACTCAAAACTTGGCCGCTGTTAAACCAGCATTGGCTGTTGGTGATCGGGTGAAAAAATCTTCTTCAAGTTCCATGGCAAACTGAAGAAGCACAAGGATGTTCTGTGCTTGGATAGATTCGAGACAAGATGAGGCTGGCCTAGCAACATGTTCTATTTGTATCCCTTTGCCCAAACTGGGAGAGAATATATTAAGGTCCCCAAACAAAACGAGGCGCATATCGTAACCATGAAGTATGCATATGCTCTCCAGGGGTGTTTACTTTCTCTCATTGCATTGAATTCAGAAATGAAGGTAGAAACAGTACTCAGGCAACCCAAAAAACCAAATTGTACTCCGGTTACAATGATATTGCAAGTCTTGGTATTCACCTACAGAACAGAAACAGAGTCAATGGGCTCTATAGCAATTAGGAGGAAACATTTGAAAAAGGGAGATCATGAGCAATAATGATTTCCACACGGTCTAGATAACAGAAAGATGTGTCCTCTTAGTGGATCTTGGAACAGAGTAAACTTCAAGAATATTCCTACAGACACTAAAATTAAAATAAACAAAATAAGAAAACAAACCAAAAGATAACACAAACTAAGAAGAACGACCATTGCAAATGACTTTGCGAGCTGCGCGCGAGCAGTTTATAACGTGACAAATATATGTGAAACTGTAAGCTTTTCAAGTATGACAGAATGGCGGGAAAAAAAGTAAAGAGGTATACTCTGGGTGCAGGTCTGAACAGAAATCAGATTAAAAGACCTTACCTCTTTCTCCACAGTAGCAAGGGCTGCCATGATACAAGCTGCAGAAACATTTGCAATTAGAGTACCAAATGGAAGCCATTTTAACAACCCTGTCTTTCCTAATCCACGTCCATTGAGTCGAGCTAAGAACCACCTGATCCACACACCTACAGGTCCAATGATGCAGGCCAACCATAGATGTGTCTCACTGCTGTCATTTCTAAAGTCCTCCTTCACCAAGATTCCACTCACACTCCATAGACAACCTAGCATCACCAGCAACACTGCCCAAACTGCCAAGTGGCGCTTGTAGCTGTCAACCCTCCAGGTCTTTCTAGAGATGGCAATGTCAGACCCTGAACACCTTTTAAGAAGCTGCCTGAAACCCTTAGATGTCTCTATCCCAAAAATAATAGAGTATGCCGCAAGAAATAAACCTGACATCAATTACATTCAAGAGAAGCTCATATTAGCCAAGTGCATTGAACTAGATGGGTTTTTTTCCATGGACAAGTTTCAAATAGGCTCAAAGCCTGATACAAACGAAATTGAAATATGCACAAGGAACTGTCATCTACATGTATGATATAGCATTTTCTAAAAATTAAAAATTAAAAAGTGATGTCTGACCTATTAAATTGCCAAGCGCAGCAAAAGGCCAATGGCCTTGAACACTGAGTTCAAGCATTTTCTGGTTCCAACCACTGAAAGTAGTAAGGCTTCCCAGATAACCGGTTGACAATCCAATGGCCAAAAAATCTGACACATAGGATATATCTGCTTTGAAAACAACACCCCACCATCCCATCAAGAAAGAACCAACCTACAAAATTCCATTAGGAAAAGAACATGTTGGAACATCACCCAGCATTATCCATATCAATACCCTCGGATATACAATGTCAAAAATGAGAAAGAACAATAAAGTAGAGAGAGAGAGAGAGAGAGAGAGAGAGAGAGAGAGAGAGACCATATTAGAAGGAAGATCAAGGTAAAGAATTGTTTGGTCACTTGTCACACCAGCACCTCCTGGGCCAAACAATTTTTGCAGTAGATACCTCGTCAAGACCTGCAATATGAAGCATTTCAAATAATCTGTTTGGCAAATAGGTTTCTTCATATAAAATAAATAACAAAAAACTATGATGGCATATAAATTTTTGTCAAGAGAAACAGATATCCAAAATGTTGGTAGAGAGACTTTCTACCAAAAGCTACTTTTAGCAAGAACAAAACTTGTGATGCAGGATAAGTTTAGTTGCACAAGTATTTGAAGATCTAGGTTAAGTATACAAGATGCATAAATATGGTCAGTGCAAATTGCACAAGTATTTGAAGATCCAATTTTTTTCTTTATATAAATGCCACAGCAGCTATGAACTCATGAATATTAAAATTCAAACAAAAAGCAATTTGGAAATGAACAAGAAACAAGAGTTGAGTGTGTTACCCCAAGAATACCAAAAACGGCTAAATGTGTCATACATGAACCATACTCCATCCACTTTGGCAGCAACTTATTTGTATTTTCCTGCATATGAAGAAACAATAATTTGAAGTTATTAGGATGATCTGACAAAACAAACTCAGCATGTTTGACTTTCTTGCTGTATCGATCAATAGACATGCACACCAACCATCTTTTCCATGTTCAAGGACATAAAAAGGTTTGTATGTTGTATGCAATGAGAACATACCAACCGAAAGCTCACTTGCTTTTTATCTTCATTGCGTGATGCCACATCAATGGAAAGAGATATGATTTCCTCTGGCAAAGGCACAGTGGGGATAGCACGGGATGCAGTACGATCACGACACCAAAACCCATAGGATGGCAATAAAACATCCTCTCCAGACAAGTTGTTAAGGCTCTCACTGAAACTGTTCCTGTTGCTGTGCAGAGCTCGATCCCCAATATCTCCCACCTCAGACACACACTCATCAGGGTCATCATCTATTCCAGAAGGCTGAGCACCTGATACACTTGAAGAACACATTTTTGAAGAAGAATTGGCACTGCTGGGTACACTACTTCCGGGTTCAGGGTCAGTACCTTGGTACCCTGCTCCCTCCATAATCACAGGGCTTTGTTTCTCTTGTGGTGACTACAAGAGTAACAATAGTAAAATCAGAATGTAATCGCCAAAGATAAAAAATGAGAATGTTGATTTAGAATAACAAAAGTGAAAGGAGAAAGAAACGTGGTAGTGAAATATGATGCAATTCCTGCTGCTGCTAATGTTGACAAGTCATAATTTGTACTGCAGACACCAAGTTTGCCGACTACTCTACTTTTAAAGATAATCAGAACATATTGAACTTACAAGAAGTCAAATGTAAAAAAAGAAAAATACATTTGAATTCCCTTGATAGCATTTCGAAGCAAGCTCATGATGAGAAGAAAGAGCCAAACTGATTCAAGATGTCCACAGAATTCAACAATAATACAACCTATAGCTTTAAACAAATCCATACTTTGTTTATTAGTATAATAGAGCTATTCAATTTAAAGAATTGGAGAAGTCTAAACACAAAAGCTTATTAACCAGGTACTGCCATCACATAAATGTGCAATTGGACTGAGTTGTCTGAAATACTAATCCATACAAGTAGAAGAGGCCATATTCATGTAGTGGGCAGTTATACGGTTAAGGAAACTATAGTTTAGAACTTTATATTAGTTTTCTGTATAAGGCTACAAGCATGAAGCCTGGTAATGTGGAAGCTAGAACCGAAAACAACTATAAGCACAGAAGCACTCGAGCAGTACAGCTACCAGTAAAGAACTTTGATTACCATACATCAAACAATCATTTGATTAGCTTTTTAACAATACCTTCATATAAGACTTGAAGCCTGTAAATTGCTATAGTCCAGTTCTCTTTCTCATATCATAATACAACCAAAGAGAAAGGTCCTATATAAGCACTTATCACCAACTAATGGAATCAAAAGTTGATCCCAGAACCAAACAAATCAAAACATGTTCTTCAATCGCCTGACTGGGCCCATACACTGAAGATGACAAAACCATCCTAATTTTCTAAATCAAAAGGTGAAATCAACTCTAATTCGATCACTTGATTCTATCTGTAAAACTTTATACAGTTTACTGTGTTTTGAACCAAAGGGAATTTCATGAGGTTAAATTTCTGCGCTTCACACTTCTTCAGGAAATAAACTAGAATGTATTGGGGACCCAATATAAATCAAGCTGAAGCAGTACCTTATTCAGGAACAGATTCATACTATTTAGAAGTCAAAAGTGCAGTCCAATAATTTTTTTTAAAGACGTGTGCTCTCCTCTAAAGCACCCAAAACTTTAAAAGCAGAAAAGGAAAAAGGTCAAAGAACTCTAGTTCATTGATTCTGAACTATTTCTTTATGCACAAACCACCAAAGGTGAAACTTTTCAGTTCCCAGATTTTTCATACGGTTCCAGATTCCTCGAATACAACTTTTAGCATCAGAACCATATAAAATTAAACTAGATATGAGCTGAACAGTTAACCAAACAAAAATAAAAACAACTTCTTTATGCGCAGACCACCAAACGTGAAACTTTTCAGTTCCCACATTTTTCACACATTTCCAGATTCCTCGAGCACAACTTTAAGCATCAGAACCAAATTAAATTAAACTAGATATGAGCGGAACAGTTAACAAAACAAAAATAGAACCGTGAAGAAAACCCAAAATCACAAAACTTGTAAGCATTAACATACAAATTTACAGTAACAAGAAAGAGAAAAAGGGAAGGTTTTTTGAGTACCTGATTCAAAAGGGTTTGCAAGCTTCTATCTGAGGATGGCGGCAATGGATGCATTTCAAAGATAAATGAAAAAAAAAAAAGAAAAGACGATGACTTTGGGAATGAAAAGTGGAACACAGAGAAGGCAAGACCAGGATTTCTATGAAAGAGAGATTTGGGCAAATTGGGTTTCCGGGATTTCAAATTTCTGGCTGGCAATGGCTGAATCATTTTGTACGTGGTTTTATTTATTTTATGGTTTTTGGGGGCCAAACTTTTCAATCACGGATCGATTTATAGGCGTATCTGGAACTTTGGTATTCGATCGTTTTATTGAATTGACCAATTTAATTGACTAAAAAAGTTTCATATCTTTTAATCCAACTTTACTGTAAATTTTCAAACAACTGCAAAGTGACAATCTTCAACGAGGAAAACAAAAGACATTGTGTAGCGCGCACGATGGAAAAAGGGTTGATGATACTATAAATATTTATCATTTTTATCCTTTTTACTATGCATCAATTTACTCCATCACGCAGAAACATGTAATGTGTTTAAGAACCTAATAAATGATTGGTTTTGGTTCAAGAATCTGCGCCGTGTTGAAGGAATATCGATTTAGTGTGCCTTATCAAACTAGGAGTAGCAATAGGAGAGAAGGTTCTAGATTTCCCAATCCTACACGGATTGGTATTCCTTGTAACATTAGAACTAGCACTTTGTAATCCCTATATATAGGGCTCCTATTCTCAATAATAAGAACACATCTCTCTCATCAATCTCTCTCAAATACATTATACTTAAACACGTTATCAGCACGACTCTAACCACAAAACAGAAAACCAAAACTCATTCACAAAGCAGCCCCTAGCCCGAGCTAGCCGAGCCTTCGCTGCAGCCCGAGCACCCGTGTGCTTGCAACCTTGCACAGCAGCCCCTGCTGCCCCCTCCCTGCAGCTCTGCGTTCCAGCCTGCTGCCACCGAAGCATCCCTGCTGCGCAAACAAGCCAACGCATCACCCACTGCATCTTTTTCCCGTTCCTGTGCACATCCGTCTTCTTGCAAGCCTCGAAACGTCTAGTTCGGAAGCTCAGATCGAAAAACTTTCTTCATCAAAGTTGTTCGTCTCTGTCTCTTCCATCTAACCTCCGAATTTCAGCCTTATCGGAGTCATATTGAGATCTGTACACCAATCGAGGTACAAGCTGTTCAGAACATAATCTGCTCCGAATTTTCACCAAGTAAGTATTCAAAAGAGTAAGTTTTGAAGTTCCTATAATTCGAAATTTAAATCCTTATTCTTTTCTCGGGGACTTGAAAACCTCCCTTCTTCTACATCCCACCTTTCTTATAACGTGGGTTCGATCATTGAAAAGCAGAATCGTGGGGATTCACGCAATTAACGAACTAAGAGCGTTCGTAAGACTTCGGACTAAGAGCGTCCGTAAGCATCGATTAACGACCATATAAACATCATTGTTTCGGTCTAATCCAATTATTCTTGGAAATCGATTTCTTGGTAGCATAGCTCGGAAATCTTATTTAGTTTTCGTGGAAGCATTGACTCCGAAACTAACTTGTTTTTGTTTCATCTTTCTGGATGTCAAACACAAACAAACTCGATTTTGTTCCATTGGATTATGCAGGCAAAAGGTACTTAATTTGGGTCACTGATGTCGAGATCCACCTCATTGCCCGTGATTTATTGCATACAATCCAAGAGCTTTGTCCTATAGAAACAGCTCCAGACCCTCAAACTGAGAAAGATAATTCCAAGGCACTTGCCTTCATGAAACGTCACATGGATAGTGACCTACAGTTTGAGTTCATAAATGAGGATAGCGCCATAAAGCTTTGGCATGCGCTTCGCGAACGATATGGCAATGTTCGTGACTCCATACTTCCGAATACAGAAGCAGAATGGAAACATCTTCGCTTTTCTGAATTTGACACTGTCATGCAATTTTATTCGGAAGCTCTCAGCATCAGAGCAATGATGCGTCTCTGTGGAAAAACAATCACAGAAGACCAATTGATTGAGAAAACCCTCAATACCTTCCCCGTCTATGCTATGAGGTCCTCTGACTTATTCCGGACTCATGTAAATGCAAGACGGATCACAAGTTTCCAACAGCTTATTGCAGCTATGGCCACTGCTGAAAGACATGGCAATGAACTTGTGAAAAGAGAAATTGATAGGCTTCACGATAGCTATCAAGAGCATCGTCCTATGGCTAGAGAAAGTCGCCATCGACGTCATGATCCATACGATCGAAATGCTCAAGAAGGTAATCGCTCAAGGCGACAATCCCACGACCGTAGGAGGCGTGATTTTGAGGGAAATAGGGTTGGAAACCATGGAACCAACGTTGGCCATGGGCACCACTTTCCAACGCCACCAGTCCTAGGGACTATGCATATTGCGCCAATGCGCCTCAATCAAGGGAGAATCCTCTTTATAGTGTCTATTTCTGATATGGAACGTCTGATCAATGGACCTGAATTTGCAATGTACCTACGAAGGTAGTCGCATCATGGTGATCAAGACTTCGAGTTCACAAAGACTTTAAATCTGGCGATGAAGACAAAATACCGCAGATTTTTATTTATAGTCTTTTATTTTTCCAAGAATTATGTCATGGCAATTATGCCTTAAATCAATTTGATTTTTATATTGGATTAGATTATGGTCACGAAACTTTGGTGTCATCATTGGATATTATTAATAAAGTATCGATTTATTTTATCTCATGTCGTAGACATGTTTTTCGAACTTTATTATTTTAAAGATATAAGAGCCAATGGTTTTCATATGGAAACACATTGTGAGAATGGACAAGAGTTCCTTTGCATCACCTCTAATGACTACGGACATAAACGAGTATTAGAGAAACTTATGTGTCGCTCTAGTGGGTTGTATGCAACCACTATTCGAGTCATTGAATCCAACCATGTCATGAGAGATGATTTATGGGATTCCGACACGTATAGGCTTTGGCACGACCGTTTGGGACACCCAGGTCGTGACATGATGATCCGTATATTAAAGACTTCACACGGACATCCCTTTTTCAGAACAAAAGGAAGTAAAACTCGAAATTTGGATCAAGGAGGAGCACCTGCGCCTCACGGTGCCTTCCCCCTTCAAGTCCGGCCACCACTAGCCGGCGCCGCCAGCCCCCTGCGGCTCAAGGGTGGCTTTGACGCCACCTCTGCTCCTCTGACTCAAATTTCGACTTCTAAAGTCCATTGTGACTTCATGGCTCAACCAAAATCCTCATTGGTTATTTCTGGAGCCCATCATTCGTTCTGCAAAGCCTGCTCTTTAGCAAAGTTAGGATCGAGACCATCCTATGCAAAGGACACCAAAGAAAATATACCATTCTTGCAAAGAATCCAAGGTGATATTTGTGGACCTATTCAACCACTATGCGGACCATTTAGATATTTTGTGGTGTTGGTTGATGCATCGACACGCTGGTCACATGTCATGCTATTGTCCACAAGGAACGCTGCATTTGCTAAACTCCTAGCACAAATAATTAAGTTACGGGCTCACCACCCTGATCATCCTATTAAGTCTATAAGATTAGACAATGCTGGGGAGTTTACATCAAAGACTTTTGATGATTATTGCATGTCCATTGGGATTGATGTTGAACATCATGTTCCTCATGTTCATACCCAAAATGGTCTCGCAGAAGCCACCATTAAACGACTACAAATGGTTGCTCGAGCATTGGTGATGCGCACCAATCTCCCTATTTCTGCTTGGGGCTATGCAATATTGCATGCAGCTGTGCTTATTCGTCTGAGGCCCACTGCCACTCAACCCTTCTCTGTGTCCCAGATGGTTACTGGGTATGAGCCTGATGTCTCACACTTACGCATATTTGGGTGTGCAGTCTATGTGCCTATTGCGCCGCCACAGCGCACCAAAATGGGTCCTCAAGACGATTAGGCCTTTATGTTGAATATGATTCTCCAACGATTATCCGCTACATAGAACCCTTGACAGGCGATCTCTTTACCGCTAGATTTGCGGATTGTCACTTCGATGAGACAGTCTTCCCGTCGTTAGGGGGAGATAAGAACATCAATGTTCAACAGGAACGACAGGAATTGTCGTGGTCTGTCCCCACTCTGTCTCATCTTGATCCCCGAACCGCACAGTCAGAAATTGAAGTGCGGAGAATTCTCGATCTTCAGAACGTAGCAGATTCGATGCCTGATGCGTTTTCTGATATCGCTAAAGTGACGAAATCACACATACCTGCTGCAAACGTGCCTGCAAGGATTGATGTCCCTAAAAGTAGAGGACATGACGCCAACTCAAGAATGCATGAGCATGGCGCCAACGTCCCATCTCTCAATGATGGTGACGTTGTGGCTAGGCCCACGGCTCCCGCCAAGAAGCGCGGGAGGCCCATAGGTTCGATGGATTCTCGCCCAAGAAAGAAAGCGAGTTCGGCACAAAATAATCCATTAATCATCGATGTAAATAATCCATCTCATGAGAATATTCCGGATTATGGTTATGTCCAAGAGACATCATTGGGGGACGCTCCAATGTCAGAACCAACTCCAGAGAATAGAGAGATCTCCATAAATTACACTAGTGTACATGAGATGATGGATAGAAATTCTATGGCGATTGATGATGCATTTTCATATCATATTGCAAAAGGAATTATAGAATATGATGATATCGAACCTCGCTCTGTTGAAGAATGTCAACAAAGAGCGGATTGGCCTAAATGGAAAGATGCAATCCAGGTTGAATTGGATTCACTAACAAAGAGACAGGTATTTGGGCCTGTAACGCAGACACCCCCAAGTGTAAAGCCTGTTGGCCATAAATGGGTCTTTGTTAGAAAGCGTAATGAGAAAAACGAGGTTGTTAGATACAAAGCCCGCCTTGTGGCGCAAGGTTTCTCACAACGCCCTGGAATTGACTACGAGGAGACATATTCTCCCGTAATGGACGTTATAACGTTCCGCTACCTCGTCAGTTTGGTAGTTTCCGAAAAACTTGACATGCAGCTTATGGATGTGGTTACAGCATATCTCTATGGGGATCTAGATTCAGAGATATATATGAAGGTTCCAGATGGACTTCAATTACCCAAATCAAGTGGCTCTAAACCACGGAGCGCGTTTTCAATAAGGTTAAAACGCTCACTATATGGATTAAAACAATCCGGACGGATGTGGTATAACCGTCTAAGTGACTACTTGATTGGGAAGGGATATATTAACAATGAAATATGCCCATGCGTGTTCATTAAAAGAACAAGTTCCGGATTTGCAATCGTAGCAGTTTATGTCGATGACATGAACCTAATTGGAACTCTAGATGAGTTGAAGGAAACTGCTAAATACTTGAAATCTGAATTTGAGATGAAAGATCTTGGGAAAACACGGTTTTGTCTCGGTTTAGAACTCGAGCACCGTAGTGATGGAATCTTGATCCATCAGTCTGCATATACTCAGAAAATCCTAAGGCGCTTTAATGAAGATAAAGCAAAGCCTACGAGTACTCCCATGATCGGCCGTAGTCTTGAGCCCGGAAAAGATCCGTTTCGTCCAAGGGATGAGAACGAAGAACCATTAGAGGCCGAGGTGCCCTATTTGAGTGCAATAGGCGCATTATTGTACTTAGCTCAATGCACAAGACTAGATATCTCATTCGCAGTGAACTTGTTAGCTCGACATAGCTCTGCGCCAACACGCCGCCATTGGATTGGTATAAAGACAATCTTTCGATACCTAAGAGGTACGATTGATATGGGCCTATTCTATCCCTACAGAGAGAAAAGGAATGACGGAAAATTGGGATTGGACCCCAAGAGGCAAAACGCCCCCGTCCATGGAATGGCCGCCGGCCATGTTGCCACCGCCGGCGCCGCCACCGCTCATGGTGGCCGGCGTTCTCCTATCTCCCTCCATCAAAACGACAATGATGTCTTGATGGGTTTTGCTGATGCAGGGTACCTCTCTGACCCTCACAAAGGTCGCTCCCAAACTGGTTATGTCTTTACCATGGGAAGCACTGCGATATCTTGGAGGTCTACAAAACAGACCCTTGTTGCTACTTCCTCAAATCATGCAGAGATTATTGCTCTACATGAAGCTGTACGTGAATGTGTATGGCTAAGGTCTGTAATTCGACACATTCAAGGAAGTTGTGGTTTGAAGTCTACCACAAATGAACCTACATGCATTTATGAGGATAATGCAGCTTGTATTGAACAAATGAAGTTAGGTTTCATCAAGGGCGACAACACCAAGCATATATCGCCTAAGTTCTTTTATAATCAGCAACAACAATCACTTCTAAAGATTGAAGTGAATCAAATCCGATCAGAGGATAATGTAGCGGACTTATTCACTAAGTCGTTACCTAAATCCACCTTCGAGAAACATGTGAAGAGCATCGGATTGAGAAAGTTATCCGAACTCCCACGATTATAGCAATCAGGGGGAGATATCGACATCAGGGGGAGTTATGATGTCTACATGTTCGATCTCGAAGAGTGAAGGACGTGTTGTGCTCTTTTTGTCCTTCGACCAGGGTTATTTTTATCCCACAGGGTTTTTGTTACCTGGCAAGGTTTTTAACGAGGCAACGGATGAAGCGTCACCACCAAGTTTGAAGCGGCACAAGGGGGAGTGTTGAAGGAATATCGACTTAGTGTGCCTTATCAAACTAGGAGTAGCAATAGGAGAGAAGGTTCTAGATTTCCCAATCCTACACGAATTGGTATTCCTTGTAACATTAGAACTAGCACTTTGTAATCCCTATATATAGGGCTCCTATTCTCAATAATAAGAACACATCTCTCTCATCAATCTCTCTCAAATACATTATACTTAAACACGCCGCGTGGTATATTTGACTTACAAAACATGCACCTGGTGGCATGCCATTTTTCTTAACAACCATTCATCCGCAGAGCTCGCAGGTAATAGCCAAACCTTTTTTTTTGAAAAGGTCGAGTATACTATTGAATTGTGTGGTTGTGTTTGCAAGGCACGCATGAACTACTTATTATCAAAAAAATTTATGTGGGGGAGTTTTGGCCGGCGGGTATTATTACTCGAGGTCTAACAAACGAATGGACATGCATTAGAGTTTGTTATTGAACGAGTTATAGGTTGAATATATTAGTTTTTAAATCTAGTTATATATTTTTCTAAGAAAGTGACTTTTTTTTTTTTTTTTTTGTATTTTAAGTTTTGTATTTTTGTAGTATGGATTGTAAAAGAGCAATGATAAGGAGTTTCCATGAGGGGAGAGGATTCTCTCCTGAGCACTTTTTGGAGCTGAACTTCCTGAGCTTTTCATTACAAGATGACACGTGTATAAAACTACATCTAATGGCCCCTATTGCTTGAACTTAATTTTGATTTATCTTTTTTTTATCAAAACTCAAAAACGGAGGACTCTCTCCCTCTTCTCTCTGAAGACCAGAGATTCATCTGTTCATCATCACCCACTCCACCCAGCCCATCGTCACCACCAACCAACCCGGCACATCGTCACCACCGCCATCAACCACCCCAACTATCGTCTTGCTATTGGGTATCAGTTAAAACATCAACAAATTGAACTCAGTTCTCTCTCAAATCACTGGGATTGCACCTTGAGGTTTATTGTTTTGCAATCCACATTTTAATTTTGTCACAATGGTATGAAATTTGAAGTTTCAACAATGTTTAGTATTCAATTTGAGATTGAATTCTGTTGGTTGGTTGAACTTGAGGTTGGGATTCAATTGATGGGTTCAATTTGGGGCTAGGTGTTCCATTGATGGGTTCTAGACTAATATCTGAATTTCATTTTGCCATCAGCCTGTTCTCTTCAATTTTCACCAAACCCAATTTTCCCAAAGGATGACGCAGGTCCTGATGGTTTCGCCGAACTCGGCTCTCCATTTCAGAACGATCCCCTTCTCGAGAAGAATATCGGGGCGGGGGAGTTGGGGGATCCCAGTCTGGATCCAGGTAGGGTTGGAAACGTCTTCGTCTGAGTCGAGGAGGCTGGAAACGTCTTCGTCTCAGTCAGAGATGATAAAAAATAAATAAAAAAGAACAGAGAGTAGACCAAGAGCGAAAGAAGAGGAACAGTGGAGAGAGAGAGAGAGAGAGAGAGAGAGAGAGAGAGAGAGAGAGAGAGAGAGAGAGAGAAGAAAATAGAAAAAGTAAAGCCAGGCTTGTTGTAGACCATTGGATCTAATAATATACACGTGTCATCATCTCCTTCAAAGCTCAGGTAGCTCAGCAGAGAGTTTAGCTCAGGAGAGGATCATATCCCTTCAATGAGGCTTAAGATTTGTGGCCTGAAATCCTAGATGTTATGTCATGTAAGCAAATACAAATTTTATTTTCAATTCCACATAATATATCTTGCCACATCATACTATTGCAACACCAATTTTACCTTTTTACATTTCCTTTTAGATGCTAGAGGGTGAATCAATTACATTAATAAATGTTTAGGTGACAAAAAAATATCAGCTATTAATTACTAGCCCCTTAACATGTGCTCCACACAGATCAATTGAATTTTATTTTTTTATTTTTTAAATTAAAAAAGTGAAAGCAATTTATTTCCTAATTTTGGGGAAGTTTCTCCTTTCATGGGAGGTATTGCAAAATTTTCAAATATGATATAGTTTATTGACTATCTTATCCTCATATAGAGATAATTTGTTTATTAATATTTATATTATGTGAGGGCATATACGGTAGTTCAAAAATTTAACCATTCCCTCAAGAATTGGCTTAATTATATAAGATGTATTAATTTAAGAGATATAACTACAGTTCTTTGACTAATATTTTTCTTCATTTAATCATTTCAAATTTTTTTTCTTCATTTAATTAAATTCTTTCCTATAGTTTTTCCTTTCCAAATAGCATTGATATATTGAATTAGGTGTCAAGAAATAGGAATTAAGTTTTTTTTCCAAATATTGATTAATTTCATAAAAAAAAAAACATTAATAAATTGAATTTGGAAAATACGAATGTCTATTTTTTTTTTTAAATCAAAGAGGTCAACCAGATTTTATAATTCAGCAAGTAGTACAAAAGACGATACACCCCAGTGGGGCTGTTAGAAAGAGCCGTCCTTTAGGACATACAGACATCCTATTCTAAAAAAGAATCCTGCGTACCCTGAGTACACCCACCTTTTAGAAAGTCCACGCACCATTATTCTAACAAAACCTAAGCATTCAGAAGTTGTTTAAATAAAAGATACAACCGAGCACTAGATTTTGCGACCTACAGCATTTGAGCACTAATATAGAGACCCAAATCTTCCAAACCCACAACAGATGGGCAGCCCAACTCCAGTAGAGACGGGCCCAATACAGCCTAAGCCCATTAAGCCCAACACAAGGAAACCCTAGCATCCTTTCCCGTTCACTAGCCACCACCGTAGACCACCCCACCACCGTCGACCGTGCCACCTCTATCATAGACCCCTGCTCAAGGAACCCCAAAGCCCGATCATTTAGATCAACGCCGTCATGGACACTGTCAGGAATCTGAAACGAAGGCTCCCACTCTGGCACCGACGCTACCAGAGAAGAACCACCGTCGAGATCTGCCCTCGGCCATAGAGCAAAAATACCTCCGATCAATAAAAGGAGGCCAAAAGCAAAAAAGTTAGGGCCACGATGAGGACTAAACCCATCACCATCACCCAAAAATCGATTAGAAAGGAGGGAAAATCTAGCCTTTCTGGTCGTAGGTATGCCGTCGCCACAAGGTTGAGATTGTCGTGAACGGGAATTCTCTCGTGACAGAGTCAGAGAGATAGACATTGTAACCATATATTTAATTACAATATAATTCATAGCAAAAGTAAGGAAATACATATGTCTAAATTAAAAGGTAAGAAAAAGTTCTATGTTAGTAGCAACCATTAATTATCATCTATAATCTTTTTTTTGAACCAAATCAATCATTTCATTCAACTCAAGCCAGAATGGCATGGATACATACCTTCCCTTACCACCTCTAGACAAGTTTAGGACGTGGTATGCTAGCACCACCCATTAGACAACCAGTGCTTACTTATTCAAAAGCGAGCCTAACAACTATGAAAACTAAGCATAGTAATTAGGCAAAGTTTAGAAAGAAAAAAAAAATTAGATTCCTCCTTTCCCATAAAAGTTAGGGCTGGGAGGTCTGGAAAACTCCATTGCTGCATGCTGCGGGCAAAAACACTGCTATGGATCAAACTACCAGGATCCCAAATATGAAACCCTAGAGAATTAGGATCCCCCATTTCGGTCCACAAATGGGTCATAATCTAAGAAACAGTTCTAAATATTTGGGACACCCAATACTCCCATTCTGATTTGGGCCATCCACCTGACCTGGGCCACAGAAGTGATTTGGGCCTCCAATTGGTGGGTCTCCCAATTAATCTGGGCACCCCCTCTTCTGCACCACCTCCCGTCATGGCTACTGCCTCCGCCGCCGCTTGTACACTGTCATCAATTATGCAGGCCACGGCCTGCACCCCAGCACATACAACCAGTTGGACCTTCATCTTCCTGCAATGAGCATGGGAAGTGCATCCAGGCCTGGAGCAAAGCTGTCCCGCGGCCATACTGCCTGCCTCCACTCCTGCAGACCAGACCACCACCGCGCGTGCAGATCGAATCCAACCCACATAAGTAGATGTTGTTCTTTGTGATCACGCCATTCCCACCAAGGTAGCCACCCCAATTCCAGTTCGCCTTCTCTGCCAAATTGGAAATCTTCTCCAAATCGCCATCTCAGCAACTCGGAGTCGACCTCACCTCATCGCCTTGCTCTGAGTACAGAGGAATTGTCCCTGCCATGGCTGGAACAACCCACCGGATCTGGACATCCCCTGCATCCTTTAGCCTAGCTCGACTAGGTCGGATCCGACCAGAAGTAACCCGCCCTGCAAACCGGCGATGGATGGCCTCAACGCCCTAACACTAAAGGCCAGATCTCTTTCGAGAATCCCCATGAGAAGGTTCAGGTTCATGGTCGAGAGATCCATTCTGATATAAAGGTTTCTTTGGAAGGGTGTTCACCGAAGACAACCAGCGGTGCAGGGCTGAAGAGAAGCCACAAAGTGTGGAGAGGAAGGTTCCACTTAGGGGTGAGGCCAGAGTTGGCCGCCATTGGAAAACCCCGAAATCGGGGCGATTAGGGTTTAGGGCTGCCATATCGTGGGATAGCATGAACAATTATTATCATCTATAATCTAAATATAAGGGGAAAAAAATAAACTCAAATCTAGCATTTAAACCCTAGCTATGTAAAGAGAAAAAAATGAACAAAATATTATATATAATCATATGCATATGTATTTTTCACATTATATTTTAAAAAATTGCAGGAACCCAACAAACTTTGAATTCATATACATGTGTTATGCAAATGGATTGATCGAATGTACGTGCAAATTTTTTGACTGAATTACATGAAAATTTTCTATTCTTGATTGAAAAAAAAAATTGTTTAAATATAAGCATGACTGTAATGAAAAGAAAAAATGGAAGAAAAAAACAAAATAATTTTGAGTCATTAGATTTTGAAAGAATAAGATGGTCTTTTTCTCAAGAATTACATGACATGATTTGACAAATAGATGATGTGTATAGGTGACATGCATGCCATGATAAAAATGTAAAAATGTGATGTGAAGTTACTCAAAAATAAAACATAGAGTTTGAAGTTACTCAATATATTCCACTCTCCTTTTCTTATCGAGTTCAATATACTAAATATAGAGCTCAAGCTCAAGCTCATCTCTTTTTTTTTTTTTTTTTCTTTTTTTCTTCTTAGACCAAATATAAGTGAAACAAACTGAAGATGTGTCATTCATCAAATATGGAATATATCATTTTTAGAACTTAAATCTACAATTTTCTCAACGGTGAGGCCACCCTATATATAAATTCTTTTTGTCACCCTACAAATCCTGATTTTGCTCATAAAGACGTCTGCCCTGGCATCCAGTAAAGATAGAACGAAATTTCAGAAGCAAGAAACAAAAATATTTTTAAGTGAAACTCTTCGATCAGAAGCAATACCAGCATCACCGAACAAAACTTTTTACTCTTTAAGCTAGCATGAGAAATATTAAAGCAAATTAAACACATGCATGCAATTAATGAGGCTTATGAAGCTTCTAAGATCATAATATAACTTATCGATCGATAGAGAGAGAGAGAGAGAGAGAGAGAGAGAGAGGTGGTGTATTCAGTACCTGAATGAAGGGGTTTACGAGCTTCTTTATGACATTGGGAAGGGAAAAGTGGAAACCAAAGAATAGGGAAGCCATCGTTTGCATGCACTGAGCGAATGAGGAGAGATTCTGGGAATTTCTGGAATTTCAGAAAGCTGAATGATTTTGTGCGTGCTCATATGGGATTAGCCAATATGATTGACTTTAACTTTTTAACTTTTGGTAGTAGACTTTGACAGAGTTTTATTTTTTCATTCTGCCATGCAACATGACAGTTTTGAGGGATCGAGGAAAAAAAAGACATTCTCTGTTACACGATAAAAAACTGATAAAGAAAGAGATGGATGATACGCTGTAAATTTTGTCATTCTCATATTTTTTACACAATTTGATTTCTACAGAATTCAACTTTTATAATATTAATGGTGTCGTATGTCGAACACGTACATTGATTTTGACTGCAGCTTTATGCATATATACGGGGTGATAGTTTCCGTGCCACAAAGAATATATGCATCCACATATCACAGGTGTCTGACTAATGACCTCGGTATAATATTGATTCAGTGGATGAATGTTTAAGGTACGTATAAGCAAGCTAAATAAATAAAGCGAAGAAAGAAACCAGCTAGTAGTTAACCAAAAAAGGAATAAACCAACTTAATTAAAAAAAAAAAAAAAACTCCGAATCTGTTGGTCGGCATTTTGTAATTCGAAGAACTCAAAATTTGGTTATACTGTGTGTTTTCATCTTGTTTATTGAGATTTTGGCAATGTTTCTTTGGATTTAATGGGATTGTTTGAGTGACGGGCTTTTTGACCCGTAAGTTTTAATATTCAAGTATAGATGATTTCAATACGTATTAATTTTTCAAGTCAAATGTAACAGCATTGTGCACGTTTTTAAGATGTCACTAACTTGTCCAAAACTAGAGGAGCGTTTACAATAAAGAAGAAATCAAACACTATAGTTTGGTGTATTATAACATAAATAGAGGGACATATAACTGATTACAATTCTGACACAATAAATGATTATTTAGACGCTTAGGGCATCTCCAACAGACTACTTATTTTAAAATAAATTTAATATTTAGCTAATTTTAGACTAAAATTTTACTCCAGCAGAATACCTAAACAAAAGTTAAATTTAACTTTTGCTAAATTCTTTAGCTATATTTAGCTAGGATGAGAGAAAATTTAACTAAAACCTAAATTTAATTTAGAATTTAGGTATTCTGCTGGAGCATAACTCAATAGCTAACTAGTTATATTTTACTTTTAACTACTTTTAGCTATAAATATAAGTATCACTGTTGGAGATGCTCTTAGTAAGTGTTTCTTTTTTAGTTTGGACTCAAATAGAAAGAAGCGAGAGTCAAACTCAAAACATCAAAAATTTAAGCTATGAGCCTACTGACATAATCCCTAATTTAAGAATTTTTTTTTTTTTTCTGATCAAGAAGAATTTAATTGATAAAACGTTGAAACAAAACTTAATTACATAAGGAGTACGTACATAGTAGCCTCATTAAACTCCACCACAATTAAGTAGGGAAGAGTACCATACTCCATTACAAATCACTTAAAACTTACCAACTTTGCTCCTCTACTATAACCTCATTGAGCCAATCCGGCATTAACATCCACCAGTAGGCAGGAAACGACAAGTTAATCGCCATTTTTACAACACAATGCGTTGCTTTATTACAATCTTTAGGGACCGAGTCCCAACTAACTAACTAACTGAAATTGACTCAATAGCCACTTTGCTTCTTCCACCAACACACCATCATGACTAAAATCCTCTTAGTTTTCTTCTAGGGCCAAGAAAACATTTTTCGCATCTCCTTCAATCGATCTCTAAGTATTTGAATCCAGCTTGAAGGTAGAAATAAAGCCCATTTACTAGGGCTAACACCTCAAACGTCTGTGGGCTTGGCAAGGTTCTGAAAAACACTAGGCGCTAGTTGGGCGATAGCCCGGGGACTAGCAGCGTAGGCGATTTCAATTTATTTAATTTTTTAATTACTTTTATGACAAAAAAATAATAAATACTTCTTTGATGTCCTTAAAATTCAGCATGATCGGCAGCGCTAGAGGTTGAGGATGGGTGGTGGGCACAGGTCAACCTTCTCTGCTGGGCCCATTCTCTGGGGGCTGCCCTCTTGATCCTTAATTTGGGCTGGGGTGTTTTACCCCAAGCCCATCCCTATGTTTTTTAGTTTATCTAATTACAATGATTTCCTTATATTAGGAAGCTATGCATTTCTATGCATTTTATGTACCTCTAGCGCCTCTGCAGTAGTACCAAAGGAGGATTCTCGCTATGTCTATGAATTTAATTGTCTAATGAGTGGGTCTATAGATATGTACCACTGTGCGTACTACCACTATCTCCTTGTCTACTGTGGAAGGGTATGTACGGCCTATTCTGGCTTCTGTTGCAATATATTGGCACCAGATTTGGGTTTTATTCAAAAAAAAAAAAAAAAACTACTTTTCCTTTTATATTATGTCCCAAAATATAATATAATATATTTCTTTTCTATATGAAACTAACATTATCTCCACGATTCCATGTATTGCTAGTTTGCTACTTATCCATCATCAATAGGATCTCTATAGTACTATAGCTACTTGATTTACCAAGAAAATTAAAACTTTTGATTGAAAAAAATCAAGAAATCGATGTCACCCTACCTCGCGTGAAACACCAAATCCAATACTACGTACTACTATTCTTTTCTTCTTTATGTATGTTATTCACTTTGAAAATACTCATATCAAAGCAAACTAGCCTAGAGGGTGGTGAATAGGCTGACTTGATAAAATCCACATCTTTTTATCCAAGGATTAAAGCATGCCAAGGAATCCTAGAACATAAAGTGTTGATGCCTAAAAGTCCAGCGGTAGCTGGACCCTAGCTAACGTTGATCCGGTTGGCGGATCGATACTTGTGTTGTTCTCGAAGCTACCGTCACTTGTCAAATGAAATACAATGGGCGTCAGAGGGAGACCGCGCCGGGCGGTCTTCTGCTCTCCGATGCCTAAGTTAGTCAATGTATTTGTGTTGACAAAGTAACAGTAGGTAAGTATTGAATGCGTAATTAATGAGGAGAGAGGAGAGAACCTTTTATAGGTGAGGAAGAGGTTGATCTTCTCTTTGTTTTCGATGTGGGACTGACATGCTTCAGTTCCCAGTTTCAGAAGCTTCTGATGCCATCTTGGCGTGGCGCGTGGCAGCGCGTCGGCGGCGATCTGGAGGTGGTCCGACGCCGAGGCCGTAGCCTGTCTGGCGGTGTGTCTGCATGTCATTCCTTTAGTTGGAATTAGTACATTTGGCGGTACAATGAGCGTGGCCCATTATAGCTAATTATGCTTGCAAATGTACATGCATGTACAAGTCCCCCAATTCCCCAGTCAAGGAGGGCAATCTTTTTTGGGGAGTTGCTCGGTGGTTTGAAGCGTTTTCTTCCGCTAGACTTGCAAGAGCATAATTAGCGTCAGTGCGTCGTCAACCGTTGGTTTTACTGAGCAGACGCTTTATACCCTTTCGGGCGGGCCCCTGCTGGGCCCCCCCAGGGAGTCCCCCACTCCCCGACGAAGATAGACCTCCGGATGGTCGGCAAATTGTTTGTTGAGGGGGAGCTGCACGGAGCAGAGGGTGTTGGGTAGCGAGCCTAATGTGACACCCAAATGACGGGGGTCAACATACCTGATCAGGGCCGTCGTAGACTGTTGACTAGTCCCCGTGTCCCGTAGGGACGGTCTGACGGTAACGCCGCGTGGCGGTCGTTGTCAGAGTGAGGCGTGGCCTCGGGATTCGCAGTTTGGCGGATATCCCCCCGCTAAATGTAGCAGGAAGCAGCGTCCGGTAGACGCGGCTGTCGGTATTTTGTTGAAAGATATTGCGTTGAACAAAGTACGCAGTTTGCAAAGGGTTCCGCCGAAGATGTATAGCGGAAGACACCCCGCTTGCAGGATGGCCATGGAGAAATTCCGCTGACGGGGTTCCGCTCAGCGGAGACTTCCTCACTTGGAAGAGGACAAGGGAGAAGTTCTGCTGGCGGGGTTTCGCTCAGCGCAGACTTCATTACCTGGAGGATGACAAGGGAGAAGTTCCGCTGGCGGGGTTTCGCTCAGCGCAGACTTCATTACCTGGAGGATGACAAGGGAGAAGTTCCGCTGGCGGGGTTTTTGCTCAGCGGAGACTTCATCACCTGGAGGATGACAAGGGAGAAGTTCCGCTGGCGGGGTTTTCGCTCAGCGGAGACTTCATCACTTGGAATAGGACAAGGGAGAAGTTTCGCTGGCGGGGTTTCACTCAGCGGAGACTTCATCTCCGGGAAGAGGACAAGGGAGAAGTGTCGCTGGCGGGGTTTCGCTCAGCGCAGACTTCATTACCTGGAGGATGACAAGGGAGAAGTTCCGCTGGCGGGGTTTCGCTCAGCGCATACTTCATCACCTGGAGGATGACAAGGGAGAAGTTCCTCTGGCGGGGTTTTCGCTCAGCGGAGACTTCATCACTTGGAATAGGACAAGGGAGAAGTTTCGCTGGCGGGGTTTCGCTCAGCGGAGACTTTATCACCTGGAGGATGACAAGGGAGAAGTTCCGCTGGCGGGGTTTTCGCTCAGCGGAGACTTCATCACTTGGAATAGGACAAGGGAGAAGTTTCGCTGGCGGGGTTTCGCTCAGCGGAGACTTCATCACCTGGAGGATGACAAGGGAGAAGTTCCGCTGGCGGGGTTTTCGCTCAGCGGAGACTTCATCACTTGGAATAGGACAAGGGAGAAGTTTCGCTGGAGGGGTTTCGCTCAGCGCAGACCCGGACGGTTGGTGAAGTTATCGCGGTGGTTACTTCCACCAGACGCTTCGTCTGGTGGTAGTAGACACGTGTCCGACCCGCAGGGGGTTAGCGTGCGGAGGCCTGTCCCCTAAGCCTGGCCGTCTGCTTGCCATAAATGATAGTAATTACGGGTTTCGCAATCGAAGCGACGCCTCGGTTAATCCGGGTATTAAGTGGAGGGCTGTGACACGTGTACGGCTGTCGTGTGATGTCGTTTTGCAGCGGACGGCGGAGGACGCGCTGATGTTGACATAAAAGGGGGGGAAAGCTAGCGAGATTTGACACTTTGGTAAAAGCTTCAAAACCACAGTCGTGTTCTTGTTGCTCTACTTGTCCGAGAATGAAGAAAGAGGTTGCCGGAGCTTGGAGATATCGTTCCCGGAGAAACGGCGATAGCGGTCCCCTAGGATTACCGTGCATCATCGTATCGTAGGCTTCACCACCGAGGTTGGTTTCTGGATTTACTTTTCCTGTTTCATTGGATCTGCTACTTTCTGGGTTTTGTTGTTTGTCTTTCTGGGGTGACTGCTGGTTTTGTTGGGCGTGTTCTGAGGTGTAAAATGAGATTTTTGGGGGGGGGGGGGGGGGGGGGGTTGAATTGCGGTTGGCCAAGCGTTAGTGGTTAGGGATTTAGATGGTCGAATATGGGTTGAGTGCGCTTGTTCGTGTTTTGGCATTTTCTGGGTTTTTTTTTTTTTTTTTGTTCTTGATGTGCTCGGCTACAACTGATGTGAGAATAGGCTAGATCTGTGTTTGTGCTAACTGATGTGGGTTTTAGGGTTTTGGGATGGCTAACGTCATAGAGATTTCGAGCAGTGAGGATTCCGGGTCTGACGTGTCGTTCAGCGCGGCGGATAGGATTTTTATTGACTCGTTGCGTCCGTCTGCCCATGCAGGAACCTCACTGCCAGAACCACTAGAAGTTGAGCCGCTACAGACCATCCCCTGGGAGGTAGCAATGGGTCGTGGTTCGCGTCCAGAGAGCTCTAAGGCGGGTGAGGCCGCTGCTGCCAACGCTAGGCGCGACGAGCGTTTGGCGAGTAATAGCGCTGCTAGCGGCTCCGGTGGAGAAGAAGAAGTAGCGGGTGAGAATGCTGAGTCGGCGTGGTTTCTATCTGATGGCACCGCCGTCGACGAGGCAGAAGGGCGGATGGACGCCGCTGCCGTTAACCGAATGAAGCAGACGTTCCGGTTGCCGGGCTCGGTAAAGCTGCGCCTGCCGACAGCGGATGAGAAGGCCTCGATTCTCCCAGCGGGATTTGCTGCCGTTCATGAGGCGATATTCCGCCAAGGAGTGACATTCCCGCTGGTGCCCAATCTCCAAATCCTGGTGTGCGAATTTGGCCTTGCCCTTGGTCAGATTTGCCCCAACATGTGGCGGTTGATGTTGGCCATGAACTCACTCTGGCGGTTGTCCAGGTGCGAGGGGCCTACTGTGGCGGAAGTGCTTCACTTCTACGAGCTGGTGTACGTGAAGCGCCGGGGTTGCAAAGGGCAAGTGAACTTGAGCCGCCGGCAGGGAACCCCCAAGCTGATCGAAAATCTAAGGGACTCAATGTCCTACTGGCGGGGGACCTTCTGCGTCGCCACAGAGGGTTGGGAGTATCACGCTAGGTCGAACGAGGAAGGGCCGACATTTAGGATTAAGTCGGAGTTCCAACCCATTCGAGGTTGGTAACCGGTTTCCGCTGAACGTAGTTGGCGGGTTTACGTATTTGCATTTGTAGTCTCACTAACGATTACCGTTTTTGTGCAGCGGGACTGCGGTATACGCTAACGCGCGAAGAAGAGTGCCGCGTAGCGAGGATCAGAGGTTGCTGGCGGAACCGCAACTTGCTTGATTTCCGACTTCTGACCGGTTGGGAGTTGCTGGTCGACCAGCGGCTAACGCGTTCCATTGGTGAGAAATCTCTGCCACACCATTTTCTCTCTTTTTTTTTTTTTTTTTTGTGCGCGCTCTGGACTGACTGGTACCCATTTTTTTTTAGAAACTCCGCCGGGTAATAAATCAAGTCGCGACGCTTTCGAAAAGGCCATGGATCGCGCGGAGATAGACGACTTTCTGGAGGCCATGTACGCCGAGGGGCTGGCGGCTCAGCAGACGCTGGTGAACCCCGAGACACTGGCACTGAGTCAGTCGGAGGTTCCCGTGGTGCTGCCTATGCCGCACCACTCCCACCTTGGTGAGGATGGTCTGCCGGTAGTGCAGACGGGGACCCAAGCGGTTGGCGGGGATAGGGGAGGCGTTGTGGCTGGGCAACAGAAGGAGAGGATGCCTGCTCAGAGGCGTGGCCCTCAAAAGGGGAAAGTGGTGCAACCGGCGGAGCCGCCAGCGAGGGTGACGAGGACCGCCGCCGGGAACCAAAGGGCGCTGGAGAGAAAACGCGTGCAGGTTGATTCTCCTGACGAGGAAGAGGAAGAGGAGGTTGAGGTAATCGGGGCCCGCCAGCAGAAGAAGGCTCGCCAAGCCCCCTCGAAAACTGTTGCGGTGGAGGGAGAGACGGCCGCCGGCAGTGATCTGGACTCGTTTGCCGAGTACGCCGCGTTCATGACAGATGGTGAGCGGGAGTTCCTCTTCCATCTATGCGAACGGCTAGGGTTCGGCGGCCTAGCGGGTATCTCGCGCCCCACGGCAATTGACCAATCGCCCTTCAGCTCGGCGTTTGGTCAAATATCGGCGGGACTGCACGACATGTTCGTGGCGGCGTCGAAGCGGCCCCTGATTGAGGGGGAGCTCAGGGATGAAATCCAAGGTCTCCAGAGGGAGTTGGCGGAGGCGAAGGAGAAGCTGGCGGAGGCGGAGCGGGGGTTTGCCAAGGCAGAATGTGACTATGCTGATGTCCGCGGTAAGCTCAAAGTAGCCATTGAGCGGGACTTGGAGAGGAATGAATATGTCTCCAAGTTGGAGCAAGACATCGTCCTGCTGCAGGAGCGGATAACCGCGAAGGATAAAAAACTCATTATTGTGCAGCGGGAGTCCGCCGAGAGAATGGCTGAAGTGAAGCGGCTGGGGGGTGAGGTTACCCGGCTGAGGGCTGAAGGGAGTACCGCTGCGGTCGCCGCCGTTGAGGCGTTCAAGCAGTCAGCGGAGTTTAAGAAGGCAACGACCGAGTCGGCGAAGGTTGGGGCCCGAGCAAATATAGACATGCTGAAGCGGAAGGGCGCCATCGACTTCGCCAAAGCGTCACAGCCTGACGTGCTGCCGACTGAGAGTATCCCGCCGGAGACAGACGTGCCTGCCCCAGCCGGTGTCTGCTCGGGCAGTGGAGAAAGTGGCGCTCATCCGGCGGAAGGGTCCCAGCAGACTCCCCACCCCACCCCGTCCGAGGTTTCACGTGCCGGATTCCTGGAGGCACACACCCGGGCGGATGGTACCATGGAGACCCCCAGTCCGACGGCGCGAGGGTCCGACCAAGCGAGTCGATCGATCGTGCCGCCGCTCGCCGAAGCAGAAAATGTCGAAGGCAACCCCTGAAGCCGGCCGAGGCCGCTGGAGACCTTCCTAGTTTTTTTTTTGTTTTGTTTTGTGGCCGCTGAGTCACGACAGCTTGTAAAGAATATTGAAAGTGAAATAAATTTCTGACTTGGTTTGCCATGATGTGTTTGCGAGTGCTAGTGTTTTGAGTTATATATATTTCTTCTGTCGATCAATGAAACATTAAAGGAATTAAGATTGGTCCAAGTGCACCACGTGGCGGACGAAGTCCACCGACGATTGCCGGCGTTGCCAGCTGCCCTCAGTGCTAGACTTGGTAACAATGGTTTGAATAATTCCTCGTTTCATTGATAGCTGACGGATCAGTGTACAACAGTGGGGTAGTACCCGTTGGGTAGCTTCCCTTAGCTAAATATTTGAGCAAAAATTTAGCTAAGTCAAGATGCTCTTGGGTAGCGGTTTGACTATTTGTAGTAATACCGAAGGTGTTCAGTATTCCAAGGGTGGGTCGACGTGACGCCGTCCTTGTCCATTAAGTAGAAGGTGCCTGGGCTAACGACTTCCACGATTTTGTATGGGCCTTCCCATGTTGGGCGGAGTTTTGTTGGTGGTGGGATGACTTCCTTCATTACCCAGTCCCCCAGTTGGAGGTTCCGGGCCTTGACTCTGGCGTTGTAGAAACGCGATACCCGTTGTTTGTTTTGCAAGTTATGCAGATGGGCCTTGTATCTTCTTTCTTCTAGGAGATCCATGTCCAAGTTGACGCCGTCGTTGTTGGTCTCTGGGCCGTAGCCTTCGACCCTAGCGGTAGGATGAGTTACCTCCATAGGAAGGACCGCCTCTGTGCCGAACATCATACAAAAAGGAGTTTCGCCGGTGGCGGTAGATGGGGTTGTCCGGATGGCCCATAGGACCTCTGGAAGTTTTTCTGCCCACAAACCCTTGGCGTCGTCGAGCTTCTTTTTTAGCAGCTTCTTGATTATCTTGTTTGCTGCTTCGACCTGGCCGTTGGTTTGGGGATGGGCGACAGATGCAAAACTTAACTTGGTGCCCAGGTTGGCGGCAAATGAGATGAGTTCCTTATTGTTGAACTGTGTGCCGTTGTCTGTAATGATTGTATGTGGGACACCATAGCGGCAGTAAATATTCTTCCAAAGGAAGCGAATTACCTTTGCGGTAGTTATTGCCGTCAGTGGCTCCGCCTCTATCCACTTACTGTTGTAATCTATGGCAACAATGATGTATTTGAACTGACCCTTGGCGGTTTGGAACTTTCCCATCAAATCCAGGCCCCACGTGGAATGAATCCATGGGCCGATGATGACCGACAGTGGTTCCGCCGGTGCGTGGGGGAGATCTGCAAACTGTTGGCATTTGTGGCAAGACCTCGAAATCCGCTGGGCGTCATCACCAAGTGTGGGCCAGAAGTAGCCTTGTCGCATTGTGCGGTTGGCCAAGGATCTGGCGCCCGAGTGGTTTCCACATTCTCCGCCGTGGATTTGTGCTAGGACGGCCTTTCCCTCTTCTGGGTTTAGGCAACGGAGGTTGGGGTGGGTGAATCCCTGGCGGTAAAGCTTGCCATCCTGGATGTTGTAGCGGGTTGCCCTGCGTTTGAGCTGTCTTGCGTGGACTTTATCTTCTGGCAATGTGCCGCTGCGCTTGTATGCAATGATTTCGTCCATCCAGCTGGGATTGACGTGAATGTTGAAAATCTCCGCCAGGGTCTTTGTGATACTTGGCTTGTCAAGGTATTCCACCCTTGTGTCCGCTGGACTCTGATGTGGTTGGGCGGTTGCCAGTCTCGCCAGTGAATCAGCCTTAGCGTTCTTTTCCCTGGGGATTTGTGTGATGGAGTGAAATTTGAACTTTTTTAGCAAGGTTTTGACGTATCCCAAATATGCCGCTAACTGCTGGTCCTTGGCCTGGAAGCTGTCGTTGACTTGGTTAACGACTAGTTGCGAGTCGCTGAATATGTTGACGCTGTCAGCTCCTGAGCCAATGGCGAGGAGTAGGCCGGCGATAAGTGCCTCGTACTCTGCCATGTTGTTTGAAGCTTTGAAGTTGAACTTCAACGCGTACTCCGCGTTCAGTCCCCCGGGTCCTGTTAAGATGACTCCGGCGCCGCTGGCCTTGGCGCAGGCGGAGCCGTCCACATGCAGGTTCCAATCTGACTGTGGGGGAGTTGCCTATTCACCGTTTACTATTTCTGTTCCGGGCTCTGTTTGAGTACCGGGTTCCGGTTGACGCTCAGTAAGTTCAGCGATGAAGTCCGCCACCGCCTGGCCCTTCATGGCGGTTCTTGGCTTGTATTCTATGTCGAATTCGCTGAGCTCAATGGCCCACTTACTGAGGCGCCCCGAGTGTTCAGGGTTCTGCATCACTTGCCTCAGCGGTTGATTGGTTAGCACATGGATCGTGTGAGCCTGGAAGTACTGCCGGAGGCGTCTGGCGGCAACGATAAGTGCGAGGGCCAGTTGCTCCAACGATGAATATCTTGTTTCTGCTCCGTTCATGCCTCTGCCGGCGTAGAACACGGGGAGCTCATCCTGGCCCTCCCGTCGGACAATGGCGCAACTTATCGCCGTTGCCGAGACCGCTAGATAGATGAACAGTGTTTCTCCTTGCACAGGGACAGAAAGGAGAGGGACTGCCGCCAGGTATTCTTTTAGGCCCTGGAACGCCGCCTGACACTCTGGGTTCCAGTCAATGACCTTCTTGTGAGTTGTTTTGAGGAGTTTGAAGAATGGGGCACATTTATCAGTGAGTCGAGAGATGAATCGAGAAAGGGCGGTTAACTTGCCCTGGAGGCACTGGACGTCCACCTTATACTCGGGGTTCGCCAGGTTAAGGATGGCCTGTACCTTATCCGGGTTAGCCTCGATACCTCGCTCGCTGACGATGTAGCCGAGAAATTTGCTAGCGGTGACTGCAAAGAAACATTTTTCTGGGTTGAGGCGCATATTATAGGCCAGGAGGATGGTTACTATGATCCTGAGGTTTGCCACATGTCCACTGGCCTTTATGCTCTTAACTAGCATGTCGTCCACGTAGACCTCGATGATTTTTCCCAGATGCTCAGCGAACATGGCGTTCATCAACCGATGGTACGTTGCGCCGGCGTTTTTTAGACCGAAAGGCATGACATTGTAGCAGTAGAGGTCTTTATCGGTGGTGAAGGTAGTGCATTCCTGGTCGCTAGGGTGCATCTTGATCTGATTGTATCCGGAGAAAGCGTCCATCATGCTGAGGAGTTCGTGTCCGGCAGTTGAATCAACTAGCTGATCGATACGAGGTAGCGGGAAGCTATCCTTTGGGCATGCCTTGTTGAGATTTTTGAAGTCGACGCACATCCGCCACTTGCCGCTGGGCTTTTTGACCATTACCAAATTTGAGATCCACTGGGATAGATGACTTGGCGGATAAATCCAATGTTCCGTAGTTTGGCGACCTCCTCTCCGATTGCCCGGTATTTTTCCTCATCAAAGGCCCTCCGCTTCTGCTTGATAGGATAAAAGGAGGGCTTGATGGTCAGTTTATGAGTGATAATTTCAGGGGAGATACCTGGCATGTCCGCGTAGGACCATGCAACGACGGCGGCGTTATCACGTAGGAACTGAGTGAGTTCTGCCTCCACCTCTGGATCTAGTTGGGCGCCTATGCGGACTGTCCGCTCAGGGTGCTCGTTTGAGATGCAGACAACTTTCAACGACGTGTCCGGGTTGACCGGCTCCTTCTTTACATATTTCTTCTCCTCATCTCTAGGATCCTCAAAGATGTTTGGTGGTGGTGCCTCGTTACCCACCGTCAGAATCTCATGGCGGCGTGTCGACCGCGCTATAGTCGTTGAATAACATTCTCGTGCCAGCTGCTGGCTTCCCCTCACACAGCCCGTGCCGTTGGGCGTGGGGAACTTCATGAGAAGCATGTACCCGGCAATGATGCACTTGAGCTTGTTAAGCGCTGGTCGACCAATAATGGCGTTGTACGAACTGAAACAGTCGACAATAATGAACTCTGTATGCACCTCCGCCATGCACGGACTAGTGCCAATAACCAAGCGCATGTAATCCGACCCTAGCGGTTGTGTGACGTCACCGGAAAAGCTGAGCAGTGGCTCGTGATCCTGGAGTAGTTTTTTGTTCCGCTTGAGATGGTCGTAGCAGCCGCTGAAGATGACGTTGACAGCGGACCCGCTATCCACCAAGATTCTCCCCACCGAGAATCTGCCAAGAATGGCATCAACCAAGAATGGGTCGTCATGGGGTAAATGGACTCCGCGCTCCTCCTCCTCCGAGAAGGTAATAGGTTCCCAACCTGATCTTGGGAGTTTGGCGGATCTTTCGTAGCGGATGTTGCAGACTTCCTTCGGATGATTAGCGCGTGCATAGCGATTTCTTGCCCTGTGGGACATGTTGGTGATTGAAGCACCGCCATCGATGGTGTTGATGCGGCCCAAGGTCTCGACATTGGCAATTACTGGTGGTGGTGGGCGCACCCTGAACTGTTCCATCTTGCCGTCGCGGTACAAGGTCTCAACGGCTGTTTTGAGAGCGTTGCAGCTATTGGTATTGTGGCCGCTGTCCTCGTGGTATTTGCACCACTTGCCGGTGTTCCTGGGTTTACCCGTTTTTGGGTACTTTGGAGGAGGTGGCGGTGGAATCAGATCCTTGCACTGATTATAGATATCTTCATACGAGGCCGTTAGGACCGTGAAAACTGCATACCGCTGCGAGGACTCCGCCTGCTTGTTGCGGTTATCCCCATGGGTCGGGCGGTTTCCCCTGTTGTAATGCTGGTCCTTCTGCTTCTTGTTCTGGTGGTGGCCCTGCTGCCACTCTCTTTTCTTGTCAGTTGGTGGTGCTGAGGGGTTCTTGTTAGCGGTTTCCTGGTGACCGGAGGATGGCTGTGTTGACTTTGTTGGCGTTGCTGGTGGTGGTGGGGTTTCTCCATATGTGATGAATTCCGCCTGAGCGTGAATGACCGCCTCACTCATGACGTGGTCATACGTCGCATTGGGATGATTGTAGTTGAGGTGATAGAGGAACGGTCCCTTGAGAAGTCCCTTCCTGAAGGCCGCTGATGCCATAGTTTTGTCTAGGTCGCGGCACTGAGACGCTGCCGCTCGCCACCTTGTGACGAAGGCCTTCAGTGATTCGTCCTCCCCCTGCTTAACGCTGAATAGCTGGCTCGTGTTGTGATGACTGGCGGACAATAAGATGAAGCGGGAGAGGAAAGCGTGCGATAGTGCATGGAATGAGCTGACAGACCCCGGCGGACACTCAAAGAACCAGTTCATTGCCTCGCCATCCAACGTTTCGCTGAACAAGTGGCACAAGGTGGCGTCGTCGAACCCCTTGTTGTTGGTGACCTTCTTGAAGGTGTCCATGTGGACGAAGGGGTCGGACATTCCGCCGTAATGCGACATCTTTGGGGTTTTTGCATGTCCCGGTCTGACAGCCAGCAGAATTGCAGCGGAGAAGGGTCCCGGTCTGGAAGTGAAGAGCGGATTCCGAGTTGGTGCTGGGACGCCCGATTCCGCCCGGATCAACCTCTGCTCCAGTTGGTGCATCCTTTCCAATATCTGGGCGGTTGCATCGCCGGCGGAATCGGCCTGAACGTCCCGCTGGGATGGCCTGGGCCCTGGCATAGGCAGATTGCCTTCAGTCCTTGCCCTGGCTCCCGAGCGGTTGGTGTGCGGGAGTGATTCCGCCACTTGCTCCAGCAATAGTTGAGGTATGGGCGGTGGTCCCATTCCCAACAATTCAGGTGGGTTCAACGGTACCTGCATCTGTATGGCCGGCCCTGGTACCAATGTGCCGGTGCTGGGTCGACTATGCCTGGTGTTATGTGATTGCCCGCTCAGTGCTGGGCGGGCGGTGGCCGCCAGCGTCCTTTTCAGTTCCTCAAAATGTTCCATAAGCGTAGCCACCTGTCTTTGGGCCTCGGCCTTTTCCTTGCGCTCCTCCTCACGTTCCCTGTTTGCCTTATGGAGATCCGCTAGTGCTAGCTCGTACATAGTGACGAGGTCTTGGCCCGGCGGGCGACTGCCGCTTGGATCTACCTCACCACCGGGGTTGACCGGGGTTGTGAATAGTGCGCGGTTAACGCCCACCGCTGGGTCGGAAGATTGGGGGATGGAGGGATGGTCTGCCTGCTCTTCAGCATTTCCCCCGCTACCGTTAGTCATGGTGAGTGTGGTGGGATGGCCTTTTGTTCAAGGTTTCCCACAGACGGCGCCAATGTTGATGCCTAAAAGTCCAGCGGTAGCTGGACCCTAGCTAACGTTGATCCGGTTGGCGGATCGGTACTTGTGTTGTTCTCGAAGCTACCGTCACCTGTCAAATGAAATACAATGGGCGTCAGAGGGAGACCGCGCCGGGCGGTCTTCTGCTCTCCGATGCCTAAGTTAGTCAATGTATTTGTGTTGACAAAGTAACAGTAGGTAAGTATTGAATGCGTAATTAATGAGGAGAGAGGAGAGAACCTTTTATAGGTGAGGAAGAGGTTGATCTTCTCTTTGTTTTCGATGTGGGACTGACATGCTTCAGTTCCCAGTTTCAGAAGCTTCTGATGCCATCTTGGCGTGGCGCGTGGCGGCGCGTCGGCGGCGATCTGGAGGTGGTCCGACGCCGAGGCCGTAGCCTGTCTGGCGGTGTGTCTGCATGTCATTCCTTTAGTTGGAATTAGTACCTTTGGCGGTACAATGAGCGTGGCCCATTATAGCTAATTATGCTTGCAAATGTACATGCATGTACATAAAGAACACAAAAGTACCAATCAAGAAGGAGAGAAGCAATCACACAGCAATCAACAAACATATGAATTGTTTCCGTAGTAAAATCCTCAAAATGAGGTAAACAACTGCAGGGCCTTAACTCTTAAAGGCCCTAGTGAAAATCAACTCACTTAATGGAAAGACACAAGTACAATTGACTTACAACTAATAGCTCTGACCTCAGCTATTCTTTCTAGACTCTCTCTCGATGGTTGTCTGATCACACTGATGTTGTTCTTCTCCACTGTTGAAGAACTTCCACCTTGGCTCTCAATCACTTTGCAATCAATGACACCCAACTTACCACGTGGGTTCTTTGATATGCAGCATGAAAAGGGTGATGAAAAATATGTTTGTTTGGCACACCAATTTACTTAAACATGGAACAAGTAAATTAATGACTCTCTATGAAGCTCATGATTTTTTTTATGTAATTGAAAAACTCGTTTGATGCACAAAATCTTTTTCTCTTCAAAAGTGTACAGAATGAATGGTTTTTCTGCCTATATGTATTGTGCACACTTTCCCTAAAACCTTAGCGAGTTTAACACTTTCAAACCTAATTGACTCCTATTTGGAAAGAAATTCTCTAAAAGAATAATCAATAAATAAAATGTGATTTTATCCCTAAAGAAATATAAGAGACTTAACTAACCAAATTAGTCTGAATCATTTTCCTCCTAGCACTCAGTGAATGATTGCTTTGAATGAGAAAATATTCTTGAAGAAAACTAAATGACAATTAAGCAAGTCACACAAACAGATTTCATTGGGATTGCAACACAGTCTTCAATCCCAGTATGCATTTAGACACAAGAGGTTATGAATTGCAATGCATTTACCTGTGAGGCAGCCGGAGAGTCAGTTGGGGCATTGATCTTCCTTTTCGTTAGACTAGGTCTTTAATCACTCCAACGATTAACACACTTCTAACTTAGACCTAAGACTCTATGTTTTGTATTAGGAATGCCAATATACAACAAAACCTATACTAACAACTTTGCTTCTCGCCCTCCCTCCCTCCCCTCCTCTCTCCCTCCCCTAGCTTTCTCTCTCATCGAGTTGATTTGTTGATCGCCGGAACCACTGCCATCCTGAGATACTGAATTGTTGATATTCTCAGAGAGAGACGAAGAAAAATCCATAAGCAAAATAGTTTGCTTCAGATCTTTGTCGTGTTAAGAGAGGTCAGCCTCTGCCAAAAAAATCTAACGCCCAAGACCACCGCCTAGACAGCCTGAGCGGCAACTGAGAAGCCAAACGCCTAGCCCCAAATAGGATCGGTGACCCAGTGCCTAAGCGACCGCCTAGACTTTTTTTTTTTTTTTTTTTAAAAAGAAGAGCCGGTGCAGCTGACCTCAAGCCTTGATTAATGAAACCATAGAATACAGGGGGGGGACATAGAGCCTGAACCCCATATTACAATAAGTAATGTATTCTAACATGCACCAATTAGCAAAGAGTGTTCGATTGGTTACTCTATTTACTTTGACAAAGCGATGACATAACGGAAAGATAACTCTACTACTGAGAAGCATCATTACAAATAACACAGCTTTCCTACCATGTTTCCTCATGGAATCATATCTGGTGACCTTTTGTTTCATTCTGCCACTAGGAGGATTCGTCCATTTTATAACAGACAACCGCCTTGCTAGGCCAGACAAGGCACACTGAGTGTGCAGACCGGGACAGAGCCCACACCCTAACAAATAGTGGTAGAGACTTATTAGTGACATAAAGCTACCAACTATTAATAAGTAAATACTAAAAAACACATGAAAATAAAAAAATAAAAAATAAAAAGCCTAAAAGGCCCAATGATAGGGTCCAGGCCCAATTTCCTGCCAGGTGAAGAGAAAGTCAACAGCCCACAAGCCCAAAGCAATTCAACCCTCAACAGGTCATCCCAACAGCCATGTCGGACCACCAACGCCGCCGTCGGAGCACCGTTTTCGCCCCACCTCCACGGCTGGCCTCCTACAGTCCCCTGTCGCTATTCCGGAGCCATAGCCACTAACCCCACTCCAATCTGGATTCGCACCCAAGACTAGACTAGATTCAAACCGCCGCCGCCAGTACAAGATCCGCCACCGCCAGCACGCGAACCATGCCGCTTGGATCCGCCCCTAGATCTGGAGCCGATGCGCCACCTCCACCGCAAACTGACCCAGGAATACAAGTACCACTTCTCGACTCGCCACCAGAGTTGTCGCCGTCCGGCAGCCCGGCGACCCGAGCAGACTACGCTGTTGATTCGAATAGCCCACCCATTAGTCTGATACCTCCACCCTTCCCAAGCTTTGTGTGCGAATCTCCAATCTTCATTGACAAAAAAACGAAGCCTAGATTGCCACCACGAACCCACCAAACTCGCCGAACAACGGCGAACCAATCACTGCCCGCCTGACGATCACGTCCCTAGGATGCGTCGCAGGACAGAGGGAGGAGACACGAGAGGACTCAGACGCGGTTAGGGTTTTTCTCAGAGAGACGCATATATCCGCCTAGACTGTTTTTTAGAACACTGGGGGGCTTGGAAAGCCGACCCCTAAAACAAAAAGTACTCTCAAGCACGTACCCATCTGATCACGGCACACTGCTCCAGTACCAAAGCATACGGCAACACCGTTCAACGCGTCGTCGACCTTGAGTTTCACAAAGCCAGTTGCTGGCGCTCTCCTCGGACGCTGACGTGATCTGGAAAAAGAAGCTCCACCGCCCAGATTCATCTCCTCCTTGTCATCTGCCAGCAGAATGACCCTTGAATACTGTGCCCACCACTCGCCAGCTCTATTAACCAAAGCTTCCCCAGTTAGCACTTGATTACCATGAACTCTATTGTTTCTTTCATGCCATAACCTCCAAACTAGAACACGAGACCATTCCAATTCTTCATCCCGTGCCACCGTAGCCACATGTAGAAACAATTCCCAAATAGGATTTTTGCCATTGAAAAGAAGGAAAAAAAAAAAAAAATAGAGAAAACATTGTGCTCCCGATCAAAAAAATAAAAAGAGAATGTAGCACATTGCTACACTGCTACAAGCCCACCAAAATGGACCAATTGTGCATTTGGGCCTTTGCTATTGAACTTCAAGTTGGCGCCGAATGGCGCGCTGACGTGGGAAGCCTCCAAAAGGATAATCGGATAAAACCCAACCAGCTCCAAGGCGCCCACTCCATCCCCTAACAACCTTTGGATGACAACTCCCAACGGTGGGTCCCGCACCCAACGAACATCCTTTCCCCTTGAAAAAGCAGAACAAAGCAGAACTGAACTGGACTGACTACTCTGTTTCAGTTACAGGACGACAGTTAAGAGTTTAGTCCGCCAGTTATAACTGAATTTTAAGATTACGGCTCACGCAGAATCTTCTAGATCTTTCTTTATGGCTGCCGAGACCGCCAGATCCACCGGCACGGTCAAGTGGTTCAGCGCGCAGAAAGGGTTCGGCTTCATATCCCCGGAGGACGGCGGCGAGGACCTCTTCGTTCACCAGACTTCGATCCAGTCCGACGGCTTCCGCACCCTTTCCGAGGGCCAGGCCGTCGAGTTCCTCGTCGAAGTCAGCGAAGACGGCCGCACCAAAGCCGTCGACGTCGTCAACCTCACCCGATCCCGCCGTCCTGGCTTCGACCGCGGAGGACTCGGCCGCGGCGGCCGTAGGGGCAGAGGCCGCGGTGGTTATGGGAGGTCTGGCGGAGGCCCGGAGGAATATAGTGTCGCCAGAGGCGGAGGGAGGGGTGACGGTTATGGCGGTCGTGGAGGTTATGGTGGTGGTGGTCGTGGCGGTGGTGGTGAGTGCTACAGTTGCGGTGAAATTGGGCATTTGGCGAGGGACTGTTACGAGGGCAGTGGCGGGGGTGGGAGATTTGGCGGCCGTGGGAGAGGTGGAGGTAGAGGCTACGGTGGCCGTGGTGGCGGCCGGGGGCGTCGTGGTGGTGGTTGTTATAATTGTGGAGAGGAAGGGCATTTGGCAAGGGAATGCGCGCCCTAATGATCAGAAGTGAGAATTGGGTTGTGTTAGACTCAAAGCTGCCACATGCATTGGATTGGTATATAGATTTCTGTGGTCTGCTGCGTGTTTTGGGTGCTTAATTGGTGATTATTTCTGCAGGGTTCATGTTCAACACATTTGGTGACTTCTTTCTTGTTAGTAATCTTTACTCATTTTGTAATGTGGTGATTATTTCTACTGCATCAATTAGATAGCAGTTTTTCTCCATCTAATTAATGCTTGCGGATATGGTCGGATAGTTTTTTCTTCTTTCTCATTCATTGTTATCCTCCCCATTTTTATGTCTCTCTTGTTGTTCAATACGGAATTAATTGATGAAAGGTGAAGTCCTTGATCAGAATGTGTCATTTGGATTGTTTGTTATTCTTGTCGCTGTATCAATTATTCAACTGGATTTCTTATACAGAATTTGATGAACTTGAATGTCTATAGCAACTTGATGTTTGTTCCTTTTGGATATCTTTTAACTCTAAGCGACAAAAAGATGGTTCCTTTCGAAGGGGACGCTCCACCCTTTCAGACTTCTAAAATCTCAGGTTTTGGTTGTGGATATAGTTTCTTTGTCCTCTGCAATCTTCATATGGTACACTAAATTCAATTGGGAGTTTTTATACATCTTATCCTAGTCGATAATCCATGAGAGGTTGATATTTGGTGGGACAAGAATTCCCTTTTGCCATGATCAGCCATTTTAATTTTGAAACGTCCTAGACTCGCTCTTAGTCTTTGGCCTTATCACTTGGTCTGTTCACAAGTGTACTTCATCTTCCAATTTTGACTTTTAGGAAACAAACATAAATCAACTTGTATTTGTATCTACTAGGGTAGCGTGATCAAGTTAGAGCAACCGAAAATTTATAGGAGGGATGAAGAAGAAAAAATTGTGTAGCTGATTCTAAATTATCGTTGGGGTGATGTTGTGCCCTGGTAGTCCAGGCTCAGCCAACTATGTTCGAGCTACTAAACAAGCCTCTGAAACAGTGTCTTACCTGTTATCCTATCATTCAATTGATGTTCAATCGTAGATGAAATACCTATTTCCTTTCTTGAAGCTTCATTTGTTAGATATACACGAACTAAGAAATTCGTGGGAAATTTTGGTCTCTCTATTTGTTCGTGCATAGATGACAATTCCTTTTCAAGACGCGCGTTTGTTCATGATGCATTTACCATTTACCATAGTGTGTTCTGTGTTTTAAAAAGGGCAGTATAGAGCGGTGATAGGATGTCTAAATCGACGAACGTACTCTTCCTTGCAACATATAGCTGGCCAGTTAAGTCGGATTTTCCTATATTTAAGTTGCACTTGTAGTGTATCTTGAGTTCTTGACCGTATTGGTGAAGGGTACGTAATTAAGATGCTTCTGCATCGTTCTGGATATTCTATGAGTTCAAGAACACTAGACAGTTTTGTTTAACAGTTGTTGTAAGCTTATGCCGAGAAACTTTTCTATCAAACTAGTTTGATTTTGTTGATTTAGCTTAGTAGAGTGGGGCCGACCGAAATTTCGCTTCTCACAGATCGAAACTTCAAATCTTAATATTTATACAAATGCTTTAGGCATAACTCTTTCTTTTTTGAGAGAATTGGGTGTCAATCCATTAATAATATTAAAGGTAGATAACATTCAAGGAACAACTCACCTAAAAAGAGATCTACGACAAGATTGAGTCATCCTTAGGGAATCCTATGGCCCAAACCAAATGAAACAATATAACTAGGGCAACCTAATATGAAACATCATCCTAAAATTAAAGAAAGCACTGGAACTTTCTCTAATTTATTTCTTGAAACCCTAGGAGGCTAACCCTAGAGAACAATGCTAGCTTAAAAACCTAGGGAAATAGATTAAAAAAAACCCTAAAAGATTGAGTCCAAACCAAGTCAGGCCCAGCCAGCCCAGTAACATGGAAGCCCAGCTTGAGGCCCAGCGCACCACCCTCATGAAACACAAACCCTAGCAGTAACTGCCATACATCGCCGCCTGCATACCATGTCCGACCAAATATGGAAGCACGAGAAACCACCGTCCTCCGCCCTAGCCAAGAAAGACGAACTCAGTACCCAAACAACCATGAAGAAGCCACTGCAACTCAGCTATAACAAGCAAATCCCTCATTGCTACTACGCGGATCCCGTTGTGCTTGACCTCAATAGTGCCGCCATTCCACAGTTCTCGTCCAAAGCCCACCGGATCGAGAAGCGATCCAGGCGCGAACAATCCCAAAGCCAAGGTGCTTATTCCAACCCCAAGCATGCCTCCTATCCCAAAAAAGAAGAGCAGACCAATTAGGAGACCATGAGGCCCGTCCGACGACGATGTCGTGTTGACTTGCCGTTGGACGGAGCAAAGAGAAGATGTGGCGGCTGCCCTTCCTAGGAGAAATATTTTCTTTACATTTTATTTTTTATAGGGCTTCTATAAGTTGAAGTGAATAAGTAACAAATTTGAGGTGTTATGGCTGAAACTAGTTTAGGTCATGTAAATGTCAATATTTCACTATACATACTTATAAGTTATGTCAGGGTTACAAAATGAATTGAAGACTTATTAATTTCTAAATAGAGAATTTATTAATTGAATACTTATTATCATGGACAATTCTAGCATAAAAAGCTCAATACCAGTTAGTCTGCATTTAGTGGCATAGTCTCTCCTTTGTAAGTGAGAGGTTGTGAGTTCGACTCACGAAAAACTAATTGTAGCTTTTGAGTTATTTATCTGATAAAAAACAATTCAAGTATAAAAAGGGGTCAATTTCCAATCTAAGTTTCTAAATACCAATCACATAAAAATGACGCAGCAACCAGTGATATAGAATTGATCTACAAGTCCTTGCCTACTAGTGTTCAGTGTTGACTAGGAGCAACCTCATGATCTTGATTTGATCAATTTTGATTCTATTTCACAACCTATTACAACCTATGATTGTTATGCAGATGTGAATCAGTGCTCCAGTTCCTCCATTTCGTGTTTTTACAAACAGAACTGCTCCAAATCAAGTTAAGCTTACGCTGAGAGCCTTCTCTATCACCCAATTTGAGCTGGTTGATTTTGCTTAGTAGAGTTGGGATCACCGAATGAAGCGTCGTCTCTATGTAACTATTACATACAACGGTGGAAATGTTTGAATACGTTGTTTTTGGATACGAATTCTTAGTTGCTTAGATGAATACGAAGAGTAATGAGTGTACGTACATCGGGCTTTAATAACAACGTACGTACATTAACAACTTACAATTATTACGTTCATATGTAGTGATGGTACGTGTTACATCAGTTCTTTACCAAGATGGAAAGAAAATGATCGATATGAACCGGACATGACCTATCATAAACAACGATGTGATTCTCTTTTTTAACATCATGCTATGTTAACCACTGCAAGTGGCCTAGTGGTTCTTGCCTAGTTGGGTGTGCTTCCCAACCTAGGTTCAAATTTTGAAGCTGTCAAAGTAGCCAGGCACTGTGCTGTAATGCACAGTTGGAGCATTTCACATGCGCCGAAGGGGTTTATCTTGGGCCGATGAAGCCTTTGGGTTCCCCTTGACAAAGTCAAAAAAAGTCAAAAAAAAAAAACATCATGCTATGTTAGAACTGCATGTTCACATTATGTGAAACACAAAACAATGTCTGAATTTGACGACATCCGAAGAAACATATCGGATGACTTGGCCAAGAAAATATGGCTCAGAGAAGATTACTCTGTTTATTTAGTAAAAATCTTATACTGATCAGATCCTTGCCACGAGCAACACGCTACTGAGGCATTTTTGGTGCATGAGTTCATCTTTTATGAAATTCATCTCACGATATATGCTTTGAGAGAGAAGTTAGATATGACCAGCACTATCATGAGTAGACAACTACTGCAGTGATTTTACCATGTTCTACGGGATCATTGTTATGTAAGAATTTACTCCTTTAATTGTGGATCATATGAAGTAATTGGTGTTTATGGTGTATATTCCGTATATGATTTGATAGACTAATTGATGGATCCTAATTGATCAATCAGAGACAATTTCCTAGATCTATTTCCATATGGATGGAAATCACTCAAGTCCTTGATGGAAATTGGTCCTCTCTCACCCTATATAACCAGTGCACAATTCCATCTTATATACACACATAAAGTACTCAAAACACGTATGAGAGTTTGAGGTGCAAGGGCTGAGAGAGAAACCATTTCCTTTGGATTGACGACTTCACCGAACCGCTACGTCTTGGTATACTATATCATGTTAGATTAGTTTTGGAGATCCAAAGATTACAAGCTTGCCTGATTGGGAATATACTCATTGCTCAAATGACGATAAATGCATCATTTTAGTTAATTATCTGCATGATAATACCCAAAGGAGTATTGTGTTGATATACTCACTGTTTATACGTGTTTAGTGACTCAAAGAATTAATGTTGTGAGCTCTTGTATTATTGTGTTGCAGCTCATGTTTCGCTTCATTCGCATGCTTCATCTATTCCAGTGCTCAATGGACTGAATTTCTCGGAATGGTGTGAACAAGTTCAGTTTCACTTAGGTGTTCTGGATATGGATTTGGCACTCCAAACCGAGAAACCTGCTACTCTAACTACTGAAAGCACTATTGAAGAAAATGCTTTACATAAGGTCTGGGAAAAGTCTAATAGACTGAGCATTATGCTGATGTGAATGACTATAGAAAACAACATAAAGACTATACTTCCGAAAGCTAAAATTGCTAAGGAATTCTTGAAGAACATTGAGGATCGTTTCAAGAGTGCTGACAAGTCTCTTGCAGGGACATTAATGGCTGAACTTACCACCAAGAAATTTGATGGTAGGAGAAGCATGCATGAGCATGTTCTTGAAATGACTAATCTGGCAGCAAAGTTGAAGGCCTTGGGTGTGAGCCCCTAAAAATTTTAGTTAATTTCCGAAAGTAATTTCTAGCCAATAAGATTTTTCGCCAGGTGATTTAAGTGAAGAAATTGACCTTGGAGATTAATTCGGTGTCAAGACTTCGATTTGGGCCTTATAATTTAAGTTTGGGCCAGAGTCCTTCGTTTTGGGCCTAGAAGGTTATTAAAGTTCATTGAAGCAAAAGATCGTCGGGGCAAATTTGAAAGGAATGCGAATTGAGTTGTAGTGAAGATTTGAATTTTTAGTTTTAACGAAATTGAGTTTTTGGCCTAGGATGAAGTCGAGAATTAACTTAGGAAGTTTCCGACGAAAAATGAATATACAAAAAGCCACGAGCCCAAAACCCGGAAGTAATTAGCTAGGGAAATTGCATAACTCATTGAAAGGGAAAATTCGACATTTCTCACACACAAGTATAAATAGGAAATTGGAACCCAAAAACCTAAACTCTTTCCTTTTCTCCCTCAGCCGTGTCCTCTCTCTCTCTCTCTCTCTCTCTCTCTCTCTCTCTCTTTGTTTCCCCGACCTCCCTTTCTCGTCTTCGCTCTCTGCACCGCCGGGAAATCTCATCTCCGGCCACCACCTCTTGTCACCGTCACCACAAATCAACTTAGTACCTAAATCCGACCCAAACCTAAGAGAAATCGAAGCCATACATCGACTCCGGCCTCCACCTGCGATCCTCCAAACTGCGACGCCACTGTCGATACCTCCCTTCAGATTCCGGCTACCGCCTCGCCACACCACTAACACCGCTCAAATCAGTAGACTACGGAGACCAAAACCCAAAGGCAGCTACCCCAACCGGTACCGAAAAATCACCGTACACACCACCGCTGAAGGCATCGAATCTGCATGCCTTCGTTCTCCAACCTCCAGTCCAAATCGAGCTAAACCACCTCCATTGTTCGAATCAGCGTCTCACGATTTACAATAGCCCCAAAAATCCCTACCTCTAGCTCCTGCCAAAACCATCGTATGCGCCGCCGCTGGCTCGTGAGCCACCGCAGCTCCGCCACTCATGGTTACCATACTCCCAAGTCGTCACGATTAGGTAATTGTCGTACCCTCTTTTCGATTAAACATCCAATTTCGATTTGGATTGAGAAACCCTAACCCACCTCCGTTAAATTTGGATTTGAGGTTTTGTGGAGTCTATAATTTTGGGATTTCAGGAGAGAAGAAGCTCCTGGGTCAGTTTCGATTGAAATGGGAAATGGGTGTGATACGGGGTGAAGGGTGTGGTCTCAGCAGAACTGAAAATAGGTAAGGAATGCAGGCCTTTGAGTTTGATTGTTGTTGGACGTTGAGATTAATTAATTAAGTTCTTGTTCTGTTGTGGAGATGGAGACTTGAGGTTTGGATGAAGGACAGTAAATCAAAACCAGCGCTGCACCAAGTCGAGGACTTCTCTTTTAAGGAACATGGAAAGGGTCTAGGTCATTAGCTACCCGAGTAATGTTGGTGTAATGTTGTTCAAATTGTTGTAGTTGTGGTTTATCGATTGAAAGTATTGAGTTTTAATCATTTTTGATTGAATGGCTGGAAACTGAATGCAAATGAAATTTGACTTAAGAATATATTTTCTTCTGGTCAAATACTCGTGAAAAGTGGTGAATAAAAATCTACCAGTTATGACAAGTAAATTAGTGTGGTGAATGACATTATTGAGAATGGGTCAAAAGTTTGAATTAAGTATTTTATAGCTATCATATCCGGAAATGAGTTTGAGAAACATATTGTTCGAGAATGGCAATTATTTATTTGCTTAAGGTTTAAAGACTAAGTAAAAATGTCAACTTGGTTGACCCGAATTACATTAAGGAAAGAAGTACGATCACCATATCCGGAATGAGCTTACTATGTTAAGTGGATTACTCGGGAATGGTAATTCTCGTTTGTTTTCTTAAAGTAGAAATGCTAAACAAATTTTGGTCAAAGTGCTAAGTATAATCACCATAATCCCAAATGGTTCAAATGCAATATCATTCGGATTATTTGGGAATGGATAGTAGATTTTTATGTTAAAGGATAATTCGATGGACTTTAAGGAAATTAAGCGAATGCCTTAGGTGCTCGATTGATTAAGTTAATGATGTCAAGTTACTTATTGGTTTAATTTTATTATAAAGGACACGAGCGTGTGCACATGAAATTGGAAGAAGTATCGAAAGTCGAAAACTAGCTAAATGTGGACGAGCACTCCATATCCAGGTAGGGTGAGCTATCTCTTCCTTGTTAGAGGCTTTTCTATATATGTGGAATGCTCTAGTATATTAGTATGTTGCCTACAAGTACGTTTTTGGTTATTCATTAGTCGATGCCTCGTGAAACCTGTGCTTTCATAACTGATGATTGTTGATTGCGAAAACCGAGGCTAGACTTGCATGTTGAGATATTGTACCCTTTCTATGTTTGTACTTGTGACCTGAAAGTGAATGGGACCTAGACACGTAGATTCCAAGGGATCCCACAATGTCGATAATCGTGAACCTCCGGAGGGGGCTGTGCTCCTATGTTTGTCGAGGAAGGGTGAGTACCGACAGTGAACCAGTCATAGGAGACTCAGGACCAGGAAATTGACACTTTCGCTACTTGTAGTCATGAAGACTACAGAGTAGTTGGCCGGTTCTCGAAGGATGACAAACCGGGTCAGTCAACGATTTGTTTTAGTTTAGCCGGCACGTAAGTATCTCGGAGCTCCAAGTTGTGTAAAGCATGCTGCATATGTTTTATAAAAGATAACAAATGTTTGTGATTGCCTATTTAAAGTATTTTCGATAAACGTGCACAATATTATGTAGTAAATATTTTCAAGTATATTATTTTTCAAACCTAGCATGGTTGGGTTGGCCCTTACTGGACATGCGAGGACGAAAGCTCACCCCTACAACAGTGTGCAAGTTTCGAGTATGTGGTTGGGGAGCGTACAGAGGAGGCACATGACTCGGCTTGGCGCATTTCTCTTTGACTTTATTAAAAGAAGGTTTTGGTCCCTTATCGGACTTCGAAGTAACTTATTTATTTACTTTTTATTTATTTATTTATTTTCTACTTGCTTATTTACAAAATTTCGGTAGACTCGTTACCCTGGGGCGCGTCTCTCATACTTGTATTTACTTAGTGATTTGTTATTTTCCAAATTGGGCTCCTATTGTAAGCCCAAATCCTTTAGCTCACTTTAAATTCCGCTTTTGAAAATATGTTGTTCGATTGCTAGAACGATTTGTCCAAGAAAATGTTTTGTAAACCAACAACCTGAACCCAAAAGGCCTTGCGATTTCGGGTTGATGAGTTATCGGGATGTTATTCGTGATGTGTCGGTTTCTCATTGGCTTGGGGTCGCGGCGCTGTGAGACCTCTCTCTCGGGTCACCACATTGGGAATGAATGTGGATGAGTTCTTTCTTGTTCAATTTATTTTGAACTTCTTGCCTCCTCAGTATGAAGCATTTTAGATTAACTATAACACTATTAAGGATAAGTGGAATGTTAATGAATTGTCCAGTATGCTTGTTCAAGAGGAAAGAAGGCTTAAGCAACAAGTAAAAAATTCCATTCATCTTGTAGGTCATAAAGCTGAAAGAAAATTTGGAAGAAAACCTGGAAAGGGTGCTAAGAAAGGACCACAAAAAAATAATGGACTTGTTGATGCTGCTCAGGCTCCTAATAAGGGACTGAAGGACAAATGTCATTTCTATAGAAAGGATGGACATTATCAGTATGATTGCCCAAAACGTAAGGCATGGTTCGAAAAGAAAGGTAAGCCTTTGGCTTATGTATTATTCGAATCAAATTTAGCTGAAGTTCATTATAATACTTGGTGGGCTGACTCAGGTGCTACTGTTCATGTTTCTAATTCAATGCAGGGATTCCTTACAACCCAAAGCCTAAATCCAAATGAAAATTTTATCTATATGGGGAATCGGGTGAAAGCACCAGTTGAAGCCATTGGAACTTTTCGTTTGATTTTAGATACCGGCCATCATTTGGATTTGTTTCAAACTCTTTATGTTCTGACTTGTTCTCGGAATTTAATTTCTATTTCCAAACTTGATCTTGATGGTTTTACTTTCAATATTGGTAATAAAAGTTTGAGTTTGTTTAAGAATAAATCTTTTGTTGGTTCTGGTATTTTGATTGATGGGTTGTATAAAATTTAGCTTCATGGTCTTTTTGTTGAAACACTTTTAACCTTGCATCCTAAGGTTGGAACTAAACATAGCTTGACAGATGAATCTTCTTCTTTCTTATGGCACAAAAGGCTGGGTCATATATCCCAAGAAAGAATGGAGTGATTGGTAAAGAATGAGGTTCTTCCGAACCTAGATTTTACTGATTTCGGTGTTTGTGTGGATTGCATAAAGGGAAAGCAAACCAAACACACAAAGAAAGGAGCCACAAAAAGTACTAAGCTTCTTGAAATTATTCACACGGACATTTGTGGACCTTTTGATGTTCCATCTTTTAGTGGAGAAAAATATTTCATCACCTTTATAGATGATTTTTCACGTTATGGTTATATCTATCTATTGAATGAAAAGTCTCAATCTGTAAATGCTCTTGAGGTATTCATCACTGAAGTTGAGAGACAGTTAGATAGAAAAGTGAAAATTGTAAGATCAGATAGAGGTGGTGAATTATATGGAAGGTATGATGAGTCAGGACAACATCCCGATCCTTTTGCTAAGTTCCTTGAAAAGCATGGCATTTGTGCTCAATACACTATGCCAGAAACGCCACAGCAGAATGGTGTTGCTAAAAGGCGTAATCGTACTCTTATGGATATGGTTAGAAGTATGTTGATCAATTCAACATTACCTATATCATTGTGGATGCATGCTTTAAGAAGCGCTGTATACTTACTGAATAGAGTTCCTAGTAAGGCAGTTCCAAAGACTCCTTTTGAACTGTGGACAGGAAGGAAACCTAGTTTAAGGAACCTACATGTTTGGGGATGCCCTGCAGAGGTTAAGCTCTATAATCCACAAGAAAAGAAATTAGACTTTAAAACGAAAAGTGGTTACTTCATTGGTTACCTAGAAAAGTTTAAAGGATATAGGTTTTATTGTCCTGACCATAGTATAAGAATTGTTGAAGCTGGAAATGCTAGATTCATTGAAAATGGTGAAATTAGTGGGAGTGAAAAGAGGGAAGTGATTATTCAAGAAGTTAGGATGCATTTTTATGCACCTATATCTTCTCAAAGAAGTGTTGTTCCTCTAGTTGTTGTACAGCCTAACGACAATGAACAACAACTGAATAATCAAGAAATGAATGGTCAAGGCATGAATGATCATGGAATAAATGATCAAGAAATGAACGATCAAGAAGTAGTGAATGATCAAGAAATGAATGACCAAAACCCACATAATGAAACCATTGACAATGAACTTGTAGCACAAGAACCACAAGAAATAGGAGACCCGCTATTTCGAATGATTATGTGGTATACTTGCAAGAATCTGAATTTGACATTGGGTCAAGTAAGGATCCGGTTTCTTATTCACAAGCCATTCAGTGTGAGAATTCTAAGAAATGGATTGATGCCATGAATGATGAACTAAAATCAATGGACCAAAACAAAGTTTGGCAACTCAACGAGTTGCCTGAAGGATGTAAAAGATTTGGGTGTAAATGGGTTTTCAAAACCAAACGCGACTCTAATGCAACATAGAACAATATAAAGCCAGACTTGTAGCCAAAGGTTTCACTCAGAAAGAAGGCATTGATTACAAAGAAACCTTCTCTCCTGTTTCTAAGAAGGACTCTCTCAGAATTATTATGGCACTTGTAGCTCATTTTGATTTAGAGTTACATCAAATGGATGTGAAAACGGCTTTTCTAAATGGGAATTTAGTGGAGGAAGTCTATATGAATCAACCTGAAGGCTTCTCATCAGAAGGAAAGGAACACATGGTCTGTAAATTAAAGAAATCGATATATGGACTTAAACAAGCTTCTCGACAATGGTATCTCAAGTTTAATGATTCTTTTGTCTCCTTCGTTTTTAAGGAAGACATTGTTAATTGATGTATATACCTGAAGGTCAGTGGGAGTAAGTTTATATTTCTGATTTTGTATGTTGATGATATTTTGCTTGCTAGTAGTGATCTTGGTTTGTTACATGAAACCAAGAATTTTCTCTCTAAGAAATTTGAAATGAAAGATATGGGTGAGGCATCCTACGTGATTGGAATTTAAATATTTCGAGATAGATCATGTGGACTGTTGGAGTTGTCTCAGAAAGCATATATTGAGAGTTCTACAGAGATTTGAAATGGAAAAATGTTCACCAAGCATTGCTCTAATTCAGAAAGTGGACAAGTTTAGCCTTAAGCAATGCCCACAAAATGAATTGGAGTGGAAGGGCATGGAAAGAATTCCTGACAGGACCCGCCTCGGATTTCACCCTGAAATCCGAAGTGACCCTGCGAGGCACACCTTAGAAGAAATTCTACCAAAAATTTGGCGGAACTTCCCCTAAAATGGGCTACCCATACCTGTAGAAAACATTTACACTTCTCAATCAATTCATCCTTATGCTCCTGGAGCCACCCTGCTCCCCAAATCAACATCAGTCTCTAATTCCCAAAACACACATCTCAACTCGAATAGCATAAATCTCATGGGTAATTAGAACAATTCTAACAGAAAGGTATAAGAGGAAAACCTAATTCAAAGGCAGATGCGGAAGCCATGCTGTTGACTATGCCTCAACCCGTGTACGCCCGACCTCAACCAATTCGCCTGCAAACTGGGCATTTGAAACCGAAGGGCCCAGGGGAAAGTATATAAAATACGTTAGCGTGAGTGGACAAAAATAAACAATTTTTAAACTAAATGGATTTTATATTTTCCCACATTTATTTCCTTAAAAAACTCTCGATGCATGCAAGGATTTAGAAAACAAATCACGAGAAGCTCCGCTCAAGAAAAACCGACTAGCCCCGCTAGTCACAAACAACTGAGAGGAAAGATCGAAACTTCGATACTCAACAGGATAAGACCAGCCCCGCTGGTTACACGGAAATCAGACTAGGCCCCGCTAGTCGAGAAATGATAGGATATGGGGAAGAGATATCACCATACGGGAAATGGAGCCTCCCAGGCTCTACCTACCCTCAACTGCCACTCACACATAGATTGTGCGAGGAGGATAACTAATAACCTCAACTTCCACTCACACATAGATTGTGCGAGGAGGAGACCAAATAACCTCGACTGCCACCCACGTGAGGAGGAGAATAAATCACCTCTACTGCCACTCACCAACACAAAGTAGGTGAGGAGGAGAACAAGCTACCTCAACTGCCACTCACCAACACAAAGTCAGTGAGGAGGAGACCTAATCACATAACCCGAGTATGGTGAGGAAAATCATCGAAAACCAGTAAATCCATGTAGCTTCCCCACATTTCTCACAAGATAGAAACCATGTATTCAACGACGTGACTCCGCACGCCAAGATTACTCTCAATCTCAAAATGGATAAGTGAGAAATAGGAATAAATCGACGGGGTGTCCCACACGCCCAAATATTCTCAAATCCGTAACCAAAACCGGAAATTAGTATAGGTAAATCTCATTTCCAAAAATCTCTCAAAATCTCCAAGAAGCCAACCAAATCCAAAATCCTTAATTAGGCATTCCCGATGCCAAAATCGAAAGTCAATAAACAATTGAGAATATCCAACTCCATTGAAACTCATCTTAAAAATCTTCCAGGAGCTTAACTCCAAAAATTTACCTCGGAAATAAGGAATTCATTAAATAATATTATAAATCAAAACCAATCTTTGAAACTCATTATTGAAAGCAAATCCATGATATAATTCGAAATCAATTTCCGAAAATTAATTCATTTCCTCAAAAAGTAATATGAATAATCACTAGAGCATTATTTAAGAAAATAAATGCATGCATCGCTATTTAAAACAAAAGTCCACTCACAGTACTATTCTGACGATCACGCATTTGTGTTCCGTCATCGAGCAATAGCTCGGTACGTCGTCATGTACACAATTATATTCCGTGAATAATTCTTCAATAATTTAATACAATTCCTAAAATCAATTCCTCATAATTTCACCTCCAAATTCTCCTCGGACTTAGCCCAAATTATACCACTAATATCAATTCGTTAATTTAAAGGTTCCAAGGCAGAACCGTGAGATATCCGACGGTCGGATTCTCGTAATTCGATAATCGAAACCCTAAACTTCAGAAATTCATAATTAATTCCAAGTTTCTCCAAAAATCACCAAACTTCACAACAAGCTCTACAATATTTATGTGATTTAACTAACTAAATAAAAACATAATTTAATCACTGTTCATACACCGCACTATTCACCCGTCGCACTATTCATGCGGCAACACTGTTCATGCGGCGGCCAACTCCTCCTCCGGCCACCAAATTTCATCCACAGCATCATCTCAACATTTCCAATAACTTTCTCAACTGTGACAAAGTCAGAAAATACCTTGAAGTGGCCGAACAATTAAGCACACCGAAGTACAGTGAAATTTTCCAATTATGCTTTCTTCCTCCATGCTTCGATCTGGGTTATGAAACTTGGCAAGCATGAAGAGTGGCTCAAGGCGCTTCTAATGGACCTGGGTTTATAACCGGAGGTGGCCGGAAATCGGCGTTGACCGATTTGCTACAGTAAAAATAATGGCTTCGATCTCCATATTTCCGGCCAAACCGCAGTAAACAACTCCTATATGCGTGTTAAGGAGGAGGAGACGAGTCTATTGACGCTCGCAGCTCGCCATTTGGTGGCCTAGAGGTAGAGGAAGAGAGAGTTGCAGAAGAGAGAGAGAGAGAGAGAGAGTTGCAGAAGAGAGAGAGAGAGAGCACGGGGGAAGGAGAGAGAAAAGAAAGAAAAGTTATATGGCCACAGTAACTTTTCAAATTTATACCAATCCACCATAAACAGTAACTTTCATATTTCGCTTATAACTTTTGCATACGAACTGCGATTTTTACGTACCACATATGCACGCGCTCGGTTTAACGTCCTCTACAACTTTCATGAAGAACATTTTCTCAAATTTTGACCCAAACAAAAAGTCAACTTTTAGGGCCACTAAAAGTACGGAAACGAAAGTAAAAGTTAAAATAGTTGTCGTTTACCATCCAAATGACTAGTAAACTGGTAAATTGAGGTACGAGACGTTACAATTCCTTATGCATCCGTTGTAGGAAGTTTGGTTTATGCACAAACCTGTACAAGACCAGACATCAGTTTTGCGGTTGGGATGTTAGGAAGGTACCAAAGCAATCCAGGAATGCATCATTGGAAAGCTGCAAAGAAGGTGATGAGGTATCTACAAGGAACAAAGAATTATATGCTCACATATAGGAGATCTGATAACCTTAAGGTAGTTGGTTATTCAGACTCTGATCTTGGTGGTTGTCTTGATACTGGAAAATCAACTTCTGGTTACTTGTTCCTACTAGCTGGAGGGCATTTTCATGGAGAAGTGCAAAGCAAACTTGTATCACTACATCTACCATGCAAGCTGAGTTTGTGGCAGTCTTTGAGGCCACCACTCATGCATTGTGGTTGCGGAACTTTATCTCAGCGCTTAGTGCTGTCGACAATATTGCTAGGCCATTGAGAATTCATTGTGACAACACCGCAGCTGTTTTCTTCTCCAAAAATGATAGGTATTCTCAAGGTGCTAAACAAATTGATCTAGAATACCTTGCCATTAAGGAGGATGTTCAGAAACAAAGAGTGTCTATTGTTAACATAGATACAAAACTCATGATTGCAGACCCACTTACAAAAGGGTTAGGACCAAAGGCATTCATTGAGCATGCTGAAAGAATGGGTCTTTGTCATGACCCATGACTGTTTCAAAATTTTGTCTGTAGAATGATTGTTCTATTTTTGCTATACTTTGAGCTCTATAATGAATATCTTTCTGATTAATAATTTTCTTGTTTTCCATTGAATGTACATCTATGAGTCTAGATGAATAACAACAGGAACGTCTCTATATGTTAGAAATATGATGGCTGGACCATTAAGAGACGTCTGACTTATTGGCTACTATTTGTAGTTTACTAATGATATAGTACATAGAAGGGATTATTTCAATTTGATGTATGACCGCCATGACTTACTTTTTAGTAGGGTGCTTGCAATGGTGTGTATGATGATCATATGAAAGTAAGGATTCAATCGGATTGTATTGCGCGCCTAATGTTCGTCTATTAAACCACCAATTTTCTATCATACGATCCAGGTGGGAGAATGTAAGAATTTACTCTCTTAATTGTGGATCATATGAAGTAATTGATGTTTATGGTGTATATTCCATATATGATTTGATGGACTAATTGATGGATCCTAATTGATCAATCAGAGGGAATTTCCTATATCTATTTCCATGATGGACGGAAATCACTTAAGTCATTAATGGAAATTGGTCCTCCCTCACCCTATATAAACAATGCACAATTCCATCTTATGCACACACATAAAGTACTCAAAACACGTATGAGAGTTTGAGGTGCAAGGGCTTAGAGAGAAACCATTTCCTTTGGATTGACGACTTCGCCGAACTGCTACGTCTTGGTATACTACATATTGCTTCAATGGAATAAGGTATGTAGTTTATGTTTTCCGCCTTACGGTTAATGTTGTGAGATCATGTAAGTTCTAGATCTTGACTTTATGTATTTAATCTCTTACATGTTAGACCTGAATTAAGCTAGTGAATCCAAGATTTACTGTTGGACTTAACAACCATAGCGAGCATAGCTTCAAAGACTTTGAGGTTAGCTCAGTGATAAGTTAAGGTAAAGCTTCTAATTTTTTAGAATTAATTGAGTAATAAAAGATGGAACGTGAGAACATAAGATTTCTCCTCAAAAAACTAATGAAGAATTGACTTCAATGTTTGTTTAGATTATTTATCAAAAGTTATGTAATTTTTTAATTTTGAGAGATAGAAATAGAGTTTAGATTAAAAGTTGTCCAGTTAGAATTATGATTCCATAACATGGACTAATATTGTTTCTATCATAACTCATAAGAAAAAAAACCTTCAAATGGGCAATTGGGCCAGACCCCATTTTGCCACCAAAGAGATGAGTTTTTTTTTTTGTCGAAGAAAATAAAGTTTGTATTAGATGTTTCAAATGATACGCCACAATAGAAAAGGTACAAAAGACCTTAGCAAATAGAGACACGTAGGCCCAGCAAAAGAGAATTAAAGCCCCTAACAGGCTTGGCCCAAATACAATTTGAAAGCCCATAATTGAAAATGAAAAATCCTAGAACATTAGCTAGCAGCCACCAAGAGAATAGCAGCTCCATCCCTAAAATACTACCGCCGCCACCTCCATGTCGCTGCTTGAAGAGTACCAACCACCAAAGCACCATCTTGCTTCCTTCTACACCGGTTGGGACACTACACACAGGGCTTATAGACGCCCAAGAAATACCAAGTAACCTGGTAAAGTGTAATTGCGAAAATCGAGTCACTCGCTGTTGAGGAACCAAAATTCACCAACGTGCGTAAGTTCGTTTAGCAGTGGTGGAGAACGAAGCAAATCCAAAAGCACTAGTAACCAAAGAGGACATGGACAATTTCGAAGATAGATCTGGACTAAAGAAGTAAAAAATAGGTGACAAAAGAGCATAATTGGATTGTAGGGATGGAGAATGTAAGGGGTGCAGATGGGGTGAAGGCAGTGAAGATGAGGGCTGTTTTCATCAATGTAAAGCGTATAAAGGCAGTATGGTGTGGAGAGGCTTAAAGCCATTTTTTTTTCTCCTTTATCTTCTGGGAAAGGTGTCACTTCCATCTCTTTTATCTTGGCCAATGGCCATAGCCAAGAAGTAAAGAAGGGTCCAAAACAATGTTTAAAGGGCTAAGTTCCAACAATGTGGTGACTCACATTTGCTTCGTATATATCTTGTTACGTTTTGCATATGGCCTCCAGAGCAACCAGTAGATCATAGGACCCATGCACGTGTGACTTATCTACAGAGTGTTGACTAGGGGAGGACCCTCATGATCTTTGATTTTGATTCTCTTTTCAAAAGCTTACAACTTAAATGGCTGCAAATTAGAATCCATTATTAGAATCCATTTTTAGGTGGCTTGATTTGATTTGTACCAACAAATTCAGTTTTGTTCTTTTATATTTTGATTGGCAAAAAAAACGTAATGGTAATAACTAATAATCATTTATGTTGACACTTCAATGTTCGAAAGTTACATTCTGAATAATTATTTAAACTGCGGACATAAATTTTTAATTAGAGAAGTTATGTGTAATGGTACAGTAACTTATCAACTGCAAATTCAAATGTTATAGCATTGATCACTTTATCAGTCTTCGGATTTGTTTTCACATGCTTGGATTCAAATCAAAATACACCTGAACAATAACTTTTCTACAGTAGATAGAAAAGAGTTATAGAAAATAAATGGAGCGCTAAGAGTAGATCTAGCAGCATGGGTCATGAAAAAATCCATGGCTGGTCAAAAATATCTTCCTTTTGCAGATGGGCACGTTCATATCAGGTGGAGATGCAGAAATAATGGAAACCATTCCCATGACAAGTCTGCATCTGGGAATGTTCTAAAAAGAAAAGTAGGACCCAGCTGAATTACTGTGATGACTTTTCTGCTAATATATACTTTATGGTTTGCAGTTAGCATCAACAGGGGGCGGTGGCGCAGTTGGCTAGCGCGTAGGTCTCATAGCTTCTGAGTTATCCTGAGGTCGAGAGTTCGAGCCTCTCTCGCCCCAACCAATTTTTTTTTTTTTTCACTTCCTAATTTTTTTTTTTTTTTTTGGGGTGGGGGGCGTCCACTTTCTTTGCTTTCATGGTTTTTCCATCCTCCACTTTAAACGATGTAAATGTAACGTCTTTTTTTCAGCTTCAGAGATATTTAGGCCATCAATCGGATCCCAAGGTCCCTTATTTTTTGCTCTATTTATTGGGTTATGGAACCCACCCTAGACCCATCCATATGAAATGGTTCCCAATTTTCTTCTTGGGTCACAATCCCATAAAATGTGCTTGTAGCTTACTCTCACGATCTCTATACTTTTGACTTAAAAAGAAAATCTTCAATTGAATTATTGGATTTGTCTGACCAATCAATTGCTATACGTTGCTTATATATATGTTTTTAGTTTTTTTTCTTCCGCATACAAAGCTTTCTCTTAGTTCAAAGATAGTCGGTAGCTGATGACAAGATATTCTCCTAAATCCTACGTAGTCGGCAACATATAATGATGATTATAAGAAGAGGTGATTAAACCATACGCTCAATTGTTCTTGGTATGCTTCAAATGCACTAGGGCCTATGACAAGATGGGCCAATAGATTCCTTCCTGTTAGAGCTCGCGTACAACACTTTCTCCAAGTTTAAAGATAGTTGGTAGCCGATGACAAGATATTTGACATTCACAAAAGTTAGTGTTCAATTTAATACTCTATCAATGTCGTAAGAATAAGTATGGATCGTTCTCAATAGGGGATTATGACCTTATTAATTTCTGAAAAATAAAACATTAGACAAAATTAAACAAAGAATATTCACAATATTTACGATTTACAAGTAAGGGAGATTTAAGATTTATTTTCTAATTATATACATGTGACACACCAAAACAAAGAATCAAGATAGAATTAAGTGAATGGAACGAAAATTAGATAGAGTTAACTAATATTAACAAATTATCAATTTCGAATCAAAATATGTCATAGCAAAAAATCGATCAAGAACAAAGATGAACTCATATATACAAAGTCATTTTTACTTCCCTTAATTAAATTAACTAAATGAACACATCATAGTTAGCTCTATTAAACATGCAATTACTAGTGATAGTCACTGACAAAAACACAATCAACGCATTAAGCACATTAGAAGTTTGATCAATTCAAGCCAAGAACACAAGTTAGAACGTTAATCAAACATGCAAGACTCATTGTCAATTTACCTAAGGAATTATAGATTTTCCACTTTAATTATTAAGACCTAGAACGCTAGCGTCTTAATATGAATTCAATTACATGCTCATCAATCAAAGTATGCGTCCAAAGATCAATTAACACATAAACGATGGGATTGAAGCTCGAAATTAACAATCATGATAGACACATTGAAATCACAATTTTCACTTTGAAAACCTAAAACCTAAAACATACTTCATAGTATTCGAAAACTACATATCTAATCAACACATCATTGACATAAGAAATCGTAATTCATAAAACCAAAACAGAAAACAAAATCACAATTCATATAAAACCCGAAAGTGTTTTACAAGACAAAACTGAAAACAAAAGAGAGTGTTCATGGTTACACTTTTGAAATCTTCAAGGACGCAAGAAGCTTCAAAGGTGGTGGAATGGAAGGTGGCTCACAGCAAGGATGCTTGAATGGAGAGGATGATGCTCACGGTCTTGTACTTTGGAACTTGATGAAATTGTCGGAATCTTTGAGAGGATGAAGGGGACGAATTGTGGTGTTTGACTATGAATTTTGTGGTGGTGAAAACGTCTCCACAATGTCTCCTATATATAATGCACGACAACCCTAGGGTATCAAGGTCGAAATATACTTCATGATGTCATTCAACTAATCAAAATATTTCTTGAGAAGTAGAGAACAATCTTGATTCTTCATGAATATCTTTTTGCAAAATTATCATCCATCTTCCCTTAATTTGGTCTTCATTCAACTCGTATGCAATTACGAAACCTAAATCAATATTTATTCTTTTTATTTTCTTTTCCAAAATTCATACGAAATCCAAAACTATCCCAAATTGGATATTGCCAAAATCTTCTAGATTATTCCTTTTAATTCTCACGGAAAAAATCAATAAGAATAGGATTAGGATTCCTCAAGACGTCATGGATGCTTCTAGAGACTCGTGCAAGTCACATACTTCAATCTTTGGGCCAAACTTCTCAATTGGACAATTTCAAAGCTCATCTTCAAGAGTGACACAACTTTTTCATCTTCAAGAACATTTATTCTTGAGTCATCTTCAAGCCACATCATCTCCTAGTCTTCTCAGGTCTCCTAGTAGATCAGGACTCCTAATGTGATCAGGTTTCCTAGTCCAACTGGGACTCTGTCATTTCTCATTTTCGAACATCATTTTTACGAGCTCACTCATAGTTAACTGAGATTCATTTTCCTAGTAGGACTGGGAAAACTTCATTTCTCCATTTCTTCTTATTTATGCTCAAATAACTCCTTGTCTTCCTTTTTAGACTCAAACTACCTAAAAACAAAAACTAAGTTAGAAATGATAATGTTAAGGAAATAACTAAACAAAATATAGAGAGAAATGCATCAAAATCGTAATACATATTAGTCTCATCAATATTCTCCTACATCCTACGTAGTCGGCAACATATAATGATGATTATAAGAAGAGGTGATTAAACCATACGCTCGATTGTTCTTGTTATGCGCACTAGGGCCTATGACAAATCCTTGATTTGGTTAGTCGTAACCTATCTTTGACCAACCTGTGATGATGGGCCAATATTTTCCTTCCGGTTAGAGCTCTCCCTCTCTCTCTCTCTCTCAATAATTTATGTTCGATTGGTGTAGTTGAGCCAAGGACTAGGCGACTCAAGTCTCAAACTGATTTGCCAAATCTTTGTCGTTTGAGGCATTGTACATATAGAACACATCAAATTAGGCAAAACGACTGGTTTTACACATCTAGTTGGGCATTGAAAAAGTGTCGAGATTGGGACCCTGAAAGCTTTGAATTTTGCAGGTACAAGATTTTATATAGACGATCACATCTTCTGCTCATCATGCACCAACATGCTAATGTGTCTCACGCAAAGTACCCTTCATGCCCCCATTTTCAAAAGTTAGGCCTTCCCACATGAGCCTTACAAGCTTTTTCACTCAATCAAATACAGCTACTGAGGTTGATTTTGGTGCTAAAATGATCTCGAAAGAACAGGTCCTGTGAAAAAGTGAACTCAAAGTAGGTACTTTTGCACATTGACATTGTGGCACATTTTAGTTTGGTCCATGGAATGACCTTATATATGGACCATTCTGAACTCTTTCACTATCAACTTCTAAGCGTGATATCTAAAGTTATGATAAGGAAGGTGTGATAGAACATTTAAATTGATATATCTTCTAATTGTACAGTAATTAAACGAGTAACTATTTTATGAGTTTTCCTTTTTGAAATATGTAGAGTTTGTTTACTCAATTGTCGTTGCTTTAATTTATTTGGAGTTTGTCCTCACACTTTGTCTTCACACATTTAAGAGAGAAAATGTGCGAACTTATAGATGAAAAAAATAAAATATTTAAAGTGTCTGAATTCATTAGCACCTTAGTTCCAATCGAAAAAAATAAAATATCGGAAAAGTCGCATTTTTTTTAAAAGAAGTCTAATTAACACACAACTGTAGGTCTGTATAAAGGTGGCCATGATAATTGCCATCACACCTTTTTTTCCGAAAACCCATCAACAAGAACATCTTACAAAGAAAAAGAAGCTACAAAAGGAAAAAAAAATACAAATCAAGTAATAAAAAAAAGAAAGGGTTACAAATGCCAATCTCTTTACACACACTTACATATGTATCTTTAAAATTGTTAAGAAAACTTTCTAAAAAGTAGGAGGAATCTCTCTCCTCAAGCTTTGTGGGGAGGGCATTGGTAGCACTTGGTGAATAGACCAAATGTATTAACCTGGTGTATAAAGTTGAGCATGCTTGCCCACCCTCCGAATCCAAATCCCACTATTGCCACCCACACCACCACAAAGATGTTCATGGTGTATGATCCTGCCCACCCTCCCAAGAATGATGGTGGTCTCTCCACAGCATTCTGCAATTTCGATCAAACATAACAATGAATCAGAACATATATATAGAATGAAGATATTCTCTTATTAGACAGTCTAATATGTTATGTTGTGAGACTATCAATATGTGTATTAATAATTAAATACAATTGTATTTGGATATATTTAATACATATTAGCCATCTAATTAACAACATAATATGTCAAGTATATGTTGTACTGATCCATGAATCAAAATGACCAACCTCTCGGGCTTGTGGAGAAGCAAAAGTGACCATGTGAGCTAAAGCAGGGATTATATAGACAGTAAAGCTGACAAGAAGAGATCCAACAGTTGAGTTGATGGGGCCAAAGAACGGGAATATGATTGCAAGGAACCAAATTGGGATCACCACTGGAAGTCTGGCAAGGGCCCTCTTTAACATGCTCTTGGTCTCATGAACCCTCAGGAATTTCTCCCACACAAAGTACAATGGAGTGCAAGCAAATCCAAATGTTATAAACTGCAGCACAAAACGAAATCAATATCATTTTCGGTCACTAACTAATCGATTTGAAATGATCAATTTCATTTGCTAATGTTACCTGGTGAATAAGCATGAGAACAACAGCAGTGTCTCTAAATCTGGTCCTCGGAAGCAAAGCGAGAGCGTTCGAATGAGTCAAGAGGGCGTCTCCAAAAGCCCAGTACACAGCAGAAGCTGATGGTAAAGTTAAGGTCAGCACATAAAGTGTTGCCATCAAGTATATCATCTTGAATTTCTGTGGCTTCCACATTGCATGCATAATCTCCCTGCAGTTATTAACAAACAAGTTAGCTAGTTAACTAGTTCATGTTAACCTGAAATCGGCATACATAAATGGGAATTATTGCAATTACTCACACTGTAACAGCATGTCCACCAAAAGTGTAGAGAATGTTGGTAGCTCCAGTGAAGTAGAGAACCATCGTGGTTGGACCTGAGTGCTTCACTCCTTCAACCTAATTATAACACATAGAAAGGATGGTCAATTATTATTATGTAATTAAATTGATAATAAATATGCAAAAAGTCATACTGTCAGACAATTAGCATGCCATGTTTTTTTTTTTTTTTCACACAAGTTGCACAATATAACATGTAAGACTATTCAACGAGAGAATATTTCACTTGTATAAAGATGTCTGATAGAAATTTATTACTGTAACATTGATGGATTTTTGTTGTTGATCTTGACATTCAATATGATTGAATTATGTAATTTACCTGTCCATGGATAAGGGAAGCAATGGTGAGGTACCATGCAGTATAAGTAGTCATAATAAGACCCAAGAATGACCAGATTCTGTAATTATGAAATGAAGGGATGAAGACAGTTGTAGCACAGCAAGCTCCAAAGATATACGTCCAAGTTCTCTTGTCGAGGTTGTCGTTTATGTAGTAGATGTTACTGGCATCAAAACAAATTCATGAGACAAACAAATTAATCCATCTAATTCTTTTACTACTTAGCTGATTAATGTCTCAAAATTTAGAGTCGGAAAACATAACATTAATTCGAGACTTATTTACCTTGCACAGGCGATTAACTGAATGACAGATCCGAACAGAAGAAAAGTACAGTTGAAAAAGAGGCCTAAATTTCTCCAGTGCTTTCCCAGAAGTCCATCAAGAACTTCAAACCACTGCAAAATTACAATCATAATCATCAATCAGTGCTAGAAGAAATTAAAACCCTGAAAATTTCAGACTAGTGCAAGGTTCATATGCATACCTGAATTACGTGGTTTCTGAAATCGACCTTTTCTCTCTCCTTTCTAGTTCTGTACTCAACATACAGTAGACTGATAAGGTAAGCAGTCCAGCTTCCCATCAACCCATAAAAAAGCTGAAATAGAATCCCAGACAACAAACCCAGTTGTGAAAATGAGTATGGCAGTGTCAAAAGCACTTGTGCAACCTGCATTAGTTAGTTCCATCAAAACCAAAGAAAGGTTTGTAAGCTACACGTTCTCAAACATCATGTATTAAAGAAGAAAAGAAACAATGTTAGAAATTTTGGTGATGTATGAACCTGGTTAGAAGCACAGCTAAACCATGCATCATAGGCGGAGCCGCCGTGCCAGAAAAACGTCGATAGCTTGCTCTTAGCAGAAGCCTTGGAATCACTACCATCTTCCCTTTCCATCTCTAAGTAGCTTCCGGCGATAATGGTCTCGACCTTCTCGGAAGCCATTGTTATAGAGCTCTTAGTGGTGTGGGAGGGAAGCAATGGATGAGTGTATGAGTTGTCTATAAATAGATAGAGGAAGTGCTTCTTTCTTCCCACTCTTTTACTCACTAATTAATTAAGCTAAGACACATAGCTTGCCCCTTTGCTTTTTGTAGATGTAATTTCATGAGCAATAATTGAGAAACCCAAGTTGAGACCTAGCTAGATATATAAATACATCAACATTTGAGCCTTTACTTGGTACTCACCAAGAGCCAAAAAACTAGACTAATTCTAAGCTAGTAATAATTGGATTAAAAGCAGAATAATTGTTAGGACATTTGTGATGGAGATACACTAATCGTGTTTTTATTAAAACTTTGATTCAAAATTTAACAAATTAAATATAGATTTAGAGAGTTAGTGAAGGCAATCGCTCTAACTCAACATTTTATCGTATAATAATATTTTTAAAAAAATTATTAAAGCTTAAATTTTTGTAGTGCTACAACTTCTCTACAGCTTGGATTTCATTGGTGGGTGATATATTGTAACGTATATATCTCACTTTCCTTCCTAATTTCTTTAGGTGCTTTTATTTGTTCTTAATTTGTTATTTGGGCATGGAAAAGCTGTTGATGGGCCAGGCCTAGCATGCATTGCACGAGCGGGATGGCCCATTTTGTGTATGGTGTAATAGTGATGGATGATAAATCCGTATAGTGAAAAGTGGGGATTAAAGTTGAAAGAGAGCCTAAGATGGAGGGAATGATTGCTTTGAGGTGGGCTTTGGTGCTAAACATGATTAGTACCACACGTGTGCCAACTGGCTTTACAAAAATAAAAGGGATCTAAAAAACCCCTTTTTCTCTTTTTTGAAAAAAAGGCCAGGTCTTTAGGGTTCTTGGGGGCCATTGATCACCTTCTAAATTATGACCTTAATAAATAAAAGATGTGCTTTTAAGCTAGTACTTTTCTAAAATCTCAAGTTTGGTGTTAGGTAACTTCCCACCGATTCTCACGTACACAAGGTTATTAGTTTTATGAGACAAAGAGGTTGAATCAAAATGACTCGTTTATCATGCATGTAATACAGAGATAAACGATAAAACCACACTAAAACACGTCCTAAGCTTTAACCAACAATTAATCTCAATATTTTTTAAAGGGTCCTTGACCCAAAGCCCCAAAATAAGATAAAATTATCCCACTTACCCCAACAACACATTTTTATTCTCAACCACCCAATTTAATTTAAAAAGACAATTTTACCCTCAGCTAAATTAATAAACTACACTATATGGCATCGAGCTCTCTCTCCTCTCCCTTATCTCTCTCCTCCGATCTGACTCTCTCTCTCTCTCTCTCTCACAGAGCCGTGAAGGTGCAGCCGGCGATGGTCGTGCAGCCCAGAAGCCGACTCTCGTGCAGCCCGTGGCGAGTTTATGCAGCGAGCTCGGAGTTCCTTTACATCACCTTGGTGCCCGGCTGCCCGCCGATGAACCTCGTTGTCGTCGCCGCAGTAGTTTCCGATCAGATTGGGGAGCAGATCCTTCATTCTCTCTCTCTCCCTCTCTCTCTCTCTCATATCAGATTGGGGAGCAGTACCACCGTCATCATCTTCTCTCTCCTCCCTCGGCTCCGTCGTCTTCTTCGTCGTCGTGGGTGGCTTCGCTGAAGTCGATGATGGCCGCAAAGCCGCACGCTAGGTAGGGGAAGGATGAGGTGAATCTGTCTCCGTTTGGTTTTTTTTTTTTTTTTTTGGCTTGCTTCGTTTTCGAAATAGTTCAGTGGCTCGTTGCGTTGCTTCAATTATGCAGGCGTCGCTTAATTGATTAATTCATAACAAAGTTCACTGCTCGAATTGCTATACGGTTGCTGAAAGAATCAAGCTCGTACGTGGGTTATAGAATTCCATGTGATATGTTGGTTCAAGTCATATTTGACTTATTATTATGAGAAATGTTTTTGGCATTGTTCCTTTGGGATGGTATGCAGTTTGTCAATTTATCGTTGCGCCTTTCTGTTCAACAATTCATAATCAAAAAGTTCTACACAAACTACTTTGCTTTTGGGATGGTACTAAAATTGCTGCAAGCGGTCTATTGCTTTTGGGGGGCAATAGACGTCTATTGGGGGGCAATACATGGCTGATAGTCGTCTATTGGGAGGGCAATACATGGTTAATAGACGTCTATTGGGGGGCAATATATGGTTGATAGACGTCTATTGCCCCTTTATTGGGGGGCAATAGACGTCTATTGGGGGCAATACATGGCTGATAGTCGTCTATTGGGGGGCAATACATGGCTGATAGTCGTCTATTGGGAGGGCAATACATGGTTAATAGACGTCTATTGGGGGGCAATACATGGTTGATAGACGTCTATTGCCCCTTTATTGGGGGGCAATAGACGTCTATTGGGGGCAATACATGGCTGATAGTCGTCTATTGGGGGGCAATACATGGCTGATAGTCGTCTATTGGGAGGGCAATACATGGTTAATAGACGTCTATTGGGAGGCAATACATGGTTGATAGTCGTCTATTGCCCCTTTATTGGGGGGCAATAGACGTCTATTGGGGGGCAATACATGGCTGATAGTCGTCTATTGGGGGCCAATAGACGTCTATTAGGGGGCGATAGACTATTGGGGCAATAGACGTCTATTGGCCCCCAATAGACGTCTATTGGGGGGCAATAGACGTCTATTGCCCCTCTATTAGGTGACCGAAATCCGGCGACCGGTGACCGGATTCCGGCGAAAGTTGGCCGGAATCCGGCGAACGTTGGCCGGAATCCGGAGGCCGGTGACCGGATTCCGGCGGCCGGTGACCGGATTCCGGCGGCCGGTGACGGGCTCCGGCGAAGTCTCCCATGGTTTCTCTCTCTTCTATTTTTTCTCTCTCTCTCTAAGTAACAAAGGGGTGAGGGTAAAATGGTATTAAAAAAAAATTAAAAACAAAAAAAAAGGTATTAGGGAAGACTCCCTTAGAGTGTATTGGGTAAGAGAGAATTAAAAAAACTTAATAGGGTAAGTGGGAAAAAAATCCCTAGAAATGGGGTAAATGGACAAAATCCCTTTTTTAAAATCTTCCACGATCCCTTTGTTATTAAAAAAAAAAAAAAAAATCCGATCACTGGAGAAAATAATTATTTGGTCTTTTTTTGTCCTTAATTGTTTGGCCATTTATATATCAATGAATGAGCACATATTTAAGTCTAACAGAAGTTTGATTTATTGACTAATGGTTGCCAAGCTATCACGGTGTGGTGACTGGTGAGGAGGATGATCAGGAAGTGGCAACCAATCACTTTTCCCATTTGGCCCAATGTTATCTTGGATGAGATTTGTATTAGATAACTGTTGGAAGCTTTATGCCTACTCTTGGACTCATTTTTTCTAGATCATATGACAGTTACCAACCAGAAACTCAGATAATTGTACTCTTATCACTTCTTAAGTCACTTGCGAGCGAGAGATTTTCATTTATTTTTTTCGCCGTGAGGATAAAATGAAGAAAATTACATACTAATGGAAAAGAAACATTGAAGTACTACATTTTGTGATGGCGAACAGAGAAGCGCAATTACCTCCGTTTGCTTTAGAGCATATGTCGATAATTGCAAGATGCAATAATTAAGAAAAGGTGTTCCTCCAAATCTTGTGTGAAAGGAAAAAAGAAAGCGAGCACATTGGTGATGAAAGATAGTAATAATAATGAACAAATGGTATGGCATGGCATGGTCAAAATGGGATAATTGTAGCTCAATTTGGATGTTGATGAATCATAACCTAATTGTTACAGATGGATGGGTAGATCTACAAGTTTAAAGTCTAACCCCACCCTACATATGCAACTTTAAGGATGATATACACACCAGGGTGACTAAAAGTTTGGGACCAAGGAGCTTCCAACAGATCAAAAAAGGGAGTTTGATCCTCACTTTTTTTGACTTGATTCATAGGTTAGGCATGTATCATTATCTCATTTAGGATTCGTTTGGACGGCTGGAAAATGTATGTCCCTTAAGGATTGATGGGGTAAGCCCGAAAAGGAAGAGAACGAGATAGGAAAATGAACACAAGCAAAGTTTCTTAGCCGGATTGTTTAAAGTCGAATTAAACGAACTTTTTTTGGGTTGAATGTAACGAACTTAAATCATGTCTAAGTTTTGTTGAAGATCAACTAAACTTTGTTTTTGAAGTAAGCAATTAACAACCTAATGCATTTTGAAACAATAGGAAATATCAAGCTTTGAATGCCTTTTTGGGATTTCGAATTTTAGAACACGTAACAACTACCACCACCACAATGACAATTTTGGAACTCCTCTAACTTGTGGGCAAACCAAAGCCTTAACCACAAAGATGAAGCAAAAACCGGTTCCCTCGAATATTTAAGATATTCACCTTCATTCAAGTCAAAACATTGAGGTGATACACTAAATACCGTAGTATCATTTGTTTATTGGAGTATTGGACTACTAATTTAAAATGGGTTTGGGAGTTGTTGCTGATGAAAAATTTTGATAGGATTTTGATTCACCAATAAATACGAACGGGAGCGAAAGTTGAAAAGGAAAAATCGAGAAACTTTATTTTAACTGTTGACTTGACCTTTGACCGTTGACTTTTGATTTTGACCGGAGCTTGAAGAGAAGGAGGGTACATGTAAAAACTCTCTGATGCCTAAGTCAGTATTTTCCTTACTCAAGTGTAGTAAACAAGTTGGAGATCTGCTGTCTTATATGGCTGTCAAACCCTTTATTTATAGGTATCTTCTTGGGCTGCAAGTAAACTTGCACAACAAGTAGTGCGTTACTTGGGCCCAAGTAAACTTGAGCAACAAGTACCCCGTGACTTGGGCAAGGCGGCAAGTCTCGAACTAGTGACTAGTACCGTACTTATAACTGCAATCATTCCTGCACTTATGGCTGAAATCATTACCGCATTGTTACCTTCAAACTATCATCATGTAATAGTGATCGCTTAGGTCTTCCACATTATCATTTTCGCTAGTTTCTTTCTTGTTTGTTTGTTTGTTATTACTGACTAGGGAGTTATTAGCTTAGTCCCCCTCTCTTTATATCTCTTTTATTTTTGTTTTTTAAATAAATTTTGATGCGATAAGGAGGTTCATTGCCTCTCTTATCCCTTTGTTGAGCCAAAAAAGAAAACAAGAAAAAAAAACTCTGTTTCATCTAAGGAAAAATCATTGACTAGCATTCCATTCGCCAATCACACAATTGTGGTACCAAAAGAAATTCACTTCATAGCAAACAAATAGGAGCACCTTCTTATCCATAAGCCTCTTAAAATACGCCAATCCATTTAAGATAGTATCCAACTCCCTTAGGAGTCATGATCCGAATAGATTGGCACTTGAACACCATAGATAAAGCCAAAATGCCCAAGCAGATCCAAATTCACCAAGTAAAAACTAATAAGTGAGAGTGGCAAGGCATCCTCCTTGACAGCCTATGAAATAGGCCTAAACAGACCAAACTCAAATTCAGGCTCAACCCCAAGCCTAGGAAACCACCCTTAACAACACCACCGCCACCCCGATATCCATCGATGTTGCCACCGACGCTAAAAGTATCTCTGGCCACTGGCTTCTCCAATAGGTCATAGTTTGCAAGTATCAACCGCCTCTCCTCTACAATCAAGTGCCGATCAGATCAACACCAATGCCTGATTATGCTACTCCAAGGCTCAGTCCAAGCAAACAACAATATGCAGCCAGCCTGAATCAGGGAGATCAGAGACGAAGACCCCGTGACAGATTATCAACGCCAAGCCTACTACCTCCAACTCCCACCGCCAACACCATGACAATACCTGCCCCGGATTTCACCATGAAATCCAAGGTAGCTCTGTGGGGCCCACTATAGAAGAAATTTTACCAAAAATTTGGCGGAACTTCTCCAAAAAGTAGACTACCCATACCTGTGATAAAACAACTGAAACATTTCTAATAGCCAACACTATCTCCTCAACAGTTCAACTTCCACAATTGATATAAAGTAAACTAACTTCTAATCTAAATAACAATTTATGTCGGTAATCAGAGCAATCTAGACAATGAATTAAAATAAGGTACAAGTATGTTAAACACTCAACCTACAGGAAGTCGGAAGCGGTGAATACTATGCCTTAATGCCTACGCACGCTCGATCTCAACCTATAAACAGACTGGGCACGTAAAACCGAAAAGTCCAAGGAAAAGCATTGAAAAACTGTTAGAGTGAATGGACAAAAAATAAGTATTTCTAATTAAGGTAAAACAACTTATTTAATGCTTTCTCAATTTATTCTCTTAAAAACCAAGCATGCAGTAAAAAATCGAGAAATAACTTTCAAATGCTAACTGAAACGAGCATCTAAAAAATAGTGCAAATCTCATGAAAAATGCACTTAATCCTCCTTTGTACTGAAAACCCAAATATACTGATAGTTCAAATCGTATTGTAACATCTCAAAATCATTTCAAATATCTCGGAAATCTCAATAAAGATACTCATAATGTAAAATAGGCAATGACTAAGGGGAACTGTCGACTAGTCATCTCATGCCACCTGGAGGGGACTGCCGACCAGGGACGCATCAGAGGGTACTGCCAACCGAAAAATGATGTGATGATTAGAGGGTACTGCCGACTAACTATAGATAGTTAAAGGGTACTGCCGACTAACTATCTCATGTCATCTGGAGGGGACTGCCGACCAGATGACTCATCGGATGGTACTGGCGACAAGAATAATATTCTGGAGAGTACTGCCGACCAAAATATTACCTGGCGGGTACTGCCGACCAAGTAATGCATGCATGCGCTAACATAATTACCTCCTCAAATATACTGAACTCAATAATTCATAAATACTTAACTCATGAAATCTCGATAACTCAAATATTCGAAATCAATAATTCTCATAATATTTTCTTAATCAACCATTTTTCGAAAATCATTCCTCAATAACTTAATAGCTCATACTTTAAATAGCTCGATAATTAATAAAAGTTTTCAGAAAATAAAATTAATATTAATCTCGTAAATCATAAATAAATCTCGTAATAAAATAAAGGGAAAAAGTCAGGAATGGTCACTGAGTTTTGACATATTCAACACTTAACTCACTGTATTTTCAACAATATCACATAACTCACTCAATTTTGAAACCGTCTATCACATAACTCACTACCGTCTACATGGTCATATTTTAAAGGGTATTTTCGTCTCTTCACTATCTTAAACCTTTATCTTATTTTTTTCTTTAAACATTTTTTTCTTCTTCCCTCTCTCTCCTCCCACCTTTTCTCTCTCTTAAACTCCTTCACTTTCTCTCTCTAAAACTCATCCTCACTCTCCGGAAGGTTCTACACCTCCCACTCCTCCTCCACTTCCAGCTTCTCCACCCCCTCCGCCAGCGGTTTCTTCACACACGTCGCCTCTCCCCCGCACGTGAGCCTCGCCAGATCCTCCCCGTCGGCTCAGTCCGTCTGGCTCTCTCTCTCCACGACCGCCCTACCTCCCCCAGCCGCTCCATCTCCGTCTCGCCCCACACCCACAACAATACTTGTCTAATGAATCTGTTGTAATTTGGTGGACAGCAACCAAACCCAGAAAGCATGAATAAGGGAGGGGGGAAAAAAGAAAGAAGAAGATCTGAGGACACAACACCCAAAGGAAGGAAGAAAAAAAAAAAAAAACAAACAAACAGTGATTTAAAGGAAAATTAACCCAAAAAAAAAAAACTGAGAACACAACACCCAAACAGTGATTTAACGGATAATAAACGCTGTTAGACGATAGTGAGTTATGTGATAGACGGTTTCAAAATTGAGTGAGTTATATGATATTGTTGAAAATACAGTGAGTTAAGTGTCGAATATGTCAAAACTCAGTGACCATTCTTGATATTTTCCCTAAAATAAATGCTCAAAAGTAGTACTGTATGCATAATTTATTTTAAAATCAAATGTCTGCTCACAGTGAAATGGCTAATTCCAACGTCGGGCTCCATTCATCCTTCTACGATCCTTTTTAAGTCTAAACATTTGTCCAACTCCACGTATTCCCTTTTGGATCCACATCGTCATCTCCCATTTCAAAACAAATTCCTTATTACCAAATCCACCAGGTTGCTCCAAATTCATCTCTTCTAACTCTAAACCTCCAGACTCCTTCTTCAATATCAATCGTACTGAACCCGACGACTTCCGGACGGTATAAGTAAACTGGTGGTGACGCTCACGGCGGCATCCACAGTGACTCGGCAATGGTCGAAAATGGAGGTCGGAACAAGGGGTTTTGATGAATGGTAAGTAGCAGTTCTGTTTATGGTGGTGGTGTGGTTCAATTTGGACGAAAGATTGGAGATTGAAGAGTTAGAGAGCTTCCAGCTCCCGCAACAGCCTGTACGGGGTCGTCCAGCTTTGAGTTTGCAGTAGGGCTTCTCGGTTTGATATCCGGCTTCCATTAAGCTTGCTGGTGGCGGCGGTGTGTTAAAAAGATGGTCGAAGATCAACGGTGGTGGAGGAGTAGCAGCGTCAGAACTTGAGGCAGCGCGGGCGGACTCTAACAGTAATGCATGGTGGCGATTCCAGTTGGGCTTGATCGGATTTGGATATAGGGTTGATTAATGGTGGCAGTGTAAACTGGTGATGGCCGGAAATGGTGTTTCCGACGATGGCAGAGACAGAAGGTGAGAGAGAGAAGAGAGAGAGGGGAAAGGGTCGTGCGGCCGAAAGAGAGAAGAGAAAAAATGAGGGGCTGCTATGGTTATTTTCTCTAAATACCAAACATTTTGAAAGTCAATTTTGCCCATTACAAATTTCTGAAAACTTCGATATAGAAATAAACTTCCGTAGACCGTAATTTATTCATACCAATTCCGAATTAAGCATGTCATGTGTCCACGAACTCAGTGTAATGTGCTCTACGACTTTCCTCAAGGAAGTTTTCTCACAAACTGACCCGAATAAAAAGTCAACTTTTGGTCTTCTAAATTATCTAAACGAAGGTAAAAGTAAAATTCTTAATCATTTACCGTCCAAATAACTGAGAGATAGGTAAGTTTAGGTACAGGGCATAACAATCCCCCCACTTTATAAAAATTTCATCCCCGAAATTTTAAACTGTCGAAGTAGAGGTGAGACGCACACACCAACCGAAGTACAACATTCACGAAGAAGATATCACGTCGATCATATAAAAATGGTGATGATAATGCATGGAAATGGATGTGCAAGTCCACTCAAGTCAAAAGGAAGTTTTGTTCTTTAGCTATACCAAAAGTTGGTCAACTAGAATGGATGACTAACATTTAAAAATAAAGCTCTCTCATGCTGCAACATGGTCTAAAATTTGGCTAGAGTCCCACAGCATCCTGCTGAACTCGACCGTCTTAAGAGTTAGATCGACTTTCAATCGTCACTGAAAATTCTTATCGAATGAAGAAGAAAATCGTAAAAGTCTCTTGCTCGAAACAGCTTGTAAATGCTTCGAATAAGTGCCCAGAAAACATATGGTAAAAATTCGAGATTATAAGGCTCAAGATTAGATTGAAGTCGGTTACGTAAGCGCAAGACATCTTGAATACTGCATAAAAGGAAAATCGACTTGTAAATCAAGAAAGGAGATATTGAAGCAACGAAGTAATATGGATTGGGGCTTTTCTTATCTAGTGAAACTTGGTCCTTTTTTGGGAATTGGGTGACTTAGTCATACATTAATTTTTTTTTAAAGGAATATTCATACATTAAATTAAGTCTTACAAGACGAAATGTCCATCGGTTATGTCATCATATGTTGTTCCCAAATCTTCCTTGTACATTATATTATGCATGTGCCTTAATTAGTCACATATTTAAAATACCCGCTTTATATTTATTTGCCGCCCTATATTTATTCACGCGCCCCATAATTTTCACAAGCTCCATATTCAGTCATGCACGTTGTACATATTTATAGTGAAGATATTATAACTAGAAACATTGCGCGGGCAAAGGAGCTGATCATTAGATGTCTATAACTATTTACTTCATCTTCTTCTTCCTCTATTCCTTACTATAAGGATGGCGAACTTGAAAACTACTATTGGTCAGTTGGTCACTAGATTTTTGTTTTTTTTTGCCAATGATCGATCTCTAATTTTAACCGTACTATTGCCTTCAAATGCTTTGATAAAGACAAAAAAGATCGCTTGAGTTCAAATTATTGAAGAACTTATATGCTTGTTATTGCAAAATCGACAACAAATATGCGAAAAAAATCTGACTATATTAATGAACTTCAGTTGTACATAAATAAACTACATGGTCTTCTCATCGGACTTACAAACTACGGTCTCTACAGAATCATAGTCTTTGAAGTACAAAGCAACTGTTGTTTTTACATCATAAAATAAGCAAATACATCTGAAAATGAAAAAAAAAATATTGTTCTAGACTACATTGGAAAATAAGAAATTATATTTGAAATTAAAAAAGAAATACATATTACATCGGAGAATAAATCTAACAAAAAAACCAACAATAAGTGAAATACATAATTAAACAATATTAAACCACATCAGTGACTACGTGAAAAAACCCTAGGTGAGTTTTTCTCTCAACCTAGTCTTCAACGACGCTCTAGCCTCCTTCCTTAGTTTCCTGCTATCGCTCTCTTCTCGACTTCTCTCCATCCAATGGCTTCCATTGATGCTGTCACAGCAAGCTTCGCTGCTTCCATTACCCTCGCTGAAGGAGGCAGCGCTCCTGACCTAGGAAAGATTGGTGGTGGCCTCATTCGTAGGTCCTTCCAACCTTTTCTGATTGGAAAACCTCTGACCCGCAAGCTGGTTGATTCTAAGACAGAATTTAGGGTTCAGCAACAAGCTGGGGATTTATTCTTGCTCTTCTTTGAATCAGTGCGTAATCGCAACAAGGTACTCCGAGGTGGAGGTTGGTGTTTTGATCGAGCTCTGGTTTGCTTTGAAGAGCATGACGGCGTCAAACCCCTTTATGAAGATCTTGTAGCTATTGGTGCCATTTCTAGCTTAGAGACAAGGGAAAAGGAAAGTTTTAAACTTTCCTGGTCTTCTTGCCTAATACTAGAAGTATGGTCTTCTACTACTTTCATCTTAGTTTCTCTAGTTGTACACCAATTGAGGTCTCTAAGTGACTAGGTTACTGTTCAAAGGGAGGTTAGTAGTGAGGATTTTGTTTCTTTGTTGTTAGGCTCAATAAGTGAGCGTATGTGTTAACAGTGAGGGTCACCTGTCTTTTGCTTGGCAGCTTGTGCGATTTATGATTCTGATATGAGACAGCATCTAATGTACTGACATCTTGTGCCATTTATGATTCTGATATGAGACAGCATCTAATGTACGTGTCTTATGGCCATGGATAAGTAATGAAATTATCTATTCTTCAAAAATAAAAAAAATTAAACCATATCAAAAGATAAACACCAACAATTATGAAATACATAACCAAAACCAATAATTGTCCAAAAGAAAAAACCAAATCAATAATAATTAAGCAAACTTGTTCCAGTTCATAAACATAAGTAATCCAAAAACAATAACCAGAAATAAATTAAATAGTCCAAAGTCCATGCAAGAAAACCAAACTAAAAGAAAATTGTTCGGAATTAAAAAAAAACGCACACCAAAAGAAACTCAAATCATAGATTCTTCAAGGGAAACAGAATGACAAATTATTTGGGCATGTAGCATTGCCGCTGCTGTAGTCTCCAAATGCTCAAGGCGGAAATGGGTCTAAGAAGTCCATCGTCTGCGGTGGCAGCAGGTTCATGATTTCTACGAACCAGGGTTGTTGTTCAAACATCTGCTGCTGTTGAATCTGCTCCTCAACTTGCATCATCTGGTATTGCATCTGCTCCATATTCAGCGCCTCTACCTCGGACTGGTGTTGTTGTTGCTGCTCCATACCTCTGCTGGTTCCTTCTCTAAATGTACTCCGCTTCGTTAGGTCAAGCTCCACTGCAATCGGTGCGGCTTGCACCTAATTCTGCTGGTTCTCCTCTTGGTTGTGCTCCTCGGAAACCTGCTGCTTCATATCTATCTCCCTGAGATTTTGATCAATTATAAAAGTGAGGTCATTTAGATCCTTCCTTTCAAGGTCAGATAGGGTTCTCCCCTCCAAGCAGCCAAACATGACTTGAGTGATCTGCTTCTCCCAGTTTTCTCTTTTCAGCTTTCTGATTTTCTCCCGGATTTTGTCAATTCGTTGTTGTAAGAAGGCCTCCTAGTTGACCATGTTTTTTGTCTTGTCCTTCTCCGACATATCTTGGAACCTCATCAACATTTCGTGGACTTCGGGATGACTTGGGAAGACCTCCTGCTCGACGTCAAAGGGACTATAGATGATCGCCGCAGCCTTGATGTCACAGAGAGTGGTGATCTCGTACACCTTCTTCAGAAGGCCCTCCTTCCTTTTTCTGAATGTGTTTCTTCGGGAACTCTTATTGACAATGTATTGTAGTTTCACCTTCCTTCTAGCCATGGCTAGCTGGCTAGCAAAGAAAATAGTGAGAAGCTAGGGATTGTATAAGGGAAGAGAAAGTGCTTTGCTATCTTAGAGTGGAGAGCAATGAATTACTGGGTTTGCTATATATAGTGCTAGCAAATGGGTACTTCAATCAAATTTTGCTAGAGCTCTGTCCTGATTTGAAAATTTTATCCATCCTTAAAATGAGACAGATAAATTCTGTTGGTGTGCCTGGGATGTGAAATTTAATGAGGGCTTATGCATGCATTAATGGGACTAGGGCTGGACTCGGGTCGGTTTTGCAATTTCAAGGACTGAACTCGGAACCGAAACCGATAACTGATTTTCGGTTCGGGTTTGATGTTTTTTGTATCAAGAACCGATGTAGAACCAAACCGACCATGCTCGGGTCAGTTCCTCGGTTTTTCGGTTCCATTCCAGATCGGTTCCATTCTCGGTTTTTCGGTTCCAAACTCGGATCGGTTCCAAGTTCGGTTCCTCGGTTTTTCCATATAGAAACACTGCTTTTCAGCCGTTTCTACTTTCTAGTTTTCACTTTTCCTGATTTCCATACATACATTCAAATGATTCAATATATCACAATTTATTCACTCATTCAAACTCAAAACAATATCTACAATATACATATTCAAAAATCAACATCAACATAGCAAATTAACAATTTCCTGCAAACTCCCAAACTGTCAAAGCATGAAAGTGATGAAAGCATTAAACTATCAAACAATCAAAACTCTCAAACTATCAAACACAAACACTCAAGCACTTTCTAGCAATACAACTACAAACTCAAAGTCTGCAATAATACACATTTCCAGCAATACAAACTCAAAGTTTCACATGCATAAACTGCAAACTCAAAGTCTCACATGCAGCAAATAAAAATAAACAAAAAAGTGAATAAACTTAGTCCAATTTAAACAATGCAGCTGCATCAATTTGCAGCAAACTAAAATACTGAAAACTAAATCAATTTGCAGCAAACTAAATTGCAGCTGCATCATTTTTTCTGCCTTTTCTTCTTGGTTGTAGGGGCTGAAGCTGAAGCGGATGGGTCAGAGGAGCTAGCAGATGCTTCAGACATGGAATTAGATCTCCAACTCCAAGGCAGTAAGCAAGAAGCAATCTATAGGTCAAGAAGCAATCTGTACCTTCAAGATTGCCTGCCAATCCGGATAAACATTACCAACTTAGCTAAATTGTAAACACAGGACACCAAATTGACTAAAAAGCAAGGCCAAATTAAAAGTTTAAAACAGACCTGATTAGCATAAGCATTGCTACACATGAAGATTCCTCTGACAATCTGACCAGTCCCTCCTGTAATCTGACCAGTCAACAACAGTTAAAATTACTCAGCTCTTTAGTAACTCCAATATAATCAGCTCTTCAGTAACAGCTGCATTGTAATTTACATTTTCAAATTGGAATGGAAAATTCCTTCAACCGTTCAAAACTTGAGCAAGAACTTCGAAATAGAGGAAAGGTGTTTGCTTTTCTTATTGAATTACTGGCATTCAGTCATTCACCAAAAATCAAACTAATAAATTCAAATTGGAAAACAAACCAGTTCACAATAATTCCATACACATGGAATACCCAATTCGAAATTTATACTTGCATTAATCAGAATCCAAGTAACAGAGTGAATTCACAATCCATATTGTACCCAGAACTATCCTTTCCATCAGAAACTAATACTAAAAACAAAAAATCCCAACCACATTATCTTTGATTTTGATTGATGTGATTTTCAGTTAATTAGCAACATTATCTTTGTTAAAAACCTAAAATTACCATCAACATCAAAATATCAAATGGAAATCGTCAAATCGAACCCATTTCAACTATACCCATTCAAAATCGAACCCATTTCCCACAAGATTAAATGGAAATCCAAGTATCGAACCCAATTTTACAGATTAGAAATTTAGAATTGAGAAACTCAGAAGAGAAGAAGAGAAGGAGCGGAGCTCCGAGAGGGAGAGAGAGATAGTGAGATACCTAGAGCCTAAAGGCGGAGCTCGGAGACCGGAGAGGCGGACTGGCGGAGCGGGTTGCAGCTGTGTTCGTTGAAGGAAAAAGTAGTCAGATTTCACGAATCTGAGGAAATTGCAGAGCGATGAGAGTAGAATGAGAAAAATGAAAGCTTACACTCGAGCCGAGGACGTCTGGGTTTGAGGGAGACTTTGAGGGAGGCCATCTGGGTTTCGATCTTCTATTACAATCGAGCCGAGGAAGAGGACGAGCAACAGACGAGACGAGGACGACTGGACGAGCAACAGACGAGACGAGGACGACTGGACGAGCAACAGACGAGACGAGGACGAGCGCCGTTTGTGACTTTGTGTTTCGAGAGACTGAGAGAGTGAGAGTGAGGGAACTTGGGAAGAGTCGAAGAGATAAGTCAGATAACAATTTAGGGTTTTGATCGAATGGATAGGATGTTATGAGATGAGATGGAAGGCTCTGATTGCATTTGGAAGGCCTGATCACATGAGAAAGGGTCTATTTTACAGAAATAAGCTCGGCCTTATTATCCAATTATATAATGACATGTGTATTTCGGTTCCAAAGAGGTTTTAAAACCAAGCACCGGAACCGAACAGAATATACATCTTTAGGAACCGAACCGAGAAAAATGCAAACACATATGTCGTAGAACCGAACCGAACCGAGACTTTCGGTGCGGTTCGGTGCGATTCCTTCGGTTTTACGGTTCTAAATCCCAGCCCTAGACCAAACCATTGTTAGGTTGGTTTAATTTTTATAAATTGAAATGGAAATTAACTTTATATGAGAATTGGGCATTATTCATTGAGTCTCAAAAATGAAAAGGGGCCTTAGGATAGAAATTTTATATAAATGTGATTAAAGTGAGTTATTACAAAATCTAGGTAATAGATACCCTACAACATAAATGTTTGACGAGTTGTCTAGATGCATTTTATTAAAACTTTTAATTTATTTGTTTTCTTAGTCCCAGTTTCGGATTAATTTTGGAGCTGCTTTTGGGGGTGCTTCTGCTTTTGGGGTAATAGTATGGTGTTTGGTAAATTCTCTAGAAGTTGCTTTTGGTCCAAATAGCTTCTCCCAGCAGCTGAAAGTGAGAAGCAACCAAGGACCAGCTTTTGGATTCTGCTTCTGTGGAAAACACTGAGTGAACAATGTATTTTTAATGAAATTTACCAAATGACTTATTCTGTCCTCATTATTTTCATTACATTGTGAGCCGGATAGGGTTGCTTACCGTCTCCATTCTCTCTTCCCAGCCTCCTCTGCAGTCAAAACATATCTTTCCAGCTCGAGAGATCGCTCTGTGTTTCCCACATCTTCAAAGTGAACAAGCGTTTTCTCTGTCACCGCCTCTCTCTCTCTCTTCCTCAAGTAGCAAAGTAGAAATTCTTGGTTGCTTTCTGGCTTCGATTTCTTAGAGAAACTGAGTTTGCTGATCTAGGTAAGGGTAAAGGCCCCTTGTTGTTAAAACCCAAGATCCCTTTCCTCTGCGCCACCTTCCCTCTTCTCTGTGACGCCGAGCTCTTCCTCCGACTCTGCCGCCGCCGCCCTGGAAATTGTCTTCATTTATATAACTGTTGTGGGTTTTCATTATGATGACTGGAGGAGCATTCAAATCTCCGAAAGTTTCAATTTTTCCTTCTTGTTTGTGTTTGATTTGTTTTGAATTGTGAAGTGAGTATTGGGTTTTCTCTGTGATGATGAAAACAGATGACAAGTCCGATCCATTCATTCATTAAATCATGAGGACAAAATGAGTCATTTGTATGTGAGATTGATTAATACCCACTTCCTAATTTTTTGTTTGTTTGTTTTAATTTCATAATTTTTAATTCAATTTTAGGATTGAGGAGCAGGCATGGTGATGATTGTTTTATATTCTGATGTCTTCTGATGAACATTAACCTCCTACTCATACTGAATGTCTGCTCTTAGATTTTATTTTGTTTAATTTCGGGTTTGAATTATCAATGTGTTTGAGCAATACCCCTTTGGGGTTTTAGACTGACTGTAAAGTTGGTCATTGCAGATTTTGGTCAACGGGGAAGAGGATCAAGATTTCAAGATATCAAAGAGGATGAGTCTGAGGATGATGACATTGATGGTAATGTTTCTAGGACACTTGCTTCTACATTTTAACTTTATTATATTTAGTATTAGTGATGACTGTGATGAACCTGAGATGAATCTAAATCATATATTTTAATTTGGTTTTTGTTCAAGAAGCGAGGGAGATAATTTTTTGGTTATTAGATAATTGTTTTAGTTTATCATTTTTGTTATATTGTTTTCTTTTAAATTGGGGAAGATAAGAAGGCTGGTTGCCGACTAAAGTGAGGGAGGGAGACGGGAAAGAGGAAAAAAAAAAGGGAGAAGAGAAGAAAATAAAAGGAAGAAGAAGGGGGAGTCGGATCGAATAAAAAGAAACAGAACAGAGAGGTTTTCTTGCTTTTCGTATTGATGTTGTTGGTGCTGCCCATTTGTTTTTTTAATTGTTTGATTTAAGTAAGGACTAGTTAAGTTCTATGATTTCAAAGATTCAGGGAGGGTATGAAATATAACATTGCAGTGGGTAGAACTTTTATTTATTGCTTTACATGTGCATGATTGTTCGGTTATGTTGTTAGATGGAAGTTTTGTTTTCTCTTGTTTATGAAACTAATGGTAGAATAACTTGCATGTAAATATTGGTGTGAGCACTCTTGCATGCTGTATAGCTTTACTGTCAACAAATTCTATAAAATTACATGCATTTGTTTTGTTTTCTATCTGGTATTGCTCAAGTTTCTAAAGAGCGTTGGTGTTTGGTTAAATCCAAGTTAGTACTGAAATCAGTTTTCTAGGTTTTAGCATCTTTGTTCATATATATAGGTGTCTGCTTAAGTTCACTCTTGCTGGGACTCTGTAGAAGACATACAGATCCTTTGTCAGATTATGGTTGTCTGCACAACTTCTTCACCTTTACTTGCACTAGAACTTTCTGTCAGATTATGAGATGGTCATATTTGGCCAATTTCACATTGCACATATACACGTTGATCTATCAATTGCAAAAGAATAACTACTGATATCATGACAAGTTGCTTATTGTTTATTCTATCATTATGTTTTTGAGTGATCTATCACTATGAGACTGTCCATTGTTGATCACTCTATGCTAGTCTTTTTTCTTTTTTTTTGAGCTGCAATGTTTTGATTAATGGGTTGTACTTTTTTAACATATGCTATTATGGTTTATACAGATTACTACTGATTTCAAGTAGCAGAAAAGGAAGGAAGAGGAGACTTAGATAAAAGAGACTTGGTTTTGATGCATGGAATGAACAAATGCTCTATAATGTTTTCATGTATGGATATTTGGGAGATATTCCCTGTTTGACAGATTTTATTGGCCATGAATTTATTGAATTCATTTTATATACGGTGGGATTTGAGTTAATTTGATGTGTTCATTGCTATATATATTGCAACAATTAGACAACAAGAATAACGTCATGTTGATGGACTTCCTGATGATCTTAAGTTCTTAACATATTTGGATGGAAAGGAACTCGTAAGTCGGTAACAAATTTTGATGCCTATTAGCCAAAAACAAGAGGAACATATTAGTTAAGCCGAAAGTGACTTCCAAAGTAGTGGAAAGGTTTTACAGATCTTGAAAAGAATTTTCTGGGCAACAAAAATTGTTGAAGAGCATTAAACCAGTTGAGATAATCAAATCTTTTAATTATCAATACACATTAATGCCTAGTGTATTAACGTGTATGACCATTTTGATAATTATATCCAGTCAAAGCACTTTTGCCTTGTAACTTACCAAACACTTAGAAATTACTTTTTGTTCTCACAGCATTTTTAAAAATAGTTTACCAAACACTCAGCTGCTTCTTCTCACAACAAGTTCGGAAGTGCTTCCTCTCACAGCACAACAGTCCCAAACTAAGCCTTAGTCTGCCTTTGGTTTTTATGTTAAATTCAGTTACCTTTTAAATGCATATATACAAAAAAGCCTAGTTTTTTGTGTATTGCATTTTTCATTTCAAACCCAGTTGTTGTTTCCATATTTAAGAAAAAATAAGTTATAATTGAATCCACCCATTTATGGTTTGAGAATTCAAAGCTTCCCTTATACACTTTTTATTGTTGTCTCTGCTCTGTTCTTTAATTAATAAACTAAAAAAATCTTTAAAAAAAAAAAACATGGCCAACATTGCCTAGCTCGCCTTCACCAACATTGCCTAGCTCGCCTTCATACCCATCGATTCCTCGATCATTTTTGCTCACTTAAATATAAGACAAAATCTTAATTTTCAGCATATTTTTTTTTGAAACCAGACTTCATTGAAACTTTAACGAGTACACTCGTTTAAAATGGCATCCCGTATAAATTCGGGAGCAATACCAAGCCAGTTCTGGCTATTACTATTACATAGAGCTTTGTTTGCTATAGCATGAGCTATCTTATTTGATTCACAGGGTGCATACACTACCTTGCATGAACTCAGTCAAGTTTTGAAGGTGAGCCTTGAAGTCGTCGAGAATGAAGCTGAGCATGGATAAATCTCCTTCTTCCTGATTCACAACCATTGCTAGGACAAAGCAATCTATTTCGAAAATAACTCTATCATAGTTCATCCCTTGTGCCATTTTAACTCCTTCGAAAAGGGCTAGAAGTTCTGCATGAAATGGAAAGGTGACCTGCTGCAAAGGCCTACTTGCTGCAGCTTTGAACTGGCCTTCATGTTCTCTGAAAAAACAATCCCGCCCCACTCATCCCAGTTTGAGCTACATAAGCTCCATTAGAGTTGCACTTCAGCCATCCAATTGGAGGTGCTGCCCAGCCTTGCCTTCCTGCTCGTGGTTGCTCCACGTTATTACTACCATTAGCCTTCACAAATTCTTCAAGCCACCCCAACGCCATCAAAACTAAATCACATCACTACTAGCAACATAACAATACACACGGATTTACTGTATTTAAAATCCACAGATATTCGTGCGAAACAGAAATATTAACAGATAACCGTGTGAAATGAATATAGTTGGGCCCACAATAATTTATACAATAACAATATCAACGGAAATCCGTGTGAATAAACAACAGTAACAAATATCTGTGTAAAAACTAAAACATTTTCACACGGTTATCTGTGTGAATATCAATTCACACTGATTTTTGTACGTATTATAAATTAGTTTATTTAGAAATCGTTAATTTTTTATGTTATGTGAATTATGGAGGAACGAATTTCCGTTACAATAAGTTTTTGGTACAGATTTCTGTGTGAAATGAGTAACACACGAAAATCTGTGTGAAATGTTAACACCGAAATCCGTGTGAAAAAACAACAGTAACATATATCTGTGTAAAAACTAAAACATTTTCACACGGTTATATGTGTGAATATCACTTCACACTGATTTATGTACATATTATAAATTAGTTTATTTAGAAATTGTTAATTTTTTTTATGTTATGTGAATTATGGAGGGACGGATTTCCATTACAAAAAGTTTTTGGTACAAATTTCTGTGTGAAATAAGTAACACATGAAAATCTGTGTGAAATGTTAACACGGAAATCCGTGTGAAAAAACAACAGTAACAGATATCTGTGTAAAAACTAAAACATTTTCACACGGTTATCTGTGTGAATATCACTCCACACTGATTTATGTACGTATATAAATTAGTTTATTTAGAAATTGTTAATTTTTTTTTATGTTATGTGAATTATGGAGGGACGAATTTCCGTTGCAACAAGTATTTGGTACAGACATCTGTGTGAAATGAGTAACACATGAATATCTGTGTGAAATGTTAACACTGAAATCCGTGTGAAAAGAACCATTAGCTATAGAATTCCTTGTGAAAAACTCTATTAGAGACAGAATTTTGTGTAAACAATCGAATGACAATTAACATGATAGTTATTAGATACCGAGGTCAATATACACAGATATCAATTGCAAATGTATATGTATTTCACATGGATCTCCGTGAGAATTCTACTTATAATTAGCAGATTTAGAATCCTGCTCACCCTTTTTAGCTAAATTCTAATTTCCCACCAAACTTTTTACTTGACAATCTTTTGGAAAAAATGAAACCTAACCGCAAACCCAGATCTCTCCCTTCATCTCTCATCTTGTTTCCTCTTCTTCTCTTCATCCCCACTCATTGATGAAAAGGCCGATGCCAATAATCCGGTCATCAGGTGAGCCCATCATCGGGTGAGTACTTCTCTCTCATCTCTCCCAAACTCAATTGGGGCTTGTTTCTGATATTTTTATATATATATATATATATATATTTTTTTTTTTTTTTTGAATTCCTTCATATCTGAGGAAGAACGTGCATCTGGTGTTGAAGAAGTGTGAGCCCATTTTTGAATTACTTGGAAAATGGCGTGAGCCAAGGAGGAGGACGGCGAGGAATTTGATGAGGAATTGGAGGAGTCTGATGATGATGACGTGGAGGAAAATGAAGAAGATGAAGATGAGGAGGAGGAGGAGGAAGAAGAAGAAAATGTAGCAGAAGAAGAAGGTGGAGGTAAGAACGAAATCGAGGATGGTTTCTTTAATATAAAGGCTACGGAAGCAGAGGAATATGAGCTAAGAAGCACCGATACGGGTACGAGTATCCGGATACGGTACGGTCGGATCCGTGGATACGGCAAATCTTAAATGTAATTGGATCCGAGTACGCGAAGGATACGTCAATTAAATATATATATATATATATATAATTAGAAGAAAAAAAAAATTATGAAACATAAACAAAGTACTAGTTTATTACTATCAAACATTATCAATCTAAAGGTTCAAACAAAAGGTTAACACAACTTAATTCAACTATCAACTTCATTCAACTTGGACAACATCCTCAAGGTCTTCATCTTCATCATCAACATTAAACAAAACCCTCTCTAATTGTGGTTCATCAAGTGAAAGGTTAGCAATCTCAAGCCTTCCAACATTAGACTCTTCTAAAGAATCAAACTCATCACCTCCAACATCCCACATTTGAGTTGCACTTTCATTGTAACTTGGGCTTCTCCTAGCTAAAAGGCGAAGATTGGTATGCACAAACACCAAATCTTCCGCTCGTTGTGGTGTTATCTTGTTCCTCCTCACAGAGTGAATGAAATTGTAAGTACTCCAATTTCTTTCACAACATGAAGAAGAACAAGGTTGACCTAGAACCTTGAAGGCTATGGCTTGGAGAGATGGAGCCGAAGCTCCATGGACAGCCCACCATGTTATAGGCTCCATAATAAACCTATCCTTCATAGCATCTCCACTTCCAAACTCTTGCATACACATAGAAAAATTAGCAAATTCTATGTTAACTTTCCTTCGATCATCTTCATTGGCAAAGTATCTAAGGATACAATTTTTCCTCTCCCTTGTAATCTCTAAATCTTTGTGGGGAGCAACCCGATTAGTATCTTCACTAAGCCATTCCGAACTATAATACCTAGATATAAAATAAGAATAAGTTTAATTCACATTATAATTTATGAAAGATTAAACAAACAAGCAAAAAGATAAACGCATGTTATACTGACTTCGGATTCAATGAATGTGCCAAGCAATTGAGAGAAGTATTGCTCTTGGACCAACGAGCCATTAGAACCTTATACACTGCATCCCAAAATGGAGACTCTTCATGAGGTTGCTTCCTTTCTTTCCTATAGATAGCCTTCTTCACTTGCTCAATCATACTATCCCACCATTCATACACTAAATGAAGAGAAGGCCTATCAGTGTCTGCTTTCCTGAGCATCTCATAGATAGGCTCAGTAAAAGAAATGATGTAATCAATGTCATCCCATAGCAACTCATCTAATAATTTCTCCTTCACAGAAGCTGCCTTCCTAACATCATCTTCTTTGTAATCAGCCCACTTTGGACTGATGACCATCTGTTGCAAACCATTTTTAATTTTCCTAAACCTCTTTAGCATGATTAACGTTGATGCAAACCTTGTGGGAGCAACCGAAAGCAACTTCAAATTGCAATGGTCATTAAACATGACTAATCTCATTCCATGATTCATAATGAAGTTCTTGATGAACATAACATCCTCAGAAACTGGCTGTATCCAACAACATGCATCAAACACATCCGCATTGCTTGAAAGTAATGAAGGTGTGCAAATATTCTTGACAGCAAGATTCAAAGTATGCACTACACATGGTGTCCAAAAAATAGTAGGATACTTACTTGCTATCAAGGCACCGGCCTTGGAACAAACAGGAGCATTGTCGGTGATCACTTGCACTACATTTTCCTAACCCACTTCTTTAATGGAATCTATAATCAAGTCTGCAATCATCGCATGATCCTTGAATTCCCCTTGACAGTTTATAGCCTTCAACATCATTGGACCACTCTCACAAGTGGCTATCACATTAATCAATGGTCTTCTTTGTGCATCAGACCAACCATCACTACAAAGACTCACACCTTTATCTTTCCATGTTTTCTTGATTGGCTCCAAATGATGCTCAATATTTTTCCTTTCTTTTGCAAGAAGTGTGGTCCTTAGAGCATTGTAGCCTGGTGGAATATAGCCTGGAAGGGTAGAAGCACGAATGTAGGAGTTTCGATAGTGTGGATTTCTAGCTAGGTTAAAAGATAAGCCACCGGTGTAGTACATCCTTGCAACCTCACCATCACATTGCTCCCTAGCTGAGTTTTGGAAGGCCTTTTCAACAGAACCAGCAGCTGTTTTCCTCTTCTTTCCACTATCACTTGCTGTTGGTGCTTGTGTATAGGCATGATAACTCATCCCATAGCTACTAGTAGAGGAACTCCCTCCTTGCTGTTGTGATGATGGTAGAGGAACATGTCTAGGAGCTGCATTCATTAATCTCTCCTTGGATTCTCTCGCCAACTTGGTCATTGCAGTAAAGGCATGAGGAGTAACCTTGGTGCAAATTGCCACCCCCGCTGTTCCTTCTTTCAATAAATGACTACGAACTCTAGTATAAGAGCCGCTGTAGTACAATTTGCAGAAATTGCACTGCCACTTCCAACCTCCTCCACCTTGCCGTTTTTGAATCTTCTTCACAAATTTCCACAACGGTGCTTTATCATCTATGATCTCATTTTCAGCATCAGCAGCTCCACTACTAGTACCGGCATTAACAGACCCGGCACTAGAACTAATAGGAGGTGTTCCTCCATCACTCATGGTTCCTGAAAAATACACAATTTATCACAATTCACAAATTTGCATAATCACATAATGACATAATGCAATGAATCGTTTTACTGACCATTGCAACTATCATTTTGTACTTATCCTCTTCCTAACATGTTAGTGATGTTACGGAATGAGTGGCAAGTGGCAACAACTCAAACAGTTGTGGAAATTAACAGAAAGATAAAAAGAAACACCATCAGACCACATATCCTTATCCTTTTATCATCAAGCCCATAACACCATCAGACCCTTCTAGTCGAAAAATAAAAAGAAACAGAAAGATTAACCCATAACTCCATGACTCATGAGACCCTTACTGATCTGTACAACAATTGAAAGCATCAGAATTCAGAAACCATCAGACCCATAGTATCAGTACAACGATTGATCGAAGCAATCAAGCAATCAAGCAACGATTGACCCTTAGTATCAGACCCTTAGTATCAGTACACCTTGAAAGCATCACATGGGGAAGAAGCAATCAAGTTCATTTGGGTAAGAAGCAAATCAAGCAATCAAGTTCATATGGGTAAGAACTAAGAAGCAATCAAGTTCATATCGTTACTAAGAGGCAACTAAGAACTAAGATTCTAAGAAGAAGAGAACGCACCGGAAGCACTGAAGCAGTCTAACTGAAGCTCCAAGTGGATCGAAGAAGAGGAGAAAACTTGATTGATCGAAGAAGCGGATCAATGAGAAGCTTGATTGATCTTACCTGCAACTTGCGAAGAAGAGGAGCAGAGGAGCGAGTGAACGACCAAAGCGGCGCTGAAGCTGAAGACGCTGAAGACGATCGAGACCTACGATCTGGAGTTTTTCACGTTTTTTGTTTTTGTTTTTTTAATGGTAAAAAGTCAAGATTACCCCCGCGTATCCAGTTGATTTACATTTATACGTATCTGATTAGGATACGCACGTATCCAGGCCGTACCCAAATACGGATCCGCGTATCCGCTCGTATCCACGTGTATTTACGCGTATCGTACCCGTATCCCGGATCGATACGGGATACGAAGCCATTTTGGCGTATCCATGCTTCATAGAATATGAGAATGACAAGGAGGATGAAGAGGATGAAAAAGAAGATGGTGAAGATGAGGACGAAGAGGATGATGGCCAGGAGGTGAGGCTGGTCTTTTATTTACTTGGTTTTGGTTTAAGAATTTTGCTGATTTTTGAATCTTTAATTTTAGGGTTTTTGCCTCATTCAAATTCCTTTTGCCTGTTTAGCTCATGAATCTAGGGGAAGGTGAGGACGATGGGGATGGTATGGATGCAAGGTACTACATTCATTCAGTTACTTGGGTTTTGCAATTAGTGATTGATTATAAATACATTGTTCATGTATATTTATTAGTTTGATTATAAGGTGTTTCGGGTTGTTTCTTTCCATTTCATATGTTTTGCTTTTGATTAATCAGTGTTACTACGTACATCTGTTTGTGTCTGTGTATCTGCATTGGTATATGCTTGACTCTACATTTGTGCTACAGATATGAAGACGTCTTTGGGAAAAAGGCACTTTCTACCCACGAAAAGCAGCAACTGAAACTTAAGTCCGAAATAGAGCAAAGGGAAAAAGCAAATATGGACCCCAAAACTTGGACCATGAGGGGAGAGGTACGTTTGTTTCTTATTTCTTTTATTTTACTTTTGACACTAATTGACACTTTGAACTTCAATTATGTAGTGAAATACATGAGTCTTTAAATGGATTACACATTAGTTTTGGCTTTGGACAGGTAACTGCAACAAAAAGGCCACCAAACAGTGCGTTAGAAGTTGATCTAAATTTTGAACACAATGTTAGTCCCGCCCCTCCAATCATAGAGGAGGTTACAGTAGCAGTTGAGGATATGATCCGAAAAAGGATCGAGCAGGTAAACAACATTTTTGATAGATACATTACAGAAATGTGCTTTCATATGATCAGTTCAAAGTTCAGTTATTTATTGTTTTCGGTCCTTTGATCAATCACATATGTACAGGGAACTATTTGGTATGTTGTATGGACCGCTATAAATTAGAGAAGAAGAATCCTCATTCTGTCATTGTTTGACTTGTATAGTCGTATTGTTGTTTGTTTCTTCAACTTCCTCTTTTTTGTTTTTTTAAGTGGATCATAACCGGTCATAAAATGGATCTTGCTTTGTTTTATAGGAACTTTTTGATGATGTTCAAAGGGCTCCTGCTTTACCTACTAAAGCTCCAAGAGAAAGAAAGGAGATGCTAAGCATTATTCTATAGTATCTTTGGAGTTTAATTATGGTATGTTGTAGAAACATTAACTTCTTCAATGTCTAATCTTTCTTTGTTTGATATATAGGATGAGAGTAAGAGCAAGAAAGGTCTGGCTGAAGATTATGAGGTATGTGTATTCTGATGCAAAATGCATCACTTGGTTCACCAACATGCTTTTGTCCCTTCTGAGCTGGATTTCTTTTTTTCTTAAGATCTATATGTTATATTCAGAAATTTTCCTATGATAGTATGTTCAGTTACAAGGATAAAGTGCTGAGTAGCTATTTTATCTACCTTCTGCAGCAAGAGTATTTGCAAAAGATGAATGCATATTCCAGCCCATTGTCATCCAAAGACAGGCAGAAGAATGAGGTACATGTTTTGATTGTTGTTGTTTCTATCTCTGCTATGATTTTATGTTTCTTTGTAGTACATAGAACTTTAATCTCCTTGTATACACAAATTTATGCATACCTTTATGAATATCTTTTGAGGTTTTGTCTTATGTGTTCATCCTCCTCTATCACAAAAGGGTAATTAGATTGTTAAGCATATCACGGTTGTACCATTTATAGGAGGTATGCATTTTCTATAAAGAAAATTATCTCTGAAAAGGAACTTGGGCACGCCACTCACAACTAACTATCAGAAAGAGGACAATGAGTGCAACATAGAGAGAAGTTTCACCAGCTAGGTGGGGTGTTGTTGCAAAGTTGCAATGCCTTAACCATTCTATTGTGATTCCATCCTCAGCCATCAATGATGTGTATCGACATGAAATGCTTCAAACTGTTCCAGATTTGCAGCTGAACTAAAAGTGTTAGTTTCACCTACCATTATCTAGTTTGATGGTTATGTTTTTATCTACTTTGAGGTAGTCCTTAAAGCATTTTGATGTATATGCTCATTCTTGGACAAGGATTATGTTGTTAAAGGGGGAAAATCTTAGTGATATTCCACCTTGAACAACAATGTATACTAGGAATGTAAAGAACATCTTGCTATGAATGTAAAGTTAATTCATGTTCGATTGAGTTGTGGATTTGTTCACTTGATTGTAAATATTTGAAGTATATTTATTGTACAGAAATAAAACTATTATTATGTTTCGGTTGCAAATTAATTAGCAGAAATATTTTTTTTTTTAAATGTTGTCACTATTACACACAGAAATCAGTGAGAATTAGAGTACATGGATTTCACACAGAAATTCGTGTCAATAAGGTTATAGGTTTTGACACAGAAATTAGTATGAATTGTATTTTACACAGAAATCAGTGTGAAATAGAGTATATATATTTGGCACAGAAATTCGTGTGAAATAATGTTGTTCACACGGATTGCACTCAATTACGGTAATTTATATTAATGGAAAGATAGTGGGGCCCACCTCTAATATTCACGCGGACAAAATAATCCGTGTGAGATGAGTATTACCCCCCCTCCAAACCACAAGTTAACTCAATCCGTGCGTGTACCGTGGGTAAAAACTATCACACACTGAAATCCGTGTGAGAAAGTCTTATTACCCACAGATTAAAATATGTGGGTAATTTTTGTTTTGCTAGTAGTGCATGGATGTTTGTTATTGCCCTCCCACACTTGTGTTTCAGCATATGAGTTCGAGTTATTAGGAGTTAAGAAACCACCAAAATTATTAGTGAAATTTGAATTCCTTCAGATTTAAAGTTAAAAACCATTCTCCCAAAAAAAAAAAAGTTAAAAACAAAAAGTTATTCAAAAAAAAAAACTAAAAACAAAATATGTAAATCAGAGTAATGATCTTTTAGACAAATCTAAAATGCTAATTTTGAAACTTAAAAGGGATGGCCATGAGATATGTACAAATGAAAATAGAAAAAGAATAAAAATACAAAACATCAGGGGACATAAGAGTTAAGTAAAAAAATATAAACAATTCGAAACAAAATTTTCGCTAAATCATAGTTTTGAAAACTCAAACTATTTTCTGAAAAAAAAAAAAAAAAAACTCAAACTATTTTTATTACGATAAGAGAGGGGAAAATGTGGTATTGGATTCCACCTAACTAAACCAAATGAGGATGAACCATAATTTGTTGGAGAAAAATACTCGATGACACATGATTCTCTTTCAAAACATGCTACAACAAAAATAAAAATACCGATGATATACATATCTTTTATGTTTACTGAAAATAAGGATGAAGGAGAAGAAGATGACTGAGAGATGAGAATTGAGAATTGGTTAGAGAGCTAATTGCTTGATTCTCTTTCTGAAAGGTATAACAAAATAAAATTTACTAAAGAAAATATGATGATATACCGATCTTCTTTGTTAATTCGAAAATAAGGATGAAATCGAAGAAGAAGACTAAAAGAGGGAGAGGTGTTTCATCCTGTAATAATTTTTTTTTTTTTTTTGTCAAGGGGAACTCAGAGGCTTCCTAGGCCCAAGATAAACCCCTTCGGCGCATGTGAAATGCTCCAACTGTGCATTGCAGCACAATGCCTGACCACTTTGACAGCTTCGGGGTTCGAACCTAGGTTGGGGAGCACACCCAACTAGGCAAGAACCACTAAGCCACTTGCAGTGGTTCTCATCCTGTAATAATACTGTTTTGAGTTTAAATTAGCCGAGAGAGAGAGAGAGGCTTAGTGAAAGAAATAGGAATTAGGTAATTCATTGTCTTGACTCGCATATAAATACTGAGAATATTTGTCACACAAACGTCATAAAAACATTCACTAGCTACGTATGCACCATCAAAAGTATTAAGTAACCATCTCAACAATAAAAATCAACCAGCCATACATATAACGTTGTTAATGGTGTGGTGATGCACAAGTAAGATTTGAGTCGTTACTAGATTACGTACGTATATGAGATCCAGGTTGTTATTGAATCCATCATCATTTTTGCCATTAGATATGCGTTCCGATTCATTTTTGGTTTCCTATTTGGTACCCTAGTCTCTGGTTATTTTTTCATTAAACATTATTTGCAAACATAATCTAGTTTTGATACGGACATCCACAACCCGTGTTGTTATTTTGTTGAAAGAATTATCTCTATTATGCTTCGAAGTGGTCATTATAATCATTTCTTAACATAGAATTGGGACAATTTTATTACCCACGCAATCCATGGCCCATGGGTAGGGCTGTCAATGGGTCGTGTCGGGTTGGGTTCGTGTCGGGTCAAGCTATTTGTCGTGTCGCAAGATACAAACCCAAACCCAACCCATTTAATAATCGTGTCAAAAATTTAAACTCAAACCCAACCTATTTATTAAACGGGTTACCCGTTTCCAACCCGCTTAACCCATTTAATAAATAGATTGTGTTGTGTTTGACAAAATGACCCATTTAAGAGTTAACAATGCGACCCATTTAACTAAAAAATTGCATAAATTGATTAAATTCACTAAAAACTCCACAAGACGAAGAAAATAAATAATTATATATAATTCATAAATAATTAAATCCAATAATTATAAAGCAAAATATTTCAAATTGTCTAATCCTATGATCAAATACTCCCAAAGTCTAAAATTTCAAGATGAAGTATAGCATAACGGGTTATACAGGTTCATTTCGTGTTGGCGGGTTGACCCATGGCCGACCCATTTATTAAATGGGTCGTGGCGGGTTGACCCACGACTGACCCGTTTTTTAATCGTGCGGGTTCAACCCGCTTTATTTCGTGCGGGTTTCGAGTCGTGTTATCGGGTCGTGTCGAAATTGACAGTCATACCCATGGTGGAGGTCGCTTACTCTCCATTAAGTTATTTTCTATGTCTTTTTCTATTTTTATGCCATGTTATATATTTTTGTTATGAAGCATATTTTTCTTAAGATTGTCTAACCGCCCAGTAATATATAAACAGTCACGATAAATGACAAAATAAAATGTCTAACCCATCAAAATACACTATCTAACTGATTAAAGATGTCACTCTTGAGACTGTCTAACCAATCAAAATGATTAAAGAATTATTGATATAAAAAAGAAATCTATACATTGGATAATAAATTTAGGGGGGGTGAAATTTGCACACCCTAGATTACAAACCACACACCTTCTGATTTTTTTAATAATATGTACATACCTCCAACAATATGGAGTATTTACTACATCACCAAGCATAAGTAACACCTACTTTGGGACATCCACAAGACATGGCAAGGCCCAACCGAGACATGCATCGTGTAGCCCTATGTTCAGGCTACGCGGCGGTATCCGGAAGTCACAAATCCGCCACCGGGAAGCCACCTTTCCGCCCTTGCCAAGATGCCCCCATAACATAGCTTTCTACATGTTAAATAGACTAGAATAGTAGCTTTGCTTGTCCCACATCGAAGAACAAGTAAATGAGAGGCATTCCTTCATCTATAAAAGGAATGCCTCCTCCCACATTCAACACACTCCATTACACACTTTGTAATGCACTTGGGCCGCAAGGCTCGACACACTAGTATAAGCTTTCAAGTGGACGTAGTCTCTCGCTAAGGCGGGAGGTGAACCACTATACATCTCGTGTCACACTCTCTCTCTCTCATTCTTTACGTTAATTAGATCCCCACGGATCCAAGCATTAACATTGGCGCCGTCTGTGGGAAGCCAACACAAAGGCTTCGTCACCTACCACGAACTTTGACCCGAAAATGTCGAGTCGACGCTCATTCAACATCAAATTGGGGCCGGTCAACGCCCAACATGGCTGGTCAACGCCCGGCGGGGTCGGTCAACGCCCGTAGGCAAAGTCAACGCCCATCAAGGGTTGATCAACTTTTGGTCAACGCCCAACTCAAAAAAGGTCACCGCTGAACTATTCAAAAAAAAAAAAAAAAAAAAAACTTGGCGGCAAAACCTCTGGACACCCAGCGATTTCATCTGGACACCCCGCTTCTTCGCTGCTCTCCGCTCCGCCAGTCAACGCCGCTAGGCTCTCCTCCGCCCAACTCGCTGGCAACCTCCGCTGCGTTCCTCCGCCCAACTGTAGCTCCGAGGACCCGCCAGCGACCGCAGCTCCTACGAGCTCCGCCAGCTAAGGCTTCACCGCTCCGCTAGGCTTCCGCTGACCAAAACCTCTTCCGCTAGTTGTACACCGCTAGCACACCAAAGCTCCAACAGCAACCAGCGACGAACTTCCTCCGCTAAGCTTCGTCAGCGGGAAACTTCTTCCGCTAGGATCCATCGGCGGCATCACCAAGCTTCCTCCGCTAGCTAACAACAGCGCCAGTCCAAATCTGATTTCAACACCCAAATTTTTGCAAGATCAAGACCTCTCACCTCCTGCCAGTGTCATCACCGTCAGCGGAAACCTCCGCCGAGCTCCTCCGCCGGACAACCCTCCGCTGAACTTCACCGCTGGGCAGCCTGTTCTATGCTTCACCGCCGGGCATTTTCCGCTGGCATCCTCTGGATAGCATCACCGCTGGGTAGCATCTTCCGCTGCACACTTTCAGAGGCAAAAAACTCCTCCGCCAAAGTCTCTTTGACACACCGCCGAGAATCAGCGTCAACTGCTGAGAGTCGACATTAATCGCCAAGCGGCCAGCGACGAGCTTCGAACACCTGCAAGTTCACCGCTGAACAAACCACAACTCTCCCCACACCCAGAAAAATACTCTGGGCACCATGGCAACCATCAGGCACCGCCAGGAGGTCTTACCGCACCGCCGGTCAACTCCGAACCTCCGCTGAGCTTCTGCGTTGAGCAACGCCTCCACTAAGCAGCGCCTCCGCCGACAAGGATTCGCCGAACTCAGAGCCTCCGCCGAGATGCAGGTCCGCTGCACTCCAGCTCCTCCGAACTCGGAGCCTCCGCCGACAAAACCACCGCCGAACCCGAAGCTCCGCCGAACTCAAACCTCCGCTGAGCTCCGAGCTCCATCCACGAGGTCCGCTAGCTGAGCTCCCCTCCGCTCCGCCGAACTTCACCTCCGCTGGACTGTTCACCGCTGAGCGTCTCCTCCGCTGACCAACCTTCGCCGGACTGCTTCTTCCTCCGCTAGTAACCACCGACCGTCAGTCATCTGCACAGAGCTGTGCTAGCCCGCTGGAACGTTGAAGTTTTGTCGGCGAAGGCCTGGCCCAGAGCCATCTTTCTGCAAAACGGACGAACATATGAGTTTTTTCTTTCCAAGGCATATATAGTATGATATATTATCATTGCTTTAGGGGAAAACTGTCTTCACCACGTGAACGACATGCATTTCAAATCATTGACTTATGGTATACATGCACATGCATATATATATATATATATATATATATATATATGTGTGTACTTCTTGTCAACCCACCTGTCAAAGCATCCATGAGCCCATGTGCTACGCACATACCCCTATGTCATCAAAAGCATCTATCTTGCTCACTACACTGTGCATACCAACATATATATGGACCTTTGGCCACCACGTGTTCGATGCCTCCTATCAAAACCTGACAAAGATACGCGTGCAGCAGTACAACTAGTACAACGCACATCCACAATTTCTTTACGTGGTCTACTATATATTATTGAGACCGGCAGCATATCCCAAACCATATATGCTACTCTAGTGCCACACTAGTGCAGCTCAGTGCATATATATGATTCATAAATGTGATACGTTAATATAATATGTTCAAATGCCATGCACAGATCAATACACGTGAACATGTTCAATACCATGACCTGATATACTCCTAAGAGAAACTAAAACTCACTATTATGTATAGTTGTGCACATGCATGTTGTGTATTACACAAAAACCATAATTCATACCGTGATGTTGTCATATGCTATCTCACAGAATTAGCTAGTATACTCTGACCAAAATAAATGTAACCACTTAATTGTGTGGTCATCCATGCAATTCATGTTACTATGACATCACATCGTTTGGAGTAATTCGTGAGTACATATATAAACAAATCATTCGAGCAGGGATTCCTTCAAATATATAGATTACATGCTAATCACTTACTTTATCTTATATTAGGGAGACATAATCACCGATCATTTCCCCAAATTAGTGAAATCGTCATCCTTCTACTAAGGTGATTCGCCGGAGCAATGAACCGTCACGCTCGGCCAACTCCGCTAGCCTCCAAATCGGCATAAGATAAGTAACTATATCTTACATTTTACGCTCTTTCAAATTGAGCTAATGCCATGCCAATCACATGCTTTTACTACTTCCAAGCATGCTTATAGAATATCACACTTGGTGTATCTCTACATGTTTCCATAACTTTTAAGCATGCCAACAACATTTTGTAGATTTGGCAACGCCTTCTAGGCCTTACATGCTAGATATGCCATGCTTCACATACCGATCTCAATGATCCATTAGCATATCTACAAAAATGCAAAAATGATATTAGCATCCACATTACAAGTACATGCTATACACATATGACATGCTTCTATTTTAATTGCAAAATTAAATAAGTATGGGACACTCAAACAAAATATTATTACTTGCTCTATGTGTTTATCATTTTTCATTCAACCGCCAAGCGGTAAGGCAACGCCTCATAATGACAATGACCGCTACGCGGCATTGCAGTCAAGTTTCTCTTTCGAGAAAACAGCTAGGGACTAGTTAACACAGCCCACGGCAGCCATTGATCCGGCAGTTAACCCCGACGCTTGGGTATCTAAGATTGGGCTCGCTACCCAACACCCTCTGCTCCGCGCAGCTCCCCTCATCAAACAATTTTCCGACCATACGGAGGTCTATAGCCAGGAGTGGGGGACTCCCTGGCGGGCCTAGCAGGGGCCCACCCGAAAGGGCAAAAGCGTTCGCTCCAACAATTCTAGATGGACGACGCACTCGCACTAATTATGCTTGATATACGGCACGAAGCTACGCTTTGGTATCAACCCGCGAGCACACCCTCCTTGACTGGGGACTTCGGGGACTTATACATACAGCCCAGCATAATTAGCAACGGCAACGCTCATGCCTCAGGGCATCACCATCGAGCTACCCGTTAGTGCCTCAGCGGCACCGCCGAGCTTCCGCTCATGCCTTCCCGGCAACCCTTGAGCTTTCCGCTCACGAGCTTTCCGCTCATGCCTTCGCGGCACCCCGAGCTTCCGCTCATGCCTTCCCGGCAACCCTTGAGCTTCCGCTCACGAGCTTTCCGCTCATGCCTTCTCGGCACCCACGAGCTTTCCGCTCATGCCTTCCCGGCAACCCTTGAGCTTCCGCTCACGAGCTTTCCGCTCATGCCTTCCCGGCAACCCTTGAGCTTCCGCTCACGAGCTTTCCGCTCATGCCTTCTCGGCACCCACGAGCTTTCCGCTCATGCCTTCCCGGCAACCCTTGAGCTTCCGCTCACGAGCTTTCCGCTCATGCCTTCCCGGCAACCCTTGAGCTTCCGCTCACGAGCTTTCCGCTCATGCCTTCCCGGCACCCACGAGCTTCCGCTCACGCCTTCCCGGCGACCCTCGAGCTTCCCGCTCATGCCTTCCCGGCACCTACGAGCTTCCGCTCATGCCTTCCCGGCAACCCACGAGTTCCCGCTCATGCCTTCCCGGCAACCCTCGAGCTTCCCGCTCATGCCTTCCCGGCAACCCCCGAGCTTCCCGCTCATGCCTTCCCGGCAACCCTGAGTTTTCCGCTCATGCCTGCCCGGCAATCCTCGAGCTTTGCACTCATGTCTACTCGACACACAACACGTTAATGGAACATTGAATTCTTCTACCATCTGTCGCCCGTGACAAATTGAATTCTTTTCGCGTTCCATTAACACGAAGCGACAACCAAAGAAACTTAAGCGTTCACGTATTCATCATTCACGAATTACAAACGTTTACCTTCGCAGCGCTCATACAACTTACATTTATCATATGCAATCCATATGCTCACACGACCATACGCGCTCTCGAGTTTGTACGTCATATTTGATCGTACTCGGCGCCATTCGCATGTATACATCAACATGTATCACGCACCCCATACGTTCATATATGCCAACGCATATCATTGCAACTCACATTTGTTGCCCAATGCAACGAGCATTCTACATATGCCTGTTTTTTGTCTTTGTTGTGCAGGTTAACGAGTCCCTTCTTGCTTACGGAGTTCGGGGACTTGTAGGGGCTCCGTGCCGCCCGGTTACTTATGCTTGATGACTTCGTGGTTATAACTCCCCAACCAAGAAGCTCCTCTTACTCGGGGACTTCGGGGACTTGTACATACCTCCAACAATATGGAGTATTTACTACATCACCAAGCATAAGTAACACCTACTTTGGGACATCCACAAGACATGGCAAGGCCCAACCGAGACATGCATCGTGTAGCCCTATGTTCAGGCTACGCGGCGGTATCCGGAAGTCACAAATCCGCCACCGGGAAGCCACCTTTCCGCCCTTGCCAAGATGCCCCCATAACATAGCTTTCTACATGTTAAATAGACTAGAATAGTAGCTTTGCTTGTCCCACATCGAAGAACAAGTAAATGAGAGGCATTCCTTCATCTATAAAAGGAATGCCTCCTCCCACATTCAACACACTCCATTACACACTTTGTAATGCACTTGGGCCGTAAGGCTCGACACACTAGTATAAGCTTTCAAGTGGACGTAGTCTCTCGCTAAGGCGGGAGGTGAACCACTATACATCTCGTGTCACACTCTCTCTCTCTCATTCTTTACGTTAATTAGATCCCCACGGATCCAAGCATTAACATAATATTAAATCACAAATATTTTTACACTTCCTAAAATACCCTTGAAGTCAGATTTTTTTTTTGTTGGGGTCTTTTCTTCTCTCTCTCTCTTCTCCAAAACCACGACAAAGTTCCCTCACCTTCTCCGACATCTCTTGGAACGGCGTCGACACCCATCTTCACCTTCTCGGACATCTCTTGGAACGGCGTCGACACCCATCTTCACCTTCTCGTTGTTACTGTTTGATTTTGAATTTGACTGCAAAATGGGGAGTAAAAGCAAGAGGGAGAAGCATTTGCCGGAAACGAGCGACGATGATTCACTGTCGTCCTCTCCTTCAAGCTCCGACGTATCCGACCGGTCCTCGAAACAGCGTCGTCGCCACCGTCACAGAATCGACGACGGCTCCAGAAGAGAAAGAGAAAGGAGAAGGGAGAGGAGAGAGAAACGGCGAAGTAAGAGAGAGGCGAGGCTGAGCAAATGAAGATGAAGACGAAGACGAGGAAGAAGAAGAGGGACTATGACTCCAGGGGCGCTCGAGCTCCAACACGGCGGCTTTGAGCTCGGCCCACCCTTCCTTTTAGCTCTTCGGTTTCACCTACCTCATCCATGGCGTCCTCTCTTCACCCAAACCAGACCACCTTCCTCAAACCCGTACCTAGACCATTCACAACCACACCCACCCCCACCGTAGTCCGCGTTTCCACACGGTGCCTTGGTCAAAGACCGGGCCCTCAGCATCGAGGCCATCCAAGCCAAGCCCTCAAAAGGGCCCAAAGATCCGACCCGAACCCATCCCTGGTCTCCAAAACCCTCTCCCGCCTAATCAAGTCAGACCTTGACGCCGTCCTCAAAGAGCTTCTACGGGCAGGATCAGTGGCACCTGGCTCTCCAGGCCTTCTCCGCCTTTCGATCTGAATACCAACCCGACCTGTTCGTCTACGCCGAGGTGGCTTTGGCTCTCGCCAGAAATGGGATGGTGGAGGAGATAGACACTCTGGTTTGTGAGCTCAAAAAGGAGAGTGAGGAGTCCAGTGGGACAGTGATAAGGTTCAGTGGTTTCGGAGATGAGAGAGAGAGAGAGAGAGAGAGAGAGAATCTGACTTCAAGGGTATTTTAGGAAGTGTAAAAATATTTGAGATGAAATATTATTAAAAAAATCAAAGGGTGTGTGGTTTGTAATCTAGGGTGTGCAAATTTCACCCCCCTAAATTTAATGATGTAACTCATGATTGAGGTACCACATACAATCCTATCAAAAAATCTATTAGTAACATAATCCTTGGGAATTTGGTGAAACTTTTATGAAATAAAACTTGATATCATTTAATCAAACAACCAAAGTCTACATACACTTAAATATTTCTATCTAAGCAATAATGCTACTCATTACAAATCTATATGAGCTCATTTTTTTAAAAGTGAACTTATAAACAAAGAAACTCTAGAGTATATTCAAGCAACAAGTCAGCTTGCGAAAAGGCTCTACGAATAACTTGATTCAAGATCTGCGAGTTTGAAATTTTTTGGTGCTCAATGTAATCATCGTCCTGTCTGAAGATAACTGAGGTTATTTAGCATTCTCCTCTTCTTGGATGGGTTAAGATAAATTCAGATAGCAGTGCGTGGAAAAAAGACTCTAGTGTTGGTGGTTATAGAGCTATTTTTCGTGATTATAGAGGAAATTTTCTTGGTGTTTTTTCTTCAAATTTTGACATTCCTAATTCCATTACGGCGTAGATGATGACGATTAAAGCTATTGAGTTAGCTTGAATTTGGGAATGGTTAGAGGTAGATTCTTCTCGTCCTTTATTTTTTTGCTTTTCCCGTTTGGTTCCTTGATGATTAAAAGGGTTGAGTGGTCAGTGGAGGAATTGTTTGCTCTATATTTTGATTGTGCCATTTCGCTCAACTCACATTTTTAAAAAAAGTAATAATGTTGCAGACTTGTTAGGCAAATACGGCATTGATGGTGGGATTTGACTCCTCCCTTGTTGCAGTCTACCCACGCGCGCGTTAAACTCCGTATTTGTTTACAACTTTACGGTGCGTCTATCATTCTATCTCCTGGTCTCGTTTCACTTAAAAACTTGCTGCTAGCCTTTTTGCTGTAAGCCCATCTCAGTCCTAGCCGACGGCAGTCGTCATTTGCCTCAACCTACTTAGCGGGTTGTTGCTGATGACCTAGTTTACCGTAGCGACAAGATGTTTCAGCCGCACCGGCCTCACATTTAACTTAAGCCAACATTTCAACCCCAATTCAGGTGTTGGGTTTCTCTCATTTCTATTGTACTTTTTCCTTTGCTTTCTGGGAAAATTTAGGAAAAGAATTATTCACCCAGAAAGAAAAGCATGAAAACCGAAAGAAATGACTTTTAAATCAATCAAACAGACAGTTGTAAAATCTTCCCAAATTTTGCATTAGGAATCTGAATTGAGTGAATTCTCTGGCTTCTGAACGTGGAACTTATATTGATTAAAAATGGTGGCTCTCTTTTGAAGTAAAGGAGTGAATAGTTTCTGGAGATGGGGATTTGTTTATGCAGGTACATGTGCATTTCTGATTGGTGTTTGATTTTTGGAAAGTAAAAGTATGAACGAGGAAGAGAACCTTAATAAACTTGCAGAAATGGATTAGGAAAGGAATCACATAGCTAAGGATGCCCAAAACTTTGGCTTGAATTGTAGTGCTTTGTCCACACGTATTCTTCTTTACCCTGTTCAATTCTTTATATGCGGATGTTGTAAGTTCCTAAGCACCAGTCATATTCAAATACCATAGTAGCTCCCTTATCGTGAAATAGAAGAAAGGGACAGAGCAAGTAGTAATATGGCAACAGAATTCAAAGTGTTCTGGTTACCGGTTTTATTGGTTTCTATGATCACTGTTTCATCAGGTATTTCTTGATCATAACAATCTTTGTGGTTTAATCTTTCTTTTACAATCGCATTGATATAGGAATTTGATAAGGAACATACTCCTTTACATATAAGTTCTTTAAGTAAACATGTTGCAATCCTACTAGTACAACAATGTCATATGATTAAAAGTAGTAAGGGAGTAGATGTAGAACCCTTCTAAATTTATAGCTAATTGGTGCGCCATCCTCTTTATTTTGGGAGGAATTGAGTTTCTTGAATTTTTGTCTCCAGGACCCAAGTTGTCCGAGTCTGCTAGAATTTTCACCATTATAAACAATTGCAAAGAGACAATCTGGCCTGCAGTATTTCCTGGGGAGAACTTCAACGGTGGTGGCTTTCCACTAAAATCAGGCCAGTCCATTGTATTCACAGCTCCGGTTAGCTGGTCAGGCCGGATATGGGGTCGTACCGGCTGCAACTTTGACAAAAATGGCAATGGAACATGCCAGACTGGGGCATGTGGCACCAGCCTCAAGTGTGGAGGCTCAGGAAACACCCCAGCATCACTTGCTGAATTTACACTTGCGCAGCCGGATTTTTATGATGTTAGTCTTGTTGATGGGTTTAACTTGCCATTGACTATCACACCTGTTAATGGTTCGGGAAATTGCAGTGCTTCTGGTTGTGATGGGGACCTGAGGACTACTTGCCCGAATGAGTTGTCTGTGAAATCAAATGGGAAGACTGTTGGCTGCCGCAGCGCCTGCGATGTGTACAACACTGATGAGTATTGTTGCAGAGGGGTATATGGAAACGCTGCTGTATGTAAACCCACATATTATTCCAAGAAGTTCAAAGAAGCATGCCCTACTGCATATAGTTACGCGTATGATGATCCATCCAGTATTTTCACTTGCTCAGGCACTGATTATATCGTCGCATTCTGCTCATCCAGGTTTGCCATTACCTACTTTTAAATACTAGAGCTCACGAAAGTGAACATCAAATTTTGATTCTTGATAGTACATATATACGAAGTGCTATGTTCTTAGACAAAATCTAGAGCAATGATCAACAAGAGCAATGCTAAAGCATTCTGTGTCTGCCTTTTGCTTGTTGTGCAATCATTAACATTTGTTTTCCTCTGAATATGTGTTTGTATGCAGGAAGCAACCGGTATGTACATATCATAACAACAAGCTTGTCTGCAGTGGATCAATTGGTTTAAAGTCATCGAGATCGTGGGCGAAGATGCTTGTACTGCTACTGCTGATTAACTTATGGATCATTTTTTGACAAGAATGTTCTTTTTTTCTTTTTTCTTTTTCTTCCCTGAGTTTAGAGGTGTGTTGCATCCCCTTTTGAACTTATACAGAGCCAGTTCAAAAGAATGTATCAGTCTCTTTTCCAGAGGATTGTCCATCTTGGTTGTACATGTCAAGTTATTCAGTTTTTTCTTTTCCTTCAGTTGAAGATAAATAATGAATGCATCTGCTATGAACAGAATTTGCCTCTTTTCCGTTTCTTCATTCTGCCTTCTATTTGAAGTAAACAATGGTATTGGGGCGTTGGACCTTGTCTTAATTTGTATCCAATTACCTTCAACGGTTTAACCCTGATATAGCACACCCTCCATATGAGTTCCCAATACATTAGAACGACCCAATCCCTCTGGGCTCTGGGTGCCTGATCGAAGGTTCGCAGCTTCATGGTAGAGGGCAATGGAGGAAAGGCGGCGGCGAAACAACCACAATATCCTCCAATGGTGGCGCTTTTTCCAATGGAGATGGCAATGTCTGTAATTTTCGGTTTTCACCTGTTTGGGTTGAACCTAGGGCTGTCAATTCCAACACGACTCTAAACCTGCATGAAATAAAGCAGGTTGAACCCGCACAATTAAAAAGCAAGTCGGCAGCGGGACAACCCATCATGACCCATTTAATAAACAGGTTGGTCGCGGGTCAACCCGCCAATACGAAGTGAACCTGTATAACTCGATTATGCTATACTTCTTCTTGAAATTTTGGACGTTGGGAGTATATGATCATAGGATTTGACAATTTGAAATATTTTGCTTCATCATTATTGGATTTAATTATTTATGAATTATATATAATTATTTATATTCTTCGTCTTATGAAGTTTTTAGTGAATTTAATCAATTTATGCATTTTTTTAGTTAAATGGGTCGCAGTGTTAGCGGTTAAATGGGTCATTTTGTCCAACACAACGCTACATATTCATTAAATGGGTAACCCGTTTAATAAATAGGTTGGGTTTTGGTTTAAATTTTCGACATGATTAATAAATGGATTGGATTTGGATTTGTCTCTTGTAACACGAGATATACTTTGACTCGACACGAACCCAACCTACGGGTTTATATTACTCCGAATATGCTACGGGTATAACGCTAATTTTATAAAGAGTGAGGCTATTGCCACCCTATAATTTTCTTTGTTCACTCTACTTGCTCATTACACCCTACATTTTAATTTCAATTATTAGATTTACTTATCCAACCAATTTCTCTTTCCAGGAATATCCTCCATCATATGACATATCAAATTAAAAAAGAAATTTTGTTTAACGTAAATTTCTCATTTAATTTATATCAATTAAAAAAAGTCCTAAAATATATTAAAGTTTCCTAATAAAATCATAATTTGATTTACTTCCATTTTTTTATTTTTTTCCATTCAGCTTCAATGTTCGTTTATTCCAATCCATATTAAAAAAATAGTAAGTGCTACTATGAGCAATGAAAAAAAGATTGATTTTTTACTTTCGGTGTTTATAAAGATTTTGATGAAGTTAACACTAATGGTTTTGTGAATTTAATAACTAATTAACGATGAGGACGCAACAAAAAGATAAAAAACAAAATTGTAATAAATTGAAAATTGGATGGAGAAGATGAAGATTAATGTTATCAGAAGAGAAATTAGGTAGTTTTATATTTAATTAGTTATGTATTTAGATTTCCTTAAAGATTTAAATTTTAGAAAATTAATGTACTTATTAGTCATTTTGCATTTGAGTAATATAGTTTTTCAATAATTCAAATATTTATAGGATGAACAAAGAAAATGGTAGGGTGGCAATAGCCACACCCTTTTATAAATTAAAAGATACATATTAAATTCTGTCCAACAAAAGAAAAATACACAAAATTGAGAAGAAAAAAAAAATCTCCTTGAAAATACACCCAGAATATATTGCTGAGAAACTGGTCGGAGCCCTCTCTCAATAGACCTCTCTGTCTGTCTCTGAGAAACTCGTCGCACAAACAAAAAGAGAAAAATGGCGGGTGGTGGAAAGGTGTCATTCAAGGTTACTCTAACCTCCGATCCAAAGCTGCCCTTCAAAGTGTTCGTACATCCCCTCTCTCAATTTCTATTCCAATTCCTCTTTCCTTGTTCGAATTCTAATAAATTAACCAAAAATTTCAGGTTTAGCGTTCCAGAGGCAGCCCCTTTCACCGCCGTGCTCAAATTCGCCGCCGAGGAATTCAAAGTGCCTCCCCAGACCAGCGCCATCATCACCAACGGTATATTCCCTTTCTGGGCTCTGCATCATCATTTTTTTTTGTTGTTGATCCGTGTGTGCTTGGAAATTTTGATTGATTGTTAGTTGAATTTAGAGGTTATTGATCAGATTAGGGCTATTGGTTTCTGGGAAGTGACGGCGATACTTTAATGATTGGATTAGATCCTCTGAATTTAGGAACCTGTAGTCTTTAATTGAGAGCAGGGGCTTTTAATCCATGTACAGAGGAGGGAAGTGATGTTAGGCTGGAATTAAAATCGGGATTATTGAATCGAGGGGAGAATGAGAAAGGATAAAGCTTTATATACAATGATAAAACAGTTTCGAATTCATGAGGCGACTCTCGGCAAGAGGTGTTTATTCCCAGGCTATCAAAGCCCTTGAGTGGTCAAATATTGTTGCTTTTATATATCCTGGCATGTAATTTCCCCAATTCCTTGTAACTGGCTGAGTAACAATCAAGAAAAGCAAGTTTATGTCACTTATAGACATTTGAGCATCACCGTTGTAAGGTCTACCTCTTGATATTAGATTTCTGTCATTCCTCACTTGTTGCTTGTTATTTTGCAGATGGTGTTGGAATTAACCCTCAGCAAAGTGCAGGTATGCCAATGCTTTATCTCTATTGCTCGAGATTCCCTTCTCCATTCAATTGTGTCCTAATGAAATTTTAGCTGCATTGTATTGCCGTACCATAGCAATTCCTTCCTCAGAATTAGGCTTTGATATGACATAGTTCAATATCCCTTGCCACAAAAGGAGTGTACCCAATATCTTGAGAAAAATGGGTGCGCTATAGTATGATGGAAATGGTTGTTGCTACTTGCCATGCTTTTGAGACTGTTGCTTATTATCATTCTTCACAGTGAAATAGGATCTATGGCCTTCTTTGATCTAAGTATCATCCTGTGATAAAAAATATTAGCAATTACTTGGAAACTAAATGGCTTCTAGATAGGAATCTAAGACAAAAGGTCATTGAAGGCAGAATTGCCTCAATGGGGGCTCGGAATGATTCTTCTATGATGACTGTATAATGACGCTTTATTATATGATATATGTCCCTTTAGATGTAAAACAAGTATTTACTATTTTACACAGTAAACTGTTATTAGCTATATGGTCTTGAATTCAGCATTATTGTCCATATCATCTCTTTGGTCTCATATAAATTTGACTCTTTCTCAGGCAATGTATTCCTCAAGCATGGTTCGGAACTGCGCCTAATTCCTCGCGATAGGGTTGGAGCTTTTGGGACAATCCACGCAGCATTACCATCCAACTGAAGAGACTGGTCTACTTCTGTTGTAATTGCGCTATCCTTTATGATATGTACCATTTTAATTAAGTTGGAAACTTTATGAAGCAGTGTCAGAATAGTCGACAATATAAACTCTCCAGAAAAATGACTGTAATAGATTAACTTAAATAATATTGAAAGGATAATTATCAAGCATAAAACTGTAGTTTTTCCCTTATCTGTTGAAGATCCATCTGTCCTTGGTTTTCAAATTAGAGCATTCTTTATCATATTTGGTATTTGAGATACAGCTAGCTTGCAAGTCTTGGTGTTTCATGATTCTGGCTCTTAGCTAAATGTATATTGAGAAACAATCGATTTTTTTTTTCTGAAGAGAGATTATGAATGCAGCATCTATAGTACCTACATACTTGTCAATGACATTAGCCAACAACAGATTGTTGTGATAGTAAGTAGAGTAACGCCCTTCGGTTGAAGGTTACCAATCTAAAGAATTCCTAAACTAAATAGAACTTCTCTTTCCATACTTCACAATTTCTTTTCCAGTGGTCGGAAGCACCACATACGAAGCAACCATTCTTATGTATTCCCTTGCAATTTGGTATGATTTTGTTATCAGACTTGTCATTTATGCTCTTTGACCAATCCCTCTCTTTACCCTTGGCACAAAAACCCTGTGCGCTTTTGGGGTTCTCATCCCTCTTGACATGAGATTGAAGAGCTTCAACAACCTCATCAATCTCTTACCGAACATAATCTTGGTCTTGAAGTAAGAGTGCTTTGTCGTCATCTTTATACTTTTCACCCATCATTGATAACTCTGTAACACAGTTCTGAAACTTGCTCAGATGGTCCAGTACATCCCCACCTTCTACCATCTGAAGAGAGTACAGTTCAATTTTTTTGGAAAAAGTTTTACCCTTGTAAATTTTCTCGAGCTTTTCCCATGTCTCTTCGGCGTTGATATCCTCTCCGATATTAAGCATCACGTTGTCGGCAAGATGGAGCTCTATGAAGCTCTTTTCCTTCTTGTCCATCTTCCTCCAATCCTCATCTGTGATATCAGTGGGGTTTTTCTCCATGGTGAGAATAGTATCATCCAGATCTTGTTGGATTAGGATGTTCTTCATCTTCCGCTGCCATAACATGAAGTTATCTTTTCCATTGAACTGTTTGATAATGGGCTTCACGTCGTAAGCGCCTTGTCATGCGCCATCACGAAACTCTGGAGCTTGCCTCGCGTAGAAATTTATTCTCCTACCTGATCTTGTTATGGAAAAGAACAAATCGATTATAAGAACTTGTTAATTAAAATTGATTTGTTCTTTTAATTAAAATCGATTATAAGAACTTGTTAATTAGCTTAAATCTTTGTGTTAATCTTTGGCTCTCTAACCTAATGGGTTACTTGTATATCTTTAATAATTCTCGATTGTTCCTAGCGAAAATAGGATTGACATCATAGGAACCTTGTAAAATTAAGATTTTCTCGATCTAAATAAAGTGGGTTTTACATGAATTATAGCCGAGTACAAGCCTAATCAAATTACTGTTCCTAAGGGAAAGAAAACTCGTTTTCCTATTCCTAAACCACTTACGTACATAGATCTTGAATTCTAGTTCGTGTGACAGCCTTCGATGATCTAAACTGTCGGATTGTGTCCAAAGCCGATCACTGTCCTAAATAGAAGGTAGGACGTCCTGGACTTTGCAGATACAAAACAAATACAGACTTGTACGTATCGAGCTCCTAATTGAAGCAAAATAAATATCATATAAAAATGTTGTTGAATTTTCTGCACTGACCCATTAATATAATTTACTTCTCCCCCTAACAAGCTTCTAGAGTTTATGAATCCATGGCTGGTAGAAAAGACATCCCCACCAGGTCCCCATCTAATTTCTTGTCGTTACAGATTTGGAACGTTCATTTCTGAGAAGCCATTATGTAAGAAGCAGGAAACTGCAGAGGAATTGTGACGATAAGCCATTTCTGAACCGTTTGTCCGGTGCATTAAGATTTCTCCAAGTTAATAATTTTCCACATGATTTTGGAGCTTTATTGTTTTTTCTTATCCTCGGTGACTTGGTCGACGAACTGTGATTCGAGGGTCGAGATTATTGATCGCGATTGCTTGGGCCGAAAGCTAGCTATATCTTGTTCTTGTTTTGAGCCGTGGAAGTTCATTCATGCTGAACAGGAACAAAATTGTAATGCAAAAGTGACTGCTCCCACTTCCAGCCGTATATGGACCTGTGGTATATACTTACTTGAATGGCATGCATTTTCTTTTTCCAAGTCCTTTTCAACCTTCTAATGGAAACACCCAGGTCTAGTCCTTTTCTCTCTATAACGACATTAGTCCCGTTCGCAGTAAAGTTTGGAGTGCCGTCTCCTGTGATCTGATCATATTAAACCCATTTGTTTCAAATTCAAAGCAAACCTAGAGTGTCATACATTACGAGTCCGTGATGATCCATACCCTTGGGGTGCATCGGTATTTCATTGTCTATGGAGGAGTAAGATCGGAATTTAATTATAGAGTGCTGTTATTGGCACTCTTCGAATATTCGAGTATTAAAAGTTACATTTATACGTTAACGTCATGGATTACTTTTAAATCTATTAAGCGGATTATGTTATGTCGTGAATAACTGTCATGAATCCTTAGTCAACTTAACAACACGAGAAGACGTGCCAAATCCCTACTGCGATTATACAGGGATCGCACACCTAATAAGTATTCTTAACTTATGCCAGTTTACGAAAAAAAACCTTGCCAAAGTCGAACGACGTTGTCGGACGAGGGGTAAGTTGGTAAATGTGAGCTTCATCCGTGCTTGAGAAAGTGGCCGAACCGCATGTCTCGGAGTGTTCTGCACTCTTTTTTACCTTTTTATTCTTTTAACGAATTCATACTCCCCACGTGATGGGATCCACCTCCACCCGTGCCACGTCTTTTCTTTCTGACCATTTTAGCCCTGTTTTTTTTTTCCTTATACTTTTATGAATTTAAAATCCAAGTATTATTATGATATATATCTATACTATTATTAAGAGAATAATATTTATTAGCCAAAATCGAAAATTTTAACAGAAATGATCTTAGAAGATTAAAAAACTTTGACAATTAATTAAATCACAAGGACAATTATGACATTTACAAAATATACTTTTATTATTAAAAAAAAAATAAACCACAACCCACTTTTTACTCCTACTATCTTTCTCTCTATAATGATAGTTTTCTTTTTTATTTCAAAAAAAAAATAAAAATACTTGCACATGCAGAGCATGTGTGAATGACAAGTATATATATATATACGAAAATGTTCACCTGGTCAGTTATTGACCAAAAAAATAATGCTCAACCACCCTTGGATGTAAATCCAAGGGCAGAGAGAATTATTATTAAGTTAAGGTGTTTTGTTTTCCACCTTTGGATGTAAATCTGAGGGTTGTTGAGCATAAATTTTTTGGTCAGCAACTGACCAGGTGAACACCACTGTATATATATATGTGTGTGTGTGTGTGTGTGCAACAGAAAACCAAAAAGAACTGTGTACTAATGTTTTTATCTTTTTTGCATCGGCAGTGTAAGTGACCCACATTTATTAGTTAATCTTAACTCTTGATATTTGTAGTGATTTTTTTTTAATAACCAAAAAGTACACTTAATATTATTTAGCTGTTCATTTCTATTGGTGTACGTGAGTGCATATCAGTGCTCTAAATCTCTTTCCATGCAAAAGTGACTTGTTCATGGAAAACATTTTGTTACAAGAAAGCTTAACATACTTTCTTTTTTTTTTAGTAAAATGAGGTCAACCTTTATTGAAAATGGGAGAGATTACATTACAATGGTCTCAGCTGCAATTGCAGCCAGTAAAAAACTAGGTTTAGAAAAAAAAAACAGAAATCTGCTGTAAAATCTTAGCATGATCTGCTAGAAGATGAGCTACCAAATTGGCTACCCTCTTAGTGTGAATGACTTTCACAATAGAATATAGGCACAACTTGACCACAATATCCTCATATATCCTCCCCAATGCATAAGTATTCGAAGTTGGAGGATTAGCAACTTGTCTCTGCACAAGTAAAGAATCAATTTCAATAATCACAGGCAACATGTTATGCTCCAGAACAAAATTTACAGCAGCTTGACATGCCAAGGCCTCTGCATGCTCTGCTGAGAAGAGATTCCGAATAGGACAAACACCACCTGCTATCCAAGTGCCCACAGAATCACGTATTACAAACCCTAGTCCCCCCAGCCGTGTTCCAGGGTTGAAACATCCATCAATATTGACCTTCAGGACCCCCATTGGGGGATGTATCCATTTCACCACTCTTGTTCTCTGCCCTGTACCCCTTTTGTGCACATTAATAGTCCGAAACTCTGCTAGTCTAGTACTGGAACTCAAAACAACATCACAAGCTTGAGACGTTTTCTGTTCCCAAACTCTAGTGTTCCTTTCTTTCCAAATACTCCAGAGCAAATACATAAGATCTTCAAAAGCCTGCTTGGACATATTCTTTCCACAGAAATTCAACCATCCTACCACATCAAGAGCATCAGTCTGTGAATCAAAGCAAACTTGACGTAACTCTCCATGAATCTATAATACTTGCCTAGTAAAGTGGCAATTACGAAATAAATGAATAGTATCTCTAGCTCATTGTCACACAGCACACATGTATAAGACTCCAATGGCACATGTATAAGCTTAACATACTTGTTTGGTAGGATGAAATCGAAATTTGATGTATATTAGTCGACTATTTGCTAAATATATACTCATAAAAAAAATAATAATAATAAAAAAAACAAAGACATAAAAAAAAAAAAAAAAAAAAAAAAAAACCCAAATATAGCTAGCATCTATAACTACACACCGTCAACATCAAGTTCTTAAAAGATCTAGAGTATGGCCATCGTACACTCGTTCATAAAAAAGAGGGTACTAATTGACGGCTCACAATCCTTGCTATTGATTATGGGCATCCCCATTGCCTCCTTGTTGTTCAAGTCATGAAATATCTAAAATGCTCCCCAACAGTTTTCCGTAGCGGTGGTTTTCTTTATTTTGGCATCCATTAGTGGTCCTTCAGGTTTGTTATGTTTTTGCTTTGGTTTTTTGGGTCTAACATTCTACACGCCTACTACTATCCACTCCAAATCTCCTTGATACTTAGAGCAACTCCAACAGCTCTCCCATATTTTAATTTTTCTCTACTTTAGGAAAAAATTAGCCTATTTTGCTCTAACAGATCCCTATAACTATCCATATTTTAGGGAAAGTGAGGAAAAAGAAAACCAAATTCTCTATATTTATAGCAATCTTTAAAATTTTAAGGAAGAATATGGAGATTTTAGATATTGACATATTGCTGTAAAATATTAAATATATTGGAATTATAGAAGAAAAAGATGTTAAAGATTTGACTTTTGCTTCCCTATTATACATAAATTATAGGGAAGCTGTTGGAGTTGCTCTCAGTGAGCCTAACTAATTGTCTCTAGCTCGCGAACCCTATTTAGAAGTTAAATGCCAATGTGGCCTCTAGAATATTGTGAGGTTTGCTAAAATTGATGATCAATCTTACATGACCTCTTAGGAGGACTCGGTCTTTAATATTCATGGAAATGCCCCATTTTTCAGTTGGACAATGACGGCCAGTGGAACCGTTACATGTATTAAGTAGTGCCAACACTGCTAGCTAGCTAGTAGCTACTAATAGAGAATAGCATGTGGATGAAAGTGATATGTTATAAAGGCAAATGAAAACGTTAATATAACCTACATCAAAGTGCCTAGTGCTTTGGCCACTTCGATATTGACTTGATTTTTGATGAAGACGAGTTGAGTTGATGTGATATGGTTAAAAAGAAGTATCTTAGGTGCATGTATCAATGAATATACTACTTTCTCGAAGCATATTATTTTTCTTGAAAATATGGTTGTTGTTACCAATTAAAATTTAAGTTGTCGAAATCATGAGTTCATATTACACTAGCATCATAAAATGAAAGATATATGATCATAAATTTCTTAGTCATCAGCTGGACAAGTGACCAGATGAACACTATTAATATATGTTTCGACAATAATCATTATCACACCCAATACAATAGAGTTAGAGTCTGTAATTCTTGGTAATGAAGTTGACTAGATGAATACTACTTATGTCTGTCTTGACAATTGTCATTATCGTATATAGTACAACATAGTCTCAATACATAAAATAAATTTGATCGAAAGTGTACTCATCCACATATTTTTATTATCTATTTTTGGCAACTATTTAGTTAAATTAATACGAAGAGGAATATAAAAGTAGAAAGTGCTGATACGGTGGGAATGTGGGATAATGATCCTGAACCAAGCCTTCGGCGCCGCACTTGCAAACGGGATCCGTTGTGTGGAATGCACTCTGTTGCATTTGAGAGCCTCCGTTATTGGATTTTAACGGGAACGTTACGAATGAAATATAGTATCTAATATTTCTGACAGGTAGATTGGCTCGGCTCGGCGGCTCAGGAGCCATCCAAAACCCAAGTCCGTCAGTGAGGTCACCCCACCGAACATTATTTGCTGACCATTTTAGTTTCTGCTGGTACTTGACTTGATGTCAGGGAAGGCAATCTATGTTAAAAGCATCTCCGGATCTAATGATCTATCATGGATACATATATGTCCAACTTTTAAAGCAAGTTCCAATTTGACGATTTATGTAATCATTTTGTGTTCTTTTCCCGGGTGATCTTCAAGTCCAACCAACTTGCCAAGCATCTATGTTGGTTATATGAACCATTCTCGTTGATCTTTCAAGTAAAATAGAGTCATTGTGTTACATGTATTTATTAAATTTGACCTTTTTATTGGAAAATATATATATATATTTTTTGTCATTTAGATTGACTTTAATTGATTGGTTGGAGGTGATGGATGTATTGTATGTAATTTTTTCTTTCTAAAGGTTTGAAATTTCAACTCTTCAAATTTATCGAAGTTTTGTTAGACATTGCTAGTGTCGACGAAGTGGTGTTAGTTCAGTGGTTAGAGCACCCATTACCTATGTACGAAGTCATGGGTTCGAGTCACCATGGGGGCAGGAGTGAAACCCTTTGATCATCTTTTTATAGAAGAAAAAGAAAAAGAAAAAAAAGATGGACATTGCTAGTGTCGAAAGAAACTTCAATATATAATGGTCAACATTGATACCAAAAAACTAATTTCGAATATATTTTTAATATTGCTCAAATATTGGTAAGCTCAAATTGAAAAATTTCAATAATTTTGAAGAAATATAAACTCTTAATTTTGTTTGAACATGTCTAGTGGCCTAAACCTTTCAGCATCAGATGGTATTAGTAGCTTTATGAATTTTGTCATTTTCTTTTATACTTATGCAAACGAGATATTTTATATAAGATACGCATATAGAATGAAAAATTGATGTATGTTGATGAGCAAAAAACAAATAAATGCAATAGTCGAGAAGTAAAAAAAAACTTTTAACTTTGCCATTCAAATTCATATTGACGCCTCATCCGAATTAAAGTGCATCTCAAACCTCACAATTTATTAGAATTTTTGTTCTCATACCTCTCGCTTTCTTTTGAGCACGATTGAAAGAGAATTATCAGACAGAATAAGGACATACCCGAGTTCTTTTGTAATTACACAGTTACCAGATTAGATTATAGTATTATACTAGGTTTTAAGCTAAACCCACTATCGTACCCCTTACAAATACAGTTATACACCGTTACAACAAAAATGGAAGCTCCCATAACCTCAGTGTCACCATCGTCGGCTCCAGCTCGAGCCACTCACTCATCCTCTCTCTCTCTCTTTCTCTTTCTTGTTGAGATGCACTTTCTCCCAAATAATCTTGCTGCATTTCTCTGATTCAAAAACCCATCTTTTTCTACACTACTCTACAACTCCCTCTCTCTAAGCTTCTTAGTCTAACAAACGTACTTGCTCGCTCACTGAAAGTCTTTTGCTCACATGGGAGCCAAAGCCAAGTCCCACCACCATTACAACGGCGGCAATGGCGGTGGCTGCGGCAGCGACAGCAGCAGCAGCACATCTCCAAGCCCGCCACCGTCACCGCGCCGTAACTCTAGTTCAGTCTCCTCCTACCGCCGGAAACTCCGGTCAAAACCCATGTCGGTCGTCGCCGGCTTCCTGGTCCTCCGTCGGTTCTTGCGACTGCTGGTGGTTCTGCCCCTTCTGTACGTCTCTGGACTTGTCATGTGTGTTGGTGTGGGCCCCTTCTGCTCTCTGGTGGGCCATACCCCTCACCCCGGGTCGGTTTACCGGAGCCATGAGATATTTCAGATGCTCTGGCCTCATATTCAGGCCGACAATTCTACTCCGATCGAGGTTTTGCTTCTTCTTCTTTTTTCTTTTTTTATGATATATTTGGTCTTCTGTTGCTGAGTGTTTGGATTCTGGGAAAATGCTTGAAAAGGAAAAGAAGTGATAGATTTGAAGTTCAGATATTTAATTTGGAGAGACTAGAAGATGAAATAGAAAGAGGACAAGAGATAAAAAGACAAAAAAATTACTAAAAAGAAGCGCTATTGCAGTTTTCTGATCAAACAAGCTCAAATCTTTCCCAGTGTTTCCAGTGATGTTTTAAGATTCGGATCAAGTACTCGAATTTGTAGTTGAACTTAATGTGAATTGAATTATGAAGTTCAAACTTAATGGGAATCTCAGAATCATGTTCGCGTTTGTAAGTCATTGATAATGTGTAGAATTGCGTCAACTAATCGAGAAGATTGGTTGTTTCTTTGTTTGTGTAGTTGTCTTCTGTGTGGAGATACAGAAGGAAGCTGAAAGAGCAGAAGCCTTGTCCACATTCAACTGCAGGACCACAGTCTGGTATGTATGAATTAGCACAAGTTTGTTAAGATGGCTGCTACACTATAGACAAATTTTAGTAATTGAATCATGGGATATGGAAAGATCACTACTTTTGGAATCAGAGGTCATGGATCTTTTTTGTCCAGTGATATTGTTTACGTTTATGGGAAGCAAATTTTTCATGTTTATGCACATGGTGAGAAAAAATTGAGAGTTTGTTATTGTTTTTATGTACATTGTACTAATATTATCTGCTGAATGTCAGACAACGCTTCCCCTAGTGGTTACTTGATAGTGGAGGTTAATGGCGGTCTTAACCAACAACGCTCTGCGGTATGATAATTCTAACCAGTTCTCCGTTTGTTCTTATTTTACTTAAAATTTCTTTTGTTTAATTTCTAACATTAAGGCTGCTAGATATCCAAGTGTGATATTTGGTAACTACATATCCCTTCTAGGTGTAAATATATGGTTTGTTCTTGTTATTAAATCTGCTTTTTCACAGATTTGCAACGCCGTGGCTCTTGCTGGACTTTTGAATGCAATTCTAGTTATTCCTCAATTTGAATTCAATAGTGTTTGGAGAGATCAAAGGTAAAGTAATTATTGTTTAAATGCCAATTCTTAAAACTTAACATTATTGTTTAAATCAGGAGATCAGCAAATTATGAGTCTGACTAACTTGCCTCATTTTAATCTTGATAAGAAACTGTATGACAATGTCTAACCAGCTTCAACATGTTCGGTTTAAATGAGATCGGCAGGCTCACATACAGTCCTTCATTAAATGGCCAAGAATATGTATCAAAACTCATTTTGAGGATACCCTCACTATGGCCTTGCTTTAAATGATTTTACTGATTGTGCTTTCAATTTAAATAGCTAACAATAATATTTTGTTTTGCAGTACTTTTAGCGATATATATGATGAAGATCATTTCGTAGCTACCCTTGAGGGCTACGTTAGAGTGGTTAAAGAACTACCTGAGGTACTGCTGGAGAGATATGGTCATAACATCAGTAACATACCAAATATTCGTGTCGAAGCTTGGGCTCCTGTTCGGTATTACACAGGAGAAGTTTATCCTGTTCTGCAGAGCCAGGGGTACGTACTGAACTGTTATTTTCTTCCATATATGTGATACTATTGGTGTTCTCATTGAGCTGAAGAAAGCAAGCACGTTGTTTGAAAAATCAACAAGCAACAACTTTATTTCAGCTTCTGATACTCTATTGATATGAATATGAAGAATCTTAGCGTCTCTCCAAACTTACTTCTAGGTTGTCTTTGTTTGCTTATTTGGTTCTCAGGGTTGTACGGATAGCTCCATTTGCTAATAGGTTATCGATGAGTGTCCCACCTCCTATTCAGTATCTAAGATGCCTTTCTAATTATGAAGCATTGCAATTCTCTTCTTCCATATCAAATTTGGCAAAGAAACTAGTTGAACGAATGATAGAGAAGAGTTCAAGGAGTGGTGGAAAGTATGTTTCAATCCACCTCCGTTTTGAGGAGGTAATAAAGCTTAGTTTCCAAACAGTTAAACTTTTGGTTAGTCATTTTTAATGGTCAAGAAAGTGAATCGTCGTATCAACCATCTCTCTTCATCCTGCAGGACATGGTGGCATTCTCATGCTGTTTGTATGATGGAGGAGAGGCTGAAAAAGTGGAAATGAATTTAATACGACAAAAAGGGTGGGGAGATAAGTTCAAACGTAAAGGCCGTGTAACTCTGCCAGGTCTCAATAGGATTAATGGAAAATGTCCACTCACCCCCTTGGAGGTACTTTAATATACATCACTACTATTGCTTATTATACCTTTAAAACTTTGACTGCACGATTTTTCTTCTATATGATCTAAATGTTTTCTAAAGGGATAATGGTCCCTTAAGTTATTATTTCAGCTGTTCATAGCTCATAATTCAGCGTGCATCCTCTATCAACTTGTTGTCTTTTGTAGAAGAATAATTAATTGCTGCTCATTATCTTGTCAACGTAGGTTGGAATGGTGCTACGGGGTATGGGATTTGATAATACTACTGCAATATATTTAGCATCGGGGAAAATATATAGGGCAGAGAAGCATTTAGCCCCTTTGCTGAAGATGTTTCCCTATCTGCATACTAAAGAGTCTCTTGCAACGCCAAATGAGCTTGCTCCGTTTGAGGTATCTCTTGCTAGGTTTCAGGCAATGTGCTCCCAGGAGAGTATGAGTGAACATGTTACTTTGAAATATTCTGTCCTAAAAGTTCATATGCTCTAGCTCTAGATTTTTTTAAATTTAAGAGGTCAATCTGGTTAAATCATGTGAAATCTGTAGAAAACAAGCTGTATCGAAGATAAAGACTATAGAGGTCGTCACTCTTCCACATTTGATCTAATTCCTGTTATCTCGTTTCCTAGGGATATTCTTCAAGATTGGCAGCTTTGGACTATACAGTATGCTTGTTTAGTGAGGTTTTTGTAACAACCCAAGGTGGGAACTTCCCACATTTCCTAATGGGTCATCGGAGATTCATCCATGGTGGACATTCCAAGACTATTGTGCCTGACAAGCGCAAGCTTGTTGTTCTGCTGCAGGACATGGGTATCAGGTATTTTCCCGCAGAAAGACCATACAATCAAAATAAAGTAATTTCTGTTTGCAATGCCCTTACTAAGTGAAGATTTTGTGTTTATAAGCTTTAACAGTCAGCTACTATGTTAATTATGTGAATATTGGTTTTGCAGTTGGACAGATTTCAGACTTCAGATGCAAACAATGCTCAGTGAGAGTGACCGCAAGGGAATGATTATACCAAGAGTGAAAAAATTTACACGAAAATCTTCTGTGTACACTTACCCTTTGCCAGAATGTAGATGTCTACAAAGACACAATAACACTCGGATTGTCCCATCTACACTCTCGGGTTTCATGACAAAGCTGTGAGAGGAACAAACAAATCCCACGCTTCATAAGTTTCTCTCTTGTACCATCGTCAATCATATGCTTCACATTACATGGAGGTCTTGGCTCTTTTCTTCTGTGGATTTTGAAGAGACCCATTGCTCTAAATCCTGCTGTGGCCCGTGGAAAAATGTAGATAGTCCAAGCAGTTGGTCAGGAGATGCAGGTTTTCCAGTTTTGGTTGCAGAAAGGAATTCTGTATTTCATGTTATTCTTTGTCCCTTATACATGTTAGATCTGTTATCTGGGATAAACTTCTGAGCTGCCTCTGGCAAAGTTGGGGGGGGGAGACTTGCTCAACATTCAGTACATAGACAAATACGTAGAGCATGCAAGTTTTCAGTTAGGTAACGCATGCCAACTAAGTCACATTTGGTAGGGGTTGCCTAATTTGTTTGGAGTTTGATTGTTTTTTGTTAGCCTACAATGTATTTCTAAGTACATAATGAAAATACTTGTTACATGTTTTCGCATTGTATCTTGGACAAGATTTTGGCATGCCAAATGGTGTGGCTACATGGGGGATTGGGGATTTGGGGGGGGAGTTCGGTTTGACTTTTGAACACGTCCATTTCTACTTTCTAGCGATCATCTCGCTCTACATTGGAAAATAAGGTTTACTCCCTTTTTAGCTGTCAAGTCCTCAGCAAACTTCTCAACTAAAGACTCCACAACTGTGTTGATAATGTCAGGTAGTAAAGTCCCAATAAAAAAAACAAAACAAAAGTCTCTAGTAAAAGAAGACACATATTTACGTAAAAGACTTGAGTAAAAGTCTCACCTAAATAAAAAATTCATCTTTTACTGTTTTTCCAACAAATCAGTCGTCGCCAAAACCCTCCTGAAAAAAATAAAAAATAAAAAAATAAACTGTCGCACTGTAAGAACTTTTACTTAAGATCGCGGCGCTTAAACTTAAACATAAACTAGGGCACTACTACACTCTTTTCAATCCAAAGTTGATGATGTAATGCAATGCGGTGGGGACTAACGTACAGGCATGCAGGCCCAATCTTCGTGTGGTCTTCCCCTGTCTGTATCAGAGGCAATGCACGGCCTCCTATACCCTCCTTCATGGCTGTCATGTACTTGAACCGCATAGCTATAGCTCTCACCCACTGCCGCCGAGTCCAGGCCTTCAATCACGGCAAGGCATTTCACTCCCAGTTGATCAAACTCGGCATTTCCGCCGATGTTTTCCTCTCCAACAATCTGATTTCCATGTACGCGTCCTCGCCTCGTCTGATCGACGATGCACAGCATCTGTTCGACGAAATGCCTCACAGAAACATTGTCACGTGGACCACCATGGTCTCTGCGTATACCAAGTGCGGGAGAGGTGGTGAGGCTGTAAGGCTATATGGGTTTATGGTGGAGTGGGGTTTGGGGAGGCCCAATGGGTTTATGTACTCTGCTGTGCTCAAGGCTTGTGGTTCGGTGGGTGACCTCGGATTGGGGAGGGTGATCCATGAGAGGATATCTAGAGCTGGGTTGGTGTTTGACACTGTTTTGATGAACACCCTTTTGGATATGTACGTGAAATGTGGGAGTTTGGGTGATGCCAAGAGGGTTTTTGATGGGATGTTGGATAGGAACTCGACGACGTGGAACACGATGATTTCGGGGTACAGTAAGGCTGGTTTGATGGATGAGGCGGTGGGGCTGTTTCGTCGGATGAAAGAGCCGAATGCTGCATCGTGGAACAGTATTGTTGCTGGTTTTGTGAATAATGGGAGCCCGCGTGCGTTGGAATTTGTGAGTATGATGCACCGGGAAGGCTTCAGGCTTGATTGTTATACTTTCCCATGTGCTTTTAAGACCTGTGCTTGCTATGGTTCATTAGCCTCTGGGAAGCAGATCCATTGTTATGTTATACAGTCCGGTTTTGAGTCTGATAGATTTACTTTGTCAGCACTGATTGATATGTATTCAAATTTCAATCAATTGGATGAAGCCATAAAGTTGTTTGGTCAGCACTCAAGGTGCAATGCTTCCATTAGTTTGGCACTTTGGAATTCCATGATTTCTGGATATGTCATTAATGAACATAATTGTGCAGCTCTGGGTTTAGTTTCAAAAGTCCATTGCTCAGGTGCACAGATGGATTCTTACACTTACAGTGGTGCTTTAAAGGCCTGCATCAACTTGCTTAACTTGAGACTTGGGCGTCAAGTGCATGGTTTGGTTGTCACCACAGGATATGAGTTGGATTATGTTGTTGGAAGCATTCTTACAGACCTGTATACAAGAGTGGGAAACATTAAGGATGCATTGGGGTTGTTTCACAGGCTTCCAATGAAAGACACTGTAGCGTGGTCTGGTTTGATCATAGGTTGTGCTAAAATGGGACTAAGCTGGTTAGCTTTTTCACTGTTTAGGGATATGGTGTATTTGGATATAGAAGTAGATCAATTTGTCATTTCATTTGTTCTGAAAGTTTGCTCCAGTTTAACATCTCTTGGAAGTGGCAAACAGGTTCATGCTTTCTGTGTTAAGAGTGGATATGAATCTGAGGGGGTTGTAGTGACATCACTGATTGATATGTACTCAAAATGTGGTGCTATTGAGAATGGGTTGGCTCTGTTTGATTCTGTGGCAGACAGAGACACTGTGTGTTGGACTGGAATAATTGTGGGGTGTGGGCAAAATGGAAGAGCTGATGAAGCAATTAAACTTTTCAATAAGATGATAGAATCAGGGTTGAAGCCGAACGAAATTACATATCTAGGAGTTCTTTCTGCCTGCAGGCATGCTGGTTTTGTTAAAAATGCAAGGACCATCTTTAATTCTATGAAAAAAGAGCATGGATTAGAACCTGGTGTAGAGCATTACTATTGCATGGTTGACATTCTTAGTCAAGCTGGATGTTTTAAAGAGGCTTTAGATTTCATTGCTAAGTTGCCATTTGAACCCAACCAAATCATATGGAGATCATTACTTGGAGCCTGTGGAACTCATAAAAACACTGAACTAGTAAATATTGTTGCTGATCGCCTTCTTGCAACTTCACCAGAAGACCCTTCCACATATGTGACACTTTCAAATGTTTATGCAGAATTGGGAATGTGGGTTGATTTAAGCAAAGTTAGAACAGCTGTCAAGAAAGTGGGTGCAAAAAAAGAAGGAAAGAGCTGGATTGAGATTTCAAGATAAGAAAGAGTGCTTTAGGCTTTGTGCAGAAACTAGTTCTTCAGTTCAATATACCACAGCTACTATAAAATCAAGTCTGTACATGAGCATAGGGATGGATCATTGTACTGAATAGCCTGCAAAGATCAGAGAAGGAGGCCTTGGTGGCAAAGTCCAGAGAGATGTATTTGTCTTATGGTATGTCAAATTTATTCTTTTTATTTATTTTTAATGTATTTAAAATATTTAACTCAGACTGCTTTTTCTCTTATTTATTGAGGTTGAAATATGAATCTAGTCAGGTCATCCAATTAATTTTTTAATATCCAAAGAGTATGCAAAAAGCAGACAGACTAAATCTATATCTCAATTTAGCTTGATTTTGTGCTTGCTACCACTTTTTCCTTATTTTCATTTTTATTTTATTCATTTTAAGTTTCTTCTTTACGTGCAGGTTCTTCATAGAGCTAACTGCAGGCATGGATGCTCAGAAAGATGCCTGTACATGATATTTATCTTTGGTTGCAGGTATGGCTTATTTTCTTATTAGTCTTGCAGTCTTGCTGTGATGCTATCTTAGGAAATGACAGATGCTCCTATTCCCATGTAGAATGTATGCTCCTGATATGTTAATAGCTTCTTTAATACAGGAAATCTGTCACTCTATCACAGTTATAAACAGAGATGATAAATATGAATACATGATGATCCACCATCTAGTTAGGCTCCTACTTCATTTCTCATATAGGCCATAATGTTTTGTAGCTTATAACTGTGTTCTCGTCCTCAGTTGTTCATAACGGGGTAAATGTTTTATGTCTGGCCATGCTGAGACAAACTTTGTGGTTGACAATTGTTTCTTGCCCTATTTAAAGGAATTTGCACAGAAGGGGAGGAAGAAGAACACATCTGTTACATTTTGTTACAGAGGTAGGGTGAAGTTTGAAGAACCAAGGAATGAAAACTTCAACTGTTATTCACAGTAGACCGAAACCTATCATGTAGACCCAGCATTCCTCCATAGTTGATCTATTTGAAGGTTAGCATCTTTACCCCTGAAGTAGTTTTAGTGATATTTGCCTGCAATTTCTGCATGCTCATGCTATAATTGAGCACTAATATGTTTCTCTTTTCTTGATGTTGCCTTCATTTCTGTGGTTCTCAGATTTAGCTTCCCATCCTGTGTATCATATCTGGGGTATGATGATACAATCAGTAGCAGAGCAAGTTGCCAGTTGTAAGATCAGGATATGGAAGCAAAAATTGGCTGTCGTGATGAGCAATCAATGATCTCCAGTAACTTGGAAGTGAATCCAAAACTCAAAAGAGCCTTGCCACTCAAGTTTGGTATTCCCAAGCGTAAGTGGATTATCTTTCCCCGTGCAGTTGAATCCTTATTTGTTTTTTAATCACTCCACTTCTAAACCAAGAGAAATTTTGATCAAGAGGCTGGCCTTAAGCAACTGCACCTGTGTAATCCGAACCCTTGTCTAATGTATAAGTTCTAAGAATACTAGAGAACAATTCCGCGACTAGAAATATATACCAGGAGCATCATTTGAGCTGATCAGTTGTCAAATTTTCCTCTGCCTTTAAATGAGCCCAATATTATCTTTTTCAATCAAACAGTAATAGTTAAAAGGATCACAAAGCAATAAAGAATTGCATATTGAAGGTTGTTCCCGACAGGGTGAACTACAAGTGACTGCTCTTAATGCAGGAAGGTCCATGATGGATACATAGACATGATGGTCCTGGTACCTGAACCTGGGAAATGGTCCAGCGGGTCCATCCCATATGAGCCTGATCCGACACAATGGGAAACAAGGTGTGGCTTCCATCAGTTTCAGGCAGCAGTGAGCCCCCCCACAACATCACTGTAACCCTCACTGTATTTACGGAGACTGGTCTTTGCTGTTGGGTCTCTTCTGGTACAGAATTCTTTCTCAATGCCACGTAGCTTTCTTCTTCAATCATTTCCAGTGACCATGCCCCCTCTTTCTCTGTTTAAAGTGAGAGCATGAAGCTCAAGCCTGCCTTTGGGTTATTCTTTCTTTTTCAGTATTTCACTGATATCAATAGTGATTCAGAACCTATAGTAATGCAAGAAAGTTCACAAACAAAGTTACCTAGTTGTGGTGGCCTTTTTCTTTTTGGCGCCAATCTTGGCTCATCCCAAGAACATGGCAAAGGTTATGATGTTGTCCCTGGCGTTGCGTGGGGCCTAAGGTTGCCGCATATGTTAACTAATCTTCTCTATGATTGCCTTATAAAACTCTTTTTCTTTTTGGAAAAGGAGATCAATTAAGCTGCCCCATAGCCAGCCCAATGGGCTGAAAATAGACACACACAATCAGTCTGTTGGACAAGCCCAAACAGGCATAAAACTAATACGGAAAATTAATGGAGAAATTATCATTTACCCAATTTCAGCTTAAAAATTGCCCACTTGCTCCACTAACAGTTTTTTAATCCCATTTACCCAAAACACTCTAAGGGATTATTTCCCTAATACCCAATTAATTCTTTTTTTATATTTTTGGGACACTTTTGCCATCTCCTTCTTTGTCACTTAGAGAGAGAAGTGATAGGAGACCTTGCCAGACTGTGGTGACTAGTGGCTGGCAGCGGACTCCGGCGACCGGTGACCGGAATCCGGCGATCGGTCGCTTGAATTGGTGACCGGATTCCGGCGTCTGATTTTATTACCCCCCAATAATACCTAGTAATCATATTATTGCCCCTCAATAATCATATTATTGCCCCCCAATAAACTTGTTATCGTGGATCAATAATTAGTGAAAAATGAAGATGTTTTGAATTTTGAAAGATTTCAGAGGTTTATCTAAATAAATAATTTAATTATTGCCCTAATAAACATTTTATTGCTGACAGGACCCGCCTCGGATTTCACCTTGAATATCCAGAGTGGCCCTGCGGGGCCCACCTTAAAAGAAATGGGGTAATTCCCGCATACCCAAAAATCCTTGGTATTTTTCCCAATTGCCCAACACTTTGGTATTTCACTATTGACAAAAGGCAAAGACTCACATGGATAGTTTTGACAAACAAATGCCCTCTGTATCCTATGTTGACCTTAGATTCTTCTACCGTTCTATTCAGTCAAAAGGAAACAATAAAAAACATTAAAACAAAAACAAGACTAGCCTTCAACATGCCACATTTCGCCTAACGACTTCCTGTCTAAACGGCTACTCACAGGGCGGAATCACTGCTGCTTGTCCTAATTTTTCTGTTTTAAAACTGATTCTTTTGGCTGAACAGTAAAGCTTTAGAACTTTGGCTTTCCATGGGATGCATGCATTCGAATGTTCAAACTTTGACATAGTAAACTATGCATGATAAATATGATTATGAAATGTAAAGATAATGACATAAACATTATAAATTAAAGAAGTGGGTGAACATCCATCTGAATTTATTTATTCAAATATACATATAAAGCTTTAAACAATCAGAGCCTCATTCTCAGGTAAACAGCAAAAGCTGTTTATCTATCCATAAGAATGAGAACAGTTACTTACTTGTATTGAGAGCACACTACTTCACACCTAAACAGGAAAGGAAGCACACTGCTATTCTATTTTTATTTTCAGAGAGGGTTTTCTGATCTCAACTTCGAATATTTTCTAAGAGAAGCTGAAGCTCCTTATATAGGGAGCGAAACTCAAAATATCAAAATGTACAGGACAACTCCGTGACTTCTGCTTTTCGTAGTGCTTCTGCTGGTGGAGGTTGGTCAGGGAAAAGCAAAAGGAAAAAGTGAAATGTTTTTCACTTAACCTTTTCTTTTTGAAAAGGAAAAAGCAAAAGTAGCTTTAGAAAAGTCTAAAGTTCTACAGTTGCTATTTTGGTGCCGATTCTTCACCTGTAGCTTCACATGTTCTCGTCCGTTTCAGAATTGTGGCCAAAGACAAAGGAGTTGTTGTCTGTCTGGGCCATGCGAGTTGTTGTTGCATTATCCTCGACGTCTGTATCAACATACATCTTGTAGTGGTTGTCATTTTCAAGCTTTTCCACCCAACTCATGCATGCCATTGTTGAGTCTATCTCTTTTCTGGTTAGAGATAGGAATATATCGCTGCTGACTACGTCAGGATGATCGTAAGCAGTGATAATTGTCTTTTCTCCTGCTGCCAGGAATGTGTTGTTGCTGTCTTCAGAGATGATCTTTTTGATGTAGTCAAGAGCCATGGCCTTCATCCAAGGAATGCTAGAGTTCGGTTGGCCGTTGTATGCTACACAGGCTGGTTGAAGATATCTTCTTTGAATAATTCTCACATAATGATATGGAGGAATATATTCAACTTCACCATCTGTCTTCTGGATCCATTCAGGAGGTGTGGATCTGAACTTCAGACGAAGCATACAGTTGTCTTTTCTGATGTTCTTGACCGTGTTGACAATAATAGGCGGCAAGCCTCTTAGATCATCATTAGTTTTAGTCCATAAATTATGGACAAAACCATTTTCAACAAGCCATAGCTTGTGTTCTTGAGGATGTTCACTCTGAACATTTACCAGGTATCTTCCAACATATGGTCCTGAGACAATAAAGAGGGTTGGAGGAACTAGGTTTTCAGGATTGTGCCTTCCTATCAGATTATGGAATTCATACCAGTCTGATTCATTGAGTGCTATGATAGGGACCCTAGCACTTTCTGGACTTTCGAGGAAGGATAGTTTTTCTTTCCTTACAGCACTCTGCTGTGTATGAAGCTCTTCACCTTGTGGTCTACCATTCTCGTAGAGTTCTTCAGCTAATGCAAACAGAGCTGGGAACATTAATCCACTGCTTCTTTCTTGAAAGGCAAATAAGAGATTATCCAGGATTGCCTTCTGGTGATACGCTAGTCTCCTGCCAGTTCTGAACACAGGAGTATCAAAAGTTCTTAATTCGTAATTAAAAACATTTATAACTCCACTAGGAGTTGGTCTGCTTTTTGGCAAAGCAGCAGCCGTCAACGGTCTTGATGTGCCTTTACCGTCTGCCGTTTGAGACGGGCTAGCCAATCCTTTACCCTGGGATTGATCAGTTGGAGCCAAGCCTTTTGAGCTTAGCAGAAACCTTTTAAGGATTTTCTCCTTGGTTTCTTTTGGATCTTCTTCAGGTTCCTGTTCTTTCCCAGTCCTTCTGCTTCTGGGATTACGACCTTCGTCGTCTTCTCTTTGGCTGAACATTGCCAGTCCTCTGGTCAATGCGTCTGGAAGATAGTTCTTGTTTCCTGCAATTAATTCAACAGTATAATCATATTGGTTAAGAAACAATTGCCAGTTGGCTAATCTTCCCCTATCAGCAGCTTTGTCAAGTTTGAAATTTTTAAAATTCTTTACTCTAGCACAATCGGTGCGGACAGTAAAGGTTTTTCCCAGATAAGCTGGAGAATTTAAAATCGTTTTCTTGACAGCTAAAATTTCTTTTTCCCCTGTGGGATAATTCAGTTCTGCAGGGCTGAACTTGCCACTACAAAATTTGCAGATCTTTTCAATGTTAGTTCCAGGCGCTCTCGCCAGAACAACACCGGACCAGTAATTATCACTCGCATCTGTCTGGAGGATAATTTCATCATTCTCTTCTGGTTGTTGAAGAGGAGGGAGGTTCTTGCAGAGGTTTTTTATCTGCTTCACGATCTTTTCATCATCTTCTGTGAAGTTCCATTTCCTTTTGGAACTTGTCTTGGGAGATAACATTGCTGTTAACCCTGAGATTCTAGGGATGAAATCTCTCCCATAATTTATGACACCAAGGAATCTCTCTAGACTCTTAGCATCAGGAATTTTGTCTGGAAACTTCCAGATCTTTTCAAGGATGTGAGGTTGGAGTTTTATGACTCCATTCTTGATGTTTATTCCTAGGAAATCAACTTCATCGAGGATAAAGAAGATTTTCTTCTCACCTAGGATAATTCCATGCTGGACTATCAGCTTTGCTACCTCGTGGAGGTGCTTCATGTGTTCTTCTCTGTTTTTGGAGAAGACCAGGATGTCATCTATGTAGACGACGCAGAACTCCGCTACATGCTTGAAGATGTTGTCCATCTTTCTTTGAAAGATTGAGGGAGCTTGCTTGAGACCAAAAGGCATTACCAGCCACTCGTAATGACCTTGTGGTGTTCCAAATGCAGTGAGAGGTACACTCTCAGGATGCATCTTGACCTGCCAGAAACCCGACTTTGCATCGAATTTCGAAAAGACTTTAGCTCCTCTGAGCTGGTTGATCAGGACTCTGACTTGAGCAATCTGATATCCGTCTTTGACAGTCTTCTTATTGACATCTCTATAGTCAATAACCATTCTAGCTTTTCCTCTTAGATTCTCTGCATGATTTCTCACGTAGAATGCTCCATGATGAGGGCTAGTGGAAGGTTGAATTAATCTCTTCTTCAGGAGATCTTTAATATCACTTCGGAATTCTTTTTGATCTTCCTCTTTGTACTGAGGAATGGCTTTGACATGGCAGATAGCATTCATGTCATGCAATCTCAATTCACAGACCACTGGGTCTTTTTCCCAAAACTTCTGAGGATTTGTATCCACATTCTGCTCGAGTAGTTTCTTGATTTTGTCAAGAGTGGGAGTTTGTTGAGACTCAAGCTTGTTCTGAAAGTGCTTGAGGTTGTGCTCATGGATGAAACTAGCTTCTTCATCTTTACTAGCTTCTTCTTCTTCTTCTGAAGATTCTTCAACAAGCAGTTCTTCTTGTTGTTTGATTTGGAGTATGGGTTGAATTTTGGGTTTGTAGGGGGTAAGATCACCACTATTCTGTTGCGATCTCTGATACTGAGTAGTAAAACCGGGACCGGCCACACTGAATGCATGTGTGAGGCGGTCAGCCCAGAACACCCGTTCTCCTTTCCTGAAGCCTATCGCTTCTTCATCCTGAATGAATCGTTGTTGGAGAATAAAATCATTGCCCAACAAGAAATCAGATCCTTTGCCTTCAGATTGCCAAACATTCTGGATGATAAATGTTCCTCCACCAATGGTGATATGAACATTTTTTGCTACTTTCTTCATGGTGAGATGGCTTCCATCAAATGTAACACCAGTAGCTGACTTTTTCTTGTCTTCGTTCCAGAGTTCTTCTGGAATTGCAAATCTCTTTGCAACAGTAAAGCCTGATCCATTATCTACAAAAGCATGTAGATGATATTTCCTGTGATCAGGGAACTTGAGTCCGATCTCTATGTAGTTGCTGTATCTACTTGTAGAGACGACTTTTGATTGGTGAGGCTCATTTTCTTGAGCTTGTTCCGTTGGAATGAATGGTTTACATTCTTCTGGAACATTTTCCTGAGTGGGTGATTTGTCATCATCATCCCAATCTGTAGGAGTTATTTCCTTGCTGTCTGGATTACTGAACCAGGGGGGAGGATCATATCTGACTTTGTAATCAAACTTGCCGGAAGGTTGGCCAAGTAGATCCCATGTATCAGTATCCGCAGTTATCTCTTGTCTTTCTAAGAGATGAACATTTTCTGGTGTTTCAACCAGTTCAATATCTTCATCGATTGTTTCTTCACCGATGATTTCTTCCTTTATTTCTGAGGAAGATGGTTGTTCCATAGTCGTTTCTTGGACTACAGTTGTTGCAACATTCTTTGTTTGTTCCATGGTTTCCTGGAACAGAGTTTCAACGTCTTTCACTTTTTTCTCAGCGAAATACTCTTCATATTCTTGCTCAACCCATTGGCTGACAAGACCATTCTTGGTTTTTCTTCTTGCTTCAGCTATGAAGCATTCTTTGTGATACGTCTTTTTAGATTCTTCACAGAACATAGGGAGACCATTCTTCTCGTGACATAAACAGTAGTCACAGACGAATGAACCAGGGTTCACCTGATAAGAAGACATGAAGGATTCTGTCTTGCTTTCTTCCCAGTTTTTGACTTTCAAAACGTTCATTTGTCTGGATTCGAAGTACTCTACTTCATAATCTATCTCAGACTCTTCTGATGAACTTTCTTCTTCTTCAGACCAGGCAGAATAGACTGACCTGTCGTCATCTTCATCATCAGAATAGGCTATTTCGTAGCCTTTCATGTTTGCTACCTCTACTATTTGCTCATATTCTTCAAAGAGAGCTTTAGTAGATCTGTTACCCTTTTCTGGGCATTCATTGGCATAGTGCCCTTCAGCTTTACACAACCAACATCTGCAAGCTTTCTTGCTAGGTTGTTTATGCTGCTGAGTATTCTTCTTTTCTTGAAGAATTTCTTTTTTGGATCTTCATCCTGTTGCTTCTTGTAATTGGAGCTTTTCTTGAATCTCCAATTCTTTCTCTGATTACTCCTTTTGAATTTTTTCGAGTAATATTTTTCTTTTTTCTTCTTTCTGTGGAATTTGGATTCATGACATCCCCAGTTTGTGGGCATATCCAGTATTCCGTAACAGAAATTTTCAACTCCTTTGAGTTGCTTCTTGGCCATCTTAGCTCTAAGATTGGCTTTGCATTGCTCCTTCAGTAGTTGCCGGATTCTGTCGGCAATTCCTCCAACTGAAAATCGTTCAATTGGTTTTTCAGCTATGCTTTCTCTCACAGCTGTTCTCCATGGTTCAGGGAGCTTTCTGTGCAACAGATTAACTAGATCAGTATTCTCTAGTTCACCAATTGTACAGTAATATTCCTGAAATTCATTCAGGTATTCTTCGAAATATCTCATGTCACAGATCTTGAGAGCATAGATATTCGACTTTGCCGTTTCTTTGGCTTTCTCACTCAGGTTTGAGAGATCTCCACAGAATTGATCGTACAGGGGTACTGCAAAATCATACGGAGACTTTGAATTTTTTATCTCTTCAAGCCAGTCTCTTCCTCTGGTAGTTTCCTTGAAAGATAGGTAGTACTTTTTTGCTACTCCAGTGAGAGTAGTTTCATAGTACACCTGCAAATCTGGTGCTTCAAATTTTCCAAGGGTCAGTGCAGAAGCCATCATCAGGCTATCTACCCATTGGTCAATGGTTTTTCTTTTGTCTAGACTCTTGTCTAGATTCAACCAGATGCCATAGTTCGTGATCGGAACTCTTGGCAGATTGTCCTCGGGGACGAATCTTTGAGAATTTCTTTCTCCTTTTTTACCCGTGGGGGCTTTCTGAACTGGGAGTTTCATTTCCCTTGTTTCTTTTTTTATGAAAGTTCTGGAGCTTCCTCCTTCTTCCATTTCAACATCTTGATAAGGAAAGACTTTTCTTGTCTTTCTGCATTTGAATTCATTCATTTCTTCGATTAGTTTTTCTAATCGTTCAGGACTTTCACAATTCTCAGCTTCTTTGTAAAGATCATAAAGCTTCTTAGCTCTGAGCATATGGACTGGTCTGCATAGATCAGCTTCCAGATCTTCTTCTGATATTGATTCTTCAAAAGTGGGTTTTGTACCACTGACACCGGCTTCTCTGGTGCTGTAACTTCTTCTCAGAAGATTGCTATTTATCCTGATGTTTTCAGGACAGACATCACTTTTCCTGTGATCTTCAAAGTTGAGGCTGATTTCTCCAGTGCGTCTACTCTCGTAGATCTTTGCTTTTGCTCTTTCCGGCAGTTTTTTTGGACCGGACAGTTTCCATTCAATAGGAAAAGTTACTTCATTCCAAGCAACCTTGTGAATCTGCTGTGAATGGTTCTTCTGGCTGGTGAGGAATCCAGTAGTGAGACCAGGGATGTTGGAGATCCTTGTCTTTGGTTCCACTGTGGTGCTCATCAGTTTATAGTACACTCTGTATACTATTGCCAATTCTTGCATTTCTTCTTTCATTGAGATCCCGTCTGTCTTGACTCTCAGTCTGAGGCAGTGGGCTGCATCCTTCAAGCTGGTTGAAAAGTTGGGGAAGCAGTTGAAATATGCTACCTGGTTGCATAGTGATGCTTCTAGAGTTCCCAACAGACTAGCTTGGAAGTCTGTCAATCTGTTGTCTTGCAGGACACATAGGACTGAACAGTTGATGCCTTCTCTTGCCAATAGTTTTATGCCGACTTGGACTGCTCCAATGTGCATAAATTGGTATTGCTTTGCTTGTGCTCTGGCAACTTCAGCAGGGGTGATCATTAAGAGATCTGTTTCTCCTGTTGTTGAAGGGGTTGTGAATTCAAGTATTTTGAAATGATGGCTGTCCATCAGGTCAAATGTTCCCCGTCGGTAGATCTGTTTGAAATCTAGCTTTGGAATTGAGGAGTTTTTTACCTCATGCTCGATTTCATTGTATTCAAATTCTTCAGAATTTAGGAGTTGAACTCCTTTCTTTTTTCCAAAGATGCTTAACATCTTCATTTCTCTTTTTTCTGTATTCTCCGGATTTTCATACCGGATACTAGTCTGACTAGTAGATGGTTCCAGAAAAATCATGTTAGGAACACGATTTGAGTCTGGTTTCTCTAATGGTTTGAACCCATTAGTCTTCTTTTTTACTGTAGGCAATTTCTTGTCCTTCAGTATAGTTTCCAGCGTTTTTTGCTGTTCTTTGATTTTTCTACTGACACTTGTCAGTCTTTCTTCTTCCGTTTTTGGAAGATCTTTGATATAATCCAGTTTGTTTTCCAATCTTTCTAATTGGTGGATTATAGCAGGTATTGTTTCTAGTGTCGACTGACATCTAGATATTTCTAGTAACATCTTCTGATATTTCTCATCAGAAGCTTTTAGTAGAGAATTTATTTTCTCTAGTAACAATTCTGACATTGTCCCCATTAAGGAGGGGTTCTCCTTTGAGCCTTTTACAAGCTCTGATACCAGTGGTGTGCGGATCTAACCAATGCTCAAATAATTCAGAGGTTTTTGTTCCTCTTCCAGAACATATAGGAGATTTTCTATCTCTTCTTCTATTTTATAGATTCTAGTCTGAAGTCTATAAATAATATCCCAGTAATTGGGAGATTCTCTATCAAGGCTGTCCCGATAGGTTTTTAATTTTCTCAGTTTTTCTCTCTCTTTCTGCAGTTCTTTAGTAGTATGTTTGCATATAGCGACAAGCTCAAGTCTGTCTACAATTGAAATTATGAATAGTAAATTATACTGTTTACCTTTCGAATTAGAGGATGACTGTCAGCTTCATATATATTCAAATGAAACAAACTCTGATGGGCCCACCACGTTTCTAAAACAACATAAATTTATGAAAGAGACATATGCAGATGCAGACTCTAACAGACCAAAACAACAAAGGGGTACTAATGGTAGGGATTTTGAAAAGACGGGTAGGTAGGAAAGAAAGTGAGAAAAAGTTGTGTAAAAGAGAACAAAAATAATACACTGGGGTGTATGAGAAGTATTTTCCCAAATTTGGGGTGTATGAGCATTAACCCAATTTATTCTACCAAAAATTTGGCGGAACTCCCTCTAAAAGTGAACTACCCAAAAACCTGTAGAAAGACATTTACACTTCAAAAAAATAATCCACCCTTATTCTTCGGGAGCCACCCTGCTCCCCGTATCACAACGTCTCCCATTTCACAAACAATTAAAAACTTAAGAATATCAATATCCTGGTTTATCAGAGCAATCTAATGTACAGGCGTACAAAAGAATAGAATACAAGATAAAGGACTAATACTCTTATAATGCGGAAGCTATGACAGCTATGCCTCAACCCCATATACGCTCGACCTCAAGCTAAACTGGCCTGCAAACTGGGCATTTAAAACCGAAGGGCCTAGGGGAAAACATTTAAAAATCGTTAGAGTGAGTGGACGAAAAATAAGTAATTTCGAATGAATAAGTAAAACTTAATGCTTTCCCAAGTTATTCTCTAAAACCTCGCATGCAGTAACAATCTTAGAAATACTTTTAATCATCATCTTTACTGCAATCTCTTAAAATCTCATCCTCAATCCTTTTTAAAACATCATTTTCAAGAGGCTTGCTTGATGACTAGAAAGGACTGCTGTCTAGTCATCTCATGCCATCTGGGAGGGACTGCCACCCAGATGACGCATCGGAAGGGACTGCCAACCGGAACAGGAGGCGGTGGATAGAAGAGACTGCCAACTAACCACAGGTAGTAGACGGGACTGCCGACTAACTACCTCATGTCATCTGGAAGGGACTGCCAAACAGGTGACGTATCGGAAGGGACTGCCAACCGGGCTGTAGTCTAGAAAGGACTGCCAACCAGACTATTACCTAGAAGGGACTGCCAACTAGGTAATGCATGCATGCGTTGACTGATAGCCTCCTCAATAAACTGGAAACAACCTCTTTCAATTACTTGCCTTCGGAAAGAAACTCGATATTACTTCAATAAATCATTAACAATTCACCGAAAGCATAACTCAGGATTATCTCGCTATCTTGCTAACTCAAATCTCAATAAATCCTCGAAAGCATAAAAACAAATACTCTATAAACCAATAAATGCTTTCGGAAAGAAATCCCAATCTAACTCAAAGCTGATAAGTGCGGAGCTCAAAACTCAATAAATCTCGACAATTCAATCATGCTCAAATATTTGCTAAATCCTTTGTACTCGTATATCATCATATAAACTGATATTTGAAATCAATAATTCTCATAATATTTTCTTGATCAATCACTTCCAGAAAATCATTTCCCAACTCAATAACTCATAAATAATTAGCTTGAAAATCTATTGAAAGCCCTCGGGAAGGAATTTCAATACTAACCTCGTAATTCATAAATAAAACTCAATAAACTAAATCTCATAAAACCATAAAACTCAATAATTCAAATTATAAATTAAATCTCAATCGGAAAATGCTAATATACTGCATGCACAATTAATTTAAAATAAATGTCCACTCACAGTACTATTTAGGCGACCACGCTACCGGTTTCCTACGTCGAGCAGTAGCTCGGCACGTCGCCCTGTATACAATTATAGTTCGTAAATAACAATCCGGAATTTAAATACGATTCCAATGTCCTATTCTCAAAAATCAACATTTTCATTTCTTCTCCAATATAATCCAAACTTCACCATTAACACCAATTCCTCGATTTACATATTCCACAACGAAAACGAGGGAAATCCGACGGCCGGATTTCCCACAATTCAATCACAAAACTCCAAACTTCGGAAAATCACAAATAATTCCAAATTCCTCCAAAATTCACCAAACTTCACATACAAGCTCTACAACATTTATAGGATTTAATAGGCTAAAAACTAGAATCAAAACACTGTCCTACACATTGCAACCGCCGCCCACAGTGGCGGCGCCGCTGCTACCGCCACCAACTCCGATGGCCACCAAACTTTGGTAGCAGCACCTACTTAACAGACCCAACAACTTTCTCAACTGAGACAAAGTCAGAAAATTAGTAGAAGTACCTCAACAATTAAGGAGAAGCTTGAACTCGAACCGTGAATAGTGATCGAAATCTTCCAGCCATCAGTTCTTCCTCCATGCTTCAAATCGGTGCACAAGATTCAGGGGGTAGCATCTACATCCTAAGGCGCTTCCAAAGAACCAAACTTTATCGTCTGGGGTGGCCGGAATAGGAAGAAAATGGCGTTGACTTAAACTGCTACAGTAAACTTCCAATGCTCGATGCGTCGTTTTCCGGCCAAACCGCCGTGAGTTACCACTGCCAGCGTCAAGAGGAGGAGGAGACGAGTCTACTGATATCAACCTTGCACCACCAGGTGGCTGGAAAACGAGGAAGTGCCGGAGCTGCAGATCGCCGAAAGGAGAGAGAAAAACGCAGGGGAGGAGGAGAGAGAGAGAAAAAAGAAAAGTTACCGGCCAACAGTAGAAATTCAAATATATACTACTTACTGTGAACAGTAACTTTCATATTTTCGTGTATAACTTTCGCATAAGAACTCCGATTTTTACATACCACATATGCACGCGCTCGGTTTAACGTCCACTACAACTTTCATGAAGGAAATTTTCTCAAATTTTGACCCGAACAAAAAGTCAACTTTTAGGGCCCCCTAAAATGTCGAAACGAAGCCAAAAAGTAAATGTAAATGTCGTTTACCCATCGAAAGACTTGTAAACTGGTAAATTTAGGTTCGGGACGTTACAATTGCCCCTCAGTAATCTTATTATTGCCCTCCAATACTCATATTATTGCCCCAATAATCATATTATTGCCCTCAAGTGAACCAAAATGAATACACTACAGACACAATTGATCAATTTATATGTTCAATTGTAAACGTTCATTTTTTTTCTTCTTTTTTTTTCCTTCCCCATTCTTGGAGCTCTTCCCATCGAAATCAGAAAAAAAAAAAAAAAAAAAAAAAAAAAAAAAAAAAAACCATCAGAATTTTTCTTCGGCCACCCACGCTTCCCCTGTGGACACCCATGCTCCTCCAGCCCGATTCCGACCGGACCGCCTTCGTCTTCTCCAGTCGCTCACCTGCAGCCCATCTCCGACCGGTCCCAGCCCCGACGCAGCCCATCTCCAGTCGCTCACCTGCAGCCCATTTCCGACCGGTCCCATCTCCGCCTTCGTCTTCTCCAGGTCCTCTTCTTCAGTCGCTCACCTGCAGCCCATCTCCGACCGGTCTTAGTTTGGTGAGGTTCCGGCACCGCAGCGAGATGGGAGCTTCAGATCTGTGATCGGTGATTGAGGGTGGTCAGCACCAGATCGGTGATTGGCACCAGAACGGTGTTCGGCGATTGACGGGAAGATGGGGCTTGGGATGTGCTAGCCGGCGTCGAGCTTGAGGTAGACGAAGAAGGCGTGGTCGCCACTGTCGGCTGGAGAGAGAGAGAGAGAGAGAGAGAGAGAGAGAGAGAGAGAGAGAGAGAGAGAGAGAGAGAGAGAGAGAGAGAGAGAGAGAGAGAGAGAGAGAGAGAGAGAGAGTCTGAGAGAGAGAGTCTGATAGGAGAGAGATCTATGAGTTTCAATTTGATTAATAGGGGCAAAACTGTCAGTAGATGTTGAATTAGGTAAATGGGGTTAGAAAACTCTTAGTGAAGCAAGTGGGCAATTTTTAAGCTGAAATTGGGTAAGTGGTCACAGCCCCAAAATTAATTTCCTCCTCGGCTCCAAAAGAGCTAGTATTAGGAAACTAATCATCAAAACAGTAAAAACTAAAGCATAGGCCCAATAAGAGGCCTAGCCCACTACTAATACCCTAGCTACTGCCCAATAAGAGGCCCAGCCCACGAACCTTCGTCGAAGAGACGCCGTAACTGAACAACCAGAAAATCGGTAATGGTGAACCGATGCCATCCAACTCCCAATACACAAATCAAAATACAAACAACAACCAAAGGGATGAAATCCCTCACAACAACATCATTTCCTCCACCATCAAGACGAAGAAGAAGTCATGGCTGCCGAACAGGATTCGAGATCCAACACAAAGAACCAGAACAAGAACAGTAACAATGGAGAATGGGGGGTAAAATACCCATGCGTGAGCACCCATACTCACCTAGGTAAGTGACTTGCACTTTGTAATTGCAGCCATATGAAACCTCCTGGAGTTTGAGGATGGAGAGAAGAGATTTGTTATGGGGTTGATTGATTTTTGATTTGGAAACGTGAGGGAATGTCTGACAGTGAGAAGAAAATAAGAGAAAAATCGAGGAACAAGGCCCTCCCGTGCTGGACATAGCAAGGTAATACACCACAGAGGGTACAAAATCACCACAAGGGTGAGAAAAAGCTTAAAACAGCTTGAGGAAGATGATGAACAGTGGAGATGGAAGGAAAAAAGTTGAAGCTTTTGCTATTGTGGCCTCCCCCAGCTCTTCAACTGTCAATCTAGATCCAGATGGATCAAGATCTGGGTGAGAGAGTGTGGGGGGGGGGGGGGGGGGATTCAAATCTCAAATCGGGTTTCTCTATCTAGGTTCTACAGAGAGAAGCTCTCCACGAGATAAGGTTTCAATTAAATGCACTTGACTACATTGGTAAAAGGCTACATAATGAAAAAAAAATTAGGATTAAATTCTGCTTACTACCCTATATTTTTAAGGCTTCATCAGTTCAGTCTCTGCACTTTCAATTTAATCAGAAAAATCCTTGTATTCTTCAATTTCATCAAATCGATCCATTCCTCACTACTCCGTCAATTTTCTCTGTCAAAGTGCTGACGTGGCCAGCTGAGGTTTGATTTGGCAGTTTTGTGAGACTTTCTCACAAGGAAAATTTCCAAAATACCCATAGACTATGACAGTGAAAACGGGGGTCATCATAATCAAGGTCTAAATTTATAAGCAAGGGTTCATACACTTCACATTTCTTAGTCTCACCCAAGCCACCAACTTCCGTATTATTCTCACTAAAACCAAACCCACGAACCAAATCCGATTGCTTGGCCAGCAATTGCTTCTTCAACACCATCTTCCTCAGCGATTCACCACCGTGTTTCTCGGAACCAACCCCCTGACCCAACCCGACTCCGTTACTATAACCATTGCTATGCTACAAACAAAGAGCCAGAATTTGCAGACGAGCTAGAGCTTCTTAGGCTGAGTGTGGTTGGTAGTGGCCTTTTTGCGACGAGAGAGAGCTGGTTCTTTCATGGAGGTCATTAGAGAGAGAAAGTGAGAGGAGAGAGAGGTGGAGAGTGATTCTTGGGGTGTTGAAGAAGACAGAGTTTGTGTTTATACTTGTATGTGTATTTTGGGAATTTTTCCTGTGAGAATGTCCCACAAAACTGCTAGATCAAACTTCAGTTGGCCACGTCAGCACCTTAATAGAGAAAATTAACTGAGTAGTGATGTAATGGATCAATTTAATGAAATTGGAGAGTGCAAGGATTTTTTTGATTAAATTAAAAGTGCATGGACTGAACTGATGAATTCTTGAAAGACAGGTTAGTAAGCTGAATTTTTTCCAAAAAGTTATACAAAAATAGACACACTTTTGAGGAAGACCAGGTCGTCAGTAAAAATCTTCCATTAAAAATAAAATAGATACATTTTAAGAAATCGTTGACAAAATCCTCTCATGAAGAAAAGCAACACAATGCTTCCGATGAAATGAGTTGTGTGAGTAAACACACTTTAACTTACAGACGGATCATTGGTGTAAGCCACAATTTGGTGGGTTTCCTTTTTGGCGCCAAATTTGGCTCATCCCAAGAACATGGCAGAAGTTATGATGTTGTCCTTCGTGCATTCGTGGGCCTATGGTTTGAGCATATGTTAACTAATGTCTCCTTCGTGATTGCCTTCCAAGACTTTTCGACACAAGAACTTCGAGTTTAAGATGAGATTAAGTGCTCTTAACCATTACAAATGTAAGCACGAAGGATTAGAACAACAAACCCTTTGATGGTATTGAAAGTAAAACGGTAAAAAATCGGAAAGTATAGTATAGAGATGGGAGAGATCATGGAAACTATTCGACCTAAAATAATGAAAGAAAGAGAGGATCAATGAAGACAATTTAGGGCACACGTTTTGCTGTTTTGGCGTACATCATTACATTATTATAGAGGTTGGAACCTTCTCTAATCAGACACCACGATGAATCCAAATGACAGGGCAATGAGTACAAAAAAAGAGTCAAGAGATTAGTAAAACTAGGGAGGTATTTACAATTCAAGAAGCCATGAGCAACCTTCCATTCGTATTGTTACTAGGTGCATGTCTAGGTGATGCCAAGACCAGAAAACATGCAATGCCACAATGTTCGTGCGCCCATGTCTCGGATGGTAGCTTCTCCCTAGTAAGAGAACTAGAAGCATAGAGTAGTGTAAAGTATATGTCCCTAGATCCATAATTTGAATTTCAATGCAAATCATTCATCTTTTGGACCTCCCATTAATTAAAAACCATTTCTGCATAACATTAACATTAAGTAAATTCAAAATCGTTTATTTATGTAATTCTGATCAAATAAATAAAAAGAAAACAAATTTTTCGATGTAACATTAAAAAAATCGGTGAGAATACTACCAATTACCGTGTGATTAAGTAGGACAATACCTAAGAAAATCCTTGCTGGTCATTCAAATAGTTCAACAGAGAGTCAGAGACTAGCATCTGAAGGATGTTAATGCTCAAAGGTTCTATGCGTTCACTCAGCATGACCAGAATTCATGTTCATTTCTGCTGGTCTCTTCTTTTTAAACCAAACATAGTTTATATGACTTCAGGTTCCTCGTGTCCCTTTGTTTAGTGTAAAAAGAAAATACCTTGAAAGCGCAAGCTTGTCCATTTCCTTTTGTTTGATGTAAAAGCCAAACCTACCTCAGAATGGACTAATTAGGTTCTGCAGTAAATTAAGTCTGGTAATCTTTTTTTCAAGGTATTTTATATCGTCTTCTTCCCTCAGAACTTGACTATAGTGCCCTAATACAGTTTTGGATTTAAGTGGAAAAATCACAGAGACAGAGAGCTCCTCGTTCTTAGGACATGCAAATTCCAATACTCAATATTTTCTTTTGGTGTCATCTAGTCATTAATGCACTCTCACTTGCACAAATTTTCATGAAGATAAAATATAGGTACACACTACACTAGCAAGTCATCCAGCAATACTCGTTTGTCATTTACCCAGCTAAGAATTTGAACTCCCCCAAAGTCTCACCTACAATTTTAGGGTTCCTCGTTGACCTTAATGGTTCACACAACAAAAATTAACTCCAAAAATCCGCTAATCCTATGTGCAGAAAAAGACTAAAAATCGCTAAGGGATCCACTACTAATCACTATTTATGGGATGCTTTCACGAGCATATTTTATGGATTTATTGAGTTTGTTCGAATTGTCTAACAACAGTGTTCGGAGTATTATATTTCGATCACTCACATGTATGTTTCAAAAACTGAATTAAGTGAAATATGGACGTAAGATATACAAACAACAATTCAGATCTAATCTGAATTGACGATTCGGTCTAATCTGAATTGATGATTCGGGGCCGATGAGACACATGCATGCCATGTGATTATCGTATGGATGAATGTGGATTAAAATGTGAATAGTACTATTACCGTTTTGTTTTGTTTCTTGCACCAACTAAATGTAACAAAAAGACAAGAGGCTGCTCATGGGGTAGTGGCCTGTGGCCAGTAAGCTGATAGTGATGATTCACTTCCCAGAAAACACCAAATCTTAGAAGAGAGAATCAAAGATATTTCCAGACAGATCAATCAGTCAGTACCCAAAACAGAATAATTAGTTCTTAATTAATTACCATAGCCATGAGAATCTAAAACCCTCCATATATGACAACAAAACAAGGCAAAATAGCCTTGGGATTAAACACATACAACTCATCCAAATTCGAATACACCCCCACAGCTCCGGCCACCGAGTCGTACTCTTCCACCGCACCACCACCACCTTGTCCATCCACATTTTTCTTCACTCGCCCCGCTATCACTCGACACACCAGCATAGCCATCCGGCCGTCCTCCGCCGCCACTGCCGCCATGTCATGCGCCCTCCCGCTCGTCGCCGTCGTCAGAATCCCATTACTTCCGGCCAACTCACTCCTATCAACTTTAAACCCGTTCTTGATTATGCTGCAGACGTTACAGCTTGGGATGGAGTTGCAGAGGTTGGAGGAGCCGTTAAGGCCCAAAGAGCAGTCGAAGGTGGTGCAGTGGAACCGGAGGAGCTCGTTGCCGTCTGCAATGCAACGTGGGTGTTTCTTGTTCGGGAGCTGCAGCTTGGTGGCCTTGGCTTTGATGGAGTCTCGGTACTCTTCGAATTTGGAGATTGTTTTCTGTGTGTTGTGGACTTTGAGGATGCGATCGATCTTGCAAATCGGAGCTTGTTTCTTGAGCCAGCTGGATTGGAAGATGATCTCCACTATGTTCTTGCTCGTGTCCTCTGGACCCAGCTCGGAAACTGTTGTTTGATGAAATGCCGCAAAGATAAAAGACTTAAGAATTTCAGGGGCATGAAAGTAATGCAGGAACAGTAATGGGGGATTAACTATGTGAGAAAAAATTGTGCATTGAAAAATGATGAACTAACTGAAGACGATAATGACTTCACGAGTGCTACCTGAATATTATAAATAAAGCCTTTAATGAAAATCAAATATGTTTGAAAATGAAGTACCTGCATGCCTAAGAGCTTGATGGAGCTCCAGGTTTTCGGCTTTCATGAAAATGGCTCCACATTCAGGGCATGAGCAAATGCTTCCCCTGAGAGAAGGGTCTCTGGCGAAACCAAGAACAGGGTCAACCACCATTCTACACTCATAGCAGCCTGAGAACCTTCTAAAAGGCATTGCTCTGAAGGAACCACCAGCAGAGGAGATGTTTGAAGATGCAGAGAGTGAAGAAGAAGAGGTAGAGACAACTCCATTGAGCTCATGCAGAGGAGCCTTCATGGATCTGCTTGAAGTTTCATTTGTGCTGCTTGAGGAGCCCATTGAAGAAGCCCTTTTCTTGTGGACTTCAGGAGATCCTAGCTCAGGCCTGTGTGTGATTTTTGTGTTGCTGCACAATGAGCCAGAGCATCTCATCTTCTTGCATTTCTTGGCAGCACTCATTTCCTCCATGGATGCTAGTTGCTCATTTTGTTGTTTCTGTGGGTGATGTTTACCTTCTTGTTGTAGTAGCTGAACTGCTTGGTGATGTTTGCAAGTCAGTAAGCCTCTTACAACTGCCCAATAGGGTGGTTTGATCTCTGGCTTTTGGGGATTCTGGTTCTGGTTTTGATTCTGTTTCTTGCTCTTTTGGTGGGTTGGCTTGGTGGGTTTTTTCTGGCTTTTGAGTTTGGCCATTGTTGTAGACATGATGTTTGAGCGAAGCTGTTGCTGGGGTTTTGAGGATTTAGTTTCAGAGTTTCAGATGGGGTGCTTTCAGAGACATGATAGCTAAGAGGAGGGTGGGGTTGCAAAGGCCAAGAGAGCTCCTTTGGCTTTTGTAGAAAAGTGCTTCTGGATTAGGGTTATGTGGGGCTCTTTTATATATACAAGGGTTGGTTTATAATCAGTTAATTAATTCATAATTTGCACAATAAATTGATATGTTAATGATGCAATCATCCATTATTATTATAGCTTAAGTCTTCCAAAATATGATGACACTGTAGCTAACTTATCATCTCATTCATCTGACCTTGATGATCAACCAAGCCATATCTATTTGGATCACTGTGACAGATCTATACTACATCCAAAATTACCAAAATTCATTATTAAACAAGGTAAAATGCTAGAGTTTTGTTGCATAATGGTCGGTTGATGAATATGATGATCAAACGTTAAGTATATGATAATGTTCTCTCCAGATTGAATTACCCATAAACAAACGGGGTCAATCTTAGCTTTTGTCAATCTTAGTGTGCCATGCTCCCAACTAACGATTATTGACCTTTTACTTGTTCGATGTGCAGTTATCTACATGTCTTTAAACTAACTACTTTCCCTAATTGGTGCTTCGAGTGAAAAATTGTTACTCTAGTTAACTAGTGTAATTGTACGTCAAAAGTGTAGATTATAATATACATATTATATATTGATGGGATGCAATACTATTGCGAGCTCGTTTTCACAAAGCCAACAGCAATTTATGGCACAGGCAGGTGACACCATAAACTAGGCTAAATTGTTAACCATTCTAACCCCAAGGAAAGACTTTTCTGGGGCAAAGCAAAGCGCACAATAAGGTAAACACACTAATTACACAATAATGGTGCAAAACTCAACTCCTTATGGGGAAAAAAGCTGCTTCATTTTGATTCCTTTTGCTCTCAAAATCATGCAATGCCCATATGCTTTGGAATAAAGCCATCTTCTATTATAAGCACCAAAATCTCAGTCACCCCACCATTAGGTTACATTATTTAATTAAATCTGTCCATTGTTGCTTTTCATATTCCTAAGCTTTACCAGAGGATAAAAGAGCCTTTGCTTTGGTAACCGTTGTTAAGTGAGTACAAAGTATGGAGACTATGGGAATCACAGACTTAACAATCCAAAAATCAATGTGTAAAAGTGAAGCTAATTGGATATTTGGTCCTTTTCGAATATTGTATTTACTATTTAGAATCAGAAAGATGTTTGAGTGGGGGAAAAATGACAAGAAAACTTTGTGGGGTGACATGTAATGCCAAATAATACCAAGTAATCCCATTTCAAATTTAAATGAGCACATTTGATGTAAGTATCCAGATTGTGATTAGATTTAAGCACAGATAGATGTTGGAAGTGTGTACCGTAAACAGTAAACAACTGCAAGTTCAAAATTTGGTATCCCACTTGATACTGAAAATTGTATTTCGATTTTGTCTTTTGAATGCGTTAGTGGTGGTGAGTTTGAATGATTGATGCATTATTGATGTATGTTTTTTTGTTACATTGGGATGAAAATTTGATTTAGCTTAATTCTAACTCAATTTTTCACTAATATGATATTTAGTCACCATCTAATATAGCATAGTAATTCTAAATCTTAAGAGTAAAGCCATAGCTTTTAACTTCAAAATAGTAGAAAAAAATAGTTCAATTCAGGGTTAATTCGATGATCAATATTCATCCCACAATGGAGGTATATATACAAGTACAAAGGAATGGTCTAACTTTAATAAGAAACAATCTTTCCATGATTACATGATTTTCTATAATTACAAGATATCCTAATTAAATATATATATATATATATATATATTTTAATAAAGGGCTGGTGCGGCTGCCCTCAAACCTTGAGTAATGAAACGGTCAAATACAAGGAGGGGACATTGAGCCTAAACCCCTTCTTACAATAGGCACCTAGAGTACATCCTGAAATAATATCATGAGTCTCTACTAAACAATTGTATTCAAATACGCACCAACTAACAAAGAACTCGCTCCAGAAGGTTCTATTTGCTTCCCAGCGGTGACACAATGAAAAGATAACTCGAATACAGCATAGCATAATATCCATTCTCACAGCTTTCCCACCATGTTGCCACTGGAAAATACATCCAGTGACATCAAGTTTCACCCAGCCACTAGGAGGTAGCGACCATTTGACAAAGCAAGGAACTCGCTGCCTACCCAGAGCAGACAAGGCACATTGAGAGCACACACAGGCGAATAGCCCGACTAACCCTACACTAAAGATGTAGGGACTTATTACTAAAAAAACATAAAAATAACTAAAAACTTTAAATAAAAAAATAGCCTGGGTAGGGCCCAAGAAAAGAGGCCCAACCCAAGCAACAACCTAGATAGTAAGGTGGTCACAACCATTGTGTAAAGCTTGGCCCAATTCTGACACTGCACCTGCAGTGAGCGCCACCGTCTGCCACGGGTCGCCACCATATGTAACGGATCGCCACCGCCAGCCTCTGCCCACCGCCTGCATCGGACCACCACCTGCGTCGGACCTCTGCCTGCGTCGGATCACCTTCTGCAACGAATCGCTACCACCTGCATCAGATCGCCCTTGCCTGCATTGGACCTCCACCTGCGAGTTGACACCGACAATGCACCTCCATCCCGATTGTCCCAAGCCACTGCCCTCCTACCCATCCTACTCAGATTAGATCTGAAAAAACTCACAGATCCAATCAAAAACAGAATCACCATCACCCACCGACTTCGTCCAACCAGTCTGCGAACAACCACCACAGAACTCGACACCCCCGCCCATCCAACCCACCGCATCAACCTGCCAGAGCTGAACCACCGCCACTCCACAATCCTGATCGCCCCTACCACCTGACACCAATCCCCTCGATCTGGGGAACGAAGATCACCCAACAACACATCCCGTCCGAAGACAGTGCCCATGGACACGCTGCCGGACGGAGCCCAGAGCCTTTTTTTTGAAAAACCTAGTCCCCCATAATCTTTCTTTTACTCTACTATCTTTTCTATTCTTACATCAATTAAATAATAATCTTAATTACATACGGATTTGCAGCGATTCTACACTTCCCCTCAAGTTGGTGCATAGATGTCTATCATGCCCAACTTGTCAATCGAGCTATCGAATATCTTCCTGGACACTCCTTTAGTGAGAACATCAGCTAATTGCTCATTTGAGTTTACAAATGGAAATCTAATAACTTTTTTGTCAAGATTTTCTTTAATAAAATGACGGTCAACCTCCACATGCTTTGTTCTATCATGCTGAACTGGATTATGTGCAATCTCAATGGCAGTTGTATTATCACAATGCAAATCCATAGACCTTTTAAGCTTGTAACCTAGGTCTTTCAGGACATTATAGATCCATAACATTTCACAAACTCCACGTGTCATACCTCGAAATTCAGCTTCTGCACTTGATCTGGCAACAACTTTCTGCTTTTTGCTACACCAAGTGACAAGGTTCCCTCCAACAAAAGTAAAGTACCCAAATGTAGAACATCTGTCAGTTTTATCATTTTATCACCAGCCCAATCTGCATCCGTATATCCAACAACTTCCAATTCATCTTTTTTCTCAAATAGTAACCCTTTGCCTGACGCCATCTTCAAGTACCTCAAAATACGAAAGACTGCATCCATATGCTCTTTACTAGGACAATGCATAAACTGGCTAACAACACTCACAACATAAGCAATATTTGGTCTAGTATGTGAAAGATAAATCAACCTTCCTACAAGACGTTGATACCTCCCTTTATCAGTTGGAACTTGATCGAGATAAATAGCAAGTCTGTGATTCATCTCAATGGGTGTCTCCATTGGTTTGCAGTCCAGCATCCCCATTTCAGCAAATAAATCAAGGACATACTTCCTTTGTGAAAGCAAAATCCCCTTCTTAGACCTTGCAACTTCAATACCCAAAAAATACTTCAATTGTCCCAGATCCTTCATTTCAAACTCCTTTGACAGATACTTTTGCAATTCATTCATCTTTTTCTGATCATCCCCTGTAACATTCATGTCATCAACATACACAATAAGAGCTGTAATCTTACCATTCTTGTGTTTAATAAACAAAGTATGGTCAGAGTTGCTCTGTCTGTACCCAAAGACTTTCATGGACTTTGAAAATCTTCCAAACCTAGCTCTTGGAGATTGCTTCAGGCCATACAAAGATTTCTTCAATTTACACACCTTGCTAACGTCACTTAGGTGATTCTTAACACCTGAGGGCACATCTATGTATACTTCTTCCTCCAAATTTTCATTAAGAAACGCATTCTTCACATCAAACTGGTGCAAGGGCCAATATTTGTTTGCTGCAAGTGAGATTAGAATCCGGACAGTATTGATATTTGTTGGAGAGGAAATATCTCACATTGGAAAAGTGACAAATAAAATATAACTTATAAGTGGATGGAATATACTTAATTGTACCGAGGCCTTTTGTAATTTAAAACCAACACCTATCGGGTGGTTAAGTTGGGACAGTATCGGTACATCGGTGGACCACGAGCCACACTTGTCACTATTTAACATGGTATTAGAGTGGGTCTCTCTCCCATTGCGTCTCCAATTGTCATGGGCCCGAATTTGGGTTCCTTGTATTGCCATCGGAATATTCTGATTAGATTGTTACCAAGTGTTCAATGTGGGCCTTGGATTGTTATATTGGCTAAGTCTATCAGAGACTGGTGTCCCAATTTCCAATGTGGGAATTGGATTGTTAATTAATTTCACGTGGAGTTCGGTTGCACGTGAGGGGGCGCGTTGGAGAGGAAAGATCTCACATTGAAAAAGTGATAAATAAAATATAACTTATAAGTGGATAGATCACACCTAATTGCACCGAGGCTTTTTGTGATTAAAACCCAACATCTATCGGGTGGTTAAGTTGGGACAGTCTCGGTACAACGGTGGACCACAAGCCACGCTTCTCATTGTTTAACAATCTTTGCTACAGGTGCAGAAGTCTCCTCATAATCAATCCGATAGCGTTGTGTATATCCCTTGGCAACCAACCTCGCCTTATATCTATCAATAGTTCCATCGGCATTAAGCTTCACAATAAACACCCAACGACATCCTACAGTCTTCTTCCCAGCCGGCAGAGGTACTAACTCCCATGTTGCATTCTTTTGAAGAGCTTCTAATTCTTCATTCATCGCCTTTGTCCATTTTGGATCCGTTAATGCATCCTGCACGTTACTAGGAATAGATACAGTAGATAATTGATCAACAACAAGTGCATATGACCCAGACAACCTATGGTTAGACATGTAATTAGCTACAAGATACTTAGCTTTGGCTTTGATGTCTGGCTCATATTATTTCTTAGGAATACCCCTGGTAACTCTCTGTGATTTCCTAGAATCAATATTATCTACCCCAGATAATTCATTTGAAATTAAAGGTACCTGAGGAGGAAGATTTGTAAATGATTCTTCAGTTGATGATGTAGAGAGGGGGAAAAACTCTGACAAATGAGAACTCTGAATTATATTCTCTTCATTGGGTGTATCACAGTTGGGCTGGTCAATGGGTAATTCATCAGCTTGTGATGTTTCATATATTCCAAGACGCATTGAAGCGTCGTTGTCACTTTGGGGATGCAAGCTGACGTCTTGGAGTGATGCGTTTGTCTTGTTTGACAGATCATGACGTCAGCTCGGTTCAAGGGATGGTCCTACATCGCATCTATCCTGGTAAGTTGGGGATCCCACTGTTCCACCACCAATAGATTCAATGTCCCCAGATTCTTTTTCTTTTTCATTTCCTACTGTCCCAATTTTAGTTTCGTTGTCAACCGGTGTTGGAGAATTCCCAACTCCAAATCTCGATTCCAATGCTTCTAATTCTTCAAATTCAAATAAATCTCTAGGATTTCCTTCACGAACTCTCTCCCTCTAAAGGGAAGAGTCCGAAACTCTCCCTGAATAATAAGGATCGGATTCACGAAAAGCAATATCAAGATAGACATGTATAGTGCCAGTAAGAGGATCAGAACATCGATAACCCTTATGGAATTCAGCATAACCAACAAATATACACTTACGAGCACTGAGATCAAGCTTGCTGCATTGAGGCGTGGGAATATGAACATAAGCTGTGCACCCAAACACTCGGGGCTCTAAATTAGGAATAGAAGGGATAGTTAAAAGTGTATGAAGCTTATGATGAGGATTCTGAAACTCAATCACCAGTGAAGGAGTACAGTTGATAAGATATACTGCTGATTTCACTGCTTCTCCCTAATAGAACCAAGGTACATTCATGCCAAACAAGGAAGCATGAACAACTTTCATCTACTGCATGTTCTTCTGTTCTGCTAAACCATTCTATTGAGAAGTATAAGAACTGAAGATTTGATGACGAATTCCATGTGACCGGCAAAACTCAATCATAGGGCCATTCACAAACTTTCCACCATTGTCAGATTGAAACACTCTGATGGATTGTTGATACTGAGTTGCCACCATTTTGTGAAATTCGGTAAACATTCCAAATACATCACTCTTATTCTTCAGTAATGACACCCATGTCATGCGAGTGCAATCATCAATAAACGTTACAAAATACCGAGCTCCAGAGAGAGAAGGAATTTTAGCAGGACCTCATCTATCAGAGTGAATCTTCATAAAAGGAACAGAACTTTTATTAAGACTTGGTGAATATGAAATACGGTGACTCTTGGCCAGTTCACAAATATCACAATGGAAATCCAAATCATTGACAACTGAAAACAAATGAGGTTGCAGCTTCTTAAGATAACTAAAAGATAGATGACCTAAACGGCGATGCCATAACTATACAGCTTCCTTCGCATTCTCTACCTCGTTGATCTGATTAGCTTGTCTCAAAAGATGCTTATGTTTCTTTCCAGTCTCTATCAGATCCAGGTAGTATAATTTTCCCCTTCTAACACCATAACCAAGAACCCGTCGAGTCAGAATGTCCTGAAACACATAGAAAGACAGATAGAAGGTCACGATACATGCAAGAGCTAAAATAATTTGACCAACAGACATGAGATTATAAGCTAGTGATGGAACAACTAAGACAGATTCAAGGGTTAATGTATCAAATAAAGCAATAGAACCTTCTCCGGTGACCGGAGTTGGAGTACCATCAGCAGTAGAGACAACATTTTGAGGGGAACGTCTAAGGTTTTTTATAAGACTAGGGTCATTGGTCATATGGTCAGATGCACCTGTATCAATTATCCATGTACTAAAAGTAACCTTACCCTTCATACCTGACCGCACTACATTAGCGGAGGCATTGTCTACGTAAACTTCCTTTGTAGTAGCAACAACGGCCTTGCCCAGATTCTTTCACAGTTTCTTGGTGAAGTCTCACGGATCAGGGTAACCAATCACTTCATAGCACACTCCTTACTATAACCTAATTCCCCACAGATAATGCACGTTTTGTTTGTATATGGATTTGGTTTACCTAGAGGATGGTGTGGAGAAGGTCCTGAGAAGCCTGGAGGAGGACCCTGTTTGAGTTTAGCCGTAACAGAAAATTCGGTAGTTACCGAATGCCCCACAGCCTGTTTCTTTAATTGATTGAGAAATTTCGGATTTTCGCAGGATTGCATTTTCTAGGGTTTCAAGATGGTTATGAATGTTTTGGAAAAAAAAAAAAAATCTTTTTTTCTCTTCTTTTTCAAAAAAAAAGTAGGGTGATGGTGGTTTGAAATTCAGGGATGGTTTGATTTCAACAGTGGTGGTACACAGCGGTTTGTGGTGTTCTTCGGGATTCAGGATTCAAAGGATGCAGCGCAAGTTCAAAGGATTGAACCTGCTCTGATACCAAGTATAAAAAAATACTTCAATTCAGGGTTAATTCGATGATCAATATTCATCCCACAATGAGGGTATATATACAAGTACAAATGAGTAGTCTAACTCTAATAGGAAACAATCTTTCCATAATTCAAGGATTTTCTATAATTATAAGATATCATAATTAAATAAGAATCTTAATTATATACAGATTTACAACGATTCTAGAAAAATTTCCAACCTCAATTTTTCATAGTCTTACATATTTGTTCTCGTCAGATGAGATCACACGTCAAATTTAGTTGTAAGCTGACATACATAACTAGGGATGGCAATAATCCCCATAGGGTAGGGTACCTATCGGGTATTCGACCTTAATGGGGAGAAATTTGGGGGAAATCGGGTAACGGGGATGGGGATCCCCAGTATTCGAATTTTGAAATCGGGTACGGGGTGGGGATGGTATTTTGATCTCCATCCCCATACCCACCCAATAAGAATTATCTATATATATATATATATATATATATATATATATATATATATATATATATACATGGCCCTTCTAGTGAGGGATCCCTTTTTTTGGTCTTTTATAGGGATAGGCATTATACCAACTTTTCGATCATATTTTCACATCTTAACCGTTCAGTTTTTAGTTCCTAATGTATAGATCATTTCTGCAAATTTTCAGCCAATTTGATGATCATTAAGGCATCCAAAACTTCAATTTACCATTATAAACACGAACGGTTCCGGTTCGACAGATTCGGTCCGTTCGTGTAAATTGCAGTTTTGGATGCCTTAACGATCACCAATTTGGCTGAAAATTTGCAGAAGTGATCTATACATTAGGATCTAAAAACTGAACGGTTAATATGTGAAAATATGATCTAAAAGTTGGTCTAATGCCTATCCCTATAAAAGACCAAAAAAAGGGATCCCTTAGTGGAATATTGATATTATTTATAAATATATCTATGTAAACTTCATCTTTTTGTCAATATTTAAATTATGTCAATATATTTTTGATATTATTCAATTCAACTTGTTGGAGTGAATGAGTAAGTTGTTAGGTTACACTAAGTAGTTGATTGTGAAATTTTTTTGTCGAATGCAGACTTTTATTGTTCTTTTTTAAGCGAAACTTATATTTGTTTTTGTTTGATTGAAATAAAGAATTTATTTTATGTTGATGTTTGATTTTAACTTCATACTTTACAATCAATAATTATTTGTGTGAATTTTTATATAATAAATTAGTAATATTGTTAATGGGGATTGGGGCGGGTACGGGGACTTAATCCCCAATGGGGACGGGGACGGGGAATCCCCAGTTTCTTATTACGGGGATTGGGGCGGGTAAGGGGATGGGAAATGAAGTCGGGTATGGGGATGGTAATTTAATCCCCTTATCCTACCCTCCCCATTGCCATCCCTATACATAACCTTGTCCAATCATTCCTCCTCGCTGCTAAGTAGGTACTAATTTGATGCTTTGCATCTATAGCTGAACAACATTATCTTGTTTGTTGGGTTAGTGAAAAATAGATCAATACAAAAAGACGAATATAATAAATAGAATCAACTTATTCAAAACAACCAGAAAAAAGAAGAAGCAGATCATCTAAATGATGGTTACTTGTATGGGAATGATATCCAGACCCACTTTATTAGATACACCATATAAACTCCGATGTTATTCATGATTCAATATCGTTATGACCATTCGTGCATTTTTTTTTTTTTTTTTTTCATTAACTCGATAAACAAGAAACAATTATTCAAAATGGGGATAAATTGGGCCCCGATACCTACATATAGTTGTGGAATGTGTGGGCTAGCCCACAAAACATAATTCTAAGTCCAGTGGGTATTGGCCCAATTAAGGGATAGAAACCAAGAGCGGCAATAGGCCCTGTGTTTCAAAATCGCAGTGTTTCCCTCTAAAGCAGTGTGAGGTGGTTTCAGTGTTCAGGTGCACTCTCTCTCTCTCTCTCTCTCTCTTCATGGAGATTTAAAACCCTAACCACCACAATGCACCCCCGACCTCAATCTCTTCCCGCCATTTCAGTATTCTCCTCGAATACCTTTTTTGCCCTCCTCCCTCCATAGAAATGCCACTTAGATCCGGCCATGGACAGGGACGCCCGGAATTTGATGCGTCCGATCAACTCCGATTTCACTTCGTCGTCGTCGTCTTCCTCTAATTCCGACCTTTTCCGCAGCGTTCAGGCCGCGCTTAAGCGCCACCGCCCTCTAGGTACCTCTCTCTCTTTCACTCTCTCAAGGTTTACCCAGGAATTAGGGTTGTTGAATCTGAATTGAATTTGGGGTTGGATTCGTGATTCGAAATTTAGAGCTTTTCTGGTTAGGGTTCTACTGTGAATATACCTAATATAGTCTAGAACTTGGATTACTTGTGCATTTGTACTTGTTTTTGCTAAAACCCCAAATTCTGATTTGGGGCTTCAAGAAAGTATGATTGTTTGCTAAGGCTGTTATCACAGACTATCTGAATCGGAACATATCTGTTTGTACAAATGATAATGTGAGATACAATAAGACTTAGGGATTACTTTTTAGTTCTTTGGAGTTTGATGGGTGAAATGCGTCCTATATTCCTTAAGTGCTGATTTTCGTGGAATACTCACCAGAGACAAGCATAAGGCCTAAGCGCATGTTGGCTCCCCGAAGAGAAGTAACTAAAGGTTCAGCTTCAAGTGCGGCTGTCGTTGACACAAAGAGTTCGCGAGATGTAGCTACGCAGGGGCAGGATAATACTGCAAAGGAATCAAGTGTGCAGCCACACGACATGCCTACTAGTGCCAAGGAAACTCAGGAAGATGCATGTGTTACGGCAGTTTCCAATTCAAGCAGTATCACCCACACGTTTGATGAGAATTTAGATGTGCCCATAGATCAAACTAAGCCTGACATTGGTGCTTCCTGTCATTTTGAGTCTCAAGGGATTGATGCTCAAAAGAAGGTCCAATTTTCAATTGGAACTGGTGCTTCTTCCCTGGGTAAGATTGCCATTCTTCTTTTGACTATGCTGGTTTTGATTTCTGTGATTCATAGGCAGCTCTGTTTGTGACATTGTCAATTTTTATGATTATTGTTGATGCTGTGTGCAAAATACTATTTTGAATTTGTTGCTATGCTTCGAATATTTTTCCCTTTTATCAAAATGCAGGGGCTGATGATAATATGGCCACTCAATCAGAGACCTTATCATCTCATATGCGTTCACTTGCATTGACAGAAATGGAGTGGGTTTCTATTAGTCAAGCAGAGGCATCAGCTGTCATAAATCATGATTCAAAGCATCAGAATATTCTGAATACAGAAGCGGATATCTGTTTGAAGTCTGATGGTGGGATTTCCTTGTTGGCAAAGAGAACAACTGCCGCTCAAGATCAGTTGCATCAATTCAGGAACTTCTTAAGCCAGCCTATGACTCAATCCTCAGTTGTTGGGCCATCGTGTGCTACTACAACGTCTGTCCATGCTACTTCAGCACCCATGTCAACAACTTATTGTTCTAGTTTGCATAGTGGTTATCACATGCCAGTAGAACCCTTGAAGGATTCTAATGTAAACCCTCAACCATCAAATGCTCCTTTAAGGGGCACCGGTGCAATGTCCAATCCCCAGATAGCTGTTGCAGCCCAACCTTCTACCTCTGCAGTTGATACCCAAAACGAAGGTAAGGAATATGACCTTTCTAAGGAGCAAAAAGGCTGCAAGCTGTCGGAGAGTGAATATCAGGAAAACCCTTCTCTTCCCGATGTGAAGCAAACTGAAGTTGAATCGTATGCAGGTGATGTTGCCAATGCACGATCTCAGGTTACTTTGCCCCCAAATTTATGTTCTGATACAAAGTCAGAGCCTTCAAAATCAGAAAAACAAGAAAAGGCTGCAAGTGGTAAAGTTGTTCCAGCTCCTCGTAAAAAAAATAAAGATTCTGACTTGTTTATTAAAGTAAATGGGAAGCTCTATCAGAGGCTTGGAAAAATAGGTAGTGGAGGCAGCAGTGAGGTCCACAAAGTTATATCATCAGACTGTACAATCTATGCTCTTAAGAAAATCAAGCTGAAAGGGCGTGACTATGCCACTGCTTTTGGTTTTTGTCAGGAAATCGAATATCTGAATAAGTTGAAGGGGAAGAACCACATCATACAGCTTATAGACTATGAGGTACTTAACTTTCAACCTGACACTGTTCATTTAATAACATTTAGATTATTATACATTTACAGCATTGAGATATTGTATACCTTTGCAATTCAAATTTGATATATGAGGACCTAGGATGCTAGTAAAGTGCAGCTGAAATTGCTTTTTAAGATTCAACTGAGAGTTCTGGTGGTGAAATCTTGATCTCAACATGGCCAAAAGTATTGTTAGTCCAAATAATGGGATTCAGAAAAGATTTTGATGTTTTTAAATTTTTTTTACAAGATTACCTCAATGCTTTGAGCAACAGGTGGCCAAATGGTGGTTGGTACTTGAGCAAAATGAATAGCCAAAGAGGGTTGGAAGGAGGTTGAGGTGGCATTGGGGTTGTCCTAGTATGCTTAGGTTGCTGATTTGGTTCTTCAGCAAGCAAAAGAAAGTTTGCTGGAAAAATGACTCCATATTAATGGTGAAAATGATTAGCATTCTTGTGTCTACATTTAATCCAGTGAATTTTGTGGCTTACATTCTTCTTGGAACAAGGTCTTATACATTACCTGTGATATTGATGACCATATTAGGATGTTTTCCTATGTGATGGACGTTAGTAGTGCTTACAGTTGGAAATCCTAGTGATCTTATCTGTAAATCTCAGTACCATATTATAGTTAGCAAGGGATGCAGACTTAATTCGTTTAGGACATATTTTTCCTTTCCCGTTCTATAATTAGTTTGGTCGCTATCAGTTATTGTTTTGCCATATTCTCATATAATTTTCTTATGTTCTAGGTTCATAATTGGTAATGTGCTCTCTAGTTCTACTTTTGAAAATGTATTCTAATACATACTATTATTCTTAGGTGACAGATAAGGCTTTACTGCATGCAGTATTGAGTGGCTCCATAAATAATAAAGATGGCAGAGTCAAGGATGATGGGTATATATACATGGTACTTGAATATGGAGAAATTGATTTGGCTCACATGCTGTCCCAGAAGTGGAAGGAAATGGATGGGTCGAATCAGACCATAGATGAGAACTGGCTACGATTCTACTGGCAGGTTATTGAGCAATAACTTATTCTGGTTCATTTACAATTTTATGCACTACTTTGTGTTTTTAGTTTTAAAAGGATGATTGTCTAAAAGGTTCCACCTTTTGTTTTTATTCTTTTGTTCTAAAGGTTTGATGATTAGGTAGATCTTCTGTTTATTTAGTAACTTTGTTTTATGGCATTCCATTCTTTACTGAAAGGGACCAAAACTAACACATTTAAAGTGGTTGAGTTTCACTTTCTTTCTGGGAATTGAATATATGTGGTGTGGATAATTGACATTTGAATGTGCTTATTTCTTTGCAGCAAATTCTTCTGGCAGTCAGCACCATACATGAAGAGCGAATTGTGCACTCTGACTTGAAGCCAGCTAATTTCCTGCTTGTCAGAGGCTCTCTTAAGCTGATTGATTTTGGGATTGCTAAAGCTATAATGAGTGATACAACCAACATCCAACGGGATTCTCAGGTTAGGCTCCCTTTTCAATGTAAATTAGTATTCTCTGGATCTGCTGTCTGTTCTTGTCTGTTAATAACAGTCAAGAAAAAGGTATTGAGCTTGTTCCCTTTCGAGTGAATGAGCAAATATATATTCTCCATCTAGATGGTTTCTCATTTTATTGTTCCTCAATGTTCTGTTCAAGCGGATTTGACTTTCTGACTAATCATGGTTTGTTGGGGGTCATGGATAGCTACTATATGTGCTTTTGCTTAGCTTTTCTGTAATCTACTCTGCAGGTGGGTACGCTAAGTTACATGTCTCCAGAGGCATTCATGTGCAATGAGACTGATGCAGATGGAAACACTATCAAGTGTGGCCGGCCATCAGACATTTGGTCCCTTGGTTGCATCCTTTATCAGATGGTATACGGGAGGACCCCGTTTGCAGACTACAAGACCTTCTGGGCCAAGTTCAAAGTTATAACAGATCCTAACCATCAAATTTCATATGAACCAGTCCCTAACCCTTGGCTTCTGGACCTCATGAGAAAGTGCCTTGCCTGGGACCGCAATGAAAGATGGAGGATCCCTGAACTACTTCAGCACCCTTTTCTTGTTCCCCCAGTTCCAACCCAGCCATCTTCTCATGATCACAGCTGTAAATTGCTTCGACTTATTGGCCAAAATTGTACCAGTGATTCTGAAGCGTCGAAGCTTGTTTGTCAGCTTAAACAACTGCTTGAAGACCCTTTGCCATCCACAACGTCTCAGTTATTAACATCGCGTGACCAACAATGTACATTGCTCTGCCAAGTGTCAAAAGTTTGCCTTCAGCTCCAGGAACACTTTCAGAGAGACAAATAGGTGATGGTCCAAGCCTATGATCAGTCTTATTTTTGGTGGTCAAGATGTGTGCTCTGTTTAGCTGCTTTAGGGTTAGGGAATTCATGCCTGGTTGGTTACATATCATTGTTTCTATCTTTTGTAATGATATGTAATCCCGCTGTGTTATATTGTTTTAGTTAAATAGAATAGAAGACGGGGATTGTTGTGTCATGTGTTTTGTCCCCGTAAATCATTCGGAAAAATCAAACTGTATGCAGCACAATCTGCGGAAGATTTTGTAAACAAATATGAAATGTGTAATGAGTACTAAACTAGCTATTGTTCTAATGATATTTTTTTTTTATCGATTTGTTACATCAGGTCTAAAGTTTGATATCAAAAGAAAACTAACGAATGCAAGGTCAGTGCCTCAGTGGTTACACTCCTAATGATCAAAATCTCATTGCTTAATTTGTTGTTTTAATTTCACTTTTTGTTTATCTAATTTCTATATTTAATTATTTAATATGGAAGAAGATGAGCTTTGGGCAAAATCAATATTAAAACCGGAGTTTAACGGCAAAGCGTATGGTGAACAGAAATATATTAGTACGAGAAAATAAAAGACTATTAATTGTCATTCAAGGATAATGCATATCTCATGATTAGCATTTACAACAGTATCTCAAAGACAAGTAACATCCCATTGCAAAAGAAGAACTGTACTACATCATCTAAATCCTCCTCATAATTGTTGAAACCTGCAAGTCACAAGGCCATATGAGGCCACAAAACACAAGAAAATAACAACACCTGCAGAAAGTAATCTTCAATAAAATTGAGACTGGATGATGCTCATTGCTATGTTAAAACCCGCACAACATTATTTCAAAAAAAAGAAGAAGCAAATAATAGTGCTTAAACCCGTGGGATGCTGCGGGTTTTTTTTTGTTGTTTTTTTCCCCTCCATGAAAGCCTGTAAGAGAAGACAAAGGACAGAGAAGCTACAGATCCAATATACTCTAAAGAACCTGCAAACCCAAAAGTAAAAAGAAGATATGTTACAAATAAACCACATACAGACGCATAGCATTTATGTTTTTTAAGTCAGCAATATAAAGTAAAACATTCAGTTTGGAGCATAAAGTTTATGCACTGCATTGGTACAATGAGATTTCTTAAAAGATATTATTTCACACGCCTTATCCTACTAATTTATATGGTATGGTGCTATCAAAGAACATAACTTCATGAAATTGTCAATGCCATCGAGCATAATAAAGTACAAACACCCAATAGGTAATTCTTCATTGGCTTGAAAATAAAAGATGCTTCTTGGTTCTACTTTCATAAACAATTCTAGACGCAAACCATTTTGGATAATTATAAACTGACTTTGGAACAAATAAGTAAAGTAAACTTTTGACACCCAAATTTCTGTTATGAACACCCAAATAACACAGACACGTAGAGGGAAGAAGACAGAGGTTTAGCTCTTAGTTAGACACAGATAAGTGCCAAAATGATTTCAGAAGATTAAAAGAATCGAAAAGGATATAGTAGAAAGTACTGAAGCTGAAAAATGAGGCAGAAAATTGTTTGAGTCTGCAGGGTAAATAGGAGAGTTGCCTCTTCAGATTTTGGTTTGGCATTGGTTTGAAAAGCAGTACATATACATACAGACACAAAACTCTATATATGGGAGAGTTTGAGTATGGTAAACAGTATGAAACCGCTATAAATACCTTAAATTTGTTATTAATGGAGACAACAGATTACACAGATGTATTCATACTGTTTGCGCACGGTAAGTAGAAGAGTTCCCTTTTCAAATTTTGGTTTGGCATTAGTTTGAAAAGCAGTACATATACATACAGACACATTATTTCTAAATTACGAAATGATAGTATGTGCTGCTGGTTGTATTCAATATATGATGCATTTGCAGGTCAAATGGCTCATAGACATACCATGGAAATGAAAACAAATATGCATTAGGCATTTCTTTAATTTCAGGCCACAAATTTAACCAAAATATCACCAAGGTTTTGCGCCAATTACCAGAAGACACCATATGAAGGGCTATCTTTGGTAATAACTGTTGGAAACAGATTCCTACCATACAGCCAAAAACTTAAATAATCTTGATTACTTTTGTATTCATTATTTCACCCAAAAGCAATCAACCATTTATATGTTAGATATTATCTATCATTCTAATGATACTCCAGCAGCCTAAGTTATGTTGAAGCTACTCCATTTCCAGGAATGCCTTCATACTATGGACAAAGGAAAATAAAATTCAATCCATACACAATAGGCATTATGTAAAATCACTATTTCCCACCTAGAAACCTTATCAGAGGTATCTGCAGCTATAGGTTTGTATAAAATCATTTGTATATTGAACACGTATCATTGCGACATAGATAAATACTCAACATAATCAGAAAGTTCAATCAAATTGTTAAACTCTTTCTCAGACTTGCATATAGAAACCAAAACATTTATCCTAAAGATTTGTTTAACAGATGAGAAAAAAGTTATCATTATTATTTTTTTCATAATTAGAAGCTATAGGAATCACTACAAACCTAATTCCTGGATATCCGATCCACTTTATCAAGAACAAATTTATAAATCCCATACCAATATAACCTTCGACTCAATCTTTGGACATTGTTATCTCCATCAATCCAGCATGTTTTAGTTCAATAAGAGAGTTCAAATGGAAGAATAAGAGACTATCAATCACCTGCTTAGTTCCAGATCACCTTGTTTGCGTTTTCAGACCCTTCCCCTTCACTGACAAGAACAAAGTCTGATCGGACAAATATTTCCTATGTTTTTAGTGCATTTATCTCTACATTTTACTTAGTTATTCTCTTAACATTATCATTTCTAACTTAGTTTTGTGTTTTTAGGTAGTTTTGAGTCTAAAATGAAGGCAAGGAGGAAATGAGGCGGAAAAATGATCAGAAATGGAGAAATGAAGTTTTCCCAGTTCTACTAGGAAAAGGAATCCCAGTTGAAGTAGGAATCCTGAGTCAACTAGAAGTCAAGCTCGTGGAAATGATGACAGAAATGACAAATGACAGAATCTCAGTTGGACTAGGAAACCTGTTGGCATAAGGAGTCCTGATGATACGAGGATACCGGGGTAGACTAGGAGAGCCCAAGAACATTCATGAAGCTTCTAGATGATGTAATGGACGACATATGCAAGGCATATGGCGGCAAAGCAATCAAGATTAGACAAGGAATCCTAATTGGACGCAAGATACGCATCAAAGTCAAATCATATTCAAATTAGGAAATCTGCCTGCAGATCAGTCAACTTCGACAGAGTCCTGAGAGCATCTTAGAATGAACCAGATGATGATCCTTATATGGTTGGAAATCTACGGATATCTAGTTTCCAGAAATTTTTACAGTTCGTCAATATCATTTTTCTAGAAGAAGTTATGGCCAATTTAGTATAGGGAGGTTCAGACAAAAAAAAGTATAGGGAGGTCAAGCTGCACGCGAATCAGACTTTTGACCGGAATTTCGGTTTTGAAGCCCAAATCACATCGAGAAGCCCATGGCCGAATTTATGCTTCATATTTAAGATAATATTGCATGTGGGACGTCCTAGAGGCTTCCAAAAGTGTTTGACATCATCCTTGGAGAGTTTTAAGGGATTACAACATGCAGAAAGGATGGAAACAAGTCCAGATACGTTGCTTGTTGCTCACACCGCTATTTGGCCTAATTTAAGGGGTTTAAAAGAAGGATCTAGAAGGCTTGGAGAATAAGTTTGCTGACCCCTATATATAGATGCATCCTTGGGACGTTTTATTCATCATCAAACCCAGAATCAAATTCATAACTCCTCCCCTTTACTCTCTAAATTTCGTCCCCTCTCTATTGTTCAAGCATTGAAGCCATGAAGCATCTCCATCTCCTTGCCGTAGTCATCATCAACATCCTCCATCCTTTTGAAGATCATCTTGCGTCCTTGAAGTTCTTCAAAAGTGTAACCATGTCATTCTATCTTTTGTTTTTGGTTTCTTTGTTTTGTAACGTCAAAAACAGTTTCACTAGCGTTCTAGGTTTTTGTTATAAATGGATGTTTCGAATATTTGTGAGAATAAAGTTTATGTATTGATGTTTAGTTTCCAATAATCATGAAGCATGAAAACGTTTTAGGTTTCTAGAATTCATAAATTGCAATTTTAATATGTGATGATATAAGTTCATTGATTTTGTGCTTCAATCCCACCTTTTATGTGTTTTGTGTTCTTTGGTTGCAAACTTAGAATATTGAGCATGTAATTGAATCCAAATTAAGATTGCTAGCGTTCTAGGTCTTAATTGCTAAGTGGAAAACCTATAATTTCTTAGGTAAATCAATGAAGAGTCTTGCATGCTTGTATGGCGTTCCAACTTGTGTTCTTGGCTTAAATCAATCAAACTTTCTTAGTGTTTAATGCGTTAAATATGTTTTGTTATTTAGTAGCGTCCTATGACTAGCATTGCATGTTTAATAGGGTTAACTATGGTGCGTTCATCTAGTTAATTTAATTAAGGGAAGTAATAAGAACTTTGTATGCGTTCATCTCTGTTCTTGATTTATTTCTTCATTCACATATTTTGATCCATGGTTTATGGTTAGATTGCCTCTTTTCGTGTTAATGATTGTTAACTATATCTCTACATCTTATCCGTCCATATTTTCCTTGATTCATGGTTGATCGATCACATGTATTATATAATTAGATTAGAATACAAACTTTTATAAATTCCCCCTATCTTGTAATTTTGTATGGATACTTTGTTTTATTTTTGTTTTATACTTTGTGGATAAAACTAATTTGTTTAATGTTTTTGACAAGAAGTATACCCCAATCCCCGGCTTAGAACGATACCCTACTTATTCTATACTACTATTTGCAGGGTTTAAATTGGCACTCTCTTTGAGCATATCAAAGTCGAACATGTGAGACTTAAATAAGCAAAATTCAAATAAAATAGTTAAAAAGAACGTTGAAATAGACAATTACAAAATTTGCCTGCTTGAATATTTCCTCTTTATAGGAAGGACTTGTTGCTGCCTTGCAAAAGTCACCGAATCAACAAGGAGACCAAGGTTGGCTGCACAGATAGCTGCCCTAAAATGGCGGGCGAACCAGGAATTCTAACCACTTTTCCAATGTTTGTCTCAAAATTATACCAGAAAAGGAAACCCTTGGTCAAATTAGAGTCGTTATGCAAAAGAACCCTTTCACCAATCTTTGATAAGACCAAAGTTGTGCAATACTCAAACGCTTTTTTCACAACCTTCCACTCAACAGTATAGAAATGAACCCAAGATTCAGCCACTCCATATTCCTTCATTTTCCAGACTTCATTACTGGTTTTGAAATGATTAAGACAAATGCAGAGACTACCTCCCAACACCTCCAAACCAATTCCGCCTTCGACATCAGCAAACGGGGTGGAAAACTCATTGAAAGTTTCTTTTGAGAGATCAAGAGCAATAACTCTTACACTTTGGGAATGTGAATTATCTGTCACGAGCCAATGTATAGCACCATTTAGAGGAACGGCAGGTGCATAAAAATGAGATGAATTCCCTGTGTAAGGGAAGCTTTGAATCTTCTTCCATAAGTTGGATTCAGACTGTAAAGCTTCACTTCCGAACCCCTTTCACCATTTACAACTTCCACAATTCTAACAATTTTGTAGTCACTACTGGATTGATCATATCCAAAACCATACATCGTATGTGTCCTTTGAGTCCCAGCCGGCAACTCAATGGGTGCAAAGGGAATTCTTTTGAATTTCTGAATCGTCGGATTCCAAATTGCCAGGTCTAGATCGTGATATCGATTGTGCAGGAGCAGCAAACCATTACAGCAGCCCACAAATTCTGTCACTCTCTCAGGGTGTGCCAAGGGTTGCACAATCTTGCGAGCACTGCTGAATTTGTCCCTCGAATAGAGATACACAAGTGAGAGAACTCTCAGGAGAGAGATGGCAAAATGGCCCAAGTGAGCAAAATTTGTCCTCTACTTTTCCTTTCTTCCATATTCTTAAAGTAAACCAGCAAAACAACCCAGAAAAGATGTGATAATGGAGAATGACTAGTAAAAGGGAGAACCAACAATTAATGATAACCATGATTTTTTTTCTTTAAAGATAATGATAACCGTGGTTAACTTCTATGTTCTATAGAACATGTCATATTTTAATAAGATGGTGATATCACCACAAAACTAATTGTGGTGAGCAAATTTGAATCCTCTTTGTTACTTCCTATAATGTTCCTTCATATATAACACTTGTTACTTTGAGTACAAAGGAATATCTTTGCAAGGCAAAAACATTCTCTCACCGACCAATTTGAATATATATGCCTCCTCGTACTCCTCCGATGATTTTGTCATGATTTAATACCTCTTCTTAAGAGGCGCGCCTTGAGGCTGAAAAGGCGCAAGGTGCATGAGAAAATGAGTGTGTTTTGTTGGCGAGGCGGCGAAGGAACGAAAAACAAGTCCAAAGGCGTTCAACGTGGACGCTCAAATTTTTTTTTTTATAACACCAAAACGACGTCGTTTTGGTGTTTTGAGAATTAAAACTCCTTTAGGTCTCAAGCTGAAGTCATTTTCGACTTCCTTCAGCCTCCTCCATCAAAACTCCGACTCCTTCACTTCTAAATCTCAATTCCCAAGCAGCAAATTTGATAAAATGATCAAGCGCCCATTGGTTTTCTCAAGAATTTCGCTCTAAAGGAGGTTGTTTGCAGAATTAGAACAAGAAATTTTCTTCCTTTTAGACAGAAACCATAGTTATAATGGCTCATCCTCTTGCATCACAATCATTTAGTAATTGTTGGTTTCTTGGGACCTCTTCAAATGATTCTTGTAGAACTATTCACTGCGAATTAAAGCATTCCAGGACTTCAAAATACAGACACATCTGATCATTTCTTTCAGAGAGAGCCGTAGAAGAATGTCTTCGACAATCCCAGACGGCAAGCTGTTAATCGTTGAAGGAATTGGAACGGCGGCCATTTCTTCTAAACCCTAGTAAAACTTCCCCAAAAACCCTAAACCACCAAGAGAGGATTGCAATTGCAGCACTATCTCCTCTTCCACTGTTCCGCCCAAATGCTCGAGAGTCGAGACTTCTCGACAAGTAATTCGCATTGGGCTTATTATTATGACGTCATTTCGGAATAAAGGACATTGAGACCGGGTCGTTTTACATGGTGGCCCGATGAGATATTTTGAGACTAGGATAAAAGTTTAGATTTTAAATTTTTAATAAGGGCTGGGCACGGGCCGGACCCAATATAGATTTTGCTAGGTTCGGGATCGGACTCAAAAGAAAAGGGGGTCGGCCCTAAAACAAGTGTATGTCCTAACAGGGATCGGATAAGGATCATCCAGTAGAATTTCGGGCCCAAAATCCGAATATGCAATAACACAACAAGATGATGAGAGAAGAAAACTCAGATGAGAAATTGATGATGACAAGAACTGATGGAACTTTATGCAAGTAAAAACATAACCTATGCGAGGAAAGGTAGTTGGAGAGATCCCGGAGAAGAAAAAAATGAGACACTGACCGTTGATGTAATAAAAAAGTAGATCTCCCAAACCGTTGATTAGAAAGTCCTCAACGAATCCTCATTAAAGTTGTTCTCATTAGAAGGGCTCCCTAAGTCTACATACTTCTAATTACACCACCAACATAATTGTTGTCAGGACAATTTTGCCTGCCACTATTGGAAGTTGGAACAATATCCTAGCATGATTAAGTTTCTACTCTGCTCACTCCATCATTTGATACAACATGGAAACAAAGTCTTACCTGTTTAAATTAGTGGTTAGAAAGTTTTATAAGGCTCATCTTAAGAGCTCCCTAAAAACCAACAGTTACCACACACTTGTAATCTACTCTCTCTCTTCTTCCACTGTTCCGCCGCAAATGATTCATGTTGGGCTTACTACGACATCGAGGGTTTCCATATAGACCAGGTCGTTTACAATGTGATATTGTCTTTTACTTGGTCAGAGAAGGTCAGTTGTTGCAGCCAGACTTCTGAACGCTGAATTAGATTTGCTTAATTGCTGTCGGGAAACAGGTCAAACACCCCAAGGCTTCAGAAACAATGATTCTGTAGTTATACTGTTGTGTAAATTGTTCTGCCCCCTAACCCAACCCCCCCCCCCCTAAATCATTCGGGATGGGACAGATAGCAAACTACATGCTGGGATTGTTAATTCATTTGTAAACAAGCTTCCCTAAACAAACTCCATGACGAATGTCTAGGTTCAACTCCATGGCTATTAACATTGCCGTATGAAGCCTAAAGTTTAGTCTCCTCGCTCATCCAAGATCTTTGATACAAAAGAAAGTAGAAACCACTTAATATGATACCCTTTCTTCACCCATGCGTCCAGTTTGACAATGACAGATGGACGAACAAAAACTGATACACTTCATCAGTTGAGATAATGGTAGTAATGCACAGAGCAATGTTCAACAAAATATCCTAAAAGGCTACCAAGTTAACATGAGTAACATACTAATCTACTCCATTGATAAAAGCTTCAGCACGTGCCTCCTCCAACCTCCTGAAAAGGTCCTTCATAAAGGGTGTACTTGTCCCATGAGTAATCCGCAGTATATCTACTGCCTTGGTCAGAGATTTCACAGCATCATCAGTCTCTCCAAGTAACCTGTGACAAGTAATCAACTTATTTAAAGATTCAGCAGAAGACTTCCGCCATAATTTAATATTCAATACTGACCATTCAAGCTTTCCACAGGTATAGTATTGCAATCCAAGAGAAGGATGAAAACCTGGATATACTCCTACAGGGAAAGAGAGTGCAGTTTCGGATGTTAGCAAACTCCTTAGCAGTAGTTCATATGTGAAGAATCAAGCATTTAGTTCAGGCACTTTTAAAAACCAAATTGGACTGCAGAGGCTGTATGAATATACGTAAACAGATGCATCACTCAAGTTAAAGATTCAACACACTTTCCTACTGATACTGTTATAAGTTAAATGCAGTGGGCTTGTCAAAGAAGAAGTTTAAAGGAGCTTTGTAGAAGTTTAGGGATATATTATTTTGCGTATGGAGCGCACATTGACCTCAATTGAGTCAATTCAAAATATGCTAACACCTTATAGTCCATTTCTTTTAGTGAACCTAATTTGTTTGCGTTTAGTTTCCACAGATGCCACTTGACTGAGCAACAAGAACGAATACTAGTTTGATCATTAAACTTAAAATGCAATAACTTATAACATGAAGGCACCAACTTGAAGAAAGAACGTAAAGAAATTAATACCTAAATTTGACACAACATATTCTGATGTTTAGTTTAAAATGATAAGAAATTAAATAATCTCTTTAGAAAGAAGAAGATACAAGACGTACTTTGATACACTGGAATAGTCAATCTGCAATATGCTAGAGCTTCACTCCAGTCTTCTGCCTTCATCAAATTCTGAAGACAAATATGATTTCATTGAATTAACTATATAAGACTTCGCCCAAAAAAGAACTATATAAAGACTGGTTTAGTATCCAAAGCTAAAGTCTGTTCTCCAGAATGATTGGATAAATATATACTCTTTTCCATTACAAATGATTACCCAACAACTTTCATTACTATAACACAATAATAAAAATCAAACCCAATGAGGTACCTTTATAAGCTCCTCCCAAGTTGGGATCAAATAGATGCAGAAATCATGACATAGATACCTCTGGAGTGTCTCCATTGCCTTCAAGGTAGCTATAACTTCGTGGTAAGCTAAACTTGGTCAAAGATCAAACTGTTCAATATCAAAATATGTAACAGAATTCTATTTCCATAGTACCGAAGAAAAAATTAAGCAAGCCTGTGCAAATACAAAACCATTGAAAATACTGTCAGTATTGAAACATCTGATTGTCAAAAAAAAAACAGTAATGCTCAACAAAAAGAAGGAAGGATACTGATAGAAGGTGTAGATTCTACAGCTATAATAGCCTTTTCCTGCAATGATCTTATTTCACTTTCCATCTCTATTATCTCTTCTTTGCCCTTAAGACGTCCGCATTGTTGGCATATGAATCCCTTGTCATCTGCAAATCCAAATTGCAAGAAATAAAAATGAGTTGTTCAACTTCCTGCCTGCATATCTATTTTGTTTTACCTCACTGACTAGTCTACAGGTAATTCCATACCAGAGTCGCGAAGCAAAAAACCATCGCATTTATTATCCTTGCATCGGTAGCCTTCCAGAATTGCACTTTCTTGGATATCCTCGTAATGACCCTTTAATATAAAACCAACTTCACTTATCATCAAAAGGAACAAATAAAAGGTTAAGATAATCCAGTATCAATTTTCAAAGTATATTACATAACTCCCAAATATGCTTGAATATGATTAAAAATAGAAGGGCAGAGAACAAATAGTTGAGTACCGCTTTAATGCAGCGGGGACATGCACAGGTAAAAAGGTATTGTTCCTTCAGTGCTTTTTGCCGAGTCACAGTGCTTCCGGCGGTGTCGATGTAACTTATCAACACCTTACAAAATTTCACCAATAGAGAAGACTTTAGATTTGACAATTGACATGCTGTAGAAAATAATGCAATAACATGATAAGGAGTAAATTTGCAACACAGAAGAAAAAAAGATAACATCTTGACAACTATTGAGACATTTGAATATTCACATGAGAATAAGATTCTAGATATAAGTATTTTCTAAATCAGCATTACCATCAGCAAGGATAAAAACCATAGGAGTGAGTTTAGTGAACGCAATGAACAAAATTGTTAAGATAACTCCATTCTTGCATAATAAAGCTACTCATTCTTTTTGTTAATGAAGCACTGTATAAAATGACCAAGGAATTCTACACTCAATTAGGCCAAATAAAGGAGAATCCAGCTCTACCGTTATACAATAACTTTTTGTAGTAATGTGTCTCCTTTAATGTCTATTTGTAAAGCAGTTGAAGCTTATCAAATTACACCCCCTATCGGTCAAGAAACATCTCTAGACACAAACCCTAAACACAATTTCTCCTTTGTAATTGAACATCGTAATGACCAACAAATTAAGGAAGGATAGACTACCTCAGCTCCTTCGGGTATATGTTGCACAGCACGAACAACAGCTGACCTTCCCTCAAATAATAGAACAGAATTCGGCAAGCAGCTAGAGCACCAAAACGGTTTAGTAAACCAAACAAGAGGGTAAAACTAAGAACACAGCCATCCATTAAAATAGTTACCTGTGGTTAATGATTGATATGACAGGATAGAGTCCTGTGCCCAGGGGTTTCAATTCACTGTCACAAATTGTGTGTGCATTGCACGCAAACTGCATGGATCATAGAGAATCAAATGTCAGAAAGACCTCAGTATTAGAAAGATTGCACTAAAACATAATAATCTTCCAATGGAGATGAATCTTGTACACCCTTTGGTAAGATAAATAATATGTGCAGCTGATAAATAAAAGAAATGCTAAAATTAATCCAAACAGCAGCACTGTAATATAGCCTTGAAAATATTCTTCGGAACCACATGATGATTTTCATTGGTTGAAATGGGGATTGCCAAGTGTCCTTACAAAAATGCCAAAAGTACTTCAAAAACACTAAACTTTTACTACCGAATATTTCCTACGGGTTCAACACTGCAAATATGTGATATTGAAGCTTTGGAAAGAGAATATCTAATATTCTGTAATACTAACAGTGAATCAGAATTCCCAATCATCAAAAAACAAGGAAAAAAGAAGACCGAAATTGCTTCTAAAAGTGCACCTTTGAGAAATTCTCCGCAATCTCTTTTATATTGATATCAGGCCGCTGAAGTATCAAGCTGACAAGGTTAGCCATCTGAGCATACAGCACCATTTGCTTCTCATCAACCTCCGACATGTCTGCATTAACAGAAATCAACACAATGAGTCATACAAAACAAATTAACAGTCACAACCAGAAGGAAAGCTAAATCAGTAGAAATCTCAGGAACGTACGAGCCACCAACGCCTCTACCAAATTGTAATTGTCCATAGCAGAAGTAGGAATAGTCTACAAACAAAACAAGAACATAGTCAAAATCTCCATCTGCAACAAAAATTAAAAAAATCCCAAATTTTGAGAAATCAATCACAGACCTTCTGAGACTGTAGCTTAGAACGACAGTAGAGTCTGATCATGAGACGCAGAGAAGGCGTAACAGCCCTTCTCTTCTCCTCTGGAAGCTTCGAGAGAGCTTGACATTCGAGACGGTGCAGCTTCCATTCCGACTTCTGCAATTACAACCGCCGAGACTTCAAATCAAAAAGGTCCCTAAACTAAACAAGCTCGATGAACGAAATTCAAAGGTTGAGGGCAAACCTGGCAAGTGCTGGAGCAGTAGTAGACAACCTGGCAACCGGAGCACTTCTTGAGGTGACTGGATTCGAAGCAAGCATCGCACTTGGAGTTACCGGCGGAGTTGTTCGGGACGCACACATAGGGCTCTTGGCTTATGATCACTTCCCCTGCATTTCAAAACGCTCCGTTTTCACTATACCGGAACAAGCAAATGAGAACCAGAGCAGTAGAGAGAGAGAGAGAGAGAGAGAGAGAGAGAGAGGACCTGGATAGAAGTCTTTGGTGGTGAGGAGGCAACGGCCTTTCTCTGGAAGTTTCGAAACGGTCAGGCCGCGGTTCCCGAGAGCGCTCTGCAATTCCTCCATGATGTTCGTCCGGCGTTCGCTCCAAAACTTGTTGTGGCGAAGAAGGTTTTCACTACTTTTTCTTTTTGCTTAGTCGGCGGGTCCCACCGTAGATGACGTGTCGTCCATCGAGGGCGTTGTGACCTGTGATGGACTCCTTGTCTATCACATTCGTATTTTCGGATTTTCCCCGAGTTTCAATGGAATTTCAATTTCTTTTTTTCTTTTTTTTTTTGGATATATGGAGACCAAAAAGCGCAACAAAAACAAAGAACAAATTACATCTCAGAATTTATAATTCTAATTCTAAGACTTTCACACAAGTCATCAAGCAAGCTAGAAATAACTTGTGGAGGGGGTTGCTCCATGAATTGAGCTCCAATCTCTGCATCCAAACCAGCTTTGGAGAGAATGTCGGCAACCTAATTTACTTCACGATAGACATGCTTAAGATCATAGTTGTGCAATTGTCTTTGGAGAGCTTGGCAACAAAGCAGATTTGAGGGACTTGGGTTAGTTAAAACACCCAATGGTTCGTGCGTCTGCGGTGCAGTGATTAGTCTGGCTATGCTGGGATACACTGCATGGGTGTGTGTGTTGGTTCTATTGACGTCTTCCACTCAAAAAAATAATAATAATAATAATAATAATAGTTTTTAAGGGGTGCAAATCATCCACACCTTACTGAACTAGGGAAACTAACACATGAGAATCACTTTCCACTAGAAGATGACGGCAATGGTGAGAGAGAGCCATTTGTAGTCCCAAAAGTAATTCCCAAGCTTCCGCTTGAAGGACAGAACCACAACCAAGGTTAGCATAAAACCCAGAAATCCAAGCACCAGTGAAATCTCTCAAGACACCACCAACACCAATTTTCCCATTAAGATTTCTAGCACCATCAACATTTAATTTAAAGTAATGCTCAGGAGGTTTCTTCCACAACAAACTAACAGAAGTTTTACTGGACTCTTGAGGCTTGAAAGTATTAGCAGATTTCCATTCCCTGGCAAAATCAATAACAACTTTCCCAGGATTAAAAGGATAGTGAAACCCCTCATCAAACACCATTTTATTCCTCCACTTCTATATGTGCCAACATGTATACACAAATATTGAACACCATTGGAGATTACCATAACAGATTTTCCTACATTAAGAATTAGCAAAGAACCACCCATACCAATCAAGCTGCATAGTCCTGGATCCAAGCATATAACACTATTCCAAATCATCTGGGCAACAGGGCAATCTCTAAGCAAATGTAAAATTGTCTCAGGTTGGTCATGGCAAACAGGACAATAACAATTAGTAGCAATTCTTCGTTTAACTCTTTCAAATGGAATTTCAATTTCTAGCTAAGATAAAAAAAATCATAGTATGATATGATGCCTTGAAGAAATTAAATGAATTCGGCCAAAAATAGAAAATTGAAATTGAATGAAGAGCACCTGGGAGTGGAAAAAGGCCATGCTGAATTGCTGATATGCAGCACTCTAATGAGAAATTAGCCGGTGATTAAGTGAAGCACGAGGCAGTGATTTCCTTTAAATTAATGGGTGTCGCATTATTAACGATCCTAGGAAGGATGAAAGCTCGGATATAGTCCTACATTGAGTTGAACATAATTTGAGAACCTAAACCAAGTTTGCCAGGGTTGGAAGTGTATTGAACAAGGGTCTGTTGTGAGCTCAGTGAGGTGTAGTGAGCTTTATGATCCCAAAAAAGCCACGCTTTAAATTCAGTCCTGCCATTTCATAACCTATTCGAACTTCTTTTTTTGTGTCTACTAATGTAACTCTTCCACAGGTTGATACAATATAAGTGGAAGTAATAGCAGAAGTGCAATGTTCAACAGCAAATCCTAAACGAGTTAGGTAGTTAACAGGAGTAACAGACTAATCTAGTAATCTACTCCACTGATGAGAGCTTCAATACCACGAATTAGCAAGTTAACAGGAGTAACAGACTAATCTAGTAATCTGTTCCATTGATGAGAGCTTCAATTTCACGTTGCTCCTCCAACATACTGAAAAGATCCTTCATGAAGGGTGTACTTGTCCCATAAGTAATCTGCAGTATATCGACTGCCTTGGTCAGAGATTTCACAGCATTCTCAGCCTCTCCAAGTACCCTGTGACAAGCGATAAGCTTTTCAAAAGATTCAAATCATTCAATAGAAGACTCCTCAATAATTCAAGCTACAATAAACTAACCCTTCAAGCTTCCCACAGGTATAGTATTGCAATCCAAGTGAAGGATGAAAGGATTGAAAGTTCCGATATACTCCTACAATGAAATAGAGTAGTTTCACATGTTAGCAACTTCTCAGCAATAGTCATGTGTGAAGAACAAACCATAAGTTCAACAACATATAAGTCACCAAATTCAACTGCCGAGGATGTATGAATATTTATAAACAGATAAGCATGACTCATGAAGACTCATGATTAAATTTCAATCTTTCAACACAATTTCCTACTACTAATACTGTCATAAGTTAAATGCAGTGTGCTTGTCAAAAAAGAAGTATAAACTTCTAATCATAAGGAGCGCACACATCTCCACTGATCAATTCAAAATATCCTTATACCTTCCATTCCTTTTCTTCCAGCAAAAGTGCAAAACTAATTTATTTCTGTTTAGTTTCTACAGATGCCAATTGACTGAGCAACAGGAATCAACATCGCTAATTTGACCTTTAAACTAAAATGCAATATATTAGCCAAAAAAAAAAAACTAAATCCAATATCACTTATACGGTTATACCATGAGGACACCAACTTGAAGAAGCCAGAACTTTGGTGTACACTAAATAAACTAGACACAGGACATATTTTTCAATTTTAGCTTCACTGTAAGAATTTTAATCTTCTATTTCAAAAAAAAAAAAAAAAATACATACTTTGATACACTGCAATGGTCAATCTGCAATATGCTAGAGCTTCACTCCAGTCTTCCAGCTTCATTGAATTCTGAAGACAAAGATGAATTCATCATATCAACTACATAAAGACTGGTTTCATTTCCAAATTGACAATTCTGAACACTCCAGAACCTTTTGATTAATATATACTTCTTTCCATTACAAATATTACCCAACTGCTTTCATTATTACAAAAAAATAATTAAACTCATTGAGCTACCTCTATAATCCCCTCCCAAGTTGGGATCAAATAGATGCAGCAAGGATTAAACAGTTGCCTTTGGAGTGTCTCAATTGCCTTATACAGAGCTATTACTTCCTGATAAGCTAAAGTTAGTCAAAGATCAAGCTGTTCAATATCAAAATATGTAATTAATTCTCTTTCCTTAGTACAAAAGCTATTATACAAGCAACCACTGTCAATCCCAGTGGTGACAACCATGGAAAATATTGTCAATAATCAAAACCTCCAATTGCTAAAATAATATCAGTAATGCTCAAGACAAAGAAAGAAGGATACTGATATAAGAGCTTGCGGACTCTGCAGCAATACGAGCCTTTTCCTGCAATGATTTTATTTTACTTTCCACCTCTTGTATCTCTTTTTTGCTCTTAAGACGTCCACATTGTTGGCATATGAATCCATTATCATCTGCACATCCAAATTGCAAGATATTAGATTGACTTGTTTGAACTAGCTACCTGCATTTAATATCTAATTCGTTTCACCACACTGACTAGTCTACATGTAATTCCATACCAGAGTTGCAAAGCAAAAGGCCGTCGCATTCATTATGTGTGCATCGGTAGCCTTCCAGAAATGCACTTTCGTGGATATCATCATACTGACCCTTCAATATAAACCAACCGACTTCATTTATCATCAGAAGACAGAAAAAGATTTAGGTATAGTACTAAAAGACAAAGTGTAACATAATTTGCAAACATGCTTCAATACAATAAAAACAGAAACCAGAATAGTCATGAGTACCACTTTAATGCAGCGGGGACATGTGCAGGTAAAAAGGTATTGTTCCTTTAGCGCCTTTTGCCGAGTTACAGTGCTTCCAACAAGGTCAATGTAACTTGTCAACACCTTAAAAAAATTCACCAACAGAGAATCCTTTAGAGTTAAAAATTGACTTGCTGTTAAAAATAATGCAATGGCATGACACAAAGTAACTTTAAAAAAGAAAAGAAAAAAGATAAATCTTTACAGCATATAAGACATTACAAGTTTACAACTATTCATAAGAGAACAAGATTCTTTTTTCCTTTTTACGAAAGTAATAGAAAAAAATCTAGATATAAAACATTTTCTAAATCTGCATAACATCCGCGAGGATAAACCTCTTAGGAGTGAGTTTGATGAGTGCATTGAAGAAAATTGTTAAATATTTGCGTTCTTGAAGAGTAAAGCTTCTCATTCTTTCTGTTAAAGGAACAGTTTATAAAATGACCAAGGGATATGTCTAGACTCAATTTGGAAAAATGAAGGAGGATCCAGCTTTCCTTCAATGTAACATTATGCAATAACTTTTTTTTAGCATTTTTTTTTTCTGTAGTGTCTATCTGTGAAGTACTTGAAGCATATCAATTATAAGCTGAGATCAGAAAATAGTCTCTAAATTTTCTTCCCAAAAATTGTGGATGTAATCTCTCAATTTTAATAGAAAATCCAAATTACCAACAAAGAAAAGAAGCATAGACTACCTCAGCTCCTTTGGGTATATGTTGCACAGCACGAAGAACAGCTGACCTCCCCTCAAATACTAAAATAGAATTGGGCAAGCAGCTACAGGACCAGAACAATTTAGCAAACCAACAGCAAGAGGTTAAAATTAAGAACTGGGCCATTGACTAACATAGTTACCTGTGGTTCATGATTGAAATGACAGGATACAGTCCTTTACCCAAGTGCTTTAATCCACTGTCATAAATTGTGTGTGCATTGAATACCATCTGCACGGATTGTAGAGAATCAAAATTCAGAAAGATCTAAGAATTAGAATGATTGCTCTCCAAATTAATCTTCTAATGGAGATGAATCTTGGGCATCCCTTGGTAAAATGAATAATTTGTACTTCTAATAACAAAATGAGTGCTAAAATGAATGCAAACGGCAGCATACACATGATAATTTGCTTTGGTTCATTGGTTGAGTTGGGTGCTTGCCGAATTGACAATACAAATTACACATCTCATTATCTCTTTTGCATAAAGGCCTGAACTACTTCAAACACTAGAGTTTTACTACCTATCATTTCCTAACCCGTTTACCAGTCACCGATGCAAATACATAATACTAAGCTTTGGAAAGAGAATGTTTGAAGTGCTGTAATACTAACAGTAAATCTCATCATGCAGCTTAAAAAAGTCCTAATCAAAACAAGGAAGAATGAACACCAGAAATTTCTTTTTGCTCACCTTTGAAAAGTTCTCTGCAACCTCTTTTTTATTGATATCTGGCCACTGAAGTATCAAGCTGACAAGGTTAGCCATCTGAGCATACAGCCACCTTTGCTCATCATCAATCTTTGACATGTCTTCATCAAAAGAAATCAACAATGTGAACCAAACTACCAAAGAATATAACAACTAAACAGAAATCAGAAAGAAAAAAAGCTCAGAAGCATACGAGCCACCAAAGCCTTCACCAAATCGTAGTTGTCCATAGCAGAAGTAGGAATAGTCTACACACACAATAGTAAAATAAGAGCAAAAACTTCATCTCCAAAAAAAAAAATTGCAGTTAATAATTGATTTACCTTCTGAGATTGTAATTTTGAACGGCAGTGGAGTCTGATCGTGAGACGAATAGGAGGTGTAATTTGATGACGGAACTCAATGGGAAGCTTCGAGAAAGCTTCACATTCGAGACGGTGCAGTTTCCATTCAGACTTCTGCGAATTCACAAGAACCGATCCTTAGAAAGAAAATGTTGAAAACTAAAAGAGCTCCATGAGCGAAATTCAAAGCTTGAGGGCAAACCTGGCAGGTGCTGGAACAGTAGTACACAATCTTGCAACCGGAGCACTTCTTGAGGTTACTGGATTCGAAGCAAGCATCGCACTTGTGGTCAGCAATGGAGTTTTTTGGGACGCACACATAGGGCTCTTGACTTATGATCACTTCCCCTGCATTTCAAAACGCACCGTTTTCACTAGTCCAAACAAGCAAATGAGAACCAGAGCAAGCAGAGAGAGAGAAGACCTGGATAGAAGTCTTCGGTGGTGAAGATGCAACGGCCTTTCTCCGGAAGATTCGAAACGGTCAGGCCGCGATTCCCGAGAGCGCTCTGCAATTCCTCCATGAATGCCGTTTAAGTGGTTTCGTGTAACGCTGAAACTGAAATGCCGCTAAAGTGGGCGGGGTGAAGGTTTTTATATTGGGGTTTAAGTCGGTGGGTCCCACAGTTGATGACGTGTCGTCCGTCGAGGTCGTTCTGATTTGACTAGTTGTATTTTCCGTCCCTAAAAACCCGAAACGTTTCAATATTCTCAATGAAAGTGAATGGTCTCCTCCTCCTCCACCTTCTTCTTCACTAGCGCGCTGGGGTTTTTTTCTGTACGGAACTCACTGAAGAAAGCAATTTTCTCACGCAGAACGAGCTCGGCTATTTCAGCCGCCTCAGGTTAGCTTGTTCGTACTGTTTCGTAACCAAGGAAAATTCAGCAAAATAATTTATGTGTTTTTGTTTTTGTTTTGGTTCAGGCATGGATTGCAATTCAAGCTGTACGTTGGTGCTGCGCGGCAAATCGCCGGCGGAAAGTCAAATTGCTGAGGGGCTGAAGAACAGTAACGCTCTGAAGCTCAGTGACAACTGTGAGCTTTCAATTCTGTTAGACTCGGAATTGAAGAAACCGTTCAAGGAAGACGACGCTTTTGGAATCGACTCGTTCATGAACTCTCTCTCCACCGATCGGTTCGGTAGGTTGCTGCTTTGGTCGCCGCGCTTGCCGTCGACGCAGGACGTCGTTTCTCAGTAAGTTTCGTAACGGCTTACTCTTTATTTTTCCGTCTGTAAAAATTTGAAGAAGTAAACACTGTGCCGGAAGAGTGAATCATGCTTTAGTTTTATCTCAGGAATTTCTGTGAGCTTCCAAACGGTGCGGTTTGTGTTGCTGATGTTCAGTACAAAGGGCGAGGTTTGACTTTAAAACGGCAATTACCAATTCAGTGAGATTGTATTGTGTTCTCTGCATTGTTCATTTTGTGGTTAGAGTTAGAAGATTGTGATTTTTCGCAGGCCGGTCGAAGAATGTGTGGGAGTCTCCCAAAGGTTGCCTGCTGTTTTCCTTTACTCTGCAGATGGAGGATGGGCGGATCGTGCCACTGATACAATATGTGGTGTCTCTAGCCATCACTGAGGCCATAAAGGATGTTTGTGATAGGAATGTAAGTGCGTTGTTTATAGTTTATTCATGGTTTAGTTGGGGCACTTGGACAGATAGAAGCAAGTATTTTACTGCAGAAAGGTTACAAACCTAAGACACACAGAATAAGCACGCTGTAATAGATTTTACTACAAAATTGTCCAGGCTTTATAAAATGTTATGCAAACGATTAGGCTCTTTTACCATGTATTTTTGGCAGCCTTGCACGTGTATTTGATTGTTAGAATGCATATTTTCTGTTATTATGTGATGCTATGATAATGACATTGATAGATCTTCTCCATTTCAGGGCTTGCCATATATTGATGTTAGAATAAAATGGCCAAATGATCTATATTTGAATGGCCTCAAAGTTGGAGGCATTTTATGCACGTCAACATATAAGTCGACGAAGTTCAATGTGTCTGCTGGTAATTAGTCTCGTCCTTGGTCCTGATTAGCATATCTAAACTGCATGGTTTCACTTATTGGCAACTAGAACCTGTTCCTTTAAAGGATTAAACGAATGTACAGTATCCACCACGCATGCACATAAATACTTTTCTTTTTTTCTTTTTCTTTTTTCTCAAAAAAAAAGGTATTAAATTATATGTACATCATGATAAGATACTTAATTTACTTCTGTTCTTGCAGGTATCGGCTTGAATATCGATAATGAGAAACCAACTACATGCTTGAATGCAATTCTTAGAGAATTGTCTGCTACGACATACCAGTTTAGAAGAGAAGAGATTCTTGCTGCCTTCTTTAACAAATTTGAGAAATTTTATGATCTTTTTATAAATCAAGGTAAAGCAAAAATCTTATGTCAATTCACCATAAACGTAAATGGTATAAATCAATTATACCATTTCCTTTATTTTTGAGTTTTTAATACTAGTTTTACAGTTTCACCTCTACTATGCATGTTGATACCTTGTTATCTTCATTTTTTTCAAGTCCCTAGTCCATCAAAAGAGTTTTCCTTTTAATTCTTATAATCCTGTGCCTGGATCCTCTCTCAATTGTGGTTGCTGTTTGTTTCTTTTTTTTCTTTTCTCTTTTAAACTTGATGTTTTTCTGATAGAAACATATGGAAAATGAAATGGTAGACATAATTATTTCTTACTCCAAAAATTATTTAACAGACTTTGTTTCCAATTTGTTTCAGCAATAAGATTCTACTTTCATGAGTAAGAACAAAAGTGTATTCATTAATGAAAGTTTTCTTCATGTCATGCAGGATTTCAACCTCTAGAGGAGCTATACTATAAGACATGGCTACACAGGTGACATGCTAACATGTTTATTTGGATTCTCCTATGTGCATTTTTATGGTTTAGTCTTTTTTGGCATAAAAAAACCTAAGACTAAATGTTTTTGTAAGCTCATCTCACCCAGTACACCATAACTGTTTGACTCAGCCTACAGAAGCCATATCCCAACCTCTTGTAAAGCGTAGTCCAGGAGCGAGACCTTTTCTCTCTCTTTTTTTATGGATGATGTTAGCCCCTCTGTTAGTATAGTCCAACATCTCCAGCATTTTTATGGAATAAGTGATGTATAAACATATGGGCATGGGGCCATTTTTAGCTGATTAGAGAATGACCATATGCTCTAGTAATCATAAGGCCTTTACTTTTCTTCATTTCTATTTGTTGGTGTAATACCTTAAACTGAGAAGTTAAATACGGTTAGAAATTTGTTTTTCATTCTTTTAATTTATTCTTGCAAAAATTCATATCAATCAGAATAACTCTGCCCAAGAACATAGGCCTGTTTTTGAACTCAAGTTTGTTTTGATATCTGCAGTGGGCAGAGGATTATTGTGCAGGAAAAGAATGACGACCAGGTGGTGGAGAACGTGGTTACTGTTCAGGTGTGACAAACTAGAAAATTGTTTTGATGATATTAAGCTTAGCTTTCTCATGATTTAAAAAAATAAATAAAGAAATTTACACAATTCTTCAGACAGAAAGTTTAGTTGCTGAATTTTAGCTTTGTATTTGCAAAATGATTTGCCCATTTCTTTTAATATACTGCAGTTGTAGAAGCTGTTGGTAAAGAGGTGTGAGAATCGTTGATGTGAAGGAAATGACAAATTCTAAACCTATTAGTTTACATAAAACTACTTTTGTTTCCACTGCAGTGTATATGCATTTCTCCATAATTTTATCATGAAATTCTCAAATGTTTTCAATAGAAAGTTCTAGGACATACAATAAGGGTGTAGATGGTTTGGATAACTTATCATCAAGACCATATGTTGGTGTCAATTAAATCTTTAATCTGTGCAGGGTTTAACATCTGCGGGATATTTGTTAGCTATTGGTGATGACAATCAGATGTGTGAACTCCATCCTGATGGAAATAGGTAAAGTTGCTTAATATGTTTCAATTTTTACCCTATGAGAACTTCGTCTTTTTTCTCATCTACTGTTCTAGTTCTACTTTCTTCCCTCTGCCCCATGTTGTGTAAGAGTTCTCGAGTCTTCACTGCTAGTCATCTCCATTTGCCTTTTTCAATATTTTTGGTTTGTGAAAGGAAAGCAAAAACCCTCTATATGCATGTATCAGACGCATACATTCCAATTCAAGGACCAGTCCAGAATTATAAAACTCTTACTGTGGTATAAGTATTATGCAATCATGTTATTATATCTTAACGTAGTTTTGCTCCAGTGTTGACATATTGATTGATTTTATCCTACCATCAGTTGAATAGTCTCCTGGTTTGGTCCCTGTTTTGCATTATACAAGCTATTTGTTTAAAACCATTTGTCCTTGACTACAATCTAGATAAACTTGAGGCATCCCATGGTGAAGAAATGAAAATTCCATGTTCCACCAGACATGGGCAGAGTTTTTCTCACACGTGCCCATGGTCCAAAAGTGTAGTAAAATTCTGCCCATGTCTGCTGTATTATTCGTATCTGTCCAAGTACAGTTACTATGGAATCTCTCACAGGCATTACCATCTCATTTACTGACATCTTGATCATTGCCTTCTCCTCCTGTTCTAAATCCAGATCTACTTTCTTGGGTGATTTTAGGCAGGACTGGTAGGGTATCATTAACATGTGATTTTTTGTTAATAGTCTCAAAACCAATAGTTGTATAAATATGTGGGTGTTTTTTTTTTTTTCTTGTCCAAACAAAAAAAAAGGTTCTGAGGTGGAGCTAGAGGATCGCTGAGAATCTCTCCTGAGAAACCTTTTAGCCCTTTTTTTTTGCCTATTTTACTTTTTTATGATCAAGTACAGTTAAGAAAGTATTCCTTCTGTATGCTACATCCAGTGCATTCCTCTATAAGATGAATTACAACATTTTGGCAATTTGATGAATTGGCATGTTATAATTCAGAGCTTGTTTAGACATAAGCCTGATTATTCTTAACGTAGGTAACCATGTTATATTGTTTCTCTTTGTCCATAGTTTTGACTTCTTCAAGGGATTAGTCAGACAAAAACTTCACTAAAAGAGGATGCATCACTGGCTACGTCTCACTGATTCATGTGCACCGCTGGAGAATGTTTGGTCTTTATATCTTTTCATTTGTCCCTAAACGTCTGTCAACTTATTCAAAAAAGAATTATATTTTGTTTAGTTGCTCTTTCGTTATAGATCTCTCTCAAACTAAGATATGTATTTTCTTGCATCGCACCGTCAGTACATATGATTACAACCACTGTACTGTGTTAACTTGCAAACAAAGTGAAAGATTATGTTGAGTAATCAATCATTTGTAGAAAATCTGGCCATCCTACCTTCTTTGAAGTAGTGTGAATATATATGTAGTTTCTTTTTTCTTTTTCTTTAATCTTTCAATGTGTGCACAAACCATGAATGCCTTCTGGACCAATTATGACCTCCTATCAAAGTTTCGTGTTTGCAAGGCTGTTTATTTGTGGTGCAAATAGAAAAGGCTTCTCCTGTGAATAGTTGAAACAAGTAGGATAGAATCTTTCTTTTGTAGAAGCCAACAATGTTTTAATGGCATGTCTTATGGTTGTAGGGTACATGCTGTCCTCTCTGAATTAGAGAATATTACACAAAATTGACACAGAGAAAACCCCGCATCCCACATGCACATCGTTCTGTGATGTACAGACTGTCCAAAGTGAGCTACATTGTTTTGGACACCACCCTATTGTTGGGCCGTCCATGTAGGACACTTTATGAGTGTCCCAAAAATTGGTTAGGGGCATCTTGTACAGGGTGCAAAAGGTCAAGTTAAACTAAAGATGAAATGCTTATTAGGTTCCAGTCCTTGGACATATTTGAAGGTCGTATGAGATTTATTTCCAAGCTTAGGGTCTACCAATACCAACCCACATCAAGTTGCACCCTTTTGTCTCCCTAAGATTTGTATTTGCCTGGGTTATAAAAGCTGGCATTCACATTTGGAATGTCCTGATGAATTTCATGTTATCCATTACTAAAAGGTTGCAGTGGCTAAATCTGTGTTTAAAATCTCTGCTCTCGTAAGAGAGTTTCTGTAGCTCCAAGGTGGAACAGTTCTGGTTACACGGTGTAGCACTTGCTCCCACATGCATGATACGAGCTCCACTCATGTTTTTCTCTTGTTTGAATCAAAGGTCGCGTCCAATCAAGTAGAGAGAGAGTTGAGTTTCACAGGAGTTTATTCGTGTACTGGTTGACATAAATTATTGTTCATCTGAGTGGCAAACCAAGCAAATGAAAGGATGGTGTGCAGTGTAAAAGATTGAAAGATATGTTAATTATGCTTTTGGTACTTAATAATTGCCGGTCAATTTTCATAATGTTACAGACAGATTTAAGAATTGGTGCTACTGTTCTTGCATCTAGAGGAAAGCAACTTAAAGTCTCAGTTTAATGTTCTTGAAGATCTGTGGCAAGAAAATGGCATCAGATGTGCTGTATGCTATGACTTACTTTTGATATTCCTTCTAGCCTTCCAGCTTGGTATGAAATATAGATGCTGTGTGGTTGGAAAAAGAATGGCATCCAATAAATGGATCGGCTAAAGTGAAATATTTATATGCCAGTTAATTGGGTCAAAACTTGAAGGATAAAAAATGAAGTTTAGCCCCTAAAAGCTCTCATGCATCATTTAAAAGGTGCGCTACTAATATCAAACAGATACTTACCTTGTCGTAGTGGAAAACTGGAAATCTTAGGTGGGGAAGGAAGGAGTTTAGTCAAAGATGCATTGGATCATCACATGGCATTAAGGGAAATGCTAGGCTGGTGGACCAAGAAAGAAAGAGGAATTCCTATCTTTTTTAGGTTATAAACGGTAGAAATGAGTTTCTTTGGAAGTTGGAACATTGGGAAAAATTAGACCGATATAGAGAAATTGTAAAAAAAAAAAAAAAAAAAAGAGATATATATATATATATATATATATATTGATTACATGTATATTGTTAAATATCATTCCTTTCCTCGTTTATGTACATGATATGTTTATGACAGATGTATACTGATAGTGGAGAGGATTATATGCACCGACAGTGCAAGTGCACTGTAGGTTATTTTAATCTCTAAAAAAATAACAATCACTCATCAAATCCACTCCTTTATATATTTTAATATCAAAAAAATTACATTCATTCATATTGCAAGTACCCATACACTGACGGTGCATGGAATACACTCCCCTGATCAAGTGAAAATGTGATAGAAAAGGCTTAGCATCTATATATATATATATATATATATATATATATATATTGAAATAATATAAACTATTTAAAAATAAATAAAAATTTCAGTTGCTTGGTGGAACATGTGTTAATAACAAATCAAACTACACATCGTTTTCACAAGTCAAATGAATATAAAAAGATGAGCAACCCCATATGCCAAGCATCTTAAGTAAAATGGTGTCTCCATTTTAATGATCCCCATCAATGGTAGCACATCGTAGTGACTAATTATTAGATGTCACTATTGTCGACACCACCAATACATGTAGTCCTAAGTGACAGCCCTTCTTAAATTTTGAGCTGGGAATATAATTGTTAATTACAACTCACAATATAAGGGAATAATTCGAACCAATCAATTTGTTATGTATTACATTGTTATCGTTTCATATAGTCACTCACTTTATGGAAGAAGAAAAAAAATAACATCAATCCCCTCCAATTTTCAATTTTTTATGGTTAAGAATTGCAAAACAGTCTAATACACATTTTAAATTTTGTTAGGAAGCAGTGAGATATTTTTACGAGTACTTCTATTCATATATCTAAAATTAGTATTTAGACCTCTCCAGATATGAGAAATCCTGTTTACTTTTTGAATATTCAATTTACTAACTATACCTCCCTATTTTTTCTAAAATGCTTTTACCCATAGAGTTCAGCTGAACTTGTCGATGTCATTGGGAGAATAATCAACCAGTAAAACGACCAAATAGAACTCAAAACATAATCCATTTCAAAGGAACTAGATCTCGCATTCCACATCTTAGTATGATAACACGTTGGAAATAACAATTATGTATCCTATTCCATTGATTTGGTACCCATGATATTGCCAAGACCATGGGCGGATCCAAGTAGAAGCTTGGGCGAGCTGGAGCCCGTCCGAGATTTTTAGGCTTAAAAAAAAATTAAATATATACTTTGATTGATGTGGGTTTAAATGTTTAATTGACGTGGGTAAAGGGTTTAATTGATTTCAAAACTTATCAAGGTCGATCAATGGGTCTTCTTTCTGCTGTGTAATTGTTGTGGGTTTAATTGATTTCAATACTTATCATTTTATCAATTGTTGTGCTATCTCAATATCTCGGCCAGGAGCTTGGCCTCATTCGAATGTCGAGTAATCAATTCAAGTTTATAGAGTTAACTTTGCAGATTGGGCTTGGGTTTATTTGCTAACTATTTCGTCCTATCCATGGCTTTATATTCAGAACAAACTTTTGGGTTGAAAAAAAAAACTATATATATGATGTATATTTTTTGTTTATATGTATGTTTGTTTAACAAAGCCACCCGAACTCTCAAATTATCGAAGTTAAACTCCTCTCTGGCTCTTCCATTCTCTCCGTCCATCACAAATTCTTATTATTCTTCTTCGCAAAAATGTCTAAATTACGGACTAAATTCAATCTTTGAACACTTGAACTCTCAAGTTCTTATCTCTCCACTCTTGCATTCGCACACCTGTGCATTATTGTACTAAAAAAAAATTTTGGGCTTCGCCCAAAGAAACACATAAATATGTAGCCCTCCCTATTTTCAAATCCTAGATCCGCCACTGGCCAAGACATCGATCCAGAGTGTGTATTGTGAAGCAGCCAAAACCCAAAAGTATGCATAATGCCTTACAATAATCATAAATATAACCATGTTCATCCACTCCCCTTTATGCCAGAAGATTGAACTAAAGCCTAGAGAGCAACACACCCGGTAATCATCAACTAATCTTAATGCAAGAATGTCGAGTTTGCTTATTGATACCACTAGATTTGAGGCATAGACTAGGGTTTTATATTGTAGGAGATGTAGAAAGAAACTATGAAAGTGGCTAAAAATACTTAAGGGAGTATCATAAAAGTGACTTTGATTCAACCCAATAAACGTGAAATGTAGTTTGAACAAGAAGACAATATGATGTATTGGTCGAATTGCTATAGATTTTTTTTCTTCTTCATATGCATGTGTCTTTATCGGTAATTTTATACGAGTTGACAAAATTAACTGTCACTAAAAAATATAAGACGTTCAAATCACAATTTTAAAAATATGAATAGAAGTACTCTATTTTGACATATTGCATCATAAAAAAAAGAACGAGGGAGTCAAAATTGGGACCAACAAAGCAATTTGATTCATGCGTTGTTTCATTGATTCATTATATCAAAATACCATCTGTTACGAAAGATCTTGTTCTTATCCTTCTTCTTCTTCTTCTTTTTCCTTTTTTTTTTTTTTTTTTGGAAATACTTATCCTTCTTTTTAAAGACAGAAAAATAAATCGTTTGGTAGTTTCCTCAAACATAATGAAGAACTTGTACCATAGTATCACCAAATACTTTGTACCCAAATACATATCCTCAAACCTATCAATAAATTACACCAACTACAACAATGGCAGGCATTAAGTTTTGATGCAGTGGAGGATTAATTGCTAAGATTTTCTAATATTTTATGAAAAAAGAAAAAGACTAAAAGGTACAGTTTCCAAAGCACAGTGCTCTCTGTGCTTCTGTCCACTGAGATACTGTGTGTTTCCGACAGGTCGTACGATGATGCAGTGAACAATTACTTCTCGCTGTTCACAAGGTACGACCTCTACGTGTCACATCGTCACGCGTGTTCACGCTTTGACCGTCCTCTCAGTCAAACCAACTCTGATTCTCTGCGACCCGTTACACGTTAATTATTACGCGCCAGTGTACCGTCGTCGTTTGCTTTATCTCTTTACTGCGATCAAAATTGTCATTGACAGTCTGCGAATGTTTGCCTAAGTGACACGTGTCGCATGCAGACAGTGTTACAAGAGAGGGGCCGTTTGCAGAGAAGATTGGTGATATTTATTACTACACGTGCAAACTCTAGATTCTAGAAGCGCTCAGCAACGACCGACCATGCAAATTATTAACCCACGATTAGTGAAATACACCCACAAAATTATGGTCCCCATAAAATGACTAAAATCTTATTCAATGTTGCCCGATAGCATTTGGTCTACCGGTGTAAATTTTTCTTTTTCTGTAAATATAAGGTCGTGAGTTCGACCAAAAAAATATAAGTTGTTGATATAATTATTAAAAAAAAAAATTAAAAATTTATTTAATGTTATTTCGAAAAGAAGAGAAAAGATGATGAATTATACATTATAATAACATTACATCTCAATTACGTGATCAAGCAGTTGGGCAGCACTCGCGAATTTATTAGGCTAATACTTTAAAGATTCAAACTATGAATTGTGAGGCAAATGAGGGATGACTTAAGTGAGAACGATAAATATATTTTATCATTGTTGTGTTAGTTTCTGAAGATGTGGTATACATATATTGTAATATGCACTGAAGATATTAGAGAAGAATTGGTCTTTGACGAAATATGCATGCGATTAAGCATGTGAATCATGATTGTGTAAGTGAACATGTTTTGCATAACTTAAGCATTTGCATCATGGTTGTGTTAGTTTCGAAGATGTGGTATACAAATATTGTAAATTTGTAATGTGCACTTAAGGTAATAGGGAAGAATTGGTCTCTGACGAAAATCATGCTATATGCATGCAATTAATGATTAATAAACAATTAGCAGTTTAGCACGCTCGGATATCCGAAGGTACTGATTCCAAATCCATCCGCCTCGTCATTGGCTTAATCCAACTTAATTTAACATTTTGTCTTTATTTAGATATTATCAATAAGTGCATGCACACTACTATAGGACACGTAAAATAACACTAGTGGTAGGCTGCCAGCATATCCCAGCTCGTATCTTAATTTGACCTTAAACCCCAGAACCCCCCAAGTAATAATAATTAAAGACACAGAACATAGTCCAACTGGACGTGCTTTGGGTCTTTTCAAAGCTTGAACTGTCGTCTTTCCATTATATTATTACTTTTAACAGAGGTAGTTATTGACTTATTGCCAAATTTATCAAAAATATTTGGGAGTATTGGAATTCTAGAGTTGATAGTTATTAGATTAATTACTGTTTAAGATGTGTCATCTAAGTATCTAACATTTTATTTTATTAGTTTCTGACTCTATATTTATACCATATAGTATTACAAAATACTTCAAATTTAGTTAAGAGTTTAAAGTTTTTTTTCTAAATTGATATAAGTGTCTTTACAATTTTTTTTTTTTTGCAATAGTCATTCGCTCTGCAAAAATAGGAGAGAATTAGTATTGGAAAAAGCACTAGGGTTTTTGTCGCCTGTCCGGCGGCGCCCTCACACTGACGATGGCTCCAGCCTCGTCGTTGTTTGATGGGTGTGGCCGGACGGGTTGTTGTTTGGTTGCGGCGGGTGGCGGGTGGCTGTCGGAGTTTGAGGGTGCAGCGCCTCTCTTTATCTTTCACTCATACGTTTTCGATGGTGGAGCCCGGTTGCGTTACAAGCGAATAGGGGCTCGACACTGGTAGAGGACGGCGTAGTCGATTTGGGTTCCAATGCTTGGAGTCGACCACAAAGCTGTCTGGTGCTACATGGCAGGTTGAAATGGGATTGATGGAGCAACGAGGTTTGGTTTTCTCGATTGGTTCGCAAGGAGTAGGAGTTTCTGGTCAAGGGAGGAGCAGGTTAGCATGGTGGAAGGATGGTTCTCGATCTCTAGTCTCCACTGAGATTAGATTTGGGTTTGGTGGCTACGGAAAGGAATGGTGGGATTTCTTTCAAGAGTGGGGTTGCCCGCGCCTCTATCCTTGGCCTAGATGCTTGAGATTTGGATTTGAGCTAACTGACCTTCCAAGCTCTCATCTTATTGTGGCTGTTTCTGGGAAGCTAGAGTCAACTTTGGGGGAATGGAAAGCGGTTCGTTGCAGATTTTTCTTTTGCATTAGTAGATTTTTATCTTTTGGTTTTTGGTCAGGTCTAATAAGTAGTCCTTCCTCATTTGAGCGAGGGTTTGGTTGTCTTGGTTTTGTGATTATGTCATTGTTATGGTGTCATCTCCAGGGACTAGTTTTAATTTCTATGTTTTCTTGTTGTCAATGTAATGGGGAGACGCCCCTACACATATACTGGCTGTTTTGGTATATGATGACATGATGTTGGAAAGGGTTAGTTTCTTCTTGAGGTTGACTGTAAGAATGTATCGGGACTCATGGGATAAGTTGATGTTATGTAGCCCAAAAGAAAGGGGGATTTATGTGGTTAGAGTTGAGCCATTATCGGCTCATGATATCTGTAACCGCTAGTTCTATATTAGGGGTATGCGCTGGTTCTATATTAGGGGTATGAGTAGGTCTTCTTTTCTAGTTAGAGTGGTTGAGATTTATCGGAGTCATCCCTGTCGTTGTAATCTCTTGGATTAATGAATTTTCTTCTTTTCTCAAAAAAAAAAAAAAAAAAAAAAAGAGTTTAAAGTCAACGTAGCTGATAATTTCGATGCTAGTATAAAAAAGTTACATAAATATCTATGAATCTGGTGCTGGTAACTTTGACCTAAGGACCATAAACATAGGACTTATCCAACTTATAATATTACTCGCTTTGAAAAGCAAAAGTCATTCTTGTTTATCGAGAACGTATAGACTATAGAAGGTTCCCTTTCGACTATTATAGTCAAAACAAACCCCATCTTTATGATTTGTTATTGATAATTTGATATAGATCCATATATATATATATATATATATATATATTAATTATATAATAATTGGGTTCAAGCTGACGGGAATCTTCTTTGCTTTGGAATTAAGTTGAGTTTTCGTGTCTTTGCAATTCCTTGATTTCAATCTCGCTCTTTTGGGTTGCCCGTCATTTACAACGTCACTAGAGAAGCTAAAGGAGAGAAGCTTGACCAATAGGGAAACCAATACGAAGAATGTTTCTTTAAAAACGGTGTTGCTTGGTAAAAAAAACTCATTATTACATAATTAGTTAAGCATGTTAGTGTGAATTAACGCAGTTGTAAGCATGTTAGTGTGAATTAACGCAGTTGTGAAATAAACTACTAATGTATTAGTTTTCTTCTAAATTAAGTATTTTATTTGTAAAAATCGACCCAAACAAAATAGAAAATCCGACACAATCTCACTTGTCCCACTCCATGCAAGCAAGATCATAATTCGGTTGTTTTCGACCAAAAAATAAAGTTAGAAGAAGACTAATTATAAAAAAGAAATGGGATATTTAATACAGCGATGCAAAACAAGATAGTGATCTTAGGGCAACTCCAACCATTGGGGTTCTATCCCATATTTAAGACTTAAATGAGACTTGAGACAGGTTTTTGATATAATATTGATAAACATTGTACTCATATCTTAATATAGATATTAATAAATAAATTATTTTTATATGAGGATAAGATAGTCAATTGACTATATCATATTTCAAAATATTGCAATACCTCTCATGAAAAAATGATAAACTTTCTCAAAATCAGGAGAGAAACTGCTATAACTTTTTTTAATTTAAAAAAATAAAAATAAAACCTAAGTGACATGTGCAGAGCATATGTTAAGGGGCTGGTTATATTTTATTCAAGAATAGATGGTGAAAATAGCACCCCATGAAGTACTATATGGTTGGAGATGAAAATTTTGTGCTATATGAATAGCAGAATAGTATAAGAAGGGGTGCTAATAGCACCCCCAAATAAGACTTTATGGTTGGAGTTGCCCCCAAGACAAAACTGCTTAGAGCCGAATCCGAAGTCAAAGACGTGAAAGCCATTAACAATTTCCCCGTCAAAACTCACCAAAACACCCCCAACAACTCAGTAACTCACTCTCCACTACTTTCCCGCCACGAGTCCCCTTCACCCACGTCCACATGTCTCTCTCCCAGCAACCCGGCGGCCGTCTCCACCATAAATCCCCTGCATCCTTCCCGCACCCTAACATATCCCCTCCAAAAGAGAAGAAAAAAGCCCGGAAACTCATAACACGTACAATGACGACTGATATGACCAACCGCCTGGCGCCTTTTAAAGTTCCGCACCAGTTCGGTTCGTTAAAGCAACACCCCCCCGGCTCCCCAAAAAAAAAAAAAAAAGTCTCTTGTATTGACCGCTCCGCCACCGTCGTCAAAAAATCGAATACCATTCTCTCTTCTTTAACCATTTCAAACTCAGCTCGTAACCGTCTCCTCCCAATTTTCACGCTTTTCTCGCTTTCATCAAATTTCTCTCTTTCTCTCTCTCTCAATCCAAAAATCCTCAATCCCAATTCTCCACCATGAAATCCCCAACCGCCTCCGTCCTCCATCGCCACGTCAGCCTTCTCCGATCGCCGCATTCATGTTAATTCCATATGCATCCCTTCTGCTGCATCTCCACCCTCTCCGAACACCACCACTCCCCCTCGCCGGACCTCCACGGCCGCACCCCAATGACCTCCTACGGTAGATCCGATCCGCATACCCGGTTCAGCGTCCACAAGGAGCCGAACAGCAACAATCACAGCAACCATTCCAGCGTCGATTACAGCCGCCTCAGCCAGCGGACGACGGCGGCTGCCGCCGCTGCCGCCATCGCGGCGGCCGAGGCTGTGGCGCGGCCTTCAACCGGAAGGGAGCAGCCGGTGGATGTCAAGATAAACGACATCGTCGGGAATGGCGTATCGGGAATACTGTTTAAGTGGGTGAATTACGGTAAAGGTTGGCGGCCGAGGTGGTTCGTTTTGCAGGATGGAGTTCTTTCGTATTATAAGATTCACGGACCTGATAGGATCGTCGTTACGCCGGAGACGGAGAAAGGTTCTAAGGTCATCGGCGAAACGTCGATTCGGAGACTTTCGAGGCATAGGAGTCCCAATTCTCAACAGCTACGCCGCAAGCCCTTCGGCGAAGTTCATCTCAAGGTTTTGATTTTTTGCATTCGTTTTTCGATTTTTGGTTTTCCAATTTTTATTGTATTTTATACCAGAAACGACTTCCATTTTGCCGTTTTGATTCAGTTCCTAATCAAGAAGATGTTTCTTTATCTGTTTTGATTATTGAAAGCGTTTATAGGATTTTTCGAGTTCGTAAATCTGTTGAATTGAATGAAATTTATGTGGTGGTAATTGTGGTGAGTTGATGCACAGGTCTCTAGTATCCGTGAAAGCAAATCTGATGATAGGCGGTTCTCAATCTTCACCGGTACAAAGAGGCTGCATTTGAGGGCAGAATCGAGCGATGATCGTCTCGCTTGGGTGGAAGCATTGCAGGCTGTGAAAGACATGTTTCCGCGGATTTCCAACAGTGAATTGATGGCTCCGGTAGACAATGTAGCGGTGTCCACTGAGAAATTGAGGCAGTGCCTGGTCGAAGAAGGTGTGAGGGAGGCAGCCATTCAGGAAAGTGAACAGATTATGAAGACAGAGTTTGCTGCATTGCATAACCAGCTTCTTCTGCTCAAGCAGAAACAGTGGCTCCTAATTGACACGCTACGACAGTTAGAGGTATGGAAACATTACGTCAGTTGAATTTGGGGTTCTTCTTTGGTTTCCTACCATGTAGAAATTTGAATTTTTTTCTATTCTTTTTTTTTTTTCTTGTTTTTTTTTAAACCACCCAGTAAATTTCTAGGAGGCTGTTGTTTTAGAGATTCAGCTTGCGGAGTAGAAGTTTGTTGTGATTTGTTTGTGCAGAGTGGGAGGTTGAGGCTCCTGTTTATTCTTTCCTCAAAAATTTGTAATTCTTTCAATATAATATTCCTCTGATTGTGATTTGAGTGTTCGGTGTGTTAGTTAATGGAGGTGGTTATATAGAATCGACTCAATTTATAAAACCATGCCGGGTCCACTAGACCAGAAGATGATGTTGGGCTGCACAACCAGAACGTTCTTGTTGAGCGTCCCTACTAATACGGAAAAGTAAAAAGTAGAAAATCATCCAGACGACTGAATATGTTGGTTTATATTTACTAAATTGGACGTCTGAAAATCGATATGGGCTTAGAAATCTTTTGTAGAGACCTGCATTTCCTCTTGAGGATGTCCCCCTGACATTTAATATCCCTCAAGGACTTATGAAATTTTAAGATCACTGTAGTATCCTTCCTCAGTTACAGTAAGACTAGACTATCTATGTAATTTAAGGCTAACTGTGTAGTGTGTATAGGTTCACACAGCTCCCCGATTTGGAAATTTAAGTTCTTTTGTATTTTCTTTTTGAGATTGCACTTTTTATGATTTTTTGAGTATCTGATGTGTTCTCAATTCTGTAGTTTATAAGGCAGGTAGAAATTAGGACTTCTGTGTATGTTGTATTTTGTGGATCTTGTTATGATAGATACTTGATATGAACAACACTTTCTTTGACTTGCACTTGTACTACCTCCTATGTTTTGGGTTACAAAGGGTCGACCTCGGTTATAGTAGTTTCACTCCTTTCTGAAAATAATAAAAATGTACTGCATCCTGCCAAAGTACTAAGATACATTGGTAGAACTCTATTATAGTAGTTTTTCACCTTTTTCTTCTTTCAGTAAAACTTTGGTGTCTTTCTTTTGAAGGACATATTTAAAAATTTAAATGAATGTACTGCTTAGCTAAGGTGGTTAACACAGGTAGTGACTGCGGCTGTGTGCTGGCAGTGGTGGGATCAATTGGTGGCTTTGTGGTTTCATCAAAGAGTTTCTACCTGTAGATGTTGTTAAGTTTCTTCTTTTGGTGGTCAGTGTTGTTTAGTTTGCAGTTTACACTGATTTCCATAGAATATAACTTAAAAGTGATTAAAACAAGCCAGTTGGAAGTTTGTAAAGATATGATAAAAGTTTTATGTAGCATTCATGCAGACTTTTGAAAGCGTCGAGGCCAAAGTTTGTTCTTTCATTTTATTTATTTATTGTTATGAAAAATGTTTCATATAACCATATAAATGTTCTGTTATATACATGATCCATCAATTGCTAGTTCAAAAGTGGTACATATGATTGCCTTCTCATTTCAGCATAGGAAAATTTCTTCTCCTTTGAAAATGGTACTGCTTGGGGAAAGTTTATACAAATTTTTGTTGGTTCAATTTTTTATACTTTCAGATTTCTAGGGTTAAAACTTGTGAAGAAAGTGCCTAATTTATAGTATTGCTGTTGGTGTGTCAAGTTTTGATCATCTTTTATTCACTCTAGCATAGTGTTGAGTTTGTTGCAGAAACTGTTTAAGAAGTATGGTTGACTGCATAGTTCCCTCGTGTTTCTTTCTTCATTGAGAAACATGTAATCAAGAGGAGGGTAATGCAGTTGTTTTGTCAAATTGTGTTGTGATGCTGATTTACTGTGATATTTGGATAGAGGGGAATAGAAGGATCTTTGTGAACAACTGTGTGTGTACTTGTGGGATTATATGAATTTATAGCATATATGTGTTCCTGGGTATCCGGTGAGTTTCAAGGTTTTCCATTTTTCCTTTTTCTTACTGATCAGGGTGCTGCTGTTTCATGAGCTGGTTGGGTCCTTCAGTTTTAACTGCTTGACTTAGTTGCCAAGGTTTTCAAGTTTTATTTTACGGTTTTGGTGGACTGCTTGTTCATGTCTAATGTAGAAGATTTGCTTTTAGTGCTTTTACTTGAGGGTGGAAGTAGTTGCATTGAGTTTTTTTTTCATAAGTTTACTTCTGTCTTTGATCTATATATTTAAATTAAATTTCTGTGTTAACACTGGACAAGTATCAAGCAATCATTTCTGTCTCTTCTTACCACATTCATTTTCACACATTTTGTGTTTGTAAATATTATAACCTTTAGACCTCAATTATTGTCCTGAATAAGTGGTGAGGCTTTGAAGCATCAATATGTTTGAGGATTACACTGTGCTTTCCCTACATTTAAGATACGGGTAGAAGTAGCCCGCTTGCCCATACTCCAGTTTCTACAATCTATGTTGTTGTCAATACACCCTCTTACCCCCCCCAAAACTCCCTTTGTTACTCACTCAATTATTCATATTAAATGCACCAGAGTTTCATTAAATGAGAAAGGAACAAAAAGTTTGGTTACTACCTGGAGGAAAGAAAGGTGGACACGTGGCATTTTAAGGGTGTGAAAAAAAAAGACACTAGTTAATTGGACAGTGCCACTCATTTTGCTGATGTGTATGGTCACTTATTTTATGTATTCTATGTTCGTATAGAGGTTATTTCCTTGAGAATTTATCTTCTGGTGCAGGGTTTTTATATCCTTATCTTTCTAACGAAGTTGCTATTTATACTTCATTGTGTAGACAGAAAAGGTAGATTTGGAGAATACAGTGGTTGATGAGAGCCGACAGTTCAAAGATTCTGGAGCTTCCTCTAGATCTAGACAAGACAAATTTAGTGGTAAGTATTTTGTAGTGTATTAAGATCTTGTATTACTTGTTACCTGCGACAACTGATTGTCATTGTCATGCTCCTGAATGACTAAGCCTTTGCAATGTTAAAATTTGGGCAAGGGAAATGGGTTTAGGGCTTAGGTCATGCTTCCTTGGGCTGATTTAGACCTACATTGATTTGAACTTTTCAGAAGGAAGTGCAACTGAATCTGATGATGATAATGAAAGAGTTGATGCTGCAGAAGAAGAAACGGATGAAGAGGACAATGCTTTCTTTGATACGCGTGATTTTCTATCATCAAGTTCTTTCAAAAGTAATGGGTCTGATTATCGGATATCTTCCGTCTCTTCAGATGATGATGGCTTGTATGCCATTGAATCTGAAGATGGTACAGATCCAGCACTCAGAGCTGATTTTCCATTTGTCAAGCGACGTAAGAAATTGCCTGACCCTGTGGAGAAAGAGAAGTGTGTTAGTCTTTGGTCGATGATTAAGGACAACATTGGGAAGGACCTCACGAAAATCTGTCTCCCTGTATACTTCAATGAGCCTCTATCTTCTCTACAAAAATGTTTTGAGGATTTGGAATATTCATACCTCCTTGATCGAGCATATGAATGGGGCAAAAGGGTAAGACCACGACGTCATCTTTACTGCAATGCTATAAAGGGAATTTGAATAAGTTAAATTATTTTCAGAAAAAAAAAAAAAATTAAATTAGTTTAGTGCTCCCTCAACTTAATATTGAATTCCCTTGAAGTCCTGCAGGGTAATAGCCTTATGAGGATTCTTAATGTGGCTGCTTTTGCTGTATCTGGATATGCTTCAACTGAAGGAAGGATGTGCAAACCGTTCAATCCATTATTAGGGGAAACATATGAGGCTGACTATCCAGATAAAGGCCTTCGGTTTTTCTCAGAGAAGGTGTGAAAAAGTCTTCAGACCTCAACTTGCAATTCATATTTTCACTATCAATAGCATTTCCCTTGTTCTTGTACTGGTGATCTGTTATGCATATGAATAATTGTTTAAATTAGGTTGGACCAGCTTTACGCTGTCCTAGCTGGGTTGGCAAGAATTATTTGTTCAAATAGAGTGGTGCATATATCGAGCTTTTCATATTTAACGTGCTTGCATTCTCGCTAAACATGATCTTTCTCAATAAAAAAGTAAATCTTGAATGTAACATTCCTGTTTACTGAATGTTGAACATTGTATGCTGGATCTTTGAGGGGTGTGTGAAATGAAATAAGAAATAACCCCCATACATCCTGAACTCTTAAAAATAAAGGACTCAAAAGTGATGAGCCCTGATTGTGACAAGGGTTAATGCCTCAAAGATGTGTAAGGGTTTGAAATTACTCTGGGAAGATATCTTTGTCTATTTGAGGAATAAGGAAAATAGCCAGCCTTTAAGAGTTTTGTGGTAGAAGTTCAGTATTTGGCTCACTACATCTTAGTCACCGTCCCTTTCATTTTATTTCTTTTTCATCTGTGGATCACATATTGAAGATCCTTATATTTTGGGTGTCAGGTTAGTCATCACCCCATGATTATTGCTTGCCATTGTGAGGGTAGAGGATGGAAATTCTATGGAGATAGCAATTTGAAAAGCAAATTCTGGGGCCGCTCAATTCAGCTTGATCCTGTTGGTGTTCTGACCTTGGAATTTGATGATGGTGAAATTCTTCAATGGAGTAAAGTGCGAACCTGACAAACTCAGCTAATGTTAATACTTTTGCTGGATTCTTATCTGAACATAAGCTCTTTTCTGACAGGTTACAACTTCCATTTACAACCTCATATTAGGAAAGCTTTACTGTGATCACTACGGTACCATGCGAATACAGGGAAAGCATGAATATCAATGTAGGCTGAAATTTAAGGAGCAGTCTATCATTGACCGAAATCCTCACCAGGTACAATCCTTTCTTTTATCCTCATGACTTTGTTGCCACATTTTTCTACACAGGGTATTGCTTGGAATGTATTCTGAAATGTTTTAGAAAATAAAGGAATAAGACATGTAAAAATAAACAAATATGACATAGTGTCTGTTTCATACCAGCTACATATTCTTTGATACAATCTTCACTTTACATATGTTTTGCCCCTTCAGGTACAAGGTATAGTTCAAGATAAGCATGGGAAAACAGTGGCAACGTTGTTTGGAAAATGGGATGAGAGCATGCATTATGTTAATGGAGACTGTTCAGGGAAGGGAAAATTCGAGTCTTTATCTGATGCCCGCCTGCTCTGGAAGAGGAGCAAGCCACCTAAGTTCCCTACTAGATATAACTTAACACGCTTTGCCATCACAATGAACGAACTCTTGCCTGGATTGAAGGTGATTGTTTATTCCTCAGATTGACTGAGTATGAAAAGGACTGCTTGAAACTATTCCACCTGGCTTACTTTACATTTTTTTTTTTTATGTGTGAATTAAATAAGACCTTTAAAACGTCTGAACTGATGATAAACTCATTTGATTGCGATAAAAGTGGAATGGAGTTAATCTCTTTTGCTTTTTCTGAATGCACTGCTATCAGATTATGATTCTTCGAGTTTAATCATGTGCAGGAGAAGTTGCCCCCAACAGATTCAAGGCTCAGACCAGATCAAAGGTATCTGGAAAATGGGGAATATGAAATGGCAAATTCCGAGAAGTTGAGGCTAGAGCAGAGGCAACGGCAGGTAATATTGCATTTTTGAATAAATAATATCAACCTATTTATGTATTTCTGTTTCCCATTTTATCCATATGTCGTGAACTCTCTATATCAGCATCTGCTGTAGGTACGACTCCCACTGTTTTAAGTGTATGTTAATCTAACCAAGTTTTACATGTATCAAAATAACTGATCTTGGGTTTAACTCCGTGCATTTCCCAATCTTTTACACTTGTAGTCATAATAAGGCGCACACAAAGTATTAAAATAAACTACTGTGAATCAGTTAGATTTTTTGGAATAATGATATCTAAGCAGAAACATGTATATCAGTGAGAATGAGAAGGAATACAGGATTATAAATTTGACAAAACGACAAACTAGGATAACCTTGCATTAGTGCTAGGCGACCAATTAGGTGTTTATGTAGTAGGTTCAGCTATGGTATTCTTGATGGAGTGTATTAAATTTCTTGACTGGCATATAATGGCGGTTAACTGTATATTGTTTGAGATTCAGGCTCGAAAGATGCAAGAAAGTGGTTGGAAACCGCAGTGGTTTGCAAAGGATAAAGCAAGCGATACTTACCGGTATACTGGTGGATATTGGGAGGCAAGAGAACGAAGAAATTGGGATGGTTGTCCCGATATTTTTGGCCAAGTTCCTTCTGAACAACTTGACTAATAGTCAGTTCATTGCTGTCTCTAGTTTTACCTATTCTTTTCCATTTTTTCCCCTATGGGGTGGTGAATACTGCTCTGATTCAAAGCAGTTTAGCGCCTCCCATGGTTTGCATATAAGTAAATTGAATGAAAGGTCTGGGCAGGTAATAAAATCAATTTTTTTTTTCCTCCGTCCCAGCATTCCATCTTTGTATATCTGATGAGTTAGTTTTTTATATTCTAGTGTTTGAAGAAGCTCAGCCAGTTTGGTTCTTTCTTGTCGTTGAACCAAATCGAAAACCTAACTGCACATCTATTATGTAATATCGAGGAACCCATTTCATATAGCTTGTGCATCTTGATCAGATTGGACAGATTCAGACCCCAAAATTAACAGATCAACAATGCCTATAATGACCCACAAGTGTGTGAGTAAGATTTCTTTGTAGATTGGGCTGTGCATCCATTAAGATAGCAGTACTTTTATTTATGTAATTTGGACACCCGTTAAGAATTCTTAAATTTGGGCCTAGATAACTTGTATCTAATATGGCTGGCATCAAGAAATTGAAATGTTGGAAAATTTGAGCGACTATTGCAAAATATATACCCAGTAAAAGCTGGAACCTATCATCTTCAATGCTAATTCCTACCAACTATTCTTTAACTTGAGCTATGTAAGGGAATTATATCAATCTCGCTTTCACTGTTCTACAACTCAAGTATAAACCAATTAATCCTTCACCGTTATATATACTGAGATCGGCCCGCCCCGGAAACGATTATCGTTATAGATATAAACTGTAGATCACTGCTTTTATGAGTTTCTGTTATACAAGAACAAACTACCCTTTCAAAAAACAAACAAAAAGAGAGAACAAACTACTGCAGCTATCCTCTTTTTTGGTTTGCAGTGTTGACGACTTGTTTTGGGAGAGCAAGATCCCAATATAATTGGTCAAAGTTTTGTGTGAAAATATTTTTATCTCAAAAGATTATGCATGAGGGGTCCGGACCAGTACCCTTGCGAAACGTGTACATGTTTTACTCTGCTCCGTTCAGGACGTGGTTACTTCCATCAATTGATAACCTCCAGTTTCATTCTCCATTCTCTTGTTCGAAGGATACCTAGCTGTATGCGATGGTGTTCTGGAAAGATGTTATACCTGCTGAGCTTAACTTTCTCTCACCATGGCATGGAGCACATAATACAAGTAACAAATCACTGCAAGATGTGAAAAGGGAGTGCACGTCAAGCTTACTCTCAATTTCCCAAACAAATATGAGATTAAGTACTACATTTAACTTCGGACGCATAAATGAAATATCTTGTAACCAAAAGTAAGATAAATAGATTGGCTTGAAATTTTCAAAGATAATTGTTTCATGAGAAACTAAATAACCATGGCTATAACATGATGGAAGTGCCTTGATGCATGCAGAACTCGATATATAGCCAACCATTAATTGAGACTGGAGCAACTATATTCTCTTGTGCTTATAATTCTGGATTTGCAGGAACCGTAAGATTCTTTGGCAAGAAAAGATTAAGAATAATGATAGCGAAAGATCCCGTACGTGACGTTTCTGTTGATCCTGCTTTTAGTTTTTTGACAAGTAGATGTAAAGTTGGAAGAAACCATTGTACGGTAGCAGAAACAGGGAGAGGAATGCAGAGTAACATACTAATGTCAGAGACAGATCATATTCATATCACAGTTAGAAAGGTTCCGACCCGATTGGGTGTACCCTTCGGCTCTACAATATTATCAGTTGATTCTGTCTAACTAGCTATCAGTTGATTCATTTGTAAGATCAATTAATACTCTTTGCTCCCTTTTTCATTCTTCCTTAACTTCTATACTTGGAAGTTGAATCAGTGATCGATCTAGAGAAACCATGTTTAAAATTGAGGTGCTTGCTTGGAAAACGAGTTTGGTTTGAGTTGCATCACTCCGTAACACGCTTCACGTACGTAAACCTCTCAAGACTGATTTTTTGAAACCCATTATGGTTCCTATATCAAGAGCCGATAATAATCCGATATGAACCTTTCTTAGAAATCTCATTTCAAAAATGTAACTTTTGCCAAAAAATTTATGTTATAGCAAGCAATTTTTCTTTTTCTGCGTGCATATATAGTCTTATAGGGGAAAGGAGTGCTTCACAGTCTTCACTCATATGAGACGAGAGTTTTTTCTCAGGCCATGAGTTTGCTTTAATTATGAGAGCTTAAGTAATTTAGAAGTAAACTGACTATCGCCAGACACCTTGCTTGTGAGATTTGCCTCTCTTTTCTATAACTGCGGTAGTAGTTGCTTGAGGATGGATTGATAGACAGATGACCCGTCGTGTCAATTCCCAACCGGCATTCCAACAGTATTACTAGGCCGTCCAATCAATCCTAACCCTTCAATATCGTTTAGGCAGGCAGCTAGGGACCCCCCTAAATCTGAATCAACCAACTGTCACCAGCAGCTACCGCCAAATAAACCCAAAAACCAACCCAATCCGTTTGGTTTCCCCGTGATGCTGATATGCTCAGAGTCTTGTTATTTTTTTTTTCCTTTAGATTTTGTTTGGTGGTGAGACAAGCCAAGTGAGGAGGGCACAGGGAGACGTATGAGATTGGTAACTGGAAAAACGACGCTGGGAAAGATCCGATCGGCGAGAAGGGTTTCATAGTTTTCAAGCAGAATCTTGGGTGCTGTTGCAGGTTGACGAGGCAAACGAGGCTGCTGTTTTGTTCGTCAAGTCTTGTCGTGATATATATTTTTATCATCGCCAATTAATGTCTCTTGTATGAATTTTCAAGATGTTTTGCTTTTTGTTGAGCTGATCGAGCTGAGCTGCTTTCGTTTTCTTGGAAGTTATTGGTGAGCAGTACTGAATGAGAAGGTTTCAATTCGCCCTTTGGCTTGTTAATTGGGTTTTCAAGCTACTGATATGAAATGATCCATAGATCAAATTACCAGCCAGACTTCCTTGGAGAATAATTTGCTTGCATGGAAACATGGATATAAGTCATCTATTCATGTGAAGTGTTTGAGAAGGGAAACATCCTCATATAGTACTTAAATTATCACGAAATGTAATTTTTTGTACCTATAAATTTTAAAAGAGTCTAATGGTATCTGTATTATTCCTTTGTTAGCCCCTAATACTTTCGTCCATTATTTCGTTAAAAATGCTAATGTGGCGGCCATGTGACACTTATGTGAGTAAAATGACAAAGGTAAAATAGTCTTTTAATTCATATTTTGTAAAAGTAAAATGATAATTGGAATGGTCTACTCATTTCATTTCATAGTCTCTTTATATATGGATAGAATTACAACGGAAATATTAATTACATTGAATGCTGATTGATGTATAATTGTGTTGATTGATGGTAATCGTTAATTCATTGATTCCCTCTCCGTCAGTCGCTTTGACGAAGGCACATAATATGTTTTTCCTTTAACACTCCCCCTTGTGCCAAGTCAAAGACGAAATGGTGCATAAGTTGTTGCCTCACTAAAAACCTTACCAAGTAACAATAAAAACCTTGTGGGACAAAAATAAACTTGGTCGAAGGAAAAGAGCACAACGCACCTTCTACACCTCCCCCTGATACTTACATTAATCAGGGGAGCTTGGAAAGTCTTCGCATTCTTATGTTTTTCACATGTTTCTCAAATATGGCCTTAGATAATGATTTGGTGAACAAATCTACCACATTCTCCTCAGACCTTACTTGATTCACTTAAATCTTGAGGAGGGCCTGTTGTTGCTGATTGTAGAAAAACTTTGGCGACATGTGTTTTGTATTATCACCCTTGATATATCCTAGCTTCATCTGTTCGAGGCAAGCTGCATTATCTTCATAAATGCAAGTAGGCTCTTCAGTGGTAGAACTCAAACCACTAGTCCCTCGAATATGTGTGATGATAGCTCTTAACCATACACACTCACGGATCGCCTCATATAGAGCGATGATCTCTGAGTGGTTCGAGGAGGTAGCCGCAAGGGTTTGCTTGGCTAATCTCCAAGATATCGCCGTGTTCCCAATGGTAAATACATAACCAGTTTGGGAATGACCTTTATGTGGGTCAGAGAGATACCCAGTATCAGCAAAAACAATCAGAACATCATTTGGCGTTTCGGTGTAGTGAGTGGCACTTTCGCCATCAATATTTCCTTCAGGGATTGCAGTTTCATCTGCGGTCCCTCTTGTCTCTCTGTAGGGAAAGAACAGTCCCAAGTCAATGGTTCCTTTTAGGTATCGAAAATGTTCTTGATACCATTCCAGTGACGCTGCGTTGGCGCTGAGCTAAATCTAGCTAACAAGTTCACTGAGAATGCAATGTATGGTCGAGTACATTAGGCTGGGTACAATAATGCGCCTATTGCACTTAGATAGGGAATTTCAGCTCCCAACACCTCTTCATCATCTTCCTTTGGACGAAATGGATCTTTCCTTGCATCCAAGCTTCGACCGATCATGGGAGTGCTAGCAGGATGCATTTTGTCCATGTTATATCGCCTGACTTTTGGACATACGCAGACTGGTGGATTAGTATTCCACAAACTCGGTGTTCTAGTTCAAGGCCTAGATAGAATCTTGAGTTTTCCCAAGATCCTTCATCTCAAATTCGGATTTCAAGTAGCTCGCAGTTTCTCTTATTTCATCAAGAGTACCTATTATGTTCATATCATTGACATATACAGCTACAATTGAAAATCCGGAACTTGTTTTCTTTATGAATACGCAGGGGCATACTTCATAGTTCTTATATCCCTTTCCAATCAAGTAGTCACTTAGAAGGTATACCACATCGGCCCGGATTGTTTCAATCCGTAAAGTGAGCGTTTCAACTTAATTGCAAACGCACTCTGTGGTTTAGAGTCACTTGACTTGGGTAATGCAAGGCCATCAGGCACTTTTCATATATATCTCTGAATCTAGATCCCTATAGAGATATGCAGTAACCACATCCATGAGCTGCATTTCCAGTCCTTCGGAAATTACTAAGCTAACTAAGTAGCGGAACGTTATAACGTCCATTACGGGAGAGTATGTCTCCTCATAGTCAATTCCAGGGCGTTGTGAGAAATCTTGCGCCACAAGGCGAGCCTTGTACCTCAAGACTTCATTCTTCTCATTACGCTTTCTGACAAAGACTCATTTATGTCCTACAAGCTTTACACTTGGTGGGGTTAGCACTACCAGACCAAATACCTGTCTCTTTGTCAGAGAATCTAATTCTGCCTGGATTGCTTCTTTCCATTTAGGCCAATCTGCTCTTTGTTGACATTTTGCAACAGAGCGTGGTTCGATATCATCGTGCTCTATGATTCCTTGAGCAACAGTATATATCATCAATGTGTATGGAAGATCTTTCTATCAACTCATACGCACTCTCATAATCCTCTGAGATTTCTTTGTTCTCTGGAATCATTTTTATCATCGGAGCGTCCTCCAGTATTGATTCATGGACATAACTATAATCAGAGACAATCTCATGAGAGGGATTCTATACATTGATGATTGGTTTGTGCCTTACCCACCCTCTTCTTCCTTGGGTGAGTGTCAATCGAACCAAGTGACCTCCCCCTCTTCCTTGGGGAGCCACGACCTCAACCACACCTCCACTAAGTGCGGTTGTAGTGCCTCTATCTGCGGCACCGTGCCCCTTGTTGGGGACTTCTAACCTTGCAGGTACATTTGCAGCTGGTATATGTGATCTTGTCACTTTTACGATATCAATAAACACATCAGGCATCGAATCTGCTACGTTCTGAAGATCGATTATTCTTTTCACTTCACTTTCACTTTATGAAGTGCGGGGATCAAAATGAGACAGAGTGAGGACAAACCACGACAATTCCTGTCGTTTTCTTGGAAAATCCTTTTTCCTATCTCCCCCTAACGACGGGAAGACTGTTTCATCAAAGTGACATTCCGCAAATTTAGAGGTAAATAGATCGCCTGTCAAGGTTTCCAAATAGCGGATAATTGTTGGGGATTTGTATCCAACATAAATACTTAATCGTCTCTGAGGACCCATTGTAGTGCGCTGTGGGAGCGCAATAGGCACATATACTGCTCAACCAAATATGCGTAAGTGTGAAATGTCAGGCTCATATCCAGTTACCAACTAGTACACAGAAAATGGTTGGCTAGTTGTGGGTCTGAAACAAATAAGTAAAGTTGCGTGCAATATTGCATAACCCCATGCAGATATAGGCAGGTTGGTGCGCATAACCAATGCCCTAGCCACCATCTGTAGCCTTTTGATGGTGGTTTCTACGAGACCATTTTGTGTATGCACATGGGATGCAGGATGTTCTACATCGATCCAAATAGATATGCAATAATCATCAAATATTTTTTATGTAAACTCTCCAGCATTATCAAGCCTTATAGACTTGATAGGGTGATTAGGGTGGTGAGCCCTTAAATGTATAATCTGTGCTAGGAGTATTGCAGCATTTCTTGTGGACAATAAAACGACATGTGACCAGATTGTCGAAGCATCCACCAGAACCATAAAGTACTTGAATGGTTCGCATTCTGGATGGATAGGTCCACACACATCTCTTTGTATCCTTTGTAAGAATGGAATTTTTTTGTTTTGTATCTTTAGCATAGGAAGGTCTCGATCCTGTTTTTGCTAAAGAGCAGGCTTTGCAAAACGAGTGATGTGCCTTTGAATTAGTCAATGAGGCATAATGGGAGGGAGGTAGTGCTTCTGGTACTTCAGAAGGCAATAACTGCATTTGAGCAATACTAGAACCGACACCTTGCAGTGTGGCGGATTTTTCTCTCATTTTTCACTCGAAAGAAGGGATGTCCGTGTGAGTTCTTTAAAAATAAGGATCATCATGTCACGACCTCGGTGCCATAGGCGGTCATGCAAAAGCCTGTATGAGTCAGTGTCCCACATTTCATTGTTGGTGACAGTATAGGATTCAATGATCCGAATCGTAGTGAGGTACAGTCCACTAGATTGACTAATAAGTTTCTCTAAGATGTGTTTCCTTCCACAGTCATTAGATGTAATATCAAGGTATTCAGTTCCATTCTCACGGTGTGTTTTTACATGATAACCGTTGGCACAAATAGCTTTGAAACTTTAACAAGGTTCGATTAGCTCTTGGTGCATATAGAGCGTATGTGACTTTAAATGTTGTGCCATTAGGCAGCAAAAATTGTTGGCAGTTCCTCGCCCTTTTATTAGTTGTGATAATCCAATCATCGTAGTCACAGAGGAATTATAAGCTATTAGTTCAATGAATAATTGCCTATTTCTTAATATTGTGTGGGTAGTCCCACTATCATCTAAGCACTCAAGTTCTCCTCCATTCATTCTTACAAATAAATGGGAGGTATTTAGAAAATATAACTCATATTCTTTAGAGTATTTCTATTTGCGTAGAATGGTATTCTTTTCATTCTAATAATTTTTCTCTAGATGTATTGCTTTACATCTTTATAGTGCTATGTCGAACCATGTAAATATGTGTATAGTAAATAAATTTGAATAAATTCAGTGCGTCAGAATAAAATTCAAAATTTATTAATAAGCCAACGATAATCAAATCAAGGTCTTGTTCAGAAATCTTATTCATCAATTCATGATTGAAAATAAACTTTAAGACCAAACAATAGTCTAATTAAAAGTGAAGCATTATGCCTTCGCAACTGTCTTTGGAAAATAAAAACAGATCAGTCAAGATTGAGAGCATCCATTGACTTAGCAAGTTCCTCTTTGCCATTGAAGTCTGCAATTGTAAGGTTGACATCTTGGTCATGACCTTCTTCTTCCATATAGTGAGGCTCTTGTTCTTTAGACTCTCTATACCTCTTGTAATTGGCTGCTACTCTGTTGTTTGCTTGGCAGTTCTTGTACCAATGCCCAATGAATCCACACCTATAACATGGTTCATTGGCAACTCTTTCCTTTTGCATTTTGTTTCCATGATCCCCATGTCCCTTTCCACGTGGTGCATTGTTGCCACGTGGGTAGGGATCAGCACGTCTAAACCCCCTTGCATTGGAGTTATTTCCGCCTTTCATTTTTCAATAATGAGCCTCGGGAATTTTCTGTGTCTCAGTGGGCCTGGCATTATTATTCAAGAGAATCTCATTTTGTCTCTCAGCCACTTGCAGTAGGCTTATCAACTTATTAAAGGTTGTGATTTTTTTGTTGTCATAATCCAACTGATACTGGTTCGCTAGTATAAAAGCTGAATTAGGAAAGGTGGTAAGAGTCTTGTAGATCATATCATCTTCTGTGATTTCCCTTCCACAAAAATTGAGACGTGCTTTTAAGCGCAACATGTCCTTGTTGAAGTCACTGACCTTTTTATAGTCAAGCAAGCGGATTCCATTCCACTGAATAGCTAGTTCTGGGAGTAAAGTGTCATGAATGTTCCCAAAACGTCCTTTAAGGGCATCCCACAATTCTTTGGGTGTCTTCAACTGAAGGTACTCCCAGCGTAGGGTAGGATCAATATGTCGCCTCAGAAACATTAAGGCATCTGCTTTCACCTTATTAGATAGTTCATCATCTTTGGGGTCAGTATAGTCTTTTGCCACAAAAGCAGTTTCCATATCGGAAACCCAACGATGGTACTCAAGTCCTTCTGAGTCCAAAATGTCAAACTCAGGTCGAGTTGGATCAGCCATCTACATAAACAAGAGAGAAGAAATAAATTACGCAGTCATAAAGACATCCACGTGAATTATTTTCCAAAATATGAATTAGATTTCAAGACCAAGATTCGTAATGGTCACATTTTTCGATGCTATGTGAAAATACTTTATCACAGTAAGTGTGTGTGTATACGCATGAATTTTCATTATCATGGCAAAACGCAATTTTTGTATATTGCATTCTAAAAATAGCCATAGCATATTTAATAATAAAACATAGCAAATAAAGGCATGCATAGGAAAATTATATAAGCGTAAATAAAATAAAACATGCTAAAATTGCATAAATCACAAAATATATATGGCATGCTAAAAAAAATATAAGCAATAACATAATGAAAATGCATGTGTACGCATAATTATAAAGCGTAAATGAAAATCACATAACATGCTTGAAATTTTACTAAACAGTAAAAATATATAAATCATGCTTAATGATAATCATATAAAATATAAATGACAAAGCATGCTTAAAATGATTAATATAATCTAACTAAACATGCTCGAAAAATTTATAATAAAAGCATAAACAATAAAATATATAACATGCTCAAGAAAACAAATAATGAGAATCTACCATAGTATGAAATTAAATAAATTAAAGAGAACATACTTGATTTCGAAAACAATAAAACAATCCTAGCGCACAAGCGTGTTGGTGCAGGCGTGCGTAGCGATGTTTTTGGGCTTACGAAACTAGGCCGCTTCCTCTCCCTTTTCAGCAGTGGGCTTTGATCTTTCTTTCTTTCTTTCTTTTTTTTTTTTTTTTTTCCTGGGCTTGGTCTTTTCTTTGGGCCTTCTCTTTTTTCTTTTCTTTTTCTGTTTTTTTTTGTTTCTGGGCCTACAGGGCCTGCTTTTTATATATATATATATTTTTTATTTGGGCCGGTTGTATACTTGGGCCCTTCTCTTTTTTTTTTTTTTTTTTTTTTTTTTTTTTTTCGGGCTGGGATTCCCCTTTTTTTTTCGACCGGACCTTTTCTTTGGGACCGGTGCAGGAGACGAGCGGATACCGGCTGGCCAATCCGAGCGTTGGCAGAGGCGCTGCTGCAGATGGGCTGCCGGATTCTTCAGCGATTTGTGCTGGGATCGGCGCTGTGGGCTGGCCGCGTGGGTAGGAGGACGGACTAGGCTGGAGCAGGGCTGCTGGCAGGTTTGGATCGGTGCTGCTGGTCGGTTTGGATCGGTGCAGTGATGGGATTTGGTTGAGGCCGGCTGGAATGGTTGGTCAGCCGATGTTGCAGGCTCAGGGGGCAGTCTGGGCGAGCAGGATGTGGCTGCGCAGGCGGTGGCTAGGCAGGGCTTGCGGTCCCCGATCTGGTTGAAGGCGTGGGTGTAGGCTGCAGGTGGTGCTGTAGGCTGAAGACTGCAGCGAGCGGCCTAGAGGGCTAGGATCGAGGGGGGAAGTCCATTGGATCGAGATAGAGGCCGGCGACGTGGGCTGGCGGTCCCCGATCTGCATGGGATTTTTTTTTTTGCTTGTGGAATTGGTGCGGCAGAAAAAAAAATCTAGGGTTTGGTTTTTTTTCTTTTGAAAACTAGGTTTTTTTTCTCTTTGCTATTTGCTCTGAGCGTGCTGATAACGTGTAAAAGTAAAATGATAATTGGAATTGTCTACTCATTTCATTTCATAGTCCCTTTATATAGGGATAGAATTACAACGGAAATATTAATTACATTGAATGCTGATTGATCTATAATTGTGCTGATTGATGGTAATCGTTGATTCCTTGATTCCCTTTCCGTCAGTCGCTTTGACGAAGGCACATAATATGTTTTTCCTTTAACATATTTAGAATTATAATATTTAATATATTGAATATCTATAATTAAAAGATATTTTGACACATAAAAAAATACCCAATCCATTCTTCATTGTTCAAGGGATACTTGGGGAAATTAATTTAACTACTTTTGTTTGTCTTTTGTCTTTTTTTATCAAAAATTAATATATATTAATTTTGGTCAATTAATGAGATAATTTTTTTCTCAAACAATTAATAGGATAAACCAATGGAGGTAATAGGTAAATCTATATATTAACCTGGTTTAATCTGGCACTAAAAAAATTCAATTCTGGCCCTTTTTTTTTTTTTAACCTGGTTTAATTTATTTTAATTTAGTTTTATAAAAAGTTTGTAAAAAAAAGATAAAAAATAGAATTTTTACGACTTTATCCCTAATTTAATGAAATATTGACGGAAATACTAAAGAGCTAACGGAGAGATAATTCATGTATCACTCGACTCCCTAAAAATTTGAAAGTACCAAAAAGTACATTTCGTGATTGTTCGGGTATCATATAAAGATTTTACCCGCTTGAGAATAGTATCAATATTGTACAAAGAAGTTAATCTCGTTTAATCATTTATGTTAATCTAAAAATATTCTCTTTAATGTAAGAATAAATCTTATCTTTAGCGAAATCATAAAGTGCTGAGGAGGTGACGCATCTGCTACATTATTTTAACTAAAAATATTTCACAAAATTGGCCTAATATGTGAAGTTCCTTGCTTCTAAATTCTAATTATCTAAACCAAAAAGAATCTCTAAACGTATGGCAGAGTTTCACACATTTTGCCAACTAGTCTGATTCGTAAATATTCCTAACTTTAATTTCTCACATCTCTCATCTTCCATTGTTGACCTTTTCAAGATTTGATTAAACTTTTAGGCTTTATTTTAGGGCTGAGATCGGTTTGGCTCGGCTCTGGAATGAGCCTATATTGACATCGATATTGACTTTATAGTTGGCTCGGATCGGTTCGGGATGCCGGAATTTTGTCAAGGATACCGATTGGTTCCGAAACCGATTCGTTCGGTATATTTCGGTACACATTTTCATTTTCACGATCTGGGTTTTCCACATTTTCATCGTTGAACTCACTTCGTGAACTAGGTTCCTGGGTTGGTGGTGCAGAGGTGGATTAGAGCAAGGAAGAATGTGGGTCTGCTGTAGGTGCATAGGTGGATTGGGATTTGGGACAAAGATATGTGGGAATTGTTAGTTGAAGAAGAAGGAGAAGCAGAAGAATATTCAACCCATGTTCATACCCTCAATAATTGGTCTTAGACCAATCATGGCAGTTCCACCACATCCATGCACACGACACCACTACCCGCGCCATCTCCGTCAAACTGTATCCATAGCTCACCACGAATCCCAGCGACTCAATCTGACACAGAACCGCCACGGGTAGCGGAGCTTCGGAGGTCATGATCTGGTTTCGGCTCGGCTAGGATAATTCGGTATGTATTTGACCCATGCCGGTGCCGATCCGTTTACATAGTTTTCGGTACGGTTTGGATCGGGATGCCAGAGAACTATCTTTTCATACCGAGCCTATCGGTTTCGGCTCGGATCGGACGGGATCTGTATCGATTTTGTTAGCTTTGAATTCCCAGGCCTACTTCATTTAGTTTGCGGAATGAAAATGTTGGGAAAGGAAAATTGATCATTTCCTGTGTTTGGCACACTCAAGGAAATGAATTATCCTGCACGAAGGGAAAATTTTGGGGGGGGGGGAATGTATCCTCCCACACCCCATGAGATTCATTTTTCCTCATACTTTGCTTGCATTGATTGCACATTAATTACCTATCCTAAAGATTATTTTACTTTTTGTTATTACCAAATTATCCATTAAATTTTTGAATCTTGAATTGTTTATATTTTGATAATAGGTATATTATTGGAAAATTGATATTATCTACTTTCTTATTCATGCACAAACCAAACATCGGAAATGAAAGTAAAATACATTTTCTCATTACTTTTCTGGTGTTTCCATTTTCCAAACATATATTGGCTGGGAAACTAGTGGAAAATTTACTTTTCTATGCTCATAAGAAAGACTAATGAACCAATTTTTTTTTCTGTCAACCAAACGAAACCTTAAATTTAGAGATAAATTAAACCCAGCTTCAACATACCTTTACCAAAAATACAAAACAAAACAAGACCCTAGCTAGAACGCATGCACTCAAACAATCAAGTTCTTTTTGTCTTACATAAACACTTGGGTCTTTTATTTTCTTTTTCTCAAACCCCACAAAGCGTACCACTCAAGTAAAATGAGAGGTGGTGTTTGGGATAATTGGGCAACACAGAACTACACCAGTACATGAGATAGATATATATACCCTATTTCGAAACACATAATTATAAAGGAGGGAGGTGACATGTAAGAGTGACTTGGTAATAGTGACTTTCTACTAAGCAATGAGTTGTCTGCCAGAATTTCTTACCCCAAGTTGGTTTGTGGTTGCAAGACAAAAAAGTTCCAACTGAGGAAATGAGAAGCTACTTGGTTTTGGTTGGACATTGCTTTCTCTTTGCGATCAAAACGACAAGCAAATTCTTAGTTGCTTTGGCCTGTACAGAGTGACCAATCACTGTTATATAGGAAGTCCTGATGGAATTTTACAGCTAGGAAAATTGGAATTGGTCGAGTTTGGGTTAGCTGGTATTCTGCGTTTGGAGTCTGAATGACTTTTGTCCAAGATGTTAGTTTTAGCCGTTTAGAGGAACACCCGACCTATTGATTTTTATTTTCTTTTTCATAATTAGAATATTTTTATAGTAGTTTACCCAAAGATGTTAATATTACCAAAAAAGAATTCATCGAAATGAAAAAAGAAAATACGCAAATGAGTTTCATGATTCGGCTCATTAGCCTAGAACCTCTGAGGACCTTGGTTAGATTTTTGCCCTCAGTTTTGTCTCTTTTGAGCACTTGATATTTCTTATTGACTTATGCTTGATTTGTATCGCATTCTTTGGATGGTATTTGCGTTATTTCTATGTATTCAAAGATACTACAAATTCTCTTAACTTGTTTTCCATGTGTAATAGAAGTTATTTTTGGAGAAAACATGGGAAAAAAAGGTGTCACTGATCACTACAAAGTTATCCTTCTACTGTTAGAAAAATATCCGAGTTTAAAGAGCATTAATGGGAGACAACAAACATATCCAAGACATCATGCGTCCATCTGCTTCTTTCCATCACATTATGTGCGAGCTCGACAGATTTCATTGCTAATAAACTAGGGGAAATGATCATTTACTTAATTTTAGCTTAAAAATTGTCCACTTACCCAAACACTCTAAGAGATTATTTCCCTAATACCCAATTAAGTATTTTTTAATTCATTTTTATTTATTTTTGGGACAATTTTGCCTCTCCTTTTTTGTCACTTAAAGAAATAAGTCATTGGAGACCTTGCTTGACTCGGGTAGCGGACTACGGCGATCGGTGACCGTAATCCGGAATTCGGAATCCGACTACTGGACTGGTGACCAGATTCCGGCGTCTGAATTTATTGCCCCCTAATAATACCCAGTAACCATATTATTGCCCCCCAGTAATCATATTATTGCCCCCCCCCCCCCCCCCCCCCAAATACTCATATTATTGCCTCCCAATAATCATATTATTGCCCTCCAGTGAATTGCATAAACTCCCAAAACCAAAATGAATACACTACAGGCATAATTGATCAATTTATATGCATATTATTGCCTTCCAATACTCATATTATTGTCTCCCAATACTCATATTACTTTTATACGTTATTAGCATGCTCAGAGCCAATAGCCAAGAAAGAAAAAAAAACTCTAGTTTTCTAGTTTCTTTCAGTCCAAAAAAAAAACCCTAAGAAGGAAAATTATTTCTTCTTTATTGCCGCCATCCCAAAAAAAAAAATTTGTTTTGGCCGCCAGCCTCACGACACCCAGCCAAGAGAAATTGATCTTCGCACCCAACAGCATGACCAGAGCAATTGATCTCCGCGCTGCCCTTGAGACCTAATCTCGACCTCAACGACGACTCCTCTGCACCGTTGCCGCGCCCAGATCGGATTTGTCAGCCACCCACCGTCGCAGCACCCATATCGGCGATGACGTAGCAGCCCACCCGCCACCTCGCTGCCCAGCGCCTCTGCACGCATCGCCGCCGGACACCGGTGCTCCTCCGGATATTGATCTACCCAGCCACTCATCCTGCAGCACCAATCCTAGCACCGGCTGCAAATCCCAGCGAGAGAGATCGGTCAGCAGCTGCAGAGAGAGAGAGAGATCAGTCAGCAGCTGCAGAGAGAGAGAGAGAGATCGGTCAGCAGCTGTAGAGAGAGATAGAGGAGAGAGAGTGACCCTGTAATTTTTTAATTAATTGAAGGTTGAAATTGTCATTTAACACTGAATTGGGTAAATGGGGTTAAAAAACTCTTAGTGGAAGTAAGCGGGCAATTTTGAAGCTGAAATTGGGTAAGTGGTCGCGGCCCCAATAAACTAATAAAGATTGGTCATTCAATCAATAAAAACAAGTCGTAGAGCCATAATTTTTCTTTTAATGTTGTTGTTGCTTCAGTTTTTGATAGTCTCAGTGTTGATTGTCCTAAAAAAAAGTCTCTGTGTTGGTTGTCTTAAAAAAAAAAAAAAAAAGTTTCTATTAAGACCTCAAAATCTGCTCACTTGACCTCACTCTATTATCAATTATTAAATGACATATATAACCTACTATAAAATGACTATTAAGGACAATAATTATACCCAAAAAATATTATATTTATTTTATGTAGACTTTCCAATTCAATAATATTAGATTGTATTCTTTATTATTTTCTTTATCTATTTTCATTTTCCAATTTCACTACATACTCATAAAAGCTTTCATATATATTTAATAAGAATTAAAAATATGAGTAAGATCATGTGACAGAAAAATGTATGATATATATGTTAAACGCATATTGGTGAGGGAAAACAATATAAATCCTATTATGATTTTTGACCTAAATTTAAGTTTATCCATCATATTTGCAAAAAAAAAAAAAAAAACTAAAAACTAAAAAATATTTAAATAATTAATCATGAGGTACAAAAACATAAAGAAAAAAATAAACATTAAAAAAATGATTTCTTCAATTTTTTTTTGCACTGCTAAAATAGAAAAAAAATTATTAAAAAAAAACACAGAATAGTTCATGTTATTTTCTTATGAATTAGAAATTAATTCTTGAAACTCAATACCTTGTGTTTGATTTTTATTTTTTATTGGAAAAGATATCTATGCATGTTGTTTAATGTATATGTAGTTAAGATTTATAGAGTAATTAAATCATTGAAATGACTAACTTTTTTGTTTTAAAGATAATAATTTGTTTGCAAATTATGAGTGAGGTTATTTGAGGAACTTTAATGAAGTTTAGTGAGTAAATTTAGTATTTGGAAATTTGATAAGAGGTGTAAAAAGTATAGAGGTTAAGTGAGTAAATTTGAAGGTTCCAATAGCAAAACTCAAAAAAAAAATTTGTTGTAGCTATTTCTTAAAAGAAAAAAAAAAACTTGGAGATTTCTAAAATTACATGAGCATCTTTATTTTTGAAATTATAATTTTTTAAGACTCATAACTTGATACATGGCTGCTATATTCTCTGTAGTAGTTCAACTTTTCGAATCAATAATACGTCGTGCTTCCTTCATAAATAAATACAAGTCTGAGTTGTTATATTATTACCATGAAAATATACACTTTAGACACGGTGACCTGCACAATATAAATATATATATATATATATATTCTATATTAATTGTATATATTGCTGGAGAACTAGTTGTGGCAGGCAGGTCTCACAAATTGTTCTTTAATTGAGCTTTCAGTGGTCCAATTCCAATATATCATCATTTCATTTGTTGTTGTTTTTCACACAGAGAGATATAATATATATCAAACCAGTCCCTGATCTCGATCTTTCAATATTTGGTTACCACTCAAATGCATGCCTCTCTCTCTGCCTCGTCCACGTCACATTATCTCCTCCAAGATTCTTGCAAGTTAATTTAGGGTTTCTCACAGCAGATACATCACAGCTCAACTCGAGGTGTGGGATTTCTTACTCAATTTCATCTCAGTGTATATGAGATCCATCTACATATATATACATACAAGAAACATTTTCATCATTTTCTGTGCTGTTGAGCAAAATGGATGGTGAGATTACTTATTTAAATATTGTTTAATATTTGACAGATAAACAACTTAATGGAACAAACCCTGAAAACCAAAACTCGAAGCAATGTAGATATATAGTTAAATAAGATCACACAGATAAGACTGGGATACCAGAATTCTGCATTATTGGGTTGCTGCATATTCAAATCTTGACTGGTGATTAATGAAAGGAGAGAATGATTTAAATAGTTGTTTTATTAGTTATTGTTCATATCAATTGGTGATCATTTATTTGATTGGTAGGCGACATTGAATTAAATAACTGGAACGAGCAATCAAAATCTTCAAAGTGTCTTCTTGTAGTTCACAGCTCAATTTTTATAGAGTAGATCCTGCCAAATCACTCACTAAACCATATTTTTAATATGGATTGAAAGACATATACAGCTTAATTGTTTAATTATATATGTAGAAAGTCCTTGAGGCACAACGTATTATTATGGAGGTGGTCAGGCAACAATTAGCGATTTCTTTAAAAGATTAGATATAACAATTTTGGTAGATTTCATGTTTGATCAGGGATTTATTGGTTCAGTGATTTATGGTAAGTGACGAAATACATACAGAAAATACCAATCTCTCTTAATTTGGCCCCATATCAAGAAAATGATCAAGAAACCGAAACAGATCTTGAATTTCTTTTGTTGCTGTCATGATCGATGTGTAATATTTTATATGTTGAATCCATATTATCCGCAAATGGAAGATGTAATCATTAATATATTGTTACAACAGTTTCCATATATTACAGAAGGAAAAAAATTTATATCTTTGTTTTTATATTTAATAGAGCTAAACTCATTTTACCACCTTGAACTTTATACCTAAAATCATTTGTGTCTCTAAACTTCTAATATACATGATCACTTGTGCCCTTATACTCTCCAATGTGATTGATTATAGCCAATCCTTAATTAACCCATCAATTTTTTCATGTAGTGTTGCTCACTCAAACTAGATTTTGGCCTTCAATCATGCAAGAAACACACCATTTACATGTCTAGAGCAAAGTGGACTCTCGTCATCACCAATTTATGAAAAAATTGATAAACTGTTTATTAATTAATGACCTTAGTTGATCATATTGGAGAGTATAAAGGCATATGTGATCAAATTAGAAGTTTAGGAACACAAACGATTTTAGGTGTAAAGGTCAGTGTGGCACAATAATTGTAGCTCTATTTAATACTATTCCATACCTTCACATACAAGAAAGGTCAAAATAGGACAATACTTCACAAGTAGACAATTTAAACACCATTTTCCGCTTCTTACGATCTTATCTTCGCCTCATTGCCTATGGGTACTCAAACTGGGTTGTCGCAAGGTCACGACGTCTTGAGTCGAATGATCGATACAATTCACAAGCCTGAGAGGTCGCGAGAAGTCCAAGATCAATTCTTAAATCTCATAGTCCGTCCATAGAAGATAAAACAATTAAAGGATCCATGGAGCTATCAAAATGTTCAAAGTGTCATTCATCGATCTATTGAAAAGCTGAATTTACACATCGAATATATCATAATACATACAAAAACACATAATTTCGGACTGCATTGTCAGCGAAAGACGTAGATTGGGATCTATAAGTTCAAAGTCTTCATGGCATTGTGCACGATAATGCTATTTGTAGATCAAGGTGGCCATAATACATCCTATAATAAATCATTGTCACGCACGTAATTTATAGACCTAAATCAAAGACCCTAATTAATAACAAACCCTAGTGCATAAAATCTTGTTCTGTTCAACTTTTCTTCGATCTGAATTCACTGCAAGAATTTTAAAACTTCGGTGCAAATTGTAATCATCAATTGGCGGTGGTTAAATAGTACGTCGATTGATATTGAATTGTATAGATATCTAACAGCTTTATTGCTTACCCCATATATCATCAAAGACTTGGGGCCTCATTATGTAGATCGATCACGAAAATAGGCAAGGTACATAATATTTACTGATCCATGACTCGAATTTATGGTATTCACGCACATGCTTTTGCGACTTGTAACACTGATAAAAGCAGAGGAGGACGAAGATGATGATTATTCAGAACAGAAAGGTGGGTTGGTTCATGACCGGATCATATCAGTGAGCCTGTTTATTTCCTTTCTGTAGCCTCCAAAGCTACATTTGTAATCCGTTATGGGAAGTTCTACAAAAGATGAAAACCTAGGGTTGATCTACCTAATAAATGCTTAATCTTCTTTTAGAAATGTGTCTTTCGTGCTAAGAAAATGTAATTTTGATGTTGGAACGTTCGCATAGGGTATGGACTGAACCATCTCACGACATCATATATTGCGTTGTAAATTCAAGTTGGTATTTCATTCGAATATAAGGTATGGAGAAACCACGTCCCGAAAGTAATGCAGTTTCTTAGTTTTAATTATGTCAACGATCATAGATATGATATAGGGAGAATATTTAGAGCACCGACGTACACTTACATCAACATAAATGAACCGTTAATGTTGTAGAACGGATGGATGACAACTATGATCGAATAGCAGCTTGATCGCGAAAAAGGAAAAATCAATTTGCTGCAAATTTGGTGTTCTGTGTCAAAATGTTAATTATTAAACCTTTTGGATAAGGAAACAGCGCTAGGAGTTAAGCACAGGCCTTAAAACTACATTTTACTATTTTTCTAGCAATTTAGCTTTTCTAGTTAGTTTTGAATTTATTTTCTTTTAATTTGTGGGCTTTTAAGATTGATTGGTAGTCACCCTATGGTTTCTTTTTTGCTATATATATAAGCAACATTAAATGGCTGCAAACTCTATCTTTCATATTAATATCAATCAAATTGAGAGTACTTTTCTCGTATTTCCCTGATGGAGATCCATAATTCTTATTTTAGGGTTTATAGCTTGTAAACCAAGGTTTTTTCCAACTGCAGAAGTTAGATAATATTAAATACAATTTTTAGTTATTAAAAAAAATGTTATCTATAAATATCAACGGCTCATATCATTTAATAAGTGTTGGCTTGTACTATCATAGAATAATTTCCAATGATATAGACCGAATTGTCACTATGTCATGAATCCAAGTTGGAACAACATTCAATCATAATTAAAAAATCCTTAGTTTTCACTGCATGAGGTCTACGTTAGTCTCGATTGTCATAACAAAACATGTCACCTTACATAGATTGAGTATCATAACAGTGAGAGCTATTAGATATTATGATTTTGTGAGTTCCCATGAGTTTACCAAGACAAAAAGAATAAGCTTAGGCCATATAAAGAGTAAATAAGTTTTCTAATCTTTAAGGGCACTCAATTACTTGAGGGAGATAGAAATACCTAATATTAATATTTTAAAAACTCATTCTTATTCGTTCATTCTTCATTCCATATAAGTAATCATATCAAATATAAAGTTAGTGCATTCGATACTATAGCATGATTGAAGCTTCAGGACCTATTTACAGACTACGAAAGAGAAAGGCCAAGTACGAAGAATGTGTAACAACAACGTTCATGCAAACACACGGTATACCTACTAATCATTAAGGCTTCTTAATCAGATGTGATCTAGTCAAGAATGTATGCAATATTAAAACAAGTGAGTAACTTCTAAGTAAGCTTAAGTCGATAAAACAGTAACTTCGATCACAATCATCATCATAATTCACACAGTAAAAGGAAGACGTTTGGAAAACGAAATGCCATCATAATGTACAAGCCAGATCGATTTACACATGAGAATGAGAATGACCTTTACTAATATTCATTGTGTACCAAATTTGGGACATGCTCTAAATTTGTAATTGGACAAACGCACTACTGGAAAATTGAAATTGGTCCAAATGGGCCACACGTGCCACTATACATGTTTTTGGCTTTTGTATGATTGTTCACTGTGAACCAGATCACCATTTCCAAAGCTTTGTTTACATGGAGATTCATCTTTTCCCCTTTTGACTAGGGTTAATTTTCAAACATGGTATCAATCATTCCGTTGAAAATAATGCATATAATCCCAATACGTATTTGTGAGATTTAGAACAAAAAACAATTTGGTTAATCCCAATACCAATTTGTGAGTTAAATAGTGTTTACAGCAATTTGTTATTTTACTATAATATTTATCACTCTTAACTTTAAAAGACTGACAAATGTTATTTCTTCTCTGTTTTTAAATTTGAAACCAATGTTCAAGGTTGTTAACATGCCCAAAACTTCCACACGCTTAGCTCACATTAATTTATTTGGACCACCACATATGGTGTACCACAAACAAAAGAGCCAACCCACAAAAATAAGTTTCTACTTATCCCATCTAAATTATTGAATCCATACATTTTCTTTCTAAGTTTAAATATGAACTTTACAAATTTGACATTTTTGATTCCCCAATGGCCCAATCCACCTTGATTTGGTAATAACCAGAACCATAATACTAATTTCCGCGTGTCTATCGTAATCAAAAAGATCGTTTTCCATTTTCATTGTTGAAAGCGGTGTTCGATGCTATAATATTATCATTGTAATTCATCATCTACAAAAAAAAAAAAAAATCTCTATCTTTTGGTCTGATAAAGAAAATAATAAATCCTAACAATAATAATTATAATGACAATACAAGAAATTATCTAATTTTTCAGATATTCTTGGGATATCAATAAGAAAATTTTTATTTGCACATTGCTATCTATTTAATACACACCCCAATTTTTAAGATTTTTTAAAAATACATTTTTACCCTCAAAATAGATAAACACAACAAAATAAAATTAAAAGAATACACAAACTTGACATCTGGAATCCATGGCCGAGCTCATAGACGACCGACCCTCCATGGTCGTCAGGAGCAAAGGAAACCAACACACATCTTTCTCTTGAACAAGCCCAGCGTTCACCTAGTTTGCAAGGATCGTTGTCCATTTTTGCATCTACATATATTGAATACACACACATGCCCAAAACATAATTAGAATTGCGTAAGGTTGTGAAGAAAGTAAGGCTTGAGAGTTGGGATATCAAGATATGATGGATAATCTTCCAAGCAAAACCAAACCAAACAAGCAACATATTTGAGCTACTGAGATCAATTGGATACATGGAAACTGCACCTACGATGGAATTCAAGTTTGTATTACGATTATCGAACTACAAGATTCAACAAGAGATGAACGAAGTAATTCCTGCACCAATACTTTATCTTAGGAACAAAGAAGTATACTTGGGTGAGTGGAATGAGGTTTCATCCTGTCAGTCTGTCACTGAGGTTGCACACTATGATGGGCATTACAGGAAATTAGAGGGAAAAGTTGAACAAAAAAATTATGGGGGTGTGTATTTAATAAATAGATATGTGGAAATAAAATTACACCATCAATAATAAACCCAATCAACCAACCACCAAAAGGAGGGAAATAAAGAAAACAAAAATTAGAAAATGAAAATTTATTCTTTAAAAAGGAGGACAGTCCATTAATTGTGGCAAATCGATTTATTACGTAGCCACAATCTAGGCCTTGACAACAGGACGAGAGACCCCGAAACGTTCCGTTTCGCAGCAGCACAATCAAGAAACCTTGGACGTGTCGATGGGGACCACCAAGGCCTGGGCAAAACCGTAATAAAACGAACAACGGAGAGCGGAATCGTAATCTCGCGACCCGAATCCTTGGAAAAGACAAGGACGATCCAGAATTTGTACAAAATTACGAATCCTACCCCTACGTCTGTCATCAGCTTTGGTTGCTCCCCCCCCCTCTCTATTCCTAGGCCATTCCGTCACGTCAGGACGAAACGGCGAACCAACAGAGGCAGGTGGGAAAGCCGAACCGGGGGCAATATCGTCATTTCAGAACCGAACCGGCTGAGCTGGCGGTGTGGTAATGGACCAATGGTATAATTTCTCGCCAATGCCCAGCACCGTTTCCCAAGGAAAAAGCCGGCTCAATCAATACCCACTCCCTCTTCAGCTTTTTTTTTTTTTTCATTTTTCGGGTCTCTAATATTTGGAAAAAAATTTAAAAATTTGGTTGTAATCTCTCTCTCTCTCTCTCTCTGGACTGGACTGACTGTCTCTCTCTCTCTAAGCTGTGCTGTGCGCCTTGTGTTGGTTTGTGGATTCCCACCTATTTTCCCAAACACAAAGCACTAAAGAGCAAAGACAAAGACAAAGAGGGTAGCCACAAGAACAAAAAGAAAAAGAAATACCCATTTCACTCATTCCATTCTCTCTCTCACTAATGCTCGCCGGATTCCATTTTCCGGCCGACTCTTTCTAAATGCAGTCTCGGTTTCGCTGAGCTTCGACTCCAGGAGGTGTTTACGTCAGTGTGAGTAACAAGGTAGTGTCGGTGCGTGTGTATATATGTGAAGGCAAAAATGCGTGAAGCACTGTTGTGTGAATCCCCAAGCGACGTCGTGTTGTGTGCCAAGAAGAAGAGGTCAGAGGACGAGGACGCGCCTCCGCAGCTCGTGGTTGCCGCCCCGGCGCTCTCCATTGGCCGGAGCCGATCTCAGGCGGGGACTCGCCGCGTCACTCCGACGACGACGACGACGACGACTAGCACGGAGGTGGCGGTGCCGAGCATCGAGAGGTTTCTGCCGAACGGGGATCTCTACATCGGGAGCTTCGCCGGCTCGGTCCCGAACGGATCCGGTAAGTATCTGTGGACGGACGGGTGCATGTACGAGGGGGAGTGGCGGAAGGGCAAGGCCTCCGGGAAAGGGAAATTCTCGTGGCCGTCGGGCGCGACTTACGAGGGCGAATTCAAGTCGGGTCGGATGGAAGGGTACGGGACGTTTATCGGATCCGACGGCGACACGTACCGGGGGACGTGGTCGGCGGATCGGAAGCACGGGATGGGCCAGAAGCGCTACGCCAACGGCGATTTCTACGAGGGATCGTGGAAGAGGAACCTCCAGGACGGCCAGGGGAGGTACGTGTGGCAGAACGGCAACGAGTACGTCGGCGAGTGGAAGGCCGGAGTCATTTCGGGTCGGGGCGTTTTGATTTGGGCCAATGGGAACAAGTACGACGGCCAGTGGGAAAATGGAGTCCCCAAAGGCAACGGAATATTCACCTGGCCTGACGGCAGCTGCTACGTCGGTTGCTGGAACAAGGATTTGAAGATACAGCAGCTTAACGGCACGTTTTACCCCGCCAACGGCGGCAAGGAGCAGAACTTCGACAACATTGGGCCTTTCGCGGCGGAGAATTTGACGATAACGATGAGGAAACGGTCGTCGGTGGACGGAGCTAGAGGGAGCCTGGCGGAGAGGTCGTTTCCGAGGATTTGTATTTGGGAGAGCGACGGTGAGGCTGGGGATATTACTTGTGATATTATTGATAATGTGGAGGCTTCTATGTTCTACCGCAACGGCACGGCGTTCGATCGGGACTCGTTTATGCAGTTCAAGAGGAATCCCTGTTGCTTTTCCGGCGAGCCCAAGAAACCTGGCCAGCCCATTTCCAAAGGGCATAAGAACTACGATTTGATGCTCAATCTTCAATTGGGTATAAGGTAGTTTGCGAATTCTACTGGGTGCTTTTTGTTTGTGAGTTTTGTTTGTAGCTTAGTGTTTGATTGGGTGCCTTTTTGAGTTCAGGTACTCTATTGGGAAGCATGCTTCCATAGTGCGGGACCTTAAATCCAGTGATTTCGATCCGAAGGAGAAGTTCTGGACCAGGTTTCCGCCGGAGGGATCCAGCAAAACGCCGCCTCATCAATCGTTTGAGTTCAGGTGGAAGGACTACTGTCCTATGGTGTTCAGGTGTGTGTTGAGCTTTTTAGCCTCTAGCTTATTCAGATGGATTTCAGTTAGTTATTGTTGGGCGATCATCTCTTATCGGAGAGGTTAATTTAATCGAATACTGAAGTAAAGAGCACTACATTTTAGGGTGCTGAGTTATACCGCAAGTGTTTGTTTCTTCTGTTGCTGTGAGTCTTGTTACTCTTGCATCAGTTTCTGTTACTAATTCTCTTTGGGTATTTCAGGCGTTTGAGGGAGTTATTCCAAGTAGACCCTGCAGATTATATGCTGGCTATTTGTGGAAATGATGCTCTTAGGGAGCTTTCTTCTCCAGGGAAAAGCGGCAGCTTCTTTTACCTGACTCAGGATGATAGATTCATGATTAAGACTGTCAAAAAATCAGAAGTCAAGGTTAGTTGCTACCTGTTTACTTCTATCTTCCTGACTTTTACATTTCTGGCAACAAAAGAACATTTGTGTTGAACAATTTGTGCTTTGCAGTTTGTTTGTTTCTTAAATTCCACTCTATGCTCCCTATTAGGCAACAGGTGGAAGGTGACGACTTCTGAAATTGACCTGATGGATTCTATTTTGTTTGCAGGTGCTAATAAGGATGCTTCCAAGTTATTATAGACATATGTCTCGGTATGAAAATTCTCTTGTCACTAAATTCTACGGGGTGCATTGTGTCAAACCTGTTGGGGGCCAGAAGGTATGTGTTGTGGGGACTAATTTTGCATAATTTTGTATTAATCCCCTTCTTCAGCGATGGGATACCTAACTAGTTGTTATTTGACTGAAAATCAGACAAGGTTTATAGTGATGGGCAATTTGTTCTGCTCGGAGTATAGAATACATAGACGATTTGACTTGAAAGGATCTTCCCATGGTAGAACAACTGATAAGCCTGAGGGGGAGATTGATGAAATTACAACCCTGAAGGACCTTGATCTTAATTTTGTGTTTCGACTACAAGGAAAATGGTACCAGGAGCTTATGAAGTAAGTTCCATTCCACTAACTGACTTGTACTTAGTTGCTTCTTGTTCTTTGTTATTGGCTTGATACTAACTGCGTTGAAACATTGGCAGGCAAATTGATCTGGATTGTGAATTTTTGGAAGCAGAGAGAATCATGGATTATAGTCTTTTGGTTGGTCTTCATTTTTATGATGGCAATACGTATGACAAAATGGCGCTGTCACCTTTTCTCTTGCGCTCTGGTAATTGACCATGTCTTCCCTGGATCAGTGAGTTTGTAGCTTAGTTATGGGTCAGTTTGAATGTTTGACTCAAATGCTTGTGGCACTTGCAGGCCAAAAGGATTCATTTCAGAATGAAAAGTTTATGCGCGGGTGTCGGTTTCTCGAAGCTGAGCTACAAGACATGGATCGAGTTTTGTCTGGCCGGTATGGTTTTAATAATTCATATCTTGATATTTTCTCCCGAGCTTACAGCCAAAGGTTTCCATGGTCTGGGGTTAACTATAGTTTTTAAAGAGCATAAGTGGTTGAGCATTGTCATTCTGGATTTGATGGGTGGGATAATCATTCTTCCATGGATTTGGATGTCTTGGAAATAATTGGGGGTAGGTTCGCCTTGGTGGTTTTTTGTGGGGTATTCATTGGGCAATAGTTGTTTGTGGGACACATGAAGGATATCCCAATAATTGCCCCATTACCCCAATTTAATCTGTATTTAGTGACTGAAGTCCTGAGGAATCTATTACCATAGTTGAACACTAATGGCATTACTGCTTCATTGGCAATAGTTAAAAGTTAAAACCATGTACGTGGTAATTATTTAAATTCAGGTCTAGTTTTTTACCAATATCTCAGTGCCTCCCAAATTGGAAAATAGGATAGCACTACAAGGCTCTTGCATTTGTTCTCTTCTTGAGGTGGTTATGTGATGCAATGTCGATTTAGAATAGCCTGCATTTTGTTTTCTAATATAGTGGGAAACGGATTTACATCTCTAGGCAGTTGAATTATATGATTTGCATTGATGTTAACATATGTTCTCTATCAGGAAGCCACGGATCTGCCTAGGAGCCAACATGCCTGCAAGGGCAGAGCGGATGGCTCGAAGGAGTGACTTCGATCAGTACACCCCTGGTGGGTTCAGTCATTTGACCCCTTCACGCAGCGGTGAAATCTATGATGTAGTTCTTTACTTCGGGATAATAGACATTTTACAAGACTATGATATCAGCAAGAAGTTAGAGCATGCATATAAATCCTTGCAAGTCGACCCGACTTCAATATCAGCTGTGGATCCCAAGCTTTACTCAAAGAGGTTCCGGGATTTCATTGGAAGAATTTTCATTGAAGACAGGTAGTCAACTTCAATATCAGCTGTGGATCCCAAGCTTTACTCAAAGAGGTTCCGGGATTTCATTGGAAGAATTCTCATTGAAGACAGGTAGTCGCAAAATGGCATATCGCAAGTGGAAACGAGTGCTGTTGCATTAAGAAGATTCATTAAATGATCCTCTTTCCAGAAGAAGGCTCAAGACCAGCTCAGAGTGGTTGGGATGGAGCATGACTTGAGTGGGGTTCAGAGACTGAACCAATGCAACTGTGGCGAAACCCCAAAGCTCGGTGGTGGTTCGTCTTCGGGGATCCCTATGGCTGAATTTTGAAGACACAGCCAAGGTGTTTGGTTTTGGCAGGGGGTGGGTGCTTGTACATTCTTCAAGGTAGAGAGGAAAGGTTTAAGTTATGGGGTTCTGGGTTTTCTTTCTTTAATTAATTTATTTCTTCCTTTAGGTGAAATTTTTGTGGTATCAAGGAATGTGAAAGATTTGAAAGATAGGTATAGGGAACAGATGAATATGTTTCCCAGAGAGAAGATTCAAAAAAAATGGGGGAGGAGACTTGGAATAACAAAAAGTGTACAGGGTTATAGAATAGGGTTGGATAGCTTATGGAATTCAATGGATTTTTATGTGATATTTTGAACAAGAAAAGGAAAAAGAAATGTTTGAATCAGCAGAGAGACCCTACAGGAATCTCTCTCCTCCCATCTTTCTCCCTCTCTCTTACTCTTTGCTCCTTTAATCCAGAGGTTTGTATATAAAATGGTGTTGGCAATGTGGAGTAGAAATGGGGTCAGTGCTTTGCTTTTTGCAGTGAAAGGGAGGCATTGGGGCAGGAGGAGAGAGAGGTAGGTGTTTGTTTTGTTCAAGTCCTTCAAGACCCAAGAGAGAGGGTGAGATGCATCAAAAGCAGAGAAAGCAAGAGAAAGATGCGCTGATGTTTCTTGTTTTTGCCTACTTTGTGTACTGCCTTTTCCCCTTTTTATTTACTACTGTTTCCCTCTGAATGAAAATGAATGGATTTTCATATCTATGTTTTCACTTTGGAATTCAATTCGGAACCAGAACTAGAGAGACCATTCATAGTTACTTGTTTTCAAGAGGAGGGTGGAGCAGTAGTAGCAGATGAAAGAAATAGTTGCTAAAGCAAATGAGGGAAGTGGGAGGCAAAGAAAGACAGTGAATGACCATTGAGGCATTTTGACCCAACAGGCGCTGGGCACTTTATTATATTTAAGAGCTATGAGATGAATCCAAAGCACAGTTATTATTATTGGGGATATACAGTTGCATAACAAAATCAAACATAGAATGGAAGCAGTAGAATTTAGGGTTTGGGGCATTGGGACTCGAGCTGTGCTTTAGCAGAATCACAGGTCAAAGTTTTGGTTCAGAGAGGGAAAGAGAGAGGGAAGAGTCGAAACAGTGGTAGAGTTTTGCGTCTCTTTTTTGACCACTGCCCTTTTGGGACCAACTAATGTCTGATAGCTCAGACCCAAAGCAGTGGCTTCACTGTTAGTGATCGGGGCCATTGGCATTTGCTACCATGGGGTCACTTTGATGATGATGACCGATTTGAATGGGTGTGATCTGCATGATCTTCTCCTCTAATCCTCTTTATTGAATTTGAATGTTCTATACTACGAGCTTAATTCCAAAATCGTTATATTAGCTTTATTGCGTGAAATTGTTAGATTGATCGGGGTGATTACTAGTGACTTTTTACTATAGGCGATAGAAAAGTCAAGTGATCAAGCTTGATAGGTTACAAAGTTCAAGAGATTACCCTAATGTACCAAACAGTTGAGGTAATCATATCGACCTTTTCCTGGATTTCTTGAATCCGTAGTTCAATGTATAGTAAATGTAGTAAGATTCAACAGTGTTGCATAGAAAGTCTTAATCAAATTTTATATGCATTGTTATTGAGGAAAGGTTGCAAAAGATAGGAACCTAACACAACCTAGACCCAACTATCAAAAAACGTACTTTGGGTATCAGAATGGTTGGGAGTCCAGAGCCAACTATGTGTTCAAGGGGCATGAAACTCATTTCATGTGGTTCACGTGAGCTCTGAGTAAATGAATATCATCAATGAAATTGCTAGCATCTTGTGGAGGGATTTTCGGTTATTGATGATTGGCACAAGTTATTGAATGAATTCACAATAATGGAGTCTTCATGCGTTTAAATTCTATTGTGAAGTTTCTTACTAATATTGAATTTTAGCTTTTCATAAATGAATACATATTATTCATATTGAGGAGAGATTTTTGTGTTTAGATTTTTCTTTAGTGATGTTATTTCTCTTTAAATAGCGAAAAATAGTGTAATGTCCAAAATTGCTAATCAAGCAGCAGTTTGATCTAATGGTTGCAACATTCTGCCTACAAATTGAACGACCAAATAATTGATTAGGTATCTGTCTCTCCACCTTTCTTCTTTTTTTGAAAATGATACAAATAGGGCAATAGGCATCAAGACTTGGTAAAGCGCAAATTAGAAGGCTAGCGGCAAGCCAACCCAGATATGTGTCACACACACAGTGACACACTTGTTTTATTTGGCTTGGTCCAAACATTGTGATGCTAAGTCAGCCGTCCTGCCTGTAAAGGACTTGGCCTCTTGTAACACCATTCTAATAATAGTTTGAACAAAATGACACGTTATTGGAGCATTTCTATTCCTTTTCCTTTTTCATTTATGAACCATTATTGTATTCGGTCGGGTTGACCACATGAGGTATAAAATCAATAACTTTCAACTTCTATGTTTTATAGGTCTGGAACAAAAAATAGAGGATAGTTTATTGATTTGTTAATCATTGGACCCAAAATTTAAGTTATTAGAGGACGATATTAGGATCGACTTGGGGAAGATTTTCTGAAAATGCCCTTTAGTTTTGCAGTCTGTAGTTGTACTTGACCCTAATATACAGAGGTATGAGTGTAAACCCTATCTAGCCTTGTACCTTGCAAAGTAAGAAAAGTAAAAGTCTCATATAACTGAATTATAAATTTTCGGAACCAGAATTCTGATATCAAGATACGACAACCACCGTTGAATTCAACCATAATGTAGAAAATACAATTACTTGATCGAAAGGTAACAAAATGGTGAAACATATACTACATGCAGAATGTAGGTGATTTGGAATTTTGGATCGAAGTCTTCTTCATTCGCCAACTAGCCTGGTTTTCCTTCTAACAGTTTCGTTGACAAGAAGTTAGCACTGTTATCAAAAACTGAGGTGTGGTACTACCATGGCACAGAGAGAGAGAGAGAGAGAGAGAGGTTAAAGGCTAGGTTAGGTTAGGTTATTAGCTAGTGGGCTAAGATGGGGGGGGCTTAGCTAGGTAGGGGGAGTGGCTGCATGCTTAAAAAGCAAAACAAACAAAAGAAAACGTTGTTATTTCTTTTCTATCTTTCTTTCAACTCCAGCCTTTACTTTGAAGAGATCGAGTGAGTGACTCAGTGACTTGTTGCAGCAGCACCAGTACGGACAAGAGATCTCGTCTGCAATGGAGATCTCTATATCTACGCTTTGCTCGATCCATCTGCTTTCATTCTTTTTCAAATTCAATGTTGTTAATCTATTTGTTGGGGAACGGAGATGAATGACATATTTATTTATTGCAATGTACTCTGTTGTTCGGGGTATTTCAGACAAAGCTCCACCCCGCCTTTCATTATTCATATCGATCATCATTTTCTTCCAAGTTCCGAGTTCCAACTTCCAGCTTGCATGCATGCTGATGCTGCTGGATTTGATTTTGATTGTCCAGTAAGCCCTCGACAAGCTCACTGTCATTTCATTTCATTACTACCCGTAACGCTTTATTTAGAAATTTATAATGGATAAAGTTTCTACTATATTTCGGCTCTCGACAAACTCACCGCCCTTTCTTTTCATCACTACCCGTAACGTTTTATTCATAAATTCACAATAGATAAAGTTTCTACTATGTTTCGGAATATAACTTAATTTGCTATTATATGATAAAATAGTCTGATGTTCACATCCAAAACTAATTGGCAATGGATGGAGTGGCCTAAACCCTTATAAACTCATAGGCAAAGTCTCATTTTTCCCATGTGGAATGTGTATATTCTCAAGGCAAAAGTCCCATTTTTCCCATGTGGAATGTGTATATTCTCAAGGCAAGGTCCCATTTTTCCAATGTGGAATGTGTATATTCTCAACACGCCCCCGCATGTGTGGCGAATTTTCAAGCCATACGCATCACCCGTGTGGCCATGAGGAATGTACACGTGGGTAACTCGCTCTGATATCATGATAAAGTAATCTGGAGTTCAGATCCAAAACCAATTGGCAATGGATGGAGTGGCCCAAACCCTTATAAATCCATAAGCAAGGTCCCATTTTTCCCATGTGGGATGTATATATTCTCAACACGCTCCGCACGTGTGGCGAATTTTCAAGCCATACCAATTGGCAATGGATGGAGTGGCCCAAACCCTTATAAATCCATAAGCAAGGTCCCATTTTTCCCATGTGGGATGTATATATTCTCAACACGCTCCCGCACGTGTGGCGAATTTTCAAGCCATACAAATTGACAACTTTGGGTGACGTGGAGCCCGTGTGGCCGTGAGGCATGCACACGTGGGTAACCCGCTCTGATACCATGATAAAGTAGTCTGATGTCCACATTCAAAACCAATTGACAATGGATGGAGTGGCCCAAACCCTTATAAACCCATAGGCAAGGTTCCATTTTTCCCATGTGGGATTTGTATATTCTCAACATTATAATGTTTTTCTGTGATTGAATAAATGAGACGAACATGATTGAATCTTTTTTCACAAGACACCCTTTATGGACTTGAAACGTTTACTAATGTTCCACTCTAGTCTTTTCTCTCTAACATTCCGTCCACATTACAATTAAAGTCTAAAATTGGACAACAATTGAGAGCCTGCGAGGGTATTTAACCATAAAACTCCATTCCAAACTCATGAAGTTAACTTCCTAAGCGGCAAGAGAGACGAGGAAATAGGTACATTTAGAGCCATGATCAGATTTCATAATTACCTCCAAGAAAGTGGGAGTTGGGGATAACATACCCTAATACTCTTTTTTTTTTTCCTTAAATTCCAAAAAGATCCACTGCCTTTTATCAGTTTTTTTTTTTTTTTTTTTGAAATGCCTTCTATCAGTTTATGGTAGAGTACTGGGATCTATTTTTTTTTTTTTCCCTATCCAATAACAATTAGTTAACAATTATAAGCTTCCTTAAGAAGACTGAGTTGCTTCCTTGACATGGTTAATTGATTTGTTAAATGATAATGGTGCGGCCAAATGTCGGGAAAAAGCCACGGTCATTACCCACAACATGAGGATTAGGCCTGTTTGGAGGGAGACAACTCCACCTTCCATCTTCAATATCCACTCCAATATCTCCATAATCATATACTTTTATCTTGTGCAGTTGTGCCTCTGCTAGTACTACTGTGATTATTGCTTCATCCACCCAAGTCCCAACACAGCCAAGAAGATCGATCATGGTGGCACTGTCCACAGAAATTAATGATCTAAAAGTAGGCGGACCTCCTAATTATGCTGCTTTAGCCCTTTAGGGTTTTCCAAGCCGTATTATACTCCTTGTAGGGTGGCTTCGTTTGGACACAATAATGGATGGGTAAAAAGTAAAAACTCTAAATAATTCTTGAATTATTGCAAAAGGTATTTTTTGGTATACACAAATATTTTTTTACCTCAAATGATACTTGAAGTATTGCACGTTACCAAATATAGTACCTCTACCTCAATTAATTTTTCCGTTAAAGTCGCCTATATGGCATGTATTTTTTAAATAAAAACTTTGAATGGTATCCGAATTATAGCAAAATCTATTTTTTGGTACCTGTAATTTTTTTTTTACCCCATATTGTACCTCAAGTATCGCCCCCAATTTTTTTTGTTGATAAAATTTTTAGCTAAAAATAAGTAGTTACCTTGATGAAATATTATATTTTTTTATACTGAAACTTTATTATTTCAACCAATTTGTAACACTTATTCCGATGAATGGATTTCATATTATAATGAAAAAAAATAGTAAAGGAGCAATACTTGAGGTACTATTTGGGGTAAAAAAAATTACATGTACCAAAAAATACATGCTACGTAGGCGATTTTAACGGAGATACTATATTTGGTAACAGCGTAATACTTCAGGTACCATTTAGAGTAAAAAAAAATTCGTAGGTACCAAAAAGTACATTTCACAATAATTCAGATACCATTTAGAGTTTTTACTCATAATAGATTTCCTCCTGCTTGAACAAATAATAATTCATGTATTTTGATTGCATTATCTTGGAACATGGCTGCAAATAACCAGCACAAACACAGCAGTCCAAAGTTTGGACACTTCAGACCATAAAAATATCTAAGATCTATTTCCTTTATGCAAATAGTTTACGAATTCGAATGATTGAACATGCATATTTTAAGTTCGTTAAAATTGTGTATTTAATGAAGAGACGGACAATATGAGTTTCGACATTTAAAAAAAAAACTCTTCTAGCTAGAGGGCATTAACGTTTGATTCTTTTAAGTGGTTGAACTAAACATACACAAGTTCAATGAGAAATGAAATTAGATAATTAGAGAAGGATATTATAGAAAATTAGGGTATAATTGAAGCGTGTTGATGAAAGTGGATCTGGATTCGTTGAAGTTAAAGATTGAGAAATAATAGTTGAGCTAGCTAGCAAATAATGTGAGGGGAGGACGTGCTTAGCACCTCCAAGTTTCAACGGACAAGAAAACGTGATTTGCACAATGTGATACGATCAAGTAAGGCTAAAGCCAACGCCTGTCTATATTCAACTAAAACTCCATGAATGGCACGAGAAATATTTATGATGAGAAAATGAGAAATGGTAAATTCAGAAGCTTCATCACCTAACACTTGAAAAATGAACGGAAAGGGGCCATGTGTAATGTGCCCTCTTAAATTCTATGATAAGAATAATGGAATTGTAAAGTAGTGTCTACAACAATAACAACTAGTTTGAAAGGAAGATGATAATGCAGTGCCGATTAATTTGGTCTAGCAAAAGTCCTTATCATTCCCAACATTAGGTTCCACTCTAGGGAACACTCCCTTCAGTCCCTTGGCGACTTCCCGTTCATTTTCTCCTTTCCCTTTCTTTGGTTTTTCACTATCATATTTTCCGTCTGAAATAATCCACAAACACTAATATACGTTATTACCCCGTTAGATAAAAGTAAACAAGTAATCGAAACATGGTGAAAATAGATTGTGACGAATTTAGAAACTATCGCAATATGTGATCTTAATGTTTGTCACATTTCATCGAACACTTATTTATATTTTTTAAAAGAAACATTCGAGCATTTTGAAGTTGAAGTTGTATAGTTTTACTACATATTAATAAAATAAGTCTAACATTGCTTTGCTACTAATAGTTACACAATGTCAGGGACCCGTAACTCTAGTCACACTTTGTTACATTTCGTCCAGTAACTCCATTTTGTATTATGTATTATTGTAGAGATTATGAACCCTAATACCCTATATCTAAAAATCAAGCCTCGCATATTATTCCCCAAAAAATATAATTTCATCAGAGGAATGAGGAATCTGTTGATGGTGGAGCCAAATAGTAGCCTAGTAGACACTGAAGTATTGTTTGTACGGAATGGAAAGAGGTGAATGAATTAAGTGATTCAGGGTGAAAGTTCATCAAACGGAAAGAAAATGGTTGACGAGGTGATACCATATGGAATGGACTCAAGTGCCAAGTTGATATGGGACGTCCATGTCCAATTGACCCAAGCTTAGTCGCTATCAGACATTCAGACATATATATAAGCTGGTATGGATACCCTTCTGGGCCTTCTGCATTATAGTTTTTCACCTACTTGGATATTGATTATAATTCCTCCATATACAGCCTCATTTTGAAGACATGGGACCATTATGAGTTTAATTAGGATTAGATGTATGGGACCAAAGGACCATCTAGGGCTTCATCAGTATTTGCTATTGCTAATAAAGAGTTTAGAGACACCAACTTTGATAATACAAGTATATTTGCAAGCATTTGAGAGACGCATTTGGACCAAGGTAGGCTGTGTGTATTGCAACTTGCCTACTTCGGTTTACCTAACATTAGGGGATCAAATCCTATCTTTCCCAAAATGGTTTTCCTCTTTTATTTAGCTTTTAGCAATAGCTGTATCTTTTTAGTCTTTTAGCACACCGTACATTAGGTTCATTACAAAATATTTGGTCAAACAATTTAAGAACGGAAATAATTGGCCCTTAATACTTTAAGAACAATTTCAATTAGAGGGGTTTGTGAATAGGAGTAGAAAATATAAATGATTAGATAAGGACCATTTTTCAGTTGCCGAAGGAGAAGCCCTCTTTGCTTAACTTCTGAGAAATGCTCATATAGCCAGTCTGGAACTCTGGATGGTCATGGTGATAGTTATGTGTAATCAAACACCTCATTTTCAATCAAACAATAAAATTTGAAAGGAGAGTGGTAGAGACACCACAAGAAAATGTCATGGTAATGATCTACTCATTAGGTTTCTCAAGTTGAGTACACAAAAACCCCACATCAACCCAACCCAACCCACCAGTTATGAAGAAGATGTTTGTATATATTTTAACTTCAAAAATGCAAATAATTCTTGTGGATTGTGTTGATATATAGTAATTGAATGGACCAATCCCTTTTTAATTTTCTCATGGTGGGTTGGCGTTGCTACACTTATTCTAGGGTGGTCAATAGAAATGAACCTACCCAATTTGTATGATCCTGCTTGAGTTTCAACTGTGGCATATGAGTTGTGTTTTAAATTTGGGACAGAGGAGGCAATGTGATATTCCTTGAGGGAGGCAACACCATATGGTGATTTAGTGCCAACACCTTAATTGTGGCCCCTCAATTTTTTTTGAGATAATGATGCTTCATAGGAATATGTTCTACTACTTGCAATGACAAAAGGTACTGAGATTTTTTTATTTGGGGGGGGGGGGGGGTGTTGTTCAAGAATAGGATCAAATTTGAAGTGTACCTACTATGATTGCTCTTGTAACAAACATCATGTTGGGTGATTTGGATGTGACTCCTCACATTGCACATCATTTGAGTAATTATTCCTTATAAGGTTCGGAGAAAAGTTCGTTAAACTTTAGGTCCAGTGCTTTAGCAATTCTGAATCACTTTTGGTTCACAGAAGCACCACACCGTCCACACGTAATATTTGGATCACAGAAGCACCACACGTAATATTTGAGTAATTTGAGCCTCAATTTATCTCTGATACTTAAAACAAAGCCTTGGTGCGGAACCTAGTATCAATATAGAACTATGCAACCATCAGTCTCATTATGTCCAAAATGTTGTTATTTGGTTTGTCCAGGCCCAAATGTGTTTTGAAGGTCGGCCTAATGGTCAGCTTATTTTTCTAATGCCAGTAGTTGACTTCAGCTTGCCAGCTCATCCTCCTCACAAAAAAATAAAAATAAGTCAGCTTCGCAGATCATGTTGTAGGTCACAGGAATTGAACCACGGCAAAAAAAGCCCAAAGACAAAGCCCACTAACTAATCTGGGCCTTTACCAACATTGGTTCTTGAGACTTGAAGCTCGATTTTGACGAGAAGAGAGTGAGTGTCTGAGCATCAGTTTTAAAAAGCTCGAATTTTGGAAGCTTCATGGCTTTTAACCAATCAGTTTCAATTCCAAATTTTTTCTCATCATATGCTCTAATTTCATCCCTCAACATGAATCAATCATGGTCTATAGAAAAAAAAAACATAAATTGGGGTCAGATATTCATTTTCAATTGGTAAGTTTTCTGTGTTGAGTTTTAAGACTTTGCTCAACATTAAGATGTAGAATCCTGTTACTTTTCCATCATCAAGTCAGAGCTAGATGAAAGCAGATCCACTATCACTATCAATGCTAGAAAAGAAACAAAGACCCAGATCTGAATCACCAAGTTCCACACAAGACCCATCTTATTTCTACGGTCGTAAAACACTAATTCTATAAGCAGGTGGAGAAAAGACATGGATAATATGAAAGATGATGAGATGTGGGGAAGATGATTGTTGAGGATTTCAATGGGTTAAAATGAAACTCAACTGCCCACCTTCCCCAAATGGATATTGCAGGGAAATCTTTCGGATCAGAGTGCATTGAGTAGCACTACGCCGATACACACAATCCCTGCTTTTGCTTATAACAATCGAATCGAATCGAATTATACATGCACAGAGCAACAATAAGAATCAACCAACTCAACATACAGAACAGAGGGCAAAGACGATGGCATAAAGAGGAGAGGAGAAGACGGCCAGTTTTAATATCAGAGAACTGGTCAGTGAACATTGTATTATATAGGAGAAGAAACCCACGCTAGGGTTTTAGTCCGACTTTTGATTACTGAAATACCCTTTTAGTTTAATGGGTTTAGGGTTTTAGGGGCCTCGTACTATTTTCTACAGAACTCACTTTAAGTGACAACCCGGTTCAGGCCCAAATCTTCAGCTCATCTCTGTTACAAGGAGGAAGAACTATTCTTCAACTGATTTTGATTTTTATAATTTTAAACCATGGATGAATAATGTAGCTATCAGGCTTGGTTTAGTCTTACAACCAACTTCATTCTACGATTGTATTCATTCTACACTCATGTTGAACAATATTTACCATAATCTAATTGACTTTGAGAGTGTAAAGTTAATATCTACATTAGAGATAATATCTACATTGCGTCTAAATTGTAACAAACTTATAATGTGAATATTTCTGTGAAGTTGATATGATTGAATGAAGCAAGCATTCTGCCATCACATGAATAAATGCAATACATTTATTTAAGAATGAATGCAAAAGTTTATCATAATCACAACAAATTTGAACTTAAAAAAGCATACTCAAGAGTGGAGTAACACGTGGGTAAATAAATACAAAGTGGGAGAACAATAAACAATCTTTGCACACCAATATCGTCATTGCTTCCGTCTCACTGTCAGCACATGGATATTTTCGGCAACAACTCACACTGCGGGTTCAAATCGAAGTACATGCAAGCCCCAAAATCTCAGGAAAAATATGTATATGCAAACCATGATGTTAAAGTTTCCTATAGGCCCTGATCAATCAGGTAATCTCCCAACCTTTCCACGATCATGTTACACTGTCCGGGTGTCAAAGGCTCATCATAAATACCTAAAATCATAGCCTGGCTGGTTTTCTTCACAGTAATGCCACCAGAACCCTGAACAGGAAATCAAGATCATAATCAAACTGCATTACTATAACATGAGTTAGGGCATAACCAATCGCCGCATCAGAAAACGCAATCAATGTGTATCAGAAGATGGTTTCAAATTTACACAGCTCTATCTATCAAAGGGACAGATTAATGCAATTGACAATCACCTGTTTGTTTCCTTTAGCGTGCATGTGAGATTATTATCAACAAGGAGTAGTTAAGACAATACCATTTCCCAAATCCTTATAATAAGCATCAAATCAGAAGGAAGCAGAAAGATTTCAATAAAGTTCTACAAGAATGGGATACAAATTTTCTTTGCTCTGAAGTCTAAACTACAAATGCAAGTTTTCGAAAGCATATTTTCTTTGCCCTTATAGTCTAAACTATGTACTCGACACTCATACAAATGATCAGTTGAAATCATGTAAAAATAGATGGTCAAACAAAGTGAGATGCTGAACAACACCCCCAAAGAACAGAACTAACCTATCAACCTGATCAACAATTACAGGATGAAAGCAAATGAACAAACCTTCTTTCCACGAATTACGGCTCCACTCTCCCCCTGAATAACCATGTACTTTGTGCCACCAAGGTGCAATCCAGTTGGGGCAAGAGACCCTGGCTCATCAAAATCTTTCATTATCGCTGCAACTTCTTCCGGCTTGAACTGCATATCAATAAGCAAATCAATCTCACTCCAAATCACCACCACGTCTTAAACTAAAATGTAGCACAATCATCAATTTTCTAAACATCAATCATCAATGTCTTCTCTTAAATTTGCATGTGATTCTAGAGTGTTCTACTTTTCCATCATCAAATACTTGAATCCTAACAAAAATCCACTTGTTCTCTTGGATCATGTACACAGATCAAATTAAACAACATGGATCATATAGAAAGTACTAGTGAAACAATATAGTCATTAATTAGAGAGTTCAAGAAGGAACCTGAGGGAAGCTTGAGCTCTGAGCCCACACACTACCGTCATGACCGACGATGGCCGCGGCGGTCAGGTGGTGGCCGTCGACGTCGCACATCAAGTGATCATCCACGTACGCCTGCCACGACATTTCTCCGGTTCAATCCTCACCGTCCAATCTTCTTTTTCTGGTTTGATTCTGAACCTCTCTACTTAGGCTTGTTCGAAGGGCAAGCGTTTATATACGAAAAGGAGCGAGTCCGGTTGGGTTTGGGTTGGCCGTCGGTCCCAGCGAACATGACTGACCTGCATGATGAGTGCCCGTCACGTTCCGGCTGTGCCCGCGTTTGGTCACGTGGAACCCAGTAACAGTTAACTTGTCAGATTCCTAGTTAAAGAGTATACTTGCAGTAGAAGTATCAAAGTACTAAGCTGCAGCTTTCCCCCACATTTTACTCTGTTTTGTTTTTACTACCAAAACCCTCTAATTTTCTCGACGATTATCCCCGCTGTATCACCGGTCGACCTTGTTTATGCTAGTGATGCTAACTGATTGCCGCATTGTGCAGAAGGTCAACTCTTGCTGAGCTAAATTTGAGTTTCATATGGTCAAGATCGTCCTGTATCGTGGTTAAGATTCTGAAAGCACTTTGTCCAGCCCAGATAACATCGTCCGAGATGTGTTTCCATCATATCATGAGATGGTTCAGATCCAACTTAATGAGGGTAAAAGCACACTAGTACAGAACAGAAACACTCAACCAACCAAGAGATTCAATAAGCTTTAAGATGGTTGATTATGGTACTCTAATATTAACTGTAACATTGTCCATAAAATTTATTAGTTACATGTGCAAGCCTAAGAGGTAACAATGATGATAGTCGAAGATAAATTAAGAGGAGTGATTCTGTAATCTTCTTGACCAGGTTGTATGCAACACCATCTAATCTTCCTCCAAAAGAGGTTCATCTGCACCGATAAAAGAATGGGTGTGAGCTCAATGCTAGTTTGGCATGCTTGGAATTCCTCGAATCAAAAGTATTGTAGTGCAAGAAGAAACACTGAATACATTTTGCTAAAAGAAAAATTCTCACCATCACCATCGTCTGCATTAAAATCATCCTCATCGTCATCAAAGTCTATGTTCTGCAAGATCAAAGTAAACTCGAGTAGTTGTGAACATAACTCAACAGTGTGACAAATATAAATGAATGGCAATCTCAAGGTGAACATAAAGAAAACATAACCAACCACCACATTGAAGTGGTTTCATATTTAAAAATGGAAGAAAGGAAAACTAATGTTCATATATAGTCAGTTCATTTTTATTTTTCATTATATCCACTGTCAGGTTAATGAATTCAAGCAGTTAAAATTTCTTTTTATTCTCATAGAAACTCCTATAGTCAACTAACCCTAAAGAAAGAGTCAAAGTGGTCTCTCAAAGATCAGTATCACCCAACAATGTAGAAATGGGTTCAGTTCATTATGATCTTCTTAGAAAAATTACATAAATAAAATAGCATCCATAGACGAGGTCATTTCATATCATCATTTACCACTTATACTATTGGCTTTCAGCCTTTCAGTCATAATACCGCATTTGGAAAAGCAAGGTACCATCGTATATCATGACCTAAATCAATTGAATTTCAAGGCCCAAAGAACATATAAGATCCAAATTTTCTGTACAAACCTGAGCATAATCATCATCACTAGGGTCCTCATCTTCCTCCTCTTCCGCATCCGCATCTTCGTCCTCTTCCTCATCATTTTCACCTTCTTTCTGTTTCTTTGCATCCTACAGACAACAAAGATGATTATCAAGGAATGAATACAAAATGATTAAACTACAACTACAAATAATAACATCTTCAAAATTTCATTTGGATTGGTTCCATAGATGTTACAGTAATCTATCACACAAACTATTGCAGTAAGTGAGAGAAATAAAGACTTCTCATACCGAATTCTGTTCTCGCTTTTCAATTTGATTCCAGTATATCTCAGAGTTCTTTTCTGTCAAAGTCACGATAACCAAACTGATAAGTACATCCCCATAGACATAAAAATTAAAAAAAGTAAAAAATAAATAAACGAAGCATTCAGTCTCATGGTACCTGTGTTCCGTTTGTCCCATTTAACATTTTCTCTGCTCACCTGCCGCACATTTGAACCTGAAATTCCATTGCATTGATGAGCATGTGAAACGCAAAAATAAAGCACAAAACCACTGTACAACATTGGTATTCGATACCATCCCCTATTTCTTATGGTGTTCACATTACAAACCTCTAGTCAGTTCTCTAGGAAACATACTGGGCACCAAATACTGTGAGAAAGAATCAATTTCTCTCTTAGCCTTTCGCTTGGTTCTCTCAGATATTTCAACATCCTTGTCTTGTCTATCTGAAACCGCAAGTTGAAGAATTATATGATTTGAAAAATACAAGTGAAAAAGTGGTAAGTGGTAACAGATAACTTAGAAACAAGATTATAGTTTTCACTAATAACAACAAATATATTGTTAAGAATACATATGTTGGATACAAAGTGACTATAAAATGAATCAACTTACAAACTTTATAAAACTTCTAAAACTTTTGATGACAGTCTGACAATTTTCGTTGATGTTTTATTGCATATTAGTCAGAAACACGGTTTTGGGACTGATGGGTGCACTTGTTGCAATCAAAAATATAAACATAAGTGAGATAATTTCAGATTGCCAATAAATATGTATTTCTATCTGGGCACAGCCATTGATTTATAGGTCATTTAGGAACTATGTGAACATACTGGGCACAGAAATAGTGCTACAAGTTGCTATTTGTATAACACGCATGATTTCCTATGTATTAACAAAAGGAAAATTCGTGCTGAAATATCAATCTAATTAACATAATTCTGTTACTATACGAACTGATAAAAAAATACAAAACAAGGAATCAGTACATAACACTAACCAGTCTTGTCAAGATTATATTCGGATTTCATTAGCCAATTCAGAGTATCTCTGATTAATGTTTCTTCCTCCTTCAAACCTTTGTTTTTCTTTTGATCTAGCTCAGACAAAATACCTCCAGCATCAGGTAAATGAATATCCTGCAAGACAAGTCTCACATTGGATATGAAAAGTAGTAGTGGAGCCAACAAGCAATTACGTATGAGTTAATATCTAATGAAATCCTAGGAAACTGAATCCACAATGAAGATTAACGACAGTAAGATTCCTACACCCATTTTAATAAAAACAGAAATAGAAGATACTGGATATGATCAAGACATCAAATTCATATTCTCTGTAAAATGTAAGCATCTAAACACAATATATGAACTAATTATAAAAACATCTTATAAGTCATCCATTACCAAATCAGAGACGTCATTAGAAATTAGCAAACAAATCAGTAAAAAGAAAAGAAAAAAAAACTAATTCAAAATGAAGGAGAATCAGGATCAAGAATTAATTGTAGCTTGGCAACTTCGTGCTAAAGCCAAAACTGTAGAAACATAAACTCACAGGAAATGGCACAAAGGGCTCTTCCTTAGCAAAGTTACCACGTCCAAATCCTCCACGACCTCTATATGCCATTTATCTTCTGATGCAAAAAGCAAACAGGAATTACTCAACGAATATAAATTCCAAACGCCAAAGTGGCACCTCAAATTATCAGAAAAATAATACAAACACAAAAACTATCAAAGCATCACACCCTCGTATTTGACATGAAATGAGTTTTCTGTGAAGAATCGTTGAAACAACATTGCCAACTTAACCTCCTTTCTGTTGCAGAACGTTACCTATTAGAGCTAATCTTAAGCAAACATATACTAAATGACGATTAGAGAATATGAATATCAACCAATTTACGCACATTTGAAAGCCCCGAGTAAAAAAAAATGTAAAGAAAATGGGGCAACCAATGAGTTTGCTTAGAATCCTTTAGCTAGTTTCTCTGCAGTTTACAAAGGTCAGTAATGAAATTTCATGCCATTTCCTTTCTGCTGTTTAGTCCTCCATAGTTTTCTCACTGCATCAAAACCCAGTGACCCTCACCCAACTCACAATTCCAAATTTCATGCCAGCAACAGCTGGAGATTTATATCGATCAATGCCTTTTTTTAATCCAAGTTCAATATCACACATTAGTTCTGTAAACATGAGTATACCAAATAGCAAACTAGATTTCACAGTTTCATCAAATCCAAGCATATATCAAGAAATTTCATCATGACAATCCTAGAATCAACAACAACTAATTTGGAGCATTTAAAGAAACAGAACGATAAAATAGAAGTTAGATAACCGAATAAGGAGCTGGTGTAATGAAAAAAACAAAACCCAGAATTTAGTACTCACGGTCTTTGAGGTGTGTGCGACGGTGGTGCTGCTAAACTATATACCTGCCGCCGGAGAGAGAAGTTTAGAGGGTTTATGTATGCGCAGCAATTTTATTTCCGGGCGGGTCGGGTGTTGGGTTTAGGAGAGGTTCTGTTTTTTGCTGGGTCTTGATCTTGGGCTTATGTTGAGGTGGGCCTCCGAAAATTCTTCCATGCTTGGGCACGTCAGCTTATTATGGACCGTTGGATATCAACTTAAAAGAGTCCTCGACCTCGATCGATCTCATTGTTTAATATACCGCAAACCCAGGGCCAAACCTTCCTCCACCTCACTTTCAGCTATGACCACACCGCTTCGAAGAGGGTCGTCGCAACTCAAGTTGAGGAGACGGGTCGAAGGCTGGATTGTCCGATGACTCTGATCTGACTTGGGCTATTTATAGGCCCCAAATGATAATTAAAGGATGGTCCTGATTGAGAGGTGTTGAGATCAAAGGTCCAGATCGCACCATCTAAAAGTTTCTTTTTGTTAAACTAATTTAACTAGCTTCAGATTTTTGAAAAATTGTAGAAAATATCTCTGGTGTGCCAAAAGACCTCCGAAAATTTCCACAAACTCATCGTGTAGTGTACTTTATTATAGTGTCCCAAGCCTTGTATATGTGGTCGTTATGTCATCATTCAACCAAGAGGTTGTATATGTTATTTCAGTTGACTAAGTGGATCGAAGTCGAAACTATGATGAAATTGGCTAAATTTTTGACAACATACATATAATATTCCAATACTATTATCCAATGGTCAGTTCCCCCATTTTCATTTTCCTCGATAAGGTTTTTCTTTGGGAAATTTGATATATAAATTTATGTTTATAAAGGTAAATACAGTTGACCAAGCAAATCGAAATCAAAACGAATGCGAAATTGGCTGAATTTTTAACAACAACCATAAAAAAATTCAATATTCCCATCAAATAGTCAGTTTCTTCAAATTCATTTTCCACCATGTTGTCGCTTTTTAAAGGTCCTCATCACTTTAAATGCGACCTACTAGTTATACAAGATTAGTAGGCATATTGATATTTCTTATGGTCCGCAAAATAGAAATAGAAATTTTGTTTTGTTTTTAATCATTCACATGTATCCACGACATATTTATAGACATCATATGAAAAAATTAGCACATTTCATGGTCATTATGTCATCGTCAATCAAAAGGTTATATATGTTACTTCGGTTGATTAAGTGGATTGAAATCGAAACTATGACAAAATTGGCTAAATTTTTTATAACATACATAAATTATTCCAATACTCTTATCCAACGGTCGGTTGCCTCATTTTCATTTTTCTCGAAGGGGTTACTCTTTGAGAAATTTGATATATAAATATATATTTATAAAAGTAATTATAGTTGTCCAAGCAGATTGAAGTTGAAAATAATACGAAATTGGTTGAATTATTAACAATAACCATAAAACATTTCAATCTTCCTAACAGATGGTCGGTTTCTTCAAATTTGTTTTCCACCTTGTAATGACGTTGATCCACTCGGTCAACCAATTAATGCTTAATATCCCTATATATTTTCACAACAAGCTTCAAAGAGTAAGGGTGTCATCGAATCGTACACTTGAGACACTGTCCATTAGATATGACAAGCACATCATTTTAGGCTTCGGGTTCAAAATTCAAAGAATTCCATAATAGTAATGACGTCAATCCACTCAGTCAACCAATTAAGGCTTAATAACCTAACATTTTTTCACTACAAGCCTCAAAGAGCAAAGGTGTCATCGGATCGTACACTTGAGACACTGTCCATTAGATATAACAAGTACATCATTTTAGGTTTCGGGTTGAAAATTCAGACAATTCCGTGATAGTAAAGACATGGATCCACTCGGTCAACCGATTAAGGCTTAATAACCCTATATTTTTCCACTACAAGCTTCAAAGAGCAACGGTGCCATTGGATAGTACACTTGAGACACTGTCCGTTAGATAAAACAAGTACTTCATTTTAGGTTTCGGGTTCAAAATTCAGACAATTCCGTGATAGTAATGACGTTGATCCACTCAGTCAACCGATTAAAGCTAAATAAGCCTATATTTTTTCACTACAAGCTTCAAAGAGCAAGGGTGTCATCGGATAGTACACTTGAGATAATGTCCGTTAGATATAACAAATACATCATTTTAGGTTTCGGGTTCAAAATTCAGACAATTATGTGATAGTAATGACGTGGATCCACTCGGTCAACCGATTAAGGCTTAATAACCCTATATTTTTTCACTACAAGCTTTAAAGAGCAAGGGTGTCATCAGATCATACACTTGAGACACTGTCCGTTAGATATAACAAGTACAGCATTTTAGGCTTCGAGTTCAAAATTCAGACAATTCAGTGATAGTAATGACCCCCACCCGGTCAACCGATTAAAGCTAAATAAGCCTATATTTTTTCACTACAAGTTTCAAAGAGCAAGGGTGTCATTGGATCGTACACTTGTGACACTATCCATTAGATATAACAAGTACATCATTTTAGGTTTGGGGTTCAAAATTCAGACAATTCTGTGATAGTAATGATGTGGATCCACTCGGTCAACTGATTAAGGCTTAATAACCCTATATTTTTCACTACAAGCTTCAAAGAGTAAGGATGTCATCGGATCATACACTTGAGACACTGTCCGTTAGATATAACAAGTACATCATTTTAAGCTTCGGGTTTAAAATTCGGACAATTCCGTGATAGTAATGATGTGGATCCACTCGGTCAACCGATTAAGGCTTAATAAGCCTATATTTTTTCACTACAAGCTTCAAAGAGTAAGGGTGTCATCGGATCGTACACTTGAGACAATGTCCGTTAGATATAACACGTACATCATTGTAGGCTTCGGGTTCAAAATTCAGACAATTCCATGATAGTAATGACATGGATCCACTCGGTCAACCGATTAAGGCTAAATTACCCTATATTTTTTTCACTACAAGCTTCAAAGAGTAAGGGTATCATCAGATCGTACACTTGAGACACTGTCCGTTAAATATAACAAGTACATCATTTTAGGCTTCGGGTTCAAAATTCAATGAATTCTGTCATAATAATTGTGATGCCTGGAAATTCGTATTTATTTTCCGAGAATTTTCCGGAGTTAATTTTATGGTTATTGGACGGTTTCGTGGCTTGTGGACGGAGCGGAAGTGTTTCGGACGAATTTTTATTCAAAAAGTATGGTTTTGGGGGGGTTGCAAAGGTTGACTTTTTATATGTTGGGTTTCTCTGAAAACTTCCTTCATGGATATTGTAGAGCGCGTCGATACGAGTTTGTGGACATGAGGAAAGCGAAAATAGGAGTTCGTATGAAGAAGTTATGGCTATTGGAAAAAGTTTCCATTTTGGTATATATGGGATTTTTCCGAAAAATTATCAGAAAAATCAAAGTTTCTATTTTGGGAAATTTTTCTCTCTCCTCTCTCCCGACCCCGGTTTCGCCCCTTCCCTTCGCCGGCATCACGTTTCTTCCTCCGACCACCAATCGACGCCATTCCAAAGGGAATCCTGCTCGCCTCAGTCCTCTCTACACGTCTGTGGTAGTGATTCATCATGGGAAGCACTGTACACGGCAGTACAAGGCTGAGAAGTGGAGCTGCTGACGTTGAAATCGCCCCCGTGGGTTCTCACTCCTCCGACCACCATAGCTCTTGATCCTTGTGGGCTTTTCTAGCCCAAAAGACGTAGATTCTATACCCAAGACGGCTTGCAACGATTCAAAGTGTGGAGGTCGAATTTTGAAGATTGTGATTCTAGGGTTCATCGAGTTTCAGAGATTGCGAGGTAAATTCCGGCCATATGACTTTGATTCAGACTTTGTGCTAGTTATGAATGTTGCAATTGGAGTTGAGATGAAGATCTTTTGTTTAGGAAATTTGGCCAAATTCTGACTTTTGGTTGGCGGCGGTGCCGCCACTGTGGTGGTGTTTTCCTGGGGCTTCGGCCATCCCAGGGACAGTTTCTATTCCTGATTTCGATCTACTCATCGATACGAGCATTTCGATATGTGGTTTGTAATTTTTGGAGATCGTTTGAGCATGTTAGGGTTTTAGCATTTTCGATTCGATCGATTTTCGGTCTCAGATGAGGATCCGACTGTTGGATCGTCGTATAATTGTGTTTTGTGAATTATGTGCTTTGTCTTGTATTGAGTGTGACCTTGATATGAGTAGATGATTGACGGATTTGTGTGAGCAGAGTTTGGACGATTTGGTGCTTGTCTTGGTTGTATGAAGACGTAGCAGGATATGGAGGTGAGTAAATCTCACGTGGTTCATTTACGAACGGATTTATTAATTACTCGGAATTACTTGTTTAATTGTTAAATCATTTTCGAACAAATAATTGGTTTTAAAATTTATGAACTTGATCGACAACGGTTCATGGGTAAGTTAAAACAATGTTTTGTTATAAAATGATTTTCGAGAAGTATAATTTATAAAACTATAGTTGGTATTAGTGGTCATTCTTGCGTGAATGATTACATGTGTGTGTGTATACATATATATATATATAATATATATATATAAATTTTTTTTACATGGAATATATATATATATATATATATATGGATGGCGTGACATTGTGATGTGCGTATGAACTGTGAATTATTCAGAATGTGGTTTTGTGCGTTTACTCTTTGTGGAAATACATTATATCATGGGATTGTTGATTTTTCGTGTTGAAAGAGTGATTTGGAGTTATGGGTGACATTTGTGAGTCGTGTGGGATTTGTTTTAAATGTTTTGTTCTGAGGACGGGGGCATCCAAAGTTCGACAGTTTAATAGTAACCGAAGTGCATGATATCGTAAGGCTGAACCTCGGCCGAGGTGACAGGTTACGATTCAGTTAGAGCTCTAGTCTGTCTGCAGTTCTACTTCTTGGGGGATAACTTTGTGTTATGGCACTCAAGGGTACATGTTATTAAAAGAGAGTTTCGAGTGTATGCTTTCTTTTGTTGTCCGAAGAGGGACTTGATGTTCATATTATGGTGTGAGTTGAGATAATATGATTTATTGGGAGTTGATGGGTGATCATCGACTTTAGTTTGGAGTTGATGGTTGATCATCAATCTTAGTGTGAGTTGTTTGACTTTCTTATTGATTTTCCTTCTCATTCTATTGTTTGTTTTATTGTAATCTCCTGAACTAAGTTATATGCAGGGATTACTGCCTTTTGAATTGTTTGTTTTAATGTAATTTCCTGAACTAAACTATATGCAGGGATTACTATGAATTCTTTTGTTTGTTTTCATGTGATCTCCTAAACTAAGTTTCTATGCAGGGATTACTGATTTTGCTTAATTCTTATTGTGCGTACGGTTGTGGGTTGTGATCCGTAGCGATCGTGAAATGAGTTGAAATGTCATGATTTTGGCAAACGCTTTATGTTGAGGGGAGTGAGTGTGATTTTGTGGTTGTTCTGTTGAGGCAAATGATTGGTGATCTGATAGATTGTGGGGACGTAGAGTGTTTAACATATTTGGAGTTAATTGTGTAATTGGAGATTGTGGAAAATGAGTTAAAATGAATTGAGAGACAGAGTATGTGGGTGTTAGTTGGGTTGAAATGATTGAGCATGATATTGATTAATATGAACTTGACGTTTGTGTTGTGATGATTGCATATTGATTTTGTTAGACTGAGATAGTGAAAGCATGTTTTTGTGGAATTAAATGTTAATGCTTTAATTGTCTCACGAATTGAGGAATTATAAGCATGCGTGACGTGAGTCACTTTAATTGAGTTTACTCATACGGGCTTGAAAGTTTACCAGGTTTGTGGTTTGCAATCTCGGTGCACTATTTCTATGGTGTAGAGTTATTGTGCAAGTTAGAATATCGAGTGATCGTTATCGAAGCTGAGGTGGACTTTCCGTCACGTGGGTGTAGAAGGGCGCTTATACTTGTAGTCTTCCGCTGTGTAGTGAGTTGGTGAGTGTGGTTACATGTTGAATTTACATTCAGTTTAATTTGTAAGCTTAGTTGTTTAGTTGCTTAATTTAAATAAAAAATTTTCTATGTGTTTCCTTGTGTGTTTTCGCGTTTCGGATTTGAATTACTGTATTCAAAATTCGGGGCGTGACAATAATGACATCGATCCATTCAGTCAACTGACTAAGTTTTTTTTTCTTATTTTTATTAACTTCGCACTTCGAATGACTAGATCGTTAATGAATACAAGGGTTTGGGAACAATATTAGAGTACATGTGATGACGAGTCTCTAAGAATTTGTTGGGAATTTTTGCAAACAACCGAGTTATTTATTATGATTTTCAAAAGTTTCAAACCACAGGCTCACGGAATATTTCATTTTGGTTGTAAAAAATTCAATCAATTTTGTATTCGTTTCGACTTCGATCCACTTGGTCAAATATAGTTACTTTTATAACTATATTTATATATCAAATTCCTCAAAGGGCAACACATCAAGACATATGAAACTGGGGAAACCGACCGTAGGATTGGAATATTTTATGCATGTTGTAAAAAATTCAGCCAACTTTGTTATCATTGCTACTTCGATCAATTTGGTCAACTAATTATATGTTTGTACTTCCCTAAGGGGAGCTAAATCTCAAAGAGATAAACTTCCTGAAATTTTAACATTGGTTGATATATCTGATACCCACGAGAGTGTAAGAGCTGACAAATCGGAGAAAAAAAAATTACGAATTAGTGGTTATGTGCATATTAGTTTTATGTGGTGTTTAGGTTTATGGTTGACCTAGTAGATCGAGAACCAAAGGATGACGAAAATAGCTGAAATTTTGACCATAATTATATCTTCTTATCATGATAACATCCAACGGCCGATTTTGATGTAGTCTATTTCCTCCACATTGTTCCTCATGGAATGTATAGTTTTTGATATAACTAAAAGTTAGACCACATTTGTATACATACAAAGATTTTGTGCGATCTAAACAATTGAGATTGGAAATCAATAAATTTGACATTACCCATCTATTTATAGCATATTCATATGTACTCTGTAAAAAAATTAATCATTTTCACCATCATTTCGACATCAAACAAAGCGGTCAACCCTTTGTATGCTTATATTTCCCTAAGGGGAGCTGAACCATGAGAAGATAAACTTCCCCAATTGATATAGTTCATACCCATGAGATTGTGAGAGTTGACAGATTAAAAAATGAAGTTACGAGTGAGCGGTTATGAGCATAGTAGTTTTATGTGGTGTTTAGGGTTTAGGGTTGACCTACTAGATCAAGACCCAAACGACGATGAAAATAGCTGAAATTTTGACCATAACCATTTATTTTGATCATGATAACATCCTATGGTCGATTTTGATAAAGTCTATTTCCTACGCATTGTTGCTCATGGAAGGTATACTTTTAATTACAACTAATAAACTAGTTATACTACTTTAGTAGACATATAAGAATTATGTGTGATCCACAAAATTGAAATTAGAAATCGATAAATTTGACATTATCTATTTATTTACAGCGTATTGATAGATATTGTGTAAAAAATTTAACCCAATCCGCCATCATTTCGACATGAAATAAATCGGTCAACCCTTTAAAACCCTTGAAGAGATAAAATTCCTGAAATTTTTATATTAGTTGATATAGCTCCTACCTACAAGAGCATGAGAGCTGACAGATCGAAAAAATAAGTTACGAGTGAGCGGTTATGTGCATATTAGTTTTATGTGGTATTTAGGGTTTATGGTTGACCAAGTAGATCGAGACCCAAACGATGATGAAAATAGCTGAAATTTTGTCCGTAGTTGTTAATTTTTATCATGATAACATCTAATGGTCGATTTTGATAAATTATATTTCCCCCACCTTGTTGCTTATGGAAGGAATATTTTTTCATACAACTAATAAACAAGTTATACTAAATTAGTATGCATATAAGGATTTTGGGCGATCCAAAAAATAGAAACAGGGAATCGATAATTTGATGTTACCCATCTATTTTTAGGGTATTAATAGGTACTGTGCAAAAAAATTAACTCGGTTCGTTGTCATTTCGATATCAAATAAAGCGGTCAACCTTTTTTACACTTATACTTTCCTTAGAGGAGTTGAATCATGAGGAGATAAACTTCCCAAAATTTTTACAATGGTTGATATAGCTCACACCCATGAGAGTGTGAGAGCTGACATATCGAAAAAAGAAGTTGTGAATGAACGGTTATGAACATATAAGTTTTACGTGGTATTTTGGGTTTAGGGTTGACCAAGTATATCGAGACCCAAACGACGATGAAAATAACTGAAATTTTGACCATAATCATTTATTTTTATCATGATCACATCCAACAGTCAATTTTGATAAATTCTATTTCCTCCACCTTGTTGCTTATGGAATATATATTTTTTCATACAACTAATAAACAATTTAGACAACATTAGTATGCATATAAGGATTTTATGCGATCCAAAAAATGGAAACTTGAAATCGATAAATTTGACATTACCCATCTATTTATTAATAGGTACTGTGCAAAAAAATTAACTCCATCCGCCGTTATTTCAACATCAAACAAAGCGGTCAAACCGAAATTAGCTTTGTAACCTTCAGGTTGACCGATGTCGTATCCAGCAACAATTATGCTAATAGTTTCACAAGATATGTAAAAATACTTGGTGGATACATCTAAATAGTTCAAAATAAAATTTATCAATTTCAATTTGGTTAGTATAAAAAAATTGTAATGTGCCTATTAGTGTTATATAACTTGTTCATTACATATAGAAAGAATTGGTCTTCTCAAAAGCGCCAATGCGTTGGAAACTTAATTTGGAGAAACCCACCATTAGATGAGTGGATTACATTGTTTTATAGATGTTGTAAAAAATTCGGCAAATTTAATCATAGTTTCGACTATGATCTACGTGGTCAACCGCAGTTAAATTTATAAAACAATATCTATATATTAGATTCCTCTAAGGGAAACCACATTGAGACAGGTGAAACAAGGGAAACCAATCGTTGAATAAGACAAGTAAAATATTCTATGTTTTTTCATAAAAAATGTAGCCAATTTCATTGATGTTTCGACTTTAATCCATTTGGTCAAACCGAAGTTAGCTTAATTTGTAACCACTAGGTTGACCGATACAAAATATTCGCCAAATCATGCTAATAATTTCACTCGACGTGTGTAACCACTGCATAAAGTGTGCATCGTGATGAGTCCGTGGGTATTTTGGTGGAATTTTTCGGATGCTTGAGCAAGTTATCTTGAATTTATAAAGTTTTGAATTACTGAAATTTATTTTTAATAAAAAGAAAATTGGTGGCTCAATCTGGGTCGTTAATCATCATTGCTCGATCTTAACTGTTAATTTTATTCTACATCTAAATTCAGATCGGTCTAAAAGGAACAGAGTTCCGTCGACCCATTTCCCTAACCGCGAAGCCGCAACGCTACCCGGCGGTATCTCCACTGTCCGGCTGTTTTCCGGTGTCAGACCAGCGGCGTCTTAATCTCCTTGACGGCACGAAGATGGACATGGCCTTGTTTTGGTCAATCAATGACAGGAGATGATGAATAGAGCTCGAAAACTCTTGGTTTACCTGCGGTTTTGATAAGTTTTCCGGCAGCTTCGATCGGCGATCTGCAAGTGTCTCTCCAAGCTCTACATGATGGTATACTTGAAGTCATCTTTGGGTTCCAATTTAAAGATTTGGCATTTTTGGTGACTTCGGTTGGGTCGATCAATACTACCTCGGCCGGGATAGTCAAGGAATACTGCCGCCGCTGGAAAGTTGCTGCTGGGATTTAGGTGGGATCGACGACCAACCACTAGGATCTATATATGGTTTTTATTCTTGTTTAAGTGGCAGTTGCTCTTTACTTTGACCACATGGTTTCAAGGTTTTAAAGGGTTTTGATATGTACCCAAGCAACTTCTTTGTGTGGGAATAAATCGCTTTTGATTGTTGGACATGTTCTTATAGCTCAGTTCATATTTTTGTGAAGCAGTAATCAGAGAGAGATATGAAGAAGGTGAACTGTGCTTTTCTTTCTCAACTACCGGAAACAGGCTAAGCCTTTTCCCCTTATGTTTTCTCTTTCTGAATTCACATGTGCTGCTCACATGGCTGGGCCCAAATAACTCAAGCACTCGAAACTCGGAGCACGGAAGACGTTCTCGGTGGCCTCATGTAGGATGTAAATTAGGGGAGTCCCATTAGGGAAAGGTGCAAGTGTAATGTTGGGGTCATCATTGAGTATGAATGGGTATATAATTTATGGATGATGTGCCCTACTCCCAAGATTAAGAGGTCAAATTTTAGTAAAATGGAAAAGTAAGAGTATCGTACCCAAGGGATTGAGTAACTATACCTTAAGCTAGATTACCGCGAAAATAAAACCTTGACAACAAATGCGAGTCTAGCTTTTTATAAATTAATAGTCTCGGCCATTTGGAAGCCAAAACTATCAATAATGATATTTACAATGGTAAACTGGTGAATCGGCTTTGTTGATTTTAAATTCTATAAAGTAAAATAAGTTGCACGAAAAATAAATTAAGCAAATAAAATAAAATAAAATAGAGACTTTGATCAATGAGATAAATAGGAGCATAGGTTTTGCACCTTGCCTCCCTCATGCATATAATGTAACCCATTTTCAAATGACAACATGCTTTGATAAATTTCCCCTTAGTGCTTTGATGAAGCTACCAATAAACCAACTAGTCATGCAATTTAACAATCTCTTCCGAAGCAAAGCTAAATTACACAACCTTTATACCATTCAAATCTTCCGGATCCTAAATGACCTCTGGTGTCGTGAGCCTAAATTCTTCCGGAACCTAAACCCACAACATCATGCTTTAATTTCTAGGTAAGAAACCCAAGCAATCCAGTTCTTCCTGTAAGAATAAGCTAGACCACCACCCTATTAGCTACACATGCTTCTCGATTACAAAAGATTGTCAAGCTTAAGTTTCCGATTTCATTAATTCCTACAACATGCTTCTAGGTGACAAATCCAAAAACACATGTAAGAAAACATTAAAGTAAAGTAGCTAAAGGATTCAAAACATGCATATTCATCAAAAACATGGCATCACACTATTTTATACATGAGTTTGGCTAGGGCTACAGCCTAGCCCCAATTTTATTCTACTCACAACTTATAGTTACATAAATCAAACCCATATACATAATAACATCAAGCAATAGAGAGGAAGAGTGGAGAAAGTGGTTGGTTAGGGCATCTCCAACGGTAAGGGTCAAAAGCCATTTTGGCTTTGGCTCTTGTGGCATGCATCTCCAACCATTCCCATTTCTTAGCTATTTTGACTTATGAGTCAAAAGTGGAGTTAAAATGATTAAGGAAGCTAGAACGAAAGCCATATTTCTTCAGATGAAAGATAGTGGGCCCCTAGCTGCACATGGGTGGTGAGGGGAAGATAGAGGCTTAATTGTAGTTAATTAATTATCTAAAATGATTAATTTATTAAATGATTTTGGCTTTTGACTAAAGATGGTTGGAGATGCAAAAATTAAATGAATAGTTATGACACTAGGGGAGTCAAATTTTGCATATGACTTTGGCTTTTGACTCCATTGTTGGTGTAAACTAGCTCCCCTTGATGCAAAACTAGTGAGAGATGTTTCAAAGTATGGAAATTTCGGTTTTCTCAAACCCAAATTGCCATACAAATCCACAAAGCTCCGAGAAACTTGAAGAACAAAGGCTTGAAATGATGAAACTAAGTTGTGATTGATCAAAGATGTAAAAGATCTTTGGTTTTTGGTAAAAACCCAAGACACTTTACACTTTTCTCTACACAAAACTAAGAAACTATGAACTAAAACTAAGAAACTAAGAGAAATGTGTGAAGAGAAGATGAAAAAGGTCCAAATGAAGGGAGGGTGCTTTTATAGGCCAAAAGTGATGAATGGAGGGTGGAGATCAAAGGAAATAAAGGGCTAGATGTGATTGATAAATGTGTAAGCACAAAATGTGGATCTATTCTTCAACTCCACATAGAAATGATCTAGAAAGCTCATAGATATTTTGGTGGAGAAGAAAAAGTAAGGGTATAAGGGTCATGTGTAAGGAAACAAGGTAATAAATTGGAGACAAAGGTGTAAGGTGTTAAAATGAGACCATTTGTCATCATTCAAATTTTAAATTTCAAAATAACCTAGACCTAAAGTCTCTAACCCTAATCAGCTCTTCCATGTCCTCTCACATGTTCTCGACCGGCCAACTCGGCCGGAAATGTCTAGAATCCGGCATTGACCACCGTTGACCCATTTTTTTGTCCGTTTGCGCACTTTCTTCTCCTATTTTCCTTCAATTGAATCTCTACCGAGACTTCGGAATTGGCCCCCGACCTATTCATACGAAATGGTCCTCCATGAGTGTAGATCATATTGGTAAAATTTCAGAGCTTATTTCACCATGGTTTGGCCGGAAATGCTGCCGGAATCCTTACAGGTCCGGTTTTGCAGTTTTCATCTTCTACTGCAGAAAATTGGACCTATCTTTTGAAGGCCTTCCACTCAGAAATAGCTCTTAAACTCTTCATAAAAAATGATCCTTAGGATGTCTATAATGGATCTGGAAAGTTTCAACTCATTCGGAGTTCATTTGGTCAGTCTGCCACTCCTTCTTCCTTGCATAGCTCGGTTTCTCCTAGCCGGAGTAGGAAAATGTGCTAAAGTTGAGTTTTTAGGGCATTTCCAAGCTTTTCCATTATTTCCTAGCATGATAAGGAAAAAATAATAAATATATATAAATAAACACAAAGGTTAAGCAAAAGTGCAAGATTAGGGGAATAATTACTAGGTAATTATGGACCTAACATGTAACCAAAGGATTGGAGATCCTTTGAAGAAACTGAACCTTAGAGAGTTTCGAGTCTTGGTTCATGTTATAAGAATTGCTGTAGAGAACTCCCAAGGGATACAATTGTCTCAAACACTATATTAGAAGCTTTATACACATTTTACTATAAATGGGACATGTTAAAAAATATTTGATTTATATATGAGATGATGAGAACTATTTGAGTGGGACGGTCGTATCACGAGAGTGACGAGACACGGTTTAATCATGTTAAAAAATATTTGATCTATATATGAGGTGATGAGAACCATTTGAGTGAGACGGTTATATCACGAGACACAGTTTAATTAGTTACGTGATAACGCCAAGGGTATTTTAGAGATGTTTAGTATGTCACTTATATGATAATGTACTTTAATTGTGAAATAATGAAACGAGTTTTAGTTGGTAGAATAGAAATGTCATATAATACACATTCACTATACCAAAGCTTACTTGTCATGTGCACTATATACATGTCGAATAATGGTTGAAGTAACGAACAATTGATATTGCAAAACAGCAAAACGAAGCATGCATTGGACTTCAAATTATAACAATTTGATCCATAAGAATGTGTGTGTATATATATATATATACACTATAATACGTTTTTTCCATTACTATATTATGATAAATTATGTGCTAGAAATGTAGTCTTCGTTTGAGATTGATTCTAAAATTAGTAAAAGCACTTTCAAGCTAGTAAAAATGCTTTCAACGGGGTTCAACAAAAATAGGTAGGAGTCTTTTTTGGTTATAAAATCATTTTGATACCTGGGCTTTTAAGAAGCACAAGAAAAAAAAAAGCACAAGATATACTTAGCATCCTGAATGAAGTACTTAAAATGTTTCTATGTGCTTATTATAAAGTTGATTTCCCTGAGAGCCCTACTTAACGAAAGGAATCAAAAAATAAAAACCAAACTTTACTTCTAATGCTAAACCGGCCTTTATCAATTTGGAGAAATATATAGGTCAATCACCAGAAATGTACGAGCCCTATCACTATCCTTTGTTGTAAATAATATAGCTCTTCTCTCGTTCTCTGGTTTGAAAACATATATGAAAAGAAGGTTGGTTTTTGTTGTTTTCTAGTTGGGGGGGGGGACATATCTCATCATTACAAATATTTTGGTATCATCAATACCACTCCTTCTGCAAGAAGCAACTTCCACTCCTCCGATCTTCACCGTCCGATATATTACACCCCACTTCACTTCACTATCACCACTCTTACTTAAACCCCTCATCCAGGTCTGAAGATTTCTGATTCTTCCTTCTCTCTGAAAAAACCTTTGAGACAAAGACATCATGTTTCTTCAACCTCCAAGACAACCATACTTAATCCCCCAACCATTCTTTCCCAGCCATTTTTATTACCAAAACTATGATCAAGTCCTTCAACCCTATTTCGTGAACCCTTCTCAGACTCAAATCTACGTCTGTGATCCATTCATCTATCATGTCTTTCCAACATATTATTTTCAGCGGCCGCCAAACCCACCCATAAACCCTAGAGTACTTCCTCAGCCTCGAAGAAATACTCGCCTTAAGCCAAAGAGGAACATCGCTGCTACTACTTCTGGCGTTCGGAAATGGGTGCCAAAAAGGAGAGATGAGCAAGCTTCTACCTCTGTTAGGACTAGAAATGTTCGGGAGGGTTCTTCTGTAATTCCATTTCCAACAAGTCCTTATCAGCAAATAACTTCGACTACGACAACCATCATGATCAAGAACATCCCAAATCAGTTTGGGTACTCAACCTTTTGCTCTACATGATTGAGTGACCATTTTGGTTCTTTCTTTTAAGTAGTTGTCTGCAGTACAAAATACCCAGTTCATGTCTAGCTCATTTCTCAAAGTTCTTCTTACTTTTCCTGCATCTTTTGACTTCTGACCCAATGTGTTTGTATATGATATGCCCTTTTCTTAGGTCTTGGATTTTTATTATTAAAAACCTTGTTTTAATTTACTTTGCAGGAGGAGTGATCTACTAAGTATGTTGAAAGATCATTGCTTGGATGAGAACTTAAACGCTGTGTTGCGGTCTGAACCCAAGGAAAAATCCGAGTTTGATTTTCTCTACTTGCCTATGGATTTCAAGTAAGTGATCAGGTTTTCGGACTTTATTATTATTCTTGTTTCATTTGTGCTTATGCCTGTGATCTGTGTCTGATTGAATATTATCATGGATGAAAATTTCATTTCTGTATTTATTCTGTTTGTTTTCTGTTAGGAAGTTTTGGGAAAAAGAAAGGATCTCCAACCTGGGATATGCTTTCGTAAATTTTACCTCGTCTAGTGCCGCACTCAGATTCTATAAGCAATACCACAAATTTGAGTGGCCAGTGCCGAAAAACAAAAAGATATGTGAGGTTACTTGCGCCAAAACCCAGGTCAATTAATCAAATTCAGTTTGTGAAATTTGGAACTTTCTCCCACTTTTAGAAAATGTTTTTTCAGTTCTGGAATTTCAGGTATTGAGTATTCTTTTGGGTTGTGGCATTATATTGTAGGGCAAGGAAGCTTTAACCAAGAAATTCAAGAACAAGATATTTTGGTGTCACAGCAATGAGTACTTGCCGGTGATTTTAGCACCTCCCTGTGATGGTGTTAAGAACTCCGGTCTTGTAATGGTCGGAAAACTTGCCGGGCAACCAAAGATTCTGAAGAAGAAATGAGCTAGCTAGTGAATTCAGTTGTTTAAGAACGCTTCTTAATTTGTGTTGAATTATTTGTATATATGTTACTTAGTTCAGCATCATGCAGGAGCATCAAGTTTTCACAATCACCTTTAAATTTATGAATTCCAAGCTGAATTCTTAAAAGGGGTTCTTTTTAGTTTTCATGCTAAAAGGTGTTAATCTTTTCAATCCTAAAAAGGGGGATGAGGTGAAACTTTGAGCCAATTCATTGTGGTATCCCATCAAACATCCATAATTATCATTCCTCTATAGAAGTAATGTAAAGCTCAGTGAACCAAACTTGGCTAATACAATTTGGGGTCTGGTGCCACAATTGGGGATGGAAACATGGGTTCAGAGTGTTTCAGTGTTTGTATATTTATTAAAAGGTAGAAAAAGGGACATGAAATAGACTGGCAGATATTTTTTTGTGGCAATAAGTCTGGTAGATTTCTAAGCATCAATTTGTAGCCACCAAATGGATAATTGGAGGTAGAAATGTCATTTACCTACCAAAATTGCCCAAATATGTAAGAGTTGGAATTGAGACATTAATAGGAGTTTTACGTACCCTTCATGAAGGTCATAATAATTATCTATAAGCACTGGTAAAAAAATCATTGGAATAGTTAATGCAGTTTCAATTACAGGAAAAGGAAGAGTGACATTCGACTTCGAGTAAGGTATAATGTTTCCATAGAAAGAATATATCTCTCAGAAAGAAAATAAAAAAAGATATGACCTCCACCCAAAAATGCAGTACTGCTGGTGATGATGAACGTTCAATACACATGGTTGAAGAACCTTTTTTTTTTTTTTTTGGTTGAGGAACCTTTTTTGTACATGATTGTGATGGATTATGTAATACTAGCGGTGAGCCGATGAAAATAAGGTGCTTAATTGGTTATTCTAATCATTTTGGAAATAGCTTATTCAAAATTGATAAATCTAAATAGCTAATGACTTTGACCTCTACGGCTCTACCTAATCCCTTAATTTAGATGGTAAGTTTTGAATTCAATCATATCGCCTCGTACGAAACAAAAACAAAAAATTACAAGTACTGTAAAAAAATTTCAAATTTCTGACCAAAATATAATTGACATTTTTTTTAAAATGAAAGCAGGCAAAGCCAATATATAATTGATCAAAAGTCAGAATAATCCTTACGTACTCTTCTCCCACTGTCATCTATAGACAGACAAGAAGATGTGTTAGTACCCATAGTGGTACATAGAACTAGGTAACTCATTTAACATTAATTACATTAAAATAATATGAATCTTCTATCGATACTATTCTGAAAGATTCGCTAGAGGCATGAAAATGCGTAACTCCCTAAATAACTTATGAAATTATTGAAAATAAACTAAATTAATCACCTAAAGTTCCTAAATAAAGGGAAATAAAAGAAAGAAACTAACTAACACTACAGGCCTAGGGCAAAGACCCAGCCAATTACCTAACCTAAAGACAATTAAGCCTTAAGCCCAACGAGGTCCAACTTCACCCAATCCCCACAGCCTGCATTGCACATCCACGAAACAGCCACCACGATCTGCCGCAAGACCTTGCCACACTAACCCGTCTGCCGCCGTCCAGCTTCAGGAAAGACCACCTCACGCCGCCATCTACTGGACAAATATAATTGGCATATTTATTAAAATGTGGTTATAATAATAGATGTAATAAGTACATTGGAGACTTGGAGTTTAGTGCCTGAATACTTTTAAAAGTCATTGATCGACACTCATTTTAAATGAATTAAAAATAAGAAGTGATGTAAACTAGAATAACCCTATGTCTCATATTACTATTATATTAGGCACAATAGGCTATCAAGTTAATACTTAATAGTAGTTTAGGGGCCTATCGTGCATAATATTGTTAGTTTGAGGGCCTATTGTGTCTAATACAAATATATAATAGAGTCCCCGAGCTATTATTCTTATTAGACACAATAGATCCTTAAATTAATTTTATGCACAACAGCCCCTAACTTATTATTAACTTGAGGACCTATTGAACCTAATATGAATAGGAGCTTAGGGGCCTATTGTGCCTGATATGGGATGAGAGTCATGAGACATATTAGGCGTAACCCATATTAGGCGTAATAGGCCTCCAAAGCTACCTATAACTTAAGGCTTACTGTACGTAATGTGGAAGTAGCTTGGGGTTTTAGCATTGCTTAATATGGGACGAGAACACTCGTGGACAGGCTTTTGGATTAGCTTGTAACCTGAGCATCACACAGCTAGCCCGTAGCTACTACTCTGGCCTGCAAAAAGAAGTTTTAGTATCATCATTACTAAAAGATATCATATCTTTTATCTAAGAAAGCTCACTCCAACTCAATCCTCACCGTCGGGCCTCATTCTCAAGCACTGTTTACTTTACTATTCTAAATAACCTTAAACCCAAAACCCCCTCCAATGTTATTGACAGCCATTTCCATAATCAAATCACTATGTCTCGCAGACCTCTAAACCCATATGCGCAACGTAACCCTATTTTGCTCACCATTTTCATCCCACTCAAAGCTCTCTCTGTGAAGTCCCAACATGTGAAGCTACTGCCACGGATCAAAACCCTAGAGTTGTTGTTCCTCGGAGAAAGAGAAACAACTTCAGGCGCGAGAGGAACGCGGGGCCTAGGTTGAGGTCTTCACAAACAAGCTTGGCCGAGAGCCCAAATCATAAAGCTTCAAACTTTGCGTCAACCAGTAACTGCGGTGGTGCTGTAGTTCCCTGTTCTTCAAGGCCTGAAAGGAAAAACAATAGGGGAAGGAATCTAGCTCCGAGGTTGAGTCTTGGCCCAAGTCATGGGGTTCAATCATCTAGCTTTGCCAATGGGAAGGGTTCTGTGATTCCTTTTCCTGAAAGTTCAGATGAGCAAAATGGGTCTGAGGTTACTACTGTAATGATCAAGAACATCCCTTGTCAGCTTAGGTGAAGCCTCTTTCTATCTCTATGCATTTTACCAAATGGGTCGTGCTTTTTTTTTTTTTTAACATTGATCGTGCTGTGTTTTTGTTTTCATCAAATATTGGACCTTTAGTCCTTTATAAAATTACGTTTATTCAATCACGCAGAAGGAGCGATTTGCTGCTCAAATTGAAAGAGCATTGCCGAGAGGAGAACAAAAATACTGATTCTTTGCACAAATCGGAGTTCAATTTCTTCTATTTACCACTGGATTTCAAGTGAGTAATTAAGTTAACGTTTTAGGCCGAGTTTAATTGCTTGTGTGATATTTTGCTGGGTTATTTGTTTTACATTTTCCTGTAGAAGATTGCAAATCTTGGCTACGGTTTCGTGAATTTCACCACTGCTGTTGGAGCACTAGGTTTCTATGAGAAATACCACAAGACCATGTGGAAGAAGGTCATTCAGAGCACCAAAATCTGTGAGATAACTTGCGCCAAGATCCAGGTAATGAAATTTCTAATCCTTTTACTCTCTGGATTTTTGTTGTCCACTTAGCATTTTCATTTAACACATCTTGGAGTACTTTATACGATGTTGATCTTTGATTTGAATTTTGACATGTAGGGTTTTGAGGCACTGAGGAAAAGTTTTAGACGCAAAATATATCATGGTCTCACAAACGATTTTTTGCCTGTGATCTTGGCTCCTGCATGTGATGGAGTGAGGGAGTCCAACCACATACCTGTAGGACGACTTTTGGGTGCAGCGGAGATTGAAAACTGAAAATATTGGTTTGTGGTGATACTGGTTATAAACATGTGCATGTAGGGTTTATCTTCATCTACATTTATGGAGTAGCTACAAGGCTTGATTGGATAGGTCAAGAATGGCCATTTAGGAACATTTATGTTCATTGATGAATTTTCTTAGTATGAAATTCGAAATTAGTATTCCATGCTTAGAGCAAGTCCACTGGTGGTTTTTTGACTGGGCATAGTCATGAAAAACATGACTATATGACCTTGAGAAGGAATTTGGTAGTTCCACCGGTGGTTTTTTGACTGGGGTGGTTTTTGGCTTTCTTGACTACAGCCAAGAAATAAGTCACAAGGATGACTAATTTCATGACCGGTGAAACCCAGAAGCCAGCAAGGAGATGGAGGGATCGTGGCTGACGTCAGTAGCTTTTTAGGAGTGGTTGACGCGCGCTGGGAGGGAGTGGAGCTTCACGGCATCGACGCGTGGCCTCTTCAAGGGACAGAAACTGGAGCGCGCCAGAGAAGGGCTGCATGCCACATGGATTCTTCCCGTTGGTGGGTTTTGAATTTTGGGCCTAACGGTCAAGAAATCCCAGCCATTCATTTCAATCAAATTTGCAATCCTACGGCTTACAATTAACATGTATATATATATATATTTGTAACGTTATGAACGGTAATAAAACGGTAACAAACGGTAACAAAGTAAATGTTAAAAAATTCTAAACATTTCTCTATAAATACCTAGCATTTATTTTACAACTCACACCAAAAAATTTATCTTTCATAGTAACCCAATTTTGTGCTTCCTCCTCTTCATATAGCTCTCATCTACCAAATTTATTTATATCCAATATGGCTGAAGTATGGGGAAACACAGGTCCAGTGGCCGGACAAGAGGGAGATCAAAATGAAGATGATAATATCCAAGACAAAAGGAGATGGACGGATGAGGAAGATGTTCAATTGTGCAAGTCTTGGAAAATTGTTGGGCAAGATCCGGCTGTGGGCACAAATCAGAAAAACAACGACTTATGGATGCGTGTGACGCGACACTTTGTCGCAAATTGGCCCCAAAGCCGATCAGCTTCCTCTTTGCAAGGAAGGTGGAAAATTTTGAAGGTTGAACTCTTTGAGTGGCATTGTGCATTAAGGCAAGCGAAAAATTGGTACAAGAGCGGTTCGAATGCGGTTGATGAGGTATGAATTTTTTGATAAATCATTTAATTTTTTATGTAGTAATTATAATATCGTTTTAATTGTAGTAATTATTTTTCGTTATAATTAAAATATGTCTTCATTAAAATTATGACCTTTATATTTGTTGATAAATCTTATTGATACATTATAGTAAAATATGTCTTGATAAATAATGTAGTAATTATAATATCGTTTTAATTGTAGTAATTATTTTTCGTTATAATTAAAATATGTCTTCATTAAAATTATGACCTTTATATTTGTTGATAAATCTTATTGATACATTATAGTAAAATATGTCTTGATAAATAATGTAGTAATTATAATATCGTTTTAATTGTAGTAATTATTTTTCGTTATAATTAAAATATGTCTTCATTAAAATTATGACCTTTATATTTGTTGATAAATCTTATTGATACATTATAGTAAAATATGTCTTGATAAATAATGTAGTAATTATAATATCGTTTTAATTGTAGTAATTATTTTTCGTTATAATTAAAATATGTCTTCATTAAAATTATGACCTTTATATTTGTTGATAAATCTTATTGATACATTTTAGTAAAATATGTCTTGATAAATAATGTAGTAATTATAATATCGTTTTAATTGTAGTAATTATTTTTCGTTATAATTAAAATATGTCTTCATTAAAATTATGACCTTTATATTTGTTGATAAATCTTATTGATACATTTTAGTAAAATATGTCTTGATAAATAATGTAATAATTATAATATCGTTTTAGTTAGTAGTAATTGTTTTTATTTATTTCGTAGCGAGATGAAGCACATAAATTGTGGCATGCCGGGATGAAGAGAAAAAAGAAGCCAAAAAAACACAATTTTCAGAGTTTTGCTAGTTACGCTGTTGTGGAGTGTTTTCAACAATTTAAAGACATTCCTAGTCATACATCTGGAGGAACATCAAATGAAGGAAATCAACATACACCTACACAACCAATTCCTGGAAATTCTCCCATCAACTTGGACATGGATGTAGATGAGGTAATTGCAGGTGAAACTGCAAATCCCAATGTGAGGCCTCAAGGAAGGAAGGCTGCCAAAGAAGCAATACGGAAAGGAAAGAAGGCAGCGAAAGATCAAAGTCCTTTGTCAAACAGTCTCGAGAGTATAGCGAACAACCAAATAGAGGCAACCAAGGGCAAGAAAAAACTCGATGACGAATTCGCTCGAAGTCTCCAAGAGGAAGAGAAAAGAGCATGTATCCTCTTGCAAATCTAAATATGAAAAGAGCAACTCCTATTTCAAGAAAGGCAAGATCGAATTAACGAGAGGGAAGAGCGAAATAAAGAGAGGGAAGAGCGTATTATGGAGATTGATACAAGTAAAATGACGCCAAATAAAAAACGTTATTGGTCAAGAAAACAAAAGAAGATAGCGGAGAAAGAAGATCTTGACGAGCAGCCGCCACCTTCTATGGGTGGATACTATCCGCAACCAAATTTTGGTGGTGCATACCCACAACCTCCTTACCCCGGTGCATACCCACAACCACCTTACCCCGGTGCATACCCACAACCACCTTACCCCGATGGATTCCCACAACCTCCCTTAACCGGTGGATTCCCACCACCTCCCTTCACCGGTGGATTCCCACAACCCTCTGCTTCTATGGGTGGATTCCCACAACCCTCTGCTTCTATGGGTGGATATTATCCGCAACCACCTTACCCCGGGGATATCCTACACAACCACAATTTTCACCTTTCTCTACGGATAATTCCACCAACCCTAACCCTCATGATGACCATTCAAACGCAAATTGGATGTCTAGAGAAGATGAGGATTATGATTATGATTTGAATAATTAGTTGATTATGCATGTTGTTAATTGTATTGTATTTATTCATAGTTTTTCATTTATGTAAGCTACTATTTAATGAAATAAAAGTTGTATTTTAAAATTCCTATTATTAAAGCACATTCCTCTTATCAAAATCATAGCACCTAATAAACATAATACAAACCAAATAAAATTGCATAATTATGACATTAATTATCCATAAATCCATGTTAGTAGCATCAAATATATTTTATTTAAAAAAAAAAAAAAAAAAAAGAACCCAAAAAATTAACAATGAACAGTAAAAATAAACAGTGCAGAATTCAGACTAAAAACTCAATGAACAGTGAAATTGGTGAACAGTGATGATTGAACAGTGCCCGCGATGAACAGTCTTGACCGGTCGAGAAAAACAACGGGTGCTAACCCATGTCCAGTGGCAGTGAACAGTATCTTGACTGGTCGAATTCTTGACTTCTCGACCTTGACATTTCTTGACTACGGGTGAACTTGCTCTTAACTTAATAAGTTAATATCTAAACCAGGTCTCTGGCATGTGATGTGAAGGTGTGATTTTCCGTATACAAATCCATCTAGGGATTCGTGTATGGTGTATGATCATCTTTTCAGAACCCCCACAAAGAAAACTCATATATTAGGGTATGTAATGACTAATGTGACAGATGAAAATATTTATGTAAGGTAATTAGTTGTGGTTCAGACTAAAAAAAAAAAAAAGTAATTAGTTATGGTGAATTTTAAATATGTTCGACTTATGATGATCCCTGATCACCGTAAGTCCATACTTGGTGAGAAGGTCAGGAGGACAAGTAAAAAAAGGGAGGTGAACAAGCCTGTTGTCTCTTTTCCACATATATATATTCCAAATATCAAAGATGTTTATGATCAAATTTTTTTTTTTGGTTAAATGAATAATTGTACAAATTATGAAGAACACAATCTGGGAAACAGGACAAGATAACAGGACAAGATATCATAATACTTTGTACTGGGAAGCAAGGAAGAAGCAAAACATGGCGCCCAGAGATAGGGAAGCATAGTGTAGGGCAGTAGCAATAAGACTCCAAGACTGCATATATAAGACAGTTCTGTACAGGCTTTTAATTAATTTCTAAACTGAGCACCACACAGCTACTCTACAGACTAGTAAGACTGCCACCTCTACTTCTGCACAAAGCGACTATGTTGGTCCTATAAATGTACCTATGTCTGGGTTTTATTGCCTAGCTATGTCTGAAAAAGCTAAAATCCTTTTTGTTTGAATTTCTCTTCTATGTGTATGAGTATTGAGTAATGCAAGTTATCTTAATTTTTTTTTTTTATCTTATCTCTTTTTTATATATTTATTTATTTTCTCGCACTGTGTAAATTTTTTTGCTAAAGATATGAATGTCACATAAAAATGAGGATTTTATTAACGTGTTCAGAGGAATTTGGATAAATTAATAGCGCATATCTTTTTTTTAGTCAAAGCATTTAATATTCTAAATTAATATATACGTATAGACATATCGTACACATCACTTAACCATGAAATAATGACAAGCGATACAATTTATTATACATATGTTTGTACTTAGGACTATGCCTATCTTTTACATATAATCATATATAAATGAAACATAAGTTTTATATACTTATTTACCAAATTTAAGCATCTTAGTAGTTTTGTATCTTAAAAACTATTAAATACAGTCTCTTGGTTGCCAATGGAGAAAATGGAATAGGCTAGGTTTGTTCTGAATAGAAGTTGGCATCAAACAAGCTCAAGAGCTTAAATCGTTGGAGGTTAGGACCCTAACACTCTTCAAGCAGAGACTGTCGAAGTTTTAATAGAACTAACAAGCCAAATCGCCCATAGACTTATCAAATCTTCAAGCTCTAGGAAATAAGAAGTCATAACTCAAATTATGTATGTATGGAAGTCCCCTTTTTTTCTTTTTTATATAAGAAAAAGAATTTTGCTAAGAAAAAAGCAAGAAAAACAAAGCATCGAATTAAGAGGGGTTTGTCCAGTCAATATACTCATACTAGTTGCCGTCTGCACTACTCTAAACGACAGTCAAGTTATGCCGCCACTGCATGCCAGTGGCATATATGGGTTTGTCCAGTTCGCAATCTTTCTCGAACTCCATTCTCATCATTGCTAGCTAGCTAGCTAAGACATGCATGGAGCCATGGAGTAGTTTATCCATCATAAATTTCTCCGCTAGAGTGCTAGCTGCAGCTTCAAAAATTAATCTCCTCCTGATCGAGATCTCTGCATTTTCTCCTTCTTATTGATTTTCAGGTGCATGCACATCCACTCATATACACTACCGTCTGTCTCATTCTTCTTTAACTGAAACAATGGGCTCCAAACCTCTCAACTCCAACGCCCAGCCATTTTTTGCAAGCCGTTTCCACAACTTCCAGACCTATGTGTGCTACAACTACCCAATCTATGCTGATCATCATCTGCATCCAAATCTTTTTCATCATCAATTAAACCCAACCGCAGTGGTGGAGTTTCCTAGAGTTCCGATGAGACGACTTCGAAAAAGGAACGGTCGAAAAAGGAACATTGGTGCTTTGAGTCGTGGTGCTACTGGGGAGGGAGGTGTAATTCCATTTCCTTCAGGTCCGGATCAGCAGCAAAATGGGTCGTCAGCTACTACAACTATCATGATAAAGAATATCCCAAACCAGTTCAGGTGAAGTAATCGAACCCTCACTTTCTCAAATCTCTATGCATCCTGGTGCTTCATATTGTTTCCTGCATATAGATGATAGATCAAGTTACATGCGCGCGCGCGCGCGCGCACACGGCACACATACATATGTTGTTCCAAGGTCGATTACCCAGTCATGTTGGAAGCGCAGCGTTTTAGGCAACATATGATATCTGAGAATTTAGTGACCACCGGCCATGGTTTCGTACTTTGTTTGTGCCTTTTGATCATATCAAGTGGATCCCTTTTGTGTTGACATAGGAGAATATAATATATGCATGCATCCACTTTTATCTAATCCCCTAGTTTTAGTCTCCGGGATTGTATTGATTGAAGTGTTTCATTATTGTGAAGGAGGAGTGATCTACTGGATATATTGACGGAGCATTGCTTGGTAGAAAACCTAGATGCTGTGGTGCGGTCTGATCCTAACAAGTCCGAGTTTGATTTTGTGTATTTGCCCATGGATTTCAAGTAAGTAATACTGTAATAGCTTAATTATTCGATCAGTTTTTCCAAAAAACAAATGTTACATTTTTCTTTGAAACTATTGTTCTTGTAGCAAAAATAGGGGTAGCAATTTGGGTTACGCATTTGTAAACTTCACCGGTGCAATTGGGGCACAAAGATTCTACCAGCGTTACCACAATTTCGAGTGGGATGTTGAACAGAACAAAAAAACATGTGCAATTACCTGCGCTAAAATTCAGGTAATCTATTCTATCTGGAAATGTTTTGACATCTAATTAGTTGTACGAATTTCTTAAATCAGAATTCATATTTGTAGGGAAAGAAAGCACTAATCGGGAATTTTAGGCGCAAAGTATTCCGGTGCGAGTGTGACGAGTACTTGCCTGTGGTTGTCGCACCTCCATGCGATGGTGTGTCGCCTCCGAAGCTCACACCTCTTGGAAAGCTTAGGGGTGCACCCAAGTACCCCACCAGTAGATTAAGAATCTAAATCTTAACTATTTATAGCTGAATTGTAAAGATGGGTTTTAGACTCGTGCAGTAGTTTTATCAACTCGTTTTAGTGTTTTACTATGATTCTGTATGTGTTGTTAATTTTTAGTGCTTTGTCTTTAATAGCTAGCGGAAAATTTAGTTAGTTCCTTTAATTTTGTTCCCCTAGTCTCTCTGTTGGTACTACTCTTATGAAATTGTAAATGAATGTTGAAAGGTAAAATATTTGTGGCTGAAAATTTGTACTTTCTATCCTTCCCATATTTTGTCCTTCCAACTAAAAAAAAGAAAAAAAAAAATCTTTTATCCTTCAAACAACTAAAGTAAAATTAAAAAAACAGGTAGTATTTTACCATAATAAGAAAGAGCAACTGTTATGATTTGATAGCTATCTGCACCTGTGCATTATCATGATGACCCTAATATTTATATGATAAACATTTGTGGAATTAGAACTATTAGAGCAAGTCCACCGATGTTGGATTGCCCGGGCAAAAAGAAGGAATGTTGATGTGGCTGCCTGGCTATGCAGAAAAATGGTTTCCACCGGCCCAAGCTTGACTGGGCAAGTCTTGCCCTTCCATGCCCAAAGCCATAAAAACGGGCAAGCCCGTGACTAAAGTCTTGCCCAAAGGCATCCGGCTGCCAGCTGAAGGAAGAGAGGAACGTGGGTGACGTCAGTGGGGTCAGCACCTTATCAAACGCGTTAATGGCCCAGAGTAGAGGACACGGCCCAATCGAAACGCGCCATGTGGCCAACAATCAGACTGCATTGCTATTTTGTCGCGTAGCCACAGTGAGTGGGCTCAGGGGACAGGTGGCATTGGGCCGTTGGCTTGTTCAGAAAATTTGAAACCAACGGTCCTTTAATCTGGGCCGTTGGTTTCAATTAATGTTTACAATCCGACGGTGGATGAATTAATATGTATATATGAACAGTAAAAAAGAACAGTAAATTTAAATAGTGAAACCCACGGATGAACAGTGAATTACGTGAACAGTACTATGAACAGTGAACAGTATTGACCGGGCAAGAAAAACAACGGGTGCAAACCCATGTCCAGTGGCAGTGAATAGTAGCTTGACCGGTCGAATTTTTGACTTCTCGACTTTGCCTTTTCTTGACTACGGGTGCACTTGCTATTAAGAGCAAGTCCACCGGTTTACTCTTGACCGGGCTTAGTCAAGAAAAACCTGACTACATGACCTTGAGATGGATTTTGCTCCTTCCACCGGTGGTTTTTTGTCCGGGCAAAACCAACCCTTTCTTGACTACAGCCAAGAAAATAGTCATCCCCATGACTATTTCCATGACCGGCCAAACCCAGATGCCAGCTAGGCCAGGCCATATCGTGGCTGAAGTGAGGAGGAGCTCAGCAATGGTCGACGCGCCAAATGGAGGGAGTGGAGGACTGGGCATCGACGTGTGGCGCCGCAAAGGCAGCTCGACTGACGCCACAGAGCTGCCGGAAGATTTGCTCCGCCTGGGCTTTTTCGATCTCGGCCTGGGGGAAGATTCTGGGCGGTTTGACGCCACAGACCCGCAGGATGAAGGACAATGATCGGATTCGGTCTGATTTGCTCCGAGATCATCACTTCTTGATTCTAGGACGAGAACCAACATCAAAACAAGCCCAGACATTCCAGAATCGCCGCAGTGCAAGGTAACTCCGACGAAGCCGACGGTACCCAGAATCGAAAAGCATTAAAAATCGATCAATTCCAACAAGTAAGTATACCCAGATTAGAGCTCGACGAGAGGATTATGTTTCATACCTTAGGTGACCCAAACGATGGCCGGAGTCGTAGGAAAAGTCAGAAATTGCCGGAAAAGCTTCAAGCTTCCGAGCTCGAATCTCTCTCCACGGTCCGTGCATGGACGATCCGTGGCCAGAGGTGCGCCGGCGTCGTCAAGAAGAAGCGAATGCCAGTGGTCCGCCGCCGTGATATGGCCGGAATCGAAAGTTCCGATTGGGTCTTCCATACAGGTCGCCAGTTCTCTCTCTCGGGTCGAGGGCGCTCGATGCTTCTGGAACGATCTTGGTCGTTGAACTGTGCGGAGGGATATTTATCCCCAAAACTCAGTTTAATCCGAGGGCTGAGATTAAACGGTGAGAATTTGAATGGCCCAGATCGCTCCAAATTAATAAACAGTAAAAAAATGAACACTAAAATTAAAAGTAAAATATTCGATGAATAGTGGAATATAAACAGTTAAAGTAGATGAATAGTTAAAAGTGAACAGTCTTGACCGGTCAAGAAAAAAAATAGGTGCAAACCCATGTCCAGTGGCAGTGAATAGTAACTTGACTGGTCGAATTCTTGATTTCTCGACTTTGCATTTTCTTGACTACGGGTGCACTTGCTCTAAGCGTCTATGGTACCAGCTGTGACTTCGAATCTTCGATAATTAGGGATCTTCAAATATGCATGTGGTACCTGATGAAAGCATGAGGTCACCCTATAACCCTATAGACGTGGTAATTATTAAGATTTAAACTTCTCATTGAAATCTTCCTCCAAATTAATTATTTTTCTCAAGTTTAAATATTACAAAATCCAAATTTAGTACGTTTGTGACTCGTGGTGTATTTGTATTTGTATGCAATGACCAAATTGGATATCAGAAAAATATTAGAAGTTCAGAGGTGAAAATATGTCGATGGATATACATAGTAATATGTAAACAAAAACAGTATTGGATATACATAGTAATATGTAAACAAAAACAGTATTAATGGTAGTAAATTATCTGAAATGTGCCAATCTAACTTTTATTTTTAAAATTTGAATTCGCATCTAACATACTTGAAAATTAATGACATTTTTCCGTGATTGCGCGTCTATATTGTATTTAATTCAAATTACATAATGCTTTTTCTTCAAATAACCTAGTAAATTCATGTCAGTTACGATGGAGGTAGCTTTTGGAGACAGCGTTAATCAAACCATGACATTCAAGAAGTACATGTACTTTCAATGAATCTGTGTTGAGATTATTAGACCAGTACTTATAATTAAGCGAATGAACACAAAAGTAAAATAAAATAACTCGTAGGTTTTAATTAACTTTCCCTAATATATCTCAACTAGAATCTAAATGCATGTTCTTTTTTACTTTAGGTAATAGTAATATCCATATTCTTCATTAATTTCTTAATTTCACCTCATGCATGTAATGGGCTGACAGTAATTACCATTTACCAATTTGGCATATTAGTATATCTTTTTTTGAAAGTGGATTTCATTAAATCAACTAACGAGTACACTCGTTGAGAATGGCATCCCTTATAAATTCGGGAGCAGTACCAAACCATGTTTGGCTAACATTTGTATTTAGAGCTAGACTAGCAAGTGAATGTGCTATTCTATTTGCCTCACGAGGCACAAAAACTACCTTGAAGTTTGCATGTTTCTGCACGAGGGTCTTCAAGTCTTCAATAACATGGCTGAACATGGAGAGGTCAGTTTCGATTTGATTAACAGCTGTTACTAGAATCGAACAATCAGTTTCAAATATGACTTGATTATAGCCCATTCCTTCTGCCATTATAATGCCCTCAGAAAGAGCTATAAGCTCAGCATGGAAAGGTGAGATAATATTCTGCAATGGCTTTGTTGTCGTAGCTCGATATTGTCCTCCATGTTCCCTAAAGATTATACCTGCGCCACCTCTTCTAGTTTGCGATACAAAGGCCCCATCTGTATTACATTTGATCCACCCCATCGGTGGTTCTTTCCAACCATGTCGCTGCAGCCTTGGTTGGGGAGGAGAGCTATTTGCTTTCTTAAAATCTTCCCACCACCCAAATGCCATTAATACGACATCACACGGATGTTGTGTCACTTCATTCCACACTTGTGTGTTCCTATTTTTCCATATGGCCCAGATGATCATCATAATCTTGCAGAATTGGTCCTTACTGACTCTATCAATTGACTCCAATAGCCAGTCTTTAATTTCCATTGTTCCCATTTGAGGTAGAGAGAGACCTGCTGCTGTCCATATTTCAGTTGCATACCCACATTGATTGAATAGGTGTGTATTTGTCTCTATACTCCCCGCACAGAAGGGGCACATAGAATCCCCTATATAGCCTTTTGTACTCAAGCATTGTCTATTGGGCAGGATATTTTCACAAGACTTCCATACTTGCAGTGCAACTTTGTTTGGCACTTTGGCATTCCAGATAGCATTCCACAATTTCTTATAGCGGTCTGGTGGTGGAGGGGGAGCTAAAACCAAACCCAAAGCAATATCTCGTGCAACATAATATGCACTATTTGTAGTAAAGAAACCACGTTTATGAAAGTGCCAAACTAACCTGTCCTTGGGAGCTCGTCTGCTTAAAGGTATGTTTAAGATGAGGTCTCGATCGACTGGGGCAAAAAATTGTTCGATCTTTGCTATATCCCAGGTTCTAGTACCCGGGACAATTAACTCTGCCACTTTGCTTGGTGCATTTCTTGGTGGTGGTGAACAAGGATTTCTAGGATATACATCTGGCAACCAGTTATCTTCCCATATATTTGTATCCTCCCCATCGCCAATCTGCCATCTCAGACCTTTTTTGAGCACTTCTCTAGCCTCACAAATACTCCGCCACGGGAAAGACGGGTGATCTCCCAACTCTGCATGTAGAAAATCACAATGGGGAAAATAGATTGCTTTGTATAGCCTTGAAATCAGAGAGTCCGGTTTCCGGACAAGTCTCCATCCCTGTTTTGCCAACATTGCCATATTAAACCAAATTAGGTTCTTAAAACCCATCCCACCTTCTTTTTTTGGGATGCACAATCTATCCCAAGATCGCCAATGGATTTTTTGTTTCTCCTCTGAGTCACCCCACCAGAAGCCTGCACAAAGCTGGTGCAAATCTTCACACAGTCCAACAGGTAGCTTGTAGCAATTCATTACATAGTTGGGTACCGTTTGAGCCACTGCCTTGATCAAAATTTCTTTGCCTGCTCCACTAAGCAGTTTACCGCGCCAACTAACAACTTTGTTGGTTAGCTTCTCCTTGAGGTAGCTAAATGCAGCTGTTTTTGTTTTTCCCACGTATGTAGGGAGGCCCAGGTATCTCTCATGTTTGTCAACCCGCTGAACTCCCAACAAGGTTGCCAGTTTGACCTGTCTATCCATAGGCACATTCTTGCTAAAAGCCACTTCACTTTTCTGCAAGTTTATTTTCTGACCAGAAGCCAATTCGTATGTGTGTAGGATATTCCGGAATTGTTGGCATTCCTCTTCAGTTGCAGTGCCAAATAAGAAGCTATCATCTGCAAACAAGAGATGATGAAGTATAGGAGCAGATGGGGAGATAGAAATACCCTGAATCCACTGTTGTTGAACAAAGTAGCTTATAAGTGAGGAAAGGCCCTCCGCACAGAGGATGAAAAGGTAAGGTGATAGAGGATCACCTTGCCTAATTCCCCTAGATGGTCTGATATACCCCCGCACCTCTCCATTTAGCAAAAACGAATAACTGACTGTTTTGAGACTAGTCATCACCAATTCCACCCATTCAGCATGAAAACCTAACTTCAGTAGTATTGTTTGTAGAAACGGCCATTCTAATCTGTCATACGCCTTGCTGATATCGAGTTTTAAAGAGAAATGCCCATCTCCTCCACGTCGATTATTATGGAGATAATGAGCCACTTCTGTAGCTACTAGAATGTTATCCGAGATCAACCTTTCTGGGACAAAAGCACTCTGTAATGGTGAAATAATCTCACCAAGCATCTTCTTCAATCTGTTTGCTATAACTTTTGAGCAAATCCTGTATAGAACATTACAAAGCGCAATTGGGCGTAAATCTGTCATATACTTCGGGTTTTTAGTTTTGGGAATCAAAGTTATATGTGTAAAGTTTACTTCCCTGAGTAGCACCCCCGAAGAGAGAAAATGTTTTACTGCCATGCACACATCAGGGCCAACTTTGTTCCAGTATTTTTGGAAGAAAAAAGGTGACATTCCATCGGGCCCAGGTGCTTTCGATGGATGCATCTGAAATAGGGCTATCTTGATTTCATCATCAGAATAAGGTGCCATTAGTTGCTCATTCATGCTTGTTGTGACCTTGGGTTGAACGGTATCAAGGATAAGCTCAAGAGCTCTTGTATTGACTCCTTCTGTGTTAAATAGTCTTTTGTAGTAATCAGTGACTACGCCTTCAATGTCAGAGGCTTCACTCATCCATTGATTTTGCGCATTAAATAGCCCCATGATTTTGTTTCTCTGTTTTCTGTTTGAAGCCCGTCTGTGAAAATACGCTGTGTTTCTATCCCCTCCCTTCAACCATAAGGCTCGTGATCGTTGTATCCACAACGTTTCTTCCTGTGTAAGCAACTCTTGAAACTTGGCCTGTAGGTCTTGTTTCTCTGCATGATCAGCAACATCATATGGTTTCTTAAGGAGTTCATCCAATCTATTTCGGATCGTTCTCATCTCAACTTGTCGAAAGGTAAAAGTTTGCTTATGCCATCCCAATAGTTCAGTTCCGGTTTGTTTGATTTTTTGACAGACTCGGTTCATAGGATCTCCTTCAGCATCATGTTGCCATCCTCGTTGGACTACAGTTTCACACTCATCATGAGTTGCCCAGAATTGCTCGAAGCGGAACAAGGATTTTCTTCGACTATTTTGCGAACTGGGGTTCTCACTTATCTCCACTAATAGCGGGCTATGATCAGATACACTAGGTGGAAGGTGTGTGGTACGAGATGATGGAAATAAATTTCGCAATTCTAATGTCCACAAACTACGGTCCAATCTTTCCTTCGTCTGATAATCTGACCAGGTATAGGGGCTTCCAAAATATCCCATGTCGAGTAAAGAGCAATCCATCATGGCTTCTCTGAAAGCTTGAATCTGGGCATATTGCCTTGGCACACCCCCTGTCTTCTCAGAGTTTTCTGCAATTTCGTTGAAGTCCCCTACGATAAGCCATGGTAGATTTGATTCCGCTGCCAAGCGTCTCATTAGGTTCCAAGTTTCATTCCTATCTGCGGTCTGAGCGAAACCGTAGATTCCAGTAAGTCGCCACTCATCTGTTGCTCCCCTCACTCCAATATTCACGTCTACATGTCTGGCTGAGTAGTTTTTTATTCTGACCTGTGTATCATTCATCCATAGAAAGGCAATTCCCCGACTACCAGCTTCTTTCGGCCAACCCAGGCAATTATCAAACCCTATTCTGATACGTAGGGTTTCCAACTGATTTTTTGTGCACAGCGTTTCCGATAAGAAAAGGATTTTTGGCTTCTCTTGTCGGATTAAATCCACCAACGCCCTCCTTCTTGAGTTACTAACCATTCCCCTGCAATTCCATGCAAGAATTTTCAGGGTCATCATTCCTGTTTGCCGTCGAATCGACCTGGAAGCGTCCACTGCCGCCGTTAAACCAGAGTCTCGCTCTCTAGGGTTTTTGTGCCAAAACTTTGTTCTATGACGATAAGCTTAATTGGTATTGGCATATTAGTATATCTTGTACAAGGAACAAGTTTCATATAATAATAATAATAATAATAATTATTATTATTATTATTTTCATATACTTCGTCTTAGCTTCATCTCGAATTCTCGATCATGGGTTTTTCTATTTTACTGGGTAGCAGTGATACGTAGCTATCTTATTTCCTTAACAAGGGGAAGCAAAGCTGGAGTCAGCCATGGTGCCCCGAAAATTGCAGGAGCAATTTCATGAAAGCACCCTGGACTCAAATGGCATGCCTTTTCTCTCTGTATTACTAGCTGACTCTATCTGAAATACAAACTGGCTTAGTGAAACGAGCCCACGGACAAATAGTATTTGGTATGACATATCAAACAAGTAAACCACTGACGAAACTGGGCTAGCTAGCTAGCTTTACACACTTTCATCCTTTCTTGCAGGTTTCGATTCTAGTAGTCTTTCAGCAGAAACCATTTGCGTGTTAATAGAAATAGGCTGAGGACTGAGAAGTCTAGCAAGTCAATTGGTCCGAACCCAAGGATTTGAGAAAGGTCTTTTTCATCATTAGTAGACAATGCTAGCTGCTCTGTCTGAATTGATTAAAAAAAAAGCCTTATTATAATTTCTAGCAAGAGGCAAGCAACCAGCTAGCTAGCTTATATAATTGTGTTCTAAGCATCAAACACCCCTTGTTCTGAGCAACGATTACACCAAGTAAAATTAGTTGTCAAGATGTTTAAAATAAAATGACACATTAGTAACAGATCGAGGTCGCCCAAATACGAAATTATTCGATCATCAAGTTGTAGTTACAATATATATCTCATATCTGCTTTAACCATTCACGGGTTGCCATCTAGATCATTTAAGAGAAGAAAGATCTTATATTTCGTTTAAGAAGACATCCAATAAGCCATTTACGTAGAAATGTGAAGTTGTAAAAAATTCCTTGGCCTCCCTCATTTATCTCAGTAACATTTTGAGCAAAGTTTGATCGCATCTACTCCTCATGATAAATCCTAATTAATCATAGAAACCAAGTTCGCCATTGTAACTAGTCTAGTCCATTGACTTGATTAAAACTTGCCTTTTTCATGGTAGACTATAACCTTTGTCCATATTTTCAGATCCAATGTTCTAGCTAGCTAATTAAGAACTAACCACTGACCAATTAATTTCGCTAATGTTAAAATTAATTGAACAAGTCTAAAAATTGTTCCAAGAGGACAAAAATTTCTCAAAAAGAAAAGGAAAGAAAAAAAGAGACGCTTGAATTTTGAAAGTCATGTCTATCATCACCACAGCCATTGGATGTGAACAATGGTGTGTATTAGGTTCGTACAAGAGAAACCCTAGCTAGCTGGTCATAATCATAGTCATTGGATCATTGCAACGGTTTACAATTCCTCCGTACACCCCAAATCCTATCCATCTAGCTGCTTCCATTTACTACACATAAATATCTGGATTCATTTTCCTTGGATCAAACCCTAGCAAGCCGCTTCTTCCATAGTTTCTAAAAACAAAGCAACCTCCCTGAGCTATATACCTAGCTTGCTCCACACTGCCACCGCCATGGATCCTCCTCCTCCCACTCTTCCGATTCCTCCTTCCACTCGTCCTCCTCGTCGTCTGACTCCAAAATCGTTTGTGAAAAGCCTGAAAGGGAAAGACCTCCGTTACCATGTGGTATGTGTACATGTTCTTATTTCATATAATTTATTATTCATCTCTCTCGATCTGATTTTTTTTTTTTTAGAAAAAGATGCAGACTCACTGTTTCCACCTTTTTTTTTTTTTTTGGTTCCAGCTGACAAGCATTAAAAGATGGTTCCTACAGGCGCCGGGGGAGAATGAAAGCAGCCTTGATAAGCTTCCTCATTTGCCAGACAGGAAACCTGATGATTTGCGAAGATGTATGTATGTTTAATTATTTAAGGGATTTTTTCATTTATTTTTCAACTCATCAGATTTGTCGGTCAATATTAATTAATTTGGTACATATATTATTATTGGCCGGCCTGAAGATTATCCTGTCGACAAGGAGGCCCTGGACAGGGCATGGGATCAGCTTGCCGGTGTTGGTGTTGATAAAAGGTTCATCTGGGAGACGGTACGAGTTGATTTCATTTCATGCTTTGCTCAAATTTTTAATTAATTTCTGCCTCTAATTTTATTTAATTTTCCTGTAAATTAATTAATTAAGGTGAAGCGTCTCCGTTACAAGCTGAAAAACACTGGCTACCTTCGAAAAGAGCATGGCTACCGATTTCCTCACCCCTACTCTAATCGCTATCATCCACTGCTTTCGAATGATTTTGATTGGATGGATCACGAAAGCGAGATAGAGGAACCTGCTGGGCAAGACGAGGGTAAGTAATTAAAATCCATCTCATTTTGTATTTCTCCATCATTAATTATCTTAACGTACTTGACATATATATATGGATGCCACTCTCTCTCTCTCTCTTTCTCTGTAGTTAATTTGAATAGTTTCGTATGCACCCTTCTGCAGACGGCCACGAGCTGTGGTGGATGCCAGACGGCAGTCGAGTGTATTATGAGGATAGTGTTGAGTTCAAGACCTTACCTGCGGAAGATCGGAAGCAACTGAAACTAGACTATGATTCATCTGATGCCTCCGAAATTTCCGATGACCCGGATCATGGACTGGTGCCTGGTGCCTGGCCTTGAAGGAAATCCGCTGGAGTACTACTAGCTAGGTAATTGAATTTTCGATCCATCTCTGAAATGGCTGTTGGTTGTATATTGGGAGCTCATTGTGTACATCGATCTGCTGACAATTTATATATGCCTGTCCTTCTGTTGAATTGGTATACATGTATATATGGAGCACTGAGCTAGATATATAAATAGATGCTTTGAGTTTGGGCTGTGTGCATGTATGTTTGTTATCTCATCTAATGATCGAGTGATTAATTGGAAAAGCATGTCATCCTCTAAGAAAGGATCTTAATTATATATTAGAGATAAATTTCAATGGTTGCTTTTGATTCCAATCAATAATATTGTTATAGCAAGCTAGGTCTGATGCATTGAGCGAGTATAATATAATATGGTACAAGAATATACTCTATTTATTTTTCACTTCTATACCATTAGCTATCTTTAGCTAGCTATTCCTCATTTTGTAGTCTTTTGGAGGTCTGCAACTCTATACATCAAATATTTATAGTCTTATATATGTTTGTTTTTTGGGATTAATCTTTAGCTATTTTCTTTAATTGTACGTCTTGCATGTTTGAAATTTTAGTGAAATCAAATTTGTTGCTAGCTAAGATGCATGGGTTATGCCTGGCTAGCTACTCAATGTGATATATGCATATATTCCTGGCATGGTTGTGATATTTATGGGTTTAATTTCTTTTGCAGAGGAGTGAAGTGAATGCGCCCTTGGCAGTGGACAACAATTCATTTCCATTCTGTGTGGTCTTTGATTTGCTTTCAAACTACTACAACTTTTATCTTTATTTTGTATCAGATATATGTTAAGTTCTTAACTGGTTTGTGGTTTCTAATCTTTAATTTTGTGGGATAATATCAGAACTTAACTTAAATATTTGTGGTTTCTAAATTCTAATCATATTGTGGGTTTATGCTCATTTCCATCTGAAGTTACATTTCATATCAAGGAGAGGGAGGGAGTATATATCACAATTACTTGGGAATGATGATGGAATCCTCATGGCTTTGTGACTTGCATGTGTGGTTTTATCAACTCATTTTACACTGTCATATAAATTTTCATCTTTTCAGAAATTGGTTATTAAATTTCTATTTTTGATATGTCAAGTGTGTATTCTTACAAGAGCTGATGCCTGGAACAGAATGAAATTAAAAGCTTTTCAACTGGTCTATTGGTTCTCTCTTGTATTGGTAAGGCTTAGAGCATTTATACAAATTTTTAAGACCAAATTATTTACTCCATTGAAAAGTAATTCGGATTCATTCAAACCTAGTCTTTTCAATCCACTTTAATTATTTGTTATTATCCTTTGGATAATATGAATACTCCATGTTGTATATTGTGCCGCGTGGTGTTGCTTAATTGATCATATCTTTTTTGTTTCTTTTACCTAGTTTTCCTGGCATCAATGATACACAGCTACTATTTCCTTAACAAAGTAGGATTCAGTAAGTCACAGACATGACACCCAAAACTACATAAGCAATTTAGAAAAGCAATGGCCTTGGACCTATTGCAAATATGAGCTCACATGGCCATGCTTCTAATTTTTCTCTATATAAATACCGCCATGCTGCGGCATAGGTTAGGGCTTCTTTTTAATTAGGTTTGGCATCTGACAAGTACCAGAGTACCAGACCTTTAACGAAAGAAAGACATCTAGCTTCACAAGGTTGCTGTGACTCTTGTATTTTTTTAGGGCATCGAGCCAGAATACTCTTTGTGTGCTTATATACCAAGCTAGATAGGAAATCTGTCAAGACTGAAAAGATAAACCAAATCAATTCAATCCTAGCCTGTTGAAAACTCTAGGGATTTTGGTAAGCCATATGCATTCTAGGTAAGAAGGGTCCATAGACATCACCGGGTTGCTTCTGGTTCTGTTCTAACTTCTAACTTCTAAGAACCTAGACCCAAAAAAAGGGGAAGAAAAAAAGAACTTGTGAAAACCAGATTACTAATACTCTAATTTATGTTTAGAGAAGACATAATTTATTCGAATTTTTTAGACATTGTCAAAAGTTATAGTATTGTTCGGACTCATTGAAAAATGCATTGAAGACATCATCTCTAGACTAAATAGAAATGCGTAATTAATTGCGATGCACATAGCACTATGCCACTAGGATTTGATCAAAATGTAGGTTGATGTTAGAGCATCTTTGGCATGTTAGTTATTTGTTAGCTAAAGTTGCTAAAAAATTATTTTAGCTAGCAATTTTTAGAAAACGTCTGCATCACTTATCTCTATTATTGTTTATTGGATGAATAATTTTTTTTTTTTGAGGTTTTTGAATATAAGTCCAATTTTCGTCATAATGGATGCAGTCTATAGGTAATTTTATAATCAATCTAGATCCATTGACTATTGTCATTATATTTTCATGTCCATTTTGCCCCTTGAGTATAGAAACAAAATAATTGCTTTTTAGCATTTATTTATTTATTTATTTTTCAATTCGAATTTTGAATCCATGATGAACATGCAATAATTCAGAATATAATTAGTATTATAAAATTAACAAATAGAGATGAGAAATCAACCTAACTGGAAGGTACAAAAAAAAGTTCATCAAAACATTCTATCTAAAATACGTATCTAACCTAAGTAAGAGACATAAATTTAAAATTAACAAATAGAGATGAGAAATCAACCTAACTGGAAGGTACAAAAAAAAGTTCATCAAAACATTCTATCTAAAATACGTATCTAACCTAAGTAAGAGACATAAATTTAAAGATTTCCTCTATTGTAGGTATATCATAAATAAGAGATACGTACCTAGGTAAGAGATATACATTTACGGATTAATGTTCTTTGATTACTATAATCGAGATATGTACCTAAGTAAGACATATAAGTTTACGAATTAGATTTCTTCTATTGTAGGTATAAATAATCGAGATATATATATATATATATATACACACACACACACAAAATAAGAGATTAATTTTCTTCTATTGTAGGTATATCATAAGTAAGAGATGCGTACCTAATTAAGAGATATATGTTTACGATAATTGAGATATGTATCTAAGTAAGAGATATAAATTTAATGTTAGTTTTCCTCTATATTGTAGGTATAAATAATCGAGATGCATATGGTGAGAAAAACTACCTATATATGAGGTATACTGAAATGCCGAAATAATTTTTAAGCTCTTAATACATCTACCACAACAATACACACACACGTTCCTTTCTAGGTTAAAGGCAAGTTAAGAAGGAAATGTGAAAAAACATAACAAATGAAGAAGAAGAAGAAGAAGAAGAATAGCTACCATCCATGGAATGATTTACACCAAAAAGTTCAAAATCATATTGGACTAACAAGAAAATACCTTGACCATAGAAAGCTTAATGTTAAAGAAGGAGAACCACGTTCATAAAAACCTCGACATTACATACAAGAGCCATAACCATAGAAGCTTTGGTGTTGAATCAAAAAATTGCTTTAGAAAAATTCTTAACTTATAGAAGACAAATTTTAAATAAGAATAATTTCAGAGATGATTTACATTAAATATGGTATTCAATGCCATATCAATTCCATAATTTTATACGGGATCAATATGAATAATTTAAGAAAGATATACATCAAATATGATTTAATATCATTAATCAGATTGCTAATTTTAATTCTATTAATTCTTGCCTTTTATGTTTAAAGACATTCAATAAGGGCATATTAGTCATGTAAAAAAGAAAAATTAATGAGGATTGAGTCAACAAGATGAAAAATGAAATAAATCTGAGGTGGCAGCTGAGTCATTGGACCGCAATTTATAAGAAAAATTGATGTGGACTACAATTAATATGGGGTCTAGATTTTGGACTTTAATCTAATTAACTCAAAAAATTTTTGTTGTATTTGTAAATTACATGGAACAACTTAAAGGAAGGAATGTTTCCTCTTCATAAGTGAGAGGTTGTGAATCTTAATCTTGAGTTGTTTAAATCAACAAGTTATTACTACCTAATATTCGATCATTTTTTTTTTTTTGAATATTACTGCCCAGTATTCTCTGCCTAGAACTAGTTTTAGGGATTCAAATTTGCTCACCACCAAAGTATTGGTGGTGATACCACCACCCAATAAAAAGCTGTCATGTGTTATAAAACACTAGTATGCAGTCACATGCTTTGCATGTGTAAGAATTTTTTTCACTAAAAAATTAATATCTACAAATAGTGTTAGATATTTGCAGATAGTGGGTAGGGGTAGTTATCCGCAGAAGAAATATATATATATATTTTTATTTTATTTTTTTACTTTTCTGTTATTTTGTTAATTACATTTATATCCCTAATTTATTAAAAATTAATTTAATATAATTTATGGTGTGAGGGTATTTGAGAATTTTCACGTCCACTTTGGCTAACAAAGTCTCTTTTCTTAATAATAGTATAGATAATTATAGTTAATTATGATGTTTTATTAAAAAATTATATTTTAAGTATTAAATTAATTATATATGACGTGATAAGTTTTAATAGGGTGGTGATATCACCACAAAATAAATGTGGTGAGCAAATTTGAATCCCTAGTTTTAGGGTCGAGTTAGTTTGAAGCCGACGTTCTCAGAAAGAAAATATCACAGAACAAATATTAGATAGATTTTCTTCCAAATAGGTGACGTTTGATTAATTCTACCAAGATTCTCCAAATCCTACAAGAAGGATATATATAGGCCTATAGGGTGATCTATAAGCAGACCACCATATATACGTTATATACCGTCAATATGGTAGACAATAATCTTTCTTCATGGTCAGATCCTCCAATCGATATCCTATGCGCGGTAGTTATTCGTCTCCTCTCCGTATGCGAGTATAAAGATCTGGTTCGTCTTTCTGCTGTATGCACGAGCTGGAGATTTATTATATATAGGGTCTATCTTCAACCAATCGATATTTTATGCGAGGTCGCTAATCGTCTCCAATATGAAGAAATCGTTCGTCTTTCTGCTGTATGCAAGATCTGGAGATTTATTATATATAGGGTCTATCTTCAGCTACGCTCCCCTCTCCGTATGCCAGGCCTGAGTTTGTTTAGTCCATATCATCAAGACGAACACGGCCGGGTAATAAGCTTCTTTGATATATCAATCCAGAAAATCCGCCGTATAAAGCTTAAGATTCGAGAAGAATTAAAAACATTCTGGCAACTTGATTCAAAATATGGTTGGATCATTTTGCAAAAAGGGTGCGAATCCAAACCTGCACTCGTCTTGTATAATCCTTTAACCAAAGAGATTATACAACTGCCACAGTTGAACCTAAGCACCAATAGTGAATGTATAGCAACATTCACAAGCCCGCCGACTTCTCCTGACTGTGTCATCTTTGCCTTCTACCGAGTAGAAAGAGGAGAAGCTTGCATTGTAGGCACATGTAAACTGGGAGATAATATATGGAGATTTCGAAAAATAACTGACTTTAAGGGTTGGAAGGGCACGAACTCCGTTGCGAATGTGACCTATTTCAATGGAGTTTTCTGTTTTGTTATTCAAAGGTGTGAACCTGATTGGTCGGTAGAATTGGGTACCTTGGATGTATCGGTTCAAGACTGGGTCATGGACTATGCTTCCATAACAGTAGCACAAGAACGGTATCGGTATTGGGAGTGGTATTGGCTGGTTGAGTCTGATGGGAAGCTGTTATTGGCAGTTTATCATAGCCATGGGGATGTTGCAATGACCTATTGGCATGTTTACCAATTCGATTGGTCACGAAAGGATTGGACTAGGGTTCGAGGTTTAGGAAACCAGGTATTGATTTTACGTCGACATGATTGGTCCAGGTTGACATCATTTGCTTGTCCCACATCCGGAGACGATAGTAAACTTTCAAACATGATATTTTGTGACGCCACCGGACGCGGTGACCTTTTTTATACTTGCAGCAGGGATGGCGTTTGGAGAATCGCTAGCATATAACAATTCGAACAAAAAAAAAGGGAAAAAAAATGCTTTAATTACGTGTACGTGCCGTTCAATTATCTTCAATTGTATTGTTTGCCGGTAGTTTGTTGGTTTTGTTTCTGGGTGGCAATATTGTCTTGCCATCCAAATGAGAATATTGGCATTCTCTGCTACAGTTTATATTTGTGGTCTAAATCTTATTGACCCTTTTCATGTCAATGGGTAATTGCAAGTACTACGCAATTTTTTTTTTTTTTTTTTAAATCAACATGCATGTGATGGAGGTAATAGTAACTATCATAGTGGATATATATAGTAAGTTTTAATCTAGCTCATATATGTTTAAAGCGGAGTGAAATCCATAATTTTTTTCTTCTTTTTGGTTGAAATTTTGATAAGGAGACAAAATTCAAATGTTAAAGATAAAATTTAGGTTACTAAAGTGGATTATAAAATAAGGAGTGTGGATTTCACTTTCTATGTTTAAATTTACCAGGTATTAGTCGAGTAATACCATTTCCTTAACAATAAGAAGAAAAAAAGCAAAAGTCAGACATGGTGCCCAGAAATTGCAGAAGCAATTCTATGAAAGCGTCTTGGACTCACATGACATGACAGTCATTTGTCATTTTGTCCTAGCTACATACCAGCTGACTCTACGTGAATATATCCAAAAGGCTTGGGGAAATAGGAGCTTCTTCCACCCACCTAAGGCCTAAGGGAGTGCCCACCTGCACGAGTAACAGCCTAACAGGAGCAGAGACATGGCCTTTCCTTGAACCTTACTTCAATCCGAGCATAACCCATTTATTTGTTACCCAAAACTGAAATACCCAGTTCCCCAATTTCCTTTCTTTTCCGAGTATGAGAAAGATCAAGATCTCAAGCTCGGAAAATGACTGCCGGGGCAGCTGATTGTTCTTCCTCCGAAAAGCCACGATCCGACCCGGAAACCAGCGGCTGAGCCCTCCTTCAGCTATACCCGAATTGGGTGTTACGGTTTTATCCATCCCCTTGGTTATTAACATGTTGACGGAGCATTTTTTTTTTTTTTTCAAACTATTTTTCGATTCAGACGGTGAAAAATCATATTAGACAAACAATTCAATGAACGACTTATTCGAGTTAGTCAGCCTGAGAGTGGCTGGATGTCTGACACGTCAATCTGGTGACCGAAGAAGAATTTTCGTGGTGAAATGAGCTCATGAACGAAGGGAATTGGTGAAGTAGAACTTTAACGAAACAAAGCTAGGCTTTACAGAATTGAGGGTTGGCTAGCTTGCAAGTTATGATTTCTTTTAATATTTGAGACGGAGACTAATTTTCAATTTGTGCTAATAGCATAGTTTGGAAAAGACAAATTAAATCAGACTCGTTGCGAAGCTTGATCGAAAAGTTCAGTAAGTTAGCTGTTCATAACGCATAGATTTAAGAAAGGTCCCTTTCATTATAACTAATTTGTATTGCACTGAACGATGCTCAACCAATTCAATTTTTTCAATGGGTTGAAAGTCCTACTATTATTTGTGGCAAAGATGAACTAGAAATTAAACTAGCTAGCTTATTGTTCTGTTCCAAGTATCAGCTGTTTGCCCTGGGTCCTTTACATGAAGGAATTGTGTTGTAGTGGTGGATGATCAGCTCCCAATATCTTTCTACATAAAATGACACAGCAATTATGAAGGTCAAACAAATATGAAAACACTATGCTTCGGTCAAAAATAAAGAAGATGAAGAAAACGAAGATGAATCTATTATTTTGGTCTTTCGATTGGAATTTCCCGTTTCCTTTATTTTCCATTTTACCAGAAGATCAAAGAACGTACTCATTTGGACTGGCATCTTACGGTAGCACATTTCATTACTAATAATACTACGGATATTTCAGCTCTTCAGAATCTTCTACCCCATGACGTAGTTCAGCATATTATAGCTATATCTATTCCTATTCATCCTACCACATATACTTTGTTTGGGGACCTTCTCCTTCATGTGAGTTTTCTATCAAGTCTGCTTCTTTGCTTGAATCACATTCAATTGGTCCACATTCTACAATGTCCATTTTATCAAAATTATGGAAGTTAAGTATTGCTCCTAAAGTAAAGATTTTTGCTTGGTATTTAATTAAAAATGCACTTAAAACTCGGGATTTGCTTTTTCATTTTAATCATAATATCCCATCTTATTGTCCTCTTTGTTTGAATTTTGTCAAGACTATTGATCATTTTTTATGCAGTGTCCCTTTGCTCATCAAGTTTGGTCCTCTGTCCCTTGCCCAAATCCCTTGTCTTGGAATAGTAATTTCTATCCTGGCTTCATAAGCTTAGTAATGATCCATCCTTAGCTGATGCTCTCCCTATCATTTTTTATACTACTTGGGCTATTTGAAATTGTAGAACTAAAACCATTTTTAGAAATTTGCATCCTTCACTGGTCGACTGCTTGTTTCAAGCCTTCACACTCAGTTCTAGCTATGCCAAAGTCAATCCTAAATGCTTCCTGCCAAAAATTTCAGAATACTATCACATTAAATGCATGGTAGCCTCCTAATACGAACCAAGTTAAATTTTGATGCTTCTGTCCGGGATAATGTTGCTTCTATTGGATTTGTTATCCATAATGAAGAGGGACAACCTCTAGTTGCAGCTAATAGACAGATTGATATTGCTAATGTTCTTGTTGCGGAGGTTGCGGAGGTTGCGGCACTACAAGAGGGTTTACACTACAGTCTTGCATCATTTTCCTAATGTTATTGTTGAGGGAGATAGACTCCAAAATTTTTATGGACTGTGTCCATGGTACTTGCCAAATACCTTGGCGGATTTGGACATTGATTCAGGACATCAAGGCTCTCACTTGTCAGCTGCAGTCGGTTATTTTCCGACATATATATCGCGAAGCCAACTTTGTCCCGAATCGGTTAGCCTTGGCAGCTCAGAGTTCTCATAATCCATCTGTTTGGTTTTACTATTTGCCCCTTTCGATATCCCCGTTCCACTTGGATCAGCTGGGAGGGGGTGTTAGTAGAGGTTTTGTTATTTAGTTGTTGTTTGTATTTTTGTCATTAAAAAAAAAATTGATCATTCAAAAGCTAGGGTTACCATTTTGATCAAGGAGAAAAAAGATCTACCTTTAATTATTTTTAAATAAATGAAGTTTTCACGATAGGGAAAAAAATTGAAGTTTAGATATCAATCGTAATATTATGTCCTTTAAGATATCTTATATTCTAGTTTTTAAAAGATTCATTCTTTTCATACATCTAAAAAGTCAAAAACGCTCCTAGCTCTGCTAGGGTTTATCGTTGGGTTTCCCCTTCAACAATTTTCTCAGGATCTCACGATCTTGATGGTCATGGCTACTGCTCATCTGGTAGCTAATCGTTTCTTTCTTGGTTTTGCTTTTGCTTTCTTGCTCGGAGCGCTGTCTTGGTATGGGCTCCCTGTGGTTACTGTTTGGGAGGGTACTGTTGCTGTTTGGATGGCTGATCGGAGGCCGAACTCTAACGGCGTGGTTCTGGTTTGGCCTAAGGTGGATGGGCGTGTATGGGTTTTGGATCGGGGTCGTCTGCCTTCCGACGGTGATAGGGATTGTACAATCGCTTTGGTTGGCCCAGGTGGTTCGCTGCAGCGTCGTGGTGTTGTCGGAGTGGGGTTGGCCGGACTAGTTCAGGGGATCGATCAAAGCTTGGAGGATCTTCAGGTTGATAGTGATGATGGATTTGCTCTTGATTCGTCGATTGAGGATGGTGGTAGCAACCGACGAAGTGGCCAGATTGCTTCTGTTGGCAGTGGGGGTTGGCTCTGGTTCATGAAGGAGGAGTATCTGGTCTTTGATGGTGGAGGTGGTACTTTGTCTGGAGGCGGTGCCAATTTCTGGGTGGAATATGATCCCCTTGGGGTTGTGACCCACGACGGTGGCGGTGGCGGCGACAGCTTGTACGGCTATGATGGAGTGCGTGCGGTGCCCTTAGCAATTTTGCCCTACTGAGCCAGCTGGGATGACGGCGACGGCAAAATTGTTGGGGAGGCTAGGGTTTCTCCTACACTGGCTTGCTGGGCTCTAGGGTTTACCCAACATGGGCCTTGGAAGTGGTTAATTTTGACAGGGTGTTGGGCCCTTTTTGGGTCTCCTGATGCAGAGGATAATGTGGAAGGTGGTATGCCACCTTCTACTGCTATTTTAATTTAATTTCTTTTTGGGTCGCAAAAATCAGTGCCTTAGTTGTTTTTTATGCGTGGAGGATGGTATGTCATCCTTTGCTTCGAGGTTTCTGGTTTTTGTCAGAATAATGGTGCGTAGACTTCCTAAAAGGTGGGTGTACTCTGGATTTTTTGGGATTTTATTCTTCTAGAATAGGGTGTCATGAGGTTCTAAGGAACGATTGCTTTCTGTCGACCCCATAGAGGTGTTTCGTTTTTGTACTGCTTGCTGAATCTAATGAAAGGGCTGACCTATTTCTTTCAAAAAAAAGATATCTTATATTCTTTTAACCTTCATCCCCATAATTCTATCATCCTCATTTATTGTTCACATTCACATATTTTATGTCTCTCAATTCCAATATTAAGTTTTCGTGAAAGAAGTTTTCACAGAATCCTTTCGTATAAAAGTCAAAATTTGAGCTGAAGCATTTCGAGAGAAAATAATTGTCTGAAATAATTAATATATCTTTCGAGTAACTAAAAGAGCAAATCGATAAAACCGTAAATCGTAACAATATTAATTTCCCGAAAATTACACGAAATAAACTCGAAAATTCAGGTCATTGCATATATTTTGTACAAGAAAAATGTTAATTTCATATAATTTTTTTTCTTTCATATACGTCGTCTTAACTTCATCCTCGATCATGGGAAAGAGCAACTGTTATGATTTGATAGCTATCTGCACCTGTGCATTATCATGATGACCCTAATATTTATATGATAAACATTTGTGGAATTAGAACTATTAAGCGTCCATGGTACCAGCTGTGACTTCGAATCTTCGATCATTAGGGATCTTCAAATATGCATGTGGTAGCTGGTGAAAGCATGAGGTCACCCTATAACCCTATAGACGTTGTAATTATTAAGATTTAAACTTCACATTGAAATCTTCCTCCAAATTAATTATTTTTCTCAAGTTTAATTACAAAATTCAAATTTAGTTTGTGACTCGTGGTGTATTTGTATTTGTATGCAATGACCAAATTGGATATCAGAAAGATATTAGGGGTTCAGAGGTGAAAATATGTTGATGGATATAAATAGTAATTTGTAAACAAAAATAATATTGATGGGTTTTTCTATTTTTCATATACGTCGTCTTAGCTTAATCTCGAATTCTCGATCATGGGTTTTTCTATTTTACTGGGTAGCAGTGATACGTAGCTATCTTATTTCCTTAACAAGGGGAAGCAAAGCTGGAGTCAGCCATGGTGCCCCGAAAATTGCAGGAGCAATTTCATGAAAACACCCTGGACTCATATGGCACGCCTTCTCTCTCTGTATTACTAGCTGACTCTCTCTGAAATACAAACTGGCTTAGTGAAACGAGCCCACGGACAAATAGTATTTGCTATGACATATCAAACAAGTAAAACACTGACGAAACTGGGCTAGCTAGCTAGCTTTACACACTTTCATCCTTTCTTGCAGGTTTCGATTCTAGTAGTCTTTCAGCAGAAACCATTTGCGTGTTAATAGAAATAGGCTGAGGGCTGAGAAGTCTAGCAAGTCAATTGGTCCGAACCCAAGGATTTGAGAAAGGTCTTTTTCATCATTAGTAGACAATGCTGCTCTGTCTGAATTGATTCAAAAAAAAGTCTTATTATAATTTCTGGCAAGAGGCAAGTAACCAGCTAGCTAGCTTATATAATTGAGTTCTAAGCATCAAACACCCCTTGTTCTAAGTATTGATTACACCAAGTAAAATTAGTTGTCAAGATGTTTAAAATAAAATGACACATTAGTAACGGAACGAGGTCGCCCAAATACGAAATTATTCGATCATCAAGTTGTAGTTACAATATCTCATATCTTTAACCATTCAAGGGTTGCCATCTAGATCATTTAAGAGAAGAAAGATCTCATATTTCGTTCAAGAAGACATCGATCCAATAAGCCATTTACGTAGAAATGTGAAGTTGTAAAAAATTCCTTGGCCTCCCTCATTTATCTCAGTAACATTTTGAGCAAAGTTTGATCGCATCTACTCCTCATGATAAATCCTAATTAATCGTAGAAACCAAGTTCGCCATTGTAACTAGTCTAGTCCATTGACTTGATTAAAACTTGCCTTTTTCATGGTAGACTATAACCTTTTTCCATATTTTCAGATCCAATGTTCTAGCTAGCTAATTAAGAACTAACCACTGACCAATTAATTTCGCTAATGTTAAAATTAATTGAACAAGTCTAAAAATTGTTCCAAGAGGACAAAAATTTCTCAAAAAGAAAAGGAAAGAAAAAAAGAGACGCTTGAATTTTGAAAGTCATGTCTATCATCACCACAGCCATTGGATGTGAACAATGGTGTGTATTAGGTTCGTACAAGAGAAACCCTAGCTAGCTGGTCATAATCATAGTCATTGGATCATTGCAACGGTTTACAATTCCTCCGTACACCCCAAATCCTATCCATCTAGCTGCTTCCATTTACTACACATAAATATCTGGATTCATTTTCCTTGGATCAAACCCTAGCAAGCCGCTTCTTCCATAGTTTCTAAAAACAAAGCAACCTCCCTGAGCTATATACCTAGCTTGCTCCACACTGCCACCGCCATGGATCCTCCTCCTCCCACTCTTCCGATTCCTCCTTCCACTCTTCCTCCTCGTCGTCTGACTCCAAAATCGTTTGTAAAAAGCCTGAAAGGGAAAGACCTCCGTTACCATGTGGTATGTGTACATGTTCTTATTTCATATAATTTATTATTCATCTCTTTCAATCTGGATTTTTTTTTAATTTTTTTTTTTTATAGAAAAAGATGCAGACTCACTGTTTCCACCATTTTTTTTTTTGGTTCCAGCTGACAAGCATTAAAAGATGGTTCCAACAGGCGCCGGAAGAGGACGGCACTTACAACAGCAGCCTTGATAAGCTTCCTCCTTTGCCAGACAGGAAACCTTATGATTTGCGGAGACGTATGTTTAATTATTTAAGGGATTTTTTTTCATTTATTTTTCAACTCGATCAGATTTGTATGTGAATATTAATTAATTCGGTACATATATATATATATATATATATATATATATATTATTGGCGGGCATGTAGATTATCCTGTCGACAAGGAGGCCTTGTACAGGGCATGGGATCAGCTTGCCGGTGTTCGTTTTGATGAAGAATTCATCAAGGAGACGGTATGATTTGATTTGATTTCACGGACATTTTTGCTCTAATTTTTAATTAATTTCTGCCTCTAATTTTATTTAATTTTGCTGTAAATTAATTAAGGTGCACCGTCTCCGTTACAAGCTGAAACGCACTGGCTACCTTCGACAAGAGCATGGCTACATATTTCCTCACCCCTACGAGTATCGCTATATTCCACCGCGTGCGAATGATTTTGATTGGATGGATCACGAAAGCGAGATAGAGGAACCTGCTGGGCAAGACGAGGGTAAGTAATTAAAATCCATCTCATTTTGTATTTCTCCATCATTAATTATCTTAACGTACTTGACACACACACACACACACACATATATATATATATATGGATGCCTCTGTAGCTAGCTAGCTAGCTAGCTCGCTCGCTCTCTCTCTCTCTCTCTGTGTGTAGTTAATTTGAATTGTTTCGTATGTACCTCCTGCAGAAGGCCACGAGCTGCGGTGGATGCCAGACGGCAGTGTAGTGTGTTATACGGATATTGATGAGTTCGAGATTTCACCTGCGGAAGATCGGGAGCAACTGAAACTAGACTATAATTCATCTGATGCCTCCGAAATTTCCGATGACCCGGATCATGGACTGGTGCCTGGTGCCTGGCCTTGAAGGAAATCCGCTGGAGTACTACTAGCTAGGTAATTGAATTTTCGATCCATCTCTGAAATGGCCGTTGGTTGTATATTGGGAGCTCATTGTGTACATCGATCTGCTGACAATTTATATATGCCTGTCCTTCTGTTGAATTGGTATACATGTATGGAGCACTGAGCTAGATATATAAATAGATGCTTTGAGTTTGGGCTGTGTGCATGTATGTTTGTTATCTCATCTAATGATCGAGTGATTAATTGGAAAAGCATGTCATCCTTTAAGAAAGGATCTTAATTATATATTAGAGATAAATTTCAACTGCTGCTTTTGATTTCCAACCAATAATATTGTCATGGCAAGCTAGGTCTGATGCATTGTGGGAGTATAATATAATATGGTACAAGAATATACTCTATTTATTTTTCACTTCTATCCCATTATCTATCTATAGCTATTTCTCATTTTGTAGTCTTTTGGAGGTCTACAACTTTATATATCAAATATTTATAGTCTTATATATTGTTTGTTTTTTGGGATTAATCTTTAGCTATTTTCTTTAATTGTACGTCTTGCATGTTTGAAATTTTAGTGAAATCAAATTTGTTGCTAGCTAAGATGCATGGGTTATGCCTGGCTATCTACTCAATGTGATATATGCATATATTCCTGGCATGGTTGTGTGTGATATTTATGGGTTTAATTTCTTTTGCAGAGGAGTGAAGTGAATGCGCCCTTGGCAGTGGACAATAATTCATTTCCATTCTGTGTGGTCTTTGATTTGCTTTCAAACTACTACAACTTTTATCTTTATTTTGTATCAGATGTTAAGTTCTTAACTGGTTTGTGGTTTCTAATCTTTAATTTTGTGGGATAATATCAGATCTTAACTTAAATATTTGTGGTTTCTAATCATATTGTGGGTTTATGCTCATTTCCATCTGAAGTTACATTTCATATCAAGGAGAGAGGGAGGGAGTATATATCACAATATATTACCTTGGGACTAATGAATCCACATGGCTTTGTGACTTGCATGTGTGGTTTTATCAACTCATTTTACACTGTGTCATATATTATGTTTTAAAGTCTCATAATTTTGGTTCTTTGTCTTGTGCTCATGCATATAATTTTTCATCATTTCATAAATCGGTTATTAAATTTCTATTTTTGATATGTCAAGTGTGTATTCTTACAAGAGCTGATGCCTGGAACAGAATGAAACTAAAAGCTTTTCAACTGGTCTATTGGTTCTCTCTTGTATTGGTAAGGCTTAAAGCATTTATACAAATTTTTAAGACCAAATTATTTACTCCATAGAAAAGTAATTCGGATTCATTCAAACCTAGTCTTTTCAATCCACCCTAATTATTTGTTATTATCCTTTGGATAATATGAATACTCCATGTTGTATATAAGGTTGTGCCGCGTGGTGGATCATATCTTTTTTGTTTCTTTTACCTAGTTTTCCGGGCATCAATGATACACAGCTACTATTTCCTTAACAAAGTAGGATTCAGTAAGTCACAGACATATATGGCACCCAAAACTACATAAGCAAATTAGAAAAGCAATGCCCTTGGACCTGTTGCAAATCCATGCTTTTAATTTTTCTCTATATAAAATTATAAATACCAGCATGCTGCGGCATAGGTTAGGGCTTCTTTTTAATTAGCTTTGGCATCTGACAAGTACCAGACCTTTAACGAAAGAAAGACATCTAGTGCTGTGACTCTTGTATTTTTTTAGGGCATCGAGCCAGAATACTATTTGTGTGCTTATATACCAAGCTAGATAGGAAATCTCTCAAGGCTGAAAAGATAAACCAAATCAATTCAATCCTAGCCAGTTGAAAACTCTAGGGATTTTGGTAAGCCATATGCATTCAAGGTAAGAAGGGTCCATAGACATCACCGGGTTGCTTCTGGTTCTGTTCTAACTTCTAACTTCTAAGAACCAACTTAGACCAAAAAAAGGGAAAAAAATAAGAACTTGTGAAAACCAGATTACTAATACCCTAATTTATGTTTGGAGAAGACATAATTTATTCGAATTTTTTAGACATTGTCAAAAGTTATAGCATTGTTCGGACTCATTGAAGAATGCGTTGAATCCAAAAACAATGAAAAAAAGAACCCTAGAGGTTTTGTAGAGAGCGGCGGCACCATTAACGAGTTTTCTCGTTGAGGGTTATGGACGCTTTTGGGTAACTGTTCGGCGCTGAGGGTCGCGTGCAGCAGCATTGGAGAAGAGCACAAGTCTGGTGGCTTCGGGGAGACCAGATCGGAGGGAACAAAGTGAGGTCGGGTCAAGTGGTGTTGTGCAGCGACGTTGCTGAAGAGGCGTCGACGTCGGCACCGCCATCTCTGATTCCGGCTGATTGCACTTTTGGAGCTTGGTTCTAGAGCGGCGGCTGATGGGGTGGAAAACAAGGCCGCCGGATTCCATGGCGGCAGTGAAGACGAGATGGCAGAAGGGAAGGGTTTCTGCTCATTCTACTCAGGTTTGGGCTTGGGCAGTTGGGCCTGGGCTGAAACTTGGGTTTTTGGGCTCCATGTTGCGGGCCAGTAGGGAGGGTGTCTTGCCACCCTCATTGATCACTTAGTGATGGGAGTGGGTCTGGCCTAAGAGGTGGACATTCTTGGGCATTTTGGCCAGTATATGGCCCAGGACCAATCATTTTCTGATCAAAACTGCTACGGGAGTTGGTAATTATCTGGAATAAGATTGACGTATTTTTAAGCGGCTTATGGATAAGGACTTGCTCCTATTTGATTCTTAGGAAATGGCTCTCTGTTAGTACCCCAATTGCGCGCCTGGCTAATGGGGATGCTAGTCAATGATTTTGCCCTAGAAGACACGGAGTTGTTCTTTGTCTATGGGTTCGCTTCACAAAGCGGGCTCAAATTGACTTGTAATGAGTTTACATTACTTAGATAGGAGCTTGATTGTTTCTATCTTTAAGTGTATGTTAGACTCTGGCTTGTTAGCTGGTCATCTAATGCAATGAACCTTTATTTCAAAAAAAAAAACACATGGCACTATATGCCACTAGGATTTGATCAAAATGTAGGTTGATGTTAGAGCATCTTTGGCATGTTAGTTATTTGTTAGCCAAAGTTGCTATAGCAACTTTTAGAAAACGTCTGCATCACTTCTCTCTATTATTGTTTATTGGATGAATAAAAAAATATTTTTTGTTGTATTTATAAATTACATGGAACAACTTAAAGGAAGGAATGTTTCCTCTTCATAAGTGAGAGGTTGTGAATAAGACTCACAAAAGACTAATTGTAGCATTTGAGTTGTTTATCTAATAAAAAATAATAATAATAATAATGTTTTAAATTAACAAAAATAATAGTGAGCCTCATCTCACTCATTGAACATCCAAACATCATAGACACACTCATTAAAACTAGTAACCCTATGACGAAAAAAAACACTTAAAGTGCACAAAAGTACCAATAGTTTCCCAAAAAAAAAAGGAATTAACTAAATTAAAAACTAAGCCAAAATATACTGTAGGCACAGGGCAAAACCCACGCCCAAATCAACAAGCTATTACTACCTAATATATATATAAAGGCCTGCTCACCTAAGGGACAGTTTTTAAGGGACTGTGAGGGACAAGTGAATCTGACGGCTGAAAATAAATGCACAGTTTTAAGTTATTATAGTTTCTGCTTTTATATTTAATACATGTGGTTAAGATGCATTTGTCCCTCACAGTCCCTTAAAACTGTCCCTTAGGTGAGCAAATCTGTATATATATATATATATATATATATTTTTTTTTTTTTTGAATGTTACTGCCCAGTATTCTCTTCCTAGAACTAGTTTTAGGGCCGAGTTAGTTTGAAGCCCATGTTTACAGAAAGAAAATATCACAGAATAAATATTAGATAGATTTTCTTCCAAACAGGTGACGTTTGATTAATTCTACCAAGATTCTCCAATATATTCTACCAATATATAGGCTGATCTATAAGCAGACCACCCCTACCGTCAATATGGTAGAAAGATTATTGTCTTCATGGTCAGATCCTCCAATCGATATCTTATGCGCGGTAGTTGTTCGTCTCCTCTCCGTATGCGAGTATAAAGATCTGGTTCGTCTTTCTGCTGTATGCAAGAGCTGGAGATTTATTATATATAGGGTCTATCTTCAACCAATCGATATTTTATGCGAGGTCGCTAACCGTCTCCAATATGAAGAACTCGTTCGTCTTTCTGCTGTATGCAAGATCTGGAGATTTATTATATATAGGGTCTATCTTCAACTACGCTCCCCTCTCCGTATGCCAGGCCTGACGCTATTCAGTCCATATCATCAAGACGAACACGGCCGGGTAATAAGCTTCTTTGATATATCAATCCAGAAAATCCGCGGTATAAAGCTTAAGATTCGAGAAGAATTAAAAACATTCTGGCAACTTGATTCAAAATATGGTTGGATCATTTTGCAAAAAGGGTGCGAATCCAAACCTGCACTCGTCTTGTATAATCCCTTAACCAAAGAGATTATACAACTGCCACAGTTGAACCTAAGCACCAATAGTGAATGTATAGCAACATTCACAAGCCCTCCGACTTCTCCTGACTGTGTCATCTTTGCCTTCTACCGAGTAGAAAGAGGAGAAGCTTGCATTGTAGGCACATGTAAGCTGGGAGAGAACATATGGAGATTTCGAAAAATAACTGACTTTAAGGGTTGGAAGGGCAGGAACTACGTTGCGAATGTGACCTATTTCAATGGAATTTTCTGTTTTCTTATTAAAAAATGGTCACCTGATTGGTCGGTAGAGTTGGGTACCTTGGATGTATCGGTTCAAGACTGGGTCATGGACTATGCTTCCATAACAGTAGCACAAGAACAGTATCGGTATTGGGAGCGGTATTGGCTGGTTGAGTCTGATGGGAAGCTGTTATTGGCAGTTTATCATGGCCATGGGGATGTTGCAATGACCTATTGGCATGTTTACCAATTCGATTGGACACGAAAGGATTGGACCAGGGTTCGAGGTTTCGGAAACCAGGTATTGATTTTACGTCGATCTGATTGGTCCAGGTTGACATCATTTGCTTGTCCCACATCCGGAGACGATAGTAAACTTTCAAACATGATATTTTGTGACGCCACCGGATGCGGTGCCCTTTTTTATACTTGCAGCAGTGATGGCGTTTGGAGAATCGCTAGCATATAACAATTCGAACAAAAAAAAAAGGGAAAAAAAATGCTTTAATTACGTGTACATGCCGTTCAATTATTTTCAATTGTATTGTTTGCCGGTAGCTTGTTGATTTTGTTTCTGGGTGTTCTTTGCTATTGCTTCATATTGTCTTGCCATCCAAATGAGAATATTGGCATACTCTGCTACAGTTTATATTTGTGGTCTAAATCTTACTGACCCTTTTCATGTCAATGGGTAATTGCAAGTACTACGCAATTTTTTTTTTTAATCAACATGCATGTGATGGAGGTAATAGTAATTATCATAGTGGATATATATATATATATATATATATAGTAAGTTTTAATCTAGCTCATATATGTTTAAAGGGAAGTGAAATCCATAATATTTTTTTCTTTTTTTTGGTTGAAATTTTGATAAGGAGACAAAATTCAAATGTTAAAGATAAAATTTAGGTTACTAAAGTGAATTATAATATAAGTAATGTGGATTTCACTCTCTATGTTTAAATTTACTAAGTATTGGTCGAGTAATACCATTTCCTTAACAATAAGAAGAAAAAAAGCAAAAGTCAGACATGGTGCCCAGAAATTGCAGAAGCAATTCTATGAAAGCGTCTTGGACTCACATGACATGACAGTCATTTGTCATTTTGTCCTAGCTACATACCAGCTGACTCTACGTGAATATATCCAAAAGGCTTGGGGAAATAGGAGCTTCTTCCACCCACCTAAGGCCTAAGGGAGTGCCCACCTGCACGAGTAACAGCCTAACAGGAGCAGAGACATGGCCTTTCCTTGAACCTTACTTCAATCCGAGCATAACCCATTTATTTGTTACCCAAAACTGAAATACCCAGTTCCCCAATTTCCTTTCTTTTCCGAGTATGAGAAAGATCAAGATCTCAAGCTCGGAAAATGACTGCCGGGGCAGCTGATTGTTCTTCCTCCGAAAAGCCACGACCCGACCCGGAAACCAGCGGCTGAGCCCACCTTCAGCTATACCCGAATTGGGTGTATATGGTTTTATCCATCCCCTTGTTTATTAACATGTTGACTGAGCATTTTTTTTTTTCTTTTCAAACTGTGTTTCGATTCAGACGGTGAAAAATCATATTAGACAAACAATTCAATGAATGACTTATTTGAGTTAGTCAGCCTGAGAGTGGCTGGATGTCTGACACGTCAATCTGGTGACCGAAGAAGAATTTTCGTGGTGAAATGAGCTCATGAACGAAGGGAATAGGTGAAGTAGAACTTTAACGAAACAGAGCTAGGCTTTACAGAATTGAGGGTTGGTTAGCTTGAGAGCTAGTTATGATTTCTTTTAATATTTGAGACGGAGACTAATTTTCAATTTGTGCTAATAGCATAGTTTGGAAAAGACAAATTAAATCAGACTCGTTGCGAAGTTTGATCGAAAAGTGCAGCAAGTTAGCTGTTCATAACCCATAAATTTAAGAAAGGTCCCTTTCATTATAACTAATTTGTATTGCACTGAACGATGCTCAACCAATTCAATTTTTTCAATGGGTTGAAAGTCCTACTATTATTTGTGGCAAAGATGAACTAGAAACTAAACTAGCTAGCTTATTGTTCTTTGCCCTAGGTCCTTTACATGAAGGAATTGCGTTGTAGTGGTGGATGATCAGCTCCCAATATCTTTCTAAATAAAATGACAAAGCAATTATGAAGGTCAAACAAATATGAAAACACTATGCTTTGGTCAAAAATAAAGAAGATGAAGAAAACGAAGATGAATCTATTATTTTGGCCTTTCAATTGGATTTTCCCGTTTCCTTTATTTTCCATTTTACCGGAAGATCAAAGAACTCATTTGGACTGGCATCTTACGGTAGCACATTTCATTACTAATAATACTACGGATATTTCAGCTCTTCAGAATCTTCTACCCCATGACGTAGTTCAGCATATTATAGCTATATCTATTCCTATTCATCCTACCACAGATACTTTGTTTGGGGACCTTCTCCTTCATGTGAGTTTTCTATCAAGTCTGCTTCTTTGCTTGAATCACATTCAATTGGTCCACATTCTAGAGTGTCCATTTTATCAAAATTATGGAAGTGTTTTAGAGAAACTGAATTTGAGAGAAATTTGCTGTGTATTCTTATTGATGATAGGGGCCTCTTTATATAGAGGATTACAATGCATAGAATCTCAATCATACAAGGAAAGTAATCGTACATTGAATAGGAATCTAGAGCCTTCTAATTTAATCCTATTACCACAAGAGCAAGTAATCTAGAGTTTGGGCCAAACACAAATTAGGGTTTACTTGAACACTCCCCCTTGTGTTGTCCAAACGCGGTGCTTCTCTCGTTGCCTCGTTAAAAACCTTGCCGAGTAACAAAAACCCAGTGGGACAAAAATAACCTTGGTCGAAGGGGAAAAAGAGCACAACACACCCTTCACGATTCGAGACAAACATGTAGACATCTCCCCCTGATGTCTGCGCCTCCCCCTGATGACTACGATCATGGGAGTTCAGATAATTTCCGCAAGCCAATTCTTGCCACATGTTTCTTGAATGTGGATTTGGGCAATGACTTAGTAAACAAGTCTGCCACATTGTCCTCAGATCGAACCTGGTTCACTTTGATCTTGAGGAGCTTCTGTTGTTGCTGATTGTAGAAGAATTTAGGCAATATGTGCTTGGTGTTGTCGCCTTTGATGTAGCATTGCTTCATTTGTTCAATGCAAGCAACATTATCCTCATAAATGCTTGTTGGCTCATATGTGGTAGACTTCAGACCACAATTGCTTCGAACATGCGTAACTATGGACCTAAGCCATATACAGTCACGAACTGCTTCGTGAAGAGCAATAATCTCTGCATGATTCGAAGAGGTAGCGACTAAGTTCTGCTTTGTAGATCTCCAAGATATTGCGGTCTTTCCCATGGTGAAAACATAACCAGTTTGGGAGCGACCTTGGTGTGGGTTAGAGAGGTACCCAGCATCAGCAAAACCTTCCAAAACACTTGTATCGTTTTGGGGTGGGGAGAGGGAACGTGGTCCACCATATGTGGTGTCTCTGACAATAGATGGATCTGAATCCATCTTCTCTCTGTAGGGATAGAACACGCCCATATCGATCGTACCACTTAGCTATCAAAAGATATCTTTAACATCAGTACAATGGCATCGTGTTGGCGCAGAGCTATATCTAGCTAGCAAGTTCACAGCGAATGAGATATCCGGTCTTGTGCATTGTGCTAAGTACAATAATGCGCTTATTGCACTTAGATAGGGCACTTCTGCCTCTAGCACTTCTTCGTCGTCATCTTTTGGATGGAATGGATCCTTCTTTGGATCAAGACTACGAACAACCATTGGGGTGCTTGAAGGCTTAATCTTGTCAGTGTTGAAATGCCTAAGCATCTTTTGGGTATAAGCTGATTGATGAATCAGGATACCATCTTTAAGGTGCTCAAGTTCTAAATCGAGGCAAAACCGTGTTTTCCCAAGATCTTTCATCTCAAACTAGGATTTCAAGTGTTCAGCGGTTTCCCTTAACTCTTTAAGGGTGCCAATTATGTTCATGTCATCGACATAAACCGCTACTATTGCAAATTCAAAACTTGTCATTTTTATGAACACACATGGGCATAGTTCATTGTTGACATATCCCTTTCCAATCAAGTAGTCACTTAGACGGTTATACCACATCCGTCCGGATTATTTCAATCCATATAGTAAGCGTTTCAATCTAATCGCAAAAGCGCTCCGTGGTTTGGAGCCACTTGATTTGGGTAGCTGAATTCCATCTGGAACTTTCATGTATATTTCCGTATCTAGATCCCCATATAGATATGCAGTAACCACATCCATATGCTGCAAGTTCAGTTTTTCAGAAACTACCAAACTGACAAGGTAGCGGAACGTTATAACGTCCATTACGGGAGAATAGGTTTCCTCGTAGTCGATTCCAGGGCGTTGTGAGAAGCCTTGCGCCACAAGACTAGCTTTGTACCTTACAATCTCGTTTTTCTCATTTCGCTTTCTAACGAATACCCATTTGTGACCAACCGGTTTGGTGTTGGGCGGTATTGGTACAACATTGCCAGATACATTTCTTTTCGCTAGAGAATCAAGTTCTGCCTGGATCGCATCTTTCTATTTTGGCCAGTCAGCTCTACGTTGGCATTCATCAACGGAGCGTGGTTCGATGTCATCGGTCTCAATAATCTCACGCGCCACTGAATACGCGAATACATCATCAATGATGATGGAGTTTCTTTCCCACGTCCCATTACACTAGTGTAATTGACAGAGATCTCTACGTTCTCAAGGATAGGTTCTGACATTGAGGCGTCCCCCAACGATGTCTCTTAGACATAACCATAATCCGGAACATTCTCACGGGACTAAATTTGAGTATCGATGATCAAAGGATTTGTTTGTGCCTCATTCGCTCTCTTTCTAGGGCAAGTATCCTTAGAACCAATCGGTCTACTGCGCTTCCTTACGGGACCTATGGTCATAGACTCCACATTATTGCCATTCTGGGCAATGGCACCATTTCCTGTTATCACAGGAGTGGCGTTATGTCCATTATTTGGGACATCAATCCTTGCAGGCACGTTTGCAGCAGGTATGTGTGATCTCGTCACTTTGGTAACATCAGAAAACGCATCAGGCAGAGTGTCTGCTACGTTCTGGAGCTCAATTATTCTTCGCACTTCAAGTTCGGACTGTGTGGCACGAGGATCGTGATGAGACATAGTGGGGACAAACCACGACAATTCATGTTGTTCCTATTGAACATATGTGTTCTTATCTCCCCCTAACGATGGGAAAACTGTATCATCAAAGTGACAATCCGCAAATCTAGAGGTAAAGTGATCGCCTGTGAAGGGTTCAAGATAGCGAACGATGGTTGGAGATTCATATCCAACGTATATGCCCATTCGTTGTTGTAGACCCATCTTAGTACGTTGTGGTGGCGTAATAGGCACATAAATGGCACACCCAAAAATGCGTAAATGCGAGATATCAGGCTCGTACTCAGTTACTAGCTGTAACGCAGAGTAAGATTGGGTGGCACTGGTCGTAGACGAATTAGCGTCGCTGCATGCAATATTGCATATCCCCAAGCAGAAACAGGTAGACTGGTGCGCATAACCAATGTCCGTGCTATCATCTGTAGTCGTTTGATAGTAGCTTCTGCGAGACCATTTTGGGTATGAACATAGGGAACTGGATGCTCTACATCAATCCCCAGTGACATGCGATAAGTGGTTAAAAATACAGTCATATCTTCATAATTGCTTAACTATTGAGTATTTTATTGGCCTAATTTAATCTAACTATATCATATTCTTGCTTTATTAGGTCTGGGACTTGGATGATGGAATTGGACAATTAAAGGCCTAAAAGAGTTGCTATGCTTGGACTTGGATGTGGACAAGTTGACTTTATTGGTTAATTGCTTTGTATAATTATCTTTAAGGAGGAGATAAGTGTTCTCACGTGCTTAGCTCTCCATTCTTTCTTCTATCTATTGGAAGGCACCTTCCCTTGCCTTGCCACAGCCCAAGCTCACCAAATACCCAGAATCAATAACCCTTAATTAAGGGGGAGTGAAGGAAATTGAATAAGTATGAAGAGCCCAATCTCCGTGAAATTAGAGAACCAAGATCGACATCATATCAAGATGGAAGGAGATCTCCCAATTAAACCAGATTCTGAGAAGAAGTGGAAAGCAATTAAACTTCATCAAATGGCTCCTAGAATTTTGGGGATTGGATTCTTCTTCAGATTTTCTTAGGGCAAAAGTGAAAGGTTATAAAGAGAGGTTGGAGCATATTTGTAACGCCCCAAACTGCACCTCACTAGCTTAAGCACGTCACAGTGCCGCGAATCTCTAGAATGTAAATCGAACGACGAACAAAGTGAATTTTGTAATTTCAAGAAGCTTTCACCTCAAAAGTATTTCAAAATCTCCGCTGTGCTGTTTTACGAAAAAGTTTATCAACAAAGATGCCTTGCGGTTCTCTAGAATGTAAATCGAGCATTCGGTTTATGTTTTAGAGTCTCGCGGCACTGTGACGTGCTCAAGCTGGCGAGGTGCAGTTTGGGGCGTTACAATATTTCTCTTCTCTCTTCTTTTCCTTCAACCTCAATTCATCTTCTGCGTTGTACTCTTCCAAACTTATGGATCTTTTTGCTTTCATTTTTCTTATGGAGAACTAATCTCCTAGCTAAGGCTAGGGGAGAAACTTTGGATTTCCTAAGTAGTTTTTATTAGTTCCATTCGACAAGAACTTCAATGCAAATTCAGTTTTTGGATGTTCAAGTTTAATTTCTGCATTTACTTTTTGATTGATTGATGGGTATTTGATAATCTATTTCATAGGACCAGCCATGTTTTTCCTATAGTGTAGTAAAAATATCCATGCTTTTGAGACTAAGTAGAGTTGTAGATTGATAAACAATTTCTTTGGAATTGTTTCTTGATAGGTTGTTGCCATAGGTACAGTTTATACTTGAACTATTCCTACAGAAATTGATTGGGCCTTATGTATTTGAACTACCTTAAATTGAATTCATCCTTAGTGTCAGTTTTCTTGAATAAGTTTCAAGGGGAGAGTCAAATTAATATGATTGCAAAGGTGATTTAAGGTGGAACCCCGAAACCTTAGTGTATGTCCTTATTGAATTTTCTCCTCAACTAAACTCATTCAAATTGTTTTCTTTTCTGTTTATTCATCATTCTGTGTTTTTCTCACTGCTCTCGGCGGAAACGACACTCGTACTTCTGAGTCTATACTACTACACGATTCCTGCACTTGGGATTAGCAAGCAACATGCAATAGTCATCGAACGTTTTCGATGTAAACTCCCCAGCGTTATCAAGTCTAATCGACTTAATAGAATGATCTAGGTAGTGAGCCCGTAAACGGATAATCTGGGCGAGGAATTTAGCATAAGCAGCATTTCGAGTGGACAACAGCGCGACATGTGACCAGCGTGTCGACGTATCAACCAATACCATAAAGTATTTAAAAGGTACGCATGATGGTTGAATTGGTCCATAGATATCCCCTTGGATTCTCTGTAAGAACAGAATGAGTATTTTAGGATCCTTTGCGTAGGACGGTCTCGGTCCTAGTTTTCCGAAGGAACAGGCTTTGCAAAATGAGTGAGGGGCCTTAGAAGCAACCACTGAGGATTTTGGTTAGGCCTGAGCGTCCGTAGCGCTATTAGAAGTAAAATGTGTGACTACATCTCCCATCATGACATTAGAGCCATGGAAATTAGTGTGTGTGGCGTTATGGCCACTAGAGAGGCAACCATGGCGTTATGCTCATGGTTGGCGCCATTGCTGGCGTCATCACATGGGACTTGGGCAGCCCTATGGGGCCCCAAGACAACTGTAGCGCCAGAAGCTGCAATTGTTGCGGTCTTGCTAAGTTTAGGAATCAATTTTCGATTCTTTCTTCTTCTCACTCTGAAGAACGGAGCATCATATCATGACCAGGATGCCCTAGTCGGTCATGCCAAAGCCAATATGTGTCTGAATCCAAGAGATCTTCTCTTATGACATTATTGGATTCAATTGGTCGAATTGTAGTGACATAAAGTCCACTAGATTGATACATAAGCTTCTCTAAGATGCACTTTCGTCCGCAATCATTAGAGGTAATGCAAAGGAACTCTTTTTCGTTCTCATTATGCGTTTCCGCATGGAATCCATTGGCTCTTATATCTTTAAAGCTCAATAAGGTTCGATTTGCCTTAAGAGCGTAGAGAGCTTCAGTGACTTTAATCAAGGTGCCATTTGGCAATAGGAATTGGGCCATTACATGTCCTTGAACTAAACCTAATGGCCCAGCCATCGTAGTCATAGAGGAATATGTAGGCAACATCTCTAAGAATAATTGCCTACGTCGTTGAATGGTGTGCGTAGTCGCACTATCCACAAGACATTGTAGTTCATCCATTCCTAAAAGAAAATCTTATAATTAAAAAGGAGTCATAAAGAAAAGCACTCAACTTTTATTAATAAGCCAAACGGAATTACATCATCGTTTCTTTAACCAAAAAGAATCTAATCCAATAAACTAGCTAATGCAAAACAATGGTAGTCGTCTAACTCCTTTTGGTAATTTCAATGCAAATGTGACCAGGTGAGTAGAGAGATGTCGGTGGAGCAAAGCTCATTTAAGTACCACTTATCTCAAAACCTTTCTAGACATCACACTTAAATTGAGTACGCCTCTATGAAGAAAGACTAGTGCCATTGGCATTTACTATAATATGGCAATTGACTACATCTCTTGGAAAATAAAAAGACTTAATCAAAATCGCCCGTTTCTGGGTCTTGATTCTTGTAGTCTTCCACCCTTAGATCGAGATCGCCATCTTGATCTTCTTATTCCATGTAATTTGCCTCCCTTTCTTTGCGATATGTCTTGTATGCGTTTGCAACTTGCTGGGGTGCTTTACATGCTTTTGCCCAATGTCCAGTTGATCCACATCTGAGACAAGCATCATTATGGTTAGGTTCCCTTGATCGAGGCGCTCTGGGAGCGTTTTGAGGACGGTTATTGCCTTTGGTGGCGTTACAACCATAACCGGAGGCTTGGCCTCTCTCTCTCTTCACACGGTTCCGTGCACGCCTATCTTGGCGGTTTCCTTCCTCTTTAGGGCTAGAATATGGACCAGAACATCCAGAATTATCCCTACTCTTAGGGTTTCGCTCCTTGCGTCCTCCCTTGGAGGCGCGACTATAATTAGACTTCGGATTTGGCTTGGTTCCCACGGGTCTAGAGTTGTTCTTCACAAGTATGTTGTCGTGCTTTTCAGCTATGTTCATGGCACCAATTAGCTCATGAAATCTTGTGATGCGTTTAGCATTGACATCAATCCGATAGTTCTTGGCTATCATCAACGCAGAGACGGGGAATGTGGAGAGAGTCTTCTCGATCAACATCGTATCAGTGATTTTCTGTCCACAAAATTCCATCATAGACTTGATACGAAGTGCTTCTGAATTGTAGTCAAGTACAGACTTGAAATCACAGAAGCGGAGGCTATGCCATCTCACTTCTAAGTCTGGAAGCAGGGAATCACGGACGTTGCCAAAACGCTGCTCGAGTTCTACCCATAGTTTTCTTGGGTCTTCCTCATTGAGGTACTCATTTTGGAGCGTGTCATTCATGTGCCTTGTCATGAGAATGATGGCTTTAGCTTCATTCGCCTCTCTCTTAGCTCTATTTGCTTCAAAAGCAGCAGCTTGTTGAGGACTAAGCACGTCCTGACTTGGCTCTTGGATCGTACTCAGGATCCCATTAGCCTTAAGATGCTAGCGCACATCACGGACCCACTTGTGGTATCCTGCGCCTGTTGTCTCTAGTGGAGCTAAGCTCAACTTGTTCAGGTTACTCATCCTGAAGAACAATAAGAAAATAGGGTTAGTTTCGGAGCGAAAAAGGGCTACCACGAAAAACTATAAAATTTCTGAGCGTAGTCGCTTTCCAAGAAATTAGAGATTTTCTGAGTGTAGTCGCTTCCAAGAAAATCCGATTCCAAGAGGGGTTTTGGATTAGATCGAAACAACGATGTATGTGGTCAATCGTTTTCTTCTCATCAAACTCTAAGTTTAGAGAACTCTACAAGTGTAAGCACGAACCCCCACAGTTCGGCTTTTTGGTCTCCCCTATGAAGAAGAAAGGGGGGTAGGAGAAGGGATGTTGGAAGTCCCCAGTAAAAAAAAACAAAAAGAAGAGAAAAGTAATAAAAACTTCAAAAACGGGAACTTTTAGAAAAGTTTACCTTGAAAAATTGCCGGAAATTTTGACTGGAAAAGTGTAGCTGGAAAAGTCACCGGAAAGTGGCCAGAAAAGTCACCGGAAAAGGTTGACCGGCGTTGCTGAAGTGGCGCTCTGATGCTGACGTGGCAGGTGACTGGAGGCAGACTTGGCTCAGGCTGGACCTGATCTGATTTGGGCTGAGAGCAGCGACTGTGGGCCTGAGGTCTACTTCTGGGCTTCTGGGCCTAGGTCTGATATGCTTCTGCCTCCCTTTTTTTTTTTTTTCTTTCTTTCTTTCTTTCTACCGGGTCGACTGCAGTCTATTCTGGTGGCTGGTTCAGGTAACTTCAGGCCGGTTCCGGGATTGAAGTTTCTGGTTCCGGGGTCTTGGAACAATGGTGGTGCTGCTGGTGGAAGATGGCAGCAGGAGGCGGTGAGGAAGCCTTTGAACCAGGCAAGGGGATTTTCGTCACTTCCGAGGGCCGGTTCAGTGATTTTCCGGCCGGTTCTGGTGGTGGCGCCGCCGGTTCTGGATTCTTGGAACTGAGAGCTTCAAGGTGGGCTGCGGAGGTTTCTGGGATTTGGACGCTACGAATTTAGGGTTTCAGGGTTAGGGCTTCATGCTGATAACGTGTTTTAGAGAAACTGAATTTGAGAGGAATTTGCTGTGTATTCTTATTGATAATAGGGGTCTCTTTGTATAGAGGATTACAATGCATAGAATCTCAATCATACAAGGAAAGTAATCGTACATTGAATAGGAATCTAGATCCTTCTAATTTAATCATATTACCACAAAAGCAAGTAATCTAGAGTTTGGGCCAAACACAAATTAGGGTTTACTTGAACAGGAAGTTAAATATTGCTCCTAAAGTAAAGATTTTTGCTTGGTATTTAATTAAAAATGCACTTAAAACTCGGGATTTGCTTTTTCATTTTAATCATAATATCCCATCCTATTGTCCTCTTTGTTTGAATTTTGTCAAGACTATTGATCATTTTTTTTGCAGTGTCCCTTTGCTCATCAAGTTTGGTCCTCTGTCCCTTGCCCAAATCCCTTGTCTTGGAATAGTAATTTTATAGCCGGGCTTCATAAGCTTAGTAATGATCCATCCTTAGCTGATGCTCTCCCTATCATTTTTTATACTACTTGGGCTATTTGAAATTATAGAACTAAAACCATTTTTAGAAATTTGCATCCTTCACCGGTCGACTGCTTGTTTCAAGCCTTCACACTCAGTTCTAGCTATGCCAAAGTCAATTCCAAATGCTTCCTGCCAAAAATTTCAAAATACTATCACATTAAATGTATGGTAGCCTCCTAATACGAACCAAGTTAAATTTTGATGCTTCAGTCCGGGATAATGTTGCTTCTATTGGATTTGTTATCCATAATGAAGAGGGACAACCTCTAGTTGCAGCTAATAGACAGATTGATATTGCTAATGTTCTTGTTGCGGAGGTTGCGGCACTACGGGAGGGTTTACACTAAAGTCTTGCATCATTTTCCTAATGTTATTGTTGAGGGAGCTAGACTCCAAGATTGTTATGGACTGTGTCCATGGTACTTGCCTAATACCTTGGCGAATTTGGACATTGATTCAGGACATCAAGGCTCTAACTTGTCAGTTGCAGTCGGTTATTTTCCAACATATATATCGCGAAGCCAACTTTGTCGCAAATCGGTTAGTCTTGGCAGCTCAGAGTTCTCATAATCTATCTGTTTGGTTTTACTATTTGCCCCTTTCGATATCCCCAGCGTTCCACTTGGATCAGCTGGGAGGGGGTGTTAGTAGAGGTTTTGTTCTTTGGTTGTTGTTTGTATTTTTGTCATTAAAAAAAAAATTGATCATTCAAAAGCTAGGGTTACCATTTTGATCAAGGAGAAAAAAGATCTACCTTTAATTATTTTTAAGTAAATGAAGTTTTTAGGATAGGGAAAAAAATTGAAGTTTAGATATCGATCGTAATACTATGTCCTTTGAGATATCTTATATTCTTTTAACCTTCATCCCCAGAATTCCATCATCCTCATCTATTGTTCACATTCACATATTTTATGTCTCTCAATTCCAATATTAAGTTTTTAATTACCCAAATATTTTAAGCTCTAAATCCTCTATTTCGTAGGTGCACCATTTTCTCGAGGTACCACTAGATCACCCAATCAAAGTTGGAAGAAATGAAAATTATATCAAGTTGACCAAATTGTTATTAATCGTTATCGCCTTCCTCGTCAGCAGTAAAACATCGTGTTCTATTACCTTTATCTGAGATGACAGCCGCTACATTCCTTCTTCCATCAAAAGCATGTTAGTGAAATCAATTTTTGATGTGACAACCACCAAGTCCTAGCCTTTTTGTGGCAGTCTAAAATACCCAGTCCATTGGCTCAGGCTTGCCAGACTTTTCCATCAGCTTGGGCTCGCTAGACACGTTCTCATCCTCGAACTTTAAGGGGCTTGTAGTACCTAGCGTTCCAAAAATAAATAACTAGTCCTGCAAAAATGAGTTCAATATTGGCTAATGCATAGCCAACAGTAGCCAATAGTGAACTTGTGGAGGAATGAACTGTAATATGTCTCGACATGGGATTTCCACATGGAGTTGAAGTTCTCTTTACAAAAATATTTCTTAACAAAATCTCTCCGGATCTTGCCCGAAGAGACATTTTCGCCAGGATTAATTTATCTTGACCAGCATCCCGATAGTTCTATCATCCTCATTTATTATCAATATTCTCATTCATCTCGCTCAACAAAACCAAATATCTTCTATTCTCTTAACCATCATCCCTAGAATTCAATTATCTTCATTTTTTGTCCAAACTCACATATTATCTCTTAATTCCAATATTAAGTTTTTAATGACTCAAATCTTTCAAAGTCTAAATCCTCTATTTTTGAGTTCTTAGAAAATGATTATGGCCATGAAAACTTTTCTAACTCAGATGATACATTGAGAAAGAAGAACAATTCCAAAAAGAAGAAGAATAAAGAAACGATGAACGAAAACAGCTTTGAAACAAAAATAAAGAGGAGCTAATAAATTATTAGTCTAGTCATGGCTATTTAGAGACTCGTTACTCGTCCCTACAGTTGTAAGTGGACTTGTTTCGAGTTAGGAGTAAGTTATCTAGTATATACAGAGAAATATTAAAGCATGGCAATGTGAGTTCATCTGGTATTCAAATGACAATAAGAAAGAGAATATAATATATGAAGCACATTCTTATTATCTACTATATAATAGTCATCACTCACTCAAAAGAATTGGTAGCTACTTAAGGAGACATACCACAATTCACAAAATATATAGCTAGTCTTGTAGTAATCTAATTAAAGGCAAATCTGAGACTAATTCCAAACAAAATTGATAATAAAAAGTATTATTGTCCACCGCCATGGACCCATCAATCATCATCATCATTATCATCTTTTTTATTCAAAGGCACTTCTGCAAAAAAATAACAATTAACACAAAATTTAGGTAAACCCTAGATCATCAAAAAGTTCACACAAAAAAATTTTACCTCTTCTTGTCTTCTTTTTTTACACAAGTGCTCCTCAATCACCAACAACCTGCTGTGGAGAGATTGGAGACTTTCGTTCATGCTGAGCAGATCCTCACCCATCTTTTTTGCGTTCTTCAGCAGCGATGAAAAAATCGAGATTCATTAACTGTGCATGAGATACCAGCCTCTGGATCTGTTCTTTAGTCCTGAGTGCGTTGGTGAAGTTGACTTTGGATGTGATAGTCACGTATGTTCTTTGCCGGGCTGTTGAAAATACCCACTTCTCGGACTTGCTGGACTCCTCCATCTACTTAAGCTGCTCGCTGGACTCCTCTTCCTCCTCCTTCTCTCTAGGGGCTTTGTAGTAGCAAGCCTTCCAGAAGCGAAAAATTAGACCAGCAAAAAGCAGCCCAATGTCGGCTAATGCATAGCCAACGGTAAACTTGTGAGAGAGTGTGTAATATGTCTCAAGCTTTCATTTGGAAGTGAAGGAAAAGTTTTTGTTAAGGCATTTCTGAGCAAAATCTCTCCGGATCTCAGCCGGAGAGATATCTACACAAGGATTCAACTTGATAATGAGAACCTTTCTCTCCGTCCCTTCGGCTTTTCGAACAACCGATATGTTATTTCTCTCCATTTAGAAGTTGAGAAGAGGTAGATTTTTGTTATTTTGAACTTTATAAGTTAGGTTGTTGGCCATTGAAAGTTAGCTAGTTTTAATTATTACACCACCTCCCGAAAGCTTAGCCATTGGATCATTGCAAGTGCATGTAATTCTTCCATACACCCATCAAAAAGTTAAAAATAAGAAAAATCTACCTCTTCTTGGCTTCCTTTCCACACCTAAGTGCTCTTTCATTCGCCAACAGCCTGTTGTGGAGATCTTAGAGGCTTTTGTTTACATTGAGTATATTTGTATTCATCTTTTTCGCCTTCTTCAAGAGCAATGAAAAATTGACATTCATTACCTATACATGAGATACCAGCCTTTGGATCTGTTCTTCGATCGCAAGTGTATTGGTCAAGTCAATTTTTGATGTGAATGTGGACAATAAATGTGTTGGAACAGCTGGGGCTTAGCCGTTATTTTGTGAGGGTTTGTTTGAGTTAGTGCAGATAATAAACCATATTTATGAGGACAGTACGTTACTCTATTTATGAGGACAGGACGTTACTCTATTTATGAGGGCAGTACGTTACTCTACTTATGAGGGCAGTACGTTAGGTTTGAATACATTAAACCTTACTTATGAGGGCAGTTTCTTTGTAAGGCTATATAAGCCAACATTCAGCAGTTGAATAAACAAGAAGAATTCTCCCAGATATTGTATTGTGTGTGTGCTAGGTTTATACAACAAGTGGTATCAGAGCCCCTCACAGGGCCTGATCGAGAGTCTGAGAGTTTGAGAGCTAAGAAACAGCAGTTTTCTTAGAAGGATAAGGGGTTGAGTGTGAGAGAAACACAGAGAGTTAAAGTGTGAAGTTGAGTGTGAGAGAAACACAGAGAGTTAAAGTGTGAGGAAAACACTTGGAGTTAGAGGGTGAGTTTGAGATGGCGACAGAGAACAATTATGTTCAGCCTGCCATACCTAGATTCAATGGTCATTATGACCATTGGTCTATGCTCATGGAAAACTTCTTGCGATCAAAGGAGTATTGGGGCTTGGTAGAAAATGGGATTCCGGTAGTAGCAGATGGAATTGAACCCACTGAGGCACAGCGCAAGGCCATTGAAGACGCAAGATTGAAAGACCTAAAGGTGAAAAATTACCTTTTCCAAGCCATTGACAGAACAATTATGGAGACAATTCTCATCAAAGAGACAGCCAAAAACATTTGGGACTCAATGAGGCAGAAGTACCAAGGTTCTACAAAGGTGAAGAGAGCTCAACTGCAGGCACTTCAAAGAGAGTTTGAGGTGCTCCAAATGAAAGATGGAGAGATGGTAGATGAATACTTTGCTCGGACATTGACCATTGTCAACAAGATGAAAGCTCATGGTGAAAGAATGGAGCAGTTTGTGATTGTGGAGAAAATTCTAAGGTCGATGCCTGTCAAATTTAATTACGTGGTGTGCTCCATAGAAGAATCCAACAATCTCACCACAATGTCTATTGATGAACTACAAAGCAGTCTGCTTGTTCATGAGCAAAGAATGCGTATCCATACCGGAGAGGAGCAAGCTTTGAAGGTGTCATATGAAGACGGAGTTGGAGCAAGAGGACGAGGCTTTAGAGGAGACTTTAGAGGCAGAGGTAGAGGAAGGGGCAGGCAACAGTTCAACAAGGCACTGGTGGAGTGCTATAAATGCCACAAATTAAGACATTTCCAATACGAATGCCCTGATTGGGAGAAAGGTGCACATTATGTAGAGTTAGATGAGGGTGAAGAGATGCTGTTGATGGCACATGTTGAGCTCAACAATGCCACAAGGGAAGAAGTTTGGTTTATGGACTCAGGGTAGCAATCACATGAGTGGTGACAAGCGGTGGTTCACAAGTATGGATGAGCAGTTTCGACAACATGTGAAGCTTGGTAACAACTCCAAGATGGTAGTGATGGGGAAGGGAAATGTTAGACTACACATCAATGGAATCACACATGTGATCACTGATGTCTATTATATACCGGAGCTGAAGAACAATTTGCTTAGCATCGGTCAGCTACAAGAAAAAGGGGTTGCAATCTTGATTCAAGATGGGAAGTGCCGTGTTTATCATCCAAAGAAAGTTTTGATTATGGAAACCAATATGACTGCCAATAGAATGTTTGTGCTCCTTGCAGTCATGTCTAAGACCTTAACCTGCTTCCAAACTGCGGCTGAAGACAGTACTCAATTATGGCATTGTCGTTACGGCCACCTTGGCTATAAGGGATTAAGAACTCTGCAATATAAGAAGCTTGTGAAGGGTTTGCCGGAAATAAAGACACCAACCAAGTTGTGCACACACTGTATGATAGGCAAGCAGCACATGGAGTCCATACCAAAGAAAAGCTTATGGAGAGCCTCACACAAACTTCAGCTAGTGCACTCGGATATTTGTGGACCGATCACACCTCTGTCAAGCAGTGGAAAAAGGTACTTGATCACTTTTATAGATGATTATAGTCGGAAAATTTGGGTGTCTTTCTTATCTGAAAAATCTCAAGTCTTTGCTTCATTTAAGAACTTCAAGAGTTTAGTTGAGAAAGAATCAGGGGCTTCAATTAAATGTCTTCGAATAGATAAGGGAGGAGAATTTACTTCTCAGGAGTTTAATGCTTTCTGTAGTTCACATGGTATAAGCAGGCAATTGACAACTGCCTTCACCCCTCAACAAAACGGGGTGGCTGAGAGAAAGAATCGAACCATTATGAATATGGTTCGAAGCATGTTGTCAGAGAAACAAGTTCCAAAGTTTTTTTGGCCTGAAGCAGTCAACTGGACTGTATACATTCACAATCGAAGCCTCACCTTGGTAGTGAAGGAATTGACTCCAGAAGAAGCTTGGAGTGGCATCAAACCATCGGTTCACCACTTCAGGGTCTTTGGTTGCATTGCACATGTCCACGTTCCAGAAGCTAGAAGGAAGAAATTGGATGATAAAAGCTTCAAGTGTGTGATGTTGGGGATTAGTGAAGAAAGCAAAGCCTACAGGCTCTATGATCCTACTTCTAAGCGCATTGTGATTAGCAGAGATGTCATTTTTGAAGAAGATGCAAGCTGGGACTGGAAAAGAAGTGCTGAAGAGGTGAAGCTTGATGTGTTAGACTGGAATAATAGTGAAGAAGAGAGAAATGAGTCTGGGGAAAGTGACGAAGAAGAAGGAGCTAAAGGAGAAGGAGCAACTAGCAACGAAGAAGAAGAAGAAGCTGAAGGAGAAGGAGCAACTAGCTCTTCCTCAAATCAGTCGGAAGAAGAAGCTCAACAAGAAGGGAGGACAAGGAGATTACCAGTGTGGATGCAAGACTATGAAAGTGGAGAAGGGCTGTCAAAAGTAGAAGAGTTGCACAATCTTGTGATGTTCACTTCTACATCCGATCCAACTACGTTTGAAGAGGCGCACAAAAGTGAAAAATGGCAGGCCGCAATGGTTCAAGAAATAGAGGCAATCGAGAAAAATGGTACTTGGGAATTGACCGAGTTGCCAAAAGGAGCAAAAACTATCGGAGTAAAATGGATATTCAAAACAAAGTTGAATGAAAGTGGAAAAGTGGATAAATGCAAAGCACGGCTTGTTGTTAAGGGGTATGCTCAACAGTATGGGATCGATTATACTGAGGTGTTTGCACCTGTGGCTAGGTGGGACACCATACGCATGATAATTGCTCTAGCTGCTAAAAAGGGATGGTGTGTGTATCAAATGGACGTGAAGAGTACATTTCTGCATGGTGAGTTAAATGAAACCGTTTTCGTTGATCAGCCACAAGGGTTTGTGAAGAAGGGTGATGAGTTGAAAGTGTATAAATTGAAGAAAGCCTTGTACGGCCTCAAACAGGCTCCACGTGCGTGGTACAGTCGTATCGAAGCCTATTTCATCAGGGAAGGATTTGAACGGTGCCCACATGAGCATACCTTGTTCGTGAAGTCAGGAGAAAAAGGTACCATTCTCATTGTTAGTATTTACGTTGATGACCTTATATTTACTGGCAATGATGAATACATGTTTGAGGAGTTTAAGAAGTCTATGAAACAAGAGTTTGACATGACGGATCTTGGTAAGATGCGTTATTTCCTTGGAGTTGAGGTTATTCAGAATGAGGATGGGATTTACATTTGCCAAAAGAAATATGCAAAGGAGGTGTTGGAGAGATTCGGAATGGAGAAGAGTAACTCATCTAGGAACCCTATTGTCCCTGGATTCAAGTTGATGAAAGATGAAAATGGTGTGAAGGTGGACGCCACTATGTATAAGCAGGTTGTTGGCTGTTTGATGTACTTGGCAGCTACTAGGCCAGATCTCATGTATGTGATAAGTCTAATCAGCAGGTTTATGGGAAGTCCGACTGAGCTACACATGCAAGCAGTTAAAAGAGTCCTCAGGTACCTCAAAGGCACTGTTGATTTGGGGATTCTGTACAAACGAAATGGGAACGAGAAGCTTGAGGCATACACGGATAGTGACTACGCAGGTGATCTAGATGACCGAAGGAGCACATCCGGATACGTGTTTCTGCTTAGCACCGGTGCAGTTTCATGGTCTTCTAAAAAGCAACCTGTAGTTACCTTATCTACCACCGAAGCTGAGTTTATAGCTGCAGCTTCCTGTGCTTTTCAAGGAATTTGGATGCGCAGAGTTCTTGAAAAGCTTGGCCATGCTCAGAATGGAAGCACAACCGTGTATTGTGATAACAGCTCCACTATAAAACTTTCGAAGAACCCGGTACTGCATGGAAGAAGCAAACATATTGACGTACGTTTCCATTTCCTTCGTGACCTTACCAAAGATGGAACAGTGGAGCTGGTCCATTGCAACTCACAGAATCAGATAGCAGACATCATGACGAAGCCACTGAAACTTGAAGTGTTTGAGAAGCTTCGTGAGCTGCTTGGGATGTGCAAGGTACCAGGTATAAACTGATTGCACAAGTGCAAACAGTTTAAGGGAGGATATGTTGGAACAGCTGGGGCTTAGCCGTTATTTTGTGAGGGTTTGTTTGAGTTAGTGCAGATAATAAACCATATTTATGAGGACAGTACGTTACTCTATTTATGAGGACAGTACGTTACTCTATTTATGAGGACAGTACGTTACTCTACTTATGAGGGCAGTACGTTAGGTTTGAATACATTAAACCTTACTTATGAGGGCAGTTTCTTTGTAAGGCTATATAAACCAACATTCAGCAGTTGAATAAACAAGAAGAATTCTCCCAGATATTGTATTGTGTGTGTGCTAGGTTTATACAACAAAATGAGGATGATGGAATTTTAAGGATGAAGGTTAACAAAATAGAAGATATATGGTCTGGTTGAACAAGATGAAGGAGAATTTGGACAAGAAATTAGGATGATGGAACGGTGGGGATGTTAGTTAAGATAAATTAATCCTAGCCAAAATATCTCTCCGGATCCTAGCCAAAAATCTCTCCGGGCAATATCCGGAGAGGTTTTGTTAAGAAAAGTCTTTGTAAAGATCTTCCCTTCAACCCAATGCGGAAGGCCCATGTTGAGACATGTTACAGTTTATTCCCATATAAGTTTACTGTCGGCTGTGCATTAGCCGATATTGAACTCATTTTGGCAAGACTAGTCGTTTGTTTTCAGAACGCTGGGTAGTACAAACCCCATAAAGAGGATAAGAACAAGTTTAGCAAGCCTAAGCCGATGGAGAAGTCTGGCAAGCCAATAAGAAAATGAATTAGAGTAGTATTGTCCACTGCCAAACATGCACCCATCACTTCACTCATCATCGTCATCCTTAATAGTAATTACTTCTGCAAAAGAAAATCCATAAATATCACATCTTAGAACACTAGGAATGTACGTATGCATAACATTGATCATGTTAACATCTAGTAGCTAGCTAGCCATCCATAGGCGTGTACACCTTCTCGTTTCTTTTCTTAATTTAATTTTTGTTCGAAAAGATGGGATTTTGTGGGAAAACTATAAAACTATAAAACTATAATTTGTTATGTAGAATTAGGTTGCTTGATCTAGAAAATGATTCTCTACGTTTATCATCATATGATCTTGAGATTGATCAGATTGGCGTTTTAAAATTGAGAAAAGTGAAAGTTGTTACTGCAGAAGTAATTTCTACTTATGTGCCATGTGCCCCTGAGTTGTGGTTGGTGCTCGATTTGAAGTTGTATCTTGAGTTAATTCCATAACCATGGTTCGAAAAATCGCTAGGCGTTAGTCGGGCGGTGGGTTAGGGAGGAGCGCCTAGGAGGTTTTGTATTTTTTAATTTTAATTTTATTTTTATAGCTTTTATTTGTGTAATTAAAAATATATAAATTTATAAAGACGTAATAAACTAAAATTTATAAATTTATAAAGAGTAATAAACTAACTATTTATCCTACTCAACAAAAAAATAAACTAAATATTTATTTAATTAACTAGAGGAGAGAGCAGAGAGGTAAAACTGAAGTTATTCAATTACCCAACAAAAAAAAGAAGCAGTATTCAATTAATCAATTATGCTTCTTGTTCTCTTCAAAAAAAAAATTATGCTTCGTGTTGGCCTGCACGTGCCTATCTTATCCTCCTTCTCTCTGCCAACTAAAAATAGCCATAATTGTACTCTCTCTGACATAATTAACCACCCCCTCCCTTCTCTCTCTCTTTTCTTTGCAAAACCAGTAGCCACCATCTCTCTCTCTCTCTCTCTCTCTCTCTCTCTCTCTCTCTCTCTCTCTCTCTCTCTCTCTCTCTCTCTCTCTCTCTCTCTCTCTCTCTCTCTCTCTCTCTCTCCTTTGCGAAACAGTAGCTAGTTAGACACCATCTCCACCTTCTCTCTTCATCCATTTTTTCATTAACAGAATGCATTAATCATTACCAAGAATAGAGGCGTGGAGCTGTGGTGGCTGGATGGGCCGGGGGGAGCTCCGGTGGACGTGTGGAGCAGAGGCACGGTGGCTTGGTGGGGAGAGCGAATAAAGGTGCGGTCTATTTTTTCAGTTTTGGGGTCGAATGGGTTTTGAGTTTTGCTGCTGTCGAGTTTAGGTTTCGGGAGGGCAAAAAAAAAGAAGAAGAAGAAGCAGGAGGAGGAGGAAACCGCCTAGCCGCCCAGAACGCCCAGGCAGACGCCCAGAGCACCCAGGCGGCCGCCTAAGGCTTCCGATTTGCCATAAGTCGCCTCGGTCTGCTGCCGTCCAAAGCGCCTAGGCGCGACCTAGGCGGCCTGGGCGGCCGAGTTTTAGAACACTGTCCATAACTGATAAGGACAATTTACATGTTTAAATAAAAAATGAACAACTTTTTTTTTCCCTTTAGGCAATAGTAATGGAGTGCTTCTATTCATACCTCTAATATTAGTAATTAGACCTCCTCTTATTTTTGAACATTTTAAAATCCTATTTTACCCCTCCTAAAAATTTGTTAAAAAAAAAAAAAGGGTTCTTTCTTCTCTCTTCCTGTGCGAGTTTGCAATATCATATATATCCACCCTTATTGAGCATTTACATATTCGAAGACTCATTCTCATTGCGGTCATTGAGAGAGATGAACTGCATCTTATAGATCTCCAGCAATACACAAATGATTTATTGAATCTCAATTTCTTAAATTAATATTGTTGAAATGCAGTCATCAAACTTATGATAAAAGGTTTTCTCATTGGTGCAGATCTTTAATACTTGTCTTAATAAATGAAATGATAGTAAGATCTTTGGAGATGATTGATGCTCATTTAGTTACGAGTGCATGCTAATGGTCATAATGATTCGAAGATTTGATGGAGATGAGAGATTGATGTGAAAGAAGAGGTAGAGAAGATGTGTGAAGGTAAATTAAAAAAAGGAAGGTGAGAGAAAATAATTATAGGGGCGAAATTGAAAGTTGGATGGTTGAAAATATAGTAGGAGGTTCAAATGACAATTTAAAATGTATGAATACAACCACTCATAGTAATGTCCGTATTCTTCATTTCCTAATTCTTAATTTCACCTCATGCATGTAATGGGATTATTGTAATTACCAATTTACCGTTTACAAATGTGGTCCATTAGTATATATCTTGTTTCATGTATCTTTTTTTTCATATACGTTGTCTTAGCTTGATCTCGATCATGGATTTTTCTAATTTACTGGGTAGAAAGTGATATGTAGCAATCCTATTTCCTTAACAAGGGGAAGCAAAGCTGGAGTCAGCCATCGTGCCCCGAGAATTGCAGATCCAATTTCATGAAAGCACCCTGGACTCATATGGCATGCCTTCTCTCTCTGTTTATATACTAGCTGACTCTATCTGAAATACAAAAAGGAGGCTTAGTGAACGCGCTCATGGACAAATATAGAAAAGCTATGACAAATCAAACAAATAAAACTTTGACAAAACAGGGGATATCTAGCTTGATTTACACAATTTCATCCTTTCTTGCAGGGTTTGATTCCGGTAGTCTTTGAGCAAGATACAATTTTCGTGTTAATAAAAACAGGAAGGACTACGGTAATGTCTGGAAAAGCCAAAACAAATTAATCTTATTGCAAAGGCTGAGAAGTCTAGCAAGTCAATTGGTCCGAACCTATGGATTTGAGAAAGCTCTCTTTCATCAGTAGTAGAGACGATGCTGCTCTGTCTGAATTGGTTCAAATTAAGTCTTATTATAATTTCTGGCAGAGATGAATAAGAAACTAAATTAGCTAGCTAGCTTATAATTGTGTTGTAACTTGCAAACAGCCCTTGTTCTATGTATCAACTAGAGCAAGTAAAATTAGTTGTAGCGGTGGATGGATAGTTGTCAATAATGGCACATAACAAATCGAGGTCACCCAAATACAAAATTATTCATCAAATTGTAACTACAATTTCTCATATCTTCTACGATTCAAAAGGGTTACCATCTAGATCAGTTAAGAGAACAAAATGCAAAGGTTAGCTGATAATGCACCAAGGCCAACACTAAATTGGAAGCAATTGCTTCCTCTATATTTTGATGGTGCACACAACATTTTCATTGATGTTATGAATACAAAATATTGATTTACTTGAATAACTGAACTTTTGGGTCGGTAACCGAATTTCCTTGGAAAATAGCCCGCTCAATATATTGGGTCAAACAATAGAATTCTAATTATAAATAGAACGTTATTGGTCTCATTTCTGCTCCACTAAAAGCCTTTACAGTAATTCAAAGCCCCAAGCCCCAAATCCATAATAAGGAAGGCTGCAAGGGTGCAAGGTTGGTTGTTGACACAGACAGTGTAAGAAGACGACCACCCAAGCTAGCTCCAGGCCGACCCTTGAAACCCTCATCGACTCATGGGTCTTTCCGGTTCTTCTCTTCGCCGTTCCGAAGGTTAGTAAGCTTAGAATTTCGTGTTTAGTTATTCTCATGATGGTAGTGAAATTGTCTCTCTTTCGGGTGTTTAGAATTTGGGATAAGATGGATGGAAATCCAAGTACTCCATTGACTCAATGTGTTGCTTTTACCATTTGCAGAATCATCATCCTCTTCCTCCCGACAACCAAAGAGTAAGCATCTCATTCTATTTTCTCATTTAATTACTGCTTATCAATTTGTAGGCTGGGGCTTGATATCATTGTCATTGTCATTGTAGAGTTAATTTACAGGTTTTTATCTTCTTTGTGTTATGTATATAGTGACACGAATATGCTTTCCTTTTTCTATGAATATGGCTTTGACGAAACCAATTGTGAATGTTAAAGCCTCAACATTTCACTCTTCGATAATTATATTCTTTCTTGTATATTATATTAGGTCTTACTCAAGTTCAAGACGAGCTTGTCAAGAAATATGCTTCCGGTGCTGTGGTTATTCTGACCAGAACTCCTCCGAGATCAGCTGATGACTTTAGGCGGGAGTATCTTCTGCAGAAATACCCTACTTGTGAGGAATGGATTCAACGGTTCTACAAGGTACATTGATCTCTCTAGTTAAACTTGCTTCATGCGCTTGCTGTGTGTTATTTCTGCCCAGATTTTCTTTTCCAAGATAAAGCAAAGGTCCTACATGTCTTAATTACACAGGAAACATTATGTACCAGATCTGCTTCTCTCATCTCTTGTGTGCTGGCTGGCATGCTACTCACTATAATCGTCTTAGTAATTCAAGCCCCCTTTCTAGGCCAACCAAAACCCCGAATGATGATCTCGAAGTTTTAATTTTTTTTGTTCTTCAAAAATTAAAATGGTAAAGAGACAATTGCAGTTATCACTAGTGTTGTTGACACATCCACTAGCTGCATAATGGGATGAGTAGCTAGGAATTGGTCATGAACAAATAAACTGACACTAAATACCTCTGTTTTGCAGTTACAACGCCTCTGTAGGAGCAATTGCCCTGAATGGTCCAAGATAAGGATTGAGACCTGTGGCCTTGAGGTTTGCCCTGAAAAGTTACTGAATGACTCGACTTCCGTTAGCTTGCTAATGACTCAAATCTAGTTGCGTCCGGATGTGAAGATCCCCAACAGAGGCTTGGTTTATTTGCAGTTGATCTGTTGGAAGATTTGTATCTTTCCTCCCTTGATAGCTTGCATTTTAATTAGACGAAACAAATAAGTAGAGAAGTTATGGCCTTCTGGGAAGGTGGCTAATGTCTTAAAACTCAGTCTTGTAGATGATTTGGTCAATGGTTTGATGTGGTTGATCATTTTTATTTGTGTTCCTGTTGATTAGTGTATGCTTTGTTTGATCTAACGAACGAGTCTGAATTTCACAACTGATTGCTTGTATATAATTATATATGCAATAGTAAATCATAAAGCTAGGAAACTCATACAGACTGACCATACAATAATTATGATACGAAAAGAGAGTTACATCGTCTTAACATGGATGGATCATCTACAACAATATCCATAGAGCTTCATGATTTAGTGGGAAGACTAGCCGAGAGGTCGACCTCTATACCGCAATAATCCCTCAACTTATGCTGATAGTACCGTGTCATATCCCGGTCCTGGTCCTGGTTACTGCTCATTGCCTGCCACAAGTTAACAGTGGTATAGAATTAGTGGTAGTTCGATCATATCCGAAAGCCAGCAACACATGAAGAAAAGAATTTACCTGATAGAGCTTCCTAATCCAGGTCTCACAATTAGGATCAGGGAACTCAAAATCAGAACCAGATATGCTTGGAATATCAGACCCATCTGGGTTCGTGTTTGGACGACGAATAACTGTCGCAGGGAGAGGACACATCTTAAGAAGCTCATCTTGGCGCTCACTACGCGTCAACCCTATCAGTCATTACAATTCATGTTAGGATCACAAACAATTCGAAATTGAACTCGAAAAACCTACCTACAGATCGGGGAAATTAAACATGGATACGCAAAATTGCTTGCTGGATTAGATTACTAACATTTGGGACGGGATGCTCCTTGACCCATGTAGTTTCGGCTCCGCAATACGATTTAGGGTTCTTTTAGAGAGGGGAGAGAGAGAGAACGAGTTTTCTGGGAAGAAGTTGGTTATATACTGTACACTATAATCTCAGCATCCATAATTTTCTTGGATTTGGTCCCGTCATTTTGGGCTACCCCTTGGTGAAAATAACAAGAACCCAAAATAAAAATTCAAAAGAGGTAGCAATTCTATGGAAGTGGTAATTTTTGTTTTTTTTGTCTCTCAGTAGGACTTTGGTAGTTGGAAACTTGGAATATTATTTCGGTAGTGGTATTCACTTGGTTATTTTGTTTCTTATATTACATTAATAATTGCAAAATACAACAATTAGTCTTTTAACACATGAATGTTGCTTGTTTTATTTCTCTCATTTATGGGTGACACTGTTGTTGGAGAGCAAAGATCTCACATTAGAGCAGTGTCAAATATAACTTATAAGTTATAAGCCGAGGTTTTTTGTGATTAAAACTCAACACCTAACAGGTGGTTAAGTTGGGACAATATTAATACAATGATGGGCCACGCTTGTCGCTATTGAACAGCGGTTTCTACTAATTTTGCTCCTTTGGGTGGTCGACTACTGGGTACTTACGATTCCAGCCTTCCAGGTTGGGGTTGTGGGGAAGGTAGATGTCTGGCGTGGCCGAATGCAGGTGACAACAAGCGCATTTTAAGTTGCTTTAGGGTTATTTAAGGTTATTTGATAATGAGTTAATCTTGTCGTGGCCAGCTTTTGGCGAGTTGTGTTTTTATAATGTTACCTATATTTTCACTATTAAAGCATTGAAAGTCACCTATCTCCTTTCAAAAATTAAAATTGTTGGACCCATTATAAATTCATGAAAAATTCAAAAAAAAAAAAACTTTTATTTTGGTTGAGAAAATAGGTGTGTGTATTTTAGTTATTATTATTATTATTTTTTAGAGAAATGTGTATATACTTAGGGTGCTTATTCTAAATGTAACCAACAATTCTAAATACTCTTAAACGTTTCAAAAAAAATACTCTTAAATATAGCAATAGCTTCTCCAAAATGCCCTCAACTTCACAACCCAAGAGATAAGTAACATGCACCTTCAAATAGAAGATCCGACCTAACCCTAAAAACTCTCTCTCTCTCTCTCTCTCTCTCTCTCTCTCTCTCTCTCTCTCTCTCTCACATTCCATCCCTGTCCGGCGGCGAGCCCTGGGGCCGTCGTCGGACGGGCTTTAGTTGACTGAGTGTGGGTCGAGGAAGCAGTTGCTGCAATGGGGAAGGCGGAGATCACAGTAATTCTCAGGCTTGGTTTCACCATTCGATGGTCTCAGCGGCGGACTAGTTCGGTGTTGGGGGATCGGAGGTCTTACGGTGACATGCTTGTGGTGGCGTGTTGTCGTACCGTTCGGAGGTTGATCGGTGGTGGCATGGCTTGGAGGCACAACTTTCTGCCAATCGGATCAATCTGTTCTGGGTTGGAACCCTTGGATTCGGCCTAGGATTGGGTTAGTCTGCTTGGGGCGGTGCTTATTCATGGTTCGTCGGGAAAGGCAGTGGGTTCAAGTCGGCGGTCCTGCGAATGCGGTGTGGTGCGGTGGTCTGGCGACGGAGGCTGGGGCGGGGATGCGAGGCATGGCAAGCTTCTTGGGTCGTCCTCTCTCTTGGGTCAAAGCTTGGGTTTGGTCCATCTTTTTGGGCCAGGACTGGGCTCTCTAGTTTTTTGTTCCAGTTTTAATTTAGGATTTGTTTTTTGGTTTGTTTGTTAGTTTAGGGTTTGGTTTTATTTTATTGTTGGTAATATGTCACTACTAAAGGTGTGGCAGAGACAATTTTCTTTTCGCAGTCTTGGGGGTCGTTCCTGTTCTGGAGTTGGGTCAGCAGCGGTGGCAAAAAGTCTGGCATAGACAATCATCCTTGACCATCTAGTGGGTCCTTCCTGTCTGGGATTGGGTCAGAGGAGTTGGCGTTTTGGAGCAGTGGTGGATGGATGGTGTTGACAATAGGGAGGTGATGGTGTTGGTGTTTTAGTCCCAGGTTTGAATGTCCGGCAATCCTTTTGGTCGAGTTTAGGTCACAAGTGTTGGCTTGGCCGATCAAAAGCTGGTCAGGAGGACTCTGGTTGGTGAGTTAGTGTCGACACAAGTGAGTTGTCTAGTTTTAGAGTTCTTACTGGCTGGACGAGAGGTGAGATGTCAAGGATTTACTGCTCCTGCGCTTGTTGTCTTTGTCATACAATTGTAGTGCAAGTTTAGAGTCAGTATTTAGGTTTCCAGTGGGAAGTCTAGTGGCCATTTCTGAGTAAGAGATGTCGCCAAAAACTCATTTTAAGCAGTTCATTATTAATGAAGTTCTTATTTGATCAAAAAAAAAAAAAACTTCACAACCCAACAAAGAAGATAAAGCCTATTTCATATCTTGCATGTACCAAACCGAATTAAGCCCACAGTGTAGGACAACTTCAGTCAATGATTTGGTTCTAGTATTCAACACACACTGAAATCCGACATGATTATACTCCATATTTATAAAGAAAGCTTGTGAATATAGTCTTCCACTCCTCTTTATGATTAAAGAAAATGCCAAAGCTCATGTGTTATGGAGATGAATAACAAAGGTTTTGATCAACAAACAAAAATTAATATTAGCATTGCAAAATTCAGTGTTACACACAACATCTTAAACATGTAGAGTTTCATGATTAATTTCAAGAGTGTTTCTATTGAGGCAATAATCATGTTGGATAGTTTCCTTCTGCCAATAAGAACTGTTACCCAAAAAAATTCGATGGATCAAAGAATGGGGCAGTAATCGATGGCGAAATTCACTAAACCACTAGCCCTAACGAACTCATATTGGAGAGCACAACTGTGAGATTGCTGTTAATAAATGAATTTGGTATGTTTTTCAAAAGAGCACCCAAATTTACTGGGTACAAAGACGAGAGTATCATGGGGAAGTAAGCTAAAAATATAAATTAATTTCTGGATATATTAAAAATGTTGCTATGTACATTTAGAAAGAGCCTATACTTTTTTCTTTTTCTTTTGAAGAGAAAGAAAGACCCCTATACTTAAAAGCTGAAAAAAGAAACCCTATTATAAGGGCGGCCCAGATCGAAGCAAAACTGGAGCCCAAGTATATATAAATAAGCCCCAATATGGAAGGAGTGACATTGAGGTAAAATTACATAGCTTCTTCTCAGATAAGGAAGGAACCCTAAATCCATCGATTGCTGCTGTCTATCGGACGGAGATCATATGGCTGGTGGTGCCCGTTGCGGTGTCCGTTCAGGCGGAGGTTAGTTAATCGATGCCTGGGGTTTTGTTAATTGTTATACTATCTGACTCCCAAAATTCTGAATTGAATTTATGTTCGTAGGTTTGAGATCGTCCGGAAGAATTGGAGGAAAATCCACCGGCCTAAGGTCAGGTATGTCACATTTATCACTTAACCAATGGTTCAAGGTTTCAACTTGTATTTTTTCTAGCACACAAATTTATCCCCAGTAGTTACATTCATTGTGTTAATCAATTAATTAGGTCCCAGATTAAGTACCAGTGAACAACAGGATGACCTTGTGAGGAGATATCCTGGTGCAGCTTATATTGTTACTCGTCGAAGATCAGAACCTACCGCTGGCGCTGGCGCTGTGGCTTCTGACGAAAATTATCCGTTTGATTACTGCCAGACGCTTCTGGATTACTACTATGATGTACGTGTATTTTACCTTTATGATTTATATTTTACTTTCCGACGGTCCGACCTATATATACCAGATTAAGACTATATATATGGGATACAAATACAAATTTCTTTAGTGTTTATGTTCAATTGATTGAATAATTGCACTATGCAACTGATTCTTATTAGCTAGGAATCCAAGTCATTACCTTTACCTTGCTTATACCCCACTCCGTTCCTCCTTTGAGTGAATGGAAAATGTTACCCATCATTAGTTTATTATGTATGTAGCTAGGGAGGGTTTCTCATAATACATGACCAACTAATCCCTCATAATGTCATCATAGCTGATATATACCTAAATGAAGTAAAAGTACTAACATTGTGAACAAAAATCTATTTTCTGTCTTGCAGACAACACGCTTGTGTGGGAGCGACTATACCGATAGTGTATCATATCGCAACGCTATACTTAATATTTGTGGTATTCAGGTGTCACCTGATGAGTTAGACAAGAAGGCCTCTACTTCCACCAACGCTGCAGCTCATCTTTGAAGAAATGTCTCGCCCCAATGCGTATCTGGTATAGACGGTTCAGTTAGAAAACATGTGGATGTTGTATTGCTTTTGAGGGGATCAAGGATTTGTATTGGTCATCAGATACCTGGATCTAAATTTTCTACAAGTCAGATTATGTATCTTGTGTGAACTTTCCCCCTTGTCATATATCCTGTACTGGTTTTAAGACAGTCTCTTATCCAGGGTCCATAACTCCGTATGAAGTCTCTTGTGTGAACTTTCCAATTGTGATATATGTGCTCGTTTTAAAGTCTCTCTTATCAAGGTACATATGAATACTTGAGATTGGTCATTGCTGGCCTTCAAGGTTTTCAAAACAGTCAAAACCAGAGATTGCCCTTTTTTCTTATCTTCTAATCAACTTGAAAGAGTGGCAATAAATTCGAAACATAGAAGGATCAATTTGTTGGCCTGATGCCCCTTCTGTTTGGGCTATTGGTTTTGCCTTGGAGTTCTGTTGGTTTCTTTTATGTTTCCTTCTATGTATATATTTAAGAAATCCCTATAAATGAATATTATTAGGATTACGGAAAGTTATTATTTTTGGTGAAATTATTATTATTCTGATAAATGAATAATTTAAAAAATATACCGATAAATTAATATTAAAAAGAATATTTATGTTCTTTTTCTATGTTTCTAATTCTAGTTTACTTATATTTACTTTCTTACTTGGAATTATGTTTCTAATTGAAGATTAAGATTGATTGAGATTTAGATAACACTTGTGCTCTACCACCAATTGATTCTAAAAGGGGTGCGGCTAATATTACCTTATTATTTTCTTTGTTCACCGTACATTTGATTTTTAACACTAAGATTTTCAACATTACCCTTTGAATAATAAAATATATAAATAAATAAACAAATAACAAGAAGAATAAAAGATTGTGCACCACTCCATTTGCAGCCACACTCAACTATCCTTGTCTTCCTTTCTCTCTCTTTCTAATCTTTCTTCTAATAAGTTAGGCGGTTCATCATAGAGCATATTCTCGTTGACAAAAGGCTTCAAATTGATAGAAAACAAAATCAAAATGAATTGAGACTAAAAGAAAAAGAGAGAAAATTTGTGGGTGGCAACAAATTTCATCAAATTAACTAATTAAGAGCTCATTGAACACTGGATCGATGGAGTCATGGAGCCAAAGAAAAAAAATATACAAGTAGAGTGCGATGGCGGATGAGTTGTACGTTAAAGGTGGAGGCAAGAATTTGGGCGGCACAACGGGAGGTGCAGTAGCCTAGCATGTTGCAACTGCACTTGAGTTTCAGTTTTTATTTTACTAAAATTTTTTGAAAGGTTACTATGTAGGGTTAACATAGTAAATGATAAAGGGGGCAATAGCCACACCTTTTGAAGAAAAGTTTCGAGGTATAATAATATTGAATAACTAGTGGTTATAAAATAAAAAATATATATCAAAAATGGTGCATGTATTGCAAAAAACATTAATTATCTTACATATTTATCAAGATTATGTTAGAACTTTGACCAGAGTTGGAACAAAAGAAATTTATAATGTAGTCGACAAATTATTAATTTATCGAACAATTATTCATCGATCTGTTTACCTCTTACTCTGTGAAGAAAAGAAAAGAAGAAAAAAAAAAAAACAAAACAAAACAAAAACTAACAGAACGGGTGGCCCGGATGTACAAGAACAAATCCAAGAAACATAGGAGCCCAATTTGTTTGTGTCTTGGTAAAGGGATTCGGCTTCTCATCCACATACAGCCAGCGGCGGAAACAGAAACTAGCTACATGGCTCCCCAGAATTCAGGTTTGTGCGTGCGCCCTTGAAATTTTTCTTCTTCCATACTTAATTTCATTGATATATGCTTGGAATTGGTGTTCTTGTTCTGTATAATTATTGACTCAATGTGTTGAAACAGTTGTAAAATAAAATAAAATCCTGTTCAGATTCTATTGTTGATGCACTATCGCCGAATATTTATATAGGCTCTTTCCAGGGCTTACTTTGTTTTTGAAGGATTTCAATTTATAATTTTAATTTTAAACAGAGACACCGTTAACTCGAGCTCAACGCCAAGATGAGCTTCTGAACATGTTTCCTGGCACTGCTAAGGTTATTCTTCGTCCAAGAACAAATCCAGATGGCTCTGAAATTGTTACCGTAACTGATTATGAGTTTCCTGATCTTAGATGTAAGCTCTGGTTGAAGAATCTCTATCAGGTATATAGTCTCTATAGAATTAATCCTCTGTGTGCTTAGTTGCTTAAATACTTCAATGTGTTCAGGTAATTCGATCCCTTGGTTAATGCTTGTTCAATCCCTTCTAGCAAATAAAATTAACTTGCAAACAATTCTTAGCAAACCCAAACCCCTAAATGACGCTTCACCCGAACTTGAATACCTTGCACAGTAATAATTGCTATTTACATTATTATATTTCATGCTTCAACTGTTGTATAAATGGGATAAACAAACTCAAATATCTCTTTTTTTTGGGCAGGCAATGCGTTTATGTGGGAGGGATCATGGAAATTTCGTAGCTGATTTCCAAGGAGGGTTAAAGACATTCTGTGGCATTGAAGTGGACCTTGATGAGATGGAGAAGCCAATAGAGAATGGTTTTGCTACATCTCCCAGTTCGGTTCATCAATGACTTCCTTGCAGAGAACCCTTTGTAGATGTTGCATTTGATTTGATGAGATGTTTGTAGATGTTGTTGCCATACTCCAAACTGCTGTACAAAATATCAGATCAGATGATTTTTCTCGATTTTCTTTTGCTCAGTAGCAAGCAAAAAGTTTGACTTGAGCCCAGTAGACGGTGCAAAAAACCGAAAGCTCTTCTTTTTAGTTCCCCGTATCATTTTGCTGCCATGTTTCAAACTGTAGTACCAAACAATCCATTTACTATTTGTTTACTCAGCTCATCATTGTTACTGGATACGCCTTAATTTCATCACATAATTAAGGTCCCGTGTTCATCATATGAGCCGAGGACTGGAGTGCCATGCAACAATCTTGGGGTGCATCCTCCAAAGTTGACTTCCCAGTACTCGGGCCAGACCTTGTTGGGTGAAATTGTGATTCCAAATGGGGGGCAACCTGGTGCTACCTACAGTCTCTGGTCAATTATATGTTATCGGTTTAATACGAGCTAAGAATTATGCCTAGTAACCTATAGCAGTGCGGTGTGATCCTCAATTTCTGCAAATTCTATGAAGTAGTGTAATCATAACTGTGTAGAAATCAGCAGTTGTAAATCATGTCGCTCCTCAACGCATATTTCATTCAAATCCATGGCCAGAAGGGAAAATATGGTCCTTGATAATTGAAATTAAGGCCTTGAAGCTGATTCCAATTTGTTATAACCTGTCAAATAAGGTTGAAACTTAAAAGCTTAGCGAGCGATCAGTCTTCATATATGTCAAAAAAAATATAAGAATTCAAGAGATGGAAAAAGTACAATTACTTGTATTGCTTGCATAACACGTCTCTTTATGACTACAGTTGGAGAACCGGACCACATTTCTTTCTACTCGTGCATACCAACTGTTAAAAAGCAAATTTTGTAGCCGTATCGATCCTATAGACGATTCTTACCAGCCTGGAGAAATTGTAATAGATGAACTTTGACCTCCAGGTGTTCTGGGCAATGTTTTCCGTAATAATATGGTTCTTTGTTTCAAATCCAAATCTCTCTTATTTCCATTCACATCACTGTGCCATATAGACGTGCTGTACTAAATCATGAACTTCATCAGAATAGGCATTCCAAGAGCTGCACTAAATGAGACTAAGCAGAGCAATTTGAATGCAAACGTTTCCATGCAAAAGTAGGAAAGCAAAAGCAAATGTGAAACCAATTCAGGGTAAAGCCGAAAACACATGAAACCACAAACATCAATATAGCTATAGGGGAAAAAAGCGTGGAGGGTTGTGAACTCTTGTGATCCCTTGTTCAGGTTTTGTACTTCGAAACTTTGTTGATTTTGTACATTTGGAGTTGGTTCAGATTCATTCCGGATTGATGCTTGTGTTATTGTGCAGGGTTGTGATGCATGACTCGATTTTGATTAAGGGCTCATCTGAGGAGAGCAATGTATTGCCGAATCTGGGGTTGAGAGGATTTGATGTTATCGATGATGCCAAGACACAACAGGAGGCCTTGTGTCCTGGACTTGTTTCATGTGCTGATATACTTGCATTGGCTGCTCGTGATTCTGTTGTCTTGGTAACATAGCTCCATAGGCTTCACTGATCCACATACAGTAACTGTTGCTATATGTTTTACAAAGTGTATATGGTTTCTATTTCAGAGTGACTGTCCAAGTTGAAGAGTGCCTACCAGAAAACGAGACGGCAGGATCTCTTTGTCGTGTCAGGGATCAAATTTACCATCTCCTCTCTATACCATTGCCGTCCAAAGCCAAAAATTTTCCGCTAAAGGCCTTGACGATCACGATCCTGTAACTCTGGATGGTAAGATTCTTTGTAAATACCAAAGGGGTTACGGCTAGTTTGGTATCGAGGTAACAAGGTGCTTGATAAATTATTGTTTACTTAAAAATGTAGCAAAAAATTTTTTGGTGTCAGTCAGTTAGTTATACGAGGTCAATTCTTTTTTTTTTTTGTTAATTGTGATTAAATGACTCAACTATCATATCAGATTTATTTACTTTTTTATTTTGTTGAACTAAACTAATTTTTCTTTTTTACATTTCTAATATGTCCTTATTAAATATATTTTGCATATAAAATGTCAATAATTATTAAAGTGTTAAAATACGTTAAGTCCATGTACTTTGCCTCCAATATTATTTCAGTCTCTGATATTTCAATTTCATCAAAAAAACTTGATATCTCAATTTCCCTCCAATAGGTCCATTATGTTACCTCTCAGTCCAAATGCTCGGTTAAGTTGCAGACGTCGTCCATGGTGGCTGATCTAATGTAGGGGTCGTCAACGGGCCGGGCCGGGCCTTGCTATATTTTTAAATAATTGCGGGCCGGGCCGGGCTTTATTAAAAATCAAAGGATCCAAGCCCGTCCATATAAAGCGGGCCTTGCGGGCTTTTTGGGGCCGGGCCGGGCTTGGCCTTGCGGGCTTTTTTGGGCCGGGCCTTGCGGGCTTTATTTATAAATAAATATTTAAAGACACAAGTATTTTTTTTTTAATCAAGCTTTGGAAATTCAATGGATAATGATCAAATACAACCAAAGATAACAATCTATATAACTATATTGTACCAAAAAAAATCTATATTTATATATAGATACTAATTTGTTGATAAATAAATTTTTAAAGACACTAATTTTTTATAAATCTATATTTATACATCATACACTCCAAAGAGCTACATATAGCAATTCAAAGAAAATGAGAAACCGACCGTTGGATGAGTTTATTACAATAAATTATGAGTGTGGTAAAAAATTTAGCCAATTTCACCATATTTTTGAATCCAATCGGATTGGTCAACCGTAGTCACTTATATGTTTTATTGGTTGACCGATGACGTGGCAACCGCGAAACGTGCTTATTTTTTCACATCACGTTTGTATATATTCCATCGATGAATGTGCGTGGACATAAGATAAAAAA